>NW_028270177.1:69291318-70491318 GCF_037043375.1 Chiloscyllium plagiosum
ACATTATGGTCCCTACCGCTTCACCTGAAGCTCTGGTTGAACCGACCTTCCCTGCACTAGCATCAAGCTGCGTTTTGTGCTGCCACTTTGCCTCTGGTCTCAGTGTGGCTCGGCCTCTCCATTCATGCTGTTTTACACCTTCCACTCACATCTCACTACGGAAAGTATCCTTCTTGTAGTCACCCTTATTGAAAACACCTCTCCCTCTTTGCACTGAATTCACAGTGAATTCAATTTTTCAAAAGTATACTCAGCCGTCATCTCACTCTGCTAAAGGCAACTACATGCATTCCATTTTTCATTAAGATTTGGCCAGAGAAACGTTATCACTGTAGAGATCATCACCCCCTTTAGACAAAGGAAATAGGCTGCTTGTTTTCTTATTGGCACTAGAAAAAGTTTCATGCTGCCTTAGTATTGTAATATGGAGAACACCAAATCACAGTATGAAGTGTGTTTACCTGTCATTTTGAACATTGTTTCAAATTTGCGGTGCTCATCTTTAAATTATTTTTCTTGAAGTTAGTATCAGATGGAGTGTAGGAGGCTGAGGGGTAACATTATAAAAGTTATAAAATCATGAGTGGGATCGATAGGGTGAATAACTAAGGTCTTTTCCACGGGATAGGGCAGTTCAACATAAAGGACATAGCCTTATGATGAAAGGAGAAGATTTAAATGGGACAAAGGGGCAACATTTTCACACAGAGAATGGTGTGTGTCTGGAATGAGATGCCAGAGGAAGTGTGGTAGATGCAAGTATAGCTACAACATTTCAAAGACATTTGGACAAGCATATGAATAGAAAATGTTTAGAGGCATATGGGACGCGTGCAAGCAGATGGTACTAGTTTGTTTTGGAACACCTGGCCAGCGTGGACAAGTGGGAACCAAGGGTCTGTTTGTGCGTGTTATGACTGTATGAATCTAGAAAGCGAGACAAAGGGAAGAATGGACATGATGTAAGTCAATTGGCAAGAAATATAAAAGCAAGCATCTCGAACTTATCCGTATACATGAAAGCATGTTCCAGATGAGTGTGTGACCTTTGGTAGAAATAAAGTCAGAAAAGTATATTAAGGACATTTGGAGGGTGTGACCGGGGAACTGGCTACTGGGCACAAACAGATAATTGACACCAGTACTTTACATTCAGTCCTGACATGGGGAAGGCACTGTAAGCAATTCGATGACATAAACAAAATGGTAATAGGAAGGCAGTTCTTGAACTGTCTCGAACCAAAAGGAACAAGTTTTTTTTAACAAACAGATACGGCTAAGGGTAGGCAGGTCAGCAGTAATTCATAGTTGGTTTTAAAAGAAGTGGTTACAGAGTGACTGATGGCACTGTGTGAAATATTCCATACCTCTCTGGATTTCAGGAATGTTCCAGCGAAACTGGAGAGACTCCAATGTGGCGCCTGTTTCAAGAAAGGAGCGAGACAGAAAGCAGGAAACATTTAGCCTCACCATTATTGCAGGGAATCTGCGAGAGTCTGTTATTAAGGAAAAAAATGGAGGGCATTTAGAAAAGCTTCACGCAGTGTCAGCATGGTTTTGTGAGAGGGTAACTATATTTTGTCTGTAAAATCAAGCAAAGTTTTTCCGGAGATCCCTGAGAATGTAACAGGTGGACGTGATGAAGCGGACGTAGACACGAGGCTTTCCAGAGATTTTCCACAATGTATCACAAAATTATGATTCTTATACAAGTCAGAAGCTCATAGTATGATGGATAATGTATTAGCATGGGATGATGGTTGGTTAACACATAGAAATCGGAGAGTTAGGATTAATCAATCTTTCTGACAAAGACGTATCTACTTAAGTACCACGAATATCAATCCGATATCTTCAGTTATTTACAATCTACACTGATAACCTGATGGTGGGAACTGAGTGCAATATACACACGAGTTTGGTGATAACACTGAGAACCAAAACGCAGGTTTTTAGTTAATGAAGAGGACTCCCAAAGTAAAGAGCAGTACATAGAGATTGGCGTCTTTCTGTGAAAGTCAGCATGCTGACGCAGCAAGTAAATAGTTTAGTTCATTAGGCGGGTTCCTGGGATGAAAGGATTCAATTATTGTGTACATCTCCAATGGTGGGGCGATTATTCATTGTGGTTGAAATGAATGAGGGTGATATTACTGAAATGTACAAGAACCAGAGGGGGCTTGACAAGGTAGATGTTGAGGATGTGGTTCCATTCCTGGGCAGAGTATCTCACTCGGGGACATAGATGCAGAATTAGGGATATCGATTTCAATTTGAGATGTAAAGAAATGTCTCCTCTCAGAAGGTCGTGAATGTCTGAAATTCTCTTGCGTTGTAGGGGATGGGTCTCTGAGTGTATTTACAGACGGGGTGGATTGGTTTTTGACACATCAGCGAATTAAGGGATACAAAACTTTAGCAGGAAAGTGGAGTTTAGACCTAGAGTAGATCAGCCATGTTCTTATTGACTAACAGTGCTGGCATGAGGGGCCGAATGGCCTACTCCTGTTCCCATTTCTTACGTTCAAATGTTATGCTTTTGCAAAGTCACTGGTTATCTTCCGAGAAGTCGTCTTGTACAATGTTGCATTTAGGGAGAGCAGAGGATCAGAGGATTTTTTGAGATAACCCTGGGTGGGGGGTGTGTATGGAGGCTTTATTCCCAGTGACTCTGGGTCTGTAACATGACCCACAACTCGAGCAGAACGTACAGAGAGGGGAAGCCTTGAAAGAGGGATGGGGGGGGGGGCGTGAGAGTCACTTCCAGACCCGGCCTGGATTTTCCTCCTCGATCAGCCCCTGTGTAGCAAGTCGGAAGGGCTGAATGGAACATCAGAACACAGGGCTGAGGGACACAAGTGGGGCATTCGGCCCGTTGACACTACTCCACCTGTAAATAAGGTCAGCTCATCTCATTGTTGTCCCAGCTGCACTTTCCTCTCCATGCACCATTGTCCCTGATTCACCTGTCAATGGAAAATCAAGCGAAGCCATCCTCGATGTAGTAAGAAGATTCAGCCATCCCAAACTGCTGGGAAAAATAATTCCCATATGAATGAATTCCCACTTGATTAATTTCTCCTCATTCCTGTTCTGACTGAGGTTAGAGGGTGTCATATTTCCTTTTCTAGTCCCACTCCTCCACTGCTCACAAATTTTAAATGCAACCGGGTTGGTGAAATGGCTGACGATAACGGTCTCAGACTGGGGCAGGTTCAGTGATAGGAACAAGCCAGGCAGATTTCTTTTGTCAGACACAAGTAACGTATATATCTAACAGAGGAGCATGGTGGATCTGTTGTTAGCACGGCTGGGTTCAATTCCAACGTCTTAATTAGAGTAGTGCTGGAAAAGTACAGCAGGTCAGGGATCATCCGAAGTGCAGGAGAATCGTCATTTCGGACAAAAGCCCTTCGTCAGGAATGGAAGGGTTCAATTGCAACTTCGAGCGAACCTCTATGTGGAGTTTGAATATTCTCCACGTGTCCGTGGGGGTTTCCTCCCAGTGCCCCAGTTTCCTCCCACAGACCAAAGATATACAGCTTAGAGTGGATTGGCCATGTTAGATTGCCCATAGTGCCCAGGGATGTATAGGTTAGGTGGGTTAGTCATGAGAAATATAGGGTTACATGGGGGGCAGGTCTGTGTGGGATGCTGCTTGGTTAGTTGATGTGGATTCAATGGGCAGACTGTCCTGCATCCACACTTAGAGATTCTATGACAATGACAACAAGTTTGGACTATACAAACACCCAGTGGGCATCTACCTGATCCGCTCGCCGCAAGGTTTTGTATGTATCAATAAAATCAGCTCTCATTCCAAGAGTAGCCTGTGTAAGCCTTCATAATATAAGCCGTTCATCCCTCGAATATGTGAAGTGTAACATTACTGATCTGCTTCCAATGTCATTATATCGTTACTCAGGTAGGGATAAAGAAAATAATCTCAGATGATTTGTATGTTTGTTTTCTCAGTGTTGTGAGTCTTTGTAACTCTTTTCCCCACAGAGCATTGGAGACAGAGATATCTTTTTTTTTAAGCACAGATGGAAGTTTCATAAATAACCACGGAGTAAAGGATTATTAGGCAGGAATATGCAGTGTGAGGGTAATGCTGACAGTGGTACTAAATCACACAGATCCAAAACATCAGGAATACAATGCATAGCAAAATTATGACATTGATAAAAATTTAAAATGCAAAAATGATAGAATACAGTTCGAAAGGACCATGGGACTGCTCTGTCATTAGAGAGAGACCACTCGTAGTGGTTTGCCCTGAGAGTTACCACACCTCGGGTGATGGGGTGAAGTTGAGAGAGTGTCGCCTTCATGGTAACGTCTGTCAGTGTGAGGAACTGTACCTGCGTTGTTGACCTACCTCTGCATCACAAACCAGCCATCCAGCCAACTGAGTGGGAGACTGTGTAACTGTTACAGACAGAAACAGGCACAGAGAAAGGTCAAGAGAAACTTTCATAACAAGGAAAAGGGTACCATTTAGATAACGTTCAAGATGACAGCTGAGGATAAAATCGTTCCCTGCTAAAATAATATTTTATAACGAGAAAAGTGTTTCGAAGCTGTCTTAGGCTGAATAAAATAAGATGAGGCAAGTGAAATAATCAGAATTATTCAAAGTTTGTGAGA
Organism: Chiloscyllium plagiosum; assembly: GCF_037043375.1. Classification (NCBI taxonomy): domain Eukaryota; kingdom Metazoa; phylum Chordata; class Chondrichthyes; order Orectolobiformes; family Hemiscylliidae; genus Chiloscyllium; species Chiloscyllium plagiosum. Next base: position 69,295,969 of record NW_028270177.1, read on the forward strand.
AGATTTGTAGCTCGAGTGCTCGTTGTTGTGGTTCTGTTCGCCGGGCTGGGAATTTGTGTTGCAGACGTTTCATCCCCTGTCTAGGTGACATCCTCAGTGCTTGGAAGCCTCCTGTGAAGCGCTTCTGTGATCTTTCCTCCGGCATTTGTAGTGGTTTGAATCTGCCGCTTATGGTTGTCAGTTCCAGTTGTCCATTTCTGTGGCCGGTATATTGGGTCCAGGTCGATGTGCTTACTGATTGAATCTGTGGATGAGTGCCATGCCTCTAGGAATTCCCTGGCTGTTCTCTGTTTGGCTTGTCCTATAAAAGTAGTGTTGTCCCAGTCGAATTCATGTCTCCAATTATAACGTGAATACCTGTCCTTCTTGCTATGGAGCCAAGCAAACGCTCCTCAAAATATATGCAGAAGGTAGTCTCGACCCAAACATTTTCTTATTTTAAAGGTAATTGTGAGGTGCTGTGTTTCAGATGCAATTCGTTTGATCAAAATATTCGACATTAAGCAAAACACAATTTATTCAAACACTGTAGACAAAATACAACAAAAACAAGAGGAGCTTGACAAACTTAATTTATTGGAAAACCTAACGGATTAATAGGTTATTAAATTGCTAAATTGTAACTGCTCCAATATGGTAACATCCTTAAAACACACACTTGTCATAAAACAAATTCAGAAAACATATTGTCTCCCGTGCAGTTTTCCAATCCAGACGGAATGAACATCAAAAGCCAATTCTCAGAGTTTGACCATCACTCCAGAGGACCAGGCCGCGGCTGCAAGGATCACAAAAAATGGACTGTATCTACACCGTTTATGCCATTGTAGGAGCCTTTCAAAAATGCCTCACCCCAGCTAAGCCGCGCAAGGTTTGTAAGATAAATGTCGAAGTTAAATATAAATAAATAAAGCCAAAGGATGCAGCAGGCCTGGTGATCAGACACAGACGGCCTCGGGAGCCCAGTAATTCCTACCCTGCCAAAACGCAGGAGAATCATCGAGCTTGTGAAGAGAAAGCATCATCTCTCTGCCTCGCGTCTAACTTTACAATTGGAGATGTGCCATTAGCCCAATAGTGAGCGATGTCAACATCTCAGGAAGACCAAGTATCATTGGCATATGTCAGGGTTGTTGTGAAGGGAGTTACCTGGAGCTGTTGGTACAGTGACTGTGATTGATGTCAGTCTCCATGGATCCTAACTGTGTCACCGGAGAGTTTCCTCTTCTATTAATAAGAAACTTCCTTCAACCTGTTATCTCATGGTATCAGCGGCAGCGTCATCCTCAAGATGAGTGGGATCAGCAGCTACAGAGAGAGGGAGAGGAAGAGAGTCTTAGAACAACATACTGGAATGTTCGAACAATGGATCAGAATCTGAGAACAATAGATTGGAATGTTCAAACAAAGGACAGGAGTTTATCCGATGGTCTTTCCTATCTTTCACTGGATTGGACATGGTTTGAGTTGCGAATACAAGCCGTATTGATGATTATTCAAGCTGGTTACTATCCCATTCTCGCTATTATTGGTGTTCCTGGTAAGACTATCTCTATAAAGTCTATAAACGATGGTGAAGGTTATTGCCATTTCAGTTATTAATATGTAACAAATGCATAAACTGTTATTTTCAGTTTCACTCACAAACTCCACTTCATTTCCATCAATTTCAGACTCCTCACTCATAAACATCTAAAAAGGAACAAAATTGTTCAAACCGTTGAGTCTTCGTTTTACCCTCAATTGTTTCTCTATATTGTCCCTGTCATCAAACTTGCCTACACCCATCACGATTGTCTCCTCAGTCTCCAACCCACCTCTGCCTCAGTGCTGTTGTTCAATTAGCCGTCATCTGCCCCATTGTTAACTTCAGATTTTATGGCTCCAGTTCTCTTCTGACCTCTCCTCCAATTGTAAACATTGTGAATACACACATGTTCTTGCCTCTCCAGCTATTTCATAATAGGGACGCCACATCAGAATAATAAAGTCACTGGACAGGTAATTGAGAGGCACAGGTTAAGACCTTAAAGGCATTGTTTAAAATCTTATCACAGCCGATGACAGAACTTAAATTCGAATGACAAAAATTGGAATAATATCTCACTTTACTAACGACAACCATAACCCATCAGGATTTCTTTCATTATTTCACTTATAGCCTTTGGTAAAGAAACTAAGTGTGACTTCAGGCCTACGACCACGTGGTGGCTCCATATTGTCCAGACAAATGGCCTCACAGTCAAGGGCAATTAGTGATGAACAACAAATGCTGTCATTGCTGGTGATGCTGACATCCTGTGAAGCAACAACATTAAAGGTGAAACAAACCAAGGAACTGTGGATGCTGGAGATTTGAAGTAAAATTCTCCAGCGTCTGAAAATATTGGAGAATCTCAGCAAGTATGGCAGTCTCTGGCAGGAGAAAAACGGATAAAGTTGCAAGTTTAGTGACCTACATCAACACTGAAAGCAACCGAGAAATAATATTATTTCTACCAGGAATGGCTGGATAAGTGAAGGGGAGGTTAGTTGAATGGATGGAGAAATGTCCAGCAAGAGAGAGAAAAAGAGAGAGTGAGACAGGGAAAGAAATGAAAAGCACACAAAGGGATAGCTGATGATGAAGTCGAAGGAAAATAAAAAGGGAGCTTCTTCTAACATAACCCTTTTCCCCTGATTTCTCAATAAAACGTCAATCTTGATATGTCCCTGTTTAAAGTGAATTATATTCCCTCTATCTCTTCTCTGAGTGAGATGACCAACTCCATCGGCAATAGGGATGCTGTCCTTATAGTTGCTGAGATACAGAGAAACGTAATGTTACATTGTCAACTGCTTCTTCAGAGAAAGGGACTGTTACTGTGGACTGTGCAGAGATGTAACGGCTTTTTCAGCCAAGAAGAGAAACATTTACAACACGGAATGGGTGCACTGTGTGTGAGAGAGTTTTTGACTTGCGCCTGTCATTAGACTGTAAGGGGAGGTTCAGTGGATGCTTTCCTCGGGTTTGTGTATTATCAGCTGCGGCATCCAGTCAGAGAGATCCGAGGGTCTGGTGACCCCACTCTGGACACGGCATTTATAGCGTGTTTGGGTGCATGGAAAACAAATGGAGCCGAGACTACACAGAAGGGAAACTCTGTTAACAGGGAGGGGCTGGACATTGTACTATCCGCCCTGGAATTTCCAGGAATATTTTTCTAAGCTGAACCAATTCCAAACGTAAAATGTGAACCTTTCAAAAATAATGTGGTCACTGAGCTGTGTCCCCTCCATCAGTATAACCTGTAGCCTCACACCAGGGACAGGACTGTGCTGACACTCACCATGAAGTGAATTGGATTAATTCGGGAACTTTCCAGGCAGGAGTTGTTAAAATTTCCATCATCTCCGAAGTCCAGTTCTCCGAAATATTCGCTGGCTGTCAGAAGCCATCTGCCAGCTAAGAGGAAGACATTGAGTCCATTTCCCTGAGGAAAATACAGAAGCAAACTTCCGATTTACGAGGGGACAGGGGTCTGGTGAACATGCGGAACTGCACGAAACTAGAATTAATAATGAGTATATTTTTGAAACTCCATTCGAATTAAAGGTTTGTAAGGTGCTGCATCTGATGAGTTCCGCCCCAGAGTATTGGGGAGGTGGCAACAGAGCCAGTGAAAGAATTATTAATTATTCTTCAGAGCTGTTTAGATACTGGAAAGGATCCTGCAGCCTGGAAAACAGCTATTGTAAACATAAATATTTTAAACAGGACAGAGAGGGAAACAGAAATCTAAATAACTTGATGTCAGCTGTGAGAAAAAAAAACATTATAGCCTTTTATAATAAATGTGACAATTAGACACTTGGAGAATAATGATATAATATGATATATTTGACCAATATTCAGTAAACGGAAATGATCTTTGCTAAACCTGCTGGAGCCTGCGGACTCTGTCCTTTGTGTGATTGACAATTGAGTACCAGTGGCTGTGGAGTAATTGAATTTTCAGATTAAGTTTGACATGGTTGATTGCAAGTGGGAGACGACTGTTAGAGCTCATGGGGAGGTAAGGGTGGAATATACCGAATGGATTAAAAATTGCATAATGGGCAAAATGAAGAGTAGTGTTTTTTTTCTCTCTGAACAGAAGGCTTGTAGGGCATCAGAAGGATCAGCTCTTTTGCAATAGCTGTGTACAAGGTATAATAATTATTCAGATGTGAATAACAAATTCCATCATTCACACTTAAATTTATTAAATGGTGAGAGGTTGGGAAGGGCTGTTGTTGAAAAGGACCTGGATGTCCTTGGTTATAAGTCACGAACAGAATTCATATGGGGCAGGAAGTAATTCTAACTGTAAAGGATATGTGGTCCATCATGGAAAATTATTAAAGTACAAGAGCAAATGTATCTTACTCAATGGTAGTGTTTTGCTGAGCCAGTATTTAGGATATTGTGAACAGACTGAGTTTGCTTTATAAATAATGATCTCCACGTCACCGAGACAGTGCAAAGTAGTTTCACCAGACTGAACCCTGGCATGATGTTATCGTGAAGAGAAAGTGCAGTAACTATGTGTTTAATCGGCAGCGCTGTGAGAGAATAAGAAGTTGAAACTTGATGGTTATGTATGGACCCTCATTATGTCTCAAGCAGCCATTGATAAGGTGAGAAATTCCATATTTTCCATAGGATGCTCGATTCCTGTGCATAGTCCTCATTTCGTTTGACAGAGAAGTACAGGCTCTGAATTAACTCTGAACAGTTTCATGCATACTTATTGTGTGGCCCTGCACTCAATGTTAGATTGTACACAATCCTTTCAGAAGCCATAATACCTTCAACCTGAAACAGTTAGCCATTCCCCACCAGCTTCTTACTTCCAGAGAGAACATGGGTCTGCTCTTTCAGTGATGGAAGATGCCTTTGAAATTGGTTAAATATTGGCTTCGTTCTTATTCCCAGGATACCATGTTAAAGTAAAACCTATGTACAATGTGTAATGAAGCCACGAGGAACAAGGTGAAGCAGTCTATCTGTGCAGCCCTTGCACCATTTCTTTGTGATGTTGGAGCATCTCTGTCATGTTCCTGTGCCTGGTTAGTGACTTGAGAAGCTGAATGACCTCTTTCTGTTCCTTTTTAATGACTCCAGGTGTGAAATGGTCTCTTTCTGATCCTGTGTAAGTGACGTGTGGGAGTGAGCAGACTCAATTTCTTCCTGCGTAACAGGTAGGAGGAACTGAATGGGCTATCCCCATTTTTGCACAATAGTTTTGAGAGGCTGAATGACTTTCCCACATTCTTGTGAAGCCAGATTGAGGTGTAAATGAACTCCTTCGTTTACTGTGGAAATGTGCAATGGCTAGCAGCGTTGTTCCATGAATGTTGCCGACACATTAACTTGAATGCTGTCCAGGTCTTGTTGCGCATGGACACAGAATACTTTAGGGATTCTGTGAGGGATAGCTTACTGTTCTGGACATTGTGTAACCTAGAATGATGGGCTGAATGGCCTGCTTCCACACTGCATGGATTCCCCGCTGACAAACTGGAGATGCCTGGGCTCAGGGAGCGACCCTGAGGATCTCCTGCAGTGATGTGCCGCGGCTGAGTTGATTGATGCCCACTGATGATAAACATTTTCCAGTGTGCTGTGAATGACTCCAAACAGCAGAGTTTGCAATGGATTCTCATGAAGTGCGATTTTGCTCAGGATCCTTGATGTCATCTTCAGTTAAAAACTACCTCGATATCAGGGCCAGTCGCTCCTAGCTAAGCCCTTGTATTCACCTCTATGGCTCACATCAATAGGTCATGGTACATGAGCAGACATTGGTTTCTTCAAACAGAGTGTAGTGAATGTTATGAACTCTCTATTCCAGAGAGTAAGGGAAGCTTGATCACTGAAAGATCTCTGAATGTTCTTCCCTGTTTCTGTGCACTAGGTTATAGCAGTAAGTGGCCTCCAATTGCTCCTGTCTAGCAGTTTGGAGGGGCTGACTGGAACAACGGAACATCGCACTCAGGAGCAGGATTAGGTCACTCGACACTATGAAACTGCTCCATCAGGCACGAAGTTTGTGGATGATCTGGATGTGGTCTCAGCCACATTTTTCTGTCTGAATCCCATTATCCATGACTCAATCTCTGTCAAATATTTAATGAACTCAGTTTGAATAAATGTGAACAAAGAGGCACCACATACCTGTGGGGAAGATAATTCCCACTCACATGGCCCTTTTAGAATTACTCCTCATCTCTCTTACAGCGTCGTACAGCAGGGAACCATGTCCACGTAAATCAGACATCTCAATATGATCTCAAACCATTTGCTAACATTAGGCCAATATCCTTCTAAATCCTTCCTATTAATATGCACATCCAGATGCCTTTCAAATGTTATAACTTTAGCAGCTTGCATCTCCAACAACATGCCCACTAATGACATCAGGCTCACCGATCTAAATTTCAGGTCACTATTTCCTTTCCTTGTCCCACGCTTCCACTGATCAGTGCAAATGCTAATGTAACCAGGTTGGTGATTTGATCAACAATATAGGTATCAGACTGCGTCAGGGTTAGTAACAAGTTAGGCAGAATTCTTTAATCTGCTAAAATTAACACATTTATGACCCAAATTTACTCTGACAGCTCAGTCCATGCACACACCAAAGTCTGCTTGAAAATGTTGTCCATTTAATGTCTTTCTCCTCTCACCTGAAGCCTTTGTACGATAGTTTTGGATTCATCGATCCTGAGGAAAAGACCTTGGTATTCAGCTTATCCATGTTTCTCATGATTTTATAACCCTCTATAAAATTACACCTCAGATTCCGATGCTCCAGAGTAAACATTCCCCAGACTGTCCAGCCTCTCCCTGTAGCTCAATCCCTCCATGCCCGGCAATGTCCTTGTAAGTATTATCTGCACCCTCTCAGGTTTAACAACATCTTTCCTACAGCAGTGAGAACCAAATTAGACACAATATTCTAAACGTCACCTCACCAACATCCTGCCTAGTTGCAACATGATCTCCCAACTTGCATACTCAACGTACTGACCAATAAAAGCAAGTATGCCAAACCCATTCTTCCCCACCCTGTCTACCTGCAGCTCACTTTCAAGGATCTATGAAACTGCACACTTTTGTTCAACAACACTCCTCAGAACTTCACCATTAATTGTATATGACATGCCGTATTTTACCTTTCCAAAATGCAACACTTCACATTTATCGAAATGTAGTTCCGTCTGTCACTCCTTGGCCCATTGCCTCATCTGTTTAAGATCCCATTGTACTCCAAGGTAAATCTTGTTGGCCACTGCACCTCCAATTTTGATACCATTTGTAAACATAATAAACAGGCAAGTATTCACATCCAAATCATTTATATAAATGACAAAGGCAGTGGACTCTGCACCTTGTGTTACACCACTGCTCACAAGGCTCCAGTCTGAAAAGCAGTTTTCTGCCACCCTCTGCCTCCTACGTTCACTCTAATTTTGAAGTCGATTGGCTAGCTTATCTTGGATTCATTTATGATCTAAACTTACTACCTTGTCTCTCATGTGGAATCCTGTTGAATGCCTTGCTGAAGGCTGTATGGACAGCGTTTCCTACACTGCCTTCATTAAACTTATTTGTCACTTCTCCAAAAACCTTAATCAATTTTGTTAAAAATGATTTCCATGCACAAAACCATATTGATTATCCATAATCAGTAGTTGCATCTGCAATTGCATGCAAATCCTATCCCTCTCAATTCTCTCCAGCAACGTGCCCACTAATGACATCATGCTCTCTGATCTATAGTTCAGGTCACTATTCCCTTTCCTCGTCCCATGCTTCCACTGCTCACTGCAAATGCTAATGCAAATGGGTTGGTGATTTTACCAACAATATAGGTCTCAGACCGTGTTAGGGTTAGGAACAAGTCAGGCAGGATTCTTTAATCTGCTAGAATTATCAAATTTATGACCCAAACAAAGTTACTCAAACTACGTTAGAAAGATGAATGACAGTTTGCATTTTACAAATCTGAGCACCAATGTTTCTCTTTCTAAACGTACTGACACATGCACACGTTTGATGGCCAACAGAACAACAACATCTCGGCAGAGCGTTAATTTGGAAGAACTGTGCCGAAATATTAATTGAACTCATGATGAAAGGGAACACCAGTGATTGTTCCAAATATCATTCAGCTTATGGAGCTATTCTGCTCTAAAAAGCTACTGGTAATGGGATTTAGCTGAATTGCCTTTACTTCAGGCAGTGGGGCGATTCCAGTGAATCCTGAACAGGAATCCTCCATGAGTGGCAAAGATGATTGAGGAGTTTTCAACTCACGCACTTTGCTGGGAAGAGGAACACGGAGAGAGAGGGAGCAACAGGCTGTTCCTTCTTAGGAAGAATGCATTTTCTCCCTCTCTGAGTTGAATCACACAATAACATTATCCAGCACCAAACATGACCAAATGACGTCTCTTTGGACAGTGTCTGAACGGTACGACTCCATTGCATTCCCTTCTCCATGTAGGTACATCATTGCTGCTTCGTATGCAGAGCCAATATTTTCATAACAAACAGCTCCATTAGATTTGAAGATGTGTTTATGTGTTCCGGTATACTTTTAAAGTACAACTTTTAATATCTTCACAATATCTGTATTTAAATGAATATATCTTCGTCATAACTTACTTCCCCAGTCTTATTCTCCCATACAAGATTAAATATTCATCAGATATTCACCAGCTCAAATCTTATATGGTCAATAAGAACATTTCTCATTGTCAGGCCTAAACGTCTAATCGTACATAACATAATGCCTTCATCCCAAGAATGAGTAAAGAGAAACATCTTTGAAAGTTTCAAAAGCAATTTGTTTTTCACTTCAGTGACTTACAACCTACACACAGTACATCAGATGTCGTCTCAGCAGCGGCCGGTACAAATGCAGTAAAACATCCTTAAGATCAGACCCAATACTCTTTGCAAGAAAAAGTGTCATTGCATTTATTTTCCAAATCACCTGCTGCATCTACAGACTAACTAAATGTGATTTATATCCCAGGATACACGAATCCCTTTGTACCACCGAGTTCTGCATTCTGCCTCCAATTACATAATTTACTGTTATTTTATGCTTCCTCCAAAATACAAATTTCCCATCACCCACATTGTGCATTTTGTTTTGCTGAAGGTTTGCTCACGACCGTCCCCTGTCTGTATCCCATTGCAGACACTGTGTCTGGACTTGACATCTTATTGAATAACAATTCTGCTGTATGAGCAAAGTGAGTTCCAGTCCATTCAACTCCTTCATCCAAATCAATAATCTGGATTGTAAACTGTTGATGACCTCACACTGATCCCTGAGGAATGCCAATAGTGACAACTTTCCTGCCTAAAAATAAGTAATTATCTCTATTCTGTATTTCCTGGTAGCTGACCAGGGCTCCCTTGTTCCTGTGCACCTGTCCAGAAAGGTTGCATGGCCTCCTGTTATGTTGTGTAGCTGATTGTCGATTTGCTTCTGATCTCAGTGATCCTCCTTCCAGCCATTTGTTGTCAGATGATCAGGCGTAGTTCGTACCGTCAATGATCCTGATCCCTGAGAGTTTAAAAGATGAGCACAGAATATTGACTAAGATTTAAGGGGATCGCTACCCGGTCAAAAATGTGGTCTTTCAAATGCAGCAATAGAACCATTCTGCAATACCAGTCATGTGCTCAATTTTCACCAGACAGACACTGAGGAAGAGGGGATATTTCCTATTAGCCTGATTAACATGCATCCCCTTAACAAGACAACCAATAATCTTAATCATTAATTTCATTTTTGGCTCTTGGTGCTGTGTTGAAAAATTGTCACAGTCACTACACATTAAAATAAACTATTGTCTTTTAGAGGTAAGCTTAAAAATGTTTTCAAAATCACGAGGAGCATGGATAGTGTAAATAGGCAAGGTATGTTTTCCTGGGGTAAGGGAGTGCAGAACTAGGGGGCATAGGTTTAAGGTGAGAGGGGAACGATATCAAAGTGACGTAATGGGCAACTTGTTCCCACAGAGTATGTTGTGTGTATGGAATGAGCTGCCAGAGGGAGTGATGGAGGATGGTGTGATTATAATATTTAACGTCATCCAGATGGGTATATGGAAAGGAATGATTCAGAGGGATATGGGCGAAATGCTAGCAAATGAGATTAAATTACTGTCGGACATCTGGTTGGCATGGATGAGTTGGATCAAAGAGTCTGTTTCCCTGATGTATATCTCTATTACACTATGACTGAATCCTTCATTCTATTCCTGCGTATCTCCTTAGAGAGGCAGAATGGGCTCCTCCTGCCTCATTGCAGTGATACTGACTGGCTGAATGGGGTCTTCCTCTCGCTATGTAACAGGCTCAGGGGTTCAATGAGAGAACAACACATGAGGTAGGAGCTCCAGCCGGCTGCTCAATTTATAAAGGTCATGACTGGTCTGTTTGTCGCTGAAAACTCTTTTCCTGTCTATTACCAATAAACACTGACTCCCCTGTCCAAGGTCAGTCAAGGTCAGCATTGCATATCTTCAATTACCCAGTCTTCACTGTTCCCTGGGAATGAGAATACCACAGACAGCACAAACCTAAGGAGATAAGAACATCCTTATCTCCATCTTCAATAGGGGAAATCTAAATTTAAAAGTTTATGAACTTCACAGCAAGACACCTTCTCTTTTTTTTAGACATGTGGGCACTACAAATAGGAAAGAAATGGACCATTCAGCACGTCAAACCTATCCCACATTCCCATTGACTCTGTTCAGTAAAATATATATCAAACTCAGTCTCACTGCTCTCTTGGATAGACAATTCAGAAAGCGTAAACCATAGAGCGTACTAAATTGGTGTAGAAGTAGACTGTTTGGTCTATCGAGTCTGATCAGCTGTTCGATCATATCTCACATGTTTTACAAATAAATTCTCCCGCCTTCTCACTGTAATTCTTGATCTCCTTATCAATCAAAACACATCTATCTCTGCCTTAAAGACAGAACTGTTCTGTGTTTCTATATTCTGTATGTGTGTGTGTTTCTGCTCATTGGCGGCAGACAGAGGGTAGTGGAGGAGGGTTGTCTTTTGGACTGGAGGCTTGTGACCAGCGGCGCTCCACAAGGATTGCTGCTGGATCCACTTTTGTTTGTCATTTTTGTCAATAATTTAGATGTAAATAATAGAAGGCATTGTGAGCAAGTTTATGGATCACACCAAGATTAGTTATATCGTGGAAGGTGAAGACGGTCACATAACATTATAAAGAGATCATAATTAATAGGATCAATGAATTATAGAGTTGTACAGCACACCCTTTGGTCCAACTCATTCGTGCCAACCAGATATCGTAAATTAATTTTGTTTCATTTTCCAACATTCGTTCGATATCCCTCTAAGTCCTTCTAATTCATGTCCCTATCCAGATGTCTTTTAAATGTTGTAATTGTACCAGCCTCCATCACTTCCTCTGGCAGCTCATTGCATACATGCACCATCCTCTGTCCATGTTACCTTAATTATATGTCCTCTAGTTGTGGACTTCTCTACCCTGGGACAAAGACAATGACTATTCACACTTTCCATGGTCTTCATGATTTTATCAACCACTAGAATTTGCAAATGCGACTCCAATCAACATGAATGGCTGCGTTTTCAGCCATCCTGGGCCTAACTTTTGAAATTCAATACTGACACCTCTTCCTTCTCCATAAAGTCACAATTTTAAAACCATTTTAATCAACGTGTTCAGCCACATTACGAAACACCTCTGCGGGATTTGAATCTAGACATTTGGGCTCAGAGGTAGGGACACTACCACCACTTTGCAACAATCCCTAAAGCTGCAACATTATTCTCCTGTGTGTTTGTTCATCAGCCTGTTTTGAAATACTGTGAAATACTTACGTGACGGGCAAGACTTGAATCCAGAGTGAGAGACATTACCATGTAATTTTCAGATATTGAAAACTGACCCACAGCTCTGGCTCAGAGGCATGGGCGTTACCCAATACTCAAGACTGAAACCATGCCCAGATTTTGAGTCACATTTTAAATGTCAGTTTTCAGCTCGTTGTGGATTCATTAAAATTTGGTTCACTTTTACTGAATTGCACAGTTAAAAGAATTACATTGTTTAACAGATGAAAGGTACTCACCTCAAATATAGGATGTTGAGTTTATGTGCTCTGCCTTCTAGATACACTATGAAGGTCTTTAATTGTTCGGCTAAGATTTTCACCTTGAGTGCCTATCATCTGACATCTGCAATATGAGGGAAAGACATCCTGCAGAGACACTCTCCACTATAAACGAGCTGGAATAGATACTTATCATTGAACACCAGAGATGAAGAAAGAGCATACTCTCTGGATCAAAAACGGCAATCACCCATTCCTAACTGGAACGTGTGACTCCTTTTCTTAAAACCACGAAATGATGCAAGACAGCGGACTACTTTCAAGCCTTTCTTCCCCAGTACTATCACTCACTGGACTGAGGAGTGGCAGATGGAGTTTAGATTCGGTAAATACAAGGTATCACAATTTGGTTAGACAAAAAACGAGAGGACATATACAATTCAATGTCAGGCCATTGGTAGCGTTGCAGAACAGAGAGATCTCAGGGTTTTGGTATATTTCTTTGAAGTTTGCATCATGTGTGGGCAGGGTGGGTATGAAGGTGTTTGACTTGCTGGCCTTCATTTCTCAGACCTTTGAGTACAGGAGGTGGGACATTATCTTCAGGTTGTGCTGGACATTCGTGAGGTCTCTCCTGGAGTACTGTGTGCAGTTCTGGTCACCCAGTCACATTGAGGATATCATCAAACTGGAGACGGTTCCCGAAAAGATTTTCCAAGATGTTGTTGGGAAAGGAGTGTTTAGGTTATGAGAACATCCTCGATAGACTGGGACCTTTTCCACTGCAGCGTAGAAGGTTGAGACCTTATCAAAAATATAGAGGTTTATAAAACAATGAGGGGTATAGATAATGTTGAATGGCAGGTGTCCTTTCCTTAGGGTGGTGGATTTCAAGACTGGGGGTAATTTTAAGGTGACAGAAGAATGTTTAACGGAAGACATAGTGTCTTAGAGCTGCCCAACATGGAAACAGACCTTTCTATCCAACTCGTCCCTACTGACCAGATGTCCTTAAGTAATGTAGTTCCATTTGCTGGCATCTGGCCCGTACCCACTAAACGCTTCTTATTCGTGTGCCCATGCAGATGCCTTTTAAATGTTGTAATTGTACCAGCCTCCATAACTTCCTATGGCAGCTCATTACATACAAAACACCCTCTAATTGAAATCGTGGCTCCTTACATATGTTTAAATTCTTTCCCCTCTCACCTTCAACTATGCCCTATAGCTTTGGAATGTGCTACCTTGGGGAAAAAAAACCTTGGCTATTCACGCCATCCATTCCACTTATGACTTTGGAACCTCTGAGATCACCTCTCAACCGCTGATGCTCCAGGGACAATAACCCGGCCTACTCAGCCTCTCCATAAATGTCAGAACCCGTAAACCTGGCAGTGCCTTTGTAAATCTTTTCTGAATCCTTTCAGGTTTCACCCATCCTCCCTCTATCATCGAAACCGTAATTGCGCGAACTATTCAAAAGTGTCCTAACCAATGTTCTGTACAGCGGCAATTTGAACTCCCAAATCTTATATTCAATGCACTGACCAACAGCGGCAAGCATATCAAACACCTTCACTATCCGATATACCTGCGACTCCACTTTCCAAATATCATGAACCTGTACCCCAAGGTCTCTTTGTTGAGCAACAGTCCCTAGGAACTTAACTTTAAATGTATAAGCCAAGCCTTGATTTTCCTTTCCAAAATGCAGTACTTCACATTTATCTAAGTTAAACTCCATCTGCCACTCCTCAGCCCATTGGTCTATCTGATTAAGGTCCTGTTATACTCTGAGGTAAATTTTTTCTCTGTCCATTGCACCTCCAACTTTGGTGTCATCTATAAACCTACTAATCAGACCTCCTATGTTCATATCCAAATCATTTATATAAATGACAAATAGCAGTGGTCCCAGCACCGATCTTTATGGCACTCCACTGGTCACAAGCCTCCAGTATGAAATGCAACCCACCACCACCATCTTCTGTCTTATACATTTGAGCCAGCTCTGTATCCAATGGCTAGTTCTCCCTGTATTCCATGAGCTCTAACCCTGCTAACCAGTCTACCATGAGGAACTTTGTTAAACGGCTTACTGAAATCCATATAGATCACGTGCACTTCTCTGCCGTCATCAATCCTTTTCATTACTTCTTCAAGCAAAAATAATCGTGTTCGTGAGACATGATTTCCCATGCACAAAGCTATGTTGACTATCCCTAATTGGTCCTTGCCTTACCAAATACATGTACGTCCTGTCCCTCAGTATTCTCTCCAATAACTTGCCCACCACCGATGTCAGGATCATTGGTCTATAGTTCTTTGCTTTTCCTTCCCAGTTTGTTTAATGATGGCACCACGTTAGACAGCCTCATATCTTCCAGCACCTCACCTTTGGCTATTGATGATAAGAACATGCAATTAAGATTCCCAGCACTCACTTTCCGAGATTCCCACTGAGTTCTCATGTATACCTGATCAGGACCCATGAAGGGCATTTTGATTTCACATCATTTGGTTCGTGTATGGAAGGAATGTCCTAAGAAGTGATGGATGTGTGTAGGGTTACAACGTTTAAAAGACAGTTGATTAAGTACAAGTATAAGAGAAGGTTTGGGAAAATATGGTCCAAGCGCATGCAGGTGGGACTGGTTTAGTTTGAGATTATCATCAGCATGGACTGTATGAGCCGATAGGCCTGTTTCCAAACACCCAGTGTAACTCTATGACTCTGTGTGTGTTTGTATGTCTAAGTACGTATCTGCATATTTCTTTCCGCGCTTGTCTTTTTTCGTGTGTCTATGTGTCTCTGTTTGCCCCCTGAGTGTATATATCTCTCTGTGCTTGTTGTGTTACTGTTTCTGTGTGTGGGTCTGTGTGTGTGTGTGTGTGTGTGTGTGTGTGTGTGTGTGTGTGTGTGTGTGTGTGTGTGTGTGTGTGTGTGTGTGTGTGTGTGTGTGTGTGTGTGTGTGTGTGTGTGTGTGTGTGTGTGTGTGTGTGTGTGTTGATGGTGCTGTGAGATGCTTCCCTCCCTCAGATCCTTCCAAATTGAATCCCTGATGATTTTCACGCTCTACTCCCACCTGTACAATGATGTGGAGAGGGAAGCAGAGACTGATAACAACAGAAAGTTCAGCAAGTCCGACAACATATGTGGACAGAAATGAAAGTTAATGTTTCAGGGAGAGCGACCCTTACTCAGAACTCGTGGCAGGGGCTATTACATCACTTTAAGCACCATAGAGACTGCCAGACTCGCCCCACACTGATACATATTGATACACACAACACTAATACAGAGACATAGAGAACTCACTAGTACACAGAAACAAGTATAGACATGGAGTGTCAATCAGTAATTCTCTTGCACCATGTTTTTCTTGTCAATATTTCACTTACACTGTCTGGTGTGTGTCAGCATTTAATTCTGTCCTCAGGGAGTTTGTTAGTATTGCACTTGCTCACAATAATGAGTGAATCGGTATTTTTGTGTGGAGTGTGAGTGTAGGACAATTTCAATGTTTGCAGATAGCAAACTTGAAAGAATTATAAAGTTTGTGATGGACAGTGTGGTACTCCAACAGGACAATCACACGTTGGTGTAGTTTTCAGGTTTATGGCAGATGAAGTTCAATGCAGGGCAGTGTGAGGTGATGCACTTCGGTAGGAAGAACATTGAAAGACAATATAAAACGGACTGTACGCTTATAAAAGGGGTTCAGGAAAAGAACACAGATTATTGAAGATGTCAGGATAAGTGAGGAGAGCAGTGACTATACAGATGAGTTTCAGTATCTGAGCTGTTTACAGGAGGAGGTGTGGGAGGGAGCCTTCGTGCACCCTTCCTGGGAGATGGTGGTGACGATGTGTTGTGTGACCACCCTCCTGCCCATTGATTTCGTGGGGATTCCATTTGTACCAGCTCGACACAAAAGAGAGATGGCATCAGGGCCACGGCTTCTAAGTTGTGCCAGAGGGAAACGGAGCTGCCAGTGGGTTTAAAGTGCGTATTGCCCTTCACTGAACATTGCTCCTTACTCGGTCGGTGGGACGTGGATGGTTCAGAATCTCCACACGAGGTTCCCTATCCTCTCTGGCTCGTACCAGGGTCCTCCCCACATGGCGGGGGGAGGGAACGGATATCGGGCACTCCACCAACCTGCTTGGCCATTTCTGTCCTATTCCAGACTGTTTCTCCTGGAATAGGAGGAAGGGAGGGCGGGAATGAGGGTAGGAGCGGGTGGCCTTGCTGTAAGTGATGGTGTAGGTGGGGAGGGTGGACATGGTGAGGTGTCTGGAGGGAGTCAGTCCACAGTGATGTGTCCATGCAATATTGTTCGTGTAGGGGGTGTAGTGGAGGGAGAGAGAGAGAGAGAGAGAGAGAGAGAGAGAGAGAGAAGGCGATGCAGTGAGAGTGTTGGAGCATGAGCCTTGTTCGGGGGTCAGTGCTGTAACAGATACACAGTGACTGTGAGGGAACAGAGAGAATACAGTGACCCTTATCCTGACAGAACAGGGAAGGTTATTGATGCTTGTCCTGTATTGTTGGACATTTCCTCAGACAGCAGATACTGCCCTGAGGTGGATGGTGAGCTCAGATCATGTTCAATGTGTCTAGTGGTGTGGCCCTCTCTGGGAAGAGAATGGTCCTCCTCTGTACTAGCCCATCAACTAGGACCTCCTTGCCCCTGTCGACAAACCATCGTATATTTGCCCCTTATCTGCCATGGTCGGGGGAAACTGTGCAGGACAGCTCTGAACGGAGAAAGCAGAACCGTATGCCCATTGGCCTTTTAAAGATGGCACCAGTGCCAGGGATCGCGTATTATCCAGTGATATCCGAGCGATGGTGAGTACCTCCAGCCATGATCGGTGGGAGAATCGGGCTGGCATTGAATGAGAGGGACACCATGGGGTGCGGTGGGCAGTCAATGAGGTGTGCTCAATAAGATAGTACCAGGAAACTAACACGACCTCGTGCAGACAATCCCTCTGTCACATTCAATGAAAATGTCACTGAGACAATTATTGTTAGATTCAGCCCAATGAATCGAAGTCTGTGCTGACTCTTCTCCAAGTTACAAAGCTGCAGAATAATTACTCATCTAATACTCTCCATCATCTGACCACACAGCAATATCCCGTTCACCCATCATTCCTGGAAATACTGGCTAATGTTGCAGGATACTGTTGAAAAGTTTACATTTCGACATTCTAGAACCTGGGAACACATCCATCTATGGCATTGTCTCTTAATTTCGCCGTCTCTGTCTATACCCCAAACTCCTTCCATTTGTTGGTATTTAAACTGATTCCTAGGCGATCGCTCTTTGGCAGTCGTGTTCACACCCACAGTACCCCTTATAATGTAGATATGGAGCTGTACATGGATGGGAGCTACACATTCTGTTACTTCCAGCATGGGCTGCAAGTTTCCCCACGCTGGACAGTGGTCTAACACAGTGTTACTGAGCAATGTACTGGGGTGGTGGACAAAGTTCCACCCCCTGGTCACATGTCTTACCTGGGTTTATAGATCAATGCACAGCTGTGGTCTGCATACCTTTCCACTCTGGGTAGATTGTGGCTTCGAGAAAGTGAGGATTGCAGATGCTGGAGATCACAGCTGAAAAACGTGTTGCTGGAAAAACGCAGCAGGTCAGACAGCATCCAAGAAGCAGGAGAATCGAAGTTTCGGGCATCCCTTATGCCCGAAACGTCAATTCTCCTGCTCCTTAGATTGTGGATTTCATTGTACAGTACACCAGCCCGGTCTGTACAGTGCTCCATGCTGAAAACATTTCCGATCTGGGTTTATAGATCAATGCACTGCTATGGTCCACCCAGTGTTCCACACTGAAGCAATTGCAGGGTTGTGTTCAGCAGTACATGAGCCTGTTCTGCACGATGCTTCATACTGAACAGATATCTCCGGATTTATGGTGTCAGGGCTGGTTCTTTGAGGGAGATTGAGAATGAGATATAAATAACCATTCCAGTCGATATGGCAACGATTTTATTTTTGTTCTCATTCTTGTGATTGGACCCTCCAAATTCTGAATCCTCTGGCTAGTCCCATTCTTCAGTCTACTTGCATATTTTGGCAATTTGTAACATGAGTAATTGTGCAGTTATAATGTGAATAACTGTCCTGTCTATTTCCCTGGTCTTTGACGTTTCTCACCCAGGAGCATCGGGATTCACCGCTATACCACAGTAAGGTCATGCCTCAGACTCAACACTTAAGGGAACATAGCCCCAGTCCATTCACACTCTCCGTGTAGCTCATCCTCACCCGGTACCTCAACATCAGCAACATACTTGTAAATCTTTACTGCACCCTTTCATGTTTGATAACATATTTTCTATAGCAGGGAGAACAGAATTCAAGGCAGTATTACAGAAGTGGGCGGCACGGTAGCACAGTGGTTAGCACTGCTGCCTCACAGCGCCAGAGACCCAGGTTCAATTCCCGCCTCAGGCGACTGACTGTGTGGAGTTTGCACGTTCTCCCCGTGTCTGCGTGGGTTTCCTCCGGGTGCTCCGGTTTCCTCCCACAGTCCAACAATGTGCAGGTCAGGTGAATTGGTCCTGCTAAATTGCCATCATGTTAGGTAAGGGGTAAATGTATAGGTGGGTTGCGCTTCGGCGGGGCGGTGTGGACTTGTTAGGCCGAAGGGCCTGTTTCCACACTGTAAGTAATCTAATCTAAAAAAAAAGTAGCTGAACCTAGTGAGTAGGCGAAAGTGAGTACTGCAGATGCTGGAGATTAGAGTCGAGAGTGTGGTCGAGAAAAGCACAGCATGTCAGGCAGCATCCGATGAGCAGGAAAGTCAATGTTTTGGGCAAAAGTTCGATTCCTGCTGAAGGGCTTTTGCTCAATACATCGATTTTCCTGCTCCTCGGATGCTGTCTGATCTAGCCTGCTTTTCCAGCACCACACTCTGAACCCAGTGTATATCTCAGATGGCCCTTTTCTTCAAAAAATCGCAATTTCCCCTCCCACATGGTCGCCGATCCCCTGCAGTGCATTTTATCCACTTCTCACACCTCTGCCTTCGAATCCCACCCCTCCTAATGCAACAGAAAAATAACACCCCTGTTCCTCACCTTCCATCCCACCACACCTCCAGATACAATGTGTTTTCCTCCCCCATTTGCGCCACCTAGAAACAGATCCCACCACCAGAGATATATTTCCCTTCCCACCCCTATCTGCATTCAATAAAGACCGTTCTCTCCGTGACTACCTCATCAGGTCAACACCCTCCACTCCGCCAAACACTCTATGCTCGCAGCCACTTCCCCTGCCACGCAGGAATTGCAAAACCTGCGTCCTCACCTCCGCCCTCATCTCCGTCCAAGGCCCCACAGGATCCTTTCACATCCATCTGGGATTTACCTGCACTTCCAGACACAGCACCTACTGTACCGTTGCTCCCGATGTTGTCTCCTCCACATTGCAGAGGCAGGACGCTAACTTGCGGCACATGGCAGAGATCACCTCTAGGACACCCGCACCAACGAACCCCACTGCCCGATGGACGAACATTTCAGCACACTCTCCCACTCCGCCAAGGTCCTGGGCCTCCTCCACCATCATCCACTAACCACCTGATGCCTGGAGGGAGAAAGCCTCATCTTCCTCCTTGGGACCCTGCAACCACACGGGATCTATGTGGATTTCAATAGTTTCCTCATTTTCCTTTCTCACGCGTTAACCTTCCAACTCAGTATAGCCTTCATGACCTGTCCAACCTGCCCATCTTGCCTCCCACCTTTCTGGTCCACCCGCCCCTCCGACATATCACCTCCACCCCCAACTTCATTTACATTTAATATTCTCAGCTAGCTTCCCCCATTCTCATCCCCTTCCCATTTATCTCGCAGCACCTTAGGTCTCCAACCTCGTTCCTGGTGAAGGACTGACACATGAAATGTGGATTCTTCTGCTCTTCGGATGCTGCCTGAAGGGCTGTGCTTTTCCAGCACCACATTTCGACTCTGACCTCCAGCATCTGCCATCCTCACTTTCTCCCTTGAGTTAGTATATCCAGAAATTTCCCCAGCAGACATTTTATGCAGCTGGTCTGTTATTTTATCCCTGTCTCCTTTTGTAAACAGACTCGAACTTATAAAGCCCCGCACAGCTCTGGAAATTCACCAAGATACAAGGAAATGGTAAAAAGAAAGATTGAAAGTTTTATAGTCGGTCCGTCAGTAACCCTCATCCATTCCATCCAGACTGAGTAAATATTCCCTTTTACTATGATATGAAATGTGATGTAAGGAAGGGGTTAACCGAACCTGTTTGTTCAGTGACTGGGATTAATGTCAGTCTCCATGTATTGTAATTATTCCAGTGGAGGGTTTCCATTTTTTCCTGATAAATGGGCTCGGTCAACATGTTAGTCCACAGTATGAGCGGGGGGAATCACAGACAGCACGAACAGGGATCAGTGGCTCCAGAGAGACGGAGAAGTGAGATCAGAATCTGAGAACTTTATACTGGAATGTTCCAACAATGGATCCGTATCTGAGACCATTTGACTGGAACGTTCCAACAATGGACAGGGGGTTATCCGATTCTATTTGGTATCTTTCTACATATTATGATCGGTTCTCGTTATCATGGCGGATCTATTATGCTCTTCGCATTATTCAATATATTTATTATCCTCTCCTGTCTATCGTTGGTGTCCTAGGTATGTCTCACTGTCCAGATATTTTTTTCTGTAAACCAGTTATGACTGCATTTCTATTCTTTCATATAGTCTACACTTCTTGACCAATAGTGTTCCTGATGATACTTTGAATCCAATTCAATTCCTGTCTCCCTCCTTGTATCTGACAGTATTATTCATGGGTCTCCATGTTGACCTAGTAAGTTGCAGATGTGAACCATTGTCTCACTACCCTTGTTATTTGAATATTGGGACCTTGGAGGTCATTGTCGTCTATTATGTTTACAAACTCGACTTCCTTCCTGGGTTTCAATTCTATCCCTGGACAAGATATTTTATTTTCATTCATTTGTGGGACTTGGGTGTTGCTGGCTGGCCAGCATTGATGGCCCATCTCTATTTGCCCTTGAGAAGGTGAGAGTGAGCTGCCTTCTTGAATCGCTGCAGTCTACCTGCTGCGGGTTGACCCACATTGCCAATAAGGAGGGAATACCAGGTATTTGACCCAACGACTGTGAAGGAACAGCAGGATATTTCCAAATCAGGGTGGTGAGTGGCTTGGGTGGGGGTGAGGGGTGGGGAGGGAGGTCTGAGGTGAAACATGCAGGTGTTGTTTGAAACAGACGAATCACAACTTTGATGATCCCTTTGCCCTGACCATTATTAATTTTAAATATTCACTGCTCCATCATATACTTCACTGTCTTAACCCATCTATTGTTTGAACCTTGAGCTGTGAAATACAGACTTAATGATGACAACAATCTGCTGCTGACACTCTCGGGTTGAAACCTGCAGAAACAAATCTGATTCGAAATCATATCAAAATACCAACCGTCTGACATTCCTGTGCACGCTGATATATATCGCTGTTGTGTCGAGCAATGCCTGTATTTTAATATTCTTAAGCACTTTATCTCATCTGTCCATGAAATTTCCTTCAGTCTCTCTGTGTCGATTATTCAAATCTCTGCCAGTTGTTCATATTTGAACTGTTTTCCTTCGTGTCCATTTTCTCTCAAGCAATGATTTTCACATTCAACCACCCCAAATGCACCCCCCCCCCCACCCACACACACACACACACACACCGTATACTGGTCCAATGGAGGTAGAAACCTTCCCCTGCTGTCTGTATTTGATGTGTGTATCGTTTCCATATGATAGTAAATGTTAGCAATATTCCTCTTCCTGGGTAGATAATCCAATTTACTGAGCAATGCACTAGCATGGCCTGCACAGCTCTCCATGTTAGTTTGTCATCTTGTCCCAGCTTATGCTGCTTGAAGTGTTCTGTGAAGCCGATTCAGAATTTGATGAAACAAACTACGTCAGCTGATCAGAAAATCACTTTATTTAATGTTCTCATTCTTGTACTTTTGCTCTCTAAGGGTACAATCCTACAGTTAATCTCACTACCCAGTCTTTTTCTCCATATTTCCACAATACGATCTCAGTTAATTAACTGTCTATTTCTGTTTTTAATATGAATCTCTCTGTCCCTCTGTATCTTTCCCTGGTCTTGGTTTTTGGCTCGCTAATGTATCACGTGCTGGCATTGTTAAGCTCAGAAACAGTGAAATGGTGTGTGTCAGGCTGCTGTCTACTTCCCGGTGTGTCCCATGTGGTGTTCCATGGACGGGGGAGGGTGGTGCGTGTCGGGCTGTTGTTCACTTCCCAGTGTGTCCCATGTGGTGTTCCACGTTCAGAGGAGTGTGGGTCGGGCTGCTGTTCACTTCCCGGTGTATGTCATGTTGGATCCGGGTTTCAGCAGCTTTGTCTCACATCTTTTAAACTTCATCTGTGCCTGTCCACTGAACGTCTGACTTCTGTGTTTGTGCCTTTGAGCTGATCGTGTGGTCAGTAACACGAGGAAGCCCCTTCACTATTATTGTAAAGGACCAGGTAGCTAACATATCTGACGATGCTGTCACTTTAAAAACGGTTATTTGCTCCTTTTCTTTAAAGAGAGATCTTAATGCCCGACCTACCTACTGCAAACGGCTGAAGTAAATAACGTAGGAGGGATTTAGGTTCTTTTTTTATAAGTAATGTTAACAGTGGTCAGAATGCACAGACCAGACTTTCCAGTTTTTCAGAGCTGTAACAATCAGCAGGTGCCTGGGGTGGGAGCAGGGTTTCATGCTTCAGCAAATGATCCCGAGCTGCTAATCTCTCTGAGATCTGTCCTGATGCTGTTTCCTCCTGGATTGGAGAACTGCATGACTGACTGACAGGCCTTGGATGTGTCTTTTTGCCAAGGGATGAGATTAAAAGATGATCGTACATTTGAACAGTTCATTAGTGGAAGGTAATATGTCTATTATTCTGTTAAGATTTCCAGTAGTTAAGTTAGTCTACATTCCTCTTGTTTTTGCATGTATTTTTTATTAGAGTGTTTAAATAAACTGTGTTTTGCTTTAAGTTCAGTGGTTTGAACAACTGCCTCACATCTGGAACACTCATTTCACATCCACCTTTACTATAAGACAAAGTTGGCGTCCAGACTACATCTTAAAGCATTTTAAGGCAGTCTGGTCTGGTCCATTGCAAAGAGGGGACTCTTGTCCGTTTCAAAACCGATATTTCAAAAGTGGGTTCAGGTTCAGAAACCCTACAGTGTGGAAACAGGCCATTTGGCCCAACAAGTCCACACCAATCCAACAAGACCCGTTCCCCTACCCTATTATTCCATACTTACCCCTGACTAATGCACCTAATCTCCAAATCTCTGAACAGTCTGGACAATTTAACATGGCCAATTCACCTAAACTGCACATCTTTGGGCTGTGGGAAGGAAACTGGGCACCCAGAGGAAACCCACACAGGGACCGGGAGAATGTGCACAGGGAGATTGTTGGGCTCAAACACGGCGTTTAGTAGTTGTTAGTGTCTTTTGTTTCGAGTGTAGAATTCGGTTTTTTTGAACAGTGCTTTGTGTTGTAATGGTTCTTTCTGTTTCTAAGAGTTCTCTGGATGTGGAAGAAGTGAAGTTGGAGATTTTGCGAAAGGTGAGCAAGGCAAAGTTTTTAGAATTGGCAGACAAGCTGGATTTGGGTTTGTGTTCGTCTGTGAGAAAAGGAGATGATTAGAGTTATAGCTTGGCATTTAAATTCACCATCAGAATCTTTGCAAATGGCTGGAATTCAATGGCAGATGAGGAAGCTTGAACACAAAAAGGAATTAAAACAATTTGAAATATGATTTCAAGTACAATTAAAAGAAGAGGAGAGGAAGAAGAAAGACAGAAAAAGAAAGAAGAAGAACAGGAAGGGTGAGAGTTTCAACTTCAAAAGTAAATAATTTGAGAGGAAAGTCGACTTTGCAGGGTGGAGATTAAGGTGGACAGTAAGCTGAATGAGGACGATAGTGAGGATGAGAAACATTATGGTAGCCAAAGGCCTGATGGGGATCTGTTTAAATACATCCAGGAAATGTCTAAATTTAATGAGGAGGATGGGGAAGCCATTTTTAAAATTTCATTTGAGGAAGTGGCTAAACGGATGCACTGGATTTAGTTGATCCAAACAAAGATGGTAGGTAAAAAGAGTGAGGTATTTGCATCCCTGTCGGAAGAAGTATCTGGCAAGTATGAGGAGGTGAAGAAAGCCATCTGAAGTGCACATGAGTTGTGCCAGAAGCCGACAGACAGCATTTTAGGAATCCAAAATATCATCCCTGGTTATATGTACATTGGGTTTGAAATAATCAAACAAAGTAATTTTGAATGGTGGATAAGGGTATTAAATACAAAGCAACCTATGACACTCTTAAAGAGATTCTTACCTGGGAGGAGTTCAAAAATTCACTTTCTGCAGTCGTGAGAACTCGTGTGGAAGAGCAGAGAATTAAAATGGCAAGCTTAGTAGCTGAAATGGCTAATGATTAGCAGGTGGTCCATAAAGCAAAGTTTGCCTTCAGTTAGGGATGGAGAAAAATGTGCGAGATCTTAAAATATATACCTGTGAGAGTAAGGTTTACTGGCATAGGCCAGGAGTAGCAGGTAAAGGGATTTCAGCATTAAGCGATACAGAAGCATGTAAAACTTGTCAGCTGAGACATGAGGAGACATGTCATTGCGAAGGACAATTGGAGAGATGAGATTTGCTCCATTATGTAATGTGTGGTTGGAGTGTCCGGTGAAACCATCAACAGGAATATTTCACAATTGAGCATGGTGCTGGCGTTACAACGTGCCCGAGACAAATTTACATATGATCATAACTCCTAAACGTTTTTGGGGAAATTTAGGGAGAAAACTTCTGAGCTATTCAGATAGAGGTTATTATTGTTGCCATTCAATTTGGAAGTTATACAGGTGACAGGATGAGAAACCGTACTTGCTGACAAGTTGTCGAGACTTGGATGAAGAAAGACAGAGGCGTTCTGTGACCGGAGTAAACTGACTGTAATAAAATGAAATTGTGAATATTTGCATACTTAGTATCAATACAATATATATGTATTATAGACTACTGAAACAGTAAGAATAAGGAGTTTAAAATTATGTCACCTTTGCATATTGATTGTTTTTTTTTCCAAAGTGGGAGTTGTGACATCTAGATCCGGAATTTTCCAGGCAGGACTGGGTGACATATCCATCACTTCCCAATATCTCGACATCAATGTCACCATTCAGAGACGGAGGATATGTATGGTTGATGAGGTGAACAGTGTTTTCTTCCTCAGCAGGGATCTGCCGAGTGTATCCTTGTTTTCCCAGTAATTTTCCCAATGATGTACATGGCTCTGCGGGTCCCCATGTCATTGAGGAAATGGAGGGGAACTGAATGACATCTCACTCCTCTAATGTTACAGTGCGCCCATGCACAGTACATAATGTTGGTGAATACTCACTGTCCTCGCAGCAGCCACAGCCTCTTCATTCAAACGCAGTGAGACCATTCCTTCATCATCGGTCTCCATGTAGAATTAAATGAATGTATCGTAAAAGCCGTCCCCTTGCTACACGTTTCAAAACACTGTCCCCACTGCCAACCAACAACATCAAAATATCCGGTATGTACTGAGAGCAACTGGGCCCCTGGGAATGTCGCGGAGCAGACCATCAGGGAGATGGTGCAAAACCTCTCATGTCTGAACTGGTCTGAGTGAACTCCCCAGTACACAATATTACTAAGCCCTGTAATCTCTCTCCATTTCAGTAACATATTCCCTTCCATTCTTCCTGTAAATAAAATGACAGGTTACATCATGTTATATTCCACCTGCCTCTCTTGACAATTTAATGTCTGCTTATCACAGAGTCATCACCAAACGTAGTTACAGTACATCTGTTCCATCCTCCTGATTATTAATACAGATTGTAAACAG
Organism: Chiloscyllium plagiosum; assembly: GCF_037043375.1. Taxonomy (NCBI): domain Eukaryota; kingdom Metazoa; phylum Chordata; class Chondrichthyes; order Orectolobiformes; family Hemiscylliidae; genus Chiloscyllium; species Chiloscyllium plagiosum. The sequence continues at coordinate 69,322,164 of NW_028270177.1, forward strand.
TTGAGGACCTAGCACTGGTCACTGTGTGACTCCACCGGTGAAGTTCTGTCAAACTGATTTAGAATGATTTATCCGGAGTGCCTGCTCCCTGTTTGATAACCTGTCCTCCCCCATTCCCGTGTAACATATTCAAAGAGCTAAATTAGAACAAGGAACATCAGTCAGTAATTCAGCCGCTCTAACCTGCTCCACCACTGAATATAACCATGGCTGATCTCAACGCGGCCTCTGTTCCACTTTCCTGCCCATCTCCATCCTGAAACTCTGGTCTATTGTTGTAGATCGCTGCACATGAAAATAATATCCACTCCACATCTACATTGTCAATTTATTTTAGTATTTTACAGACCCCAATGAGATCTCCTTTCTTTATTATAAACATGAGACTATAGACCTGAACTGCTCAATCTCTCTTCATAAGAAAAATCCCTCATCTCTGGAATCAATCTAATGAACCTCTTCCGAATTAACTCCAATGCAAAAGCATCCTTCCACAAGTCAGGGCACTCAAACTGTACTCCAGTTGCAGCCTCACTAATATCTTGAATAGCTACAGCAACACTCCCTACCTTTCTACTCTCTCCTTTTGCAAATAAAAACTGAAACTACGCTTGCCTTTCCCATTACTTGCTGTACGTGACACATAGACCCCTCTCCACCTGAGCACTTTGAAGTTTCTCTCCATTTGGATAATAATTTGCCGTTCTATTTCGCTGGCCAAATTGAATAGTCTCATAATTATCCAGTTTAAGTTTCATTGCCAAATGTTAGCCCATTCACTCAACCTATCGAAATTCACTTTTAAACCTCTTACATCTTCATTCCGAAGTAATTTCCCACCAATGTTAGTGTCATCTGAAAAATTGGTTAGAGAATTTTCTATCCTTTCAACCGAGTTAATATTGATGAAAAAAAGTTAAGGCATGAGTATTGAAATCTGTGGCACCCCACAAGTTACATTTACCAGAAGAAAATGACACATCTATTCCATATGATTGCATTTAGTTGGTTCACCAATCCTCCATCCAAGCTAATAAATTACTCCTAAACGCATGTTGTCTGATCTTAACACTTACTCTTTTGAGAAGCAACATATCAAATGCCTATTGGTAGACCAGATATATTCCATCTCCAGGATACCCACGATCCACCTTGTTTGTAACATCTTTAAATGACTCAAGCAAACAATTCAAACACAATTTAGCCTTCGTAAAACCATGTTGACTATGACGGATTGTGGTTTGACTTTGCAAATGTCCTGAACAATGGACACTAAAAATTTGCCTTAAATTACAATAGTTTATTGTTACACTTTAGTCCCTAATGTATACCATTATTATAAGTTCTTCCCTTTCGAAAACCTTTACGTTTTCTTTGAATTCCTGTTTAATGGGCACACTTGCTCCAATTGTTGTGTAAGAGGGATATGTGGCTGAATGGATTCATCACCCTGCTGGTGTACAAAATCGATGGTCTGACATTTTTCTGGTGTTCCCATTGTTGTCGTCTCCAAGGCCAGAATGACCTCTTCCTATTGATGTGTTAGAGGGTTGGGTGATTATGAAATCTTCCTGTTGCTGTGTAACAGCTCTCGGGGCTGATGGGCCTTCTCATAATCCACCATCATAGACTGGAGACACTGAACGGTCTCCTCATGCATCCCTGAGATTGAACGAGGGAGTAATTGGCCTTCTTATGTTCCCTTACAACAGACACGGGTCTGAATTACCTCCTCCTTTCTCATGAAAAATGGCTCAGATAGTTTATATTCTTATCCAATTCACTTGCAATAGGCTCAGTGGGGCTAAATGGCCTCCTGTTATCCCAGCATAACAATCTCCAGTCCCTGTGTGGTCTCTTCCAGTTCCTGAGTAACAGACTTGACGGGGCTGAATAGACTGATCCTGTTGCTGTGTAACAGGATACTGCTCCGTCATGGCCTACTCCGGGTCCAAGGTTATAGGCTCGAGGAGCTGATTGGCCTTCTCTTGTAAATGTATATCAGGACGCAGGGGCTGAACAGCCTCGTCCTGTTGTGGTGTAACTGTGTTGAAGGCCTGAATATCCTTCTGTTGTTCATGTGTAACAGACTGGAGAATGACATGGATTTCTCCATTCTGTGTGTAATTGGTTTTTGTGGCTGACTTCTTCTGGTCATCTACGTTGAAAAAGATCATCTTTCATTCTGGTAAAGTCCAATGTGTATTGGATCAACCTGACCGTCCTTTGCTTAGAAGCGAGCACCTTCATTACATGAATCAGTTGAGGGAACCGTCTCTGAGCTGCTTCCAATGTAACAGTATCCTTACTTCAGTAAGGAGATTAAATCTGTACACACTACTCCAGATGTGATCTCTCTATGATCCTGTACAGCAGCAGCAACACTTCATCAGCCTGCTATACGGTTCCCACCGAGGTTATAGCAGGCTCAGCTATTGCAGGGATACGCAGGGCAAAAGTGAGGACTGCAGTTGCTGGAAACCAGAGTTTAGATCAGATTGGTGTTGGAAACGCGTAGCAGGTCAGGCAGCATCAGAGAAGCAGGAAAATCGATGTTTCAGGCAAAAGCCCTTCATCACGAATTGATTGTGAATGGTTTTTACCCGAAACGTCCATTTTTCGTGCTCTCCGGATGCTGCCTGACCTGCTGTGCTTTTCAAGCACCACTCTGATCAAAACGCAGGGAATACACAGCATTGTTGAATGATCATTGTCCTTCTCTACGCCATCAGCATAACGGGAGATCCAGGAGAAAATCTCACAATAAAGCTTGAGAAGAGTATAAGTGATGTGGCGAGATGGTTACTACCATTAATCTCCCCAGAACCCACTTCACTGAGATTTCACTGAATCATATAAGGTGGAGCTCAGAAACAGGAAGGAAGAGCAAACATTGATGGGAGTTATATATCAAAGTGAAAGCTGAAATACAAATGTTGGGCATGTTATAAAACAGGAAATGGGATATATACGTTTCTGTGTACTGCAGTAATAATGTACTGTTTAAATTATATCTAAGCTGTGCTAACCCAATGAAATGCTAATGCTGGGAAAAATGGATTTCATGAGCACGTGTGAGATGGCTTGCATTAACATTATTTCGATCACCGAGCTCGAGATCAGATTATTTAGGAATTGGTGTTGGATGATCAGAAGAGTTAATTGAAAACTTTGCTGTAAACGACCTTTTGGGAACAGTGACCGCAACCTTTTAATGAGATTCGATTCTCCACAGTATGGAAACAGGCCCTTCGGACCAGCAAGTCCACATCAACCCTCCAAAGATAATCCACCCAGACCGGTTTCCCTCTGATTAATGCACCTACCGCTATGGGTAGTTAAATATGGCCAATTCACCTGGCCTGCACATCATTGGACTGTGGGAGGAAACTGGAGCACTCGGAAGAAACCCACGCAGACGCGCGAGAACGTGCAAACTCCACACAAACAGTCGCGCGAGGCTGGAATCAAACAGGCGTCCCTGTTGTTCTGATGGCAGCAGTACAAGACAATAAGACACGGTGTTGCCTCTATTGGTTTTCCTTTATGCTGTTTGAGTACACGACAGTTTTTTTGTTTTATTTGAAGTAACGGTTATGAATCTGAGTCATGCAAGCCATGAAGATGTGAGGAGAAAGTGGGGACTGCAGATGTTGGTGATCAGAGACGAAGAATGTGGTGCTGGAGAAGCACAGCCGGTCAGCCAGCATATTATTAGCATCGACGTTTTGGGCAGAATCCCTTCATCAGGAATGAGGCTTGTGGTCCAAGGGAGCTGAGAGATAAATGGGAGGGGTGTGTGATGGGGGATATAGCCAGGAATGTGACAGGTAGATGAAGGAGGGGTTGAAAGTGATAGGTGATGAAGGGAGACAGAACGCTTCATCTACCTGCATCCATTCAACCCCGTATGGTCTCCTCAACATCGACGAGACAGGAAATCAACTTGTGGATCGTTTCAGAGACACACTCTGGTACAGACACACTGACCAAATTCACCACCTTGTGGCTGAACACGTTAACTCCCCCTACCAAACCACCAAGGACATGCAGATTCTGGGCCTCCTCCATCACCAAACCCTAACCACCTGATGCATGGAGGAAGTCCGTCTCATCGTCCGCCAAGGGACCCTCCATCCATAAGGGATCAATTTGGATTTCGCCATTTTCCCCATTCCCCATGTCCCACCATATCCCAGTCCAATCTTCCAACTCGGCACCGCCCTCTTGAATGTTCCTGTATGTCTATCTTCTTTTCCAACTATCCACTCGACCCTCCTCTCCGACCTATCACATTCTCAATTCCCCCCCCCCCCCCACCATTTACCTATTAGATCAAAGCAAGCAGCTTAGAAAAATGCCAAGTATTGTAGTAAGCTAATGGATTCAGAGTAATGTAGGAACCAGCAAAGGAGGACAAAGAAACTGAGAAAAAAATCAAAAAGAGAAAAAGCATGCCAACAAAATACAACGTACTGTTAAAATACTGTTAAAATTCTTCTGTAAATGTATGTACCAACAAGAAAAAACAAGGTCAAATCCGCCAGTTTATGTACGGATGAAGATGGAGAATGGTGAACTATAGACCAGTTAACTTGTCATCTGCAGTCGGGTGTCTGTTGGATTCTATTACAAAGAACATGCTACTAGATATATAAAAGCTAATGGCAAAAGTGGGGAGTACGATAATGCATCGATGAAAGGAAATCCATAAGTGGCAAACATTTTCTTTTGGAATGGTTGAAGATGGTTCTTGTAGACATCAGCAATGAGGAACCAATGGATAACGTATAGTTGGATATTCAGAAAGATTTTATTAAGAACCCTTACACTAATATCTTAAGAAAAGTTCAAGCAAAATGCATTGGAAAGAACATATGCAAATGGGAAAGTAAAAATTAGGTTTACATTCATGTGAATGTAATTGGAATATAGAAGATGTCATGCACCCTTTGCATAGCGTGTTGCTGAGACAAAACTGAGAGTATTATGTACTGTTTTGGGGTCCTCATCTAAGAAATAATATACAGAGTACAGAGAAACTGCAAAAGGCATACTCCAGATTAATCCCTAAAATGGCAAGATTGTCTGATTGGGAAACTCAGCCTGTGATTTCGAATTTCAAATAATGAGAGGTGATCGTAGCGAATCTTAGAAACTTAGAAACATAGAGGGGACTGAATAACAGAGGGACATGGAGAAGTGAACGCAGGCGCAATTAGGGAGAATCACATGATATTCTTCACGGTCAACAAGTAGAGCAGAATAATCAGTGAATAGTTAGTGTCTATCAGAAACCAAGGAGGAAATCTGTGTATGAAGCTCGAGAACGTTGAAAGATTGTGACATGACAGCTTCACAACTGTTTTACTAGGCAGAAGGAGGATGCAGGGACAGAATTCGAGAAGATGGATGGGGAAGCTCTTAGGCAGATTGATGTAAAATGCTAGCAGGAATTTAAGGCTTTGGCTGGTAGAAAATTGGACTGATTGCTAGGTCTAAACGAGTTGTATCACAGGCTGCTGTTGGAAACAAGGGAGGAAAGACCCTGACTGAAAATCGTAATTAGAATATGACCATAGGCGAGGTGCCAGCGTACTGGAGAACAGCTAATGTGATTCCACTTCACAGTAAGGGTGGGAGAGATAGACCAGGGAACTATAGACAAGCGAGTATTAGAACACTGTTAGGGAAACAACTGCAGAAAATAGGGAAGGAGAAAATTGAACTACAAACTGAATGGCAAGGTTTGATCAGGGATAATCATCATGACTTTATCAAGGGGACATCAAAACTAACGAAATTGAATTAGTTTGAGGAGGTCGCTTGTTTAGTTTTGTAGCAAGGACATTGACAAATCTCCACATGGGAAAGTGAAGAATAAAGTACAATCTCATGGAATCAAGGATAACTTAACAAGTTACAAGGAAAATTTTCTTGTGGCAGAAGACAGAGGGTGGTGTGAGAAGGCTGTATGAGTCACTGGAGACCAGTGTCCCTGATGTACGACAGACATCAGTGCTGCGTCCCTTATTATTTGAAGTATTCATGAGTGGTACAGATGTGAATGGAGGGGGGTGGGTGGAGGGGGTGGGGTTGTGATAAGTAAGTTTGTGTTTGCCTGGTTGGTTGGCATTGAGGAGGAAGGACTTATGTTACAGAAAGATACAGATGGATTGGCCAGATGAGCAGATCAATTCCAGTTGGAATGTAACCCTGATAAGTATGAGGTGATGCACTTTGGAAGAAGGAAGCAGGCAGAGGAGTACTCAAAGAATGACAGCACACTAGGAAGATCAGAAATTGCTTCTCCATTCATCCCTGAATGTGACTGGACAGGGTAATAGGTTAGTTAAGAAGTGGACCTTGGGTGTAGCAATTATTAATAGGGGCGTAGATTATAAGAGCTGTACAGGGCTTTGGTTAGGCCAATAAGGAGTACCGTGTGTAATTCTGGGAGCCACATTACAGGTAGGACGTGATTTTACCGGAGAGGGTGCAGAGGAGATTCACCAGGATGTTCCCTGGGATGGCGCATATCAGCTATGGAGAGAGGCTGGATAAGCTCGGGTTGTTTCCTTTGGAGCAGAGGACACTGAGGGGGACGTGATTCAGAAGGATAAGATTATGAGGAGCATGGAGAGGGGAGATGGATAGCAGCTGTTCCTTTTAGCCAGAGAGTCAAGAACAAGGGAACACACTTTTAAAGTGAAGTGTTTGAGGTTTAGAGAGGATTTAACGATAGTTGTTTTCACCCAGAGGATGTTGGGATCTGGGATGTACTGCCTGAGAGGGGAATTATCACGGGTAACCTCACAATGGTTAAAAAGCACTTGAACGTGCAATTGGAAATGTCATAACATTCCAGGCTTTGGGCCTGGTGTAGGAAAGTGGGAATAATATAGATCGTGTTGTATTTCTGTTGGCACAGATTCTATGCTCCTAGGAGTGTATGGTGTGGAAGTTCAATCATTGAGCAGCTTAAGGCAGGAATTGATGGATTTCTGAAGAGTAAATTCACAAGGGTTATAAGAGTGAACTGTAATAGCTTGTCAAATTATGTCAATGTGAGAAATATGAGAAAACACGTGCAGCTTCCTTACAGTTTGAGACCAGAGAATAGAGAATGGGAAACAGAGAAATGGCAGAACTATGAAGCCACTACTTCAGTTCTGTCTTCACGGAAATTTCTAACAATACAAGGAAAACCGAGTCTGGTGTGGGCAAATGATAGAGTACATGGAACATAGAACAGAGTAAGTAAATCGTTTACGGGAAATTATTGGGAAAGTAAGTGATGGTCATAGACAACGCTAAAATAGATTTATGAAATGGGAATTATAATTGAGAAACAGACTGAGAGATAAATGAGTGAGAAGCAATGGATGTAAAACATTTGGATTTTTAGAAACATTTTGATAAAGCACAAAGACCAGTTCGCAAACTTAAATCTGAGTGGATTGGAGCCAATGTATGGACATGTTTCTAGAATGGGACAGTTGGCAGGAAACAGTGAATTGAAATAAACAAACTCGACAAGCAACAGCCTGACATCGTCTGTAAGGTATGATTCTCTGTGTATGACTATGTTCCAGACACCCCACCACCTTCCCCGGATATCTCCTATCTCACCAACAGGACAGACACAGCAGAAGTGGCGGCACAATGGGATATAGTTGGAAGGAAATTGCTCTGGCAGTCCTCAACAGTGACTCAGAATCCCATGAAGTCTCATGGCCTTAGTTTACACATGGGAAAGGAAACCTCCTGCTGATTACCATGTGCCAGCCTCTCTCAACTGATGAATCAGTACTCCTCCATGCTGAACAACAATGGGGGGAACCACTGTGCCACCGTGGGCGGCACGGTGGCACAGTGGTTAGCACTGCTGCCTCTCAGCGCCGGAGACCCGGGTTCAATTCCCGCTTCAGGCGACTGACTGTGTGGAGTTTGCATGTTCTCCCCGTGTCTGCGTGGGTTTCCTCCGGGTGCTCCGGTTTCCTCCCACAGTCCAAAGATGTGCAGGTCAGGTGAATTGGCTATAATAAATTGCCCGTAGTGTTAGGTAAGAGGTAAATGTAGGGGTCTGGGTGGTTTGCGCTTCGGCGGGGCGGTGTGGACTTGTTGGGCCGAAGGGCCTGTTTCTACACTGTAAGTAATCTAATCTAATAAAAAGATCACTGAGGGTGGCAAGTACGAAGATGTACTCTGGTTGAAGGATTTCAATGTCCAAAACTAAGAGTAGCTCAGCCGCAGCATTACTGATCGAGTTGCTCAGGTACTAAAGGACATAACAGCTCCACTGGGTCTGCAGCAGAAGGTGAAGGAACCAACAAGAGAGAAAACAAACATACCTGACCTCATCCTTACTAATCTGCCAGTTGCAGAAGTATCTGTCCATGACAGCATCGATAAGAGTGACCACAGCATAGTCATTGTGGAGACAAAGTCACACCTGCACATTGAGAATAACCTCCACCATGTTGGGTGGTACTATCACGGTGCGAAATAGGACAGACGTCGAACAGATCTAGCAGCTCAAGTATGGGAGTCCATAAGGTGTATTGGGTCATCAATAGCAGCAGAATTGTACTCCCGCACAACTTCATGGCCTCGCATATCCCCCACGCACCAGTTGCCATCAAGTCAGAGGATCAACGTGGTTCAATGGAGTGTGCAGGATGGCAGGAGCAACACTGGGAATACCTGAAAATGAGGTGTAAGCCTGGCGAAGCCACCAAACAGGTCTACTTGTGCACCCAACAGCATAAGCAGTAAGTGATAGACAGAGCTAAGTGTTTCCACAAGCAGCAGATCAGATCTAAGCTCTGCAATCCTTCCACATCTAGTTGAGAAACGGTGGGGAAAATTAAACAATTCACTGGAGGAAGAGATTCTTCAAATATCCCCATCCTTAACGATGGAAAAGCCCAGCACTTCAGTGTAAAAGATAAGGCTAATGCATTCGCAACAATCTTCAGTCAGAAATACTGAGTGGATGATCCATCTCAGCGTCCTCCAGTGGTCCACAGCAATTCACTTACCAGCCAACAACCAATTCGATTCAGTCCAATTGATATCCAGAATTGGTGGGAGACACTGGATACTCTAAACGGGACACATGCTGATATCAGTCTGGCAATAGTACTGATAACATGTGTTCTAGAACTTGTCACTGCCCGAGCCAAACTGTTCCAATACCGTTACAACAACGACAATTCCCCGATTTCATGTAAAATTCCCAAGTATCTCCGATACATAAAAAGCAGAACACATGCAATCCAGCCAATTACCAGCCCATCAGTCTACTCTCGTTCATCCGTAAAGTGAGGGAAGGTGTCCGTGCTTTCAAGAAGCACCTGCTCAGCAACACCCTGCTCAGTGACGCCCAGGCTGGGCTTCCCCAGGGTCACTCAGCTCCTGATCTCATTACCTTGGTTCAAACATGGACAAAAGAGCTGAATTACAGAGGCGGGGTAAGAGTGACAGCCCTTTAAAACAGGGCTGCCTTCGACCAAGCAGGCATCAAGGGGTGTTAGCAAAACGGGAATCAATGTGTATCCAGGGCAAACTCCCCGTTGATTAGAATCATGCCTGACACGTAGAAAGATCGTCATGGTTGATAAAGATCAGTCAACTCAGCTCCAGGACAAGTCTGTAGGTGTCCCTCGGGCATTGGCCTAGGGCAAACATCTTCAGGTCTGCTCCATCAATGACTTTCTCTCGGTTAAAAGGTCAGAAGTGGGAATGTTCGCCAATGATTGCACAATGTTCAGCAACATTTTTGGCTCCTCAGATACTGAAGAGTCCAAATGCGACAAGATCCGGACAGTATTCAGGCTGACAAGTGGCAAGTAATATTCACGCAACACAAATGCCAGACCGTGAACATAACCACTAAAATGCAATCTAACCACTGCCCATTGACATTCAATGGTGATACAACCACTGAATCCCCCAGTACCAAAATCTTGGGAGGTAATCATTGCTCAGAAACTCACGGGACTTGCCACATAAACACAAAAGCAGGTCAGAAGCTAGGAACTCTGCGGCGAGTAACTCACCTCCTCCCTCCAAATGTCTGTCCATTATCTACAATGCATAAGTCAGAAGTGTGATCGAATACTCCCCATTTGCCTAGATGAGTGCATCCCCAACAACACTCAAGAAGCTTGATACCATCCAGGACAAAGCAGCCAGTTTGAAAGTCACTTCATCCACAATCAACGCTCAAGAGCAACAATGTGCACTATCGACAAGCTGCACTGAAAATATATACCAAAGATTCTCAGACACCATCTTCCCAACTCACGACGGCAGCGGTTCAACAAGGCAGCTCAGCACCACCTTCTCAATGGCAACTAGAGACAGACAATAAATGCTGGTGACACCCAGATCCAAAAAAATATATAAATTGAAAAAAACACTTTTCTTTAACAGAGGATGGTTGCTGAGGTATCGCAGGGAGCGGTGCTTGGACCCCAGCGGTTCACAATACCAATTAAACATTCGGTTGAGGAAGTTAAATGCAATATATCCCAGCCTGCGGACAGCGCTAAAGGATGTGGGATTGTAAATGGGTGAGGAGATTGTAAAAAGTCTCCAAGGTGACTGACACAATGGGGTGAATGGGCACATATGTGGCAGATGGAGACCAAATTATGTCGAGGTGAAGCTATGCCCTTTGTTGGGAACAATATCTTGGCAGCTGACCAATTGAAAAGGGATTAGTTGAAACATATTGATCTACAAAGGGAATTGTGCTCCCTTTTGTTGTTTCCTTCTGTGCAGCCCTACGAGGCCTATGCAGGGCAGTGAGTTCTGAATCCAGAAGTGAAAACTGGGATTGGCATTGGCACGCTGACCAGTATATACAGACCCACCACGTGGGTAGCTGTGACATTGAAAAGCATCTTGTCTCCCTGTACACCAGTCACTGAAAGTAATATTGCAGGAAAATAAAGCAGGTCAGAAGATAAATGGTGCGTTGACATTCATTTCAAGGGGATTTTAGTCGAGGAATAAGGGTGTCTTACTGCAGCTGTACAGGGCCTTGGTGAGACCGCATCTCGAACATGGTGCAATGTTGTGTGCAATTTTAGTCTACTTACCTAATAAAGGACAACCACGACATTGAGGGAGAGCAGCGTTGGATAACCAGACTGATCACTGGAATGACAGGCTTGTTGTGGGAGCAGAGTTTGGAGACTGGGCCTGTATTCCACGGTGTTTTGGAAAATATGTGGAGATCTCAGTGAAATATCTAAAACTCTGACAGGGTGAGACAGATGGGAAGCAGAATGACAATTCCTCTGGTTGGGACTTCTAAAACAAGTTGCCCCAGTATTAGGTACAGGCAGGTCGCATTGTATTGAGATGAGAATAAATGTCTGCTCTCAGAGACTGGGGTACCTGGGAAATTCTCTCCCACATAAGGCTGTGGAAACAAAGGCACTGAAAACAAAATGAGGATTTCTAGCTACTAAAAGAATGAAAAGGGCAGGAGAATGCTGCGGAGACACAGGATCATCCATCACTATAATGGATGGGTTAGAAAGCTCTATGGACCGAAGAAACTACAGCAGTTCCTATTTTATATTTTTCCAGTGGTTCATCGCATTAAGAGATGTGTACATTGTGTGGGATAAGTGCATTGAGGAGATTTTCTCCATGAACGAGAATGTGGGATGGCTCAATGTGTTGTATGACTACTCATTTCCCGACGTTTCAGTGCAGTCTGTAGGAAAGCTCTGCAAATATTGTCACAAGCTCTCAGATGTTAGGAAGGAGGTCTCTGCAGGGTCAACAGAACTGTGTTTCCCGTTCCCTTTTCTGATACCGAGGCTGTGGCTGGGTGCTCTGATCGGTTTTATCCATTAAGACCTCAGTGCAGTTTGATCCAATTGAATGCTTTGCTTGGCTGTTTCAGAGGCCATTGAAGAGGTTATCACATGTCTGTGCATCTGGAGTTACTTTTAGGCCAGACCAGGAAAGCACGGGAGATTTACTTCCTGAAAGTCCATTGAGGAAGGCAACATATGTTTACAATCGCCATTGACTTCAAGGTCACTATTACAAACAGCAGATTTTACATCTCGATATTTTATTAATTGTTTTTTACCTTCCACCACTGCCAGTGCAGTAGCCTGGTCTGGATTAGTAATCCAGTGACATTTCCACAACAGCACCATCTCCACATGGGGATCTATTGGAAACCACACTGAGCAGGTTATTTCTTTGCTGCTTGACAGCTCTGTCAAAAATAACTCCCACCAATTTGACTGTCGTCATGGGACTGAGGGGGTGGTAATTGGTGAGATTGTAATTATTCGCTTCTTCGTGGACTGAACTGAGTAAAGATGTCAGATTTGAAACTGGAATGAAACAGTTTTCCCAGGACACGGCTTGTTGTGCAGCACAAGTCTTCAGGCCTATTAAAGGAATGGTGTCGGTGCCCATTTCATTTGTCTTATTTACTGTGTTCAGCTGTTTCTTCATGTCACGTGCAGCCAATCGAATTGGTTGAAGTCTGGCACTGGTGATTCTGTGGGGATCATGAGAAGGGTGTGGTGGGTCATAGACGCAACGCTTCTGGCTGGGGATGGTGGAGTTACTCCACATTTGTCTTTTAAAATGATGTACAAGGCTGTTCTGTTATTTAAGATGCCAATATTTGGCAAACCCTTCTTCCAGTGAATTGCTTAATCATCAATTACTATTTATGACTCAATGTGGCAAGGCTACAGAGCTTTGATGTGATCTATAGGTGTGAGGGTCATTTGGCCCTTTGATCAGATGTTAGTTCTGCTCTTTAGAATGTAACCAGTCAAGTGTGGTTGTTTTAATGTGTTATCATCAGGTTCAGGTACACATGGTTCCGACTGTCATATTCACCCACACTGTCACTGAAACACATATCGGCTTCATGGAAATGGCAGACTGAGGGCTTATCTCGGGCATTAATTACAGATTGTGGTTGTTTGTAATTCAGCTTCTTCTGCTGCTATGGTCTGCAGCACCACATGAATGTCCTGTTTTTAGCTTCAAAATCTGCAGTGCAATTCTATTGCCGGCTCCGAATTCACACCGAAACCCATTCACCCATTAGCCCTGTACCCATTGACCTACTCTGGTTTCTGATGCGGTAACACTTCCATTTTAATGTTCTCATTCTGCTGAGGGTCTCTCCATGGTGTCACAGCTCCAATTCGTCACACCCCTCAAAAACCCTTAAACCAATTCATCTGAACCTTTTTTCATTCCAGTTGTGCCATCCTCTGTGCTTGAAGTGTATGCGTTTCCCTCTGTTTCTCTCCCTGAACATATCTAAGAGCTCTGTAGTGTCAGTGATGCCAGCCTTATGTCGTTTCAGAGCCAATGCAGTTTTGCAGTTTGCGTTATCATTAATTTCCCGCTGTGTGGCGCTCTGTGTTGGACAGGGCGTTTGAGCAACTTTGATACACGCCTGTGGAACTTATTCACAAACAGAAATTGCTGAAGAAACTAAGCAGGCCGGGAAGCAACTCTGGAGTCAATGCAGATTTTTTTTTACGTTCAGTGACCCCGCAAAGTTTCTAGTTTCTTCATCAACTTTTGTTTTTGTGTCAGATTTCCATTATCCATAGTTCTTCTTTTATTGAAAATTTGAAGTGCATATTCTTTTCTGGAGAAACTCAGCAAGTCTGGCAGCATCTGCGAAGACAGACAAACAGAATTAACCTTACCATCAAGGGTGCCATTTCTTCACAACTCTAAGGATTTGAAATGAGCTTTTCCATCCCCTGCAGAGGTGAATGTTCAGGTGATGGAAATCAATGACGGTGCAAGAGAAATAGATATAAAATAGTTGTAAATTAATGTGCGAATGGGTTCCCTCTATTGTGTGCAATAAAAACAAGACACGGTCACTGGTAGACTTGAAGGAAGAATGTATGCCAATTTTTTAACAGTCATAATAATGTTGGTTTGTGAGGTTATGGAATTGAATATTAACATCTATAGGCTTTAACGCACCAAAGTGTAAAGTGAGGTGTTACTCGATCTTAGGATGTCCTTCCTTCGAACTTTGCAGCAGCCCAGAACGAAAAGTTAAGATGTCAGCAAAGTAGGTGATTGGAATGGGAAGCAATGAGAAAGTCAGGGTTATTCCTCCAGGCAGAGGGAAAATGTTCCTCAGTGCAATCTCTGTTTGGTCTTCCAAATGTAAGGGAGACATCATTGTGAGCAGCAATGACAGGAGACTGGATTTAAAGAGTACAAGAGAATCTGGAAGGTATATGTTGGTTTGCTCAGGAATGAGGAATGTGTCAGCCATCTTTCCAAATATCTTGCGAAATAGACTACATAATTGGGACTCCTGCGGCAACAGCTTTAGTCGTGTTTTTTTTTTGACAGTGTATTTTTCTGTCTGTTTCGTCACAAGCTGTTCCTCACATCTTAACAACAGGGTCTAGATAAAAGTCTGTTTGTCACATATGCTCCTGACTGTTTCGAACTAATTTGCTTTGTTTCAAACCTACTTGCAAGTCTGCTCTTTGCAATAGCGTTTGTAAATTCAACTCTTGTAATGCCATAGATTAAACACAGAACTCTGTGCCTTCCCTTTTTTTAATGCTTTATACAACTATTCACAAACCCAAGGATCCACAAGCCTTCTTGACAATAATTTCAACTTGCCTGGCCACCTGTAATTTGCTGTCTTCTGCATCCCTCTCTCCTTAAACAGGGGTTATATTTGCCAGTCCTCCCTGACTCCAGTGATTCCTGAAAAATTCCTGAAATATCACTAACAGGACCTCTGAAACCACCTCCGCTATCTCCTTAGAAGAATGAGGTGCGGTCCATCATGCCTGGGTGATTTATCCATCTTCAGAGCTTTCAGCTTCCCCAGCACTTTCTCCTTAGTGGTGTTCACTACCATTACCTCTTCCTCCTGACTCTCTTGAAGTTCTGGTAGGCTGCTTGTGTCTTCCACTTTGAGGACTGATGAAAAGTATCTATTCAACTCCTCTGTTTTTTCATTCTTTCCCACAGACTATCACAGCCTCATTTTCTAGCAGTCTAATGTTTGCTCTTCCCTCCCTCCCTTCACTGTAACATATCTAAAAACCTCTTGCACTCTTCTGTTATATCATTTAAAAGCTTACCATCCTATTTCATCTTCGCCTCCTTATTGATTTTAGTAGTTATCCTCTGCTGGTGATTAAAGGTCTGTCTATCCTTCAGATTCTCGATAATCTTCACTACATTGTATGCTTTCTCTTTTAGTTTGATGCTGTCCCTGACTTCTCCTATCACTCACGGCTGCCTTGTCCATTCCCGTGTACGTTTCTTCTTCTTTGGGATGAATTTCTGATGTGCCTCCGAATAATCCCCAGAAACTGTTGCCATTGATGTACCATGGCCTTCCCTGCTCGGCCCCCGTTCCAAGTAACTCTGGCCAGCTCCTCCCTCATGTCTTTGCAGTTACGTTACTCAATTAAATCACATCATAATAAGAAAAGTTAATACAAAAGGAAAAACAACACAGAGAAATCAGCAGATGGATTATTGAAGACAGCGCAGAAGACAGAGACTGTGTGGTCTTGAGCTTATGTTAATGTAATGTTCAATAAGTGGAACAGAATATTTTTATAGAAGTGGAATCATATAGTAAGTTGTTAAAAAGGGCTTGAATTTTTTGAACAGTTGTTGTTTCGTATTCAACGTTCGATTTAAGAAAATAAATTGTTAATTTTCTTTAAATAATGGAATTTAGGAATCTCTGTTACTCATATTTTGACAGATTACGATGTGAGGCGAGGCGTTCTGGGTGTTTGGTTTAATTAACAGAGGGGTTCGACTCCTCATCGTAAATGTCCATCCACACTAACCCTGTTTCCCTGCACTTGGTGCATGCCCTTCTCCTCCTTCCCTGTCCAAATATTCATCTAAATTCCCTTTAAATGTTAACAATGTACTCACCTCAACGACTTCCGCTGTTAACTCGTTCTATATGCGTACCACCCTCTGTGTAAAAAAAAACAACTTGCCCCTAAGGTTCCCTTTTATTCTTGCCCCTCTCGTTCTCGATTCTCCAACCCATGGAAAAAGAATGAGTGCATTCACCCTATCCATGCCTCTTATGATCTGATACACTTCTCCAAGACACCGCTCAGTCTCCTCTGCTCACAAGAAAATGTCCTAGCTTGTCCAAACTCTCCATATAACTAAGACCATTGAGTCCCGGCAACATCCTTGCAAATTCCTTATGCACTCTTTCTAGTTTAACAGCATCCTCCCGATAACAAGGTAAACAAAACAGAACAAAATTCTGCAAGCACGGCCTCGCCAAAGACGTGTACAATCAGAACATAACTTCCCAATTTCTATATGCAAAGCCCTAACTGATGAAGGTCAGTGTGCCAAAAGCCTTCTGTCTACTGTCTACCTTTGACTCCACTTTCAGAGAACCATGCATCTTCTGTTCCACTTCATTCCTTGAGGCCCTAATATTCGCCATGATTTGTTGATCCAAAATTCAAGATCTCACACATACCTATATTAAACTCCATTTGCCATTTCTCAGCCCATCAAGGGCTGATCAAATTCCTACTTCAATTTCTAATAACCTTCCTCACTGTCCACGATACCACCTATTTTAGTGTCATTTGCACACTTACTAATCGTGCCTTATACATTCTCATCCAAATCATTGATATAGATAACAAACAGCAATAAGACCAGCATTGAGCCGGGAGGCACTCTACTAGTCACAGGCCTCCAGTCCAACAAGCATCTTTCCGCTATTACACTCTGCTAGCTACCATCAAGCCGTTTGTGTATACAATTTGCCAGCTCGTCCTGGATTCCATGCGATGTAACTTCCAAAGCAGCTGACCATGTTGAACCTTATCACAGGCCTCACTCAAATCTGGATCAATTACGTCTGCCACCCTGCCCTCGTCAAACTTCCTGGTCACGTTTTGAAGGAATGTTAACAACTTTGCAATGCATGATCTCCCACTCACAACGCCATGCTGAGTACTCCTAATCAACCCTGATGAAGGACTTCTGCCCGAAACATCGATTCTCCTGCTCCTCAGATGCTGTCTGACCTGCTGTGCTTTCCGAGCAACACACGCTCTCGTTTTAATCAAACTCTAACTAAATTACGAGGGCATAAAATGATGTTGTAAGATTATTGAAGTACCTAAGTAAAGCCAGTTATCTGTAATTGTAGAGCCTTGATGACAGAATATTTGTTGCACTGTGCACAGGTTTGATCTCCTTTGTAAGGAATGGCGCCCTTATCATAGTCACAGATGATGTTACCATGAGGAGAGAGTGAAGAAACTGAGTGTTTAGTCAGTAGAGCAGTGAGAGACGAAAGGATGTTTCGTTGAAACTCGAGGGTTAGCGATGATCACTTATTTCCAAGTGAGACATTAATAAAGTGATACATTCCATATTTCACGCAGGGTTGATTGATATGATTAATTGTCACGTGTACCTCAGTACAGTGAAAAGGTTTGTTTGTGATCGGTACAGGCAGATGATAGTAAGCAAAGGCGTACAGATCAGAGGGTGAAAATAAACAGATAGTGTAATGCATCCAGATGACACTGCGCAAGACGTGCGCGAGACAAGATCAACATAAGCAAGATCAGCATTAGTTGATGTTAGACAGTCCATTCACCGTTCTAATTGGATAGTCAGACTAATTCATATGCCTCAATAAGCTCTCCCCACATTAATGTGAAGTCGGTGTGTGACCGTGTATTGAACATTATGTTGTTCACAATCCTCGACAGCAGCCACAACACCTTCCTTCTGACAGAGTCAGCCATTCTCACCAGCTTCTGCCCTCTATAGAGAACTCCAGGCTGCCTTCTCGGAGATAGAAGGTGCCTCCTTGAGATTTCACACATAACATTTGCTTTCCCCTCAATGCTAGAACACCACGTTAAAGTTCCACGTGTGTACCAAGAGCAATGGAGGCACAAGAAACACCATGGCGCAGTCTGTCTTACAGTCTCTGCTCCATTTGCTTGTCAAGTTGGAATATCAACTACCTCCTTCTGTCTCTGTGTAAGTGACTCGAGAAGCTAAATTGACTCCTTCTATTTCTGTGTAAGTGACCCAAATCAGTGAATGGCTTCTTCCTCGTCCGTTTGGACAAGATTAAGAGCCTGATTTGGTTAACCCCGGTTCCTGGCGAACAGCTCGATGTGTTGACGGGTATGATGATGCTGTAACTTGTTATTTTCTCCTGATGTCTTTTAAGAAACAAATTGAACAATAGAAACCAAGCTGGCTAGTTACGACACTAAAGTAAACAACTTTGGAAATGTTGGGTTTATTTTAATGCAGCCTGAATGAGTGTGACCAGCTCTCACAGATTAGAATTTCTAAGTTTTGTTTTCTCAGTAATATCAGAGGCTATTGGGGTCTCAACAGAGTTGGAAGGTCCAGTGAATGTCTTGTGGTTGCTACCCTCTGTGAATTTTTCTGGATTTTTAAAAAATAAAATCTCCTGGAGAATGTATGTTTGAATTTGCGTCTGAAATTGCCTTTTTGCCAAGTGGTTGTTTTAACGGGATCTTACTATATCAGTACAGTTAGTTAGTAAAATGTACTTTATCTATTATTCTGCTAAGTTTTACAATTGTCTTAAGTTATTCTAAGTTCCTCTTTAATTGATTGTATTTTAATGACAGTGTTTAAATAAACTGTGTTGTGCTTAACATTGAGTAGTTTCACCAATCACATTGCATTTGAACCAGTTATGCTACATTTGCCTTTAGAGTAACAAAACTGTTGGATTTAAGCTAGCACCTTAAAATATTTTGAAGGGGCTCTGGTCTGGTCCGTAACACTGTATCCTTGTCTTCCTATGTAATTGGCACCAGAGTCTGAATGGGCCATTCCTCTTCTTGTTCGGTAGTTTCAATGGGTTGAATGGCTTCCTCCTAGTCCTGTGAAGCGAGCTTGAGGTGCTGAATGAGGTCCTCCTTCCCCTGTGAAATAAAGCAGCATCTCGCAGTAATGTTACATGAATGCTACAAACACTTCAACAGCACAATGCTGAATATTGCCCAGGTCTTGCTGCACATGGACACAGACTGGTTCAGGAGCTGAGGGGTGACACGTTGTTCTGAACATTGTGTAATCTTCAACAAATATCCCAATTTCTGATCTTATTTTGAGGAAAGACATTAATGAAGCTGATACAGATTGTGCTGAGGAAGCTACCCCGAGGATCTCCTGTAGAGACGTTCCGGGATTGAGATGATGGACATCCACACACCACAAATATCTTCGTTTTTCTATGATTGACTCCAACCAGTAGGGAAGTTACACTGATTCCCAAATAAATACAGATGTTTCGCTCCTTGATGGCCTCCTCAGTCAAACACTGCTTTGATATCAGGGCCAGTCATTCTTTTCTGAGATCTTGTGTTCACCTCTTTTATTCGTAGCAACAGGTAGAAGAGAGAGTTCTGAATGTTAGATATTCTCTTTTCCACAGTGGTAAGGGAGCTAAATACTTAAAGATGAAGAAAATGGCTTTTGACCAATCAGAGAGTTGAGGACTGTGAAAAATTGGATATGAATGAGGATTAGAGACCAAGAGCAGATCAGTCATGATCTTATTGAAGGGCATGGCAGGCTTGGGGGGGTGAACGACCTGCTCCCGTTTCTCATGTTTTCCCATTCTGTTGTTGCAAAGTTAGTGGGTGTTATTTTCCTCGAAAATCTGTTATTGAATGTTGTAGCCAGGGAGACCAGAGAATTTTGTGAGCCGTCTCTGGGTGAGGTATGGGGGCTGTATTCACAGTGAATCTGGGTCGATAACATGACCAACAAATGGAACACAAGTTGCAGAGAGGTGGAGCTCAGTAAAGAGAAAGGAGGGGCATCTTTCATACTCAGTCTGCGTTTTTCCAATTATCTTTCTCACACTACCCCAAACCTGTGTGACAGACTTGAGGGGCTGAATGGTCTCCTCTGTTTCTGTGCACCAGGTTATAGCAGTAAGTAGCCTCCAACTGCTCCTGTCTAGCAGGTATGAGGGGCTGAATGGAATACAGAAATATTCGACTGAGGAGCAGGAGTCGGTCATTAGACATTTTGACCCTTCTCCAACAGGCACTAAGATTGTGGCTGATCAGGTTGGGGTCTCAGCCCCACTTTCCTGTCTGTATCCCATTATCCATGACTCACTTCTCTGTCAACATTTAACTAACTCAGCTTTCAATCAATGCAAACATAGAGGCACGATAAACTTCCAGTGAAGATAATTCCCTCTCCAAACGTCCTTTCAGAATTCTTCCTCATCCCTCATATAGAATCGGAGAGTCATGCAGCATGGAAACAGACCCATTAGTCCAATCTATCCACTCGGACCAGAGAACCAAATCTGATCTAGTCCTATTTGTCAGCATTTGGTCAATATCCCTCCTCTTTCAGATACATTTAAAATGTGCGATTGTAACTGCCTTCACCACTTCCTCTGACAGCACTTTCTGTACACACCACCACTCTCTGTGTGAAACATTTTCCCCTCAAGTCCCCTCTAAATCATTCCCTCTTGCCTTTAACCTGTGTCATTTTGGTTTGGACACCCCTACCCTGGGAAACAGACCGTGGATATTCAGAATATCCGTGCCCCTGATGATTTTGTAAACCTCTACAATGTCACCCGCCAGCCAGTGACACTCTAGGGAAAACATCTCAGCCTCACAATAAAGCTGAAACTTTCCAGTCCTGGAACGTCCCTTTCAAACTTTTCTGCTGCCAACTCAATTGTATGCAGTTTTCTGAAAGTGTCCTCGCCAACATCCTGTACAGATGCAACCTGCCACCCCAACTCCTATACTCAGTACTCTGACTGCTGAAGGCAAATGTGCCAAATGGGTTCTGCACCATACTCTCTACCTGCGACTCCACTTTCAAGGAACTATGCCCCCACAGCCCTAGGTCCGTTTGTTCCAGAACACTACCCTGGACCTTACTATTAAGCATATAATTCCTGCCCTGATTTGTCTTCCCAAAATGCAAAACCTCTTATTTATCTAAATTAAACTTAATCTGTCACTCCTTGCCCCTTTGGCCCGTGTAATTGTGGTCGTGTTGTACTCTGACATAATTCACTCCACCACCGTCATCTGTAAACTTATTAACAATGTCTCCAACAGTCATATCCAAATACTTTATATAAGTGTCGCAATTCAGTGAACGTAGTACTGATTCTCGCAGCACAGTGCTGGTCACAAGCTTCCAGTCAGAAAAACAACCCTCGCCCTTCAAGCCAATTTTGAATCTAACCGACCAGCTTCCGCTGTATCCCATGTGACCGAACCTTACTAATCTGTATACCAATCGGAATGTTATGAACACCTTGCTGAAGTCCATACAGACAACGTCTGTCAAACTGTCTTCAACAATCTTCTTTGTCACCTCTACATAAAACTCAATCAAATTAACGACCCATGATTGCCCATGCAAAAAGCCATGTTGCCTACCTCTGATCAGCCCTTGCTTTCCCAAATATACTTAAATCCTATCCCTTAGAATTCCTTCCAACAAGTTAAGCATGACAGAAGTCAGGCTCACCTGTTAAGAGTTCCCCAACTTTTTGGGTCACTGTTTCCTTTTCAAATCCTACTCCTCGACGGCTCACGATAAATGTAAAATGTAACCAGGTTGATGATATGCCGGACGGTATAGGTCTCAGACTGGGTCAGGGTAAGTTTTAGGAACAAGTCAGGCGGTTTGTTTTAATCTGCTAAAACAAGATGTTTATGATCCAGAGCAATGTTAATCAAAATCTGATGAAAAGATGCATGGCAAACAATTTGGATATTGCAAGTATATCATCGACGTTTCTCTTTCTAAAAACACTGACGCACACACACACACACACACACATACACACGATACATAAAATCTCTGCAATTTTAAGTTGAAAGAACTTTGTCCAGACATGAGTGCAATTCATGACAAAACGAAAAGTTGAGAAAATGTCCAAAATGTTATTCTTCTTCTCAGGTGATTCTGCTCACACAAAGTACTAGTGATGGGATTTTATTCTGGAAGAGATCGATTTGACTGAATTCCCTTTTTTGAGGCAGTCAGGAGATTCCAACAATTTCTGGTCAGGAGCCCTGCATGAAGGTGGCTCAGTGGTTAGCAGTGCTGCCTCACAATGCCAGGGACATGGGTTCTGGTCCAGCCTTGGGTGGCTGTCTGTGTGAATTGCACTTTACACATTCTCCCCATGGCTGCATGGGATTGTAAAGGGTGCTCCAGGTTCCTCTGGCAGTCCAAAGATATGTCGCTTATGTGAATTGGTCATGTTAAGTTATCCATAGTGTTCAGTGATTTCCAGTTTAGCTGCATTTGTCAGGGGTATATATAGGGTGTGAGAATGGGTCTGGGGAGGCCAAAAGCCTTGTTTTCACACTGTGGGGATTTTATAAAAAAAATAGAGTGGCAAAGACGACAGAGATTTTCTTTTTTCTAACATTTCTCTGATGAGCATCAATGAGTGCGAGAGAGTTCAACAGGCCATTCCTCCTTAGGCAGATTACATTTTCTCCCCCTCTGAGTTGAATCACACAGTAATGTCATCCACTCCCAACTGGACCATGTGAGGTTTCCTTGCACATTGTCCGAACTATGACTCCATCACATTCTCTGTTCCGTGTAGGTGCAGCATTTCTGCAGTCATACACAGAGCCATACCCTTAGCAGAAAATGGGCCGAGTTGATTTGGAGATGTGTTCATATGTCACTGCGTGATTTAAAAATAACATGTTTAATGTATTCAGAATACCTGAGTTAAAATGAATGCATCTTATTATTAACACAAACAGAAATTGCTGGAAAAGTTCAGCAGATCTGACAGCCTCCAGATTTCTTTTAAATATTGTAATTATACCAATCTCCACCTCTTCCTCTGATAGCTCATTCCATAATACTCTACACTCTGCATGAAAATGTGCCCCGAGGCCTCTTCAAAACCTTTGCCTTCTCACTTTTTACCAATGACTTCTAGTTTTAGACGCCCCTACCTTGGGGGAAAAGAAACCCTGACTGCTCACCCTATCCATGACTGTTAATATTTTATAAACCTCCACTGCTGCGAAATGTAACTCCAATCAACAAGAATGGCTGTACTTTCAGTCACCCTGGGCCTAAATTCTGAAATTCAATACTGAAGCCTCTTCCTTCTCCATCAGTTTGATTAAACACATCATGAAACACCTTTGTGGGATTTGAAATGCGAACCTTGTACCCAGAGATAGAGCAATAGGCCCAAAGCTGCAATATTATTCTCCTGTGTGTTTGTTCATCAGCCTGTTCTGACATGCTGTGATACACCTCCACAACAGATAGGACTTGAATCCAGACCGTCTGGTCTAGAGTTAGGGAGAATATCACACATGTTCAGTAATTGGAATCAAATCCAGAATTCTGGCTCAGAGGCAGGGACTTTAACCATGATGCAAAATCTAATCCATGCCTTGAATTTGGGTCACATTTTAACTACAAGTTCTCAGTCGGTGTGGATTTACTAAAATCTGTTTAATATTGCTGTACTACGCAAAAAAACCTTTCATTGTTAAACAAATGCAAGATATTTGTCACAACTGTAACATGCTGAGTGCATGCGTTGTGCCATCAAGATAAACCATGAACATTAGATTTAGATTACATTACTGTGTGGAAGCAGGCCCTTCGGCGCAACAAGTCCACACCAACCCGCAACCCACCCATACCCCTAATCTAACACTACGGGCAATTTAGCATGGCCAATTCACCTGACCTGCATATCTTTGGACTGTGGGAGGAAACGAGAGCACCCAGAGGAAACCCACACAGACACGGGGCGAAAGTGCAAACTCCATACAGTTCGTCGTCCAAGGCGGGAATTGAACCCAGGTCTCTGGTGCTGTGAGGCAGGAGTGCTAACCACTGTAACACCGTGCCGCCGACCACATCTGTAATTGTTTGGCTTTTATTTCTGTTTTAAATCGCAATTATCTGTAGTTTGCAATATTAAGGACATAAATCATACAGACACCCTCTGCACAATGAAGTGTCTCGAATAGATATTTATTACTGAACACCAGAGACCCAGAAAGACTATAATGTCTGGTCCCAAAACAGCAATCACTCTTACCCACCTCTAACGTGTGACTACCCTCTTCCTAAAACCATGAAATGATACCAGGTCGCTGATTACTGTCCAGCCTCTCCTCCCTCCTGACTGTGTCTGCAATCTGTTCCTCCTCCACCAACCGCACAAGGCAAACCGAGCTCGGGGTCTTTGTGAAAATCAAAGCCGAAGTGTGCAGGCCTCCTGGAGAGGGGGAGAGAATTGTAAAATTAAACGGGGAGGATGATAAGGGAGTAATATCACTCACTGGGCTGAGGAGTGGCAGATGGAGTTTAGTTTGAATTAATGTGAGGTGTTGGATTTGGTAAATCAAACAAGAACAGGATCTATACAATTAAAAGTAGGGCCTTTGGCGGTGTCGTAGAACAGAAACCTTTACCGTCAGGTATAATTCTTTAAAATTTGCATCTCATATAAATAGTGTGGTCAAGAAGGTGTATAGCACTCTTGTCTTCATTGGTCAGTCTTTTGAGAATCAGAATTGGGACGTCATGTTGAGGTCGTATAGGACATTGGTGAGACCTCTTTTGGAAAACTGTGTCCAGTCTGGTCATCCTGCCCGCTCATTCCATAGGCGCACCATCCTCAGGGTGAAAAAGATGCCCCTTATGTCACTGTTAAATTTTTCACCTCTTACCTTAAACCTAAGTCCTCTAGGTTTGGATTTCCCGTACCCTTCGAAAATACTGTGACTATTCACTTTGATATTATTGACCTTGATATTATTAAGCTGGAGAGGGTTGAAAACAGATTAACCTGGATGTTGTTGGGAATGGAGGGAGTGAGCTATAAGAAGAGGCTGGATAGGCTGGAACTTTTTTCATTGGAGAGTATGAGATTAAGGAGTAACTTTACAGAGGTTTATAAAATAATGAGGGGTACAGAAAGCTGAAGGGCTTATGTCTTTTCCCTCGAGTTGGGGATTCAAAACTGAGTGACATTTTAAGATGCGAGGAAAAAAGATTTACAAAAGTGATGAGAGGTAATTATTTTAGACAGAAGCTAGCTTGGGTGCGGAATGAACTTCCAGAGGAAGTGATGAAAGCAGTGACAGTTACAACGTTTAAGGGACATTTAGATCAGTACATAGATAAGACATCAGTTTGGATGGTGCTGTGAGCAGCTGCCCTCTCCCTCCCCGTCTCTGAATGAATCCCTGTTGGTTTTCACACTCTGCCAATGCCTGTGCAGTGGCGTGGTAAGGCCATGAGGGGGTAGCATTGCATCACTTTAAACACCACAGTGACTGCTGAACCTGTCCCTCACGGAGACAGATAGATACACACACAGCAATTGTTGGGACATGGCGTGAAGCTCATCTGGTAATTTAACCTAAACACCAAGAAAAGTTCAATTTGCATAATAAACTGTTAAAATCTGAGTGACAGAGAACTCGCAAATTCCACTGTTTAAATAAAAACATCAATTTATTTTTTAACTCTGAAAGTGAACATTTTACATCAACTATTCACAACTGTGGGACCCCCAATCTCTTAACCGCCTATTACCCCACTCCAACTCGATAGCAATATACTATTTCAATAAGACACTTATTAAAATTACATCAACTTAATTTCAAAACCACACAGCAGCTGTTGTTGTCGGTGTTTTCGTTCAGCTGTGGATCTCCCTGGGTTATCTTCTTTCTTTTTACTGTGAATATGTTTCATATGAAAAGGTACCTTTGATAGAGATTGTTTTCCAATTGCTTGGATCTGTGTTGATGGCATTTGCCCAGTTTGCAATTTTCAAAATGCCTGCATTCTTAATATCCCCAACATCGGATAATTTATCGATAACCAATAAATTCAAACTTGATTTGGTTTGAGTATCCTGGGGCATAATTTAAACGGATTGGTAAAATTCCAATTGTTGTCCAAAGAGCAACCAACTCAGGGATCAATTTCACAGCCAAATGTGACATATTTTCAGTTGTCCTTGACACTCTGTGTCTGCCATTCTCTTATATACATAGGAGCTTGGATGCTCTCAGTTCAGAACCGTATTCACTCTCTCTGAAAGGTACAGTACACACTTTCAACTTCATAACATTAATACCATGATGTCAATGAAGATAAGCAGAGCACATCCGGATTTCTCTTGCTCTATGGTTTGTCAATGTTTCATTCACTGTGCCTGGTGGGTGTCAGGATCTTTGTTGGTCTGTTGACAGTATGTCATTATTTGATTCCCTCCGTGGGTATATATCAGTATTTCACTTGCTCGCACTCGTGAGTGTGGCAGGATTTCTGTTGTTTCTTGGGGTGTGTGATGTTATGACTATTTCAATGTTTGTAAATGGCACCGAAACTGGAAGAACTCTGAAGGCTATGGAGGACAGTGTGGAAGTCTAACAGTAAAATCACTCATTGGTGTAGTTATTGCGCAGATGGGGATTAATGCAGAGCAGTGTGAAGTGTTGCAGTTTGGTAGGAAGGACAATGGAAGACAGAACAAAACAGGTTGCACCGTTATAAAGGGGGTGCAGGAGCAGAGAACGTTACGTGTATATGAGCACAGATTGTTGAAGATGTCAGGACAAATGAGGAGAGCAGTAAATATCACAGATTAGTTTCAGTTTCTGAGCTGTTTACAGGGGGAGGTGTAGGAGGGAGTCTCCGTGCTCCCTTCCTGCGAGGTGGGGGAGACGATATGTTGTGAGCCCACCCTCCTGCCCACCGAGACCGTGGGGATTCCATTTGTACCAGCTCGACACAGAAGAGAGATGGCATCAGGGCCACGGCGTCTAAGTTGTGTTGAGGAAACGGAGCTTCCAGTGGGTTTAAAGTGAGAATTGCCCTTCACTGAACATAGCTCGTTACTCGATTGTTGGGATGTGGATGTTTCAAAATCTCCACACGAGGTGTCCCGGTCCTCTCTGGCTGCTGTCAGGGTCCTCCCACATGGCGGGGGGAGGGGGTGTGAGGGAATGAATATTCGGCACTTCACCATCCGGATAGGCCCTTTCTGTCCTATTCGTGTTTCTCCTCAAATGGGAGAAAGGGATGGAGGGAGTGAGGGTGGGAGTGGGTGGTCCTGCTGTTAGTGTCGGTGTAGGTGGGTGTGGGTGGAGATTTGGTGAGGTGTCCGGAGAGAGTCAGTCCACAGTATTGTAACCAGGCAGTGTTATTGGTGTGGGAGGTAAAGTGGAGGGAGAGAGAGAGAGAGAGTGAGAGAGAGGGGGGAGAGAGAGATGGAAGGGTGAGAGAGAGGGGGAAGGGAGAGAAAGAGAGACAGAGAGACAGAGACAGAGACAGAGACAGAGAGAAGGTGCTGCATGCAGGAGTGAGAGTGGTGGAGCATGAGCCTTGTTCGGGGGTCGGTGCTATAACAGATATACCGTGAGTGTGAGGGAGCAGAGAGAATACAGCGACCCTTACCCTGACAGAAAGGGGAAAGTTATTGATCCTTGTCCTGTGTTGCTGGGCATTTCTACAGACCGCAGATACTGCACTGAGCTGAGTGGGGAGCTCGGTGGGTCTGGTGGTGTGCCCCCCTCTGTTAAGGGAATGGTCCCCCTCTGTACCAGGACCTCCTGCCCCTATCGACAAACCTTGGAGAAATTGTCCCTTTTTCCCCATGCTCGGGGTAAACTGTCCAGGGCAGTTCCGAAATAAGAAAGCTCAACTCTATGCTCATTTGCCTTTTAAAGATGGCACCTGTTCAGGGATCATGGAATATCCAGGTAGAACCAGGCGATGGTGTGTACCTCCAGCCATGATGGGTGTGAGAATCGGGCTGGTATTGAATGAGAGGGACACCATGGGGTGGAATGGGTAGTTCATGAGCTCGATAAGATAGCACGAGGAAACTAGCTCAGCCTCATGCAGATAATCCCTCTGTCACACTCAATGAAAATTTCACTGAGACAAATTATTGTTAGAAACTGACCAATGAGTCACAGATTGTATTGAAACCAATTCCAGTTAAAAAAAGATGCAGAACAAATGCTCATCTGATCTCACACCAATATCCCCTTTTCCCATCTTTCCTGGGAAGACTGGCTCATGTTACAGGGTGCTATCCAAGTGTCTACCTTTCAGCATTCTGAAACCTGGGAACACATCTTTCCATGACACTGTCCCTCAGTCTTCCTCTCTCCGTCTATTTCCCAAATCCCTCCCATGTGGCGATATTTAAACTGATTCCCCAGCCATCTCTCTCTGGCAGTGATGTGTACACCCACAGCACCCCCTTGTCATGGTACAATGGAGATATGGAGCTGTAAATGGATGGGAGCTGCACATCCTGTCACTTCCAGCATGGACTGCAAGTTTCCCCACGCTGGACAGTGATCTAACACAGTGTTACTGAGCAATGCACTGGGCTGGGGTACACAGCTCTATATGCTGGGGGGGGGGGGCGGGGGATGGTAACTCTCCTGGTTTACAGATTAATGCATTGGGGTGGGTTACACAGTCCTACATGCTGGGAGGGTAACTGCACCTGGTTTACAGATCAATGCACTGGCATGGTGTACACAGTCCTACATGTTGAGAGGGTAACTGCCCCGGGTTTACAGATGAATTCACGGGAGATCACTGCACAGTTTGCTGTGCTGGTCAGGCTATCTGGTTGAGGTTTATAGATAATGCAATGATGTGGTTTGTTTAGCTCCTTATGCTGAATAGATATTTGTTTCAGGTTTACACGTTAGTGAATTGCTGTGGTCTGCACAGCTCTCGGTGCTGGACAGATATCTAGTCTGGGTTTGTAGATCAATGCACGGGTGTGGTCTGCACAGCACACCGCGCTGGAAAGATATATGGTCTGGGTTTATCGATCAATGCCCTGATCTGATCTGTGCAGTGTTCCACTCTGGACAGATTGCTGAGTTGTATTGACCAGTGCAATGGATGGATCTGGACAGATTGCTGGGCTGTATTGAGCAGCACACTGGCCTGTTCTGCACAGTGTTCCACAGTGAACAGATATCTCCTCTGGGTTGATGGTATCTGGGCTGGTTCTGTGAGGTGGTTTGAGAATGTGGTATATCTAACCATTTCAGCTGATCTGGCAATGCCTTTAGTTCCCATTCGTGTGATTGTACCCTCCGTCTCACACCCCATTAATCTTACAGTGTTCCCCGGCACAGTACATCATGTTGGTGGGGTGGGTAGGGGGGGAAACGTGATGGACAGATCAAGGAGTTTCCCGGAACGTTCTGTCCCCAGCATTCTATAACCGACATTCCCTGGAACATTCTGTCCCTAACATTCTATAACTGACATTCCCCGGAACGTTCTCTCCCTGACATTGTTTGTGAACGGCCGGACGTCAGTGAATTGAACAAACGATAAGATCCCGAGGAAAGAGATCCCGTTCCAGGGAGAATGAGACGCTATTCCGAAGGCCCCTCAGCCAGTTAAAGGGGTGAATATGTTTTCCCCTGCGTTTACATTTCTTCATGACACAGGATCAATCACAATTTAAACCAAAATACAGAAATTCCCAAACTCCGTGTGTCTTCAGGAAACTGGGAGAGAATCTTTCAGGACAGCAACGTTTCCACCCTCCGTATTAGGAAATGGGAAGGAGTGACCTGTGTGTGCTCTCGAATGATCGAGTGTGTGGGAATGTTCTAGAAACCAACTGTCCTTATGGGAGTGTCTCTGTGTGATTGGGGAGGGAGGGTTTCTTGTGGTTTATGTCACATTTTTGTCAGTAATTCCGACCTTCCCATTTGTTATTCCAGCTCCAATTATTTTATTAAATCCCTGAATACAGTGACACATTTGAAAATCTCACTGGGTCCCTGATCAAACGGGTCCCTTTGCTTCCAGGCTGATGGATAATGGGTTTGTTTCCCTTCCTCACAGTTAACGTAGTGAGCATCTACGTCCTGCTTTATAAAGATTGTGGATTGTCTCCATGTGTCAGACGTTACCTGGGGGCCATGGCAGCGGCGGATCTCCTGGTCATTATCCTCGACCTGATCCTGAGACACATTCCCATTGTTTATAGGGAACAGTTTTATTTCCTGGAGTACTCCGTCCCTGTGTGTAATATCCACGCCGTCCTGCTTTATGCAACCACTGACTGCTCTGTCTGGTTCACCGTCACTTTCACCTTTGATCGGTTTGTGGCCATTTGTTGCCAGAAGCTGAAAAGTAAATATTGCAGTGAGAAAACGGCAGCTGGTGTTCTGGGAGCAGTGACTGTGCTGAGCTGTTTAAAGAACATTTTCTGGTATTTTATGCTCACGGCTCGGTATTGGCTGGTGAACCACCCCTGGATTTGTGATGTAACAGATGCTGTTGTATTATCCAGTGTCTGGGTCACAATCGAGTCCCTCCACCGCATTCTAACCCCGTGTGTCCCATTTCTCCTGATTCTGCTGCTCAATGTTCTCACCGTCAGATACATTTTAGTGACCAGCAGAGCCCGCAGGAGACTCCGCGCTCACACCAATGGGGACGCTCAGTCTGACACAGAAATGAGAAACCGAAAAAAATCCATCATTCTACTATTTGTGATCTCGGCCAATTTCATCCTGTTATGGTCAACTTTAATGCTGTATTCTATATGGTTCCGGATGTTGTATGTTGTGTAAAGGTCTGTGTATCTCCATCCCTTTGTGCGGGAATTCGGCTTCATGCTGCAGCTCCTCAGTTGCTGCACAAACACCGTGATTTATGCCGTGACCCAGACTAAGTTCAGGCAGCGGCTGAAGAAAGTGCTGAAATATCCCTTCACCCAAATCTATCCATCCATCAAATTCCCTCATTAATCGCACCATCCGGGATTTTCTCATTTCAGTTCAGTTTTTCAGCGATGGAGCAGCCTGTCGCTATCGTAACAGACTGAGGGTAGCGCTGGTAAACAATAAAAATGTTGATTAAAGCGTGCCGAGCAGCAGAGTGAGCGATGTTGTTGTGTGTCTTTGTGTTGCAGAAGCTGAGCTGGAGAGAGACAGACTCAGCCCCAAGTCCTGGTCCACAGGGAATGGGATGGCACCGTGTTCTGAGATCAGGAGCTCGGTTTAACTCTCTCTGTCCCCCACTCAAACCTGGCCTCCCCATTTCCTCTCCCACACTCTTTCTCCTCATTTCTCTCCCGCTCTTTCTCTGCACACTCTCTCACACAACCTCAAGGGGAGAGGGAAGAACTCGGGAGACAGAGTGTGTCAGACTGAGAGGGAGGGATGTAGGGGGGAGAGAGAGATTCAGCCAAAGAGAAACGAAGAGTGGTGGGGCGGGAGAGAGAGAGAGTGAGAGAGAGAGAGAGACAGAGACAGAGAGACAGAGAGACAGAGGGAGGCGGATGGAGCGTGAGAGAACGTGGAGAGAGAGATGAGCAATGGAGAGATAGGGTGAGGGGGAGAGAGATAGAGAGAGAGGAGGAGATAATGGGTGAGAGAGATGGAGGGAGGGAGTGAGACAGAGCAGGAGAGAGACCTAGAGAGAGAGGGGCCAGGAGAGGGAGAGGCGGGGCGAGAGAAATAGGGGAGGAGAGAGAGAGAGGGAAGAGAGAGAGAGAGTGAGGGGGTGAGAGAGAGACACTGGTGAGAGATGGGGACAAGAGAGAGGGTCAAAGTGTGGAATGAGACAGAGAGGGTCGGAAGAGGGAGAGAGAGAGAGAGGGTGGAGAGAGAGATCGCGTCGAGCAAGAGACGGGGGTGCGAGAGCGAGAGGGATGAGAGAGAGGAGGTGACGAGAGAGAGGGAGAAAGAGAGAGAGAGATGAAAGGCGAGAGAGAGAGGGAGCAAGAGAGAGAGGGTGGTGCTGAGACAGAGGGGGTGAGACAAAGAAGTTTTCAATAGAGAGATAGGTGAGAGAGTGAGAGGAATGTGTGAGGGAGATGGGGGCGAGAGAGAAGGGGTGAGAGAAAGAAGGCGAGAGAGAGTGGCGAGAGAGAGAGCGTGAGGGCAAGAGAGAGAGGGAGGGGCAAGGAGGGGGTAAGAAAAAGTGTGGGAGATATGGAGGGGGATGAGAATGAGAGAGTGGGGGCGAGACAGAAACAGAAGGGGCAAGGGAAAAAAGAGAGAGAAAGCAAGAGAGAGAGAGAGGGATCGATAGAGAGAAGGTGAGAGATAAAGAGAGTGAGCGAGAGAGTGGGCTGTTGAGAGAGAACGGGAGGGCGTGAGAGTAGTGAGAAGAGAGACAGTGCAGGAGAGAGAGACACAAAGAGAATGAGAGTTGACGAGAGAGAGCAAGAGAAGGAATGGAGGTGAGCGAGAGTGTGCAGAAGGACGAGGGAGAGGGGACGAGAGAGAAAGGGCGAGAAAGAGAGAGAGGGTGCCAGAGAGAGAGGGGGAGAGAGAGGGGGAAAGAGAGGGGGCGAGAGAGAGAGAGAGAGAGAGAGAGAGAGGACGAGAGAGAGGGCGAGACAGAGAAAGGGATCGAGAGAGAGGGGACGAGAGAGAAAGGGCGAGAGAGAGGGAGAGGGGGCGAGAGAGAGAAAGAGTGAGAGGGCGAGAGAGAGGGGGCGAGAGAGGGAAGCGACGAAAGAGAGGGGGCGAGACAGAAGGGACGCGACAGAGAAGGCGAGAGACAGAGGGGGTACGAGTAAGAGAGGGCGAGACAGAGAGAGAGGGGGGCGAGAGAGAGAGGGGGGCGAGAGAGAGGGGGGCGAGAGAGAGGGTGTCGAGAGAGAGAGGGCGAGAGAGAGAGGGCGACAGAGAGAGGGGATAGAGAGAGGGGGATGAGAAAGAGAGGGTGTGATAGAGGGTGAGAGAGAGAGAGAGGGGAAAGAGAGAGGGGGATAAGAAGAGAGGGCGAGACAGAGGGGGCGAGAGAGAGAGTGGGGGTGAGAGAGAGGGGAGCGAGAGAGAGAGGGGGGCGAGAGAGAGGGGGGCGAGAGAGAGGGTGTCGAGAGAGAGAGGGCGAGAGAGAGAGGGCGACAGAGAGAGGGGATAGAGAGAGGGGGATGAGAAAGAGAGGGTGTGATAGAGGGTGAGAGAGAGAGAGAGGGGCGAGATAGAGAGAGGTGGCAAGAGAGAGAGAGAAAGGGAGGGGGTAG
This sequence comes from Chiloscyllium plagiosum, assembly GCF_037043375.1. Lineage (NCBI taxonomy): Eukaryota > Metazoa > Chordata > Chondrichthyes > Orectolobiformes > Hemiscylliidae > Chiloscyllium > Chiloscyllium plagiosum. Next base: position 69,355,291 of record NW_028270177.1, read on the forward strand.
TAGAGAGAGAGGGTGAGAGAGAGAAAGAGATGGGCGAGAGAGAGTGGGGAAAGGAGGGGAGTGACAGCGAGAGAGGGTACGAGAGAGAGAGAGGGGCGAGCGAGAGAGAAAGATGGGGCGACACACAGAGAGACAGGGGGTCGAGAGAGGGGGCAATAGCGAGAGAGAGGAGCGAGAGAGAGAGACGAGGGAGAGAGGGAGAGGGGAGGGAGAGGGGGCGAGAGAGAGGGAGAGAGAGGGCGAGAAAGAGGGGGCAAGCGAGAGAGAGAGAGCAAAAGGGCGAGAGAGAGAGGGGGTCGAGAGAGGGGCGAGAGAGAGAGAGAGAGAGAGAGGGGGTCGAGAGAGAGAGGGGCGAGAGAGAGACAGCGCGTGAGAGAGAGGGGTGAGAGTGAGAGAGAGGCGAGAGAGAGAGGGGGCGAGAGAGAGAGATAGCAAGAGAGAGAGAGAGCGAGAGAGAGAGGAGGCGAGAGAGAAAGGGGCGAGAGAAAGGGAGAGGGGGCGAGAGAGTGGGGGTTTGAGAGAGGGGGCGAGAGAGCGGAGGTGCTAGAGAGACAGAGGGGCGAGATAGAGAGGGCGGAGAGAGAGGGGGCGAGAGAGAGGGCGGCAAGAGAGAGTGTGAGATAGGGGCGAGAGAGAGAGGGCACGAGAGATAGGGGCTGAGAGTGAGAGAGAGAGGTAAGAGTGAGAGCGAGGGGCGAGAGAGAGGGTGAAGAGAGAGAGAGCGTGCGAGAGAGATGGGGTGAGAGTGAGAGAGAGAGTGAGAGCGAGGGGCGAGAGAGAGAGGGGGAAGAGAGAGAGAGCGGACGAGAGAGAGAAGGGGCGAGAGAGCGGGGCGAGACAGAGATAGCGGTGAGAGAGAGAGGGGACAGAGAGGGGGCTAGAGCACGAGGGCGAGAGAATGGGGCAACAGAGAGAGGAGCGAGAGAGAGGACGTGATAGAGGGGGTTGAGAGAGAAAGGGGGAGAGACAGAGAGGGGGCGAGAGAAAGAGGCCTAGAGAGAGATGGAGAGACAGAGAGAGGAGGGTTGAGAGAGAGAGGGGGGGTGATAGAGAGGGGGCAAGAGGGTGGCGAGGCCAGGCCTGGCGAGAAAGGGGTTTGGGATGGGAGGAGTTCTACGGTGGGTTGGTGTTGGACGGGGTTCTGGGGGGAGGAAGGAGAGGGTGGCGTCAAACTGGGTTGAGGGAACGGGGCCGTTTTGGACCGGGTTTGAGGTCAGGGTGAGGTGTTGGAAAGGGTTGTGGCGGCTCTGAAGGTAAAGTTGGGGCCATTGTTGGATGGCGGTGAGAGTCAGGCTGGGGGCGGTGTGTGATTAGCGGTGAGGGTCAGGCTAGGGGTAGTGTGTGGCTGGCGGTGCGGATCAGGCTGGGGGTGGTGTGTGGATGGCAGTGAGGATCAGAATGGGGCGGTGTGTGGACGGAGGTGAGGGTCAGTATGTGGGCAGTGTTGAACGGCAGTGAGGGCCAGGCTGGGGGCGGTTTGTGGACAGCGGTGTGGGTCAGGATAGGGTGGTGTGTGTATGGCAGTGTGGGTCAGCCTGGGGGCTGTGCATGGACGGCTGTGTAGGGTTAGGCTGGAGGCTGTGTATGGGCAGCGGTAAGGGTCAGGCTGGAGGCAGTGTGTGGAAAGCAGTGAGGGTCAGGGTGGGGGCAGAGCGTGGATGGCGGTGAGGGTAAGGCTGTGGTGGTGTATGGACAGCAGTTAGGGTCAGGCTGTGGGTGGTGCGTGGATGGTGGTGAGGGTAAGGCTGGGAGAGGTGTGTGGATGGAGGTGAGGGTCAGACTCGGGCTGTGTGTGAATGTCGGTGTGAGTAAGTCTGTGGGCGGTGCATGGACGGCAGTGAGAGTAAGGCTGGAGGCTGTGAATGGGTAGCGGTGAGGGTCAGGCTGGAGGCAGTGTGCGTAAAGCAGTGAGGGTCAGGTTGGGGGTAGTGTGCGGACGGCGGTGAGGATCAGGCTGCGGGCGTTGTGTGGATGGCAGTGAGGGTCCGGCTGGGGGTGGTGTGTGGACGGCAGTGAGGGTAGGGCTGGGAGCGGTGTATGGGCAGCAGTGAGGGTCAGCCTCGGGGCTGTGTGTGGACGGCAGTGAGGGTCAGGCTGGGGGCAGTGTGTGGGAGATGGTGACGGTCAGGCTAGTGGCGGTGTGAGCACGGCAGTGAGTGTCAGTCTGGGTGCGGCGTGTGGATGGCAGTGAGCGTCAGGCTGTGGGCGGGGTGTGGACTGCGTTGAGTGTCAGGCTGGGGGCGATGTGTGGATGGCAGTGAGGGTTAGGCTAGGGGTGGTGTGTGTGAGCGGTGGAGATGGTCAGGCTGGGGCGATGTGTGAATGGCAGTGAGGGTCAGTCTGGCGGCAGTGTGTGCACGGTGGTGAGGGTCAGGCTGCGGGCGGGTGTGGACGGCAGTGAGGGTCAGGCTGGGGGCAGTGTGTGGGAGATGGTGAGGGTCAGGCTGGTGGCGGTGTGAGCACGGCAGTGAGTGTCAGTCTGGGTGCGGTGTGTGGATGGCAATGAGCGTCAGGCTGTGCCGGGGTGTGGACGGCGTTGAGGGTCAGGCTGGGGGCGATGTGTGGATGGCAGTGAGGGTTAGGCTAGGGGTGGTGTGTGGGCGGTGGAGATGGTCAGGCTGGGGCGATGTGTGAATGGCAGTGAGGGTCAGTCTGGCGGCAGTGTGTGGACGGTGGTGAGGGTCAGGCTGCGGGCGGGGTGTGGACGGCAGTGAGGGTTAGGCTGGGGGCAGTGTGTGGATGGCAGTGATGGTCAGGCTGGGTGCAGTGTGTGGGCCGTGGAAATGGTCAGGCTGGGGAGATGTGTGAACGGCAGTGAGGTTTACGCTGGGGGCGGTGTGTGGACGGCAGTGAGGGTCAGGCTGGAGACAGTGTATGGACGGCAGTGAGGTACGGCCGGGAGCGTTGTGTGGACAGCGGTGAGGGTTAGGCTGGGGGCGGTGTGTGGATGGCAGTGAGGGTCAGTATGGGGGCGGTGTGTGGACAGCAGTGAGAGTCAGTCTGGGGGCAGTGTGTGGATGGTGGTGAGTGTCAGGCTGGTGGCGATGTGTGGACGGCAGTGAGTGTCAGTCTGGAGGCGGGGTGTGGACGGCAGTGAGGGTTAGGCTGCGGGCAGTGTGTGGATGGCAGTGATGGTCAGGCTGGGTGCAGTGTGTGGGCCGTGGAAATGGTCAGGCTGGGGAGATGTGTGAATGGCAGTAGGTTTGTGCTGGGGGCGGTGTGTGGACGGCAGTGAGGGTCAGGCTGGAGACAGTGTATGGACGGCAGTGAGGTACGGCCGGGAGCGTTGTGTGGACAGCGGTGAGGGTTAGGCTGGGGGCGGTGCGTGGATGGCAGTGAGGGTCAGTATGGGGGCGGTGTGTGGACAGCAGTGAGAGTCAGTCTGGGGGCAGTGTGTGGATGGTGGTGAGTGTCAGGCTGGTGGCGATGTGTGGACGGCAGTGAGTGTCAGTCTGGAGGCGGGGTGTGGACGGCAGTGAGGGTTAGGCTGGGGGCAGTGTGTGGATGGCAGTGATGGTCAGGCTGGGTGCAGTGTGTGGGCCGTGGAAATGGACAGGCTGGGGAGATGTGTGAATGGCAGTAGGTTTGCGCTGGGGGCGGTGTGTGGACAGCAGTTAGTGTCATGCTGGAGACAATGTATGGATGGCAGTGAGGTACGGCCGGGAGCGCTGTGTGGACAGTGGTGAGGGTTAAGCTGGAGGCGGTGTGTAGATGGCAGTGAGGGTCAGTCTGGGGGCGGGGTTTGGATGGCAGTGAGCATCAGGCTGCGGGCGGGTGTGGACGGCAGGGAGGGTTAGGCTGGGGGCGGTGTGTGGACGGCAGTGAGTGTCAGTCTGGGGGCGGGGTTTGGATGGCAGTGAGCATCAGGCTGCGGGCGGGTGTGGACGGCAGTGAGGGTTAGGCTGGGGGCCGTGTGTGGACGGTAGTGATGGTCAGTCTGGGTGCAGTGTGTGGGCGGCTGAGATGGTCAGGCTGGGGCGATGTGTGAACAGCAGTGAGGGTTACGCCAGGGCGGTGTGTGGACGGCAGTGAGCGTCAGGCTGGAGAGTGTATGGATGGCAGTGAGATAGGGCTGGGAGCGCTATGTGGACAGCGGTGAGTGTCAGGCTGGGGGTGGTGTGTTGATGGCAGTGAATGTCAGACTGTGGGTGGTGTGTGGACGGCGGTGAGGATAAGGCTGGGTGTGCTGTGTGGGCAGCAGTGAGGGTCAGGCTGTGAGTGGTGTGTGGACGGCATTGTGGATCAGGCTGGGGGCCGTATGTGGACGGCAGTGCAGGTTAGGCTGGGAGCGGTGTGAGGGTGGCGTTGAGGGTCAGGCAGAGGGTGCTGTGCAAACAGCAGAGAGGGTCATACTGGGGGCAGTGTGTTGACGGCATTGAGGGTCAGGCTGGGGAAGGTGTGTGGACGGCAGTGTGGGTCAGGTTGAGGGTTGTGTGTGGACAGCGGTGAGGGTCAGGCTGGAGGCCGTGTGTGGACGTCGGTGAGGGTAAAGCTGGGGGCGGAGTGAGCAGAGCGTTCAGGGTCAGGCTGGGGGCGGTGTGTGGATGGCAGTATGGGTCAGCCTGGGGGCTGTCCGTGGACTGTGGTGATGGTCAGACTGGAGGCTGTGTGTGGACGTCGGAGTGAGTAAGGCTGGGGGCGGTGCATGGACGGCAGTGAGTGTAAGGCTGGAGGTTGTGTATGGGCAGCAGTAAGGGTCAGGTTGGAGGTAATCTGTGGAAAGCACTTAAGGTCAGGGTGGGGGCAGTGCGTGGATGGCGGTGAGGGTAAGGCTGGGGGTGGTTTGTGGAACAGCAGTGAGGGTCAGGCTGTGGGTGGTGCGTGGAGGGTGGTGAGGGTAAGGCTTGGAGAGGTGTCTGGATGGTGGTGAGGGTCAGGCTCCGGGCTGTGTGTGGGCAGCAGTGATGGTCAGGCTCAGGGCGGTGTGTGAAGTCGGTGAGGGTAATTCTGGGGGTGGAGTGTGGATGGCAGTGAGCGTCAGGCTGCGGGCGGGGTGTGGATGGCGTTCAGGGTCAGGCTGGGGGCGGTGTGTGGACGGCAGTGAGGGACAGGCTGGAGATGGCGTGTGGATGGCAGTGAGGGGAGGGCTGGGAGTGGTGTGTGGACAGCAGTGATGGTTAGCCTCGGGTCGGTGTGTGGATGGCAGTGAAGGTAGGGCTGTGGGCGATGTGTGGATGGCAGTGAAGATAAGGCTGGGGCGGTGTGTGGACGGCAGTGAGGGTTAGGCCGGGGGCGGTGTGTGGACGGCAGTGAAGGTAGGGCTGTGGGCGATGTGTGAATGGCAGTGAAGATAAGGCTGAGGCGGTGTGTGGACGGTAGTGAGGGTTAGGCCGGGGGCGGTGTGTGGACGGCAGTGAGGGTCAGGCTGGGGGCAGTGTGTTGACGGCGGTGAGGATCAGGCTAGGGGCGTTGTGTGGGCCCCTCTCGACTTACCCCCTAGACTACCCCCCTCTAATTCCCAACCATTGAATGACAGATTAAAAAGGTCTCTTTTAATGTAGCGTTTTTTCTCCATCCAAATACAACAGGACCCTCACTTAAATCCCCCCAAAAAACACATAAGCCCCTGCTCCCCTCCCTCCCTCGATGTCTATATATGTCGATATATAACGTTAAACATCACGCAACTCTAGCTTTCGGAGAATCCTGTTACACTATAACCTGGTGTTGTCCCAGTCCAACACTGGCATCTCCATCATCGAATGTAAAGATCACCATTGAGCTTTTAACCAGATGCTTGCTTAAAACGCATACAGCAAGATCTCACAGCAGCAGTGTAACCACAGACAGATCGCATGTGTCGCTGATGCAGGTTAAGGGTTTGATTCTGTCTCCCGGACAAGTGGGAGCAATCCTCCTGTTGAACAAATTCCAAACATTTCTCCCTTCCTTCTCTGTGCCCTGCACTCTCTGATCCCCGTCTTGTGCTCTCTCCATCTGAGATCTCTCTCTGTTTTTTTTATCTCTCTCTCTCTCTCTGTTCCACCCTCTCGCTGTCTCCATCTCTGATCTCTCTTCCCTCCCTCTCTCTGTTCCCCCTCTTACTCTCTCCATCTCTGAGATGACTCCGTTCTTTCCCTCTCTCCCTCTATCTCTGAAATCTCTCCCTCTGTGTGTCCCCCTCTCTCTGTCTCCACCTCAAAGATCTTTCGTTCTGTCTCTCAGATTTCTCACATGTTATCCCCCTGGCCTATGCACATGACTCTGACATTAGAACGAAGCTTTGGAGAGAGTTTCTCATATTAAGGTATTAATTCCCTCCCCCGGGAGTCCTTCCTCCCAGACCCTGGGGGTGTAACCAGATTGTGTGACAATCCCAAGGCCCCGGTTCCTTTAACCCTAGGCCTCAAATCCATTTTAAACCAATGAATCTTCCACTGAGACAGTCAGCGCTCTCTCTCTCACTCTCTCTGTCTCTCTCTCTCTCCCCCGCCCCTTCACACCCCCATTCTCCCTCCACCCCTCTCTCTGTCCCTGGAGCTGGAGTGAGAGAGAGGGAGGCAGTGACATCTGTGGGATCAGACTGTGCAGCAGCTCCCCCTCCATTTTCCCCCCCTTTATCTCCCCCAGTCCAGACCAGAACACGCCCCCTTGTGGTAAAAATCCCAGAGATAGCCTGAACCCCACCATTCTTTTCCCCACCAGTTGACAATCCCCTGATGAAGGAGCGTTGCTCCGAAAGCCAGTGTGCTTCCAATTAAATCTGTTGGGCTATAAACTGGTGTTGTGTGATTTTTACATTTTTACACCCCAGTCCAACACCGGCATCTCCAAATCATTCTTTTCCCCGTGTGTGTGTGTGTGTGTGTATAAATGAACGACAACGAGACAGAACAGTTTCTGATTATTTTCTCTCTCTGTGTCTGATGATTCCTCACAGCAAAAGTGATTTAATTCTCTCTGCGTCGTCCCGAGCTTCAGCTCCTGGACCCGATCTCCTCCTCACCCCCAGGGTTAGGGGGAGCGGGGGGTGGGGAAATACACTGAGAAATAAAAACAAATCAAATTGAAATAAAATACAACAGTGGCACCAAAGCAAAGCAAGATCCCACAGCTCTCTGCCTTCCCCAATCTCCCACGTGACCTTGGTTCAGTTTAATTATTGCAGGATGAATGAATTGCTGACCATCACAGCGACATTGAAATACACAGACATCACCGGAGAGCATTTGACCAGAGGCTAGAAACATTAATAAACACGCAAGCACAGCGAGATCCCACAAGCAGCAATCTAACCCCACACATATCGTGGGTGATGCTGGTTAACGGTTGACGTATTTGTGGCAATTCCCAAGGCCCCAGTTACCTTAGCCCCAGGCTTCAAACCTGTTCAAAAATGACAAGGCCGCAATCCGACAGGACCCGGTTAACCAGAGGTCCCGGTTAAAGCCAGCCACCCTCCCTAGAGAGAGGAGATTAAACCTCGTAGTAAAACACAGACAAAACTCACCTGGGCCCAACACGCTGCAGTCTGTCAAACAGGCCTCAAGACTGTGTCCACCCTCTGGAGGAAGCTCTTGTTTGAAGGTTTCCTGCTCCAAAACACACTCTTTTCAAATCCTCAAGTGGCCAGGAGGATTGGGTGGAAAGAGGCAGCATTAGTGGGAAAACTGAGCAGGAAAGTTTTTCACAGGGAGATAGCACAGCAAGATCCCATGTTTTCCCGTCTCAGTGAGACAGACAATTTCTCAGCAACATCCAAACACAAACACGTCAGGTGATGAGTTGAGTTTTCATGTTGACAAGTTTTTGAAACGACGGGTGAGCTGATTAAAACCACTCACTGCCTGCAACGATGGCGTTATGGCAAATGACGCACAGCAAGATCCCACAAGTGACAGTGCTGCAGAAGCTCAAAAATCTGATCGTTTTTATTTCCAGTTTAATTATTTCCTGTCACCCCAGAATCAAATATTGCAGCTATTTCACAATCTCACACTGGCCCACCTCTCTCTCTCCTATTTCTCTTGCTCTCACCATTTTCCATTTCTTTCTCTCACTCTCTTTCTCTCCTTGTCGAATTCGATCATCCCGCCCTCTGTATGACTCACTTTCCTCTGATAGTGTGACAATACTTTCCAGAGGGTCAGATATTTGGGTTACAATTCCCTCCTGAGGGAGTCCCATCTCCCAGATCCTGGGGGTTTCACCTGTTTGTGTCACCAATGCCCGGGTTACTTTAACACCAGGCTTCAAATACGTTTTAAAACCGACAAGGCCGCGATCTGACAGAACCCAGTTAACCAGAGGCCCGACAAACCAGGCTCCCACCCCACCCTCCACCCCCAGAGGAGATGAAACCTCGGGGGAAGAAACAGACCCCCACTCACCTGGGACCCACAGGCTACAGCCTGGCCAACAGGCCTCTGGAGGTTGTTCTTGTCCAAGGCTTTCCTGGCCCCCAGGCATTTTGGATCTTCACGTTCCTGCTTTCCCAACAAAAGTTCCTCGGGATAAAAGAGAGAAGAGATGCGTTGGTGGGGGGCAAGAACAGTGTGATACAAATTTGTACAGCAAGATCCCAGTTTAAACACAATCCCACCTCTTCCTTCCTCCATTCCCAATGCATTTCATAACATCACAGCAACATCGAAATACAAAAAAATCATAAGAAAGTAATGAACCAGAGCTTGTAAACATTATTAACACACACACACACACACACACACACACACACACACACACACACACACACACACACACACACACACACACACACACACACACACACACACACACACACACACACACACACACACACACACACACACACACACACACACTCTCAACCAGAGAGGGAGAGCTGCTCACTCTCCATACAGAGAGAAAACAGGGTTTGAGAATGAATCTGACCAATTCCTTGCGCACATTTATTCTGGGTGAGGGGTTAGTGGACACACCCCGCCCTCTCTGACACGTTGCATCGTCTGTCAGTCTGCTCCTTGGGGAGGGCTGAGTCTGCTTGACATGTTAATTCCCAAGACAGGAGCCTTATGGGATCTTGCTGCCCACTGAGATGTTAATTCTGGGGCAACAAAGTGTTATCTTTCCCAGTTGACACAACTCTCTTTTTTTTAAGCTTTGTTAGTTGCGTCAGTTCAGTTTGAAAATACTAAAGATTACTCCCACACTAGTGTCTCAGAGCCTGACTGTAGGTCGGCTTCCTGGGACACACACTGGGCTGGGAATGGAGAGGGGGATATTTGCTGAGGATCTCTTGGGATTTTCCTGCTCTTTGTGTGATTCCCAGAATTAATCTCTGTCTCTGTCCCTGTCTGACTGTGTGTGTGTCTCACTCTGTCACTCTCTTTCTGTTTGTCTCTTTCTCTCTCCCTCTCGCGTTCTCTCTGTCACTGTATGTCCCACTCTCTGTCTCTCGCTCTCTGTGTCTCTTTCTCTGTCTGTCCCTGTGACTCTCTCTTCTGTGTGTCTCTGTCTCTCTCTCTTTCTTTCTGTCCCCGTGTGTGTTTTTCTCTCTCTCACTTTCTCTCTCTATCTCTATCTGTCTGTCTCTCCCTGCCCTGCTCTCCATCAAGCCATTTCTGACTTGATTTTCTATCTTTTATTTCCTGTCCCTTTCTCAAAAATATTGGCAGAGTTCGGGAATTTAAATCATGTATCACGTGCCTGCCCTTCAACACCCACATTTCACCCTCTCTGCTCCCCTGCCTTCACCCCCCACACACAGAGACGGACAGACACACACACACAAATACACACACACAGACACAGACACACACGCACAAATAGACACACACCCACACACACAGACAAGACACGGACAACACAGACAAACAGACACAGACAAGACACATACACACTTTCACTCACTCATTCTCTCTCTCTACATTCTCTCACACAGTCGTTTCTACATACTCTCTCAGTTACACACACTTTCATACACACTTTCAGACACACGCACCCCCACACTCACATTCACCATCTCATATATCCTCACTCTCACACGCTCACTCTCTCTCTCCAAAACTCTGTTTCTCACACACACACTCGTAAAGTCTCTCACACAAACTCTAACACACTCTCCTGTGTCTCACACACACACTTTTTTCTGACACGCACAATCGGTATTTCTCTTACGCAGACTCATACCATCTTTCCCGCTCTCTCTCACACACTCTCTCTCTCATACACACAATCTCTCTCTCTCCCTCTCTCTCTCGCTCTCTCCCGCCCCCGTCTCTCAGGCGCACACACACACAGAAAGTATGAACACAAAACCCTTCCTCTCACTTGCAGACACTCTCTCGCACGCACACACACTCTCTGTCACATGCATGCACTCTTTTTCTTTCTTGGACACACACACACACTCATACTCTCACAAGCTTTCTCACATGTGCACACGCTTTCTCTTGCACACACACACACACATTCTCTCGTGCACACTCTTCCACACGCAGGCTCTCTTTCTCTCACACATGCCCTCTCTCTCACGTGCGCACTCACTCTCGTTCCCTTGTACACACGCATACTCTCACATGCACATACACACTCGCTTGCAATCACTCTTTCACATACACACAGACACTTCCTCTCTCTCACTCCACACTCTCTTTCTCTTAAACACACATAAACCAACATTCTTGCACCCCCACACACTCTGGCACACATGCACTCTCTTTCTCTTACACACATACTCACACTTTCTTCAACCCACACACACTCTCACACGCACACTCTTTCCTGCACCCCCACGCACTCTCGCACAATCGCCTTCTCTCTCTCATTCCTGCACACGCTCTCTCTTGCGTTCGCACATGCACACTCTCACGTTCGCACAAACTTTCTCTCTGTCTCTCTCACTCTTGTCCCTGTATCTCTCGTGCTCTCTCTCTGTATCGTTCTCTCTGTCTCTGTCTGTCTGACTTTCTCGCTGTCTCTCTCTGTCTCTCTCTCTTAATGTACCTCACTCTCTCTGTCTCTCTGTTCCTCTCTCTCTTGATCCCTTTCTGTCCCTCTCTCTCTTTCTCTGTGTCCCTCTCTCTCTGTGTCCCACACTCTCTCTGTGTCCCACTCTCTCCCTGTCTCTCTCTCTCTGCCCTTCTCTGTCTGTGTGTCCATCTCTCTTTCACTCTTTGTCGCTTTCTCTCTCCGTGTCTCTCTGTACATCTCTCTCTGCCCCTCTGTCTCTCTGTGTCCCTCTCCCTCTGTCTCTCTGTCCCTCTCTCCCTCGCTGTTCCTCTCTCTGTGTGTCCCTCACTCTCTCTGTGTCCCTCTCTCTCTCTGTCCCTATATCTGTGTCCGTCTCTCTGTCCCTCTCTCTGTGTCACTCTCTCTCTTTCTCTCTATATCCCTCTCTCTCTCTCTGTCCCTCTGCATCTCTGTCCCCCTCTGTCTGTCTGTCTGTCCCCCTCGCGAAGCCTCTCCCTCTCTGCGTCTCTCTCTCTGTCCCTCGGGCTCTCTGTCCCTCTCTCTTCTCTGTCCTTCTCTCTCTCTGTGTCCCTAAATCACTGTGTCCCTCCCACTCTCTCTCTGTCCCTCACTCTTTCTGTGACCCTCTCTCTCTCTGTGTCCCGCTCTTTCTCTGATCCTCACTCTCTCTCTGTCCCTCACTCTCTCTGCATCCCTCTTTCTTTGTGTCCCTCACTCTCTCTCTGTCTGTCACCCTCTCCGTGACCCCCTGTCTCTCTGTCCCTCTCTCTCTCGATCTCTCGCTGTCCCTGTCCATCTCTCTCTGTTCCTAGTTCTCTCTCTGTCACTCTCTCCGTGTCCCTCTCTCTCTGTCTTTGTCTATCTGTGTGTCTGTCCGTCACTCTCTCTGTGTCCCTCTCTGTGTGTGTGTCTCTCTCTCTCTCAATCTCTCTCTGTCCCTCTCTCTGTTCCTGTCCCTTTCTCTCTCTCTCTGTCCCTCTCTCCCTCTCTGTATCCCTCTCTCTCTGTCTTTCTCTCGCCTCTGTCCCTCTCTCGGTCCTTATCCCTCTCTCCCTGTCACTCTCTCCCTCTCTGTGTCCTTCTCTCTTGCTGTCCCTCTCTCTCTCTCTGTCTCTTTCTCTCTCTGTGTGTGTCTGTCTCCTTCTCTGTTTCCCTCTCACTATCTATCCCCCTCTCTCTCTGTGCCTCTCTTCTTTGTGGAGAAAGTGAGGTCTGCAGATGCTGGAGATCAAAGTTGAAACTTTATTGCTGGAACAGCACAGCAGGTCAGGCAGCATCCAGGGAACAGGAGATTCGACGTTTCGGGCACAGGCCCTTCTTCAGGAATGAGCAGAGAGTGTTCAGCAGGAGAAGATAAAAGGTAGGGAGGAGGGACTTGGAGGAGGGGCGTTGGAAATGTGATAGGTGGAAAGAGGTCAAGGTGAGGGTGATAGGTCGGAGTAGGATGGAGGCGGAGAGGTCAAGAAGAAGACTGCAGGTCAGGAAGCCGGTGCCGGGCTGCAGGGATCCGGCTGAGACAAGTTGGGGGGAGGGGGGATGAAGAAACTGGTGAAGTCCAAGTTCATCCCTTGCGGTTGGAGGGTTCCCAGTCGGAAGATAAGACGCTCCTCCTCCGACCGTCGGGTTGTTGTGGTTTGGCGGTGGATGAGTCCAATGACCTGCATATCCTCGGTGGAGTGGGAGGGGGAGTTGAAATGCTGTGCTACAGGTTGGTTGGGTTGGTTCGTCCGGGTGGCCCAGAGGTGCTCTCTGAATCGCTCCGCAAGTAGGCGGCCTGTCTCCCCAATATAGAGGAGGCCACACCGGCTGCAGCGGATGCAGTAGATGATGTGGGTGGAGGTGCAGGTGAATCTGTGGCGGATATGGAAGTTTCCTTTGGGGCCTTGGAGAGAAGTGAGGGGGGAGGTGTGGACGCAAGTGTTGCACCTCCTGCGGTTGCAAGGGAAGGTGCCGGGAGTGGAGGTTGGGTCGGTGGGGGGTGTGGATCTGACAAGGGAGTCGCGGAGGGAGTGGTCTCTACGGAAAGCTGATAGGGGAGGGGAGGGAAATATATCCTTGGTGCTGGGGTCTGTTTGGAGGTGGCGGAAGTGACGGCGGATGATGCGCTGTACATGGAGATTGGTGGGGTGGTAGGTGAGGACCAGTGGGGTTCTGTCCTGGTGGCGGTTGGAGGGGCGGGGCTCAAGGGCGGAGGAGCGGGAAGTGGAGGAGATGCGGTGGAGGGCACCGTCGACCACGTCGGGGGGGAAATTGCGGTCCTTGAAGAAGGAGGCCATCTGTGTTGTACGTATTTGTCCCTCTCCTTTTTGTCCCGCTTTCTCTCTGTGACCTTCCCTCTCTGTGACCCTCTCTGTCTCTGTGACCCTCTCTCTCTGTCCCTCTCTTTCTCTGTCCCTCTCTCTCGGTGACCCTCTCTCTTTCTCTGTCCCGCTCTGTCAGTGACCCTGTCCCTCTGTGTCCCTCTCTCTCTCTGTCCCTCCCTCCCTCTCTCTGTCTCTCTATCCTTCTCTCTATCTCTCTGTCCCTCTCTCTCTGTCCCTCTCTCTGTCTCTCTGTCCCTCTCTGTCTGGCCCTCCCTCGCTCTCTCCCTGTGTGCCCCTCTCTCTGTGTCCCTCCGTCTTTCTGTCTCTCTCTCGCTCTCTGTCCCCCTCTCTCTCTGTCTTTGTATCCCTCTGTCTGTCTGTCTGTCCCTCTCTCTCTGTGCGTGTCCGTCTGTCTCTCTGTCCTTCTCACTCTGAGCCCCCCTCACTCTCTCTCTCGCTGTGTCCCTCCCTCTGTGTGCCTCTCTCTTTCCCTCAGTCTCTCTGTCTCTCTGTCTCTCACTATGTCCTTCTCTCTTTCTCTGTCCATCTGTCTCTGTCCCTCTCTCGCTCTCTGTCGCTCTCTTCGCTCTATATGTGTCCCTCTCTCTGTCTCTCTGTCCCTCTCTCTCACTCCGTCCGTCTGTCTCTCTCTCTCTCTGTGTCCCTCTCTCTCTGTCTGTCCCTCTGTCCCTCTGTCTCTCTGTCTGTCCCCTCCCTTCTCACTGTCCCTCTGTCTCTCTGTCCCTCTGTCCCTTCCACTCTATGTGTCTCTATGTCCCTCTCTCTCACTGTGTCCCTCTCTCTCTGTCCCTCTCTCTGTGTGTCTCTCTGTCCCCCTCTCTCTCTCTCTGTCCCCCTCGCTCCCTCCTTCTCTCTTTGTCCCTCTCTCTCTGTCCTCACTCTCTCTGTCTCTCTCTCTGTCCCTCTGTCTCTCTATGTCCCCCTCTCTCTATCTCTCTCTGTCCCTCTCTCTGTGCCCCTCTCTCTCCGTGTCCGTCTATGTCTCTGTCCCTTTTTCTCTCTGTCCCCCTTTCTCTCTTTGTCCCTCTCTCTCTGTGCCCCTCTTTGTCTCTGCCCCCTCTGTGTCCCTCTTTGTCTCTCTGTCCCTCTCTTTCTCTCTGTCTCTCTCTCTCTCTGTGTCCCTCTCTCTGTCTTTGTCCCTCTCACTCTCTGTGTCTCTGTATCCCTCTCTCGATCTCTCTCTGTCCCTCTCTCTGTCTCTATCCCTCTCTCTCTGTCCCTCTCTCTCTCTCTTTCTCTCTCTGCCCCTCTCTCTCTCGCTCTGTCGCTCTATCCCTCTCTCTCTCTCTGTCTCCCTCTCTCTCTCTGTCCCTCTGTCTCTCTGTCCTTCTCTCTCTGTGTTGCAGTCAAATATCTGAAGGACAGGGAATCCCTAATCAGAGATGCAGAGTTAAACTCTGCTTGCATTCTCTCCATCACACACACACACACATAGAAACTGAATATAATCTGGAGAAATATCCATGTGCAGCACAGATTTCCAAACTAACTCAGTGACAGACGAAAATCCCCGTTCTCTGCCCAGTCCCCACTTCCAGACTCAGGGAGGTTTTGTCCCTGACCCAGGGCAGGCTTCTGACTGGATATTATTATATTGCAACATGAAGGTACTGAGTGCAACAGTTTGCTACATCCCATCATGTCATTTACTTTGCTGTCGGTGTTTTGTGAATTTAATTAAAAACATTGGCAGGTGCAAGAGAATATTCTGGAATGTGATTTTCAGGAAGAATAGTAAAAGCATAATGCTTGTGTTTAAAATAGTGAGAAATTCTGAAACGTTATTGTCTAGGGCGTTTGGCTGATCTTGTACATTAACATCAGAAAGTTAACATGATGATACACGACTTTACTGACTCCCCACGGTCCTAGTTTGAGGACTATCCTCCTTTGTTTTCCCCTTTCACTGAAGATATTAATATACCTTTTATACTGCACTGCCATTCTGGTTACAGTGCTGCCTATCTCTCACTGTCTCATTTAATTTCAATCCTGTTGAAAGATACTTAAACCAACAGACGCACAAAGTTCCAGAAAGAGCTTTGTTTAATTGCAGGTGCATTTTTTTTATTTGTAGACAACACACAATGTGAACCCACAGAAGGTCAGTGTGGGATTTGAGAAACCCTTCAATTTGCGATGAGGCCTAGCCAGGCAGGGTTCTGATCCAACGCTGCAAATCTACAATTCAGTGGCTGAGCACGATCAGGTTTTGTATATTATGTTTCTCTCATATATTAGGAACTTGGAAAGTAAGGCAGACCTTACTGGAATGTCACATTGTCTCTCCGCATTCACTGCAAACGTGTTCTGGGATTTGCATTTTAATCATCTTCAAAGAGCTGTCTCCATTTCCTGTCTCTGCGAGCATCAATGAATGGAAATGGCTTTTGACACATTGCTCCCTCTCCCTTGCTGAAAGTATTCCTGACACACCCGTTCACATACCACCGTCTGAGTGAACAAGTTGCCCCTTAGGTCTCTTTCATATCTTTCCCCTCTCACACTAAACCTATGCCCTCTCGTTCTGGCCTCCCCCACCCCAAGGAAAAGACATTGTCTATTTATCCTATTCTGAGAAAGAGGAAAGTATATTGTTTTGCAAAAAATTAATAAAGCTAGCAAGTTAAATATTACAATAATTAAAGCTCAATTATTAAGCTTCTAGATAGATAAGAGTATGTCCTGTGAAAAAGAGGAACGATAAGTCCAAGCATAGAGACAGCTGCAAGGAGAGGAAGTTTTGCAACCCCTTGATCGGTGGGACAAGAGGAACAAGGTCAGACCACAATTGTAACATGTGATAACGGTGGTTAAAGTGTATGTCTAAGTAAACAGACATAGAGTTAAATTTAGATAATACAGGGAAGTCATGTAGCGACAGCTAAGATGGTTGGATAATACAGGGGGAGGGAGAGGTGACCTCATGCAGCTCAAAAGGTATAATTGTGCATGTATCCCAATGCTTATTTGCTCATTCGCATTAGCAAGCTTATGGGCCCTTACTTGCAAGTTCGTAAATAAATTGTCTTGTTTCCAGTTTTTGGCGGTCTCAGTTAATTTTGTTAATTGTGTTTCTAATAGATTTGGGGGCTCGTCCGGGATCCCAAGCTTCGGTCACTCGGCAATTTTCTTGGGAATATGGAGAAGGTGCACCTCGCCGATTTCAGCAGTCATTAGTTTCCCTGGTTGCCGCGGCGGCTTTGGGCGAGCGTGTTCTGGACGGGGACGCCCTGGAAACAAGACGAGAAGGGAGGTGCAGCGGGTTCGATCGGGCAAGTCTTGTGTTCAAGACCTGGGTCTTGAAAAAGTCTTATGGTCTGAGAAAAGACGTATCCGGGCGAACGGGGTAAGGATCGCAGGTATTGCCGCGCAGGTTTATCAGTGTCCATGAAAAACTGTTGGTTAGGAGCCGGAACGACCAGGTAACTCTGTGCACAGACCAAGGTAAGAAAAAGGACCTTTAAGTATTGCCTTGGTAGTCGGCACGAGGGAATTGGCAAAGTAAAATTGAGAAGAAATAAGTTCGGGAAACATATTAGAATTACGGGGAATTGGCGAGATCTAAATTAAAGCATATGTCAATGGAAGATAGCCCGTGTCAGAAGGGCTAGTAGCTGAAGGGCTAATAATTGGTCAAGTTGATCGGAAGAGTAATGTGTCTACCTGATTCGAGCACCCAGCCTTAGACGGGTTGTTAAGAGGGGATATCCCCCGTGCGAAGGTCAGGACCCTGAAGTGGGTGTGGAAGAAGGTGACACCAAACCTCTGTAAGATCAATTTTAAATTAATAAAATGGAAGGTAAAGGAAGTCGCATGGCTAAGGATCGATTAGTAGACAGCGCTAAACTCGAGTATATACTATCAGACACTCCCTTGGGAAGAATGTTGATAAATTGGGAAAATAATCCACAGATGCGGGGAAAAGATAAAACTGTGATGATAAAATATTGTTGTTTTGTTTGGACCCGTGAGAGTATAAATCCATGTAATGTATATTGGCCCAAATATTGGTCAGATGAAGATTGGCGGTGTCAAAACTTAAATATATATGTTAACAGAAAACAAAATCAAGGCCGGGGGTGTCCGATTATGCGGCCTGTTGGGTGGGAGGTTCGCAAGTCTTTGTCCTGGGAGCGACAGAGGAGGAAGTAGCTGAAAAAGATGCTAAACCCTCTAGTTGGGATCCGTTGTCCAATTTACCACCCCTGTCCAATCGGCCACTATTACCAAATTTATTGCCCACGCCTCCTCCTACTCAGCCTCAGTACCTTGAAAACGAGGGCGGGTCGTCCAAACGCACAGCACCTCCCCCTGAGTAAAATAAGGAGGATTCTGAAGTAAGTTCGATGCAAATGAGATCAATGATGAAACAGAAAGAAAAAGATACCAACAGGACTGTCACCAAAATATTTCCCTTGAGGGAAGTCCCTGTAGGTGAAAGTGAAATTGGATATGTTATGCACCACTGACTAGTAATGAAGTCAGGACCTTTAAGAAAGAAATGAAAAGTTTGATAGAGGATCCGGTGGGACTGGCTGAGCAGTTCGGTCAGTTTCTAAGACCTAACATCTGTTGGGGGGGGGGGGGGTGTGAGAGTGTGTGTGTGTGCACGCGAGAGAGAGAGAGAGAGAGAGAGAGAGAGAGAGAGAGAGAGAGAGAGAGAGAGAGAGAGAGAAAGAAACCAAGTCTGTGTGTAGTTGTATGAGAGAGAGAAAGAAACCAATGGAAGAGTTGTTATGTGAGGCACAGAAAGTTAAAATGAGGATGACGGCAGTAGATGAAATAATAAGGAATAAGTTGCAGTATGTAGAGAAAGAAGTAAAATACTTAGGACACTTCATCAGTGAAAGCGCTAGGCGTATTAACTCTGAAAGGACTAAAGGAATTATAGAACTTCCCCTACCGGCCACCAAAAGAGAGTTACGGAAGTTATTGGGATTGGTGTGTTACTGCAGATTATGGATAGAAACATATGCTCTGAAAACGAAAGGATTATACTACAAATTGACAAAATCTGAACATGAAAAATTACAATGGATTGAAGAAGGAAAGACAGAGTTACAGGAATTAAAACAAAGTTTAATACAAGCTCCAGTGTGAGCCCTCCCTTCCCTTGAGAAACCCTTCCATCTCTTTGTGACAGTAAATAATGGAGCAGCCTTAGGAGTGTTAACTCAGAAAACAGGAGGAAGGAAATAACCCATAGCCTTTCTGCCCAAAACCTTAGACCATGTTTCGAGAGGTTGGCCTGAGTGCATTTAGGGAGTGGTGGCCACTGCTATTCTAGTCGAGGAGAGCTGCAAGTTAAATTTCGGAGGAGCGCTAGTTGTTAGCACTCCCCATCACGTCAGAACAGTGTTGAACCAAAAGGCAGGAAGATGGTTGTCAGATTCAAAAATTCTAAAATACGAAGCTATCCTTATGGAGAGGGATGACTTGGTGTTAACAACAGACACCTGTTTGAACCCAGCTACCTTCATGTGGAGGGGAGAACCCCTAGACAAGCGAGAAGCAGAACATGTTTGTTTAGATATTATTAAATATCAAACCAGAACAAGAGCAGACTTACAGGATATTCCTTTACATGAAGGAGATAGGCTGCTTATAGACAGGTCGTCAAGGATAGTACAAGGAAAGAGACATAATGGATATGCAGTAGTAGATGGCAGTGAAAATCACAGAGTTGAGGCCGACCGGTTACCTAACACGTGGTCAGCCCAAACTTGCGAATTGTATGCTTTACCAGGCCCTAAAACGATTAGAAAATCGGGATGGGATAATTTACACTGACTCTAAGTACGCCTATGGGGTGGTTCACACATTCGGTAAGATAACGCAAGAACATGGGCTATTCAATAGCCGAAGAAAGAAATTAGTACATGAAGAGTTAATAGGACAAGTCTTGGAAAATTTGAAATTACAGCGAGAAATCGCAATAGTTCATGTACTGGGGCACCAAAAGGGAAACACGCTATAAGCAAGAGGAAATACGTTAGTGGACGAGGCAGCTAAGGAGGCAGCTATGAACCTTACCGTGATACAAATGCAGGTTCGCACACCCCTGGTAGAGGCTTCTCCCATGATCCCTGCGTACAAGGAGGAAGATGAAAAAGAATTCCAGGAAATAGGAGCGATTAAGACGTGTGAGAGGAGATGGATTCTTCCGGATGGGAGGGAAATGCTGAATAAACCAGTAATGAGGAACATTCTGAATACTTTGCACCAAGGCAACCACTGGGGTTCCCAAGCTATGTGTGACATAGTGTTAAGAAAGTATGGATGCAAGGGAGTCTGCACATTAGCCAAACAAGTATGCGTAGGATGTCCAACTTGCCAGAGGATTAATAAGAAAATGATAAGAAAGGGGGGAAGGGGTGGAAGGAACACTGGCTTGAGACCCTTTCAAAGCATACAAGTAGACTACACAGAACTACCTCCTGTCAGGAAGCAAAAGTACTTATAAGTCATAGTAGACCGCTTGACAGGGTGGGTAGAGGCCTTCCCAGTGTCTTCAGACATCTCAAAAGGAGTCGTGAAAGTGCTCCTTGAACATATCATCCCACGATATGGAATAGTGGAAACCATAGATTCAGATCAAGGTACCTATTTCACTTCCAAGATTCTACAAGGGGTAATAACAGGGTTAGATGTCTCGTGGGAATTCTACACTCCCTGGCACCCACTCTCCTCAGGACGGGTGGAAAGAATGAATAAAACCTTTTTTAAAAGTTATCAAAGTTAGTCCTAGAGACTCGATTACCATGGAGAAAATGTCTGCCAATAGCATTGCTACGAATTCGGACTGCGCCTAGGCATGACATAGGTCTTTCTCCTTATGAAATGATGTTTGTGCTGCCATTCCTGGGAGGGACGGGAGAGGGAGCCACGGCCGAGTATAACGATAAGTTTTTGAAAAACTATATTGTGGCTCTTGCTTCTTCATTGTCTTTTCTTAGGAATAAGAGTCTATTGGCACAGACACCACCTTTACAGTTCGCAGCACACCAAATAAAGCCAGCAGACTAGGTTCTGATAAAGACTTGGAAAGATACCAAATTACATCCAAATTGGGAAGGGCCGTCCCTCACTCTCCTGACGACCGAAACGGCAGTACAGACTGCAGAAAAAAGGTGGAGCCATCACCCTTGCGTTAAGGGTCCGGTAGACGCACCTACTCCTTTGGCAGAGTGGCAAGTTCATCCTACAGAAGATCCTCTGAAAATCAAGTTGAGCAGAACGACTGAACTGAATTAAGATACTTTCAAAACAGACTGTTATTGATTTAAACCTTTGCTGATATTAATTGTATGAGCGGTGTGGGCTCATTTCTCCCAGACACCTGAGAAAGACGATAAATAGACAAGCAAACAGAGGAACGGGGTGGGTAAGTACAGGAATAATATTATAAAGTAGGTAGTATGATTAGAATTACCAACTTCATCCTCTTAATTTTGAGGCTTTACAAATTAAGGTTGACATATTCAGTAATATTAAAAGTCCCTGAATCTGAATACCTGCAAATAATAAAGAGGAATTCTTGCAGCCTAATAGATTGCAGAGATATAAAGAATCAGAGAGAGTACAGCTACTTTGCAATTAGCCTTCAAACGCAGATGCAGGGAACATTTGGTGGACAAGGACCGACACCCGTCATCACAATTCATAACGATCGATTCTGTTCGTCCCTAGAATGTACTGAGAAGAAATGCAACCCAATATACATTGCTATTAAGAATACCTGCTCTGAAGAATAATTTCCTGCTCGTTTAAATATGAGTTGGCCCCTTAGTAACAACTTTATGATGCTAATGGAAGCCCCTGGGACCCCCTGAAAATATGTCGGGGTGCCATGATTGGACGGTACCCTGGGAAGTGTTTTATAGGCTTCTGTCTCAGAATAACAGTAGAAAAAGGAAAACTAAAGGAACAGAAATGTTATATCCTTGACAGTGACACGAAATTGGGAAAGGTTATAGAGGTCAAAGACTTAAGACGAAGAATGTGATTGGGAATCATACCTCCTGTGTACAGAGGAATGGGACAGGCCAGTCCCGATTTCTAGGAGACTTAAAGCTATGCTCGGAAACTGAATCAGTTTCTGAAACAGAGTTGGGAAGGAACTATTCAGCCTTAAAAATACCCCGAGCGGATTTGTGGTGGTACTGTGGTGGAAAGATTTCAAGACCCACCATGCCCTCTAACTGGCGAGGACCTTGTGCAATTGTACAATTGGCAATCCCATTTACCTCGGCATTTGAGAAAAAGGAGGAGACAGCAACGAAGGGTGAACGAAGTAAGAGATCGTTATTAGGTACTTCCTTTGATGACAGGATTTATCTAGACTCCACAGGGGTCCCCAGAGGGGTGCTGACGAGTTTAAGGCCCGCAACTAGATTGCAGCAGATTTTGAATCATCCCTATTTTGGTGGGTGACGAATAATAAAAACGTAGATTGGATAAACTACATTTTTATAACCAACAAAGATTTATTAACTACACTAGAAATGCAGTCAAGGGAATTGCTGAACAACTTGATGCCACTCGCCTTATGGATTGGGAAAACAGACTAGCCCTCGACATGATTCTGGCCGAAAAAGGTGGGTTATGTGTAATGTTAAAGGAAAGCTGCTGTACCTTTATTCCAAATAACACTGCACCTTATAGGTCAAACACTCGCGTATTCCGAGGATTGACCACCCTATTGGAAGAATTGGCTGAAAATTCACAGGATGGTTCGAATCATGGTTCGGGAAGTGGAAGGGGGTGATGGCTTCTATTTTCACTTTCTTTGATAATAGTGGCAGGGGGCCGAACAGCAGTTGGCTGTTGTTTTATACCTTGCGTATCTTGCATTAACCCAACGATTAATTGAAACAGCCTTATCGAAACAAATGACCCTAAAAGGTAGTCAAGCTGAGGGACTCTATCTGCTAAGTGACAAAGAAATGGACAACCTTGAGGGGATGGTCATGATACATGAAGAAGTAGTGGTCAGACAGCCAAGAAAAAGTCAAAACTGCTACATGAATTCGAAACAAGATTGTGAACCTCATCGCCAAAAGGCGTAAGAGGGCAGAGCATGGGAGAAATGAATTAAAAGAGGACTTAATAAGTGCAGAAACAACAGTTAGAGAAAAATAAAAAGGGGGAATTGTGAGAGATACCTGTAAAGAATGTTGTTTCTGCAGAGAATTGAGTTTGTTTAAAGTACTATACGAATTTAAATTTGCTTACATCAATAAAAGCTAGTGTTGGCATTTTGCAAATCCTCAAGCAAGGTTATACTTAGAAATAACGAGCTAAGAAATAAGGAAGTTGTGAGAAATAGAGAAGTGCGTTGCTTTTTCAGAAAGCTAATACTACTGACGAGCTGAGAATTGCAAAAATAAAAGCTCAATTATTAAACTTCTAGACAGATAAGAATATAAGCAGTGGAAAAAAAGGAACAAGGTGAGACCACTAATGTAACAGGAGATAATGGTGGTTAAAGTCTACGTCTAAGGAGACAGACATAGATTTTAATTTAGATAATACAGGGAAGTTACGTAGCGACATCTAAGATGGTTGGATAATACAGGGGTTGGAGAGGTGACCACATGCAGCTCAAAAGGTATAACTGTACTTGTATCCCAATGCTTATTTGCTCAATTGCTTAATGCATCTGAAGCCCTTACTTGCAAGTTCGTAAACAAATTGTCTTGTTTCCAGCTTTTGGTGGGCTCAGTTAATTTTGTTAATTGTGTTTCTAACACCAGCCTATCCTTATGTCTCAAAATCTCCCATCTCCGTCACATCATTTTAAATACGCTTGTCCCCTTCCGAGTTTACAACATCTTTCCAATAGCAGGGCGACAAGAATTGCACTCAGTGCTTCGAATGGAGCCTTAGCATTCTCTTGTAGAGCCACAACATGATGTGCCAATCCCTATCATCAATGCTGTGACAGATGGAAGCCAGATTGCCTGATGCCTTATTCACTGCCCTGTCCATCTGCGTCTCCACTTTTACGGAACTATGTACCTCGACCCTGGATCTCTCTGTTTGACAACACTCCCCAGCACTACCATTTTCTGAATAAATCCTACACTCGTTTGTCTAACAAAATGCAACATCTCACATTTATCTGCATGAAGCACCATCAACCAATCCTCAGCGCACTTGTCAAGTAGATCAAGATATCTTTGTTCTCTAAGATAGCCTTCTTCACTGTCCACCATAACTCCGATTTTGGAGGTTTCATCTCCAACTTACTATCCACGGTTCCAATGTTCTCATCCAAACCATTTACAAAAACAATGAACAACAGCAGCATGGTCCTTGTGGCCCAACGCTGCACACAGGCCTCCAATTGCAAATCTCTCCCAACACCGTCTGTCTCCTGCGGTCAAGCCAGTTTTGCATCTAATTGGTTAGCTCTCCCTGATCTCCTGTGATCTAACTTTATTAACCAGGCTTCCATGTGAACCTTGTTGGGCCTCACTAAGTTCCACGTAGACAACATATGCTGCTTTACCTTCATCTATCTTCCCGATCACCTTTTCAAAAATTGCAATCTAGTTTGTGAGTCATGGATTCCCAGACACAAAGCCATGCTGAATATCCCTATTCAGTCCTTGTCTTTCCACATGCATGTAAATCCTGCCTCTCAGAATCTCCTACAAACACTTCTCCACCTTTGACATCAAACTCACTGGTCTGTAGTTCTGTGGGTTTTCTATGCAGCCAAATTACAAATAATGTAATTACAAATTACATTAGCTGCCTTCCTGTCCTCCAGGACCTCAACGGTAGCTGTCAATGATACACATAAGAAAGTCAAGGAAACTGCAGATTTCGTAAACCAGAAACTAAGACAGAAATGTGCTGGAAAAGCTCTGCAGGTCTGGTAGCATCTGTGCAGAGGAATCCGAGTTAATGTGTTACAACACGGGGGAACCCCACCGCCCACCCCGCGCTAATTTAATTTTGCAACTCAAAAAAGATTTAACGCGTGCTGTAATCTGTAAAAATTCGGAAGGCCAGTAACCATCCTAAAGGTCACTATTTAAAGTAAAAATCGACAACTTTTTTTTAAAGGCTGTGCAACTCCTTTCTGTGACATATCTTTAACTTTCCCTTCTACAATACTGGTCCGATCACCACCCCCGTACCCTCCCCCCCACCCCCCAATTAAGATATACCAAAACATTCAAATTTCAGAACCAGCCAGCTGTCGAATCTTCTCTTTTTCTTCCTCTGTCTTCGTTTCTTCTCCTTAGACTTTCTGTTTCACAGGTCAATGATAAATAAAGGTACATTTCGGAGAGCTATTCTCCTGGCAGTCTGCAGATGTTGGTGGCGTGGCAGTTCTCCCCTAAGTGATCATTTTTTTTCAGCTTTCTACCCCAAAGCATCAGGTAATTTCATTTTATTTATAATATTGCCAAATACCAAATTTAAACTCGATTGTAGTTCAGCTTCTTGGGCCATAATTTAAACGGATTGATCAAATATGTGTTTTTTTTTGTCTCATAGCTCCCCAGGTACTGCAAGGTCCTGGACCAAGTGTTACCTTGTAAATTTTCCAGAACTCACTGTGCTTGTAAATCCTTCAGCTCTCTTAAAGGTACAGTACCCTTTCCACATTCATAGCACCTTCTCTCTCAAAAAAGAACCACCATAATGAAAACACTGTCTCATTTGTTTTTCTATTTTTTAGACACATTACCATAACATACAGGTAACTTAAATCTATGTTCACCTTAACTTCTTCACAGAAACCTATATTTAACAATGGATAAATACATATCTCGTCTAAACTTTGTCAGATAAATCTGTGAGAACGCATCTGCGATTACATTCTTACGACATGCTACATGTACGATTTTTAAATTAAAAGCTGTAACATAAGACTCCAGTGAGATAGTCTTTAAAGCGTTCAAAGACTGTCAGCAGATTTGGGATCCGCATACAAAACCGTCTCCAACACACTGTTTATAAGTACACATTAAAATGTTATAACTCTAGTACCAAACTCAATAGTTCTTTCTTGATCATTGACTATTTTCTGTGGTGGATGTGGAGCTTCTTTGAAAAGTACAATTCCATCTCATTGTCCTGTAGCAGGACAGCTCCAACTCCTATGTCACTCACGTCGACGGCAACTTTGAAAGGTGTTGAAGCGGCTGGTGTAACTGAAACTGGTTTGGTGGTCAATATTTCTGTTTAATGGTCGAATGCCTCCTGGCATTATTCTGTCAACCAAAACTTTGTGTTCTTCTTCAGCAAATCGGTTAATGGTGCCACTACACTGCTGACGTTTGGAACAAACTTCCGATAGAATTCACTTCCTCCAAAGGAATGAAGCATCTTTTCCACCGAGGCTGGCCGTGGAAATTCCTCGGAAAATTTTGACTTTGAGTTCCAAAGGGTCAACCTTCCATGACCGATATATTGTCCCAAGAACATTACGTCTGCTTTCGCGAATTTAGTTTTGTTTAATTTTATCACCAGGTTTGTTTCTTGTGTTTGTTCAAAAGGCTCTGCCAATTGTACCAAGTGATCTTTCCAAAACGAACTAAAGATCACTACATCATCCAAACGGACTGCACAGTTTATTAATCAGGCCACAATTCTGTCCATGAGTCTTTGGAATGGGTTGGGTGTGTTCTTCATTCCAAAGGGCATCACTTTGAATTGAAACTTGGCATTAAGTTCAGAAAAAGTCCATTTGGCATTAAATTCAGAAATGTCTTTCACTATCTCTGATAAAGGTACCTGCCAGAAACTACGCATTAACTCCAACTGAGTGATGTAACTGACTTGTCATACTTTCTCGATACAGTCCTCCAATGTCAATATTGGATATAAGTCTGATTTTGTAACAGTGTTGACCTTCCATTTTTCCAACTAAAATCTTTGAGTCCCATCTGGTTTTGGAACGAAGATGATCAGCGAGATTCACTCACTCTGTTCGATGATGACCTCATTGAGCATGACCTCCACCTCCTTCTAGACCGGTATGGCTTTGAGAGGATTAAGACAATATGGATGTTGTTTTATCGGAACAGTATTCCCAAGTCTACTTCATGTACAATAGCATTAGTCCTCCCCATATTATTCTTGCATATGTTCTCATACTGCAATAACAAACCTTTCAACTGCGTTCAATGCTCCTGAGACAGATAGTTTACTAATTATCCCACTGCTCAAGGACTACTATTTTTTTAACATATTTTGAGGCACGTCAAAATTCACAACATTTGGATTTGATTCCTCACTCTGTGGAGCGGTAACTAACACCTGATTTTCCAATTCTTTCTCTCCTCTACTTTTCAGGAGGAGACGTACACACTCAGTTGTAACCCAAAAGGAGGGATCTTCGAATGTGGGAATTGGCAACAGAGGTGCTAGCTTCATTACTGCCGGTGGCATACATTCTATTTGGCATGTATGACACGTATGCCAAAAGTTAACTACATCTGTGTGCATTCCAGGTCAATAAAAATGTTTTTGTCCCTTAGCCTGAGTCTTTTGTACCAATTGGTGACCTCCCACAGGTAGTTCACATGCTACCCGTACCACGTCATGCCTCTCTGCCACGGGCAAAATAACCTGGTGCACGTCAGCACATTATTCCTCTGTACTAACCTGCCGTAGTCTCCACTTCCATCTTAGGATTCTATATTTCTGGTAATAACCCTCTGGAATATCTCTGCCTCACACTCAGATTACACATCCACATATATATCTTTTATCATCTTGCCTGTCTGTGCAAAGCCCTCAGCCTTTCAGTACGAAACACCTCTGTCTGAACCTCTCTTTGTTCAAGATTTCCCTGCATCATTACGTCAAACAGGGTGTCAGCTAACTGAACCTTAACTCCTTCATCCTTGTCTTTACTTTGTGCTTCCTGCTGTGACTTATGATAGTGGGATCTGGTTTGCTTATCTCTTACTATCAGAAACTGGTTAGATCCTGCATCTCCCAAAATGATAACTTCTTCTCCTTCTCCCCCTGTTGTTTCTAAGTAAACTTTACTCACAGAGGCGAATTATTTATAGAGATCAGAGACTATCTCCATACCCAGCCCCTGCATCGGTGGTGCACTTTCCTGCAGCTCTTCGGTTCTAGTTGGGGTTTCGTTTAATACTTTCACTAATGCCACTGGCTTAACTTCTTTTACCACATCTTCTCCCACAATGCCTTTCTTAATGACCAGCACTGTGACCTTACGTATCCCATCTTATAGCACTGAAAATACCTTTTACCAGGTGTCCTTTTGAAACCACCGGCACTGAGATTTTCTGTGTCCCACTCTAGGACAGTAAAAATGCCTGAGGCCTTTCATTTCCTTTCCATTCTCCTGGGCATCTTATTTAACCTGTGGTAAACCCTTATTCTCTACTCTTTCTTTTATACTGTAGCATCTCCCCTTCTCGCTAATTGTATCCATCACAGGACGAAATTTTTGCTGGAAGCTTGTCTTAATCAGCAACATGTATTCATCTGCTAATTCTCCTGCCCTTCTCAATTCCTGAACTTTCCGCTCCTCCACATGAATTCTTATCATCTCTGGAAGTGAGTTCTTCAACTCCTTCAGCAGAATAATCTCCATGAGATCCTCACATGTCGTATCTATCTAATACCTATGTTTAGTTATTTCAAACTCATCATAAGTCTGACCTGGTTCCTCCTTTATGTTTCCAGCCTGGTGTCTATACGTTTCTGGTACCAATTTGTGAGCACTTCAAATAGCTTGTTTGACGTCTTCAGAATCTCTTAACTCCTCATCTGACAGCGGTAACTATACTTCACTCACCCTACCTACCAGTTTATTCCGAGCTAGCATTCTCTATAAATCTTGGAACATTCTACCTGCCTAGCAGTTTTCAATGAAATAAGATTAGTTTACTTACACTGTGGAAACGGGCCCTTCGGCCCAACAAATCCACACCGACCCGCAGCCCACCCAGACCCATTCCCCTGCATTTAACCCTTCACCTAACACTACGGGCAATTTAGCATGGCCAATTCACCTGAATTGCACATCGGGAGGAGATCGGAGAAAACCCACTCAGACACGGGGAAGAATGCGCAAATTCCACACAGATAGTCGCCTGAGGCGAGAATTGAACGTGGGTCTCTGCAACTGTGAGGCAGCAGTGCTAACCACTGGGCCACCGGGCCAGCCTTCATCGCTGCTGCTTCAACATTTTTCTCATCAAAATGTGCCAGAGTTTTAGCATAGTTGGATGTATCACTATCTTTCTTTTTAGTCTCCATCCTGTTAACTTGACTGTGCTGACTAAATCGCAACATCTCAATTTCAAATTCCCTCTCTTTTTGCTCAGCTTCGCACCTTCTCTTTCCCTTTTTTCTCTTTCTCTCTTCTTTCTTGCTTTCTGTTTCTTCTCTCTCTCTCTCTCTTTCTCTCTCCCTTTGTTTATCTTTAAACTCAATTTTCCTCAATAGTAATTTAAGTTTTTTTTTACTGTACTGCACTTGTCGGTTTCTCTGACACACCTTCCTGTTTGAATAATCCCCAATAATTGACAATTTCAGCTTTGCTTTTTCCTTGGTTTAACACAAAACTATGCTTTTCGCTAATTCTAAAAGTATGGCCTTTATCTTTCTTTCTAAACTTTCTTGGAAAATTTGAGTATCATCTTCAGACCTCTCTTCAAATTTTAAGAGCCATTTCTCTCACTTTTAATTTAACTAACCACAAGTTATCGAAATTAAACAAGTTGTCTCCATGACATTTTATTTAAAGATCTCAGGCACTAACGTGCAAATGTTTAAATGTACTGTGCTTTTTTCATACATCAAATCTCTTCAAATCTACCCAGATCTCAGTTTGGATTTGTCTAAACGTTTTCAAATCGCGGACGAAAGCCACCAAAGTGTTACAACACAGGGTGAACACCTCTCCGAATTTAAACCAGCCTCACAGAATAAGTTCACCTTCTGCCGTAATCTCATAAGTTTTGACAGGCAAAGATCCATTTACAGAGTCACTATTTAAAGTAAAATTAACAACTTTGTTATTTAAGTACGACAAAGAATAATAAACAAACAACTATTTATAAATCCCTTCGGGTAAACGTATCTTTTACCTCCCACTCTACAATACTGATCCGATGAAACAAAAATACCCCTATTAAGGTTTCAAAACCCGTCAGCTTTGTCGATTCTCCTTTGCAAATTTTGCTCTGTAGATTTTACTCTCGGTCAGCTTCGATGTTATGCTGTGCAAACTTCTTATAGACAGATACCTTCAGGAAGCTCTTCTGCTTGCAGTCTATTTTTGTGGATGTTCTTGGCAGTTGTCCCCCTAAATATTCAAAATGTCTGGTTTTATACCTCAAAACATCGGATCATTTCATTGATTTTGATGTCATCAAATACATAATATTTCAAGCTCAATTTGATTTCAATATGTTGGGGCATAAATTAAATGGACTGGTCGAATTTGAATAAGTTTTTGTTCCGTGGCAACTCAGTCTCACTATTGATTTCACGGTCAAACGTTACATTTTAACTTCTTTCAGAACACTTTGTGCCAGCTTCCAGTCTCTCTTAAAAGTAACATATACCTCTGCACGTTCATAACAATATCCTTTATTTGCCCTGCATAGATTTCCATAAATGTGATCAACTTAGTAAGTTCACATAATAGTCTTTTCTGTTCCAAAAAAAGACACATTTTCTCTCATTCTTCCTTTACCTAAATATATCTTTCCAGTTATCATTCCACTTACTTACAATGTTACTGGTATTCATCGACAAAGTAATGCATTGTATGTGAGATGAAAGAATGTGATGTAATCACATTCCCATATGAAGGAGTAAACGTGCAACATTTCCAAGCTTTCTGACATCAAAAATGCTGTAAAAATCTCCTTTATCCATGAATTGGGAAAGTGAACAAGTGATATTCATGGGCTGAACAGCAGTAATTTAATGAAACTTTACTGGCATTATTGAATGCCCAAATATTTAGTTTTCTTCATAGAGTTTAAATTCAGCTGTTTTCTTTTTCAATTCATTTTCATCAATATGCACTCATCATCGGTGACAAAACCAGAAGTTGCTTGGAATGGTCAGTAGTTCTGGCAGTATCTGTTGTGAGAAAGCAGATTCAACATAATGTAAAGGAATGGGTCTAGGTTGTTTATTTTTTTTGCCAATAGTTGTCGGTTAGATGCGTTAGTCAGGGGTAAATGCAGAGCAATAGAGTACGGGTATGGGTCAGGGTGGGTTACTCTTTGGAAGGTCAGCATAGACGTGCTGTGTGAAATGGCCTGTTTCCCCACCGTAGGGATTCTACGGTTGTATGACTTCTTCAGAAAAAGGGCAGTCAGCGCCAGGATCAAGAATGTCTCTGAGCATGCTCAGGGCATATTGAAGTGGGAGGGTAAACAGCCAGCCGTTGTGGTTCACATTGATACCAATGATATCGGTAAGAAGAGTGAAAGGTTGAATGTCCTGCAAAGAATGTTCAGGGAGTTAGGAGTAAGTTTAAAAGCATGACCCCCAGGGTTGTAATCTTGGGATTACTCCCTGTACCACCTGAAAGTGAGACAAAGAAGAGGAAGATAGTACAGTTGAATATGTTGCAAAAAGCTAGTTTGGGAGGTTTGTTTCTGATTTTTGAATGATTCGAATCACGTCCTGTGCACGTGGGAACTGTATAAACAGGAAAGTGTGCACTTTAACTGGAGGGGCCCCAACATCCTGGAAGGGCGGCGTGTTCATGCAGATTTAAGCAGATGATACAGGAGGCTGGGAACCAAAGCAGCAAGTCATAAACTGAGCAGAAAGTAAAGGTTAGTGGAATAAACAGGCAGAGCCAGTTTAATGACCATGCTGAGACAAGGAATCATAACAATTTAAAAACTCTGAAAGTGGTCTCATCATTAATCTGTAATCCGTAGAAAATGCTTTCCCATTTAAAAATGTATTTGGTTTTTAAATATTTCCAGATTTATATTGCCTCCCCAAAAATGTGATGTTGCTGCAGAGGTTTGTTTTGTGATCCAGGTTCCCAGTTTCTCATGCTTCAGTTTCGCAGTTTGTTCATTGAAATAATACACTGTTCTCCCATTCAACTCGCCAAGCTGCTGAAACACAGATACATTTTCCCAACTATGATCCAAAGACCAATACTTAGAAAGAACAAAGAAAATTTACAGCCCAGGATCCGGCCCGTCGGCGCTCCAAGCCTAAGACGATCCAAATGTACTGTCTAAACCTGTCGCCCAATTCATAAGCATCTGTATCCCTCTACTCCCCACCTACTCATGCATCTGTCCAGACGCATCTTAAATGAATCTACCGTGCTTGCCTCGAACACCTCTGCTGGCAACACGTTCCAGACACCCACCACCCTCTGTGTGAAGCAATTGCCGTGCGTATCCCCCTTAAACCTTTCACCTCTCACCTTGAAAGCGTGACCTCTCGTTATTGAATCCTTCACCCTGGGAAAAAGCTTATCTCCATCGATCCTGTCGATATCCTTCATGATTTTGTAAACCTCAATCAGGTCCCCCCTCAATCTTTTTTCTACTGAAAACAAACCTAACCTACTCAACCTCCCTTCACAGCTAACACCCTCCATACCGGGCAACTTCCACTTAAACCTTCCCTGCAACCTCTCCGGAGGCTATTCCTCTATCAAAATGATTTTCAGTTTTTAGAACTGCTGACGGGGATTGTCCCTCTGAGGAAAATGACAGAGCAATCAATTTTTGGACACTTGGAATGATTCTCATGTTCGGCAGCGTTTGAGAAGATTTAGTAGAATTATTGCTACAGTGGACTCTTCAGTCAGGGGCATCAATAGTAGATTCTGTGGCAGTGACCATAGATTTAGGATGGTTTGTTGTTTTCCTTGTGCTAGGACTAAGAACGTCTCGAAACATTTCAAGAACATTGTTAAAGGAGAGATTGAGCAGTCAAAAGTTCTAGTACATATTGGTAGGAATGATATTTTTAGGGAAAGATTAAAGCAGTACAGAGTAAATTTAAGAGGTGAGGTCGAAGATTAGAAATAAAATCTTGAAAGTAGTAATTTCTGGTTTATTCCCAATGCTGAACTGAACCGAGAGGGAGCAAAAGGTTAAAGGAGAAAAATCGATAGCCAAAGAGCTACTGTGTTGTTGTAGGATTTAGATTTTTGGGAGATTGGAATCTATTATAAAATAGAAGAGACCTGTTCAGAAAGGATTGGTCTAATCTAAACTGGAAAGCAACCAATATCTTAGCAGGGAGGTTTGCTCCTTCTATGTGTGGAGACTTTATATTGATAGAGACGGCAAAGGAGATATTCCAAGTAGTGTTACAAATGTAGGATGGATGGGGAAGTTAATGAATGTGAGGAGAGCACGTCAATTAGAAAAGAAAGGGGAGAGAGTCAAAACTAAATAGTAATTCTGAAGCACTAAATTTCAGTTATTCCAATATAAGGGGTCTCACAGGGAAGGCTTACGAACTCAGGGTATATTTAAGATCATGGGACTGCAACATCATATTTATTACAGAAAGTTGGTTGAGAGATGTTCAAGTCGAGATTGTAGTGCTGGGAAAGCACAACAGGTCAGACAGCATGTGAGAAGCAGGAAAATCGACGTTTTGGGCAAAAGCCCCTCATCAGGAATGGGCTGATGAAGGACTTTTGCCTGAAACGTCGATTTTACTGCTCCTCGGATGTTGCTTGACCTGTGGTGCTTTTCCAGCACTACACTCTTGACTCTAATCTCCAGCATCTACCGTCCTCACTTTCGCCTGAGAGATGATCAAGACTGGCAATTCAACGTTCCAGGTGTAATTATCATAGAAGAGATAGAGAAAGTCATACAGTGGGTGGGAAGGAGGAGGACTACCATTTTTGATGAAAGAATAAATTGTTGCTGTAGCTGGGAAAGATATTTCTGAAAAATCATCCAGTTAAAATATGTGGGTAGTATTAACATAAGAAATTAAATATCATTTTGAAGAGGTTGCACAAAATTCTCAAATTGTCCAGTGAAAATATATTCGTAGAAATTAAAAAATAAGAAAGGAATGAGTACGTTGATGGCATTGTACTATGCGCTGTCCAACAGTAATAAAGAAATTGCGAAACAAACCTGCAGGGAAGTCTCGGATATATGTAAGCTTAATAAGGTTATAATAACGGCGGATTTAAATTTTCGAAAACTGACTGGGACTACCACAGTGTTAAAGGGGGGATGGTGAAGAATTTGTCCAATGTGTTCACGAAAATTTTCTTCATCAATATGTAGATGATCCTAATAGAAAAAGAGCAAAACCAGACCAATGTTTGCGCAATAGGCAGGGCAAGTGACTGAAGTAAATGTGAGGGAATATTTTGGGTATTTCAGTCATAACTCTATTAGTTCCACAATGGTTATGGAAAAGAATAAGCCTTTCATGATTTTGTTCTAATTGGTGAATCATAAATTTTAATGGACAAGGAATTTCCAAGTTTGATTGGAGTTGACTGTTGGCAGGTAAAACGACATCTGGCAAGTGGGAGGCGTTCAACAGTGTGACGACGAGAGTTGAGAGGCATTATGTTCCTCTTCTCGTGAAGGGTAAGGCTGGTAAGGTTAAGGAAAAATGGACAGCTACAGTTATTGAGGTTTTATTAAAGATTCAAAGAAAATAGTACTTTAGATATAGACACTTCATTCAATTGAATAAAGTTAATTAATATAAAGAGTGTGGGGCATTATTTCGAGAGAAATCAGGAAGGCAAAAAGTAGATATGAGATAGCATGGGCCAAAAGGTTTAAGGATAATCCAAAGATATTGTCATACTTTCGAGCAAGAGGGTAACCACGGAGGGGGTAAAGCCGCTCAAATGTCATGAAGGATATGATGTGTTGAACCCAGGAGATGGGGAATAAAATCATCCCAATCTTGGTGCATCAGACAGCAGCAAACACACACTATTGTGTGCACCTCGCATTCATCCAGATTGAACTCCATTCTGCTATTAGCCAGCCTATTGCCCCATTTGATCAAGATCCTTTTGTAATTATAGAAAACCTTCTTCACTGTCCACTGTGCCACCAGTTTTGGTGTCATCCGCAAACGGACTAGCTATGCCTTCCATATCCTCATGCAAAACATTTACATAAACGACAGACCATGAAAACCTAGAACCAACCTCTTTGGAATACTGCTGGGGACAAGCGTCCATTCCTAAAAAAACAACCACCCACTATTACTCTATGTTTCCTGACATTGCACCAATTGAAAATTCTGGAGAGAAACACCACAGTTCTGGCAGTATTGGGACAGGGAAAAATGGAATTAACTTTTTTTGAGTCCAATGTGACTTGTTCAGAACAGGTTCATATCAGATTTGATATGTTAACTCTGTGTCTCTGCCCAGATCCTGCGTCATCTGTTGCATTTATTCATCATTTTGCATTTGCATTTCAGATTTCCACTATCTATAATATTTTGCTTTGTTGTTTGATTGGTCTAGATGTTGAACCCGGTTATATTTGTACAATATGCTTCAGTCCTGTTCCAATTACTTGTGCCAGTGACACATATATTACACTGGATTCGGTTCATAGAACATAGAACATAGAAGAATACAGCGCAGTACAAGCCCTTCGGCCCTCGATGTTGCGCCGATCCAAGCCCACCTAACCTACACTAGCTCACTATCCTCCATATGCCTATCCAATGCCCGCTTAAATGCCCATAATGAGGGAGAGTCCAACACTGCTACTGGCAGGGCATTCCATGAACTCACGACTCGCTGAGTAAAGAACCTACCCCTAACATCTGTCCTATACCTACCCCCCCCCCTTAATTTAAAGCTATGCCCCCTTGTAATAGCTGACTCCATACGTGGAAAAAGATTCTCACTGTCGACCCTATCTAATACCCTAATCATCTTGTACACCTCTATCAAGTCACCCCTAAACCTTCTTTTTTCCAATGAAAACAATCCCAAGTGCCTCAGCCTTTCCTCATACGATCTTTCTACCATACCAGGCAACATCCTAGTAAACCTCCTCTGCACCCGTTCCAGTGCCTCCACATCCTTCCTATAGTATGGCGACCAAAACTGCACACAATGCTCCAGATGCGGCCGCACCAGAGTCTTATACAACTGCAACATGACCTCAGTACTCCGGAACTCAATTCCTCTACCAATAAAAGCCAGTACGCCATATGCCTTCTTCACCGCACTATTTACCTGGGTGGCAACTTTCAAAGATCTGTGTACATGGACACCAAGATCCCTCTGCTCATCCACACTACCAAGTATCCGACCATTAGCCCAGTACCCCATCTTTTTGTTACTCTTACCAAAGTGAATCACCTCACACTTAGTTACATTGAACTCCATTTGCCACCTTTCTGCCCAGTTCTGCAGCTTATCTATATCCCGCTGTAACCTGCCACGTCCTTCCTCACTGTCTACAACTCCTCCGACTTTCGTATCATGCGCAAACTTGCTCACCCAACCTTCTAACCCCTCCTCCAGGTCATTTATAAAAATGACAAACAGCAATGGTCCCCAAACAGATCCTTGCGGAACACTACTAGTGACGGCACTCCAAGATGAACCTTTGCCATCAACTACTACCCTCTGTCTTCTTCCGGCCAGCCAACTCCTAATCCAAACGTCCAACTCACCCTCAATGCCATACCTCCGTATTTTTTGCAGTAGTCTACCATGGGGAACCTTATCAAACGCCTTGCTAAAATCCATATACACCTCATCAACTGCTTTCCCCTCGTCCACCTCCTTAGTCACCTTCTCAAAGAATTCAATCAGGTTTGTGAGGCACGACCTGCCCTTCACAACACCATGCTGACTATCTTTGATCACATTATTCCTATCCAGATGTTCATAAATCCTATCCCTTACAATTCTCTCTAAGATTTTGCCCACAACAGAAGTGAGACTCACCGGCCTATAGTTACTAGGGTTATCCCTACTCCCCTTCTTGAACAAGGGAACCACATTTGCTAGCCTCCAATCTTTTGGCACTACTCCCGGAGTACTGAGGTCATGTTGCAGTTGTATAAGTCTCTGGCACTACCTCCTTCTTTAAGTCCTGAAAAAAAACGCGTGGATCTCATCAAAGTTATTTTGATTTAGAAGGCCTTTGAGATGCAGCTACACTTGAAGAAAAATAGGAACAGTTTATTAATTATGACATTGTCTGTGCGTTTTATGACCAAAATTGTCTCCTCAGTCTCTGAACATTTTCAATACGTTTCTCTGAATAATTTCAGCAAAGATGGTTGCCATGCAGCCCATCATCTCTGTATCAGCTCAGTATGAGATGTATTCTCACTCTTACTCTGCTGTAACTCCCTGTAACTCCACACACTTTGTTATTTGTGTCTGTTTTTATTTCTGAATATCCCGTCCAGTTATAAACAATATTAACAACCTGTATAAAATGTGATTAATTAGTCTATATATGAAATATAATTCTGTTCATCACATTTAAAATTGTACTGTTCTATTCACGTTGTCGGTCAGCATTCCCTGTACAAAAGGGCATCTGTTCTCTTGCTCTGCATTGCATTTCATTCCATTTGTCAGAAAGAGTGATGGTTGAACACTCGTGACTGTGAGATATTACTGAACTTCCCTCAGGTTTCTTCAGTCACTGGCCCCAGTCCTTTCTGTCTCATAGCCATTATCATATTCATTCCGTCACTGAATCATAAATCCAGGCCTATTTTACAGATCTTTTTATTGAAGAAAAAAGGCATTTTTAAAACAACTTTTTACAAACTTATAAAAAAACACAAACAAATATAAATACTAATATACCATTAAATATTAAATAAGTAATTACCAAAACACAACAAACACATAAAAAAGCAGAAAGATAAAAAAAAACACTGAACTAGGAACTAATCTAACCTACAAGTAACCAAAGCATACAATAGAATATCTTAGGTTACTTCAAAAAAAGGTAACATTGTAATTAAAAAATGAAGTACATGTTCAGAATGAATTAATATCAAGTCATAATAAAACCGGTATTCATACGGGATTTCTCTCACGGGGAGCCCCCGGACCAGCCAGAACCATTACCTCACCTAGATAAAAGCCCCTGATAATAAGGCCGAAATATCTGTATCTATTTGTTCACCATATTTTATGGTGCTCCATATTCGTAAGGAAGTCAAGGGGAATACATTCCATGATTAACCTGTGCAAATTCCATTTTCCTGAAGTGCCCTCAGCTACGCAATTTACTAAGAGATCTTTCCTTGCACAAAAGGAGAGAATGGGAAATAAGTTCCTCCCGTGCACATCCATGGAGGACAGGTTCGAATAGCCCAGGAAAAGCGATACTAGATCTCCTCCAATTCCCACTCCCAAGATTTCTGTCAGCGCATTTGCTACTCTGGTCCAGTATTTACGGAACCTATGATATGTCCATAAGCAGTGTGTGAGAGTGTCCACTTCTATTTTACATTGAGGACACATTGGAGATGTTCCTGCCCTAAATTTTATCAGTCATTCCGATAGTATATGAGTCCTGTGACGTACCTTTAATTGAATAACCTGGGTTCTATTACAAATGGAGAACTTTCTGGCATTTTCCCAGATGTCGCCCCACATTTCTAAAGGGATTTCCAACCCCAATTCCTGATTCCATGTTTTAAACAATTTTTTCATGTCTTTTGATTCTTCATTCTGTCATGAGTGATAAAGAGTACTGACCCAGGGTCGACCCATTGACCATAACACTCTTCTTTCCCCAACCAATTTATAAGAGCTATCCAATAATGTGGTCTTCTTCTGTGTATAATCTCGAATTTGGAAATCTCGAAAAAGGTCTCAATTAGTCAGTCCACATTTTCTGGTGCA
Organism: Chiloscyllium plagiosum; assembly: GCF_037043375.1. Taxonomy (NCBI): domain Eukaryota; kingdom Metazoa; phylum Chordata; class Chondrichthyes; order Orectolobiformes; family Hemiscylliidae; genus Chiloscyllium; species Chiloscyllium plagiosum. The sequence continues at coordinate 69,393,367 of NW_028270177.1, forward strand.
GCTGTTCAAATGACATCATAAACTCACCATCGAACAGATCCCCGAAGTAAGAGATACCCCTGGACCTCCAGATTTTAAATGTAGCGTCTGTGTACCCCGGTTGAAAATCCCATGCTCCCTCTATAGGAGTATAAGGTGAAGTATTTTTGTGAATTACCTCCGTCATGCCGCATTATCTATCAATCGTTAATTGTATTTAGGGTTTTATAATGATCCATCATGACTTTCATCTTATCTAAATATAAGAGATAAATGAGAGGACACTTTGCTTGAGAAGCCTCAATGTCCAGCCAGATTGATTGCGTGTCACACGAGACCCAGTCGGCTATGTAGCCTAATAGAGAATTCAGCTGATACTTCCTAAAGTCTGGAAAATCCAGTTCTCCCTTTGCTTGTGGAAGCTGCAGCTTCTTTAATATAATAGGGGGTCATCTATTATTCCAAATGAAAGAACCAATCCAACCATATAGTTTACACAATTCCTGGGCAACATCTCAGAGAGCATTCGCATAGGTTATAAGAGACGAGGTAACATATTCATTTTAATTAGAGTTATTCTGCCAAACCAAAATATTGTGAGATCCCCCCAACGTTGAAGTTCCTGCCTTATCCTCTCTAATAGGTGCACAAAAATGGCTTTGTACAGCTGTCCAAATACTGAGGTGATAAAAATCCCTAAATATAAAAACTCTCCAGAGACCACCGAAAGGGAAAGCAAGATCCGTCTGATAAATTGGACATACTAGCTAAAGCACTAGCATGGCCCCCAATTTTACGAAATTGACCTTGTAACCTGAGAACGCACTGAATACATTGCTCACTTGGATCAAGCAGGGCACGGATATCAAAGGATTACTAAGAAAAAGGGAACATCATCTGTGCTAATGGTAATTTTATGTTTACCCGAACTATCCCTCAGAGACATTATATTAAAGTCAGCATGTATAGCTTCTTCTAGTGGTTCAATTACCAGCGTGAATAATAACGGTGAGAGAGGACATCCCCAACGACAGCTGCTACCCACACTAAAGCTATCTGATCATAAACCATTAGTAATCACGACTGTTTTGGGGTTGTTGTACAATATTGAGACTCATTTGGAGAATATCCCTCCGACACCGAACTTTTCCAGTGTGTAAATCAGATATGACGATTCAACCTGAGTGAATGCCTTATCCGCATATAAAGAGACAATTATTCCCGGTATTCTTTTCTGATGACAGACTTGCATCACATTTAAGACCCTTCTAATATTATTAGATGATCTACGGTCCTTAATAAACCCCGTCTGATCATCTTTTATGATGTGTAGTAAAATCCTCTCCAGCCTTAAATCTGATGTTTTAGGAAGAATTTTAAAATCTGCATTTAGCCAAGATATTGGTCTGTGTGATGTGCAATCTTCTGGGCCCTTTCCTTTTTTAACGATGAGAGAAATATTTGCTTCTCTCATCGAAGACGTGAGGCAGCCCTGACTATATGAATACTTGTATATGTTTATAAGTGGACCAGCCAGTACCCCCACAAACGCTTTGTAGAATTCAGCCTGGAATCCATCTGGGCCAGGTGCTTTACCACTCAGAAGCTGCCTGATTTCATCAAGTACTTCCTGGGTTGCCAGGGGAGCATTAAGGACCGACACATCTTTCGGGATTAAGTCCAGAAAGGCCAGGCTTTTAAAAGAAGACTCCATCTTCTTAGCTCTGTCTTCACAATCTGATTTATACAGATCAGAATAAAACTTTCTGAAGGCTGTATTGATCCTTTTCCGGTCATGAGGCAAAGTACCAGCACTTTCCCTAATTTACATGATAGCTTGACGGGCCTTTTTTATCCTTGCGAGATATGCTAGTTATCTACCAGGCTTATCACTGTATTCATATAATCTTTGTTTTGCAAATAATATTCCCCTCTTTGCTGTTTGGGTAAGTGCAGAATTCAGAGCTGCCCTAAGGGCTGTAATTCTTTGTAATCTCGCAATAGAGGGCCTTTCAACGTATGCTGTCTCAGTTGCCTTCAAATGAGCCTCGAGTAGACGCTATTGTTCTCCTTTCTTTTCTGGTTCACCGAGTATGAAATGATGAGACCTCGCGCATAAGTCTTAATGGTCTCCCACATCATAGACGGGTTACTGGCCGTGCCTGAGTTAATTTCCAAAAAGGTTTTGAATTCTTGAGAGAAATATTTTACGAATTTACTCTCCATCATTAAGAAGGAATCCATATGCCAATGTCGGGGGCTTGTCTCATCGTCCCTCGTGTTAACTTCCATATATCCTGCAGCATGATCAGAGATTATTATATGACCTAATTTGCAGGATAATATGGAGTTCAGAAAGGTCGAAGGAGCAAAAAAAAAACATCAATTCTGGTATGACACTTATGTGAGTTAGAGTAGAAAGTAAAGTCTCTGCCCTGCGGATGAAGGCACCTCCACACATCTACTAACCCTAGCTCCTTATTCGAATCTGCCAATTGTCTGGATCTAAGAGATATACCGGCAGTACTCGTGGGTATCTTGTCTATCTCTGGGTCCATAGTACAATTACAATCTCCTCCTGTAATTGTGTGATGAGCCCCAAAAGCCATCAGTTTGTAGAATGCTTCCATTATAAATTTGAACGGGTGTGCCAGGGAACAACAAAGATTAAAAATTCCATACTCCTCTACATTTATGTGGAGTTTAATCAGTATATACTGTCCAGATTCATCTTTTATCTGACATAAGATTTTGAAAGGAAGGTTCTTTCGAATGAGAATGACTACTCCCCTACTTTTAGAACTAAAAGATAAAAAGAAGGCCTGATCAAATCCTCCCTGTTGGAATCTGAAGTGCTCTTTATCCAGTAAGTGTTTCTCCTGTAAGAGAACTATATCAACCCTTTCATTTTTGAGGTTTGATAGTATTTTCTACCTTTTGATTGGTGAATTATTCCCCTTGACGTTCCAGGTGCACCAGCTAATCGAAGGACTAACCATGATCGTCCTGGCAAGACCGAGACCCCCGGGAGGAAGAACCCCACCCAAAACACCCCGAGCTCAGATCGTAGAAAATTCACACAAGTAAAAATTCTTTAACATCAAAACGACAATATAGTTAAAATCTATTTCTAAATAAGAAATATATAAAACACATTTAAAAGGATATTTTACACCTTGTTCCCGGGGGCATCACTACCTGTCAATAAACTCACCATATCCTCTCCCAACCAGCGCACTAACCCACGACCCGGGCACCACATAATAGAGTAAATAAATTCACGTGTAACATAAAACCAAAGTTAAAAGTGAGTTCCCCACCCCCAACCCCCACCAACACTTTAATACGTTTAGTAAATATAATACAAATTATAAACATAAAAAACTATGAAGTTACAATCCCGGCAAGTAATAAATAACTAAGTATAATTATAGAAGGATAAAAAAAAATCCCGCTCTAAAAAGATATGAGGAAGGACTCAGCAAACCCCTCCCCCACACACGAATCAACCAAGCGACCCAGCCTGTAAAAAATAAGAAAATCACGTAGTGGATAACAAATAAGCCCCCCTCCCTACTCCCTGGAGGGGGATGAAACAATAAGGGGGATGAAAAGTTAAAGAAAACTTAAACCCGGATGGGGGTGGGGGTGGTAAATAGCATAATTAGCCATACAGTTTAATTCTTACAGTCTATTTAAGAAAGTCCAGAAATTCTTTACACTTTAGATTAGATTAGATTACTTACAGTGTGGAAACAGGCCCTTCGGCCCAACAAGTCCACACCGACCCGCTGAAGCGTAACCCACCCATACCCCTACATTTACCCCTTACCTAACACTACGGGCAATTTAGCACGGCCAATTCACCTGACCTGCACATCTTTGGACTGTGGGAGGAAACCGGAGCACCCGGAGGAAACCCACGCAGACACGGGGAGAACGTGCAAACTCCACACAGTCAGTCGCCTGAGGCAGGAATTGAACCCGGGTCTCTGGCGCTGTGAGGCAGCAGTGCTAACCACTGTGCCACCGTGCCGCCCACAAAAGTCTGATGCTCTACCGACTGAGCTACCCGGGCTCGTCTCCGGTGATCCAAAGTTATAAACGGATACTTCACAGCTGTAGCGCAGTGTTGCTGTGTAACACAAGGAATATTGGATGTTTAAGTCTCTCAGACGCTTCTTCACCTCATCAAATGTCTTTCTTTTGTGGACCACAGCTGGAGAAAAATCCTGAAATAGCACAATCCTAGAGGCCTTGTACACCATGGCCTGGGGATCCTTCCCCACTATTCTAGAGAATTCCAGGAGCATCTGCTTATCTCTATAGCACTGGAGCCAGAACAGGGCCGGGTGTTGGTGTTGGTCCAACCCGGGCCTGCGTATAGCAAACCGGTGAGCCTAATTAATCCACGTCTGGCCTGGTCCAGACTCTGGCTTTAATATTTCAGGGACTCACTGCTCCAATAAAAAAAACTGCCAGCTGGTCTTCCTCTTCCCGTTCAGGAAGGCCCAGCAACAGGATATATTTTCGATGACCCCGATTGTCGAACTCGTCGATGTGCTCCTCCAAGGTCCAAACACACTGTTCCAGAGCCCGGACCCGGCTCACGGCCGATTCAGCCGCAGTCTCCGAGGTCTCGGCCTTTAGCTCCGCCCCTCCAACACGATGTTCGAGCTTTTCAATTTCTCGATCGTACTGTGAACGACTCCCACCTGCTCCTGGATTCGTCGATAAAGGCGACGATTCTCTCTTGCAGCTTGTTACCAGCCTCTGCCAGTAAGTCCCCCGAGGCGGCCGCGGACGTCTGGCCGCTGCTGGAGAGTGTGGGGGAGGGGTCCCCGCCTGTTGCGAGCTGCGGACATTTTTTTTCCTTTCGTCATTTTAAGCACAGCAACAAACTGTTCAAGCTTGTTGCAAAATGACTAAATATGCTGGGTAAAAGTTATTTTAAATGGTTTAGAGGATGTGGTGGAGGCGGGTACCCAAGTTTGCCTGAGTCTTGGTCAGAATACTACACTTGCTGCGTCGCCGCCATTTTGAATCTCAGTTCATGACTTTGAATGAACAACATTATTGTACAGTGTTCTAGACCAGGCCCGACCCCATAAAACATTTATAAGCACGTAGCCTAGATCGTAATGTTGCAATTTGCTGAAGTTAAGTGTATAGTAGATATTTCCAGAGTGAATTAGCTGGTCCGACTGCCACCTTTTTAACAAACAGAATTTATTTACAAAAGTAAGGAATGAAACACAACGAACAGAAAATCCAATATCTGAATAATTCATCCTATCCGGACCTGACAGGTTACCACAACTTAATGATGTTGTTCCAAATTACTTGCTACGATCGCAATAAACAAAACCCTGAGCAGGAAGAGTAAAACTTACACACAATGAACTTCCAGGTTATGAAATTAGAGGGCTGAAGGAGAGAGAGGTCGTCCAGTTTCAACAATGACCCTGATTCAACTAACCCACGACTGAATTGACCTGTGCAGCTGGAGAGATGGCCAGGCCCCCTTGATTATGCCAGTTGTTTTTAGAGACTTGAAAGCATTCTTCCCGATGCATTATCTGTTAGGTAAAAACCAAAGGACCCCAATGAAGCATTCAAACTTAAGACATGTTTGAACCTTGGGTCGTTTAGAAAATCTCTGAAAACAATTCAAGGACAACAAAACTTTTTAAGGGACCAGCTTTGTGACAACTCTCTTGATATAAAACTGAATCATCAATATCCAAAGATAGCTTCAGTTTTCTAACCACCCAAAAAATAGTGGTTAGTACACTAAAATACGCATGCATGTTCATTTACTATAAACATGCAAAATGCACAACATCAGGACTCAGTGTGTGGTACTTCCATCACTGAGTGTCTTGATCTGTCATTCATGTCTGGAAAATGCATTGGCAATCATGTTTTCAAGACCTGCCACGTGCACAATTTTCAAATTGAATGGCTGTAACTACAGGCTCCAGATAAACACTCACATTTTTGTCCATAGGTTTCTCCAAAAATTTCAATGGGTTATGGTCAGTGTACATGGTTACCTCAGATGTGTTGTTGGTAATATAAACACCGAAATGTTGTAGTGCCAACACAAAGCTCACAATCTCTTTCTCAACTGTTGCATAATGAACGTTCAACTTCTTGGAGAAATATCCAATAGGCCTTTCTGTCTTCTTGCAACCTTGCTGCAGTAGGCCAGCACCGAGACGCAGATCACTCACATTTAAAGCCACCTTGAGTGGTTTTGTATAATCAGGTGTGTCTGATAATGGGCCAATGGTTAACACATATTTCATGTTGTCAAATGCCTTCTAACTGTCCTCTGTACATTGAAGTTTCTTGCCTTTCTTTAACAAGTGAAGCAGTAATGTTGCGAAAATGAGGCACAAACCTTCGATAAAATCCACACAATTCCAGGAAGCATAATGCTGCTCATTTTGTCAACGGTATGGGAAATTCTCCAATTACCTTCACTTTTACATCCCGTCTCACCGTTTACCTATGTCTAATAGCATGGCCCAGGAAGGTGACTTTTGCTCTGGCTAATTCACTTTTCGCTAGGTTTACCACCAAGCCTGCCTTCTGAAGTCGATAGAGAAAGTCTGATAAATGCTGTAAGTGTTCTTTCCAAGAATGACTAAATACCACTAGGTCATCAAAACACCACACGTTGGATATCTGGCAACTTATTGGTTAGTCCCTGAAACGTGGCCGGCACATGTTTCACACCAAATGTAAGCTGCTTGTCCCAAAATTTCAACACAGTCTTCCAAACGTGGAACTGGGTATATATCAATCTTTTTAACTGCATTGACTTTATGATAATCCACACATAACCGTTGGGTGCCATTTGGTTTTGGTACAATGAGTATGGGTGAGCTCCAATCACTGTAACGCATGTTGATTATGCCATCCCAGAGCATGCATTCAATCTCTTTCTACGCCTGTGCCAACATTAGATGATTATGTCTGGAAGGATGTTGTTTAATCATAACAGCAACTCCTATAGCTTCATTATACACAGTTCGGTTAGTACTTCCAAGTTAATTACTGCATATCTCCCCATGTGATAATAATAACTCTTTCTGGTCATTTCAATTTTTGTCAGGAAGGTAAGTCAATAATATATCTCAATTTTAGACAACTACCTCATTGTTCACTTTAATTTGAGGAATGTCCGATTCAGAAGCCTCTGAACTTGGTTCTTCTTTCTGTGACACAAACATTAAAAGTTTCTCCTCTTGCTTTCTTCCCTATCAAAATATCTTTTGAGCGTATTCACATGACAAACGCTGTAAGAGTTTTTTTTCTGTCCGGAGTTCTTATCAAGTAATTAACCTCACTCAATATCCTTTGTATTTCATAAGGTCCACTTGCTTTTCAAGATGCACCTATCGCTGGAAGTAACAGTAATGCCCTATCCCCGTTAGTAAAAATGCAATTGTTTGATTTCCTGCCAGCTTTCTGTTTTATTACATGCTGCAATACTTTTGAGTGCTGTCTAGCCAATTCCCCAGCGCTATTAATCATTCCTTAAAGTGTGACCTTTAAATGCTGATTTACTATTTTCTCCTTAATCGGTTTTAATGGTACTCCCACTTAATGCCCAAAGACTAATACAAATTGATAGAATTTGCTCTGTTAATTTGGTGCACCCCTGATCACAAAAAGCACAAATGGAATTCCCTTACGCTAATCATCTGGATAATCCTGAGCATAAGTCCTCAACATGGTCTTTAATATTTAATGTCACCTTACTAGCGCTCCCTGCAATTTTGCATGGTACGAAGTAGATTTGAATTGCTTCATTCCAAAGACATTATAGTGAATAATTTGGATGTGAAGTTTGAACCTTGATCTCACTACATCTCTATTGGTAATCCTTATCTATTTTTTAAAACAGAGTAATTCCTCTGCAATTCTTTTAGCTGTGATATTGCATCTTGGGATAGATTCTGGAAATCTAGTCGATGCATCCAGTATTATTGTAAAATGCTGTTGCCCATTTGTTTGGTTTGAGGTGGGGCAGCTGGCCAATCAATTAAAACTTTGCAAAAGGCTCCTCAAATGCAGTGATTGTTCAGAAAAGTGCAGGTTTTATTATCACTTGTGTTTTTCCAATTGCCTGACATGTATGACACGTCCGCCAAAATTCAACTGCTTCCTTTTGCAGTCCAGGCCAATAAAAATGTCCCTGTATTTAAGCCTGTGTTTTCCTGCCTCCTAAATGCGTCCTAACTGGTAGCTCATGCACTATTCGCATCACCTCCTTTCTGTATCCCATGGGCAATACGATTTCATGAACTTCTGCCCAACTATCATCTCTTTGAATATGTGATAGTCTCCATTCCCTCCTGAGGACATCATTTTAAGGGTAATAACACTCAGGGATGCATTCAAAATTCCGAACGCATATGCTTTTTGATATAATTGCTTTAACCTTTTATCTTTCTGCTGTAACTCAATTACTTTAGCTGAGCTACAAATGTTTGAACTCCTCCAAATTAATTGTCTCTCGAAGAGCATCGGAGGTTTGCTCTCTTTTTACAGCTCTTATCCATCCATCAAAATTACTTTTTTTTCATCCTTTCAAACTCAATATGGGTTTTACCAGGACCCCTCCGTCGATTCCTGAAACGTTGTTTGCAGGATTCTGGCACAAGGTCATATGCACTTTCCTTACCTCCTCATACTCCCCAGATCTCTCGTCTGATAGTGTTGTGAATACCTCATGAGCTCTACCGATAATGTTTGGTTTGGATCAACAATACTCACATGGCCATTGGCCACTACAATCGTTTAGCCATTTTTTCAAATTAAATGAGAAAGATTTCCTTATCCTATTCAGCACTTTGGACAAGGCGTGAATATACTTAAAATGTTTCTCACCAACTCCAGCTCGTCTATTAATTTCCGCAGCTTGAATTTATGTGCATTTTGTAAAACACCCCAAGGTCTATTCTTCCACCTCCAAAACATCCTTGGTGACTGGAAGAGCCATTGCTATTCAAGTTCTGTTTCCCCACCAAATCAACACACGAAATAAAACACAATAATACATGCCACTCACCGCCAAAATCCCACAAAGGGCCCCCAATCTGTTATGGAGCCGTCCCGACCCCTCAAAACATTTTAAAGGAGGTGTCCATAACCATAACCTCGCTATCTGTTGAAGGTTATTATAGAGTGGATATTCTCAGAGTGAATTAACTGGTCTGAATGCCGAGTTGGGAACAAACAGGCTTTATTTAACAAATTATAGAATGAAACACAAGGAAATGAAAATAGAAAACCTGAATATGTTATCTTATCCAAACCTGACACGTTATCCTGTCTTAAGGATGCTGTTCCAAAAAACAATCCCAGTAAACGAATAGCTTTGCACAAAGAATAAAACTGACAAAAAGGCTAACCGATTATAAAGTCAGAAGGGCAGAAGGAGTTGGAGAGCATCCAGTGACAACGGTGACCCTGACTCAACAAACCCCAGAACTGCTCCGATCTGTCCAGCTAGAGAGCTGGCCATGTCCTCTTGATTATACATGTTTCTGTTTAAAAACTTGAAGTCTTCTGGCTGAGGCAGTATCTGTTATGTATAAACAAAAGGACCCTAATGAATCTATCAAACCTCTGGCGCGTTGGAACCTTGAGTTGTTTGGGTCCTCTTTAAGGAAAAAAGAATAAAAACAATGTAACCTTGTAAAAGGAGCAACTTTGTGACTACATGCCACGTTTGGTTTTGGACTGCAATCACAAAATTTAAGTCCTACTGATTTGCATTGAGTGACTCGCATTGAGTGTTGAAAATACCAAACTGTCTCATTAGTGAAGGCAGAGGAATGCCCAGGCAGATCCACACTTCCTGTGTATTGGATTGCAAATAAGCCCGTTCTGAATTTGTTAGTTGGTACCTGTTCTAGTCGAGGAGATATTAGCACAATAACAACATTTAGATTGTGTTTTCTGTGGGTGGTCGTGGTGGGACGTTCAGGCGGATATAGCATTGCAAATGGACAACACTGCTGAATCATCTAGCCTGCTGTAAGAAAACATCCATCATTCTCCCTTACAAAGAACTTCAGGACAACAATCGGTAATGGGAGATATGACCAATAGCCAGCGATGTCAACATTCAATTCAATCCAGTTGTTATTGTGAACTGAAGGCACCATACTGAAAGGAGTTAACTGGATCTGTTTGTTTATTGACTGTGATTGATGTCAGTCCCCATGGATCCTAATTGTGTCATTGGACGGTTTCCCTCTTCTATTAGTTAGGGGCTTCTTGCATTGAATGATCCCATTATAGCTTCAGATGCCTCACCTCCAACACTAACAAATATCAAACAACTGCAGAGACAGGAAGACGAGAGATCAGAATTTGAGGATAGACGGCAAGTTCCAGCAATGTATCAGAATCTGAGAACAGCAGACTGGAATGTTCCACCAATGGACCAGAATCTGAGAACAGTAGAGTGGAATGCGCTAACAACGGACAGGAGTTTATCCTGGGCTAATTTCTATCTTACCTGGTTTGGGCACGTGTTATCATTTCGGATATACGGTGTACTGCTGATTATTCAGTTGGGCTACTATCCCATTCTCGCTCTTGTTGGTGTTCCTGGTAAGTTTCGCCATCTCTATCTATATATTAATCCCATAAGCCATGGTGAACTCATTTTATTTCTGTTATCTATATTTGGCAAGAATGGAAACTATTGTCGTCAGTTTCACATGCAAATCCATTCATTACCGCAAATTTCAGGACTGGCTGCATCCCTGCCCTCACAAACATTTGAGAACAAGACTGATCACAATCCCGAAGTGCCAATTTGCCCTGAATTGATTTATATCTTGATATTCTCTCCATCACCAAACCTACCCACTACCAGCTCCATCATATCCCCAGTCCCTAGCTTGACATTAGTGTGGTTGCTAAATAAACCATTATTATGCCGCAGTAAAACTGAGACTCCATATTTCCAGCTCTCTCTTAATCACTCTTTCTGTTACAAATGTTTCCACCACAACCTTGTTATTGTCTCTAAAGTAAATCCATGATAGGGACAGTGTGTCAGAGAAGTAATGTTGCTAGACATGTAATTCAGTGGCCCAAGTTACTACACTAAAGAAACTGCTTAACTCCTACCTCAGAGGATGTCAGAAATGAAATTCAAATGACAGGAATTAAAAATAAAAGTGAATTTCACCAATATCAACCATAACACCACCAGCACCATGTCGCTAAGTTAATCTATTCTATTGTTTTCCTTTGGTAAAGAAATCTAACATTATTATCTAGTCGGGCTTAAGACTTAATTCAGACTCACAGCAATCTGTTTGGCTCCATACTGCATGAAAGAATGACCTCACAGGAAAGGGTATTTAGTGAGGTCAACAAATGCTGCCCCTGTCAGCGATGCCGACATCCCATCTAATAACAAAATTAAAGGTTAAATACAACAAATAATGATGCAAGAGATCAGAATGAAATAGAAAGTGAACGTGCCAGAGAAACTGAGCAGATTTGTCAGCCTCGGATAGAGAGGAAAACAGAATTGGCATTTCGAGTCCACTGACCATACATCAGAACTGAACATGACTGGGGAATAGTGTAATTGCTGCTGTTTGCAGGGATGTCTGTTGTGAAGAGGAGAAGGACTGAGTTGAACAGATAGAGAAAGAGAGAGATAAAAAACAAACAAACAAGGGGATAGTTTCTTATCAACTGAGATGGAAGTAAAAATAAAGATTAATCTTGTTTATTTTTCTCCTGACCCCATATTAACGAAAATCATGCCATCTAAGATGTACATCAAAGCCCAGGTTTAAAGTGAGTAATGTCCCTTTGTCACTTCCCTGAGTATGCTCATCTTCTTTTATCCATTAATAGAATGATGGGACAACATTTAATTTCCTTTCCTCATTGAACTTGAGAAGGCATTGGAAGCTGCCTTCCTGACCACTTCAGTCGGTGGGCTGTAAGTAGTCAGTGCTTACTTCTGTCCGGTTTAATTACTTTGAGACATTATGGTCTTTGATACAACTGAGCGGCTGGCCTGGCCATTTCAAATGGCACCTGAGACTTAAAAAAACATTGCAATGGATCTAGAGTTACCTATAAACCTGGTGAAGATGATAGATTACCTTCCTTGGAGGACATTGCGGTACCAGGTAGGGTTTTTTTTCTGACAATTGACAATGGTTTCATTGGACACTTAATTCCGAATATTTTGAGGAATTCAAATTCCACCATTTGCTGTGGTGGAATTCAAATTTAGGCTGTCGGTCATTACCTGGGTCCCTGGATTAATATTCCAGAGATAATACAGCTAGACCATCAGTCCTCAGCATCTTCAACCATCTCCAATGATAATAGTGGTGTTGCTGTTGGCGCGGCTGTGCTTGAAGCATCGCGGTTTGCAAAGCAAAGAAATTATTTGGCAAAACATACCATCCTTCTTATTTTGTATTTATGAGGAGGCGAGATGATGGGAAGTGCTCTTGATGAAAAGGACCTGAATGTCCTTGGTCATGAGTCACTAACCGAATTCATACGGAGCAGTAAGTAGTCAGCACAGTAAATGTGTGCTGTCCTTCATTGCAAACTGATTAGAGCATGTGAACGTTGAGACCTTCCTGCAGTTGTAGAGTGATGTTGAGAAAGTACTTGGGGCGCTGTGAACGATTTTCTCTCCTTTATAAGGAATGATCTCCTTTCACAATGAGACAATGTAAAGGAGTTTCACCAGCCTAATCCCTGCAGGGATGGTACCATGAGGAGGGTGTGAAGAAAATGAGTATTTAATCTGTAATGCTACAAAAGAATAAAAAGTGATTCCGATAAAACTTGAACGTTACGGACCAAAACAAAACATTGATGGCATGACATATAACGCGTTTTCCTGCAATGGATGTTTTCATATTTAGGCAAATACATGAATATGAAATGTTGAGAAGGATATGGGCCAAGTGTAAGGAAATGGGTTTCGCATGGATGGACATATTGGTCGGTATAGACCAGTTCGGATCAATGGCCTGTCTCCGTGCTGAAGTATTCTATGAATCTATGATAGGTTACTTATCTCTGTGGAACCACTATTTGGTTGCGAGAGTGCTCCAGATTCTGAATAAACTCCCACCATCTCAATGTACAGTTAGGGTTAAACCCTGCACTGAACATCACATTGCTCTCAAACCTGCCAGTCGCCACACTCTGACAGAATTGGCCATTCCCAAAAGTGTTTGATCTTCATGCAGAACACTAGCCTATCTTCTTGGAGATGGAACATGCCTCCTTGAGACTTGGTACATACCATCAGCTGTGCCTCGTTACCATCTTCAAAGCACGTTAATGTAACACTTGTGTACCATTAGCAATGGAGCCATTAGGGACAACATGCAGTAGTCTGTCTGTGCAGTCTCCGCTTCATTGAATTTTCGTGTTGCAGTATTAATATCCTCCTCCTATTGCAGTCTAACAGTTTGGAGGGGCTGAATGTTTTCTTCTGTTCATGTGTCAGTGTTTCGAGGGTCTGAATGTCCTCCTTCTGGTCCCAGGGAAGAGGGTCATTATTGAGCAACCCATTGTCCAGCTTACCAGCGTGTTGTGCTGACTGGACTCCATATCGTGCTGTGTAATAATAGACAAACAGGAGGATGGAAGAACACGGCAAACTAGGCAGCATCAGAAGGTAGAGAAGTCAACATTTCAGGTATAACCGATCTTCAGGACTGTGGGTGGAGGTCGGGGGAGCTGCAGATAAAGAGGGATGGGAGAGGTTGGGCTGGGGAGAGCAACGGGATGATGAGGTATGGATTGTTGGACACAAGTAGTGAATGCAAACTGCTTGGTCGATGGGAGGGATGAATCCGATTGGTATCTGGAAGGCAGGGACTTTAGGCGGAATAGAAGAGTGGTGAGGGGCTGGAAAGGGAGCAGGGGCATGGCTGGGAAGTTTAATAAAAATTGGAGAACTCAATGTTGAGTCCTCCAGGCAGTAGGCTGCCCAGGCAGAAGATAAGATGTTGGCCCTCCAATTTGCGGTCTGACTCACGGTGGCAACAGAGGAAGTCAAGGATTGTCATGTTGGAAAGGGATTGAGAAGGGGAACTGAAATGGATGGTGACTGGGATGTCAGGTCGGCCCCTTTGTGCCCAGCTGTTACTCAGAGAAATTTACCTTAGTTTACGTTTGGTCTCCCTAATGTAGAGAAGACCACATTGGGATTACCTGATACAGTAAACTAGGTTGGAGGAAAGGCAGATGAAACTCCGTTTCACCCGGAAGGACTGTTTGGGGCGCTGGATGGATGTTAAGGAGGTGGTGTGCAAGCGGGTAAAGCAACGTTTCCTATTGTAGCGGCAGTGCCAGTTGGGATTGGAGGATTTGGTAAAGAGTGTGGCACGAACCAAAGATTAGTGAAGGGAATGGTCCTTGTGGAAGATGTGGCAAGTGGTGAGATCCAGCCCAGGTTATTGTATCTGGTGCTCCCGATGTAGTCTTCTCCACATCGGGGAGGCCAAATGTAAACTAAGGGAATATTTTGCTGAGCATCTCAGTTGGGCCTGTAAGGGCTGCCATGACCTACCTGTCACTGCCTATTTCAATTCCCCCTCCCACGCCCTTTCCAAAATGGCCATCCTTAACTTCCTCCATTGCAACCATGTAACAAACCACAAATTGGACGAACAATAATTCATCTTTCGCCTGGGCAGCCTACAGCCCGGGAGACTCAACACTGATCTCCCCAGTCTCAAATTACCGCCTTTCTAATCCCCCAAATAGATTTCCAGCCCCTCCTCCTCCCTCCCATTCCTTGATCAGCCCTTCTCCCAACTCCGAACTAGGTTAATTCCTCCTATCGACCAACCAGGTCATACCCTCTACCTGTGTTCACCTATCCTCACCTTACCACCCTGCCTCCTCCTCCTCCCTCACCCCGCCTATTTAAATGTGCACCACCTTACCCCTCACCCACAGTCCGGAAGAAGGCTTTTACCAAAGACGTTGACTTCTAACCTCCTGAAGCTCTCGCTCCTGTTTTGTTGTTCCGGCTTCCTGCCTGTCTACTTTGAATTCTATCCTTTGAAGATTTTTAAAAATATCTCTTCTTGTGTACGAAGCAACAGAGAGTGAACGGGCTGTTTCGATGGGCTGAATGGCTTTCTCACATTCCAGTGAAACTAGCTGAACGACCTCATTTTTCTTTACTGTGGAAATGTGCAGTGTCCAGCAATGCGATCACACGAATGTTACCTGCACGTTAACAGCATGAACTTGACTATTGTATAGGTTTTGATGCTTTAGGTGATCTTCACTGAACATCTTCACATCTGGTCGAATGACGGAAGGTAAGACATCCATGAATCAGCTGAAAATGTTCATGCGGATGAAGCGATCCTGTTGATCGCCCACAGAGACATCCAGCCACAGAGAGGATTGATGTCCAACAGCCACATTGTTTCTGAATGATCCAAATTGTGGAGAGATTACTACAGATTCCCATTAAGTATGAACCTTGCTCAAACCCTTTGATACATTGCTCAGTCAAATCTTTCAGTAATGTCAGGGCCAGTCACTCTGACGCTGTGTTAATATCTTTTTTTCATATCAATAGGCCAAGGTATATGTGTGGGAGTGTTTCCTTCTCTGAGAGGATAGTGTCTGTTGGGGTCTCTCTATCCCAGACAGCTGCATCACTGAAATGTTTGGGAGGGGGTGAGGAGCGTGTCAATGGATTTTGGGAGAGTCGAGTCCTACAAAGAATTTGCATGAAAGAGAAATGTCCGCAGACAGCAGATCATCACTGACCTGACTGAAGGGAAGGGCACGCTTGAGGAGCTAAATAGCCTCCTGTTATTCCAGTATATCCCAGAGTCCAGTCAGTTTGTGGTGTTACATTTCCTGTGTTCCTGCCCTTAAGTAGCTGAATAGATTGATCGTGTTGCTGCATAACAGGATACTGATGCCGTATGATCTATTCTGGGTCCAGTGTTATAAGCTCGAGGGGCTGATTGGCCTCCTCCTGCAACGGTATGTCAGGCTTCAGGGGCTGAAAAGCCTTATTTTGTCCTGGTGCAACTGAAATCCATATAGACTAAATCTACTACCCGAGGAGAAAGTGAGCATTGCAAATTCTGGAGATCAGAGTCGACAAGCGTGGCTCTGCAAAAGCATGGCAGGTCATGCAACATCCGAGGAACAGGACAATCGCTGTTTTGGACATTCGTAATAAAGGGCTTATGCCTGAAATATCGATTTTCTTGTTCCTGCCTGACCTGCTGTGCTTTTCCAGCTCCACACTTTTTCACGTCTAGCGCCTAGTCAACCTTCCTGGTCATGTCATCAAATAACTTGAGAAATTTGTCAAGCATGATCTCCCACGCACAAAGCCATGCTCAATATTTCTAATCAAATCTTGTATTTTGAAATTAATGTACATCTTATCATTCAGAATTTTCTCAAGTGACTTACCTACCACTTACTGGTCCACAGTTCGAAGGCTTTTGCTCCCAGTCCTTCTTAAGTACGGTCACAATATTTGCTAACCTCCAGTCTTCGTGGATCTCAACTGTGGTTAATGATGATCAAACTTATCAGCCAGGTCCCCCATAAATACTTCTCTAGCCTCCGACACTGTTCTTGGACATATCTGGTAAGGAACGTGAGATTTATCCAAACTCAAGCATTCTAGTACGTCCAGTACCTCCTTTACTGTGATAAGGACTGTCCCGAAGAAATCACCACGAACTTGGTCAAATTCCTAAGTATTCACTTCTTTCTCCATGTTAAACACAGAAGAGAAATATTCGTTGAGGACATCTCCAATCTCTTATGGTTCCACACATACATGTCCACTTTGGTCTTTCAGGGATCCTATTTTCTTACTATTTATTGTTTTTCCTATAATATACTTAAGATACCTTTTTGTATTCATTATAATCTTCTCAGCCAAGGTTCTTTCATGCCCCCCCCCCCGCCTTTTCCCTTACTGATTTCCTTCTTCAGTAAATTCCTGTATCGATTATATACCTCCAGGGATTCATTTGATCCCAGCTGCCTGTAACGGAGCTGCCTTTTATTCCGGTCAAAGCCTAAATACCTCTTGTCATTCAGGGTTCCCCATTCCTGCCAATTTTCGTTTCATCCCCACAGTAACAAGTACACCTTGAACTCTAGTATCTCATGTTCAAAGGCCCCCCACCTGCCAGCGGTCCCTTTGCAGGCAAACAAATTATTCCGACAAAGATCTCCCAACTCCTATGTAATTCCATCTAAATTCATCTTGTCCCAGTTTAGAACTTGAAGCTATGGACCAGTTTTGTCGCTGTACCAAACTGCGTGCAAATTACTAAGACTAATGTCATTGGTTCCAAAGTGCTCCCCCACTATCACCTTCATCACCTGTTCTATCATATTTCCTACGAGGAGGTGGAATTTTGTTCCTTCACGAATAGGCCCCTCTATATACTGTGTCTCACTCCAAACTTTGGAGTGAGACACAATCCAAACTGTGTCTCACTCCAAAGGGAGGGAGGTTGATGTTCGAATACCGGGCTATTGCAAAAAGAAAAAAAAAAGACGTAGGAGCAATATTATGCCGCTCACTGAGTCTGCTTTCCTGTTCAATTCGGTTATATTTATTCTGGTAATGCCCCATTCTACTTTCATGCATTTTCCCCATAACTAACCCTTGTTTAAAAATCAGTCCGACTCAGCCCCTCAAGATATTTAATGATCTAGCCTCAACAGCCCTCAGGAATTTCTCCAATTGTTTCTCTCACTGTTGGGAGACTTGGTGGTTTTTAATCTCGTGCATTATTTCTGGTACTCTTTGTGAATTCTGACGACATTAGATGTTATCGTGTCCTATCACACTTCTCTGTGGCCAGAGGCAACACAAAGAAAATGTCAAAGCCTGTAATCTTCTCCCTCATCTTCCACATCAGCCTAAGATGCAGCTTATTCGGATCTGGGGATTTGCCCAATGTTTACCATGATTAAACTTCCAAATATTCCTTGGCTATTTTATCAATTCGTTCAAGGGTCACACAGTCATTCTCCTTGAATCCAGGAACGGCTTCTTCAAACTGAAGACCGATATGAAGGCCGTGTTTAACATATTCTGTGGGTGCGTACACAGGCTGCCCCAATTGGTCTCTAATACTACCCCTTCTTTCTGTTGTTATCCTCTTCTTCTTAATAAACTGATAAAACGTCTTTGGATTCATGTTAATCTTACCCACTAATGTTTTATGCCGATCCCCCTTCTGCTCTTCTACTGACTTTTTAAGTTTAGCCCTACACTTACTATATTATTTTAGTGCATCAATTGACATGCTCACTTTGTACCTGCTTTAAGTCTCTCTTTCGTTTAGAATTCTGTTCTGAATGTTTGTTCTTATCCGAGGTTCTCTGGGCTTGTTTTCCAAATTTCCATCTTCTGTGTAACATGTCGGACGGAGACTCTCATTAATTCCATTTTGATCAAGTTATCTCCCATGCCCCCGCCACACGCTGTTCTGCTACAGTTTCACCCAGAAACCACTGCACTTTGGCCAGCTCCTGTCATTTTTTTTTTCATAGATTGGGTCTCCCCAATCCATTAAACTTTTATTTTCCAGATGGTGTTTTTTTTTATCTTTTCCTTTACAAAAATAAATATATGATGTCACGGTCACTGGCCGTATAATGCTCTTCCAATTCTGCTTACGATATCCTGACTGGCTTCGTTCCCCACAGTGAGGCCCAGCATCGACCCACCCGTTGTTGTATCTGCTACATGTTGATATAAGAAGCTCTCTGGAATAAATGTCAAGGCATTTGTCCCCTCTTGAAAAGTTATCACTGCCCAAATGAATGTTTGGAAATTAAATGCCAATATGTAACAATCCTATTACTGTTTTTACACATCTCATTAAATTGGTTATATATTTGCTCCTGTATTTTCTTTTATCCCAGGGTCTATAATATAGCCCCAGCAAAGCCTCTGCAATGGTTTTGATCCTGAGCTCTATCCACAAAGCCTCATTAGATAATTCCAAGATATTGTCCCTCCTGACTGTTTAACTGACTCCATAACTAATAATGCAATACCACCTCCTCTTTTACCCCTCTCGTGTCCTGCCTATAGGTCTTGTACCATAGCATATTGAGTTGTCAGCCCTGACCTCCCTCAAATATATCTCTTTAATGGCAAAAATGTCACATTTCCACATATCACCTTGTTCCCTTATCACACCTGTCTATCCGATAATATCCTCAGCATAAAGGTAAAGCACATTCACCCTGGAGTATAGCACCTGGAATCCTCTGTACATCGGAGTTCTTCAATCAATCAGTGTTCGGTAAGAAGTTGCCCAATTCATGAACCAAAACTGTAATTCTGGGATTGAATTCGTATTTGTTGAAATGCAACTTAGTTTTTAATAAATGCATAAATCAAATGCAATTTTCCAGAACGGAGCCGTTTGCTCCACATACAATGAGTTTCTGCTAATCCCTGCAAAGTGTACAGGTGGGATAGCCGTCAGTATTAGGGAATATGAGGATGGCAGATGCTGGATATCAGAGTCGAAACGTGTGGCACTGAAAACGAACAGTCCGTCAGGCAACATCTGAGGAGCAGGAGAGTCAAAGATTTGCGCTTCACCCCTTCATCACGAGCGCATTCGTGCCTTCCCATATTTTTCATGCCATGGGGCAGGTATCAGATCTTGTGATGGGAAAGCATTTTGGTGATAGTGACCATAACTGCCTCACATTCTACATAGGTATGGAGAAGGAGAGGATTAGGCAAAATGGGAGTATATTTAATTGGGGAAGATGAAACTATGATGCGATTAGACATGAGTTAGGAAGCATGGATTGGGAGCAATTGTTCCATGGTAAAGGCACTATAGACATGTGGAGACTGTTTAAGGAACAGTTGTTGCAAGTGATGAATAAATATGTCCCTCTGAGACAGGCAAGAAGTGGTAAGAGAAAGGAACCTTGGATGACGAGAGCGGTGGAGCTTCTTGTCAAAAGGAAAAAGGTAGCTTACATAAGGTGGAGCAAGCTAGGGTCAAACTCAGCTCTAGAGTATTACAGGCAGGCGAGGAAGGAGCTCACAAATGGTCTGAGGAGAGCCAGGAGGGGGCACAAGAAAGTCTTGGCAGAACGGATTAGGAAGAACACAAAGGCATTTTATACTTACGTGAGGAATAAGAGAATGGTCAAAGAAAGTGTAGGGCCGTTCAGGGATAGCGTTGGGAATTTGTGTGTGAAGTCTGAGGAGGTAGAGGAAGCCCTAAATAAGTATTTTGCTTCTGTCTTTACGAAAGAAACGAATTTTGTAGCGAATGAAACCTTTGAAGAGCAGGTGTGCATGCTGGAATGGTTAGAGATCGAGGAAGCTGATAGCTGATGTGCTGAAAATGTTGGCAAACATTAAGATTGACAAGTCGCCAGGCCCGGACCAGCTTTGGGAAACGAGAAATCCAATTGCTTCGCCACTTGCAAAGATCTTTGCATCATCACTCTCCACAGGAGTCATACCTGAGGACTGGAGAGAGGCAAATGTAATTCCTCTCTTCAAGAAAGGAAATAGGGAAATCCCCGGCAATTACAGACCAGTATGTCTCACGTCTATCGTCTTCAAGGTGTAAGAAAGGATTCTGAGGGATAGGATTTACGATCATCTCGAAGAGCATGGCTTGATTAAATGCAGTCAACACGGCTTTGTGAGGGGCTGGTCATGCCTCACAAACCTTACCGAGTTCTTTGAGGATGTGATCAGAAAAGTTGATGCGAGTCGAGCAGCGGATGTGGTGTATATGGACTTCAGCAAGGCATTTGATAAGGTTCCCCATGGTAGACTCATTCAGAAGATCAGGAGGAATGGGACATAGGGAACTTAGTTGTCTGGGTACAGAATTGGCTGGCCAACAGAAGACAGTGAATGGTATTAGAAGAAAAATATTCTGCCTGGAAGTCTGTGGTGAGTGGTGTTCCACAGGGCTCTGTCCTTGGGCCTCTACTGCTTGTAAATTTTATTCATAACTTGGATGAGGGGATTGAAGGATGGGTCAGCAAGTTTTCAGACCACACAAAGTTTGGAGGTGTGACAGAATAGAGGGCTGTTGTAGGCTGCAGCAGGACATTGACAAGATTAAGGATAGGTTCTTGGCAGCGTGGAGGAACAGAGCGATCTTGTTGTGCAGGCACATCGACCCTTACAGTGGCCACCCAAGTGGTCAGGGTTGTTAAGAAAGCATATGGTGTTTTGGTTTTCTTTAACAGGGGGGTTGAGTTTAAGAGTTGTGAGATCTTGTTGCAGCTCTATAAAACTTTGCTTAGACTGCACTTGGAATACTGCGTCCAGTTCAGGTCTCCCTATTTTCAGAAAGATGTGGTTGCTTTGGAAAAGGTTCAGTAGAGGTTTACCAGGATGCTGCCTGGACTAGAGGGCTTATCTTATGAAGAGAGGTTGACTGAGCTTGGACCTTTTTCATTGAAGAAAAGGAACAGGAGAGGGGACCTAATTGAGGTACACAAGATAATGAGAGGCATATATCGAGCCGATAGCCAGAAACTATTTCCCAGGGCAGAAATGACTAACACGAGGGGTCATAGTTAAGCTGGTTGGAGGAAAGTATAGAGGGGATGTCAGAGGTGGGTTCCTTACACAGAGAGTTGTGAGAGCGTGGAATGCGTTGCCAGTAGCAGTTGTGGAAGCAAGGTAATTGGGGACATTTAGGAGACTACTGGACATGCATATTGCCACAGAAATTTGAGGGTGCATACATGAGGATCAGTGGTCGGCACAACATCGTGGGCTGAAGGGCCTGGTGTGTGCTGTACTGTTCTATGTTGTATGTTCTATGGTTTGCAGGATATTGCGAAACATACATGCTCAGTGAAGCAGCACGATATATAGCCCTGAAATGGAAAGCAGTCAATCAGTTGGTTCGACAGTGGTAGACAATTTCAGGTGAAGTACAGACTGATTGAAGTACAAACATGAGGAGAGGTAAATCCCCTGTGCCAGAGGGGAAACATCTGAGGTTGCTACAGGAAGAGGAGAAAGATATTTCTGACCCTTTGGCGATGATCTTTGCGTCTTCACTCTCCATTGGAGTAGTGCCAAATGATTGAGGGTGACAAATGTTACTCACTTGTTCAGGCAAGGGAATAAGGATAATCGTGAGAATTACAGTCCAGTCAGTTTTACATCAGTATTGCGCAAAGTAGTGGAGAAGATTCTGAGAGATAGACTTTATGATTACTTGGAAAATCATAGTTTGTATGATTTGTAGTTTGTATAGAAATAGTCAGCATAGCTTTGTGAGGGGCAAGTCATGCCTCACAAACCTTATGGGATCTTTGAGAATGGGATCAAGCACATTGAAGAAGGTAAAGCAGTGGATGCGGTGTGTGTGGATTTTAACAAAGCATTTGATCACGTTCCCCGTCGTACGTACATTCAGAAAGTAAGGAGGCATAGGATACAGGGAAACCGATCTGTCTGGATACAGAATTGGCTGGCCCATAGAGACACATAGTGGTGGTAATGGGAAGTGTGAGAAGTGGGCGGCACGGTGGCACAGTGGTTAGCACTGCTGCCTCATAATGCCAGAGACCCAGGTTAAATTTCCGCCTCAGGCGACTGACTGTGTGGAGTTTCCACGTTCTCCCCGTGTCTGCGTGGATTTTCACTTGGTGCTCCGGTTTCCTCCAACAGTCCAAATATGTGCAGGTTAGATGAATTGGCTATGATAAATTGCCTGTTGTGTTAGATGGAGGGGAATGGGTCTGGATGGGTTGCAGGTCCGTGTGGACTTGGGCTGAAGGTCCTGTTTCCTCACTGTAAGCAATTTAATCTATTCACTCTGGAGCTCGGTGAAAAGTGGTGTTCTGTTGAGCTCGGTTCTGGGAACTCTGTTGTTTGTGTTTTCTATAAATGATTTGGATGAGGGACTGCAACGGTGGGTTATTACATTTGTCGTTGGAAAGGAAATGCTGGTGGAAATTGTGGATAGTGTGGGGGCTGTAGTAGTTTGCACTGGAATATTGACAGGATGAAGAACTGGGCTGATAAGTGAAAGTTGGATTTAAACCTGGAAAAGTGTGAAGCGATTTATTCTGGATGATTGACTTTGAATGCAGAATACAGGATACAAGGTAGGTATGTGCTCGTCAGGTCCCCAACAAATAACCCTCCTCTCCAGGCACCTTCCCTGCCACCAAAGGAATTGCACGATCTGTGCACACACCTCCTCCCCCCCAAAGCCTCAAAGATCCTTCCCCATCCATCAAGGTTTCAACTATACTTCCACACATGTCAGCTACTGTATCTGTTGCTCCAAATGTGGTATTCTCTACGTTGGTGAGATAGGACATCTACTCGCAGAGCACTGCAGAAAACATCTCAGGGACACCCGCACCAACCAGCCCCACTGCCCTGTGGCCGATCGATTCAACTCCCCTCCGACTCTGCTGAGGACATGCAGGTCCAGGGCTTCATCCATCGCCACTCCCTTACTACCACATCTTTAACCCCGGGACCCTCCAATCCCATGGTATCAATGTGGATTTCACCAGTTTCCTCATTTCCCCTCCTCCGGCCTTTTCACAGTTCCAATCTTCCAGCTTAGCACCGCCCTCACGACCTGTCCCATCTTTTTATTCAAAGTGGGAAAGGGTACTTCTTTTATATTCCCTCCAGAGTGGAAGCAGGCCCTTTGGCCCAACAAGTCCATACCAAACCTCCGAAGAGTAACCCATTTCCCTCTGACTAATGCACCTATAACTATGGGCAATTTTGAATGACCAATTCACCTGCTTACACATCTTTGGAAGTTGGGAGAAAACCAGAACACGCGGAGGAAACCCACGCAGATACGTGGGAGAACGTGCAAACTCCACACGGAGAGTCGCCTGGGGCTGGAATCGTAACTGGTCACAGGCACTGTGAGGCAGTAGTGTTAACCACTGAGCCACCGTGCCCACCAGTCCATCTTCCTTCCCACCTATCCACTCCACCCTCCCCTGCGATGTATTACCAATACCCACACCTCCATCCAACTATCGCACTGCCAGTTACCTTTACCGAGCCCCACTCCCTCCCATTTAAATCTCCACACTCAAGGCTCCCTTTCTTATTGCTGATGAAGGGTTTTTGCCCGAAAATTTGCTTTTCCTGCTCCTTGGATACTGCCTGAGCTGCTGTGCTTTTCCAGCTCTACCGTCACGTCTCTAACCTCCAGCATCTGCTGTATTCTCTTTCATCTTGTTCACATCTCCACTCAGTGCCTGTCCAGGTTGCAGATGTATGGAGTCTGGGAGGTAGGCCAGATGTCATCCCCCTAAGTAATTTGTGTGTTATATTTCTGACACTCCATATCCACACATCTGCTCCCTGGGCCAGGGTCTGACTGAAAATGAATTTGTCAAACATGGTTGCTAGCCAGTTATTGATGTCTAATTTGGACAGCACGTGTACTTACATAGAGCCCAGTGATAGCCTGTTGGCTAGTTTCCACATGGCCCAACATGGATTCCAAATGATCTGCTGTGAAATATCGCTTGAATGACTGCCCAGAACCACGTGGTAATGTTCTGGATACATTTAGTGCAGGCCAGTATCTCACTAAGCGCCACAAGCAGCTATGATTTCAGTAACACTCGGCCTGAATTCAGATCCTTCTTAATCTTTTTTCAACGAAGGCTATGATTGCAAGGTGATGAGTTCAGTGATCCGAAAAACAATCAGATATTTGTCATGTTTCATGAATTGCGCAAAAGTGAGATGTGAATTATGATCTTTCAACCGAACAGTAATTGCATCCTCTCTTAAAGCAATTAGTTTGATGTCATATTTATGGAACTAACGCCTATCAACATTTTATGATTCAAAAATAAAGAATGTACATTTTGTTTTATATTGAACAAAGAATATGTTATCTGACATAGACGTGATCACAATTACATGTTCATTGTCGGTATTCAAACAAATACATTGTCGCATCAACGTTTAGAAAGTGGTTGGTGTCTGACCGATTATAGAGTCAGATTGAGAAAATGATTGAACAATCATATAGAAATAGCATTCTTATATATTTAAGTAGCAATCAGTTTAATTTCTCACTTAAGTGTAAGTGTTTCAGCTATTTACCAACAATTGAGAAATGACAATAATTCAACATGCACTGTAAATGTTAACGTAAATGAATGATTTATGATATTACATTGTAGAGAACAATAATTTGAAATCTCGCAATTTTTAAAGAATGAATGGCGTTTAATGCAAAATTTGTTTAGTGAATAAAAACGATGAACGTATTTCCATATGAGTGAAAAGTCAAACATTTTCAAAGTGTTTTGTGCCAAAGCAAAGAATAATTTGTTTTAATAATTGGATTACAAGATTTAAAATATTCATGTGCTGAGTACTAATTATTCTTCATCATCAAGCTGACTTTGCAATACTTGCATTTTAATTGGTTATGTTGCAGCAAATGTGATCAGTTATTTGCCAACATTTGCAACAGGAAATAATCAGATACTAATGTTGACTTGCATCTGTATATGACAGAGTACAAAACTTTAATGGACAGAAGGAAGCTACTGGGGCACTGTGTATGCATCAGCTCCGGAAATGTCTTCCAAACTCCTCCCATTTGCCACCTGGTCTCTGCAGCCCTTTACATTCGTAACTTACAAATATATATCCAGTTTCCTTTTGAATCTTCATTCACAACTCTCCCAGACAGACCATTCTAAATGCTAATAACTCTCTCACTAAAGACGTTTTTCCTTATCTCACTTCTAGCTCTTGTGCTGACAATCTTGAAACTCCGACTCCTAGACGCTGTAATGCCAATGAACAGAGTATTCGTATTTTAACCCGTAATTTTTTCCATAATTTTGAACACTGCAATAGGTTCACAACTTTGTCCGTTCTGCTTAATGAAGAGTAACCCTAATTGTTCACAACCTACCTTTAACTAAATCGTTCGTTCCAGTTGTCATTCCGATTATTTATAAGGTTACTGGTATTCTTGTACAAAGTAATGTGGCGTGTGTTTGTTTGTTTGTGTGTGTGTGTGTGTGTGAGTGAGAGAGAGAGAGAGAGAGAGAGAGATGTTGTTAAAGAGCTCGTACAGGGTGAGGGTTACAATGTTTGGATCATTGGGATATATTCCAGGACAGGTGAGAGCTTTCAAAAATAGACAGGTTGCATCTAAACTGGAGGAGCACCTATAGTGAGGTTTGCAAGTGGAAATTGGATAGATTTAAACTAATAAACCAGGAGGTTGGCAACCAAAGCAGCAGGTCAGAAACTGAGCAGAAGCTAGACGTGAATAAGACATCAGGCATGGCCACTCTTATGACCACGAGGAAGGATGGATCATGTCAATACAAAATGTGAGTTGTAGATTGGAATAAATGATAGGATGAGGCGCCAAATTATCAGGGATTAACAAATAAGGTTGGACAGTGTGGGGAATGCGAGGTAGTGACGTGTGTGAGATCAGGAAGCTAGTGTCCAAAAAACTATTACAAGGGAAAGACAAACCAAGAAAACGTATTTAAAATCTTTGTACCTAAAATAACACATGTAACATGTCCGAGGGCACTCACTATTCCAGAAGGATAGACAAGAAGGAGCAGGAGATGGAATTGATGTATTGGTTAAGGATGATATCAACACTA
This sequence comes from Chiloscyllium plagiosum, assembly GCF_037043375.1. Classification (NCBI taxonomy): domain Eukaryota; kingdom Metazoa; phylum Chordata; class Chondrichthyes; order Orectolobiformes; family Hemiscylliidae; genus Chiloscyllium; species Chiloscyllium plagiosum. The sequence continues at coordinate 69,420,061 of NW_028270177.1, forward strand.
CATTAGGAAATGATATTGCACGAGGGAACGGCATATTCATCAGTCCAGGCGTAAATAAAAAGCAAGAGAAGAAACCTCTTCAGAAGAGTAATGTTTTGCTACTGTCCCCCCTAAGTATTTCTGAGGTCGGAAATAATGACGGCCGGTGACAAGGGCTCAACAGTGGGATGAACATGCATATTGACTCAATTAATCAACTTGGCAAAGGTAGCCTCGAAGAACAATTCATAGACGGTATGAAGGAATGTTTCTGAGAGCAACATTTCATGGATTCAACCAGAGAACGGGTTACTTCAGATTTGATTCTTTGTGACAAGGAAGGATTGATAGATCTTGCAGTTTAGGATCCTCTTGTAAGCAGTAACTGCAACATGCTGTAATTTAAACCTCAGATTGAATGAATGAGGACAGAGTCACATATGACGGTTGTAGTTTTGAGCAATGATAATTATATTGGGCAATGATAATCATATTGGGCAATGATAACGATATTGAGCGAAGGAAGGAGTTGGCTTGTGTAGACTGGCCAGGAAAAAAAAAATGAAGGGCAAGACAGATAAAAAAAAAGGCAAAGACGCAAGGAGATATTAAATAACCTCTCAATTAAAATATATTGGTGAGAGGAAGAGGAATTGCGTAATGGAAAAAGTCATCCATGATTTGACAAGTAAATCAATAAGAGCATGATGGAAAAGTCTCGGGAAAATCATATTACACAGGTTAGTCACACTCTGGAGGACAAGGCAAGGCACAGACTTGGTGGTGTTATCGCTGAATTGTTAAGCGAGAGACCCAGATAATGTTCTGATGACCTGGATTTGAATTCTGCCATGGTACATTATGGAACTTGAGACCAAATGTGGAATTAAGAGACTGATAGTGATCATGAATCGATTGTAAGATAAAACTCATGTGGTTCACTAATGTCCTTTAAGGAAGGAAACTTCCATCCTTACCATAGGTTCATCACTCTCTGGCTGAAGGCGTTTCTACTTATCTCCCGTATAAAATATCTTCCCTTAACTTTAAGACTATGTCATTGGGTCCTTTCCCTCCTAATAATGGAAGCATCTTTCTGACATACACTCTGACCAGGCATTTAGTATTTTGTATGATTCAATTAGAACCCCCCTGATCCTACGCAACTTCAGCGAGTTTAATCCCAGAGACCTCAGACGTTAGGCTTTTCATTTCTGAGGCCATTCCTGTGTCATGGAAATTAAATCGACTTGACTCAATTATTAGCAAGAGCAAGGAAAGGGTTTGTATTAAAAATCCTGCAGGATTTTGACTCATTACACTAAGTCAGATGCCTCAATGCAAGGAGTACTGAAACATTATACAGACGCCGGCCTTATAGCGTTCCTTATCACACTCTCAAGGGCAAAGACTGGGGAAACTCAAGTTGTTATCCTCTCATCCCCTGGTCCTCGATATAACCGTTTTCACAGATTTCGACTATTGCAAGACCAAGTTGAATGTTTTCAGAATCCAAACAGGGATCAGCTAACTGCAAACCTTCATCTAAACATCGTTTACAAAGCTCAGTACAGCATTGATTTAAAGAAAAGCATTCTCTGTCAAATTTCTCAGTAAGTGGATAATTTTCCATTACATTTTCCCATTTTTGTCATTTTATGGCAACAAGGACATCTACAGCAACATTTTAATAAAAGAGCCAGAATAACTATACATCAGAAAATGTTTAGGAAACACCAGGCCTTTCCTCAGACACTATCTACCCGAAACACACCTTTGTGGTGCTTTCAATACTTGCTCTGGTATGCCCCGTACACAGCCCATGTTCACACGTCACATTCGTTAAAGCCATGGTAGGGTTGGGTCCACGCAAAGCCCTTACGAATAGTCCTACCAGGGTGTTTGCTAAAAGTATGAGCTGGAGCAGGCCCATATTCATATGAGGCTTCGAATCACTACTTGCACTTAATTGGTTCCGGTGGTGTCTGATGTCTCCTCAGGCCCAGCTACACGCTCGCAATGGCGGGTGAGTATCCATGTGTCTCTATCTGTGATCCTAACTGCTGTCTTTGTTGTGAGGAGCACTTGAAACGGTCCCAGCTATCTCTTCTCCTTCCAGTTTGTTTTTCCTCCTGAAGTCTTTCACCACTATCCAGTCTTCAAGTTCTAGATCATGCAGCTTCCCTCCTGCTGGTTGGGGTAGTGCTGCTTTAACTTGATTCTGTATTTCAGACAAACGTGCAGAGAGTTTTATACAGTAACATAACATCTCGTCCTCACAGTGGCCTGTTTTCTGTCTTACCTTTCGTCTTGTGCCAATTCCTGTGTTGGGCGGCCTGCCGAACACAATCTCAAACGAGCTCAGATTAGCTCTTCCTCTCCTCCTCGATCTCATATACATTAGCACAATTGGAAGTGCCTTTCTCCATGTCACCTCTAGTTCCTCAACAATTTGTCATTTTTTTCAAGGCAGAATTTTCTTTTTACACTGCCCCACTGCTCGCTGACTGGTCCGCACAGTGTTGTCCCATGTTTGTTCTCAAATAATCACTGATCTGCTGTAAGGCATTATTGACAAATTGTGTCCCATTTTCACAACTAAGCCTTTCAGGAATGTCCCATCTCGGAATTGTCTCAGTTAGCTACGCATTGGCAACTGCACTGGCATCCTGTTTAGACGTGGGGAACGCTTCCACCCATTTGGAAAACATATCAACTATTATCAGGCTATACATTTTCCCTTCACTGAGTTTTTGTTTAATAAAATTCATCTGTAAATGTTCAGAAGGTTTTTGGGGTTGGGGGTGTGCTGCCTGTTTACCATGACGCTTCACGAAGGCCCCTGCGGGGGGAAGAGACGGGATACGGCCTGCACAACGGAACAGGATTGAACTGTCCTGGGGGTGGCGCTTCTGTCAGTCCCAAAGATACTCGCAAACCGATCGCCTCAACCCGGAATCGTAAACAATGACCGATAAACAACGAAACAAAACAAGACACACAAAGACAAAGCACTGTACAGTACAACTAGCAATGCCGCAACTACTCCACAAGGTCCTCACAGAAGCAGTGCTCTGGGCCATAGGCTGTCTTCCTTCTTGCCCCGAGGGATCAGCCTGCAGAGCTCAACGCATTTGCGATATCCACATCAAAGAACCATTTACTGTCCGGTTGAATTTGAGCCAATATTGTATCGGATTTGGGAACATGTGGGGCACGCGGAACAACAGCGTTATTGACAGCCTGCAGGTCTTGAACAAATCTGCATTCCTCCGGTTCACCGGGAATGTTTGTCTTTTTGACGGGAAAAATGGGGGTTCTCACCGGTGAGATTTTAACAGGGAACTATCACTCCAGGCTTTAGGAGGGATTCAAAGTCTGGAGTAATTCCTTCTATGGCTTCAGGTTTTAACAGGTATTGTGCTCTGCAAGGACGATACTCAGACTTCGGGCTTATCCTTATGGGCTCACAGACCGGTATTCGCCCCACATCATGTTTGCACTTTGCCCACAACTCTGTAGGGGCCATTTTTAATCTTGGTTCTGAGATTTCCATCGGAGGAAAACGCCAGGTGATCTCCCTAGGCTTTTCAGGGTTAGTGGGGTTTTCCTGGACTGTCCGATCTGCCTGGGTTAGCCAATTTAGTTTCTTCTTATATGTCCGCATATCTGCATTAAACCAAACACCCAAATCGTCCCTGGAGACCCAATCTTTCATTATTTGTGCCTTTGGCATCCATGCTGCCAAATCCTGCCACATGTCACCAGACGCCTTAGCCAGTGAGGAGCGGAGCCTTCCACATCAAAAAGGTAGGGTCTACTTGCTTTTACAGATACCTTAGATAAGTTCACACTGACTGCACATTTGTGATCACTCCAATAAAAATCGCAAAGTAACAACTCTAACCAATCTCCTGAACAAATCCTTCTCATATGGTTCGTCAGGGCCAGCACGGTATATGTGTGCTGTGCAGTGCAGCATTTCTCCAGCAAGAAAATCGGTGTTAATAGGATTAACATGAATGTTTTCTTCCAGAGTGAATGAACTGCTCACTGTACTTATTGCTCGCTGGCTAAATCGCACTCATAGACATAAATCAGGGGTTGTGGGTCATATTTTACAGCCTGCACTGGTAAATGTTTCCATTGAATTACCTGCAAGCCTGTCTGAGTACTGGTCAAGTTCAACCCCAGTTTCCCTACGAGTCACTAGCTATCAGATTTAAAGGATAAAATTCCAATAACAAGAAGGAGAATTGGCAAGTTTCCCCGTTAGTGGGCTGCCCACCTCCACCTCAGCCTTCCCCTGTCAATCACCCTGCTGTCCAGCTTCCAGGGCCAATTGAGGCTGTCTGTGTGGGCACTGGCTCGCCCAATGGTCCATTGCTCTGCAAACAAATTACCCACCAGGTCTACCTCTGCCCGCGCTTCTTCCGTGAACTCTTTGTCTTCTATGACCTCCACCTCTGCCTCTCTCTCTTCCTGTAGCACATGCCTCCAACGGTTGGGCGACCATTTGCATCATAGTAAGCTGAGCTTTATGTGCTTGCTGTTTCATCTTTAGTTACCGCTTATCCTCCTCTGGGGTAAATAACTTTTCAGCATGTATCGCATGTTGTTCTATAAAATTCAGCTTTCCTGTGTCCCAGGTAATACATGTGTCTTTTACGTTTTTCGCTATTTCTTCCTTTATTCCATTGATAAAACTGTTCCTCAGGTGTGCCTCATGCAGCGTGATTTCCGCTGCCATTATCTTGTCAGGTGGTCTCCGTCCACTATGGGAACTATGGGCTTCAGTGAGGTGCGTAAGTTACTGGGACACGGTCTCACATTCCCATTGTTTACACATTGTTAATTTGGTCAAGTCCATTCACACTAGGAATGCCTTCCTACATGCAGTTGCCAGCGCTGCATCAAAAGCATGAACGTCTTTGTTCTGCTCCGTTTGCGGGTTGGCTACTCTGGTATTGACATTTGCAGCTGGCCAATTATACTTGATTTTGGTGACATCGGCAACTAGATTCCGTCCCAGGAAACGGCTGACGTGGAACTTCGACCAGGCTGATCTGGTAGAGGTCTGCAGGTCTCTGAGAGCAGTCATCAAGGTCAGGAACTGAAACAGACTTAAGACAATGTATAGCTTCGTTAGGTTGTTTGCCGCACGCGTCAGCATGTGTGCTGGTGTTTGTACGTGTATTTGGTCTATCCTTTACGAGAGATTTCCTTTAGCTGATATCAGCCTCAACTTTCCACATGTTATAAGCACTCCATTTCATAAGTTCTATTTTTCCCTTCCTTTTCTCCTTCTCTCTCTCTTCCTATCTCGAGCTCAACATTTCCAGCTGTCTTTTCCTAAAACCTCCTCCCTCCGGAAAACCACATTCCTTGATCCACAATTCTAACTGCTTTACACATTCTGGGCCGTACTTATTTAGCATGTATTGTATTTTTGGTTGACTATTCAGTTCTCTCTCTCTCCCTCTCTCTCTCCCAAGTCTAAAACCACCCTTAAACTTGCTGTCTCCTCAACCCTATAGAGACGGCAATCCCCTTCCCTTGGGGTTTTACTCTAATACCACGCAAGAGTTCACGGAACCCTTTTTTGGCTGTATTTATTCTCTTATAATGAGTCTCTATGTCTGATTACTTAAGCCACGACTCTTACTCCGAGCCTATTCAATTCGAACCCCCAGCCCTGGGGTGATCCACCAATTCCCAGTCTTCGCACGCAAAGTGAACGACCTTCACGGCGCTGGCGCCTACACCTCCTGGGAATCTTCAGAATTTCACCCAGTCATGGGATCCCGGACGAGCCCCTAAGTTTACTGTCGTGGAAATTAAATCGACTTGACTCAATTGTTCGCAACAGCATAGAAAGGGTCATTATTTTAAAAAAAACTCCTGCAGGATTGTGTTTCATTACACTAAGTCAGATGCTTTAGTGTACTGAAACATTATACAGACGCCTGCCTTATAGTGTTCGTTATCCCACTCTCAAGGGCAAATACTGGGATAATTCAAGTTGTTATCCTCTCAGCCCCTGGTCCTAGACATAACAGTTCTTCAGCTTTCCCAGAGTTGACTATTGAAAGGTCGAGTTGAATGTTTACAGAATTGAAACAGAGATAAGCTAACTGCAAACCTTCATCAAAGCATTGTTTACAAATGTCAGTACGGCATTGATTTAAAGAAATAACTTTCTCTATCAAACTTCTCAGTAAATGGATAATTTTCCATTATACTTGTGACCTGCCTCTGAACACGCTCCAGGTGTGGTATATCCTTCTTGAGATGTGGGGCCCAATACATCAAACAATAATCCGAATGTGGTCTGATTAGAACCTTATAGAATCTCAGAAGCACATTCATGCCTTTCTATTCAAGTCCTCTCAAAATAAACGTCATCATGGTATTTACCTTTGTGACCAGTCGGACCACCTGAAATAATGAACTTATGATGGATAATAAAAAATTATCATGGAGTTACAAAAATGAACAATGATTAAAGCAGGCTGGGAAATGGATCCCAGCCTTGACGAAAGTATCTGTGCTAATCCACATGCTGCAGTATCCAGACAGGCTGCAGCTCCCCACAGATGGTTTGCAAACAAACTTGAGAGTTACAGACCCTGAAATACAAACCTGGAGTTGAACTTGAATGGGATAACGGAATGTCGCCCTTGGGCAATCAATGTGCCACCCCTGGTTGGGTCTGTTTGCTCAGGGTAATCCAACCCTCCCAAAAGGGGGTGGAGAATCGGAAGAATGAGAATCACTGCAAAACCCCACTTAGCGCAGTAAATCGAAAATAACCACCAAAAGAGAAGATACCTCCAAGTCCATCGTAAGAAGAAGAAATCAGCACTTGGAGCCCGGCACCGTTCTATAGGGGTGGTATACGATCATACAGAGTTAATTTAAAGCATAAGATAGCTTGCAGTGTATTTCGTTACATTATAGTAAAATTTATGGTTCTATAATTAATTGTGTTGAATAAACAAATATTGTTGTTTAGAAGTCGACTCAAAGTTCTTTTGGTGAATATAAGATTTTAAAACATACTGTCTCGTGGTACAAAACTTTCCTAATCTTGGTTCACCTGCAAGTTTACCTTGAGACAATCTTGGTCTAGAACTCCCAAGTCTCTTTGCACTTCAGACTGAAGAATTTTCCCGCATTTAGAAAATAGTCCATGCCTGTATTCTTCTTACCGAAGTGCAAGACCGCACACTCGCCCCCATTGTACTCCATCTGCAACTTCTTTGCCCACTCTCCGAACGTGTCCTAACCCTTCTGCAGCCTCTCCCCTTCCGCAGTGCTACCTGTCTCCCCACCTACCTTTATATCATCTGAAAAGTTAACCAGAATGCCCTTAGAACAATCCTCTAGATCATTAATTTACGAAGTAAAGAGCCGTGATCCCAACACTGAGCCTTGTGTAACATCACATGTCACTAGCTACCATGCTGACAAGACCACTTTTTATCCTCACTCGCTGTTTTCTGCATTTTTAACCTTTGTTGTTTCTCAATTCCACCCAGACAGATCCTTCACCATCTGTCCATATTTCAGAAGTGATGCGAACTGAGTGAAGGGACTGCAAAACACTTTCGCATTGTCGCTAATTTATAGTTTAGACATGGGCTAAGATATGACATTGCCCATTCCATTGAATTGTGGCGACAACCTATGTATTATGGAAGAATACAAACATGTGAACCTTCTTGAGCGGACACAGACAATTTCAAGCGTTTGTATTCTTCCATAATACAGACAGAATATTTGGTCAAAGACAAAAACTGTCGCCAAATTCCAGTGGAATTGACAATGTAATATTTTTACTTTTTTTGTTTTTATTTGTAGATGAAGAAGACAAGAGTTTATAAACAGATATAATTGGGTCAAATTAACCATAAATATTGGTATATGGAGCACAGAATGGAATATGTATCTGTGTTCAAATATGTTGGCAATTTAATGGAAACGCAGGAGTAATTTCAATGGAGAGATTGGATTGAGGCACAGAGGAATCAGGCACCTGGATCACACAAAAAAATTGCGTAAATCAAAGTTGTAGAGAGGCCAGACAAATGTTGAAACCTTTTTGAAACAGAATTCATTCAGAAGTAGGAAATATATTCTACAGTTTTAACAGGGTACTGGTGAGACCACATTGAAACAGCTATGGCAATAATCATATGCAAAGCAGTCCAGAGAAGATACACACAGTGATTCCTCATGGTGCAGGAACAGTAACATTTTTGTTTCAGAGAGAGTTACCGGATTCTGAACAAGTGACAGTGAAGCTACAATGCTTTCGATTAAAGTCAGAATGCAATGTGATCTTGGAGATTATATTCTTCACCAATTGATGCTCACAAGCTATGGAAATGGTGAGACTATTTTCTGTTTTCAAGAATTAAAGTCTTATGGCACACAAACAGGCCATTCAGCGCAACATGGCTACACCAACCTGAAAACACCAAACTGCATTAATGAGAATTACCTCAAGGTGCATGGCCGACTCTGCTCTGGCATTTTGTGCTCGTTCAGCTGCTGATTAAATGCTGCATTAACTTATGTTATTCGTGACCTGGGCTGTCAGTTGGACTTTTATTTCAATGTATTCACGAAATGGTTTCTGCAAATGCATCACACTACTTCAAAGGCCGTAACAAGCTCATCAGATCAATAAACATGGTTATATTGTTCAATTATTATGAGGAAATCGGATTTTTCAAAAATTCATTTGGGTTTTAATGGAGCTAGTCCAACATTAATTGCCGCTGGGAAGTTCCAGTCCAGTTGGTGTTGGTCCATCCAAGTGGCTGTTGGGAGGAAGTGCCAGCAGTGCGTCTCATGTGCCAGTATGGCTGGGAGTGAGTATTACTGGTGGTGGACGTAGTGTTAAATTAGCCACCATGCTGTGATGAACAGTTGACAGAAAAACGCAGGAAATCTGACTCTTTGTCAAACTGAATGTGTGGCAAGAAATTTATTATTCTGCCGATAAATAACGACCTTAAAACAAGAAGTCAATATATTAATGAAAGAAAGTTGGTTTCTATGTTTTGGGTGTCCTTAAAATAATGTTGTCAAACAGCCGTAATAATGTTGGTGGGCTTATTGAACGAAACTTACACTGAGCATATGAATTATCTTGGATATTTTCAGAGATGTCCGGACTGTCCTGGTTTAGTGAGTGCTGATGCTCCATGGGATGATGCTGATTTGTAATCTCCCCACTAACTGAGCACAGTTCGATGGATCAAACCAACAATTACCATTGGGTGGTGCTTCACAATATATCATGGAATCGTGTCATAAAGAGGAAGCCTTTCAAATCTGGCACCATCAAGTGCTGACACAAGTGCTTTGCAAAGTTTGTACGGTTTCCTTCCTCAACCACCCTCACAGGCAATGCATTTCAGAAGCATATCATCCTCTGGGTTCAAAACAGATTTCATAAATGCTCACTCAATCTCTTGTCTTTTACTTTTAACGTGTATCCCCTTGTACTTAACCGTTTGACTAAGGGGAACAGCTGCTGTCTGTTCACTCTGTCTATACTTCTCATGCTGTTATACACCTCTGTCAGGTTCAACCCACAACCTTCTCTGCCCCAAATTAAAGCAAAAATAAATCTAGCCTATCTTCATGGTTTGAGAACTCTTGTGCTGCTATTCTTTCAAAGTGCAGCATCTCACATATTGCAGTGTTAAGTTTTTTGGTCATTGTTCTGGCCATCTGAACAATCCGGTTACACGCCTCTGTAACCTAACGCTTTCGTCCTCATTTTGAACCACCGAAATAATCATTGCGTCATCCACAACATTGTTTATCATGCTCTAACACCCACCCCCATTCTAGTCTATAGTTTTTCCTCTTTTGGTGAATTTGCAGCATGATGCAGGAGAGGGCTTTTATTAGGGAGCCACAAACACTATTTTGGACATGGAACTGAATTCTGCTTTTATACTCCGGCCGTCTGTATGTATTATTCATATTATACATCATTATACATATTATGCATCATTATACATCATTATTCTTGGACTTGCTTTTGGCACTGTGCACTGCAACATTTCCATTTTATATGGGCCTGCAGCTCATTCTTCATAATATTCGCTGCAATCCCATCAGAGCACAGGGAACCTTTTTTAAAATCTACAGGATGGACGCAGGCTCATTCCTGAAGTTTGTTTGAAAGAACTAAGGTGATGAGGATAAAAATTCAATTAAATTCAGCATTATAAACATGCAGTAGAAGATCAAATCACATTCTCATTTCTACATTGAATTGAAAGCAAATTCAAAGAAAAAAACGCCCACCGTTCTGCATTTGGTTAAGTGACATAAAGTGACATAATGTTGAGATAATGAATTGGAGAAAAAAGAAAATGTCTGCCCTTGATGAAGATACAGAAATGTAGAGTGGATGTACAATATGAACAAGAATCCTGTTCATAAAAGAAGTATGAGAAACATTTTCCTAATACTCAAAGGAAACCAGATCCCAATATTCCTTAACAGTGATGTTTGACTCTCCATCAATCTCAGTTTTCCAACTGCATGGTATTGCCTGCCACAGATGGTCCTTCTAACAGACTACCTCCTCCCCTTCCTCCTCTTTCCTTATCCACCTATTTCCCTTGCATTGCCCCTTCTGCTGTGACATACCCTTCCACTGAATATCTCCCTTCACACTTCTCGCACTGTGTATCACACCAGTTCCCTATCACTCCCACTTTCCCCGACTCTCCCTTTCGCTTTTTGCTCTCATACTAAATGCTGGAAATTGCTGACTTCTGTGCTATTACATGTCATCAGTGAATGGTGCGTTTGAAATGATCACAGTTCAACAGCAACACAAAACAGTGTGTTTGCCACTGTCTGATGCGCCGTGAACAGAATGGCTTTGTTAACTATTGATATAGAGTGGAGTTTCTTCTTGTCCCTCTATCACAACACTTAACCAAACAGCCTCATTACCAACAGGGCAAACATCTTGGAACAGAATTGGAAGTCCATGTATCAATTTTCTTTTGTATATTGTGAAGATATTGTTCAAACAAAAGGTATTCTTGTCTTTTGCTCCTTGTTCTTTTAACTGATCTTCCAATATAATTTGAGGTGAGATCAGAGAGACTTCCCTTTCAATCGAAGCAGAACTTGACTGAGTGTGGAATCCACGACATTGAGTAAAACTGTGATTAATGGGCATTAGAGAACATTCTGCACTGGTAATGGGAAGAACGTGAAAACGATCTCCACAAAATATATTCCAAGTTACATGCCATCCTGACGAGGAACTAACCAGTTGTTAAGACATCTTGGAATGTGCCTACAAGCAGCTCTGTGTGTATGTGCATCACTTGGACACAAGAAATTCATGTAGGCTGCACTATTTCACCTTTTCCAAAGTGATGGTGTTTGACACGTAAAATCTGCCATGCTACGTCCTTCCAAAACCCGTGGATGACTATGCGCTGTACCAATGTATCTTATGTTTCCACAGTTTCATCTAAAGTTTCAGAAATTTAAGACCTTGCTGAATGAGTATGACCCTCGTGACACCTGGAGCATGATATGACATTGAGGTAATGATTGGGATCCTTAATTCAATTGGTTACTTCTCAGGGATTGATCATGTGATTCATGGCCACTGAATTCAACATTTTCATGGTAATTTATGACACTGAAAATGTTCTTAATATATAGGGCTCTATCAAATAAAAAACTTTTAATTTTTCATTCAAGGACCATAACCAAATTCATGAGAGTTAACTGAAATGTCAGCTTCACTGTTCCCTTTCATATCAGAAAAAATATCCACACTCCAAATGAAAAGGGAAGTTGGAAGTGATGGAAAACTTTAACAAGTCCAACAGCATCTGAGTAGAAAGAGAATTAACGTTCTGAGACCAATATGACTTTTCAGAACAGACTCATGTTCGTCTCAATATGTTAACTCTCTTTCACTCTCAAGACACTGAATCATCAGCTGTGTTTCACCAACATTTTCAACTTGTATTTGAGATTTGCAAGTTCCCTCGTATACGCTAGCACAGTGACATATTTGGGTGGGTGGGTGGGTGGCACGGTGGCTCAGTGGTTAGCACGGCTGTCTCGAATGACCTGGGAACAGGCGCTCAATTCCACTCTTGGGTCACGGTCGGTAATAAGCTTTCATATTCTTCCCGTGTCTGCAAGTGTTTCGTCCAGTTGTTTCTGATTCCTCCCAATTGACCATGAAAAATTGTTCATCTGTAACTGCTTGCTTTAACTGTGGGAGATCGAGGAATCGTGTAGGAGGTGTATCTGTGCCCAATATTCTTCAGAGGATTAGTGTCAGCTCGATGGGCCGAATTTTTATTTTAACACTTTAGAATTATACATCATTATTATAACAAAGGAGGTGGTTACTGGGGCAAACATCTCTGTAACAGGACGTAATGAGCTATATTTCTACTGATGTTGTTCTGTATTCTTTCCATGGCCCTGCACATTGTGTTATCCATGTCGTGGTTTTTAATTCTGTGCATCGAAGAGCCAAGAGCGGACATGAGAAGTCGTTGGTAGATTGTGTCAAGGAAAGCCCGAAGGCTTTCGATAACTATATCAGGAATAAAACAATGACTAAGTAAGATCTGGGCCTATCAAGTGTAGTAGTGGAAAGTTGTGCTTGGAGTCAGAGGAGATAGGGAAAGCGCTAAGTGAATTTTCTCATCAGTATTCACACTAGAAAAGAGCTAATATTATCGAGGAGAATCCTGAGATACAGGTCAGTAGATTAGATAGGATAAAGGTTCGCAAGGAAGAGGTTTCAGCAATTCTGGAAAGTGTAAAAATAGATAACTCCCCTGTGCCGGATGGGACTTACCAGAGGATTCTCTGGGAAGCCAGGGAGGTGATTGCAGAGACTTTGGCTTTGATCTTTAGGTTGTCATTGTCTACAGGAATAGTGCAGAAAGCTGGACGATAGCAAATGTTGTTACCTTATTCAAGAAGGGTATTAGAGTCTAATTATAGACCAGTGAGGGTTACTTTGGTTGTGAATAAAATGTTGAAATTTTTAAAGAGATCGGGTTTAAACTCATTTCGAAAGGAATAATTGGATTAGGTATAGTCAACACGGTTTGGTGAAGGGTAGGTCATGCCTCACAAACCTTATTGAATTTTTTGAGAAGGTGAACAAACAGGTGGATGGGGGGAAAACGGTTGATGTAGTATATATGACATTCAGTAAAGCGTTTGTTACGGATCCCCACAGTAGACTATTGCGAGAAAAAAAAATACGGAGGCATGGGATTGAGGGTAATTTAGCGGTTTGGATCAGGAATTGGCTAGCTGAAAGAAGACAGAGGGTGGTAGCTGATGGGAAATGTTCATCCTGGAGTTCAGTTACTAGTGGTGTATCACAAGGATCTGTTTTGGGCCCACTGCTGTTTGTCATTTTTATAAACGATCTGGATGATGGTGTAGAAGGATGGGTTCGTAAATTTGCAGATGACACTAAGGTCGCTGGAGTTGTGGATAGTGCCAAAGGATGTTGTGGATTACAGCAGGACACAGATAATTTGGAGGCTGGGCTGTGAGGTGGCAAATGGAATGCAATGCGGAACAATGTCAGGTGATTCACTTTGGATGGAGCAAGAGGAATGCAGAGTATTCGGCTCTAGGTAAGACTCACGGTAGTGTCAATGAGTAGAGATTCCTCAGTGCCCATGTACATAGATCGCTGAAAGTTGCTACCCAGTTTGATAGTATTGATCAGGGGCATATGGTGTGCTTGCTTTTATTACAAGAGGGATTTTGTTTCAGAACCCTGAGGTAATGCTGCAGTTTTACAAAACCCTGGTGCAACCGCACTTGGCTATTGAATACAGTTCTGGTCATCTCATTCGTGGAAGAATGTGGAATCATTGGAAAGGGTTCAGAGGAGCTTTACTAGGTTGTTGCCTGGTGTGGAGGTAAGATCTTACAAGGAAAGGTTGAGGGACTTGAGGCTGCCTTCGTTTGAGAGAATGTTGAGAGGTGACTTAATTCAGACATTTAATATAATCAGAGATCAGATAGGTTGGATTGCGAGAGCCTGTGTGTTTGAATGATAATTGCTCGCACGAGGATACGTAGCTTTAGCTTGAGTTTTAATGGATATAGGACAGATGTCGGAGGTGGTAGCTTTATGCAGAGAGTAGCAGGGATGTGGAAAGCACAGTCTGCAACAGTAGTAGACTCACCAACTTTAAGGCCATTTGAGTGATCATTGGATAGGCATGTGGATGTAAGATGGAGTAGTGTAGTTTAGATGGGCTTCAGATTGGTTTCATAGGTTGGCGTAACATCCAGGGTCGAACGGTCTGTACTGTACTATAGTGTTCTATGTTCTATATGTGCACAACCCTGTCAAACTGTGCATCCAGTAATTAAAACACTTATGTAGCATGCTATTCTTTCCATCTGAAATTGCCCTGTTCACATTCATCGAATGCATGTAGTGTGGAAACAGGTCCTTGGAAGAGTAACCTGACCAGGTCCATTCTTCTACCCCCCCGATATTGACCCCTCACTTTTGTGCCTAACCTTCACATCTGTGAATACAATGAGAAGATTAGCTTGGTCAATTCACCTAATCTGCATATCTTTGAATTGTGGGATGAAACACATACAGACGTGGGGAGAATATGCAAACTCCACACAGAGATTCGCCTGAGGTTGGAATTGAACCAGGCTCTAGCACTGTGAAAATGTAGTGCTAAACCCCTGACCCACAGAGCCACACCAGCAATCAGCATTATGTTGCCCAAATGTAATAAGTTTCGTTGCTTTTTGTTGAATTTGATTCTGTCTGCCAGAAAGCGTGATGGTGACTGGGGAAATATCGTTGTATTCCCCGCAAATCTCCACAACCACTGCTGACATTGCTTTCTGTCTCCTAACTAATGTTATTTTCATTCTGTCCCTGGCTAATTAATCCAAGGGTTTTAATGAACAATGTGTTTATACATTCCATATTTTTGTGCCCTCTGTCTCTCTTCCCTGAGTGTGGTCATGTTCTTTAATTCATTAATGCGACATTGGCGTAACAGTATATATTTCCCTTTCCGGGTTGCCCATGAAAAGGTGTTGGTAAGCTGCCTTCTTGAACCATAGCAGTCCACATGCTGAAGGCTACGAGTGCTTAGATCTGTCTCGTTTCATTTCTTTGAGACCTTGTAGTGATATAACTGAATGGCTGGCTTCGCCATTTCATGAGGGCAGTTGAGAGTCAATCACATTGCTTTGGGTCTGGTGTCACATGTAGGCCTCACCACGTGAAGATAACAGATTTCCTTCCATGGAGGACACAAGTGTTTGTTTTTATTTAACAATTGACAGTCTTTCATTAGATTGTTAACCCAAATACTCCATTGAATTCAAATTCCACAATCTGATGAGGCGGGATTCAAGTCCAGGTTTGAGTCATTAGCTGGGCCCCTGGATTAATAGTCTGGAGAAAATAACACGAGACCATTGCATTCCCAGCATCTACACTGGCAATGGTAGTGTTGCTGTTATTGTGACTGAGATACAGAAATGTTTTCGGTTACATTGTCAACTACTTCTATGGAGAACAGAACCAGTAGTATTTCAGCTCACGGGAACTGTGCAGAGCTGCATTTTTTTCAGCCAGGAATAGAAACTGTGGAGAGAAAGCCATCTCTTATCTCTGAGTGGGTGTGACGTGTATACAGAGATTTGACTTGGACATGTCAGTGGAAAGTGAGAGGAGGTTCTCTGGATTGTTTTCTTGGGTTTGTGTTATCAGCTACTACAATGACTTAGGGAAATCTGAGAGTCTGGTGTCCCCACTCTGGACAAGGTTTGGAAACTGCATTTTGGAGAGAGTCTGGGTCTGCAGAGACTGCATAGGAAGGAGCAGGACACTACACTATCCTTTCTGAGATTTCCACAAATATTTCCAAATGTTGAACGGTTTGCATTTGCAAAGTGTGAAGCCAGTTAATTTCAACAATGAGGAGGTCATAGAACTGTGAAACCTCTTCCAGCATACCCTGTAGTCTCACACCAGGGAGAGGACTGTACTCAAAATGCCCACCAACTGTTTTGATTCTGGAAATTTCCAGGCAGGAGTGGGTGAAGCATCCATTTTGCCAGATTGCGATCGTCTCTTGTACTCACAAGGTGACACAGGCCATCTCCGTCCGGTGAGGTGAATATGTTGGTTCTGACTCCACAGAGGAAGGAAGAGAAAATCTTCCCGAAATGTTAGGGAACATGGTGACAGGCGAAAATGTGGAACGGCAAGAAGTTAGAGTAATTAAAGAGGAAGTACTGGGAAAAAAAGAAAGTTCATTTTCTTGAATGCTGGTACGTTGCTGGATTAAATGAGTTATGAATTGAGAGGGTAACAGAGTTAGGGCTGGAGAGTTGTGCTTGCCGGGTAGCTCTTTCGGGAGCAGGTACAGAATGGCCTGATTCTGTACAGCTAGTTCCTTAACTCTTTGGATGAGGCCAAAGCTTCTCAAAGTGTTTTGTGTTATGGAAAGGATACTGCAGACTTGGAAGTAGCTACTGCGACCAAAAATATTTAAAACAGGAGAAAGAGGGAAATTAGAATGCCAACTGATGAATAAATCGATCTCAGATGTGTGAGAAAATATTAGATTTTTTTTAGTAATTCATAATAATCAGATCTTTCGAGAATAATGATATGATTTCTGGAGTCGGCCAAGATTTTTATAAAGGGAAATCGTTTTTGGTAAATCACTTGGA
This sequence comes from Chiloscyllium plagiosum, assembly GCF_037043375.1. Taxonomy (NCBI): domain Eukaryota; kingdom Metazoa; phylum Chordata; class Chondrichthyes; order Orectolobiformes; family Hemiscylliidae; genus Chiloscyllium; species Chiloscyllium plagiosum. The sequence continues at coordinate 69,436,819 of NW_028270177.1, forward strand.
GTTTGTGGAGGATGTTGATTGTGACATCGACAAATGAGAACCAATGGGAATTTTCAGGGGGCTTTTGACAGATAAGTGAAGAACGTTAAAGTCCTTTTGTAAGGGGTGAATATACTACATGGATTGAGAATTGGATAATGGGGAGAAGACAGAGAGTAAGATTCTGCTCTAGAGTAAAGGTCATTGCTCATCGGGTAGCCCATGTATCAGTGATAGGAGCACAGCTGCTCATAATGCAAAGAGATGAATTGAATCTGAGCAACAAATTCAGTCATTTTCATTTTGAATTTATTAGAAGATGAGAGATTGGGAACTGCAGTTATCACTTACATAATTCACATGAGCCAGCAAGTAATCAGGACAGTAAATGGTATGTTGTCCTTCATTCCAAAATGATTCAAGTGTTGAAGTAAATTCATGTTCCTGCAGTTGAAGCGTGTTGATTGGATAGTAGTTAGGCCACTGAGTACAGATTCTCTCTCCCTTATAAGGAATTATTTCATTGCGACTGAGATAGTGCAAAATAGTTTCACCAGACATATTGCTGGGATGATGGTACCGTGAGGCAAGTGTGAGGAAAATGAGTGTTTAATCCGTGGCGCTGAGCGCGAATAACAGGCTTTTACATTTAAACTTGAAGATTAGGTACTAACACACATATTGTCAAGAAAAAGACAGTGATCAGGTGAAACATTGCGTTTTTCCATGATATTTGATTCCCAATTGTTCACATACCTGCCCGGAGCTCCCATGTTGGTTGAGAGGCAGCTCCAGGCTTGGAATGAACTCTCACTGTCTCATAATGCAGTTGGTGGATGAATTGTCTCAATATGCAGTTGGTTCACAAATCTGTCAGCAGCCACAATACATTATTCTTGAAAGAGTTAGGCATTCCCACCAGTTTCTAATCTTCTTCGAAACACCAGTCTGCCTTCTCGGAGACAGAAGCTATTTCATTGAGACTTGGCACGAACCATCCATTTTCCCTTCTCACATTGTGTAAAGCAAGTTAAAGTAACACCTGTACCACTCACAATGGATCCAGGAGGAACAACATAGAACAGTTTATCTGTGTAGTTTCTGCTTCACTGCTTGTCATGTTGGGGCATCAATGACATCTTACTATTTCTGTATAATTGACTTGACAGGCTGAGTACCCTCTTCCTGGTCACAAGGAAGAGACTCAAACACCTGACTTGGCAACTCCTGGTTCCTGTTTAACACCTCGATGTGCTGACTACACTCCTTCCCTCCTTTTGTAATAGGCAGGAGGGACTGAATTGGCTGTTCTTGCCAAATAGCTTCAGTGGGTTGAATACATTACTTTGCAACCAGCTTGAGATGCTGAATGAGATGCTCTTATTTAACTGTGGGAAAGAGAAATTGCTAGTTGGACTGTTACAAGAATGTTATCTTCAATTTAGCAACACAGTTTAGATGCTATCCAGGTCTTGCTGCACATGGACACGGATTGCTTCAGCAGTGGACAGGTGACAAATTATTCTTAAAAATCTTCAGTGAACATCTCCCACTTCTGACCGTATGATGTGGGAAAGACGTTGAAGCAGCTGAAGAAAGCTACCTTGAGGATGCGCCCTGAGATGTCCTGTGACAGAGATGATTGATCCTCACCAACCACGAATACCTTCCCCTATCCTCTGAATGCATCTAATCACGATTTATTCCTATTGCATTCAATTTTGTTCGGGTTCCTTGAAATCCTGCCTTGATATCGGGGCCAGTCACTCTTACCGAGTGTACATATTTTTATTCATGTGAATATGTCACTGTATCTTTGTGAGCAGCGTTTCCTTCTCACAGAGGGTAGTGACTGTTGAGACTTCTGGATTCCAGAGAGATAGGGGAGGTAGATCACTAAGATGTTTAGAAGGGGGCACACTGGATATATGAGGCATCAGAATGTTGAGGGCTGCAGTGATTAAGCATAAAAGAAGAGTTGAGGCTTTTGCAGATTAGCTATGATCATATTGAAGGGAAAGACAAGCCAGAAGGGCTGAATGATCTATTCGTGTATCTGACGTTCTCTCATTTTGTTATTGGGAAGGTATTTTCCTGAAAATTCTGTTATTGGATGTTGCAGTCAGGGAGAACAGAGGGCTTTGTGGGCCATCTCTGGTTGAGGTATGGGCGCTGTATTTACAGTGAATTTGAATCGGCAACATGACCAAGAAATGAAGGCAGTTCTGGAAAGACAGAGGGGTGAGATGTTTCACACCGTCACCTACCCTTTCTTTTCCCAAGAATATTTTACAACGCCATGTCAAACAGTGTGTGACAGTCTTCATCTGCTGAATGGTTTCTGCTCTTTCTGTGCACCAGGTTACTGGGGTAAATGGCCTCCGACTGTTCCTGTCCAGCAAGTTTGAGAGGTTCAATCGAACATAGGAACGAGGGACTGAGGCGAAGGGCTGGTCATTAGATACTTGGAGCCTTCTCCACCAGGCAATAAGATTGTGGCTGATCAGGTTGTGGTTTCCTTTCTGTAGTTCATTGTCCTTTAGCATCCAATATCGAAGTAGCATGGCTTTCAATAAATGCAAACACACAAGCACCACAAACTTCTGGGGAAGACCATTTCCACTCAAACAGCCCTTTTTGAATTTCTCCTCATCCCTGTTCAGACTGGGCCTGGAGAGGTCACTGTTTCATTTTCTAGTCCCTCTCCTCCATTGGTTATGACACATTTTAAATGTGGCTAGGTTGGTGGTATAATCAATGATGTAGTTGTCAGATTAGGTCTGGTTCTTTGTTCGGGACAAGTCAGGTAGATAGCTTAAATTTGGAAAAGTAATTTACCAAACTAAACTTACTTAACCAAATGGAAAGATACATGATAAGCAGTGTAGACGAATATGTACGTTAATACTTATCTTTCAATGTATACTGAGACACAGTTTGTATGCACAGAAACATACACATTCACAGACACATACACTGAGACACTCACAGTGTCACACACACAAATGCACACAGACACACACGTACACATGCATGAAGACAAAACGAAAAAATCTCTGCAGAATATCAGCTTGAAAGAGATTTTCAGAGCAAACGTTAAATTCAAGACAAAAGGAAATATTAAATTGTATTCTGCATCTCAGGTCATTCTGTTCACACAAGCTGCTGTCAATCGAATTCCTTCCTGGAACCTTTGGATTTGGCTGAATTCCCTTTGCTTCTGAAAGTATGGAAATTTCAATGAGTCCTCAACAAGAATCCTTCACGAGTGCTAAAAATGCCTGATGAGTTTCCCCCTCTCATACCTTGCTGTGAGAAGGAACAAGGAAACAAAAGAAACAATAAGCCATGACGTCTCTAGCAGGTTGCATCTTCTCCAACTTTTAAATGAAATATACAATAATTTTATCTGACTACCTAATTGGACCAGATGAAGCCTCCTTGAATATGCTCTGGATTGTGTGACTCCGTGCCTGTTCCCTGATCCATCTAGGAGCAATTTATAAGCTATTATTTGAAGCTGTGTTTGTATGTGTCCTCATAATTTTGTCCAATACATTCATGTCTTTGGGCTTTTTTTGTGTTAAAATGAATACATTTTTCTCTTAAATTTGTATCTTTAGTTCTAGTTTCCCACACCAGAGGAAATGTCCATCAGCCAAGCACCTAATGCACTCTCCTCAAGATCTTATATGGTTCAATATGAAAATCTCTCATTCTCAAACCTTAATTGGCCTGGCCTTGTAGAGGTTTATAAAATTATGAGGGGCATGGAAATGGTGAATACCCAAGGACATTTTCTGAGGTTGACGGAGTCCAAAACTCGAGCTCATAGTTTGAAGGTGAGGGAGAAAGATTTAAAAGAAATAAAAGTGGTAATCTTTTCTCGGAGTGTATGGAATGGCTGGGAAAATTACAACATTTAAAAGACATTTGAATGGGTACTTGAATAGGAAGGGTTATGGGCCAAGTGCTGGCAAATGGGACGAGATTAATTGAGGGCATCAGGTCGTCATGGACAAGGTGAAGCGAAAGGTCTGTTTCTGTGCTGTATGACAGAATAAGGTCTTCTTTCCAGGAACACGTACATATTTACAAAACTTCAGAATCAATTTAGTATATTTACTTTTCAGTTTAAGGAATCATCACTACACGCAATACATCAGATGTGGCCTCAGAAATCCCCTGTACAGATGCAGTAAAATATCCTGATAGCCTTTGCATGAAACAGAATAATTCCATATACTTTCTTAACCACTTACCACATCTGCATAATACCTTTGTGTGATGCATGTACCAGGATGCACAAATCCCTTTGTACCACTGAGTTTTGTGATCTCTCTCCTTTTATGTAGTTTACTATTGTTTTACCCTTTTGTCACAGCATAAACTTCATTCGTGCAAGTTATACTGTTTCTGCTAAAAGTTTACACACTAACCTCCCCTGTCTCTACACCATTACAAACTCTCTACCTCCACTTGACATCTTATTGAATTCATATCTTGGTGGATGAGCTAATTGAGGTCCAATCCAATCAGTCCCCACATCCGAATCATTGACAGGTTCGAAATAGTTGTTGATCTCTCCCTGATCTCAAAGGAACTCCACCACGTTAAAGCTTTCCAAATTGAAAACAAACATCAATCCCTACTGTCGATTTCCTGATAGTTACTCAGGGTTCCCTGTTTCTGTGTAGCAGCTTAGAAAGGTTGGATGGCCTCCTCATGTGCTGTGTAATATACTCAAATGGCTGAATGACTTTATCATCTTCCTTTGTAAATCCTTAGAGGGCAAGAAAGTCTCCTCGTGTCTCATTGCTGACAGGCTGAATTGGACCTTCCTCTCCCTCTGTAAAAGAATAGAGGGTTTGAGTGAGAGAACAAGGCATGGGTTAGGAACCACAGCCGTTCGCGCCTGCTGCTCCATACAGAATGTGCATTGTTGATGAGATTGTAACTAAACATCCCTTTCCTGCCTATTCCCCAATAAGCATAGATTTTTTTGTTCATCAATGATCTATGGAACTCAATTTTGAATGTTTTTATTAACCCAGTCTTCACTGCTGTTTGGGCGTGGGAACACGACAGATCACACAACCCTAAAGAGAAAGGAACATCCCTGTCTCAGTCAGAAATGGAAATGCCCTTATTCTTAAAATGTGTCCCCCTCAAGCCAATCACCAATCTTTTAACACAGCGACACAACAATTAGAAACTGATATAGGCCATTTAAAACTCGAACCTGTCCATATTTCCTTTAAATACTGACAATCAAATACTTACCAAATTTAGCCTCAACTGAGTTTAGATGAACTCCAGATACCATAAGCTCAGAAGAGAGTAGGAAATTGGAACATAGAACAGTGCAGCACAGCACAGTCCTTCAGCCTTCGATGTTGTGTCAACCTTTTATCCTAGTCTAAGACTAAACTAAATTTATTTCATTTTATTATCATCCATGTGTCTATCCAAGAGTTGCTTGAATGTCCCAAATGTATCTGATTCTACTAGCACCGCTGGCTGTGCATTCCATGCACCTACCACTATCTGTAGAAAGAAAATACTGTCTCTGGCATCTCCTCTCAGCCTTCCTCCAATCACTTTAAAATTATGCTCCCTGCGTGATAGCCATTTCCACACCGATAAAAAGTCTCCAGGTGTCCACTCCATCTATGCCTCATCATCTTGCACACCTACATTATGTAGCTCTCAGCCTTCCTCACACCAATGAGAAAACCCTAGCTCCCATAGAAATTCTGCACAAGACATGCCTTCCTGCACAGGCAACATCCTGGTAAATCTTGTTTGCACCCTCTGGAAAGCTTCCAATTTCTTTCCGTAATGGTGCGACCAGAACTCAATACAATACTTCATGTGTGATCTAACGAGGGCTTTATAGAGCTATAGCATAATCTCGCGGCTCTTAAACTCAATTTCTCTGTTAACGAAAACCAACTCACCATACTTCTCTTAACACCCCTATCAACGTGAATGGCAACTTGTAGGTACCTAAGGACGTGGAGCCTAAGATCCGTCTGTTCCTCCACACGGCCAAGAATGCTACCTTTGACCCTGTAATCTGCATTTGAACTCGATCTTCCAAAATGAATCACTTCAGAAAATGGGAAATTGAAGCAGAATTAAGCCATTCAGCCAATTGGTCCTGCTGTGCCGTTTGAATACGGGTGAAACGTTTCTCAGCCGCATTCTTCTGCCTTCGCCAATTGATCAAATGGTTCCCTTATTAATGAATAACGTATTAATCTCTATCTTAAATAAATTATTTTTTTTTCTGTGTGCAGGAGTGTGCATGTGTTAGTGTGTTAGTGTTGATACCTGTATCTATATGTGCTGTGTGTTTAATGTGTGTATGTCCGTTTGTGTGTATCTCTGTCTGCATCTCTGTCTTTGAATATGTTGGGGTAAATCCACTGAAATTGACACCAACACACTCCCCCTTCCTCCATCTCTACTGTCTGTCAATGTCAAGTGTAGAGCCGTATAATGCCATCATCTGCTGTCCCTGGCTAAATGTCAGATTTTATTCTCTCTCAGATGACATCAAATTCTGTAAATTTCTCAGATTGCACGGCTGCTTGGGTTTTCAAATAACGCCTTTTTAAGCACAGAGCACTTTCGTCTGATACCTAGTGATATTGTCCTTGAGATATTACTAACATCACTGGGTCAATTTCAGGAATTTTCAATCATTTCTCACTTCTAATTTGTAAGAGTTCATTACAAAATGTTTCAAGTTAAAGAACGTGTCATAAATGCATTACATCAATTTACACATGTTTCAGTCGACCTTCATTGGATGCAGTTGCAGTGGAAATACCCTTTATTGTGTCCACTCCGTGTCACGAATAATCTTCAAAAACATATCACTTCCAAGTTGTAGAAGGAGCGCAGACATTACTCTACATGAGCATTCTCCACTCTTAGGGTCCTCAGTACAATTACGATACTCCCTATACCTGTCTATATGTGTGCGTGCGTGTGTGTGTGGTGATGGTGCTGTCAGTTTGGATGGTGCTGTGAGCTGGATCCCGCCCAGACTGAAACTCTGATGTGAAAAAGTGAGGTCTGCAGATGCTGGAAATCACAGTGCTGGAAAAGCACAGCAGGTCAGGCATCTTTCAAGGAGCAGGAAAATTAACGTTTTGGGCTAGAACAATTCACCAGGAATGCCGTCGATGTAGTAGAGTGTGAAGGCCAACCGAGGGGGGCATTGCTTCACTTTGAACACCACAGGGGCTGAGATATTCGCTATGCACATGGATACACACAGGTACACACAGAGACGAATACAGACAAGCAAAGACACGCATAATTGATTATAGATACACACACGAAAAAAACTGACGCAGTAACACAGATACTAATACAGACATACAGAGACACATACCGATACCGACACATACTGATACGCATGCACACACAGATACACAGTCATCAATACAGACATACTATACACACGCTGACACACTGATGTTGATACAGACATCTAGAGTCTGCCAGTATTTACTTTTCATGTGGTGACATTCCCAATATTTCACTTGCTCTGTGTGGTGTGTGTTAATATTTCTGTTGCACTGCAGGAAATCCTCTGCACCCTCTCATTAGCTTCCACAGTTTTCTATCACAAGGCGACCAGAACTGAACACAATGTTCCAAGTGTAGTGTTACGTCACGGCGATGAACCCTTCCGCTAATTAAAGCAAACAGCGAGAAAAGCTCAACTCGCAACGTAAGCTGTTAAAGTACGAGTGACAAATCTCAAATTTCACTCTTTAAGTATAAATAATTTCAATTTATTCCTTAACTCTAAAAGTGAACATTGAACAACAGCTATTCACAACTCGAAGCCCCTCTTTCTCTGAACTGGTTGTTATTTGCCTCCTTTATAACAACATAATGTTCCAATAAGAAAAACCCATATTAAAATTGCATCAACTTAATTTCGAAACCACACGGCATCTGTCATCTCCAGTGCCATCTTTCTTTCAGACGAAGATCTTCCTGGGTTGTCTTCTGAATTTTAGTGCAAGGATGTTTCATACAAAAACGGTATCTTTGTCAGAGAGAGTTTGGCATGACCGTCTCTCTCTAGGTGGCAGTTACTCTCAGCCCAACTTGCGAACTGCCTGCCTCTTATATGCCACTCAATATTTGATCATCTCATTAGTTATATGTTGGCAAAACAATAAATTCAAAATCGATTGACTTTTGTATCCTCCTGCAGAATTTAAACTGAATGGTTAAATTCGAATTGTTGTCATTCAGCAACCAAAACTCAAGGTATCTGTTTCACAGCCAAACGTTGCATGCTTTATATTTTCCAGTATACTTTGGGATCTGCTAGCTGGTCAAACGAAGGTGCTTGCAAGCTCTCAGTGCAGAACAACATTCACTCTCTCTTAAAAGGTACTATAATCACCTTCAACTTCATAACACTGGTTTATTCCGAGCTTTATAGAGCTGTAACATAATCTCACAACTCTGAAACTCAGTTCCGTAATTTATGAAAGCCAACACAATATACACTTTCTTAACAACCACATCAAATTGGGTCAAGATTTGGCTAATGTTGGAAAAGCACAGCAGGTCAGGCAGCATCCGAGGAGCGGGGAAATTGATGTTTTGGGCAGAAGCCGTTCATCAGATAATGAAGAGCGTCTGCTTGGAAGGTCGATTTTCCTGCTCCTCGGATGCTTCGGGACCTGCTGTGCTTTTCCAAATTACTCCAATATTTTCCAGCACCACTCTAATATTGACTCTGATATCCAGTATCTGCAGTCCTCGCTTTTGCCGATTTACCATCAACCTGGGTAACTGTGAGGGATCTCTGGATATGGACCCCAAGATCCCTCTGTTCCTCCGCACTGCCAAGAATACTGCCTTTAGCCCAATATTCTACATTCAAATTCGACCTCCAAAGTGAATGTTTCCAGGTTTCACTTGATCTGCTTCTCATCAGCTCAGTTCTGAATCCTGTCAATGTTCCATTGCAACTTACAACATATCTCAACATTATCCAGAACTCCATCAACCTTTGTGTTATTGGCAGACGTACTAATCCGCTCTTCCACTTCCTCTTCCAAGCCATTAGTAAAACTCCCAAAGAGCAGAAGTCCTAAAACTGATTCTGCGGGACACCATTAATCACAGAGCTCCAGACTGAATGCTTTCTATCTACTACCAACCTCAGTCTTCTATGGGCCAGGAATTGTGTATCCAGACTTTCAAATTTCCCTGCATCCCATGCCTACGTATTTTCTGAATGAGCCTACTGTGGGTAACTTTATCAAACGTCTTGCTTAAATCTATATACACCGCATCCATTGATCTACCTTCATAAATGTGTTTTGTCACATCCTCAAATGATTCAAAAAGATTCGTGAGGCATGACCTGCCCCTCACAAAGGCATACCGACTATCTCTATCAAACGATGTTTGTTTTCCACGTAATCATAAGTCATGTCTCTCAGAATCCTCTCCAATACTTTGCCCACCACTGTCGTAAGTCTGATTCGTCTATAATTCCCAAGATTATCCCCATTCCATTGCTTGAACAAGAGAATAACATTTCCCAACCTCTTTTCATCTGGCCTGACTCCAGTAGACAGTGAGGATGCAAAGATCATTGCCAAACGTGCAGCAATGTCTTCTCTCGTTTCCTGTAGCATCCTTGCTTATATTCTGTTTGGCCAAGGAGAATTATCTATTCTTGTGTTTCTCAAATGTTTCGTCACATCCTCCTGTTTTAGCATATCAGCCTGTTTCACGCTCTCCCCATAAACATCAATGCCCCTCTAAGTAGTGAATACTGAAGCAAAGCTTTCATTAAGGACCTCTCCTACCTCTTCCAACCCATGACGCAAATTGCCACCACAGCCCTTTGACTGGAAGAGCCCAGAAAAGAACTTCATGAATGCTGCATTAATCTTTCTGGGATCGCAGGTGATTTTAACAGCACAAGCACTAATGGATGTGATAGACTGGGGGCAATCCTCTTTCTGGCCAAGTATGCCAGATATCTACCCGGGTTATCACATTAATCGAATACCCTCTGTTTCGGAAATGAGATCGCTCTTTTTGCTGTCTGGGTGACAGCAACGTTCAGAGCAGCCCGGAGCATTGTAATCTGCTGCAACTTAGTTACAGACGGTCTGTCAAAATACGCTCTGTCTACTGCTGCTCTCCCTTCTACCACTTCCGAATCGCCGAGTAAGAAATAATCAAACCCTTTGCATAGGCCTTCGCAGCCTCCTAAAGCACCGTCGGATTACTGGCCGTCCAAATTGATGTACAAAAACCTTTACATCCCATGAAAAATATTCAATAACAAAGCAAATCTTAGCAGGACTTATACACTTAATGGCAAGGTGCAAGGGAGTGTTGCTGGACAAAGAGACCTTGGAGTGCAGGTTCATAGTTCCTTGAAAGTGGAGTCGCAGGTAGATGCGATAGTGAGAAAGGCGTTTGGTATGCCTTCCTTTATTGGTCAGAGTATTGAGTACAGCAGTTGGGAGGTCATGTTGCGGCTGTACAGGACATTGGTTCGGCCACTGTTGGAATATTACGTGTAATTCTGGTCTCCTTCCTATCGGAAAGATGTTGTGAAGCTTGAAAGGGTTCAGAAAAGATTTACAAGGATATTGCCAGGGTTGGAGGATTTCAACTACAGGGAGAGAGTGAAAAAGCTGGGGCTGTGTTCCCTGCAGCGTCATAGCCTGAGGGATGACCTTATAGAGTTTACAAAATTATGAGGTGCATGGATAGGAGAAATAGATAAAGTCATTTCCCTGGGGCCGGGGAGTCCAGAACTAGAGGGCATAGGTTTATGGTGAGAGGGGAAAGATATGAAAGAGACACAAGGGTCAACTGTTTCACGCAGAGGGTGGGACGCATATGGAATGATCTGCCAGACGATGTGGTGGGGGCTGGTACAATTACAACTTTTAAGAGGCATTTGAATGGGAAGCGTTTGGAGGAATATGTGCTGGGTGCTGGGGGTGGGACTAGATTGGGTTGGGATATCTGGTCGGCAATTTATGGGTTTTACCGAAGGGTCTGTTTCCATGCTGTACATCTCTTCGACTCTATGACTAGCTATCCTTCAGGAGGAAGGTATCCATGCACCACTGCTGCGAACCTGTCCCATCACCACCCTCCCAAATCTCCATGTACACTGTCGCATGATCAGAAATGGCTATGGTCCCAATTCTACAGGACAGCGCTGAATTCAAAAAGGCCACTGGGGCAAAAACATGTCAATCCTGGTTTGGCACTTATGTGGGTTAGGTAAAAAGGTGAAGTCCCTTCCCTAAAGGTGAACAATCTCCACACATCCACCAAGCCCAGCTCCCTGTTTAGATCCACCATCTGCCTAGATTGCAGGGAAATATCGTCAAGAACCCGTAAGACCCTATCCACCTTGGGATCCATATATCGGTTAAAGTCTCCCCCTAAAATTGTATGACGTCCCCCAAGGGCCATCAACCTGGAGAGTGCATCCGTTAATTTGAAGGGTGTACCAGGGGCAGGATGGAGGACGGGAAAACATTCTGGCTGAACAGCTGCTCCTTTTTTTGAGGTAGTTCAGATGCTGGAGGTGATTTCCTCGAATTCCAGGAGCAGCAATTACTGTTTTATATGCTGTTGCATTGTTTTTGAACTTTGGGGGAAAAAAACAATGTCAAAAGAACAGCAGTTTCAAAAGCGGGAAGAACGGACAAAAAAAGCACACGGTTAAGTCAGCGGAGGGGAGAGAGAGACAGAGAGAGAGAGAGAGAGAGAGAACCTGCACAGTTACTGCCTTTGCTGTTTTTGAATTCATGTATCGTTGGACATCGGAGTGCGCCTGCAAAAACTAACAAACAGTGAATTTCACGACTAATCTTGGAGAAACCTGTTTGGGCGAAATTCACAACACAGAATCAGATAGGTTAATCGTTGATTTAGTTCTGTACAATAGAAAGGCTGCAGTAGTGAGTATAGTGGGATCTTTCTTGATTATATGTTTTTTGTAGATAAGTCTCTTGATTAAACTTAAAATAAAAGCCATAGCTATTAATTTAACCGGGTGCAGTGTTTTGTAGAGGAATAAGACGGTGTTATTTCCTGGGTCTGTAAATTGTGAAAGTGCAAAACTGGCCTTTGCAATGATATGCACTTCTTGTCAGATGTGGGAGTTTAAAGAGAGTTTAAGGGTTACTTCGGATTATATCTGCCATAAATGTTGTTGGATGCGAGTCTTACCAGATCAAATGGATCGGTTGGATAGACATTTAGAAGCGATGAGGAATTTGCAACAGCAACAGTATGTGATGGATGGCAGTTATAGGAAGGGGGAAAGTCTCAGATACAGTCACATAGATGGGTTAACTCCAAGAAGGGTAAGAGAGGTCGGCACCTAGGGCAGAAGTCTTTTGTGGATGTACCCATTTCAAACAGGTATGCTGTTTTGGAAAATGTAGGGGGTGATGGATTCTCAGGGGAACGTAGCACGAACAGTCAAGTTTCTGGTATTGAGACTGGCTCTAACGCAACGAGTGGTACATCGGCTTCCAAGAGATCAATTGTGTTAGGGGGTTCTGTAGTCCGAGGGACAGACAGACGTTTCTGTGGCCATTAGAGAAAAAGCAGAATGGAGTGTTGTTTCCCTGGTGCCAGAATCAAGGATGTCTCGGAGAGAGTACAGAATATTCTCACGGGGGGAAGAGGGTTCAGCGAGAGGTCATTGTCAAGATTGGACCAACGATATAGGAAGGGAAAAGGTTGAGACTCTGAAGTGAGATTGGAGAGAGTTGGGCAAAAATTTAAAATGAAGTCCTCAAGGGTAGTAATATCTGGATTACTCCCAGCGCTACGAGCTAGGGAGGGCAGGAATAGGAGGATAGAGCAGATGAATGCATGGCTGAGGAGCTGATGCATGAGAGAAGGACTCAAATTTTTGAATCATTGGAATCTCTTTTGGGGTAGAAGTGACCTGTACAAGAAGGACAGATTGCACCTAAATTGGAAGGGGAGTAATATACTGACAGGGAAATTTGCTGGAACTGCTCGGGAGGATTTAAACTAGTAAGGTGTGGGGGGTGGGGGGATCCACGGAGATACTCAGAAAAGAGATTAATCTGAGACTGTTGAGAACAGAAATCAATCAAACAGTCAGCGCAGGCAGGGACAATGTAGGACTGATAAATTAAACTGCATGTATTCAATGCAAGGTGCCTAACAGGGAAGGCAGATGAACTCAGGGCATAGTTAGGAACATGGGACTGGGATATCATGGCAATTACAGAAACATGGCTTAGGGATGGGCAGGACTGGCAGCTTAATGTTCCAGGAAGTATAGAAAGGGACGCAAGAGAGGAGGGCGAGTGGCATTTTTGATAAGGGATCGCATTACAGCTGTGCTGAGGGAGGATATTCCAGGAAATATATCCAGGGACGTTATTTGGGTGGAACTGAGAAATAAGGAAGAAATTATCACCTTTTTGGGATTGTATTATAGAACACCAATAGTCAAATGGAAATTGAAAAACAAACTTGTCGGGATATCTCAGCTATCCGTAAGAATAATAGGGTAGGTATAGTAGAGGATTTTTAACTTTCCAAACATAGACTGGGACTTCCAATTTGTTAAAGTATTCGATGGAGAGGCATTTCTTAAGAGCGTACAAGATAATTTTCAGATTCAATACGTGGATATACCTACTACAGAAGGTGCAAAACCTGACCTACTCTTGGATATACCTACTCGAGAAGGTACAAAACTACCTACAGAGATTAGGTGACTGAGGTGTCAGTGGGGGAGAAATGTGGGGCCAGCGAACACAATTCTATTCGGTTTAAAATAGAGATAGAAAAGGATAGACCAGATCTAAAGGTTGAAGTTCTAAATTGGAGAAAGGCCAATTTTGACGGTATTAGGCAAGTACTTTCGAAAGCTGATTGCAGGCAGATTTTGGCAGGTAAAGGGATGGCTGGAAAATGGGAAGCCTTCAGAAATGAGATAACAAGAATCCAGAGAAAGTATATTCCTGTCAGGGTGAAATGAAAGGCTGGTAGGTATAGGGAATGCTGGATAACTAAAGAAATTGAGGGTTTGGTTAAGAAAAAGAAGGAAGCATATGTCAGGTATAGACAGGATAGATCGAGTGAATCCTTAGATGAGTAGAAGGGAAGTAGGAGCATACTTCAGAGGGAAATCAAGAGGGCAAAAAGGGGATATGAGATAGCTTTTGCAAATATAATTAAGCAGAATGCAAAGGGTTTTTACAAATGTATTAAGGACAAAAATGTAACTAGGGAGAGAATAGGGCCTCTCAAATATCAGCAAGGCGGCCTTTGTGTGGAGCCACGGAAAAGGGGGAGATACTAAATGAATATGTTGCATCAGTATTTACTGTGGAAAAGGATTTGGAAGATATAGACTGGAGGGAAATAGATGGTGACATCTTGCAAAATGTCCAGATTACAGAGGAAGAAGTACTGGATGTCTTGAAACGGGTAAAGGTGGATAAATCCCCAGGTCCTGATCAGGTGTACCCGAGACCTCTGTGGGAAGCTCGAGAAGAGATTGCTGGGCCCGTTACTGAGGTATTTTTATCATTGATAGTCGCACGTGAGGTGCCGGAAGACTGGAGGTTGGCAATCGTGGTGCCACTGTTTAAGAAGGGCCATATAGACAAACCAGGGAACTCTAGACCGGTGAGCCTGATCTTGGTGATGGGCAACTTGCTGGAGGGACTCCTGAGGGATATGATGTACATGTATTTGGAAAAGCAAGGACTGATTAGGGATAGGGATTAGGGATTAGTAACATGAAGGATTGATGAGGGCAGAGCAGTGGATGTCATCTATTTGGACTTCAGTAAGGCGTTCGACAAGGTTCCCCATGGGAGACTCATTAGCACGGTTAGATCTCATGGAATGCAGGGCAACTAGCCATTTGGACACAGAACTGGCACAACGGTAGAAGAGAGAGAGGGTGGTGGTGAAGGGTTGTTTTTCAGAATGGAGGCCTGTGACCAGTGGAGTGCCGCAAGGATCTGTGCTGGGTCCACTACTTTTTGGCATTTACATAAATGATGTGGTTGCGAGCATAAGAGGTACAGTAAGTAAGTTTGCAGATGACACCAAAATTGAGGGTGTAGTGGACAGCGAAGAGGGTCACCTCAGGTTACAACAGGATCTGGACCAATTGAGCCAATGGGCTGAGAAGTGGCAGATGGAGTGTAATGCAGATAAGTGCGAGGTGCTGCATTTTGTGAAAGCAAATCTTAGCAGAACTTATACACTTAATGGAAAGGTCCTAGGGAGAGTTGCTGAACAAAGAGACCTTGGAGTGCAGGTTCATTGCGCCTTGAAAGTGGAGTCGCAGGTAGATAAGATAGTGAATAAGGCGATTGGTATGCTTTCTTATATTGTTCAGAGTATTGAATACAGGAGTTGGGAGGTTATGTTGCAGCTGTACAGGGCATTGTTTAGACCACTGTTGGAATATTGCGTGTAATTCTGGTCTCCTTCCTATCGGATTGATATTGTGAATCCTGAAAGGGTTCAGAAATGTTTTACAAGTATGTTGCCAGGGTTGGAGGATTTCAGCTATAGGGAGACGCTGAACAGGCTGGGGCTGTTTTCTCTGGAGTGTCGGAGGCTGAGAGGAGACCTTATAGAGTTGCACAAAATTAAGAGGGGCATGGATACAGTAAATAGGCAAAGTCATTTAAATGGGGTTGGGGAGTTCAGAACTAGAGGGCATAGGTTTAGGGTGAGAAGTGAAAGATATAAAAGAGACCTGAAAGGCAACTTTTCAAGGGTGGTACGTGTATGGAATGAGCTACTAGAGGAAATGGTGGAGGTTGGTACAATTGCAACATATAAGAGACATTTCGATGGGTATATAAATAAGAAGGGTTTCCAGGGATATGGGCCGGGTGCTGGCAGGTGGGACTAGATTGGGTTGGGATATGTAGTCGGCATGGATGGGTTGGACCGAAGGGTGTGTTTCCATGCTGTGTATCTCTATGACTCTATGACTCTCTCCCATGTTCCTCGCTATGTATTAAAGCTTCATGGATCAGAAAAAGTTGACAGTCGTCCTGAATTTGGACAAACAACTGATATAGAACGTTCTTCTGAATGGGAAAAGCTACCCCTCTACATTTTCAATTAAAGGATGAAAAGAACACCCAGCCAAACACTCTCTTCTGTTACTTTAAATGTTCCTTATCGGTTAGATGTCTTTTCTCTGGCACCAATGCTACATTGACCCTTTCCTTTCTAAGGTCTGAACGCATCATTTGGTGAATGACTCCTGCCTAATGTTCCAGGTGCACTATTTAAATGAGCTGTTAGCCATACCATCCGAAATAGCCCGTGATCCCCCTGTGAGGAAGGATCATTTGTACTGTGCACTGTGAGAGAGTGGTAAACAGTTCATATAAACTTGAAACTACAACTGCAAAAACTACCAACTCAAAACACCTAACTACTCCTTGTACAATGAACCAACATATTACACAAATAAGAGGTGATTCTCCCTCCTTCCCCACAGGGAGCGCTCATACTACCCACTAATCCCTCTTGGCTCCTACTAGCTGAAGCTGCTCGCCAAACCCAGACAAAACAAACTTTTTAAAAGTTACATGTGTCTTACAACAAGAAAATTAGAAGTGGGTACTCAACCCGTCCCATCCATGTCCAAGGCATTGCTGGTGAAAAAAAAATGTAACCCTCCACCACCCCACCACCCCACCCCCTGAACACTGCCCCCATTCCGTACTAAGAGAATCGAAAAGGAAATTAGAGATAAAAAGATTAATGGGAGGGGAGGAAGAAACAAGAAAAGAGAGAAAGAGAAATGAATGGGACCCCCATATATTAAAAAAAAACAAAACCAGGTAAACGAGGCAAACCACAGAGGAAACAAAGAGAACATGATTGCCCATACTATTTGAGGCAGCCAATCTATCTTAAGGTGTCCAGGAAGTCATTTGCATTTTCTAGTGAGTCAAAATTAAACACGGACACTCCGTGGTTGAAACGTAATATTGTCGGGTATCTGACAGTATACTGAATATTTAATTCCCTCAGCCGCTTTGTTGCCCTATCAAAGGCCTGCCTCGTGTGAACCAAGGGCCATAGAAAGGTCCTGGAAAAACGAAATTCGTGATCCTTTGGATATAAAAGCCTGTGGATCCTTCCCCAGTGCTGAAGAACCATTTGTTTCTCTCCATAGTGCTGGAGTTGTACAAGGACTGGGCGGGGATGCTGGTCTCACCCGTGCTTGTGCACTGTGACCTGGTGGGCCTGCTCGACATGCACGCGGCCCGTCTCGAATTCTAGCTTCAAAAAACTACCAAAGCCATTGCTCCAAAAACTGATGGCTGGCCTTCTTCTTCCCGTCCCACCAGCCCGATCATGCAGATATTCTTATGATGGCCTCGATTTTCAAAGTCGACCTGCTCCTCCACGCCCGGTACCAGCCAACCCAAAGTCTGGACCCGACGTGCTGTGGATTCCACTGCAGTTTCAGAGGACACAGTCCGCTGCTCATCCTCCATGACATGTGTCTGAAACTCTGGATCTCCGAGTCATGCTTATGCAGCATGGCCTCGATCAGTTCCAGCCTGGCCTGGGTCTCCTCCATCTCTGAATCAATCTTCTCTCGGAGTTTTACATACTCCATGACCAAGCTCTGCTCTAATGTTAAGTCCCCTGGCGGGTTCGCAGAGGCCGACGCCACTGCCGCGGGTATATCCGTGGCTGCAGGGCAGTGCCTGCTAGTTGCGATCCACTTGGTCCTTTACCCTTAGTCATTTTCTTTACCCACTTCAACTGACATACAGCAATACAGGGGGGCAGTATTTTTTTACCACAATGGGTGAGAAAGAAAATGTGAATGCACCACTTTGTCTGGGTTCTGCTGTAGAGCTGAGCAGGGCAAACCTACTGGGTCGCCAATATCTTGGATCTCCCCCGAAAATAAATCACCTTTAATGACTTTTTAAAAATGTTGCCGTGGGTCACCTCATAACCGTTAAGAATTACATGGACCAGCATCAGACACTCATAACATTCCCGGCTACAGGCTGCATGTAGGAATGTGGGAATAATGTATTTCGTGCTGTATTTCTGATGGTGCAGAATATCTCCTTCTCTGATTGTATGATTGTGGAAGGGTAGTCATTGAGCAGCCTCAGGCAGAAATTGCTGGGTTCTGAAAACACGTATTAATAAAGGTTATACGACTCAACTGCAATAGCATCCAAAAGTATGTTATTGTGAAAGTAATCGAAAAATAGCAGTTTATTACAATCTGAAACCAGAGAATGGAGAATGGAAAAGAGGGAAATTGCGGAACTGTGAAGCAAGTACTTCAATTCTGTCTTCACAGAAGAAAATATCAAGAAAACAAAAAAAAACTTTCCAGCTCGACTAGGAAACCAAAGTCAGGTGAAAAAAAGAATAGAATGAAATTAGTCAATACATTGTTTTGTAGAAAATATTGGGACTGTAAGTAATGAACATAGACGACGTCAGCATAAATTTATGAAATGGGATCATATTTGAGATACTGGCTGGTTAGTTAATTATGGTGAAGCAATGGATGTAATATATTTGAATTTTTGAAAAGTTTTTCGGTAAATTCCCAAAACTAATGTGCAGCATCACATCTTATGGAACTGGGGCTAACGTATGGACATGGCCTTAGCACGACATAGCTGGCAGGAAACAATGAGTGGTATATTTTGATATCGATTTTGTGTTTACTCTCAGATGTATTTCACGGGGTAAATACAAGACATTTGTGCATCAAACTGACACCGTTTTAAATAATTTGAATACTGAATATTGAAAAAAGTTAAATGTATAGGTAGAAGAAATTCCATGGGTCCTGAGTCAGCGCCTTACTATCGGTGACACCTGCATCCCCCATCACTGGACATCAGCGTCATCACCATCTACACCAGAGGCTACTAACATCGAAGTTGCTGATCCTCAGGTGCCAACTTGGCCGCTGGGCCAATATTCTTCCATCACCACCTCGTCGCCCCAATTGCCAGACCCTCCAATGTCAGAGACATGTCTCTTACGGTTGTGCACACCTCATCGACGTTGCCATGATGCCCTTTCATCGTCTACTTCATTAGCACCAACGCACCATCCAACCAACAACGAAGTTCCTGATCCTCTGGCATCACATTTTGCTACTGGGCCTACCTCACACATGTTGCCTCTGCTGATGTAGCAGTCGCAAATTCCAGGTCCTGTGCATGCTCCGGAAAAGCAAGCAGGGACACACTCTCCGCTGCACTGGGCCCAGCTCAAGGTCCATACACTGTGCTCCACTTGAGACCTCTCGACGGCCATGCCCTGAGTTCATTGAAAGTCTGCATATTTGCGCTGTCGTTGCTGCTGATGCTGTCCAAGCTACAAAGTCAGTAAGTTACAGAGAGAAAAGAGAGGGGGAGAAAATAAGGGAAAAAAGCAAGTCAGAATGTACAAGCCCTAGCAAAGGAGCCATTAAACCAGAACGACCTGAATAAAAGGACCCTTTCATTGAAGACGAAGGCTCATGGTGTATCACAGGAATCGAGGATTGGATCCCAACTATTCCTAACACATCCAATATTTGGTTGAGGGAACCAAATGCAGTATTTCCCAGCCTGCTGACAGCACTAAACCATGTTGGATTGTCAGTGGGTGAGGAGGGTGTAGAAAAGCTCGAAATTTATTGAGATAAGTGGAGCGAATGTTTGGCAGATGTAGAGCAGTATGGGTAGATGTGACGTTGTGCAATTCGCTGGATAAATAGAACAGCAGCCGACCATTTGAAAATGGATTCGTTCTAAAATGTTGATATATAAACGGACTTATGCTCCTTTATTTATTTCTGCCTGCGCAGCCTCCGAGGTCCATGTCGGGCAGTGAGTTCTGAATCCAGAATTCAATACTGGAATGGCATTGGCAGGCTGACCAGTGTATATAGGCACAGCAAGTGGGAGCTGTAACATTGAAAATGATCTGGATCTCCCTGTACTCCAGTCACCGAAAGCAATATTGCAGGAACAGAAAGCAATTAGCAACATAAATAATGTGTTGACCTTCATTTCAGGGGGATTTGAGTCCAGGAGTAAGGTTGTCTTACTGCAGCTGTACAGGGCCTTGGTGAGACCCCATCTCGAACATTGTATAGTATTGTGTGCAGTTTTGGTCTTCTTACCTAATAAAGGACAAAGCTGACATTGAGGAAGAGCAGTGAAGGATGACCAGACTGATCTCTGGGATGACAGGCTTGTTGTTTGAGAAGGGAATGACGCGACTGGGCCTGTATTCCATGGTGTTTAAGAAGATGAGTGGTGATCACAGTGAGATATATAAAACTCTGACAGAGTGAGACAGATTGGAAGCATGGATTATAATTCCCCTGGCTGAGATGTCTAACACCACGGGCCACAGTATTAGGTGCAGACTAGCCACACTGCATTGAGATGAGAATAAATGTCTACACTCAGAGACTGGTGAACCTAGAGAATTCGCTCCCAGGTCAGGGTGTGGAAACCAAGACACTGGTTATACACAAGGATTTCTAGGCAGTAAATGGGTGGCGATAATAGGCTTATGGTGTGGAGATAAACGATCAGCTGTCATTGTATTGAATGGGGTAGAACATTCTACTACTGTAGTTCCTATTTTATATATTTCCGTTGTTTAATCACGTTACGGGATGTGAATATTGTTTGGGAAAACTGCATTGAGATTGCCTCCATGCGCTGGAATGGGGGAAAGCTCAGTGTGTTGATTGGCCTACTCATTTCCCGATGTTTCTGTGCAGTCTGTGGAAAAGCTCTGTGAATGTAGTCAGAAGCTCTCAGATATTAAGAAGGAGGTCTCTGCAGGGACAACAGGACTGTGTTTCCCATTCACTTTTCGAATACTAATGCTGGTGCCGAGTGTTCTGTCCGGGTTTATCCTTTAAGACGTCAGAGCAGTTTGATGCTATTGAGTGTCTTCCTTGGCCAATTTAGAGACTATTGAAGAGTGTATCACATGTTTGTGTGTTCGGAGTCAGTTTTAGGCCAGACAAGGAAAGCACGGGAGATTCACTTTCTCAAAGTACATTGGGGAAGGCAATTGGTGTTTGCAAATTGGCTTCAAGGTCACTACTACTGACTAGATTTTACAACTCGATGTTTTATTAATTCTTTTTAACTTCCACCAGCTGCCAGAGCATTGGCCTGGCCTGCATTAGCAATCCAGTAACATTTCCACAGCGGCACCATCTCCACATGGGGACCTATCAGAAACCACACTGAGCAGGGTATTTCGTGCTGCTTGATAGATCTGTCGGAAATGACAGATCTTTTGTTTGAATATCGTGATGGGACAGACGGGGTGGTAATTGGTGAGATTGTAATTATTGTCCTTTTAGGAGTCTGGACATAGCTGACTAATGTTCCACATTTCCAGGGAGATGTCAGAGTTGTAGCTGAAATGAAACAGCTTTCCAGGGACACGGCATGTTGTGCAGCACAAGTCTTCAGTCCTATTGCAGGAATGGTGTCAGGGCCCATTGCCTTTGTCTTATCTACTGTGTTCAGCTGTTTCTCCATGTCACGGGCAACAAATCGAATTGGTTAAAGAATGGCATCTGTGATTCTGTGGGAATCATGGCGAGGTTGTGGTGGATCATCAACACCACACTTCTGGCTGAAGATGGTGTAGATACCACATCCTGGTCTTTTACACAGACGTACACGGCTGTTCCGTTATTTTGGATGGGGATATTTCAGGGGTCCTCTCCGCCAGTAAGTTGTTTAAAATTCCATCGACCTTTATCCATGGATGTTGCAGTACTGCAGAGCTTAGATCTGATCTGTTTGAATTGGGATCAATTATCCCTCTCCATCAGATGTTAGTCCCGTTGTTTGGAGTGTAACTAATTCAGTGCGATAGCTTTAACGAGTTTTCATCAAGTTTAGGTACAAATGGTTCGGACTCAGGCATGTTCACACACACTCATACTTAACTATGGATTGGCTTTATGGTAATAGTAGACTGAGGGATTATCCTGGGGAAAATGTTACAGACTATGATTGAAAAGAAATCTGCTTTTGCTGCTGCTGTGGTTTTTCAGCATCACATGATAACCCAGTTTTATCTGTAATATCTGTGATTTAATTCTTCCAGTGACCCTTCTACAAAGCTCTCAGTCTGTCCAGCGTTTTTTTTGCATTTTTATGTCCAGTAATCATAATTATTTGCTGACTTGAATATTTGTGCTGTTCCTATTCATTTCTGAAGAAATTCCGCAGGTCTGGCAGCATCTGCAGAGACAAAGAAACAGAGTTAGCGTTTCAAGTCTAGTGCGATGCTTCTTCCGAACTGAAAATGATTGGAAAGTGGGTTTTTGATCCCTTGCCAGAGGTGGGGCATGGATGACAGGGAAAAGAGGGTGTGGCAACAGATAAACGGACATTTAGCAGTGGAGAACGAGAAGATGACGTAAAACGGGATTAAATTAGGATATGAATGGGGGAAAGGGGTTCCTTCTCTTGAGTGCAAGATAAAGAAGACACAAAAAGACAAGGTCATAGGGAGTTCAGGAGGGAGAATGCTAACTATGTGGTGTTATGTAGATCTGGCCAAAAGTAAATTTTCACTGTGGAGATCATCAACCCCTTTAGAAAAAGGAATTCGGGTGTTTGACTACTGAATGACACTAGTAAAATGTTCATGCTGCCTTCGTATTGTAACATAGAGAAAAGCAAATGACAATATGAAGTTTGGACTGTGTGTTGTTTACCAGTCTCTTTTAGTATTGTTTCAAATTTGCGATGTTTATTTTTAAATACTTGATCTTGAAGTTAGTATCAGATGGAGTGAAGGAGGTTGTTGGATGATATTATAGAAATTAGAAAATCATGGGAGGAATGGATAGGGTGAATAGCCAAGGTCTTTTCCACAGGATGGGGGAGTTCAACCACAGAAGGCATAGGCTAAAGGCGAAAGGGGAAGATTTAAAAGGGAAGAAGGAGCAATGCTTTTACACAGAGGGTGGTGTGGGTATGGAATGAGCTGCCAGAGGAAGATTGGCAGATGCGTGTACAGCCATAACATTTAAAAGACATTCGGGAAAACATATGAATGGGAAACATGTAGAGGTATATGGGCCCAATGCAAGCACATGGGACTAATTTAGTTTGGAAACGTTGGCCAGCATGGACAATTAGAGAAACCTCACGTAGAGTCAGTGTGGTTTTGTGAACTGAAATTTATATTTTGTCCTTTAAAGTCATGCAAAGTATTTCTTGAGATCGCTGAGAACGTAACAAGCGGACTTGATAAAGGGGAACTGGTGGACACGAGGCTTTCCAGAGAGATGCTCCACAAGGTATCACAAAATAAAGGTTCTTACACAAGACAGAAGATCATAGTTTGACGAATAATGTATTAGCATGGGATGACGATTGTTTAACACATAAAAATCGGAGAGTCAAGATTAATGGATAGTTATGATAAAAGTGTATCTGCTGGATTACCACAGATATCAGTCAGTGGCATCAGTTATTGAAAATCTATACTAATAGCCTGAAAGAGGGAGCTGAGTGCAATATACATCTGAGATTGAGGATAACACTGAGAATCAAAAGGCAGGCTGTTATTGAATGGAGAGGACTTCCAGAAAAGGAACAGTTCAGAAGATTGGATATTCCTGTGAATGAAACATAACGTCAACATGCTGATACAGCAAGTAACGAGGTTGGTACTTTAGGCGGGTTCCTGGGATGAAAGGGGTGTGTAATCGTGAACCTCTAAAATGGGGAGGCAATTACTCATTGTGATTGAAATGAATGAGGAGTAATACTGCTGAAATATACAAGATCACAAGGGGCTTGACAAGTTAGATGTTGAGAACGTGTTTCCACGGCTGGGTGTGGTATTGAACTCAGGGACAGAAATACCGAATATGGAATACCGATTTCAAACTGAGATGCAGTTTGTTCTCTCAGAAGGTAGTGAATGTCTGGAATTCTCAAACCCAGAGAGGTGTGCAGGGGTACAAGGAGTCGGCAAGAAAGCGGAGTTGAGCTCTGGAGTAGGTCAGCTGTGCTCATATTAAATGACAGGGCGAGCTTGAGGGGCTGAATGGCCTGCTCTTGTTCCTATTTCTTATGTTCTCATGTTATGCTTTTGGAAAGTAACTGGATATTTTACTGGAAATCATGCAGTATAATGTTGCATTCAGGAGGAGAAGAGGACTTGTTTGAGTTAACCCCGGGGGTGGGGGTCGGAGGCTGGATTCACAGTGAATCTGGGTCTGTAACATGACCCATATCTGGAGCAGAAGTTACAGAGAGGGGAAGCCTGTGCGTGTGGGTGGGGGGAGGTATCACTTCCTGATCCAGCCTGGATTTTCCAAATACATTGACGAAACTGCATCTAACAATCGGAGTGGCTTCGGTCTGCCCCTGTGCAGCAGGTCTGAAGGGCTGAATGGAACATTGGACATAGGGCTGAGGGACACGAGTGAGCCATTCGACCCAGTAAATAAGGTCGGCGCTCATCTTATTGTGGTCCCAGCTGCACTTTTCTCTCCATGCAACATTATCCCTGATTCTCCTGTATATGGACAATCAGACGAACAAGCATTGATAATATACAGATTTAGCCATCACAAACTTCAAGGAAAGAGACTTCCCACTGGAATGAAATCCCATTTTGTGAATTTCTCTTCATTCATGTTCTGACTGAGGTTGGAGAGTGTCACTGTTTCCTTTCCTAGTTCCACTCCTCCACTGCTCACAACAAATTTTAAATGTAACCAGGTTGGTGATATAACCAATGATAAAGGTCTCAGACTGAGTCAGGTTCAGTGATAGGAACAAGTCAGACAGATTTCTTTAGCCAGCCACAATTAACTAATAGATCTAACGGAGGAGCATGTTGGATCTGTGATTATCACTGCTGCCTCACATCACCAAGGAGCTGAGTTCAATTCCAACCTCGGGCGACCCCCTAGGTGGCGTTTGAACATTCTCTCCATGTCCATGTTGCTTTCCTGCCATTGCTCCAGTTTCCCCCAAAGTCCTAGGATGTGCAGCTGAGAGTGGGTTGGCCATGCGCCATTGCCTATAGTGCCCATATATATGTGGATTTCTCATGGGAATCGCGCGGTTACATGCATAGGGTTGGGGACAGTGCTATGTGGGATGCTGTTCGGTGGGTCAGTGTGGACTCGATGGACAGAATGTCCTGCTTCCAATCTAGAGAGTTTCTATGACAATGACAGCAAGTTGAGATTATACAAACACCCAGTGGGTATCTATCTGATCCACTGTCCTCGAGGTCTTGTATGTTTCAACAAAAACCTCTCATTCCAAGAGTAACCTGTTAAAGCCTCCATAATATAAACCCTTCATCCATGGAATACATGAAGTGAAACATCTCTGAACTGCTTCCAATGGAATTATGGTAAAGAGACAAAAATGCCTCACACCCCGATGAGATTTGTTTTTTTTTTGTTTTCTCGAATTATTTTTGAGTCTTTGGAACTCTCTTCCACGCAGAGCATTTGAGGCAAAAATATTGAATGATTTTGGAGCACAGACAGAAGGTTCATAAATAGCAACAGAGTCAAAGATTATTGTGAAATGGGCAGGAATGTGCAGTGTGGAGAAAATGCTGGCAGCGATACAAATGAAATGGCTGCAGAACATCCAGGAATATAATGCAAAACTAAATTATAACATAGATGACATTTTAAAATGTTAACAGTGATATCATACAGTTCCAAATGACCATGGGACTGCTCTGTCATGAGAGAGAGAAAACACTCGTGGTGGTTTGCCCTGAGAGTTGCCACATCTCGGGTGATGGGGTGAGGAATGAGAGAGCGTTCCTTTCATGGTAACCTCTGTCAGTGTGAGGAACTGAACCTGCGCTGTTGGCCTCGTGCTACATCATAAACCAGCAGTCCAGCCATCTGAGTGGGAGACAGTATAACTGTTACAGACAGAA
Source organism: Chiloscyllium plagiosum (assembly GCF_037043375.1). Classification (NCBI taxonomy): domain Eukaryota; kingdom Metazoa; phylum Chordata; class Chondrichthyes; order Orectolobiformes; family Hemiscylliidae; genus Chiloscyllium; species Chiloscyllium plagiosum. The sequence goes on from NW_028270177.1 coordinate 69,462,835, forward strand.
ACAGTCACAGACAAAGGGCAAGGGAAACTTTCATAACAAGGACAAAAGATGCAATTCAGAAAACGGTCAAGATAACGGCTGAGGACAAAAACTTTCTCTGCCAGAAATTGTATTTTATAAGGAGACAAGTGATTTAAAACTGTCTTTGGCTGAATATAATGAGGTGAGAGAAGTGAAGTAATCAGAGTGACTAATTGCGATTCGATATCAACAACCATTAAATAAGAGCATATTTTTGATGGGTCTGTGTAAATGTGCTTAACATTACGTAGAAGTACAAAGCTGATGGAATGTATTGTTTGGAGTGTCCATCCCGGGGGAAAGGCCCTCGAACAGGCGCTTGAAGAAAACCGGGGTAGAAGTGCCTGAGTGTCGTCTGGTTCGCGACAGGAACCCAGAGGGTTGAATGGCTTAACATTCCTGTAGCACGGAGCTGAGAAAACCATCACATCAGCCGCGATCTTATTAAATGCTAGAGCACGTTTGAAGGGCTGAATAGTCTCATGATGGATTTGAATAATGTGGGATTTGAAAAACGTACATGTCTACTCCTCCGCTTTATGTGTCACATACGGGAACATCGATATTTTTCTGAAAATGGGAATTTTTTCGAACATTATCTGGACATTCTATAAATGGCATGATCCAGAATATTCTGTCACCTTGTGGGGGTATTGCAAAGATAAGAGAGAGAGAGAGCGAAAGAGAAACAGAGTCAGAGAAAAAGGGAAGTTGCTGCATTCAGTAGTGAGAGTGGTAGGTGTTGTAACAATGAGTGTGAGGGAACAAGAGAATGCGGTGATCCTTATCCTGACAGAGTGGGCAAGTTTGTTAATGCTTGTCCCTGTATTGCTGCACATTTCTTCATACTGCAGATACAGCACTGAGCTGGGTTGGTGAATGCAGACCATGTTCCGAGTGGTGTGCCCCACTCTGGGAAGAGAATGGTCCCCGTCTGTAGTAGCCCATCCATCTGCCCCCAGCCGATAAAACATGGTGCAATTGCCTCTTATCTGCCAAGCAGGGCAGATCCAAACTGAGAAAGCGTAAACATGTGCCCGTTGGTGTTTAAAGATGGCAGCAGTGCAAGGATCACAGAATATCGAGGGGCATCCATGCGATGGCGAGTACCTCCGGCCATAATGGGTGGGAGAATCTGGATGGTATTGAATGATAGGGACACCATGGGGTGGGGTTGGAAGTTAATGAGGTGAGTCCGATAAGATATCACCAGGAAACGAGCTCAGCCTCGTGCAAATAATCCCTCTGTCACACTCAAAGAAAATGTCACTGAGACAAATTATTGTCAGATTCAATCCAATAAGTCGAAGACTCTGCTGAGGCCACTCCAGTTATAAAGCTGCAAAATAAATGCTCATCAAAATCTCCAACATCAGAATTCATGCTGATGTCCCGTGCACCCATTATTCCTGAGCATAATGGCTCATGTTGCAGGATGCTGCCGAAATGTCTTTATTTCAGCATTCTGAAATTTCTGACCTTCCATGAAATTGTCTCTTTATCTCCTTTTCACTTTTTCACAAAATTCTTTTGCTTATTGGTACTTAAACTCGTCTAACCCACCCCCACCCAACCCCCCCCCCCCCCCAACCATCTCTCTGTGTCAGTGATGTTTATACCCACAGCACCGTTTGCCATGGCACAATCGAGATATGGAGCTGGAAATGGATGGGAGCTGCACATCTTGTCACTTCCAGCATGGGCTGCAAGTTTCCCCACGCTGGGTATTGATCTAACACAATGTTATGGAGCAATGCACTGGGGTGGTGTACACAGCACTACATGCTGGGAGGGTAACTGCTCCTAGTTTACAGATCAATTCACTGCTCTCCACTGTACAGCTCTCATACTGAACAGGTACCTTGTCCACGTTTGTAGAGCAAGACACAGGTGTGGGCTGCATACTGCATGTCCATGCTGGACAGACCATTTCGTCCGGGTTTCTGAATCAATGCCCCGGTGTGGTCTGTACTGCTCCTCAAGTTGGAGGGATAGATTGGTGAGATTTGCACAGTATTCCATCCTGAACAGATTGCTGATTTGTACTGAGCCTGGTCAGCACAGTGTTCCATGCTAGCAGATATCTTATCTGGGCTTATACGTGTCTGGGCTGGGTCTGTGAGGTGGATTGAGTGTCCGGTCTAATTCCTGATAGAGCTATCACTCCTCCAGCACGGCGCATTCTGCTGTCAAACCCCATATTTTTGCAACATGTTGCCCATGAAGTAATTACCCAAGCAAAGCGTAAATATCTGTCCGACTTGTTATGGACCCGAGCAGATCCCCTAAAAATACATGGAAAAGGTAGTCGCGACCCGAACATTTTCTTATTTTAAAGGTAAATGCGAGGTGCTGTGTTTCAGATACAATTCGCTTGGTAGAAATATTCAGCAAAACACAATCTATTCAAACACTGTCGATGAAATACAGCAAGAAGAGAAACTTGGAATAATTATTGGAAAACTTACCAGAATAACAGTTTATTTAACTGCTAAACAGTTACTGTTCCAATAATACTTGGTCTGGGTGGGATGTTGACTGTTCCAATATGGTAACATCCCATAAACACACACTTGTTAAAAGCACATTCAGGAAACAGATTGTCTGACAAGCAGTTCGCCAATCCAGGAGGAAAGCACATTAAAATACAATTCTGAGACAAATCTTAGAGAGAATGTATAACATCCTTCCAATCCTGCTGAAACACGAGCAATAACTGGCGAAAGGTAAAACTAAGAATGCTGGTTCTGGGAGAGCTTCACCATCACTCCACAGGACTAGACCGTGGCTGCAAGGACCACAAGGAATGGACTGTATCTACACTATCTATGGCACTGTAGGAGCCTCTCAACAATGCCTAATCCCACCTAAGCCATTAAGTCATGGCCAGATAAATGTCAAAGTCAAACACAAATAAAACAAAAGGATGCAGCAGGCCTCGCGATCAGACACAGATGTCTTCGGGAGCCCAGCAATTCCAATTCTGCCAAAACACAGGAGAAACATCGAGCTTGTGAAGAGAAAGCATCAGCTCTCTGCATCACTTCTAAATTTACAATTGGAGATGTACCATTCACCCAATAGTCAGCGATGTCAACATCCCACCCAGACCAAGTATTATTGTGGCATATGAGGGTTGTAATGAAAGGAGGTTAATTGGAGCTGTATGTTCAGTGCCTGTGATTGATGTCAGTCTCCATGGACCCTAATTGCATCACTGGAAGGTTTCCTCTTCTCTTAATGCGGGGCGTCCTTCAACCTGTTACCCCATAGTATCAGCAACAGCGTCATCCTTAAGATGATTTGTATCTGCAGAACAGAGAGAGGGAGAGAAAGAGAATCTTCCAACAATAGACTGGAATGCTCCAACAATAGATCAGAATCTGAGAACATTAGACTGGAATGTTCCAACAATGTATCATAATTTGAGAGCATTAGGCTGGAATATTCTAATAATGGACAGGAGTTTATCCTTGTGTCTTTACTGTCTTGTTCGAGATTGGCCATATTAGAGTTGCTGATAGAAGCCGTACGGATGATCATTCAGGCAGGTTACTACACCATCCACACTATGTTTGGTATTCCTGGTCATCCTATACCTGTCAATTATAAAAAAAATGGTGAAAGTTATCGCTATTTCAGTTATTTATATTTAACAAATACATAAACTGTTATTCATAGTTTCAGTCACAAAATCCATTTCCATCAATTTCAGAGTCCTCACTCATAAACATCTAAGAAGGAACAAGGCTGTTCAGACCCTTAAGTCTTCTTTTAGCCCTGAACTGTTATGTGTCTCTGTATTCTCTCAGCGGCAGTACTGTTGCTGAATTAGCTGTCATCTGTCCACTTGTTAACTTCCGACTTTACGGCTCCACATTTCTTCTGACTACTCTTCCAGATAAAAATATCTTGACAATAAGCTTTTCCCAGTTATTTCATAATAAGGACACCATAACAGAGTAATAAAGTCACCGGATGGGTAATTCAGAGGCACAAGTTGTGACTTTAAAGGCATTGTTTCAAATCCTACCGATCCAATGATAGAACTTAAATTCGTATGACAAAAATTGGAAAGAAATCTCATATTACTTACAGCAACCATAAACCATCAGGATTTCTTTTATTATTTCACTGATAGCCTTTGGTAAAGAATCTAAGTGTGATTGCAGACCTACAACAATATGGTTGGCTCTATATTGTCGTGACAAATGGCCTCGCAGTCGAGAGCAATTATTGATGGGCTGAAAATGCTGCCCTTGCCAGTGATGCTGGCATCCCGGTAAACAACAACATTAAAGGTGAAATAAATCAAGGAAAAGTGGATGATGGAGATCTGAAATAAAATCCCCAGCATCTGAAAATGTTGAAGAATCTCAACGAGTATGCCGGCCTCTGCCAGGAGAAAAGCAGGTAACGTTTCGAGTGTAGTGACCCAACATCAGAACTGAAAGCAACTGGCAAATAATATTTTGATATCCGGGGTGGCTTGATGAGTGAGGGTGAGATTAGATGAATGGATGGATAAATGTCCAGTGAGTGAGAGAGAGAGAGAGAGAGAGAGAGAGAGAGAGAGAGAGAGAGACAGAAATGAAAAGCAAACAAAGGGAATGATGATAAAGGAAAATAAAATGGGAGCCTATTCTAACATTTTCCCTTTTTATATATTCCTGAATATCATGCCAATTTAGGTGGGTCCCTATTTACATTGAATTATATTCTCTCTATCTCTGTTCCCTGAGTATGCTGATCAACTGCATCGGAAATGCGGGTGCTGTCGTTATAGTTGCTGAGATGCAGAGAAACGTAATTTTACATTGTCAACTGTTTTTTTGGAGAGAGGAACTGTTACTGTCGGACAGTGCAGTCATGTAACGGCTTTTTTTTCGCTCAGAAGAGAAATATTTTCAACACCGAATGCATGCACCGTGTGTGTGGGGATTTCACTTGCTCCTGTCATTACAAAGTAAGGGGACGCTTTTCTCGCGTTTGTATTGTCTGCTACTGGGTTCATTCAGAGACCTGAGGGTTTTGTGACCCCACTCTGGACGAGATATGAGCACTGCATGGTAAACAAATAGAGCTGAGACTGCATAGAAGGGAAGTTCTGTACACAAGGAGGGGGAGGGCACTGTAATATCCTTCCTAGGATTTCCAGGAATATGTTTCTAAGTTGGACCCATTCCAAGAGTAAAGTGTGAAACCAGTTTGTTTAAAAATAAGGGGGCCACTGAGCTGTGTCCTCTCCTTCAGTATAACCTGTAGCTTCACACCAGGGACAGGAATGTGCTGACACTCACCATGACATGAACTGCATTGATTCTGGAACATTCGAAGCGGGAGTGGGTAACATATGCACCTTCTCTGGAGTGCAGTCCTCCGATATATCACTAGCTGATAGAAGCCCTCTGCCGATGTGAGGGAGCATTGGTTCTGTATCCACAGGGGAAGATAAAGAAACTAACTTTCAGAAATACTAGGGAAACTGGTCAAAATGAGGAACTGCAGGAAACTAGAATTAATGAAGTGTATGTTTTTGAAAATCTAATCAAATTGAAGTTTGGTATGTTGCTGCATCTGATGAGCAACATCCCAGAGTATTGAGGAGGTGGGAACAGAGCTAGTGAAAGAATTACTGATTATTCTTCAAAGCTGGTTAGACTCTGGAAAGGATGCTGCAGACTGGAAAGCAGCTATTGAAAACAGTACGGAGAGGGAAAACCGAAAACTAAATAGTTTGGTGTCAGCTGCGAGAAAAGCATTGGAACCTTTTATAAGGAATGTGACAAATATACACTTGGAGAACAATGATATGATTTGGTCGATTCAGCCTAGATTCGGGAAAGGGAAATTATCTTTGCTAAACCTGCTGCAGTTTGTGGAGATTGTTGTTCTGACATCGACAATTGAGAAGCAGTGGGAGTGGAGTGTTTGAATTTTCAGAAGAAGTTTAACATGGTTGAATACAGGTGAGTGGAGACTATTAGACTCATGGGTAGGTACGGTGGAATACACTGAATAGATTAAAAATTGGATAAAGGGCAAAATGTGTGGAAGGCCTGTGGTGTATCAGAAGGATCAGTGCTTGGGCAATGGTTATTCACAAGGTATAAAATGAATCAGAGCGAAACAACAAACATGGTTCTCATTATTGTTTATTAAATGGTGAGAGTTTGGGAAGTGCTGTTGTTGAAAAGGACTTGGATGCCCTTGGTTATAAGCCAATAACAGAATTCATATAGGGCAGCAAGTAATTATAACTGTAAAGGATATATAGGCCGTTGAGCAAAATTACTAAAGTAATAGAGTAAATATATCTTACTCAATGGTCTTTTTTTTTTGAAAGAGTATTTGGGGTATTGTGTACAGACTGAGTCTGCTTTATAAATAATGATCTCCATGTCATAGAGACAGTGCAAATGATTTTCACCAGACTGAACCCTGGCATGATGGGACCATCAGGAGGTAGTGCAGTAACTATATGTTTAACCTGGAGCACTGTGAGAGAATAAGAATTTGAAACTTGATGGGTATGGACAGACACTCAGTATTTTGTTTCAATCAACCATTGACAAGGTGATAAATTGCAGATTTTCCATAGGATTCTCGATCCCCAATAGTTTACGCGCCTGTGCAGAGCACTCATTTCGATTCACAGAGATGTACGGGCTCTGAATGCACTTTAATGCGTAGTTACTTTGTGACCCTGCACTCAAAGTTACACTGTTCACAATCCTGTCAGAAGTTATAATACCTTCAGTCTGAAAGAGTTCGCCATTCCTCACCTACTTGACTTTCAGAAAGAACATCACTCAGCTGAGGAAGATGCTTTTGAGACTGGTTTAAAAAATGGCTTAATTCCCACTGCCAAACAACCACGCTAACATAACACGGATGTATCATAGGTAATGACACCACGAGGAATAACATGGAACAGTCCCTCTGTGCAGATCCTGCTCCATGTGTTTATGATATTGGAGCGTCTTTGACACCTTCCTGTTCCTGTGTTAGTAATTTGAGAAGCTGAACGACCTCTTCCTGTTCCTTTGTACGTGACTCCAGGTGTAAAATGGCTTGGTTCAGATATCGTGTAAAAGACGTGTGGGGCTAAGCAAAGTCCTTGTCCTTCTGTGTATCCTCCGGGAGGGACTGAATGGGCTGTCCCTCTTCTTGCACAGTTTTGATTGGCTGAATGGCTTCCCCATATTATTGTGAAGGCAGATTGATGTACTGATTGAACTCCTCCTTTTACTGTAGAAATCTGTAGCACTGTTCCATGAATGTTACCGACAGCTTAACAGCATAGGCTTGAACGTTGTCTCAGTCTTGTTGCAACCAAGACTGAGGGATGATGAAGTGTTCTGAATATTGAATATTGTGTAATCTGAATATTGAATATTGTAGAGTGAATATCCCGACTTCGGATTGATGCGAACTCAATGGACTGAGTAGCCTGCTTCCACACTGCAGGGATTCCTGTTGACAAACTGGAAATGTCTGGGCTGAGGGAGCTACACTGAGGATCTCCTGCAGTGATTTCCCACGGCTGAGATGATTGATGCCCACTGATGATAAACACCTTCCCTTGTGCTGTGAATGATTCCAAACACTGGAGAGTTTGCAATGGAATCTGATGAAGTGTAATTTTGATCAGCCTCCTTGATGTTATCCTCAGTTAAATACTGCCGTGATATCATGGCCATTCATTCTTAGCTGAAACCTTTTATTCACCTCTATCGCTCATATTGATAGGCCATGATGTAGGAACAGGCAGTGGATTCTTCAGGAAGAGAGTAGTGAACGTTAGGAATGCTCTATTCCAGAGAGTCTGGGGAGCTCTAGCAGTACGTTGCCTCCAACTGCTCCTGTCTAGCAGGTTTGAGGGTCTGAATGGAAAATCAGAACATCAGACTCAGAACCAGGATTAGGTCGTTAAACATTATGAGCCTTCTCCACCAGGCACTAAGTTTGTGGATGATCAGGTTATGGTCTCAGCCCCACTATCCTGTTTGTATCCCATTATCCATGAGTCAATCTCTGTCAAATACTTAACGAATACAGTTTAAATAAATGTAAACAAAAAGGCACCACATACCTCTGTGGAAGAGAATTCTCACTCAAAAGGCCCCTTTAGAATTACTTCTCATCTCTCTTACAGTGTCGTACAGCAGGCAACCCTGTCTACGTAAATCAATCATTCCAATCTGAGCTCAATCCATTTGCCAGAACTAGGCTCATATTCTCTAAATCGTTCCTATTAATATGCACACCCAGATGCCTTTTAAATGTTGAAACTGTACCAGCCTCCATCACTTTCTCTGACAGCTCATTCCATACACACACCACAATCTGCATGAAACTTTTGTTCCTTTACGATCTTTCTCCTCTCATCTTAAGCCTTTATCCTATAGTTTTGGACTCCCAGATGCTGGGGAAAAGACCTTGCTTTCAGATTGTCCATGTCACTCACGATTTTATAAACCTCTGTAATGTCACACCTCGGCCTTCGTTGTTCCAGAGTAAACAAGCCCTAGTCTGCCTAGCCTTTCCCTGTAGCTCATTCACTCCATGCTCGACAATATCATTGTAAAACCTTTCTGCACCCTCTCAAGATTAAAGGCATCCTTCCTACAGCAGACAGAACTGGATTAAACATAGTATTCTAAATCTGGCCTCACCAATATCCTGCCCTGTCGAAACATGATCTACCAACTCGCATACCCAATGCGCTGACCAATAAAGGAGAAGAAAGTGAGGACTGCAAATGCTGGAGATGCTGGCACTTTTCCAGCAACACATTTTTCAGCACTGACCAATAAAGGCAAGCATCCCAAACCCCATCTTCACCACCCTGTCGACCTGCGACTCCACTTTCAAGGATCTATGAGCCTATACCTTTTTGTTCGACAACACTCCTCAGGGATCCACCATTAATTATGTAAATCATGCCCTGTTTTATCTTATCAAAATGCAACACTACACATTTGTCTAAATTTAACTCCATTTGTCACTCCTTGGTCATCTGATCGAAGTCCCATTAAACTCAGAAGTAAATCTTGCTGACCACTGCATATCCAATATTGATATCATCGATAAACATAATAAAAAGACAAATATTTATATTCAAATAATTTATATAAATTACAAATGCAGCAGACTCAGCACCTTGTGTTACACCACTGGTCACAGTGCTCCAGTCTGAAAAGCTGTCCGCTACCACCCTCTGACTCCTAATTTCATTTTAATTTTGTAGTCGATTGGTTAGCTCATCTTGGATCCATTTGTCATCCAACCATACGATCTTGTCTGCCATGTGGAATCCTGTCGAATACCTTGCTGAGGACTGTATGGATAGCATATACCAAACTGCCTTCATTTTTTCTTGCCACCTCCACACAAAACGCAATCAATTTTGTTAGACACGATTTCCCATGCACAAAGTCATGTTGACTATCCCTAATCAGTAGCTGCATCTGTAAATGCATGTAAATCCTATCCTTCACAATCCTCTCCAGCAACGTACCCACGTCAGGCTCATCAATCAATAACTTAGGTCACTATGCCCCTTACTCGTCCCATACTTCCACTGATCACTGTAAATGTTAATATAAATAACTTGGTGATATGACAAACAATATAGGTCTCAGACTGGGCCAGAGTTAGGAACAAGTTAGGTAGGATTCTTTAATCTGCTACAATTGACAAGTTTATGACCCAAACAAAGTTACTCAAACTACGATGGAAAGATGAATGACAAACATTTTGGATCGTGCAAATCTGAGAACCGGTGTTTCCCTCTCTAAAAATACTGACGCATGCACACGTTTGATGACAAACTGAAAAACAAAATCTATGCAGAGAGTTAACTTGAAAGAACTATGATCAAATATTTATTGAAGTCATGATGACAGAAAACATGAGTGATGGTTCCAAATATCATTCAGCTTATGGAGCTATTCTGCTCTTACAAGCTACTGGTAATGGGATAACCTCCTGGAACAGGTGGATTTAGCTGAATTCCCTTTACTTCAGCAAGTGGGGTGATTCCAGTGATTCCTCGAAAGGAATCGTCCATGAGTGGTAAAGATGACTGAGGAGTTTTCAGGTCACACACATTGCTGGGAAAAAGAAGACGGAGAGAGGGAGCAACAGGCTGTTTCTTCTCAGGAAGGTTATATTTCCCCACTCTCTGAGTTGAATCACATATTAACGTTATCCAGTCGCAAACTGGACCAAATGAGGTCTCTTTGAACAGTGTCTGAACTGTACGATTCCATCACGTTCCCTGCTCCATGTAGGTACGTCATTGCTGCCGTCGGACACACAGTCATTTCTTTCATAACAAATCGCCCCATTAGATTTGAAGATGTGTTTCCATGTTCCCGTACACTTTTATAATACAACTTTCAATACCTTCACAATATCCGTACAAAAGTGAATACATTTTTATTCTTAAATTATTTCCCCAGTCTTATTCTCTCATAGAAGATAAAATATTCATCAGGTATTCACCAGCTCAAAATCGTACATGGTCAATAAGAACATTTCTCATTGTCAAGCCTAAACTTCTGATTGTTCAAAACATAATGCCTTCATCGCAAGAACGAATAAAGAGAAACATCTTTAAAAGGTTTCAAAAGCAACTTTTTTTTATTTCAGTGGTATTACAACCCACACACAGTACATCAGATGCCGTCTCAGCAATGGCGTGTTCAGATGCAGTAAAACAACCTTAAAATCATACCTGATACCCTTTGCAAGAAAAAATATAATTCCATCAATTTTCGAAATCACGTGCTGCATCTATAGATGAACTTGTTGCGATATTTGTACCAGAACACACGAATCCCTTTGTACCACTAAATTCGGCATTCTACCTCCAGTTATACAATTTACTGTTGTTTTATGCTTCCTCCAAAACATCTTCCCATCACTGACATTGTACATTTTTTGCGCGTAATTTTTGCTCACGACCCTGCCCTGTCTGTATCTCCTTGCAGACTCTCTGCCACCACTTCACATCTTATTGAATGTTTATGCTGTTGTATGAGCAAACTGAGATCCAATACATTCCGCCCCTTCATCCAAATCATTAACCGAGATTGTAAACTGTTCAGAAACTCACACTGATCCCTCAGGAGGTCCACTAGTTACAGCTTTCCAACCTGTAAACAAGCAATTATCTCTTCTCCATATTTCCTGGTAGCTAACCAGGGCTCCCTTAGAAAATTTGCATCGCCTCAAGCTATACTGTGTAGTTGATTGTCGATTTGTTCCTGAGCTAAGCCGTCCTCCATTCGGGTCATCTGTTGTCATATGATCAGGTGGAGTTCGTACCGTCAATGATCCTGATCCCTGACAGTTTAAAAGATGAGCACAGAATATAGACTAACGTTTGACGGGATTGTTACCAGGTCAAAAATGCTGTCTTTTAGATGCAGTAGTAGAACTCTACTGCAATATCAGTCATTTGCTCAAATTTCACCAGACAGACACTGATGAGGTGGGGAGATTTCCTGTTAGCTTGATTAGCATTCATCCATTTAACAACACAAACAACAATCTTCATCATTAATTTCATTTTTGGCTGTTTGTTCTATTTTGAAAAATTGCTGCAGTCACTACACATTAAAATAAAATATTGTCTTTGAGAGGGGACCTTATAGAGGTTTATAGAATCTTGAGGGGTAGGAATAGGGTAAGTAGGCAAAGTCTTTTACCTGGGGTAAGAGAGTCCAGAACTAGAGGGCATAGGTTTAACGTGAGAGGGGAAAGATATGAAAGGGACCTAAGGTGCAATTTGTGCACACAGAGTATGATGTGTGTATGGAATCAGCTGCCAGAGGAAGTGATGGAGGCTGTTGTGATTACAACATTAAAAAGTAATCCAGATGGATATATGGAAAGGAATGATTCAGAGGGATATGGGCGAAATGGTGGCAAATGAGACTAAATTACTTTAGGACATCTGGTTGGCAAGGATGAGTTGGACTAGAGAGTCTGTTTTTCTGATATATATCTCTATTACACTATGTCCAAATCCTTCATTCTGTTCCTGTGTATCTCATTAGAGGGGCAAAATGATCTCCTCCTGCCTCAGTGCAGAGATACTGACTGGATGAATAGGGTCTCCCTCTCCCAATCTAACAGCCTCAATGTGTGCAGTGAGAGAACATGGGATAGGTGATCCAGCCGGCTGCTGAGTTTATAAAGATCCTGGCTGGTCTGTTTGCGACTGAAAAGCCCTTTCCTGTCTATTGTCAATGAACACTGATTTCCCTGTCCCACAAAGGTCAGTCAAGGTCAGACTTGAATATCTTCAATGACAGAGTCTTCACTGTTCCCGGGGGATGAGAATATCACAGACAATCACAAGGAGATAGGAACATCCGTTTCTCAATCTCGGGGAACCTCTAAATCTAAAAGTGTATGAATACAGAGCAAGTCACCTTCTCTTTTATTTTAGAAATGAGGGCACAACCAATTGGAAAGATATAGACCATCCAGCCCCACAAACCTATCCCCCCTTCCTATTGACTCTGTTCATTAAAGTATTTATCAAACTCAGCCTCCACTGCTCTCTTGGGTCAACATTTCCGATTGTGTTAACCATGAATTGGACTGTTTGGGCCATCGAGTCTGATCAGCTGTTCGATCATCACTGATATATTTCTCAACAAAATGTTCCTACCTTCTCACTGTAACCCTTGATCCCCTTATCAATCAACACGTACCTCTGACTGAAAAAAAACAGAACTGTGTCTGTGTCTCTGCATGTCTGTATGCGTGCGAGTGTTTCTGCTTATTGACAGTAGACAGAGGGTGGTGGAAGAGGTTGTATTTTGGACTGGAGGCCTGTAACCAGCGGCGTTCCACAGGGTGTAGTGCTGAATCCACTTTTGGTTTACATTTATATCAATGATTTCGATGAGAATTATAGAAGGTATGGTTAGCATGTTTACGGATCACACTAAAATTAGTTATATAGTGGAAGGTGAAGAAAGTTACATAAAATTACAAACAGATCATGATTATTTGGATCAATGAATCATAGAGCTGTGCAGCGCAGAAGCAGAACTTTTGGTTGAACTCATTCGTGTCAACCAGATGTTGTAAGTTAACTTAGTTTTATTTTTCAGCATTTCTTCCATATCATGTCCACATCCAGATCCCTTTTAAATGTTGTAATTGTACCAGCCTCCACCACTTTTCCTGGCAGCTCTTTGCATGTATGCATCAGCCTCTGCATGAAAATGGTCCCCTTAGGTCCCATTTAAATCTTGTCCAACTCACCTTAATACTATGTCTTCTGGTTGTGGACTTCCCTACCCTGGAGTAAAGACCCTGACTATTCACCCTAATATGGTCTTCATGATGTTATAAACCTCCAGAAGGTGCAAATGTGACTCCAACCAACACGAAATGCTGTATTTTCAGTCATCCCAGGCCTAAATTCTGAAATTCAATTATGACACCTCTTCCTTCTCCATGATATCACAATTCTGAAGTCATTTTAATCAAATTGTTCAGCCACATTATGAAACACCTCTGTGGGATTTGAATCTAGACTTTCGGGCTTACACTACCACTACTTGGCAATAGTCCCAAAAGCTGCAAAATTATTCTCGTGTGCGTTTTTTCATCAGCCTGTTTTGAAATACTGTGACATACCTCCGTGACAGGTAGGACTTGAATCTAAACCTTCTGGTCCAGAGTGAGAGACACTATCACGCAAGTTCAGGTATAGGAATCTAACCCAGAGCTCTGGCTTAGCTGCATGGGCATTGCATAATACACAAGTCTTAAACCATTCCCAGATTTTGGGTCGCATTTTAAATGTCAGCTTTCGGCTCTGTGTGGATTCATTAAAATTTGGTTCACTTTTACTGAATTACACAGTTAAAAGAATTACATTGCTTAACAGATGAAAGGTACTCACCTCAAATATAGGATGTTGAGTGTACGTGCTCTGCCTTCGAGTCAAACTATGAAGATCTTTAATTGTTTGCCTATGATTTCCACCTTAAGTGGCTATTATCTGACATCTGCAATAGAACATAGAACATAGAAGAATACAGCGCAGTACAGGCCCTTCGGCCCTCGATGTTACGCCGATCCAAGCCCACCTAACCTACACTAGCCCACTATCCTCCATATGCCCATCCAATGCCCGCTTAAATGCCCATAATGAGGGAGAGTCCACCACTGCTACTGGCAAGGCATTCCATGAACTCACGACTCGCTGAGTAAAGAACCTACCCCTAACATCTGTCCTATACCTACCCCCCCCCCTTAATTTAAAGCTATGCAATATGAGGGAAAGACATCCTGTAGACACACTCTGCACTATAAAGGATGTGGAACAGATACTTTTCACTGAACACCAGAGATGAAGAAAGAGTATTCTTTCTGGATCAAATAAAGCAATCACTCTTTCCCACCTGTAACGTGGGACTGCCCTCTTCTTAAAAGCACGAAATTATCCAAGGCAGCGGTCTACTTTCAAACCTTTCTTCCCCAGTACTATCACTCACTGGGCTGAGGACTGGCAGATGGAATTTAGTTTCGATAAATACAAGGTACCAGAATTTGGTAAAACAAGCAACGAGAGGACATATAGAATTCAATGTTAGGCAATTGGTAGCGTTGTAGAACAGAGGGTTCTCGTGGTTTTGGTATATTTATTTGAAGTTTGCATCATGTGTAGGCAGGGTGGATATGAAAGGGTTTGATTTGCTGTCCTTCATTGCTCAGACCTTTGAGTATAGGAGATGGAACATTATCTTCAGGTTGTGCTGAGATTCGTGAAGTCTCTCCTGAAGTTCTGTGTACAGTTCTGGTCACCCAGTCACATTGAGGATATTATTAAACTGGAGACGGTTCAGAAAAGATTTACCAGAACGTTGCTGGGAATGCAGTGTTTATGTTATAAGAACAGGTTGGATGGACAAGGACCTTTTCCACTGCAGCGTAGGCGGTAGAGACCTTATCAATGTTATAGAGGTTTAAAAAACAATGAGAAGTATAGATAATGTTGAATGGCGGGTTTCCTTTCCTTAGGGTGGTGGACTTCAACACTAGGGTATGATTTTAAGATGAGAGGAGTAGGTTTTACAGAAGACATAGTGTCATAGAGCTGTCCAGCATAGAAACAGACATTCCTATCCAACTCGTCCCTACTGACCAGATGTCCTACAGTAATGTAGTTCCTTTTGCTAGCTTTTGACACATATCCCCCTAAACGCTTCCTATTCATGTTCCCATCCAGATGCCTTTTAAATATTGTAATTGTCCCAGCCTCTACAACGTCCTCTGGCAGCTCGTTACATACATAGCACCTCCTCTTTGAAAACGTTGCCCCTTAGATCCCTTTTAGTTAGTTCCCCTCTCACCTTCAACTTTTGCCCTTTAGCTTTGGAACGTGCTACACTGGGAAAAGAGATATTAGCTATTTACACTATTAATTCCACGTATGAATTTAAAATCCTCTAAGATCACCGCACCACCGCTAGTGGTCCGGGAAAATAACACCGGCCTATTCAGCCTCTCCATATATCGCAAAGCCTCCAACCCAAGCAACATCTTTGTAAATCTTTTCTGAACCCTTTCAGGTTTCACACATCCTTCCTCCATGAGCGAGACTGTAATTGCATGAAGTATTCAAAATGGCCTAACCAATGTCCTGTACAGTCGCAATATGCCCTCCCAACTGCTTTATTCAATGCACTGACCAACAACAACAAACATATCAAATACCTTCTTCACTATTTTATATACCTGTGACTCCACTTTCAAAGTATTATGAACCTGCATTCCAAGGTGTCTTTGTTTCGCAACACTTCCCAGGGACTTAACATTAAATGTCTAAGTCAAGCCTTGATTTTCCTTTCTGAAATGCAGCATCTCATATTTACATAAAATAAAATCCATCTGTCACTCCTCAGGTCATTGGCCCATCTGATCAAGATCCTGTTTTAATTCGAGGTGACTTTCCTCTTTGTCCACTGTACCTCCACTTTTGGTGTCATCTGTGAACGTACTAACCATTCCACCTATTTTCACATCCAATTTACTTCTATAAATGGCCAACAGCAGTGAACCTAGCACCAATCGTTGTGGCACTCCACTAGTCACAAGTCTCCACTCTGAAAAGCAACCCTCCACCATCACCCTCTGCCTTCTACTTTCGAGCCAGTTCCGTATCCAACTGGCTTGTTCTCCTTGCATTCCGTGAGATCTAACCTTGCTAACCAGTTTCCCATGGGGAACCTTGTCGGACGCCTTATGGAAATTCATATAGATCACGTCTACCACTCTACCTTCATCAATCCTCTTTGCTAGTACAACAAAACAAAAATCATGTTTGTGAGACATGATTTGCCACGCACAACACCATGTTGACTATTTCTAATCAGTCCTTGCCTTTCGAAATGCATGTACATCCTGTCCCTCAGGATTCACTCCAACAACTTGCCCACCTCCGATGCCAGGCTCACTGGTCTATTGTTCCCTGGCTTTTCCTTCCCAATTTGTTTAATAATATCACCACGTTGGTAATCTCGTACCTTCCAGAATCTTACCTGTGGCTGTTGATGATAAGAACATGCCATCAAGATTCCCAGGAATCACTTCCCGAGCTTCCCACAGAGTTCTTGTATATACCTGATCAGGATCCATGAATTGCATTTTTATTACACACCTCTTGGTTGGTAAATGGAATGAACGTCCTGAGAAATGATGGATGTGGGTAAAGTCACAACATTTCGAAGACTTTTTAAAGTAAAAGAATACGAGACGTTTTGGAAATATATGGTACATGCCCAGGAACGTGAGGATAGTCGAGTTTCAGGTTATCGTTAGCATTGTGTTTATGGGCAGATAGGTCCGTTTCCAAACCCCCTGTATAACTTCATGACACCATGTGTGTTTGTGCGTCGAAGTTTCTATCTGCATATTTCTGTCTGCGCTTGTCCATTTGTGTGTGTCTATATGTCTCTGTGTGTATGTATTTCTCTGTACATGTTATGTACATGCATTAGTGTGTATATATATGTTTGTAACTCTGTCTCTGCATCTCTGAGCAATAGGAACTCTTTTGTTTTGGGGGTGAATCATTGAAATGGGGTTCAAAGCCTCCCTCCCTCCCTCTCCCTCGGTCTGTCGCACTTTTGTTTAAAGTGATACAATGCCACACTCCTGGTCTGCTTTCGGACTTTTCAATCCTTTCTCACACATAAGATTATATGGAAGAGTAACTTACTAAATATTGCATTTTACAGGAAGTGTGTGTGTGCGTGTGTCAATGTATGTCTGCCTCTGTGTGCGCATGCCTGTGTGTCTGCGTTTGTGTGTGTCGGTGTGTGCATGTCTCTGTGTATCTCTGTGTGTCTGTGTGATAATATATGTGTTTGTTTTGTGTGTGCGTGCGAGTGCCTGTGTGTTTGTGTGCATCTGTGATTCTGCGTGTGTGTGAGGAGTGTGGGTGTCTGTGTGAAGGGGGTTTGTAAGGGGGTTTTCTATGTGTCAGTGTGTGTATGCCTCTGTCTGTATGCCTGTGTATGTGCATATCAGTGTGTATCTGTGTGCCTGTGTGTGTGTGTCTGTGTGTTTCTTTGTGCATGTACGTACGTACATGTGCTTTTTGCGTGTCTGCATATGTGTTAGTTGTGTATCTGGCTGAGTGTGTCTGTCCGTGTATGAGTGTACATGTGTATTTGTGGGGGGGGGGGTGTCTGTTTGTGTTAGTGTGCATGTTTGTTTGAGTGTGTATGCCTGTCTGTCTGTGTAAGTGTCTGGGTGTGAATGTATGCGTGTGTGTGTGGGAATGTGGGTGCCTTAGTGTGTTAGTGTGTGTACATGTTTGAGTGTGTATATCTGGCTGTCTGTGTCTGTGTCTGTCTGTGTGTGAGCATATGTGGGTGTGTGTGGGCAGTGTGGATGTCTCTGCGTGGGGAGTGTGGATGTTTTCGTGTGTGGGAAGCATGGCTGTCTTTGTGTTTGTGTGCGTGTGTCTGTGTATGCTTCTGTGTCTGTGTGTGCGTATGTCTGTGTCAAAGAGTGTGGTGCTGGAAAAGCACAGAATTTCAGGCAGCATCCAAGAGGCATGAAAGTTGGAATTTCGAGCATAATCCCATCATTAGTAATGAGGCTTGTAGACCAAGTGGGCTCAACGATAAATGGAAGGTGGTGGTGCTTGGGTAAGGTAGCTGGGATGGCGACAATTAAATGAAGGTGGAGTGAAGGTGATAGGTTGAAGTAAAGGGTGAAGTGGATAGTGGAACTGAAGATGGACAGGTAGTACAGTTAAAGAGGGAGGTGCCGAGTTGGAAGGATGGATCTGGGATAAGTTCTGGTTGGGGGTTGGAATGAAGAAACGAATGACATCTGTGGCTGTGTGTGTTTTGCGGGTGTGTGTGTGTATGTATATATGTCTGCATGAGTTTAAGCATGTGTGTGCGTGTGTGTGTGTGTGTGTGTCATGGGCGTGTGTATGTCTCTTTGTGTGTGTGGCTCTCTGCGTCTGGGTGTGTGTCGGGTGTGCGTGCCTTTGTAAGCGCGTGTGTAGGTTGGCTATGAGTATGTGTATCTGTGTGTGAGTGTCTGTGTGCAGCTGTATATGTATGTGTGCACGTATCTCTGTGTGTACGCGTGTTTGTAGTGTGTGGGTAAGTGTGTGGAGGGGAGGTGGCTATGAGTATTGTGTATCTGTGCGTGAGTGTCTGTGTGCAGCTCTATGTGTGTACATGTCTGTGTGTGTGTGCGTGCTTGTAGTGTGTGTGTGTGTGCGTATATGTGTGTTGATGGTGCTCTCAGTTTGCATAGTGCTGTGAGCTGATACACTCCCTCTGTCCTTCCTAAACTGAATCCCTGATGATTTTCGCCCTCCATTACCACCTGTAGAGAGGGGTGGGGAGACCAACAGAGACTGACAGCAACAGAAAGCTCAGCAAGTCTGTCAGCATCTGGGGACAGAAATGAAAGTTAATGTTTTGGGTTGAGTACCCCTTCCTCAGAAACTCATGTCAGGGGGATAGTACATCACATTAACATCACAGAAACTGCCAGACTCGCCCCACACTGATACACACAGATAAACACACACTAACACAGAGACATACACAGAGACACTCAGCCATACACAGACACTAATACAGACATGGAGTATCTGTCAGTATTTCTCTTGCTCCGATAACTTTTTCAATATATCACTTGGTCTCTGGTGTGTGTCAGTTTTTTTTTTCAGTCTGTCCTTGGGGAGTGTTTTCGTATTGAGCTTGTTCACACTAGTGAGTGAGTCAGTATTTATGTGTGGAGTGTGATTGTAGGGCAATTTCAATGCTTGCAGAAACCAAACCTGGAAGAATTGCAAAGTGTGTGGAGGACAATGTGGAACTCCAAAAGGGCAGTGACAAATTGATGCAGTGTTCTGTTTTATGGCAGATGAGCATCAATGCAGAGCAGTGTGAAATGATGCATTTGGTCGGAATAACGTTGACAGACAATATAAAACATCTGTACCGTTAAAAAAGGGCTGCAGGAGCACAGGATGCTGGATGTATGAGGACAGATTAATGAACATGGCAGGACAAGTGAGGACAGCAGTAAATGTCACAGATTATTTTCAGTATCTGAGCTTTTTACAGGAGGAGATGTAGGAGGGAGTCTCCATGCTCCCTTTCTGGGAGGTAGTGGTGACGATGTGATGTGAGCCCACCCTCCTGCCCACCGAGATGGTGGGGTTTCCTGTTTTTACGTAATCGACACAAAAGAGAGATGGCATCAGGGCCACGGCTTCTAAGTTGTGCCGTGGGAAACGGAACTTCCAGTGGTTTAAAAGTGAGAATTGCCCTTCACTGGACATTGCTCCTTGCTCGTTTGGTGAGACGTGGATGTTTCAGAATCTCCACACGAATCATTCCGGTCCTCTCCGACTCGTACCAGGGTCCTGGTGGTGGTGGCGGAGGTAGCGGGATGCGGAAGCGGATATCAGGCACTCCACCACCCGGCTTGACCCTTTCTGTCCTATTCCAGGCTGTTTCTCCTGGACTGGGACAAAGGGAGGGAGGGAGGGAGGGAAGTTTGCAGTGGGTGGCCCTGCTCTTAGTTCTGGTGTAGGTGTGGCAGGGGAAATGGTGAGGTGTCAGTGTGGAGTCAGTCCATAGTGTTATTTGTCTGGGTGGTATAGTGGAGGGAAATTGGGAGGGAGAGAGTGGGAGAGAAGGTGCAAGAGTGAGAGTGGTGGAGCATGAGCTTAGTTCGGTGGTCGGTGCTATAACAAATATACAGTGAGTGTGATGGAGCAGAGAGAATACAGTGCCCCTCATCCTGACGGAGCAGGGAAGGTTATTGATGCTTGTCCCGTATTGCTGGACATTTCCTCAGACCGCAGATTCTGCACTGAGCTAGGTGGTGCGCTCGGACTATGCTCAGTGGGTCTGGTGGTGTGGTTGCCTCTGGGAAGAGAATGGTCCACCTCTGTACTAGCCAATCCACCAGGACTTCCAAACCCCTGCAAAAAAACCGTGCTGTAATTGTCCCTTATCTGCCATGCTCAGGGCAAACTGTGCAGGGCAACTTCTAACTAAGCAAGTTCAACCGTGTGCCCATTGGCCTTTTGAAGATGGTCCCAGTGCCAGAGATCACAGAATATCCAGGGGCATCCGAGTGATGGTGAGTACCTCCAGTCATGATGGGTGGGAGAATCGGGCTGGTATTGAATAAAAGGGACACCAAGTGTGGGGTGGGTAGTTAATGAGGTGAGTTTGATAAGATAGCACCAGGAAACTTGCTCAGCCTCGGATAGACAATCCCTCTGTCACATTCAATGAAAACGTCACTGAAACAAATTATTGTTTGATTCAGCCCAGTGAGTCATAGATTCTGTTGAAACCCACTAACAGTCACAGCTGCAGTTGCTTGTCCAATGCTCTCCATCACAGAGAAGGACATAAACTTGACCTACCCTTGGGAAATAAGGTGGGGCAGGAGATTGAGTTATCAGTGGGGAAGCACTTTGGAACAAGTAATCATAATTCTATTAGTTTTAAAACAGAGGTGGAAAAGGATGAAGTGGGTCGAAAAGATAATGTTTTAAATTGGAGGATGGCTAATTTGATGATATTAGGCAAGAACTTGGATAGGGTAAATGGATAAACTCTTTTACCTCGGATCCGAGAGTCCAGAACAAGAGGGTATAGATTTAGGATGAGAGGGGAAAGATATAAAAGTGACCTAAGGGACAATGTTTCACACAGAGGGTGGTCCGTGTATGGAATGAGCTGCTAGAGGAAGTGGTGGAAGCTGGTACAATTGGAACATTTAAGAGGCATTTGGATGGGTGCATGAATAGGAAGAGTTTGGAGGGAAATGGACCGGATGCTGGCAGGTGGGATTAGATTGGGTTGGGATATCTAGTCGGCATGGACGAGGTGGACTGAAGGGTCTGTTTCCATGCTGTACATCTCTATGACACTATGACTCTAAATTCCAAACGGGATTGGAATCGATATTCACAGATAAGGGGCCAGCTGAGAAGAAGGAGCCTTCAAAAATGAGATGTCAAGAGCCCAGAGACAGTATGCCTCTGTTAGGGTGAAGTGTAAGGCAGGTAGGTGTAAGGGACGCTGGTGGACTGGAGAAATTGATGGCCTGGTCACGGATAAGAGAGAAGCATATGTCATGTAGAGTTATCAGGAGTCGATGTTTTTACAGTATTCAGTCACGGGGTGAGAGTATAAATGGTTTAGCCTGCATTTATTACCCATCACTAATTGCCCAGAGGGCAGTTAACAGTTAACCATATTGTTGTGGGTCTGGAGTCACGTGTATCCTAGACCAGGTAAGGTTGGCTGTTTGCTTCCTTCAAGGGCATCAGCGAACTAATTGTGTTTTTCAAACAATCAAAAATAGATATATCATTGTCATCAGCCTCTGAATTCCAGATTTAAAATGACGGTCGAGAAGAGTCTATCGCCAGTAGGGGTACACTTAAAAGAGAAATCCGGTGGCCATAAATGGGACATGAGATAGCTTTGACAAATAGGGTTAAGGAGAATTCAAAGGGACTGTACAAATACATTAAGGACGGAAGAGTAACTCGGGAGAGTTTTGGACCACTTAAAGATCACCAAGATGCCGATGTGCAGAATCCAAGGAGATGGAGGCGATACTAAACAAGCACCTTGCATCAGCATTTACTGTGCAGAAGGATATGGAAGCTAAAGAATTTCAGAAATAAATAGTGACATCTTGAAAATTGTCTGTATTACAGAGGAAGAGATGCTGGAGCTCGTGAAACCTGTAAAGATTTTAAAATCCCCATGACCGGATCAGGTGTCCCCTAGAACTCTGTGGGAAGCTAGGGAAGGGATTGCTGGGCCGCGTTCTGAGATATTTGTATCTTTGATTGTCACAGGTGAGGTGCCAGAAGATAGGAGGTTTGATAACGTGATGTCATTACTTTAAAAAAATTAAGAAGGATGGTAAGGAATAGTCGATGAGCCTGACGTCAGTGATGGGCAAGTTGTTGGTCTGGATTATGAGGCACAAGGTTTACATGTATTTTGAATGGCAAGGACGAATACGGGATGGTCAACGGAGCTTTAAGCTCAGGAAATCATGTCTCACTAAATTGACTGAGATTTTTGGAAGAACTGACTCATTTGAGGCAGTGGTGCACATTGCCGATATAGACTTCAGTCAGGCATTTGACAACGTTCTGCATGGTAGACTGGTTAACAAGGTTAGTTCACTTGGAATGCAAGGAAAACTAGCCACGTGGATACCAAATTGACTCGAAGGTAGGAGATAGAGGAGGTGATGGAGGATTGCTTTTCGAACTGGAGGGTTGTAACCAGTGGTGTGCGACAAGTATCAGTGCTGGGTCCACCGTTTTTCATTATTTATATAGATCATTCGGATGTGAACACAGCAGGATGTACACACTTAATGGTAAGGTCCTCGGGAGTGTTGCTGAACAAAAACGTCTTTAACTGTAGGTTCAAAATTCCTTGAAGGTTGTGTTACAGTTCTACAGAAGACTGTAGAAGCCATTTGGTATGCTTGCCTTTATTGGTCAGTGCTTTCACGATATGAATTGGGAAGTCATGTTGCTGCTGTACAGCACATTAATTCGGTTCTTTTGGAGTATTGTATTCAATTCTGGTCTTCCTCCTATCAGAAAGATATTGTGAAACTTGAAGAGAGTCAGAAAATATTTACAAAGCTGCTGCCAGGATTTGAGCTATAGGGAGAGGGTGAGTAGGTTAGGGTGATTTTTCTTGTGGTATGAGAAGAATATACAGGGTGAATAGCCAGGAACGTTTTTCGTAAAAGTAGAGGGCATGGATATCAGGTGAGACCGAAGGACCAACTTTTTGTAACACAGATTGGTGCATGTGTGGAATGAGCTGTCAGTGGAGGTGGTGGTGGATGATATGGTTACAACATTTAAAAGGCATTTGGATGGGTACATGAAGAGGAAGGGTTTACATTGTTATGGGCCAAATGCTGGCAAATGGGACTAGTTTAATTTGTGATATCCCATCGGCATGGACGAGATAGACTGAAGGGTCTGTTCCTGTGCTGTACATCTCCGAGAGTCTATGATTCTGTCTGAACTCACACCAGTGTACTATTAATTCATCATTGCCGGAAATACCAGCTTATGTTGCTTGATGCTATCGAAATATCTTCACATTTTGAAATCTGCGAACACATCCTTCCACAACACTGACTCTGAGTCTCTCTCCGTCCGTCTATTTCCCAAATCCCTCCCATTTGTTGCTGTTGAAACTGTTGGTATTTAAACTGAGCATCAGCTTCCAACATTAAGCAGCTTAGAAACAATGTTCAAAAAGCATAGCATGTGTTTTATTTGACTTCCCGGTGTCTTGCCCTGTGCTCCATGTTGGATAGTGGAGTTTCAGCAGTTTTGATGCACAACTCTCTAACTTGCTCTGCGCCGATCAATTGAACGCGTGTGTTAATAGCGCTCTGCTGATCATGTGCTCAGTAACAAGGTATCACTTGCACTGTTACTGATCCAGACCATGCTTCACACAAGCACTTGAGTGATATTTGACTTAATTCTAGTTTTGGAGCGTTAGTGGAAAAGCTGGGGATGGTTTCCTGGAGGCTGTGCTTTAAGCTGCTGTGGAAATTCAGGAAGGCCAGATGCTTTGGTGACCAATTGGGATGAGTCCTGGAGACTGTAGTGACAGCATCTGGGTCCGCGACATGACCATCAAAAGGAGCAGAGACTGCAGAAAGAAGAATCTCATCAAAATAGAATGAGGGAATCACAATAAGATCAGAGAATAACCGCCGCCTATCCCTGTGGCCCATTCTCGAGCAGTTGAGTGACGGCCTCCTGTTCCTGTGTTCCAGTCTCCACCTGCTGCCCCGAGTAACTGGCTCCAATAGCTGTGTGCTCTCCTCCTGCTGCCGCTCAGTGACAGGCTCCAATACCTGTGTGCTCTCCTCCTCCTGCTTCTGAGTAACCGGCTCCAATAGCTGTGTGCTCTCCTCCTGCTCCTCCTGAGTAACAGGCTCCAATATCTGTTTCCTGTCCTTGTGCTGCTCCTGAGTAACAGGCTCCAATAGCTGTGTGCCCTCCCCCGGCTGCTCCTGAGTAACAGGCTCCAATAGCTGTGTGCCCTCCCCCGGCTGCTCCTGAGTAACAGGCTCCAATAGCTGTGTGCCCTCCCCAGGCTGCTCCTGAGTAACAGGCTCCAATAGCTGTGTGGTCTCCACATGCTGCTCCTGAGCTACACGTTCCAATAGCTGTGTGCTCTCCACCTGCTGCGCCTGAGTAACAGGGTCCAATAGCTGTGTGCTCTCCTCCTGATTCTCCTGAGAAACAGGCTCCAATAGCTGTGTGCTCTCCACCTGCTGCGCCTGAGTAACAGGGTCCAATAGCTGTGTGCTCTCCACATGCTGCTCCTGAGCTACACGTTCCAATAGCTGTGTGCTCTCCACCTGCTGCGCCTGAGTAACAGGGTCCAATAGCTGTGTGCTCTCCTCCTGATTCTCCTGAGAAACAGGCTCCAAGAGCTGTGTGCTCTCCACCTGCGGCTCCTGAGTAACAGGCTCCAATAGCTGTGTGCTCTCCACATGCTGCTCCTGAGCTACACGTTCCAATAGCTGTGTGCTCTCCACCTGCTGCGCCTGAGTAACAGGGTCCAATAGCTGTGTGCTCTCCTCCTGATTCTCCTGAGAAACAGGCTCCAAGAGCTGTGTGCTCTCCACCTGCGGTTCCTGAGTAACAGGCTCCAATAACTGTATGCTCTCCACCTGCTGCCATTGGGTAACAGGCTCCAATAGCTGTGTGCTCTCCACCTGCTTCTCCCGAGTAACAAGCTCCAATAGCTGTGTGCTATCCTACTGCCCTGAGTAACAGGCTCCAATGCCTTTGTGCTATCCTGCTGCTCCTGAGTAACAGGCTCCAATACCTGTGTGCTCTCCTCCTGCTGCCCCTGAGTAACAGGCTCCAATAGCTGTGTGCTCTTCTCTTGCTGATCCTGAGTAACAGGCTCCAATAGCTGTGTGCTCTCCACCTGCTGCCATTGGGTAACAGGCTCCAATAGCTGTGTGCTCTCCTCCTGCTGCTCACGAATAACAGACTCCAGTAGCTCTGTGCTCTCCTGCTGCTCCTGTGCAATGGAACTGAAGGGCTGAATGGCCTGTTCACATTCCATTCGGTTCATATTGACTGAAATCTTTTTGCTGTTTCTGTAAAATAGCATCAAAGTCAGAATGTCACATTTATATATCTTTTTCTCAGTAATTGAGCAATCATGCTGACTGACTCTCCTTTTGTTATACAGGTCTGAGAAGGTGAACGAATAACAGGTTCGAGAGGCTGATCAGTTCCTCCTGTCCCTCTGTAATAGGCCGAAAGGCCTATGTCTTCCTATATCTCTATAGCAGGCACTTGGGGACAAAATTGTTTCTCCCTGTTCCTGAGCAGCAATTTCAATGCACTGAATGTTGCCTCGAGCTTATGAAATGGTTTGATGCCAGGGCATTTCAAACTACGAGCAGCATTACGCAAGGAATCGAGAAAATTACGTACCAGGCATTTTATGCATCTGGTCTGTTATTCTATCCCTGTCTGCTTTTATAAACAGGGTGGAACACATACAACCCTGCAATGTTCCAGCAATATTCCTACATACAAGGAAGAAAGATTAAAAAGATTGAAGATTTTATGATCTACCCCTCAGCAACCGTCATCCACTCATTCCAGACTGAGTAAATGTTCCCTTTTATCGGGATGTGTAAAATGATGTAAGGAACTGGTTAACTGAACCTGTTTGTTTGGTGACTGTGATTAATGTCAGTCTCCATAGATTATACATATCCCAGTGGAGGGTTTACATCTTTTAATGATAAAATAGGCACCGTTCAATGTGTTATCCCATAGTATGAGTGGGTGTATCACCAACAGCACTAGCAGGGATCAGCAGCTACAGAGACAGGAGAATGGGAGATCTAAATCTGAGAACATTAGTTTGGAATGTAACAACAATGAACAGGACTTTATCTTATTATGTATGGATTATTTCTACATATCATTTGTGGCTATTACCATGGCGGATCGAATATGCACTTGACATTATTCAATGTTTTTATTATCCTACCCTGGCTATTGTTGGTAGTAAGTTTCACTGTCCATTTATTATTTGCATTAATCATGTGTGACTGTATTATTGTTATTTTCATTTACTCTACTCTGTAAATATTCACTGTCCAACCACCACGAACAACAATTGTGAACTTGTTCATTCTTTCTCTCCTTCTTTCGTTCTGGCACTGTGCCTTGTCGGTTGACCTACTCAGTTTCAGCTATGAACCACAATTCAATATTTAAATATTGAACGCTTGGAGAGCACTGTCTTCTGTTCTGGTTACAACCACCATTTCGTTCCTCTGACTTCATTCCATCCCTGGCCATTATCTGAGGCTGAAACAGACGAGGCACAACTATGTTGATCCCTTTGGCCATGAGCTGATTCTTGACCCATAGCTTAACCATTCCTATTTGTAATAGAACATAGAACATCGAACAGTACATCACAGAACAGGCCCTTCAGCACACGATGTTGTGCCGACCACTGATCCTCATGTATGCACCCTCTAATTTCTGTGACCATATGCATGTCCAGCAGTCTCTGAAATGTCCTGAATGACCTTGCTTCCATAACTGCTGCTGGCAACGCATTCCATGCTCTCACAACTCTCTGTGGATAGAACCCGCCTCTGACATCCCCTCCATACTTTCCTCCAACCAGCTTAAAACTATGACCTCTCGTGTTAGTCATTTCTGTCATGGGAAATAGTCTCTGACAATCAACACTATCTATGCCTCTCCTTATCGTGAATACCTCAATTAGGTCCCCTCTCCTCCTCCTTTTCTCCAATGAAAGTCCGAGCTCAGTCAACCTCTCTTCATAAGATAAGCCCTCCAGTCCAGATAGCATCCTGGTAAACCTCCTCTGAGCCCTCTCCAAAGCATCCACATCTTTCCTATAATAGGGCGACCAGAACTGGACTCAGTATTCCAAGTGCAGACTAACCAAAGTTTTATAGAGCTGCAACAAGATCTCACAACTCTTAAACTCAATCTCCCTATTAATGAAAGCCAAAACACCATATGCTTTCTTCACAACCCTGTCCACTTGGGTGGCCATTTTAAGGGATCTATGTATCTGCACACCAAGATTCCTCTGTTCCTCCACACTGCCAAGAATCGTATCCTGAACTCAGCTTTAAAATTCGATCTTCCAAAATGCATCACCTCGCATTTATCCAGGTTGATCTCCATCTGCCAACTCTCAGCCTATCTCTGCATCCTTTCAATGTCCTGCTGTAGCCTACAACAACCTTTGTGTCATCTGCAAACTTGCTGATCCATCCTTCAATCCCCTCATCTAAGTCATTAATAAAAATTACAAACAGTAGAGGCCAAAGGACAGAGCCCTGTGGAACACCACTCACCACTGACTTCCAGGCAGAATATTTTCCTTCTACGACCACTCGCTGTCTTCTGTTGGCCAGCCAAATCTGTATCCAGACATTTAAGTTCCCCTGTATCCCATTCGTCTTGACCCTCTGAATGAGCCTACATTTGGGAACCTTATCAAATGCCTTGCTGAAGCCCATATACACCATATCCACAGCTCGACCCTCATCGACTTTTCTAGTCACATCTTCAAAGAACTCGATAAGGTTTGACCTACCCCTCACAAAGCCATCTTAACTGCATTTAATCAAGCCATGCTCTTCCAGATAGTCATAAATCCTGTCCCTGAGAATACTTTCTAACACCTTGCAGTCGAAAGACGTGAGACTTACGAGTCCGTAATTGCTGCGGATTTCCCTATTTCCTTTCTTGAAGAGAGGATTACATTTGCCTCTCTCCAGTCCTCAGATACGACTTCAGTGGAGAGCGAGGATACAAATATCTTCACAAGTGGTGAAGCAATTGCATTTCTCGTTTCCCAAAGCAGCCGAGGACAAATCTGGTCCGGCCCTGGCGACTTGTCAATCTTAATGTTTGACAATATTTTCAGCACATCAGCTTCTTCTATCTCTATCCACTCCAGCATGCACACCTGCTTTTCAGAGGTTTCATTCACTACAAAGTTTGTTTCTTTCGTAAAGACAGAAGCACAAAACTCATTTAGGGCTTTCGCTACCTCCTCAGACTCCACACACAAGTTCCCTATGCTATCCCTGATCGACCCTACTCTTTCTTTGACCATTCTCTTCTTCCTCACGTAAGTGTAAAATGCCGTTATGTTCTCCCTCATCCGTTTTGCCAAGCCTTTCTCGTGCCCCCTCCTGGCTCTCCTCAGACCATTTTTGAGCTCCTTCCTCGCCTGCCTGCAATCCTCTAGAGCTGAGCTTGACCTTAGCTTCCTCCACCTTATGTAAGCTGCCTTCTTTCTTATGAGGAGAAGCTCCACCGCTCTCATCATCCAAGGTTCCTTTATCTTACCCCTTCTTGCCTGTCTCAGAGGGACATATTTATTCATCACTCACAACAATTGTTCCTTAAACAGTCTCCACATGTGTATAGTGCCTTTACCATGGAACAATTGTTCCCAGTCCATGCTTCCTAACTCATGTCTAATCGTATCATAGTTTCCTCTTCTCCATTTAAATATCTTCCCATTTTGCGAAATCCACTCCTTCTCCATATCTATGTAGAATGTGAGGCAGTTATGATCACTATCACCAACATGCTCTCCCACCACAAGATCTGATACCTGCCCTGGCTCGTTTCCGAGCGCCAAATCTAGAGTGGCCTCTCACCTCGACGGGGGATTAGCATCTCCTGAATATACTTCACTGGCTTATTCTATATGCTATTTGAAGCCTGACCTATGAAATGTAGTCTTAATGATCCCAATAATCTTTTGCTGACACTCCCAAATTCAAACCTAAAAATCTGTGTCGATGTTCTCACCTCACGCCAAAATCTCATCACTTCTGTGAGGATCGATTTATACTGTTGCTGGGTCTGGTAATGCCTTTAATTTAATATTTTGAAGCACATCGTTTCCTCTGTCTGTGGCACAATCCTCAGTGTCTCTATATTGATTTCCCGAAACCTTGTCAGTTGTTCTCATTTAAACTGATTTCCTCCATGTGTGTTCTCTCTCAAACAACAATTTTCATATTTATTGCCACCAAAACACACTCTCTCTCTCTCTCTCTCTCTCTCTCTCTCTCTCTCTCTCTCTCTCTCACACACACACACACACACAATCACTTGTCTTATATTGATGCATTGGTTGCAAATCTTCCCGTCTAAAGAATTTCTGTAGTGCAAGTATAATAGCAGTATAGTGGCAAAGGTTTGCAATGGTCCTCTTACTGGACATGTAGTCCAGTTTATGGAGTCCTCCACTAGCATGGTCTGCACAGCTCTCCATTCCGGCTGGTACCTTGTCCCAGCTTATGGTGCCTGCGTTGGTTCTGTGAGGCAGATTCAGATTTTGATGTAACGAAGCATTTCAACTGATCTGCCAATGTTTTCCTTTGATGTTCTCATTTTTGTGATTGGACCCACCATTGTCTCACTTCTCCAGTTACTCTCACTCCCCTGTCTCCTTATTCATATTTTCACAACATGTTATCAGTTAATTAATTGTTTGTTTTTCTGTATCGTTCCCTGGTGTTTTATTTTTGGCTTCTGAGTGTATCGAATGCTGGCATTGTGAAGCTCTGAAACAATGAAATTGTGTGTATTGGGCTGTTGTTCACTTCCTGATGTGCCCCATGTACTTATCCATGTTGGACAGGAGGCTCCAGTAGCTTTGAGAGACGTGCGTGTCCACCGAACGCCTGTGTTTGTCGCTCTCAGCTGAACGTGCAGTAAGGAACACGAGCGAATCCCTCGACTATCATTATAAAGGACCAGGCATCTAACTTGTAACTGAGAAGTTTCTGACTGTCTCCTGTTATTGAAACCTTAGTGGATGGGCTAGGGATGGTTTGCTGGAGGTCGTGCTGTGAGCTGCCTCTCACCTTCAGAGAGACCTGATGATTTGGTGACCCAACACTGGATGGAGCATAGGGACTGTAGTTACAGCATCTGGGTCTGTAACATGAACAACAAAAAATGAGCAGAGATTCAGAGAGGAGAAGCTCTGAAACCACGGAGTGAGTGTGTGGGGAAAGGGATCTGCCAAATCCGTCTGTGTCTTAACATAGGTAGATACCCACTCTCGCTCTCCCCCGACATAAACCATGCACCTCTCCCTCTCCTCCCCACGCACACTCACACTTGCCGTCTCTCACTTGTACATCTACACACTCCCCTCTCTCATACCAATATATCATACTTTTTAACAATATACAATTCATATACAGTCCGTCAATGCGGTATTTTATAAACCCATGCTTTGGAAATAAAATCAGTCTGACTCCAGGAGAAGACAAAGATAGACTCGAAACAAGACCTCACGCCTCAATAACCTAGTCAGTCCGGAGGAGTCCCTTCTTTTACGTTGTTAATACCTTAAGTTATCTCCAGGCAGTGACTTGATATAAATTCTCAGGTTTGCATATTAATCAATCAAACCCCGCACCTCCATTCAAACTGATAAAAGATTTGGGTGACATCATCGATGTGTTAAATTCATGTGCATGTTCTGTACAACCCTCTGATCTTTTCCTTATAAATTATATGTCTAAGGTCTTCTGCTCTCACTAACACCTGATGAACGAACAGCGGGAACAAAGCTTGTGTTTTTCAAAGTCAAACTGTTGGACTATAACCTGGTATCTTGCCATTTCTGACGTTGTCCAACCCAGTCCCAACCAACACCTCCATATCATAGCTTTTATTTCTTAGCGCGTCTTCAACAAAATACATTTTCCTTATCTCATTTGCTTTTGCTTTGCATTTTACTCGTTTAAGAGGCACGTTATGCAATGCCTTCTGGATGTCCAGGACTAAGACATCTACAGGATCCCCTTAATCCACCTTGTTTGTAAGATATTTTTTATAACAGAGGTCAAAAAATTCAAACCTGATTTATCCTTCAGTAAATCATGTTGACTGCGATGGATTGAGGTTTGATTTGAACATTTCCGGTTAATAATTCCTTAATTACTGATTCTATCAATTTGTCTTCCATTCCCAATAGTTTGTTCATCCCTTTCCATTCCCTAGTGAAGTTGGCTGTTCGAAGTTCTTCCCTTTCTATAACCTCAACATTCCCTTTCAATTCACAAGGTTGTAAATGATCTCCTCCAATTGCTGTGTAAGAAGCATGCGTGGCTGAATGGGCTCATTATGTTCCTGCTTTACACACTTTATGGGCTGAATGTCCTCCTGGTGTTCCTACAGTATAGTCTCGAAGGCTTGCATGTCTTGCTCCTGTTCCTGACCAAGCCGCTCAAGGTCTCAATGTCCTACTTCTGTTGCTCAGTGACAGGTTTAGGGACTTACGGAATCTCCCTGCTGTTAAGTCACATTTCTAGGGCTGAATTGCGCAGGCATGTTGTGTTGCCCACAGTGGGTAGCTCAGTGGTTAGCACTGATGCCTCACAGCATCAGGCATCCAGTTTGAACTTCAGTCTCGAGTCATTGTCTCACATTCTCCCTGTGCCTGCAAGGGTTTCTATCAGGTACTCCAGTTTCCTACCACAGTCCTAGGACATGCAGGTAAGGTGCATTAGTCAAAGAACATGCCAGGTTATAGAGATTGGATTAGGGGGCAGGGGGAATTGTGGGATTTAAATGTGATAGTCTTCGGAGGATTAGTGTGCTGTGGATGGTTGAAATTGCCTGCTTCCACATTGTAGGAATTCTACGTTTAACACCGTCATTGCACAAATCAGTTGAGGGAATAATCTCTGGTTAATTCCAATTAGGAGGAGATTAATTCTGCGTAAACTACTCCAGATGTGATCTCACTGAGATCCTGTACATCAGCAGCAACACTTCACCAGCCTGCTGTAAGGTTCCCAACCAGGTAATAGCAGTCTTAGCTGTTTGAGAGAATACATAGCATTGTTGAAAGATCATTGTCCTTCTTCACTCCAACAGCATAGCGGGACATCTGGTGAAAATGTCATAATGACACTTGAGAGAAATGGGTAAGATGTGGTGAGATGACATCAATGTTGGGATATGCCTCACCAATCATCTCGCCTGAATCTGCCATTATTCTCCCCAGAGCCCATGTCACTCAGATTCCACAGAATCTGGTAAGGTGGAGCACAGAAACAGCAAGCAGAAGCAAACATTGATGGGAGTTATATCTCAAAGCCAAAATTGTGATACAAATACTGTTTATATTACAAAACAGGAAATTACATATCCAGGTTTGTGGATACTACAATAAAAATGGACAGCTTCAAGTTACATCTGAACAGTGTTAACCCAAATGAATTTTAATGCTGTGGAAATGGATTTCATGAGGGTGTGTGAGATGGGTTGCTTTAACAGTATGTTGAGCACCGAGCTAGAGGTCAGACTGTTTTGAAATTACTGTTGTGTGATCAGAAGGTGGTACTTATTGTAGAGAACAGAAAAAATGACAGAGAAACGAACCAGTTACTTAGTATTGGTCTTCATGGAGGAAATACCAAGTGATCATGGGACTTGTGTAACTAAACGCTAACGTCATCCATATCAGAGATGAGGTAGTATTTGAAAACATATGTGGATTGAGGATTCATAATTCTGACAGACCAGATCTAATTCATACTGAAATTTTAGAGAAAGCAGCAATGCACAGATTGATTGCATTGAGGGTCATTGTATGTTTCCATGTCCAGTTTGGAAGATTATGAATGCATTCCAAGGATTTAAGAAGGGAAGAGGAGGGAGAGTGGGGACCTACAGACCGGCTAACCTGTTACCCACAGTAGAGAATCTGTTGAAATTTATTGTAAAGAATCTGATATTGGACACTTAGAGATCAATAGCAAACGTCAAGAGAATGATTCTAGATTTCTGAAAGGGTAGTTAAAATTTGCAAACTGTTTGCTTAAAGATAACCCTTGTGAATGAAAATAATAGAAAACCAGTGAATATGGTATAGTTGGACACTCAGGAGGATTTTCAAGAACTCATGCAGTAAGTTAACAGAGAAATAAAAAGTGTATTGAGAGAAACATACGCAAATTGAGCAAGGTAACATTTAGGTTTGATTTTGTTTAAAGAGAATCAGTATATAGGCGGTGTAGAGCTCCATGCTCTCTTTCCACGGACTGACTCACTGTGATATCTACCACGTGTTGGTTTCAGTACAGATTGAAGCTTCTACAGTAATTTATTCTGACCAGAAGTAAAGACATTCTGCACGAGTTACACAGAGTTTTGGAGAGAATGTACCTGGAGTATTGTATACAGATCTGATGTCCTTTTTTAATTAAAATTTCTGACAGAATAGAGTCTATGCTCCTGTGATTGCATGGTGTGAACATGAATTGGTGGGTTTCTGAAGAGATTATTAACAAGAATTATAAGCGTGAACTGTCAAAGGAAAAGATAAGAGAAAACAAGTGCAAATTCGTCACAGAGAATACAGAATTACAACAGGGAAGTGATAGAACTACGAAACAAATACATTAGTTCTGTCTTCACAGAAGCAAAAGAAACAAACAAGTCAAATCTTCCCAGCAAGACTGGAAAGCCTTAGTCTCGAGAGATATAGAATGAGATTAATAAATAATTGCATTGGGAGAAATTATTGTGACTTAAAGTATGGTTGCACTCAGCATACAGATGGAAGGTAAGAAGATAAAATCCAATACCAGAGTACTGTGCTTAAACAAAGGAGACTACAATAGGATGAGGGAGGAGTTGGCTAAAGTTGGCTGGAAGCAAAGACTTAAAGTTGGAACCGTTGATGAACACTGGCTGGCTGTCAATGCAATTTTTCAAAGTGCTCAGCAACAGTTTATAACGGGGAAATGGAAGGACTGTAGGAAAAGGGTAATCTGTTGTGGATGTCTCAGGAAATAAGGGAAGCTATCAAATAGCTGGCATAAATAATGACAAAGAGTACTGGGAAACTAAAAGATTTGGAAAAATATAAACGTCAAAAGAAAACAACAAAAAAGCTATGAAAAAACATAAGATAGATTATGAGAGCAAACTACCTCAAAATATAAAGACAGCTACAAAAAGATTCTACAAGTATATAAAACTAAAACAGTGGCTCTGGTAAGCAATTTTCCTTTCGAGGGTGAGAAGTGCGATTCAGTAATGGGGTATGAGGAAATGGCCGAGGATTTGGGCACATATTATGTCGATCTTGTCTGTGAAATGCATTAGTAACATGCCAGTAATTGTCAAAGCGATGAAGGTAGGTGAGGACCTGGAAACAATCATTCCCACGAAAGAGATGGTGTTGAGCAAGCTAACGGAGCTAAAGGTAGATACGTCTCCAGGCTCTGATGGAATGCATCACAATTTACTAACAAAGTTAGTGGGAGAAATAGTAAATGCATTTGTGGAAATTTTTCTAAATTCATTTGACACTGGTGCAGTTCTAGCAGATTGGAAAACAGGAAATCAGACACCACTGTTTAAAAAGAGATGTAGACAAAGGTGGGGAACTGTAGACCAGTTAGCCATTAAGTGTAGTGAGGAAAATACATCAATGTGTACTCATGGAATAAATAGCAATGCACCTCGACAGGAATCGTCCCAATGGGCTGACGCAGCATCAGTTCATGAAAGGAAAGTCATGCTTAACTAATTTACTGGAAATCTATGAAGACATTATGACCACGGAGACCCAGTAGATGCGGTGTACCAAGATTTACAAAAGGCATTCGATACAGTGCCGCCAAAACAGCTGTTGCACAAGGTAAAGATGTGTGGCATTACGGATAATGCATTAACATGGATAGAGATTAGGTTAACTAACAAGAAGCAATGAGTGGGAAGAAATGAGTATTTTTTTCTGGTTTCTGATCATTGACTAGTGGTATGCCTCAGGGATCAGTGCGAGGACTGCAATTATTCACAGCTTACATGGACGATTTGTAGTTGGACATCACGTGTAGTGTTTCAAAGATTGCAGATGATACTAAAATGAGTGTCAGAGCAAAGTGTGTAGAGGAATGTGAAACTTTACGAAGGAACATAAATAGTTTAAGTGAGTGGGCAAAGTTCTGGCAGATGGAGTATAATTATAATAAATGCGAAGTCATCCATTTTGATCGGAATACCAGTGAAAGGACTATTATTTGCATGCTAAAACACATGCAGCATGTTTCTATGCAGAGGGACTTGGGTGTCCTTGTCCATGAATCACAGAATTTGGTCTGCAGGTGCAACAGGTAATTAACGAGACAAATAGAATTGCTAAAGGGATTGATTTAAAAGCAGGAGGTTATGTTGCAGCTGTACAAAGTGCTGGTGAGACCACACCTGGAGTATTGTGTGCAGTTTGGTCTCCTCACTTGAGAAATGATGTCCTGGCACTGCGGTGGATACAAAGGAGGTTCACTAGGTTGGTTCCGGAGTTGAATGGGTTCGCTTATTAGGAGTAGACTGGAATTATATATAGATTGGAATTTGAAAGAATGAGGGAGGATCTGATAGAAACACACATATTTATGAAGAAAATAGATCAGATAGAATTAGAGGGGATGTTTCCAGTAGTAGGTGAAACTCGGACAAGAGGGCAAAGTCTCAAAATTAGGTAGAGCAGATTCGGGACTGAATTCAGAAGGAACGTCTTGATCAAGAAGTTTGTGAATCGGTGGAATTTCCTGCTGAGTGAAATAGTTGAAGCTTTGTCATTGGATGTGTTTGAAGATCAATTAGATAACGTTTTGAGCAGTAATGGAACTAATGGTTATGGTGAGCGGACGGGCAAGTAGAGCTGAGGCCATGAAATGATCAGCCATGTTCTTCTTAATTTTCCTTGTTCTTATGTAATGGGTCAAAATGAAATGGGAATTATATTTGAGAAACTAACTGGTTTATACATACGGTGAAGCAATGGATGCAGTGCATTTGGATTTTCAGAAAGATTTTGGTAAAAACTCTGGCCTTGTGTGCAAAGTCAAATGTTATAGGGTCGGGGCTAAAATATGAATCTGGTTTTAGAATGGGAGAGCTGACAGGAAACAGTGAACAGGAATAGAACATTCTGTTTTGAAGTGCAAGGATCTTTGGGTGTCGCAGGGATCGGTGCTTTGGCTCCAGCTATTCCCAATACATCACAAACGCAGTATAACCCAGTCTGTTGATGGCGCTAAATGATGTCGGATAGTGAGTGGGCGAGGAGTATATTTTTAAAAAACTCCAAAGTGATTGAGACAAGTAGAGTGAATGGGCAAATACGTGGCAGATGAAGAGCAATGGGGGTGGATGTGACAGTGTGTCTTTTGGTGGAAACAATAGAACAGCAACCTATAATTTGAAAATGGATTGGGCGAAACATTTTGATCTTTAAAGGGATTTATGCCTTTTTGGTTTCTTCTGCGCAGACCTCCATGGTCAGTTCAGGGCAGTAAGTTCTGAAGCCAGAAGTCAATACTGGGAATGATATTGGCACACTAACCAGCGTACACAGACCCAACAAGTAGCTTGCTGCAGCATTGCAAAATGTTCAGGATCTCCCCGTACAACAGTCATGAAAGCAATATTGCAGAAACACAAAACACGTAGGAAGTTAAAGGCTGTGTTGACCATCATTTCAGGGGGATTTGAACACAGGAGTAAGGTTGTCTTACTGCAACTCTACAGGCCCTTGGGGAGACGCCCATCTCGAACATTTTGCTGTATTGCGTGCACTGTTGGTCTCCTTACTTAATAAAGGACAAACCTAACATTGAGGGAGTGCAACGAAGGATGACCAGACTGATCTCTGGGATGAGAGATTTGTTGAGGGAGCAGAGTTTGTGGCGATTGGACCTGTATTCTTTTGGATTTAGGAAAATGAGTGGAGATCTCAATGAAATATTTAAAACACTGACATGGCGAGACAGATTGGAAGCAAGGATCATAATTCCCCTGGCTGGGTTGTCTAAAACAAGAGGTCACAGTATTAGGTACAGGCAGGCCGCTCTGTACTGAGATGAGAATGGTGCCCTCAGAGAGCGGTGACCCTGGGAAATCCTCTACCGCATCTGGCTGTGGAAGCCAAAACACGGGATATAAATATGGATTTCTAGACACTAAAGGGATCAGGAGACAGCTGGGGTACGGCTGTCACAAGCTCAGAGATATTAGTAAGGAAGTTTCTGCGAGGTCAACAGGAGTGTGTTTTCCATTCCCTTTTCCGATACTGAGGCTGCAGCTGGGTGTTCTGTCGGTTTTACCCTTCCAAACCTCCGAGCACATCAGTACAATTTAGTGTCTTTCTTGACCGGTTTAGAGCCCATTGAACAGTTTATCACATGTCTGTGTATCTGGAGTCACTTTTAGGCCAGGCCAGGAAAGCGTAGAATTCACCAGAAAAGAATTCAATTCCATAAAGTACATTGGGGAAGCAAATCAATGGACATTGATTTCAGGGTCACTGTTACTGACACCAGATTTCAAATCTCGATATTTTATTAGTTGTTTTTAACATCCACCATCTGCCAGAGCATTAGCCTGGTCTAGATTAGCAATCCCGTGCCATTTCCACAAAGGCACCATCTCCACATGGGGATCTATCAGAAACCACACTGAACAGTTTTTTTTCTGTGCTGCTTGACAGCTGTGTCAAAAGAACTCCCACCATTTGACGGTCGTGATGGCACTGAGGGGGTGATAATTGGTCAGATTGTATGTATTCCCCCTTAGAGGACTGGACATAGCTGAGAAAAAACTCCATATTGCCTGGGAGATGTCAGAGTTGGAGCTGGAATGAAACAGCTTCCCCAGGGCCTGTTGTGCAGCACAAGTCTTCAGTCCTATTACAGGAATGGCCTCACGGCCCATTGCCTTTCTCGTATCTACTGTATTCAGCTGTTTCTTCATGCCACGTGCAGTGAATCAAATTAATTGAAGACTGGCATGTGCGATTCTTTTGGCATCATGGTGAGGGTGAGGTAGATCATCCACTCAACACTTCTGGCTGGGGATGGTGCAGATACTGCATCCTTGTCTTTTTCATTGATGTACGGGGCTGTTCCATTATTTAGGATGGTGATATTTGTGGAGCCCTCTCCGACAGTGAGCTGTTTCATGGTCCATCGATATTTATGACTGAATGTGGCAGGACCTTTGGTCAGTTGGCCACGGGTGTATTGCACCCTGTCTATCAGATGTCAGTTCTACTGTTTGGATTGCATGCAGTCAGTTGTGGTAGGTTCAGCGGGTTGCCATCAGGTTTAGGCACACATGGTTCTGAAACTGGTATGTTCACTCGTACAGCACTGAAACATAGATTGGCTTGGTGGTAATGGCAGTCTGATGGATTATCCCAGCTGAGAGCTGAAAAGTGTCTTGCTGGAAAAGCGCAGCAGGTCAGGCATCATCAAAGGAGCAGGAGAATCGACTTTTCGGGCATATGCCCTTCTTCACGAATGAGCTAGATGTGCCAAACAGGTTAAGATAAAAGGTAGGGAGGAGGGACTTATGGGAGGGGCATTGGGAATGCGACGGGTGGAAGAAGGTTAAGGTGAGGGCGATAGGCCGGAGAGGGGGTGGGGGTGGAGAGGTCGGGAAGAAGATTGCAGGTCAAGAAGGCGATGCTGAGTCCAAGGGTTGGGACTGAGATAATGTGGGGGAGGGGAAATGAGGAAGCTAGAGAAATCTGAGTTCATCCCTTGTGGTTGGAGGTTTCTTCGGCAGAAGATGAGTCGCTCTTCTTCCAGGCGTCCTGTTGCCATGGTCTGGCGATGGAGGAGGCCAAGGACCTGCACGTCCTTGGCGGAGTGGGAGGGAGAGTTAAAGTGTTCAACCACAGGGCGGTTGGGTTGGATGGTGCGGGTGTCCCAGAGGTGCTCTCTGAAACATTCCGCAGGTAGGCGGCCCCAATGTAGAGGAGGCCACATCGGGTGCAGCAGATGCAGTAAACGATGTCTGTGGAGGTGCAGGTGAATTTGTGACGGATATGAAAGGATCCCTTTGGGCCTTGGAGGCAAGTGAGGTGGGGGAGGTGTGGGCGCAAGTTTTGCATTTCTTGCGGTTGCAGGGGATGGTGCCAGAAGTGGAGATTGGGTTGGTGGGTTTTGTGGCCCTGACGAGGAAGTCGCAGATAGAGTGGTCTTTCTAGAACGCTGATAGGGGAGGGGAGGGAAATATATCCTTGGTGATGGGGTCTGTTTGGAGGTGGCGGAAATGACGAAGGATGATTCGATGTATCTGAAGATTGGTGGGGTGGTCGGTGAGGACCAGTGGGGTTCTGCCCTGGTGGTGATTGGAGGGGCGAGGTTCAAGTGAGGAGGAGCAGGAAGTGGAGGAGATGTAGTGGAGAGCATCGTCAACCACGTCTGAGGGGACATTGCGGTCTTTGAAGAAGGAGGCCGTCTGGTTTGTTTGGTATTGGAATTGGTCCTTCTGGGAGGAGACGCTGCGGAGGCGAAGGAATTGGGAATATGGGATGGCGTTTTTACAGTGGGCAGTGTGGGAGGAGGTGAAACCTAAGTAGCTGTTGGAGTCGGTCAGTTTATAGTAAATGTCCGTGTTGAGTCGGTCGCCCGAGATAGAAATAGAGAGGTCTAGGAAGGGGAGGGAGGAGTCTGAGACGCTCCAGGCAAATTTGGGGTCGGGGTGGAAGGTGTTCGTAAAGTGGATGAACTGTTCCATCTCCTCATGGGAACACGAGGTAGCGCCGATACAGTCTTCGATGTAGCGGATGAAAACGTGGGGGGGCGGGGTGGTGCCAGTTTAGCTGTGGAAGATGGACTGTTCCACATATCCCACAAAGAGGCAGGCATAGCTGGGGCCTATGCGGGTGCCCATGGCTACACCTCAGGTTTGGTGGAAGTGGGAGGATTGGAAAGAGAAGTTGTTCAGAGTGAGGAACAGTTCAATCAGTCGAAGGAGGGTGTCAGTGGAAGGCTAATAGGTGGGGCAGCTGGAAAGGAAGAAGCAGAGAGATTTGAGGCCTTCGTGATGGGGTTGGAGGTGTATAGGAACTGGATATGCATGATGAAGATAAGGCCTTGGGGGCCGGGGAAGCGAAAGTCATGGAGAAGGTGGAGAGCATGGGTGGTGTCGCGAATGTAGGTGGGGATTCTTGGACCAAGGGGGTCAGGACCGTGTCAAGGTATGCAGAGATGAGTTCGGTGGGGCAGGAGCAGGCTGAGACAATGGGTCGGCCGGTGCAGTCAGGTTTGTGGATTTTGGGCAGGAGGTAGAAACGAGTGGTGCGGGGTTGTGGGACGATGAGGTTGGAGGCGGTGGATGAGAGATCCCCTGAAGTTATGCATGGTCTGGGAGATGATGGTTTGGTGGTGGGATGTGGGGTCATGGTCAAGGGGGCAGTAGGAGGAGGGGTCTGCGAGCTGGCGTTTAGCCTCAGCAATGTAAAGATCGGTGTGCCAAACTACCACTGCGCCTCCCTTGTCTGCTGGTTTGGTAGTGATGTTGGGGTTGGAGTAGAGGGAGTGGAGGGCTGCACGTTGCGAGGGTGATAGTTTGGAGTGGGTGAGAGGGGTGGACAGGTTGAGGCGGTTAATGTCGCGGTGCCAGTTGGCTATGAACAGATCGAGGGCGGGTAAGAGGCCAAAACGGGGTGTCCAGGTAGATGGGGTGTGTTGGAGGCGAGAGATGGGGTCGCCAGAAGGTGGGCGAGAATCCTGATTGAAGAAGTAGGCGTGGAGGCGAAGGCGCTGGACGAATTGTTCGATGTTTCACTGCGTGTTGAATTCGTTAATCGAGGAGGTAGGGGCATGAGAGTGAGGCCTCATTTGAGGATTATCCCAGGAAAAAGTTACAGATTGTAGTTGAATATAATTTTGGTCCTGCTGCTGCTGTGTTCGACAGCACCACATCAATGTCAGGAATTTTCTGTTTGAAAAAGTTCAGGAAGTTAGATCATTGAAAGCATTTACAGAGGATATTTGTCTTGGAAATGAATTGAGGAGAATGTAGAATTAATGATAAAAGATGAGGTATAGTGTCTTCGAGTCTGAGAGTCATACAATATGCAAACAGACCCTTCCAATAATCCACACGGTATCAGCCAACACCGTTAAGTTTGGGAACTAAGACTATCAGCGAGCTGTACTCGGTCGGGTTTGGTTTGATGGTGTTCTCCTTCAGCATGGCCTCCATATCCTTTTGGACCTGTCTGGCTTTGAAAGGATTAAGCTGATATGGGTTTTGTTTTATCAGAACAGTATTCCCTACGACTACTTCGTGTACAATAGCATTAGTCCTCCTCATGTGATTCTTACATATGTCCTCATAGTGCAATAACAAACTTTTCAGCTGCGTTCTATGCTCCTGAGGCAGATAGTTTATGAATCTGTCCCAATGCTCAAGGACTTCTTCATTTTTAATATATTTTGAGGCATATCAAAATCCGCAACGTTTGGATTTCATTTCCCACTGTGTCAGTCAGTTATTATCACCTGTTTCTCCAGTTCTCTATCTCCTCTACTTTTCAGGAGGGGACCTACACACATTTATAATCCACATGAAGGGATCTTCGAATCTGCGAATTGGCAATAGAGATGCTACTTTCATTACTGTCTGTGGTCAACCAACCATGTGTTATGTATGACACACATGCCAAAAGTTCACCACATCTTTGTGCATTGAAGGTTAATAATTTTTTTTGTCCCTTAGCCTGTGTCTTTCTACCCGAGTTGACCTCCCACTGGGTAGTTCATGTGCCAACCTAACGCTTCCCTTCTCTATGTTCGTGGCAAAACAATCGGGTGCACTTCAGCACATTCCTGCTCTGCAGTAACTTGCCATGGTCTCCATTTCCGTCTTAGGATTCTATCTTTCAGATAATTACCCTCAGGAATATCTTTGCCTTCTTTTCAGAGTACGCATCCAAATATATATCTTTTATCGTCTTGTCTGTCTGTTGCAAGTCACTTCGCCTTACCTGACGAAACACTTCTGTCTGACCCACTGCCTGTTCACGTTTTCCCTGCACCATTACGTCAAACAGGGGGTCCGCCAAATAAACCTCAACTCCTTCATCTTTGTCTTTAGTTTGTGTGCTTCATGCTATGACTTATGACAGTGGGATCTGGTAACTGTGCATTCTGGGAAAATACCAGTATACTTCTGTTTTAATTTCTGAGTTTCTTGGTCTTCCCTAAGCTTTTCCACAACAAGCAGTGTTGCTCCCAACTTGGATCCTGCTAAATCGTTCCCAAGAACAAACTGGACTCCTGGAACTCACACTCTGTCAGTCACTCGCAATGTTTCCTTTAATACTTGCACTAGTGCCACTGACTTAGCTTCTTTTACCACATATTTTCCCACAGTGCCTTCCTTAACGACCAGCACTATGACCTGACGGATCTCAATTTATGGCAGTGATATAACTTTTCCTAGTGCCCTTCTGAAACCTCCGGCACTGTCATTTTCCGTGCCCCACTCTATTGCAGTGAAAACACTTGAGGTCTTTCACCTTATGCCCACCCTCTTGGGCATCTTCTTCAACCTGTGGTAAACTCTTATCCTCTACTCTTCCTTTTATAGTGTAGCATCTCCACTACTCCCAAATTCGATCCCTCGCAGGACGAAATTTTGTTTGGAAGTTTGTCTTATGCAGCAAAATGTATTCATCTGCTAATTCTCCTGTCCTTCTCAATTCTTGAACGTTCCGCTCCTCCATGTGAATTCTTATTATCTCTGGAAGTGAGTTTTTCAACATATTCAGCAAAATAATCTCCATTACAGCCTGATATTCATCTTTAAAGCAAGCATCCATCTATCAAAATGCCTGTGTTTAATTCTTTCAAACTCAACATATGTCAGACCTGTTTACTTCTTATTGTTTTTGAACTGCTGTCTACATGTCTCTGGTACCAATTCGTAAGCACTTAAAATAGCTTGTTTTACATCTTCAGGGTCACTTCACCCCTCGTCTGACACGAGCAAATACCTCACTCGCCCTGCCTTCCAGTTTAGTCTGAACTAGCATTACCCATAATTTCTTGGACCATTCCAACTGCCTAGCCAAGTTTTCAATGAAACAAAGAAGGCTTCAAAATCTTTCTCATCAAAATGTGGCAGCGTTTTGACATAGCTGTACGTATTACCACCATCCCTTTTAATCTCCATCCTGTTACTT
The DNA here is from genome assembly GCF_037043375.1 of Chiloscyllium plagiosum. NCBI lineage: Eukaryota > Metazoa > Chordata > Chondrichthyes > Orectolobiformes > Hemiscylliidae > Chiloscyllium > Chiloscyllium plagiosum. The sequence goes on from NW_028270177.1 coordinate 69,506,541, forward strand.
TGACTTTGTTGACTGAATCGTACCTTCAAGTTCAACTTCTCGCTCTTTTTGCTCAACTAAAATCCTTCTCTCTCTTTTTTCTTCTTTTCTTCTCTCTTTGCTCAGAAACGAACCTTCTCCTTCCCTTTCCACTCTCTCTCTTCTCTCTTGCTTTCTATTTCTTCTCTCTCTTTCTCTCTTCCTTTGTTTATCTTTAAACTCCATTGTCCTCAATTATAATTTAAGTTTTTCTCACTCTACTGCACTTGTCTGTTTCTCTGACACACCTTAGCGTTTCAGTAATTCTCTGACATTTTCAGCTTTACTTTTGTCCTTGGTTAAACGCAAATCTATGGTTTGTTAATTCTAAAGGCTTGGGCCTTTATTTTTCTTTCTAAACTTTCTTGGAAAAATTGAGTGTCATCTTCAAACCCCTCTTAATTTTTTTAAGAACCATTTCTCTCACTTTTACTTGAACCAACCACAAGTCTTCGAAATTGAACAAGTTGTCTTACTGTCGTTTTATTTGAAGATCTCGGACACGAACGTGCAAATGTGTTAATATACTGTGCTTTTTCTCATACCTAAAATCTATTCAAATCTACCCAAATGTCAGTTTGGATCTGCCTAAATCTGTTCAAATCGCGGACGAAAGCCCCCAAACTGTTACAACACAGGGTTAACCGTTCCCCTAATTTAAATCAGCCTCACAGAAAGGTTCACCTCATGCCGTAATATCTTAAGTGTCGACAGGCAAAGATCCATTTACAGAGTCAGTATTTAAAGTAAAATTAACAATGTTGTTATTTAAGTCCAACAGATAATAATAAAATAAACAACTGTTTAGAACTCCCTTGGGTTAAACGTACCTTCAACCTCTCACTCTACAATACTGGTCTGATGAAACAAAAACCCCGATTATGGTTTACAAAAAAATATCATGTTTCAAAACAGGCCAGATTTGTCGATTCTCCTTTGTAGATTTTCTCTGTAGATTTAACTCACTGTCGGCTTTGATGTTCTGCTGTGCAAACTTCTTATAGACAGGTGCCTTCAGGAAGCTTTTCAACTCGCTATCTTTGTGGATGTCTTTCGCAGTTCTCCCCTAAATGTTCAAAATGTCCAGTTTTATTCCACAAACCATCGGATCATTTCATTGATATTGATGTCATCAAATACGTTATATTTCAATCTAGATTTGATTTCAGTGCGTTAGTGCATAATTTAAACTGCCTGGCTGAATTTGAATTTGTTTTTGTGCCATGGCAACTCAGCATCACTATTGGTTTCACAGTCAAATGTTACATTTTAACTTCTTTCAGAACATTTTGTGCCAGCTTCTTGTCTCCCTTAACGGTAAAGTATACCTCTACACCTTCATAACAATATTTTTTATCTGCCCTGCATAGCCTTTCATAAATTTGATCAACTTAGTAAGTTCACGAAAAAGTATTTTCTGTTTCCAAAAAAGACCCATTTCTCTCATCTTTTCTTTACTTATTTCCTTCTTTCCAGTTATCATTCCAATTACTTACAATGTTACTGGCATTCTTCGACAAAGTCTTACATTGTGTGTGTGTCTGTCTTTTTGTTTTGTGAATAATCATCTTTAATTGGACTAAGACGAGAGAATGAGATGTAATCGCATACCTGTATGAAGAAGTAAAAGTGCAACGTTTCCAAGTTTTCTGATATCAAAGAAGATGTAAAACAAAATCTCCTTTATTCATGGATTGGGAAAGTGAACAAATGACGTTCATGGACCAAACAGAAGTAATTTACTGAACCTTTACTGGGTCATCGAACGACCAGATATTTAGTTTTCTACTGAGAGTTTAAATTCAGCTTTGTTTCAAGCCTGAGTTGCATAAGATTTATTTTTATGAATATGCAATCATCATCGGTGACAAAACCAGACGTTGCTGGAAATGCTCAGTAGTTTTGGCAGTATCTGTTGTGAGAAATCAGATTTAACATAGCATAGTGGAATGAGTCAGGGTTGTTTACTTTTTTACCAATCGTGTTCAGTGACATGCCGGTTAGGTGCATTGGTCATGGGTAAATCCAGAGTAATCGAGTAGGGGAATGGGTCAGGGTGAGTTACTCTTCGGACGGTCAGCATGGACATGCTGTGTGAAATGGCCTGCTTCCCCGATGTTGGGATTCTATAATTCTATGATTTCTTCATAAAAAGGGCGGTCGCTGCCAGGATCAAGAATGTCTCCGAGCATGCTCAGGGCACAGTGAATTAGGAGGGGAAACAGCCAGCGGTCGTCGTTCACATTGATATCAATGACATCGGTAAGAAGAATGAAAGGTTGAAAGGTCCGGCAAAGAAAGTCCTGGGACTTAGGAGTGAGTATAACCACAGGATGTCCAGGGTTGTATTCTTGGGATTACTCCCCGTGCACCTGGAAGTGAGACAAGGAAGAGGAAGATAGTCGAGTCGAGTTAAAGAACTGGTCTGGGAGGACGGTTTCTGGTTTCTGGATGATTCGGATTGCTTCCAGGTCAGGTGGGAACTGTACAAAAATGAAAGTGTGCACCTTAACTGGAGGGGCCCCAACAACCTGGAAAGGAGGTGTGATCATGCAATTCAGGTAGATTTAAACTCATAATACAGGAGTGGGGGAACCAAAGCAGCAGGTCAGAAACGCAACAGAAAGCAGAGGATGATCGAATAAACAGGCAGGACCAGTACAATAACCTTTGAAGAGAAAATGAGGTCTGCAGATGCTGTAGATCAGAGATGGAAATGTGTTGCTGGAGAAGCGCAGCAGGTCAGGCAGCATCTAGGGAACAGGAGAATCGACGTTTCGGGCATTAGCCGAAGCTGCGCTTCTCCAGCAACACATTTCCATCTCAGTACAATAACCATGCAGAGGGAAAGAATCATAACAATTTAAAAATATGAGTAGAAAATTGGTGTAAATGATAGGCTCACTATTACTGGGGATCAATAAATAGGGATAGAGAGCCTGTGCACAAAAGTAATAAAAAAGAAAGACACATCAATTGAACATATGTAAAAACCTTTTAACTAAAAGCGTGCAGTATTTGGAATGAAATGAATGAGCTGACAGCTCAAACAGAGATAAATAGATATGGCATGGTAGGAATTACTGAAACGTCCTTACAGGAAGGTCAGGACTGGGGTGTTAAATGCCCACGGGTGCACAGTATTCAGACAAGGAGGAACAGTAGATGGAGAGTCTGTATAGGTTAAGGGTAATGTCAAGGCTGTATTAAGAAATGATATTAATACGTGGGACAAAAATGCTGAGTCAGTCCGGTTCGAAATAAAACACATTTAAAGAAACCCATAGGTCATAGGTGCATTTCCAGCCCACAAACTCCCATCCCGGCAAACTACGTTCAAAGTAAGGAATAGCATGAACCAGGGAATAATGATGACTTGAGACAAGGGCACATGAGTGATTATGGATAATTTGAACATGCATATTGTCTGGATAAATCAATTTGCAAGGGGAGACACAAAGAATGATTCATCGAATCTATGAGGGATTACTTCTTCGATTAACATGTCATGGAACCAACCAGAGAATCGGCTTGGTATTATGAAATAAGGAATGAATGATAAATCATATTGTCGTAAGGACCATCTTAGAAAGAGTGGCACAGCATGCTGGAGGTTCACATTCAGTTTGAATCAGTGACGTCAGTCACATATGAGAGTTTAGGTTTGGGCAATGATAACTTTCCTGGCCTGAGGAAGGGATTGTCCCAAGTGGACTTGGCAAAAACATTGAAGGGCAGGACAGTTGAAGAACAGTGGTAATTCCTTCGGGACATACTCAAAACCCCTCAATTGAAGTGTAATCCTTTGTGGAAAAGGAATTGTAAAAAGATGAAAAGTGACCCATAGCTTAACAAGGAAGTCAACAATAACATGGCAGTGATGACCTGGTGGTATTATCGCCGACTGCTCATCCAGATAATCTTCTGGGGACTCGGGTTCAAATGCTGTCACGGTGGATGGGGGCATATAAATTCAATGTGAACCTGAAATTAAGAGTCTATTGATGAACAAGAAAACATTGTTCATTGTTGGAAATAGCCATATGTTTCACGAGTGTCCTTTAGGGACGGAAACCATAATTCTTACTTGATCTCACCTAAGTATGACTTCAAACCCACACAAATTTGGTTGCTTATTAACTGCCCTCTTGGGATGCACAATGAGTGCTGTCCCACCCAGCGATGCTCTCATCCTATGAACGAATTAAAGAAAAACGCTTTAAATGCCACCAAATGGTTACTAAAAACAACATCATAGAACAGAGAACATAGAACAGTACAGCACAAAACGGGCTCTTCAGCCCACGATGTTGGGCCGACCATTGATCCTCATGTATGCACCCTAAAATGTCTGTGACCATATGCACGTCCAGCAGTCTCTGAAATGTCCCCAATGACCTTGCTTCCACAACTGCTGCTGGCAACGCATTCCATGCTCTCACAACCCTGTGTGTAAAGAACCCCCTCTGACATCCCGTCTATACTTTCCTTCCAACAGCTTAAAACTATGACCCCTCGTGTTAGCCATTTCTGCCCTGGCTATCGACTCTATCTATGCCTCTCATTATCTTGTATTCCTCAAAATGGCTATGAAACAAAATGAGTAGAAAGCGTAAGAATTGATAAATAACATTTCTCACAGAAGACAAAAAGTAAAAGAATGTTAAAATTAAATATTGGCGTCTTAGAGGATGAAAACAGCAAGATAATAATGGTAAACTCAGAAATGGCATAGGCAAACCAACACTTCCTGTTTTCACATGTTTTTAAAGGTTTCTTTTTTAACCCTGCAAAACTTTGTTTTTGCTTAGAAACAATAAAACGCTTTTTAAAAAAATAATAAGGAGTTGTGCATTCATTCCGGAGAGTCCTGACTGTTTTCAGCTCAGGAGAAGACTTTTCTTCTAGGAGTATATTGAAGATAAATATTCATATTGAGTTAATTAGCCAAAGGGTTGATTATATTTAATTTTTATATGTTTGATATGTATATGTTTTTTCTTCCATTTTAACATTATTATCTATCGTTAATGAAAGGGAACATATATATAACGTGTTGTGAAAAATCCTGCTTCTCGGCATAATGTTATTTAGGCCACAGAGAGGTTGGCGAGAAGATTTAGAAAAAATAATACTACCCAGTGAAGCAGTCAAATAAATGGTGACTGTCAGGAAAGATAAGAAGGTAGTTCAAAGTCTCCGGCGACTATTCCTCTATCAAATGATTTTCACTTTTTGGAACTTTGAAGGACGTAGTTTTTCTGAGGAAAATGGAAGAGCCGTCAGTTATTGGATTGTTGGAACGATTTTTATATTAGTTAGCGTTAGAGACGATGTGGTAGAATTATTACTACAGTGAGATTTTCAGTCAGAGGCATCAGCAGGAGATTTTGTGGCAGTGAGCATGAGTTTAGGATCGTTTGTGCAAGGCTTAAGAATGACTAAACGTTTCAAGTACATTGTTAAAGGTGAGATTGAATAGTCATAGATTGTTGTACATATATGTAGGAATGACATTTTTAGGGAAAAGATTAAAGCAGTACAGGGTATATTTATGAGGTGAGGTAGATAAAAAATAAAACTTTAGACGTAGTAATTTGTGGTTTACTGCCAATGCCAACCCCAACCGGTGGAGGAACGAAAGGTTAAAGGAGAAAAATCAATGGCTGAAGAGCTGGGTTGTTGTTGAGGGATTTAGATTTTTGAGAAATTGGAATTTGTTTTGGAATAGAAAACACATGTTCAAAAAGGATTCGTATAATGTAAACGAATATCTTAGCAGGGAGATTTGCTCACTCCATATTGGGAGAAATTATCTTGGTAGAGAAGGCAAGAGGGTTATTCTAATTGTCTGTGATAATGGACGGATGGGTGGAGAACGTTATGAATGTGAGTCGAGTATATCCATTAGAAACGAAAGATGAGAGAGTTAAAGTATGCAGTAATTCTGAAGCACTAAATTGCATTTATTCCAATGTAAGGGGTCTCATAGGGAAGGCTGATGAACTCAGGGCATGCTTAAGAACATAGGATTGGGATGTCATGTTTAATACTGAAAGTTGGTAGAGAGCTGTTCAAGTCGAAAGTATGTTGCTGGAAAAGCACAGCAGGTCAGGCAACATCCGAGGAGCAGGGAAATCGACGCTTTGGGCAAAAACCCCTCATCAGGAAATCGCTGAAGAAGGCCTTTTGCCCAAAACGTTGAATTCCCTTGTATTCGGATGCTGCCTCGTCTGCTGTGTTTTTCCAGCACCACACTCTCGACTCTAATCTCCACATCTGTACTCCTCACTTTCGCTTGAGACATGTTCAAGACTGTCAATTCAATGTTCCAGGTGCGAGGTGTCATTGAATGGATAGAAAAAGTGGCATACGGTGGGTGTAGAGGGGGAGGCCTGCCGTTTTAGATTAAGGGATAAATTATTGGTGTAGCTGGAGAAGTTATTTCTCAAAAATCATCAGGTAAAATACAAGGGTAGTGTTAAAAATAAGTAAGCAAAGATCCCTTTGAAGAGATTGCACAATATGCTCCTTTGTGACAAATCGTCCAATGAAAATATATTGATAGAAATGAAAAATAAGAAAGGAAAGAGTACGTTGATGTTATTGCACCATATGTTCTCCACCAGTTAGAAAGAAATTGAGAATCAGACATGTAGGGAGATCTCGGATATATGTAAGCTTAATAAGGTTGTATTAATGGGGATTTTAATTTTCTAAAAATATGATTGGAACTACCATAGTGTTAAAGGGTTGAATCACGAAGAATTTGTCAAATATGCCGAAGAAAATTTTCTTCATCAGTACGTGCATCATCCTAATAGAGAAGGAGCAAAACGAGACCTGGTTTTGTGAAAGAGGCAGGGCAAGCGACTGAAGTAAACATGGGGGAATACTTTTGGGTCTTGCAATCATAACTATTAGTGGAAAATAATACGTCTTCCATTAATTTTATCTTTTTCATTGGAGTACCATAAAGTTTAATGGCATGGGACAAGGACTGTCCAAGTTTGCTGGGAGTAGACTTTTAGCAGGTAAAATAATGTCTGACAAGGAGGAGGCAGTCAACAGTCTGATGACGTGGGTTGAGAGGCATTAAGTTCCTGTTAGAGTGAAGGGTCAAGCTGGTAAGGTTACAGAACCATGGATGACTAAAGTTATTGAGGATCCACTCATGAATAAAAGAGTGTCTTTCTTTAGATCCAGACAACTTTATTGCATTGAATCTCTTAATCAATATCAAGAGTGTGGGTCACCATTTTGAGAGAAATAAGGAAAGTCAAAAAGAGATATGGGATAGCATGGGCAGGTAAGTTAAATGATAATTCAAAGATATTGTGCAACTACATTAATAGCAAGACTTAACCAGAAGAGAGTAAGGCCTCTCAAAGATCACGAAGGACATCGATGTGCTGAAGCCAGGAGATGGGGAATAAAATCATCCCATTCCTGGTGCAACAGACAGCAGCACACACACACCTGCACCTCGCATTTATCCAGATTGAACTCTGTCTGCTATTTTTCAGCTGGTTGACCAATTTGATCAAGATCCTTTTGTAATCTGAGGAAACGTCCTTCACTGTCCACTGTGCCACCAATTTTGGTGTCATATGCAAAGTTACAAACCATGCCTTTCATATTCTCATCCAAATAATTTATATAAATGACAAGCAATGAAAACCCAGAACCAACCTCTGTGGAACACTGCTGGTCACAAGCCTACAGTCCGAAAGCAACCGCCCACCATTACTCTCTGCCTGAAAGTGCTGGAGAGAAACTCTGCAGTTCTGGCAGTATTGGAGCAGAAAAAAACCATTTAACTTTTTTGAGTCCAATGAGACTTGTTCAGAACAGGTTTATATCAAATTCGATATGTGAACTCTGTTTCTCTGCCCAAAACCTGCCTCATCTGTTGCATTTCTCCATCATTTTGCATTTGTATTTCAGAATTTCACTATCTCTAATATTTTGCTTTTATTCCTTGCTCTGGATGTTGAACCCAGTCATATTTGGACATCATGCTCCATTCCTGTTCCCATTAGCTGTACTTGTGCCAGTGACACATGTATTACACTGGAGACTGTTTCCTCTGTAAGTTTTGAAAATAACCGCACAAATCTCAGCAAGAGATTTAAAAGACATTTTAGAGACTTTGATTTTGATTTAAAAGACATTTTAGAGATAGCTACACTTGATATAAAATATGAATAGTTTCGTAATTATGAAATTGTCTACGTGTTCTATGACTAAGCTTGTCTCCCCAGGCTCTGAACTTTTTCAATACATTTCTCAGAATAATAGCAGCGAGGATGGTGGTCACGCTGCCCATCATCTCTGTACCAGCTCGGAATGAGCTGTATTCTCACTCTTACTCTGCTGCAATTCGCTGTAACCCCACACAGTATCTGTGTCTGTTTCCAATTCTGAATATCCTGTCAAGATATAAACAACCTCTATAACATGTGATTTAATAGTCTATATATAAAATATAACTCCTTATATCACATTTAAAATTGTCCTAATCTATCCACATTGTCGCTCGGCATTCCAAGTACCACAGGTTATCTGTTCCCTTGCATTTCCTTCCATTTATCAGAAAGAGTGATGGTTGAATACTCATGACTGGGAGATATTACTGTACTCCTCTCGGGTCTCCTCATTTGCTGGCCCCAATCCTTTCTGTCTCATAGCCAGTGTCATATTCATTCCTTCCCTAACTCGTTAAATCATAACTTTTGATGAACAAGATTATTTTACATTTTTATGGATCAGGCCCGACCCCTCAAAACATTTTAAGCAGGTAACCCCGATCATCGATTTGCTAATTGTGGAAGGTAAGTGTATAATGGATATCCCCAGAGTAAATTAGCTGGTCAGACTGCCGAGTTTTAAACAAACAGAATTTATTTAAAACATTAAGTAATGAAACACAACGAACCGAATATAGAATTCCAGAATACCTCATCAGATCCGAACCTGACAGGTTTTCCTGACTTAATGATGCGGTTCCAAATTGCTTTCAACATTCCAAATAAACAAATCATTTGGCACAAAGACTAAAACTTACACAAACCAAGTTGACAGGTTACGAATTCAGAGGACAGAAGAACGGGGAGAGCGCCCAGTTTCAACAGAGACTCTGACTTAAATAACCTTCGAACTGACTGAACTGCGCAGGTCGAGAACTGGCCACGTCCCCTTGATTATACTAGTTTTTTTAAGACTTGAAAGCCTTTTACTTGAGGTATTACCAGTTTGGTATAAACCAAAGGACCCCAATGAGCGGTTCAAAATTGAGACATGTTGGAACCTTGGGTCGGTTAGAACCTCTCTGAAAATAAATTCAAGCACAACATAACCAACGGACTATATAAAACTGAATCATTAACATCCAAAGATGTCTTCAGTTCTCGAAATCACCACAAATAATGCTTAGTACACTAAAGCACACATATGCATTCACTTAGTGTAAAAATGCAAACCTACATCCAAATTACGTGTGTGATACACCTACCACTGAGTGTGTCGATCTGTCATTCAAGTTTCGACAATGCTTTGGCAATCATATTTTCAAGACATGCCACATGCACAATGTTCAAATTGAGTGGCTAAAACTACAGGCTCGAGCTAAACAGACTAGCATTTTTGTCCTTATATTTCTCCAAAAGCTTCAATGGCTTGTGATCAGTACTTACAGTTGTCTCAGATGTGTTGTTGGTAATATAAAAAACTGAAATGTTGTCGTGCCAACACGAAGTTCAAAGTTTCTTTCTCAGCTGTTGAATATTTCTACCAATAAACGGTTAACTTGCTGGATAAATACCAATACGTCTTTCTATCTTCTCATCGTTTTCCAGCATCGCTCGCATTTATAGCCACCTTGAAAGACTCTGCTTAATCAGATCTAACTGATACCGGACAGTGGTTAACACATTTTGTGTGCTGTCAAATGCCTTTTCACAGTGTGTTTCCCGACTTTTCTTGCCTTTCTTGAACATTTCAGTGAGTGGAGCAGCCATACTGCTAAAATTAGGCACATACTTTCGTTAAATTCCACTCAATCGAAGGAAGCATAGGACAGCTTCTCTTGTCGACTGTGTGGGAAATTCCCCAAATTCCTAAATTCCTACACCTTTACATCTCACGGCAACATTGACTTGGGCAAATTGACATTTCGCTCGGTTTACCACCAAGCCTGCCTTCCAAAATACATTAAATAAGTCAGAAAAATGCTTCCATGAGTGACTAAAATTCGCTAGGTCATCAATGTACAGAACATTTTGGAAAATTTGGAAAATTATTGGTTAGTCTCTGGAATGTGGCCGGCACGTTTTTCATGCCAAATATAAGTTGCTTGCCCCACCACCCTCCCCTCTGCAGCCTTCCAACTGCGGAATTGGATATGCATCTTTTTTTTTTAAACAGCATTGACTTTGTGATAATTCAAACATAACCGTTGGGTACCATCTGTCTTCAGTACCATGACTTTGGGTGAGTTCCAGTCAGTGCAACTCAGGTCGATTATGCCATCTTGGAGCATGTGTTCAATCCCCTTCTGAACCTGAACCAACTTCAGAGGATTATGCCTATAAGAATGCTGCTTAATCGGAACAGCATGACCTTTATTGACATTATGCACAATTAGGTAGTATTTCCATTTAATTTCCGCATATCTTCCCATATAATACTAATAACTTTTTCAGGTCATTTCGTTTCTTTTCAGCAGGAAGGCTACTCTCCAATAATTTATCCAAATTTTAGACAACTTCATCCTTGTCCACTTTCATTTGAGGAATGTCCAATTCCGAATCCTCTGAACTTGTATCTTCCTTCTGTACTGTAATCATTACCTTCTTCCCTGTCGAAATACCTTTTGAGCATATTCACATGACATACTCTGTGAGATTTCTTTCTGTCTGGAATCCCTACCAAGTAGTTATCCTCACTCAATATTCTTTCTCATTTGATAAGTTTCACCAGTACTTGCTTTCCAAGATTCACGCATAAGTGGAAGTAGCATACTTACTTTATCCCCGATAGCAAAACTGCAAATTTTTGATTTCTTGTCCACTTCCTGTTTAGGTGCATTCTGCAATACTTTTAAATGTCATCTAGCCAACTCCCCAGCGCTTTTTATTCGTTCTGGAAAATTTGAGACAAAGTCCAATAGTGTGGCCTTTTAATTCTGATTTACTCATTACTCCTTAATCAATGTTAACGGTCCTAGCTCTTAATAACGTAATTAAGATGGACAGAATTTGGTCGATTCATTTTGTGCATCTCACAAAAAACACAAAATTCTCTTACCCCAATCAGCTGGATAATCCTTACCATAAGCATTCAACATGATCGTTAATGTTTGATGTCACCTTTCTCGTGCTCTCTGCGATTTTAGATTGTTCACAGTAGATTTGATTACTTTATTACAGAGCAGCCCTTAACTTCCTTGAATGGTTTGAATGTCAATTTGAAACTTTGATCGCACTGTATCTCTATTGGTAGTCCGTATATAGTTAAAAAAAGAGTTTTTCCTCGACAATCCTTTTCGCTGTTATGTTGCATAATGCAATGGCCTCTGGAAATTTCGTAGATACATCCATCATTGTTAACAAATACTGAACTAACTTTATTTTTGTTTGATGTAGGGGACATAGCCAATCAATTAAACTCTTGTAAAGGGTTCCTCGACTGCAGTAATAGTTACTAAAAGTGCAGGTTTATTAACACCTGTGGTTTTCCAATTACCTGACGTCTGGCAAAATTCAACGACATGCTAGTGCAATGCAGGCCAGTAAAAATGCCTTATATTTTAGACTGTGTTTTTCTCACTCCTAAATGACCTCCACGTGGTAATTCATGCTTCACTTGCTGCACCTTCTTTCTGTACCCCATTTGCAATTCAATTTGATGAATTTCTGCACATTTTTCATTTCCTTGAATCTGTGCCAATTTCCATTTCCTCATGCAGACACCATTTTTAAGATAATAACACGCAGAGATACATTCAGAATGCCTAATTTATATGCCCTTTTGATAGAACTACTTAAAAATTTCATCTTTCTGCTGTAACTCAATTAGTTCAGCTGAACTAAACATGTTTGCATGATCACCTATTTTCTCCTGGTTTGTCTCAATTATTAGATTCTCTCCAAATGCCACTTCACCTTACTTATCTTTACATTTTTTATCTCTCATGTTTGAACTCGTGACATTGGGACCTTGTAACCCCACATTCAGAAAAGATTCCAGGATAAGGCAATGCTTCAGTTGCCTGTGTCTCCACTGGATTTTAACCAAAGAAGGCAGCACTCCTACTGGTGAAACAGCTACATACTTTACAAGGACAATTTGTATTCCTGGAGCTGAGATTTGTCCAGTACTCCTATCACAATGACTTCAATCTTCACTGAACACTCTATCCTCGCTTAACCTAACTATGTGCTTTTTTTTGTCTCACACTGAATTCCAATTAAAAGCACCTTTTCCGGAAATAGTCCCTCAGGAGTACATATCTCCACATCTTTCAGCATCACAGACTGAGAGGATCCTGTGTCCCTTAATATTGCATCATCTCTACCTGCTACTTCTCGTTTACGTGAATAAACTTTCCCTTTGAAGGTATATCTTATAAGCAGATTCGGCACTTCCTCCTTGACCAACCTCCGATCAGCTTGTACACTCTGTTGCAGCTTTATCGCCTCCACGGTGTTTTCTGTTGCCACTCCAACAAAACTCCCAGGTTTATCCTGTTTTCCTACATCTGTCTTTTTTTTCTAGCACAACAACAGAGTTATTTACTGTGACCTAATTTATTGCCATGGAGATAGCGGAGTTTATTAACTACTTTGCCCTCTTCTCGGGTTTCCTTTTTACCCCTGTGGTAAGTTATCCTTATGATCTTCACTGATATCTACATATCGCTTTCCACATGAGGATTTCTCTTTGCCCCAGTTTACATCCCTCATGGACTGAAATTGAGTCTGGAAGCCAAACTGTGTTTTATGGACCAATTCATAATCTTCAGCCAGTTCAGGTGCGAACCTTGCTGTTGTACCTCTCTGCTCTTCCACAGGAGTTTGCATTACTTCAGGCAGCGAATTTTGCTACTCCTCTAAAATAGTTACTCTCGAAATGCATCGTAGGTTTGCTTGATTTTTAAAGTTCTTATCCATCTATCGAAATTACTTTGTTTGATCCTTTAAAACTCAATATACGTTTGACCCGGGCCACTCCTTCGATTCCTAAATGTTGTCTATAGGCTTCTGGAACAAGTTCATGTGCATTTTCTTTGCATCCTCATACTCCCCAGATCCCAAAACGTACCTTCAGCCTTCATTTCCATCTTTTTAAGCTGACTTTCCATTCTAAATGTCTATCTCTGAAACTCAAACGAGCTCTCTTTTCTTTTTTCTCCTGCTAAACATTTGTTTTTTTTTTCTTTTTTGCTTTCGTGGATTAAACCTATTCGTCCTCTTTCTTTCTCTTCTAATTTTAGTCGCAACACAAACTGCTTCATTTCTGCTTCTAACACAAGGTGCTTTATTTGCGATGGAAGTTTAGTCATCTGCACAGATCATGATGGAGTTTCCAGCAAGTTTGAATGCATAGCTACTGCTGCAATCATATCATTTTTCCTCACATTAGGAGCCAGCTTCAACTGCAGCTTGTCTACTAATTCCCGCAGCTTGGACTTATGTGCATTTTGTAAAATCCCCAAGGTCGATTCTTCCACCTCCAAAACATCCTTGGTTGCTGCAAAAGCCATTCCTATCTGAAGCTCTCTTTATCAACACACAAAATAAGAGACACTAACACCTGCCACTCGCTGCCTAATTCCTGCAAAGGGCCCCCAATCTGTTCTGGACCAGGCCCGATCCCTCAAAAATTTTTAAGCAAGTAGCCCAGACTGTAACTTCTTATTTGTTAAAGGTAAGTGTGTAGTGGATATTCGCAGAGTCACCTTACAGTCTGCCGCCATGTTTCCTGACCTTTTGCAGGTTTGGCACACTTTCGGCTGCCCTGCGTACATCATGTAACCTCGGCTCCCTCTGATTGCAAAGCTGGAGTGTGCGTGGAGGATGTTCCTACTGGCATCAACCTTCAGGGTTACGCTGACTTGCTGGTCAAGATCCCGAAATGGTCGACCACATTAGTGCTTTCTTCCTCGACCTGGATATATCTTCTCAGGAAGGTCAGGATATCAGCTGTTGGGACGTGGGGTTGTACACATGAATTGTAACAACCCTACTCCTCTGTGCAGGAAGCACATACAACGGGATCATCGACTAGATGGAGAACAGAGCCCCACAGTCCTTCTCTTTAAACACCTCCAGGAGCTGCTCGCAATGCTTCACGCTCCCGAAGGTCACATCGAAATAGCCTGCCCAAGGGAAATCCTGCAGGCAGTACACGTTTGCTGCACCAAACCTGCAGCACTCGAGCAGAATCGTCTTGAGGGACACAGTCCGATCGACCGGTGTACCTTCCTCCACCTTCTTTACAGTAACCCTGACTGTGCTGTGAATACCCTGGCCTGGGCTGTGAGCGGTTGCTGAGGCCATAGCTCCAAGGTTGTCAGGTCCCTAATATGGTGTTAGGTTGAAACCAGCATGCGGATCCACCAAGAGCAGGTCCGCACAACCAAACGGTACTCCAATCACAATCCAGCGATGATCTCAACTAGCTCTGACGATTCGCCATTCTAATAAGAACAGACACTTGATACGACAATTGTCTTGGGAAGAGCCACCTTATTGATCATGTTATCTCCCCTGCCAGGAAAGGAGGGAAACCAGTGATGGAATATTTAGGCCTTAAGCACTCCTTGACATCAGGTTCATGCGTGCCCATGGAAGATGTGTTGCAGAGGTCTTCCCTCTAGTAGTGTTGACTGCGCTGATGCAAATCTTCAACCTGACAGCCAATTGGCATTGACGCATTCCTCTGGTCTTTGCTGTCGTTCTAATAAGAACAGGTGACACCCTTGTTTAAAAATATGTCCATCTCAGCCTTGAGGATATTTAGTGATCCAGCCAAAGCAGCCTTCACAATTTTGCACAATGGTGTCCCTCCCATTAATGTGCGACTTGGTGATCTTTAGTCCCCATGGATATTTCCTAGCACTCTGCATGGAAGTTGAACTTTCATTAGATTTTGTCCTCTTCAATCACACCTCCTCGGTGGCCAGAGCCAAACCAAAAAAACCCACAAAATTTAAGAGCCTGTAATCTCCTCCCTCATCTTCCACATTATTCTAATTTGCAGTACATCCAGATCTAGGGATTAGCCCACTTTTAGTCCTGCATCAACTTCCAATTCTTTCTCAGCATCTGTGTCAATCTGCTCAAAGACACACTGTCAGGAACTGACAGTGAATCCAGGAACTGCTTCTCCAAAGCAAAGACCGATAAGTCGTACATGTTTAACATATTCTCTGGCTCTGTGCACAGGCTGCTTCCTCGGTCCCTAATACACCCCATTCTTTGTCTTGTTACCCTATTACCCTTAATACACCGATAAAATGTCGTTGAATTCTTGAAAATATTGCCAGATAATATTTTTATCATTCCCATTTTTGCTCTTCTACTTACTTTCTTGAGTTTATCCCTATACGTTCGCTACTCTTCTGGGATCTCCATTGGCCTGCTCACGTTAGAACTGTTTTAAGCATATCTATAATTTTTAATTCCATTTTGAATATTTGTAGACATTCAAGGTTCTCCTGTCTTGTTTCCCTAAATTTCATCTTCAATGTAACATGTTGCGGTGACACTGGCATCGATTCCATTTTGACAATGTGACCCCCATCCCCACGCTCTTCTGCTACAGTTTCACACAGAAGTAACTGTAATATGGGCAGATTATGACTTATTTTTAATACAATCTGCCTCAGCAGTCCAAAAATCTTTTATTCTTCGGCGTTTTTTCTTTTGGACTTTTCCTTAACAAGCTAAAAATGCATGAGTAACAGTCACTGGTGCTACCATGCTTTCCCAATCCTGCCTGCAAAAACTCACTGGCTTCATTCCCCACAGTGATTGCCAGCACATCACCGCCCATTGCTGTATATGCTCCATGTTGATATGAGAACCTCTCTGGATTAAATTTCAAGACATCTTCCCCGCCTTATAAAGTTATCACTGCCCTAATGAATATTTGGAAATGAAATGCATGAATATAATGATCCTATTATTATATTTACACACCTCAGTAAATTGATTTTATATCTGCTCCGGTATTTTCTTTTGTGTGGGGTTCTATAATATATCCCCAGCAGTGTGTCTGTCATGGTTTTGATCCTGAGCTCTACACGCAAAGCGTCATTAGAAGATTCATCCAATGTATCGTCCCTTCTTCCTGCAGTCATTGACTCCATAATTAACAATGCAATCCCACCTCCTCTTTTTCCCCTCTCCTGCCCTACTTCTCATTTTTGTACCACAGAATATTGAGTTGTCAGCCCTGACCTTCCTCAGATATGTCTCTGTGATGGCAAAAAATGTAACACTTCCAGATGTCACCTTGTTCCATTATCACAACTGTCTATCTGATAATATTCGCAACATTAAGGTAAAGAACATCATCCTGGAATTTTACACGTGGAATACACTGTAACTCGGAGTTCATCAATCGTTTACTGTTTGTTATCAAGCTGCATAATCCATGAAACAAACTGTAACTCTGGAACTGTGGAATTGTAATTCCTTTTTTTAATTAATGAATTCATCAAATGCAACATTCTAGTACTGAGCAGTCAGCTCCACATACAATGAATCCCTGGTGATTAATTCCCTGTTCAGTGTGCAGAGGAGTCAGCACTCAATAATGGAGAAATGAGGACTGCAGTTGGTTGAGATCAGAGTCGAAAAGTGTGGCGTTGCTAAAGCAACAGGATCTCGAGGAGCTGGAGAGTGAAAACTATGGGCAGAAGCCCTTCATCATGAAGTCATTGGTGCCTTTGCATTTTTTCCATTCCGTGATTGACAGGATATTGTGAACTGTATTTGCTCAGGAGGGCAGCCCTGAAATGGAAATCTGTCAAACAGTCAATTGGTTGGGCAGGGAGTAGACAATGCGAGATGGAGTGCAGATTGGTTGAAGTGCAAATATAACAATAGATAAATCCCCTGGGTCAGACAGGAAGCACCCGAGGTTATCACAGGAAGTGGCGCCTTTAGCGATGATCTTTGCATCCTCACCGTCCACTGAAGTATTGCCAGATCATGGAGGGCGACAAATGTTAATCCCTTGTTCAGGAAAGGGAATAAGAATAATCCGGGGAATTACAGCTTTGGGCAAAGTATTGGAGAGGATTCTGAGTGTGAGGTCATGCAGTTGAGACAATTGGAATGACTGGGAAAATACGTGGTAGATGGAGAGCAATGGGAGGGGTGAGGTGTTGTGCACTTTGATGGGAACAATAGAATGGCAGCCTATCATTTGCAAAGGGAGTGGTTGAAAAATGTTGATCTATAAAGGAACTTTAGCTGCATTTTTGTTTTATTTCTGTGCAACCCTCCGAGTTCATGTAAGGCAATGAGTTCTGAAGCCAGAAGTTTCTACTGGGAATGGCATTGGCACGTTGAACAGTGTATATAAACCCTATAAACCCAGCAAGTGGGGTGTTGTAACATTGAAAACGATCTGTATCTCCCTTTACACGAGTCAATGAAAGAAATATTGCAGGAGCAGAAATCAGGTAGTCAGATAAATGGTTTATTCACCTTCATTTCAGGGGGATTTGAATACAGGAGTAAGGGTCATTTACTGCAGCTGTGCAGGTCCTTAGTGGGACCCCATCTCGAACATTGTGCAGTATTGTGTACAGTTTTGGATACCTGACATTGGGTGAGAGCAGTGGAAGATGACCAGACTGATCTGTGGGATGACAGGCCTGTTATGGGACCAGAGTATTAGGGTGACTGTGCCTGTAGTTCATAGGGATTAGGAAAATGAGTGGAGATATCATTGAAATATGTCAAACTCTGAACGTGTGAGACAGATTGGAAGCAGGGATGATCGTTCACTTTATAGAAAACAGTCAAATCGTATTTAATACACAAGCATTATCAAAGAACCGCGTGTATATTGAATAGAGGAGCAAACGTGATGGGCCGAAAGCACTACATTTGTTCTCGCTTTATATTTCAAAATGTTTAAAGATATTATGGGATATGAACATTGTATGGGGAAACAGCATTGAGGAGATGTTCGGCCATGAATTACCATGGGGAAAGCTCACTATATTGAATGACCTCCTCCTTTCCCAATATTTCTGTGCAGTCTGTGGGAAAGCTGTGTAAATGTTGTCGCAAGGTCTCAGATGCTAGGAAGGATGTCTATGCAGGGTCAACAGGAACTATGTTTCCCATTCCCTTTTCTGATAACGAGGCTGGTGCCAAGTGTTCTGTCCGGTTTTATCCTTTAAGACCTCAGAGCAGTTTGATACAATTGAGTGTCTTATTTGGCCGATTCAGATACAATGCCTGTGCGTCTGGAGTCACTTTTAGGCCAGACCAGGAAAGCACGGGAGATTCACTTCCTGAAATTATATTGTTGTAGGGGATCGATGTTTACAATCGACATTGGACACAAAATCACTATTAAATACACCAGATTTTTGGTCTCGATGTTTTATTAATTATTTTTAACTTCCACCAGCTGCCAGAGAATTATTGTGGTCTGGATTAGTAATCCAATGGTATTTCCACGACAGCACCATCTCCACATTGGGAACTATTGGAAAACACACTGACCTGATTATTTCGGTGCTACTTGACAGCTCTGTCAAAAAGAATTCCCACCAGTTTGACTATCGTGTTGGGACTGAGGGGGTGGTAATTAATCAGATTGTAATTATTCTCCTCTTTGGGGACTGGACAAAGCTGAGTAATTTTCTGCATTGCTCGAGAGATGTCAGAGTTGGAGCTGGAATGAAACAGCTTTCCCAGCGAAACGCTTTGCAGTGCAGCACAAGTGTTCAGTCCTATTGCAGGAATGGTGTCAAGGCCCACTGCCATTGTCGTATCTACTGTGTTCAGCTGTTTCTTCATGTCACGGGCAGCGGATCGATTTGCTGGAAGACGAGCATCTGTGAGTCTGTGGGCATCATGATGAATGTAACTTGGATCATCCACTCAACACTTCTGGCTGGGGATAGTGCAGACACCACACCCTTAACTTTTTTTTCACTGATGTACAGAGTTGTTCCGATATTTGGGATGAGGATATTTGTAGAGGTCTCTCCTCCAGTAAATTGTTAAATAGTCCATCGACATTTATGCTTGGATTTAGCAGGACGACAGAGCTTAGATCCAATCTGTTAGTCTTGTGACCATTTTCCCCTCTCCATCAGAAGTTCATTCTGCTATTTGGAATGCAACCAGTCACGTGTGGTAGCTTTATTGGGTTGTCAACAGGTTTATGTGCACGTGATTTCAACCTTGGCATCAGCCCTGTATTCAGTGACCTAACCTGGTTTCTGATGCGGTAACACTTCCATTTTCATATTCTCATTCTGCTGATGGCATCTCCCTGGTGTCATGCCTCCAATTCGTTACTTTAACTCTATCCATTTAAGGTAATAATCTAAATCGTTTCTTTTCCACAATGTCAACTTCTGTACTTGAAGTGAATGTGTTTCCCTCTGTTTTTCTCCCGGACCATGATTGAAAGCTCTGTCGTGTCAGTGATGTCAGTCTTATGCAGTTTCCGACTCAAGGAACTTGTGCACCATGCATTATTGTTCAGTTCCCAGTGTACAACACTCAATGTTGGACAGGATTTTGAGCCCCTTTGACATCCTTCTTTGAAAATTGTCCAAAAACAATTGCTGAACAAATTACTGAAAATGTTGCAGCATCTTCTGGAGTGAATGCAGAGTTAAACCTTCAGGTCCAGTGACCCTCTACAAAGGTCCCACTTTCACCAGCAATTGTTTTGTATTTTTATTACCAGCATCCATTTTTATTTGTTTTAGTGAAAATGTGTTCTGTGCCTAATCATTTCTGGAGAAACTCAGCAGGTCTGTCAGCATCTGCAGAGACAGAGAAACAACGTTAGCATTTCAAGCCCAGTGTGACACTTCTTCAGAACTGAAAAGGATTGGAAACTGGGATTTTTAATGCCTTCACAGAGACGGGGGATGGGTGACAGTGAAAAGAGGGTGTGGCAAAGATAAACGGGAGTTTAGCAGTAGTGAACGAGTGGATGATGTAAAATGGGTGTAAATTAAGCTGTGAATGTGGGAAAGGGTTTCTCTCTATTGAATGCAAGACAAAGAAATCACAACCAAACAAGTTCATAGGGAGGCCAGGAGGGAGAATGTTGACTATGTGGCATTTTGTAGATCTGGCCATAGACACGTTTTCACTGTCGAGATGATCACCCCGTTTAGACAAAGGAATTCAGGTACTTGACTTCTTATTGACACTAGTAAGCGTTTCATGCTGCCTTAGTATTGTAATATGGAGAAAAACAAATCACCAATTGATGTTTGGACTGAGCATTGTTTACCTGTCATGTTTAATATTGTTTAATTTTGCAGTATGTGTCTTTAAATACTTGTTCTTGAAGTTAGTATCAGATGGAATGTGGGTGGTTGACTGGTGACACTGTAAAAGTTTCTAAAATCATGAGAGATATGTTTAGGTTGAATAGCCAAGATATTTCCAATGGCATGGGTGAGTTCAGCCACAGTAGACATAAGGTTAAGATGAGAGAGGGAAGGTTTAAAAGGAACGAAGGGGCAACATTTTACACAGAGGGTGGTATGGACATCGAATGAGCTGCCAGAGGAAGAGTGGTAGATGCATGTACAGCTAAAACATTTAAGACTCATTTGGACACACATATGAATGGGAAACATTTAGAGGCATATGGGCTAAATGAAAGCAGATGGGACGAGCTTAATTAGGAAAACCTGGCAAGCATGAACATTTAGAAAAGTTTCATGCAGAGTCAGGGTGGTTTTGTGAACGGGAAAATATACTTTGCCCTGTAAAACCATGCAAAGTATATCTCGAGATGTCTGATAATGTAACAAGCGGACTTGATAAGGGAGATCTGGTAGACACCAGGCTTTCCACAGATTTTCCACAAGGTATTACAAAATATAAGTTCTTACACAAGACAGAAGCTCGTAGGATGATGGATAATGTATTAACATAGAATGATGGTTGCTTAGCTCATAGCAATCGGAGAGTCAGGATTAATACATCTTCAAGTATATCTGCTGGCATGCCACAGCTATTAGTCCGATGGCCTGTTATTTACAATCTATACTGATAGCCTGAAGAAGGGAGTTGAGTGCAATATACATCCGGGTTTGTGGATGACACTGAGAACCAAAAGGCAGGCTGTTATTAAATGGAAAGGACTTCCAGAAAAAGAGAAGGACAAAAGGATTGGAGTCTTCCTGTGTATGAAACATAAAGCCAGCAAGCTGATGCAGCAAATAACTAGGTTGGTAGTATAGACGGGTTCCTGGGATGAAAGGGTTGTGTTATTGAGAATCTCTAAAATGGTGAGGCGATTATTCATTGGGGTTTAAATTAATGAAGAGTGATACAAATACAAAACATAGAAAGGTAGATATTGAGAAGTTGTTTCCATTCTGGCCAAAGTGTCGAACTCGAGGATATAGATACCGAATAAGGAACTTCGATTTCAATCTGAGATGCAAACCGATGTCTTATCTCAGAAGGTAGTGAATGTTTGGAATTCCCTCACCCAGCGAGTTGTGGAGGGATACAAGGAGTCGGCAAGAAAGTGGAGTTGAGCCCTGGAGTAGATCAGCCATATTCTCATGAAATGACAGGGCTAGCTTGATGGGCGGAATGACCTGCTCCTGTTCCTATTTATTCATTTCACATTATACTTTTGGAAAGTAACGTGTTATTTTCCTAGAAATCGTGTTGTAAAATGTTGCATTCAGGGAGAGCGGAGGATTTGTTGATTTAACCTGGGTGGGGTATGGGGGCTGTATTCCCAACGTATCTGGGGCTGCAACATGACCCACATTTGGAGCAGAAGTTACAGAGAGGGGAAGCCTGGAAACAGGGATTGGTGTAGGGGGTTCACTTCCTGACCCAGCCTGGATTTTCCAAGTAATCTCCCAACCTACACCAAACCATCGGAGTGGCCACGATCTGCCACCACGTCGCAGGTCGGAAGGGCTGAATGGAACATCAGAACATACGACTGAGGGACACGAGAGGGCCATTCGGCCCTTTGACACTACTCCACCAGTAAATGAGGTCATGGCTCATCTCATTGTGGTCCCAGCTGCACTTTTCTCTCCATACACTATTATCCCTGATTCACCTGTCAATCGGAAATTAGACAAAGACAGCCTCGTTATAATATAAATGTCTGGCCATCCCAAACATTTGTGAAAGAGAATTCCCACTTTGTGAATTTCTCCTATATTCCTGAGGTTGGAGCGTGTTACCGTTTCCTTTTCTAGTCCCACTCCTCCACTGCTCACAACAAATTTTAAATGTAACCAGGTTGATGATATGGCCAATGATAAAGGTCTCAGACTGGGTCAGGTTCAGTGACAGGAACAAGTCAGACAGATTTCTTTAATCAGCCACAAATAACTAATAGAACTAAGGGATGCGCGTGGTGGATCTATGGTTAGCACTGCTACCTCCCACCATCAAGGAGCTGTGTTCAATTCCAACCTCGGGCCACCCTCGATGTGGATTTTGAACATTCGCCCCATGTCTGTGTGGGTTTCCTTCCAGATTCCGCCCATAGGCCAAAGGTTTGCAGCTCAGAGCGATTGGCCATGCTAAATTGCCCGTAGTGCCCAGGGATGTGTAGGTTCGATAGGTTAGTCATGGGAATTGCAGGGTTACATGGATAGAGAAGGGGGGCAGATCTGGGGCGGCGGTACTGTTCCGAGGGTCAATGTGGACATGATGGACGGAATGTTCTACTTCCACACTCTCGAGATAAAAGTGACAAGCAGTTTGGACGATACAAACACCCTGTGGGTATCTATCTGATCTACTCTCTCTAGGTTTTGTATGTTTCAATAAGATCACCTCTCATTCCAAGAGTAACCTATTAAAACCTTCATAATATAAGACCCTCATTCCTGGAATACATGAAGTGAAACATCTCCAAACTGCTTCCAATTTAATTATATCCTTTCTCAGGTAAGGAGACAAAAATAATCTCACACACAGATGAGGTTATTTTTTGTTTTCACAATGGTGAGACTATTTGGAACTCTCCTCCCCGCAGAGCATTAGAGGCAGAGATATTGAATATTTTGAGGCACAGACAGAAGGTTCATAAATAATAACGGAGTCAAGGATTATCGGAGAATGGCAGGAATGTGCAGTGTTGGGGAAAGGCTGACAGTGGTACAAAATCACATTGCTCCAGAACATCCAGGAATATAATGCAAAATAAAATGATAATATCGATAAAATGTTAAGAGGAAATCCAAGATAGCGGCGATTCCGAAAGTCTGTTTTGTTGGGCTCTGCATCACAGCATGGGCAAAGTGGTTCCCTAACCCACTCCATCCCTGCAATTTGCTTAAACTTCAACCCTAAAAGAGTGACAGAATCTTTATTGATCCCAGTTTATCAAGTGGAAATGACAAAACACTGGATAGGATCGAGTAAGTCCCACACACGGTGTACCCGTCAGAAGCATCGAGCATGCCTGAGGCCGCCACTGCAACCCACTCTGCTCGTTCAATAGACCCAGTTAGTCACCAGGCCTCGGTCACTGAGTTCACCAAGTTACCTGAAATGATTGAAGGCATGATTAAAGAAAAGTTCAACCGTGGCTAACACCACTGCCACTCTCAGACGCGCTCCATAAACATGAGGAGCAACTTGACAGCCTTGGAAACATAACAGACGATGTCAAGCTCCGAACGCAGTGGCAGAGACCGCGATCGATTCCTCTCAGGAGAGGATCCAAGCCCTTGAAAAACAAGTCCGTACCTTAACTGAACATGATGACGACCTCGATAACAGGGGCAGGATGAAGAATGTTCACATGGTCAGTCTGCTGGCCCAGACAGCAGGTGGTCAGCCAGTGAGTATTGTTTGAGAACTGGCTGCAGCGATTCCTTCACTTCGAAACTGAAGAGGGACGGGCGAAGACTGAGACAGTTCATCGGGTTCCGGTGCACAGGTCAGGCTCAGACCAGCGCTCTCGCTCTGTCCTTGTGTGGTTACATAGTTATGGGATAAACAAAGACTAATGGAAGCTTCCAGAACTCCGATGGCTTTAATTCAAACGTTCCAGGATTATGTCCTTTTGGGACTTTTCAGCAGCGGTGATTCATTTAAAAAAATCATTTAATGATATATAACACAGAACATTACAGCGCAGTGCAGGCCCTTTGGCCCTCGATGTTGCGCCGACCTGTCATACCAATCTGAGGCCCATCCCAAGTACACTATTCCATGTACCCCCATTTGCCTGTCCAATGACGACTTAAATGCACTTACACTTGTCGAATCTACTACCGTTACAGGGAAAGCATTCCATACCCTTACTACTCTCTGAGTAAAGAAACTACCTCTGATATCTGTCCTATATCTATCACCCGTCAATTTAAAGCTATGCCCCTTCGCCGTCACCATTCGTGGAAAAAAGGTCTCCCTGTCAACCCGATCTAACCCTCTGATTGTCTTATATGTCTCTATTAAATCACCTCTCAACGTTCTTCTCCCTAACGAAAACAGCCTCAAGTCCCTCAGCCTTTCCTCGTAAGACCTTTCCTCCATACCAGGCAACATCCTAGCAAATTTTCTCTGCACCCTTTCCAAAGCTTCTACATCCTTCTTATAATGCGGTGGCCAGAACTGTACACAATAAGCCAAGTGCGGCCGCACTAGAGTTTTGTACAGCTGTAGCATAACTTCATGGTTCCAGAACCGATCGCTCTATTAACAAAAACTAAAACACTGTATACATTCTTAACAACCCTGTCAACTTGGGTGGCAACTTTCAAGGATCTGAATACCTGGACATCGAGAATTCTCTGTTCATCTACACTCCCAAGAATCTTACCATTAGCCCAGTACTTTGCGTTCCTGTTACTCCGATCAAAGTGAATCACCTCACACTTGTCCACATTAAACTCCATTTGCCACCTCTCAGCCCAGCTCTGCAGCTTTTCTATGTCTCTCTGTAACCGACAACACCTTTCGTCACTATCCACAGCTGCGCCAACATAGTGTTGTCTGCAAATTTACCAACCCACCCTTCTATGCCCTCATCCAGGTCGTTTATAAAAATGACGAACAGCAGTGGACCCAATATCGACCCTTGCAGTATACCACTGGTAACTGGACTGCAGGATGAACATTTCCCATCAACCACCTCCCTCTGTCTTCTTCCAGCAAGCCAATTTCTGATCCAAACTGCTATATCTCCCACAATCCCTTCCTCCGCATTTTGTACAATAGCCCACTGTGGGGAATCTTATCGAACGCCTTGCTGCAATCCATATACACCACATCAACCGATTTAATCACTTCTACCCGTATGGTCACCTTCTCAAAGAACTCAATAAGATTTGTGAGGCATGACCTACCCTTCACAAAACCGTGCTGACTATCCCTAATTAAATTATTCTTCTCTAGATGATTAGAAATAATGATAATAAATCCGATCTCTTCTAACCTTTTCCAACACTTTACCAACATCTGACGTAAGGCTCACTGGTCTATAATTACCAGGATTGTCTCTATCCCCTTCTTGAACAGAAGAACCACATTTGCTATCCTTCAGTCTTCTGGCACTATTCGTGGAGGCAATGACAATTCAAAGATCAATGCCAAAGTCTCGGCGGTCTCCTCCCTGGCTTCCCAGATGATCCTAGGATAAATCCCATCTAGCACAGGGGAATTATCTATTTCAACACTCTGCAGGATTTCTAATACCTCCTCCTTGTGAAACTCAATCACACCTTGTCTTGTAGTCTCTTGTCTCAGTAATCTCCTCGACAACATTGTCGTTTTCTAGAGTGAATATTGTTGAAAAATATTCATTTAGTGTTTCCCCTATCTCCTCTGATTGAACACACAACTTCCCACTACTATCCTTGGTTGGCCCTAATCTTACTCTCGTTATTCTTTTATTCCTTAAATACCTACAGAAAGCCTTAGGGTTTACTCTGATCCTATGCGCCAACAACTTCTCATGCCTCCTCCTGGCTCTTCTTTGATCTCTCATTATGTCTTGCCTGGCTACCTTGTAACCCTCAAGCGCCCTAACTGAGCCTTGACATCTTATCCGAACATAAGGCTTCTTCTTCCTCTTGACCAGAGATTCAACTTGCTTCATAAACCACGGCTCCTGCGCTCTATAGCTTCCTCCCTGCCTGACAGGTACATACTCATCTAGGACGCTCAGGAGTTTTTCCTTGAATAAGCTCCACATTTCCAATGCGCCTATCCCCTGCAGTTTCCTTCTCCATCCTATACTTCCTAAATGTTGCCCAATCGCACCGTAATTGCCTTTCACCCCAGCTGTAGCTCTTGCCCAGTGGTATACACCTATTCCTTTATATCAGTAAAGTAAACATAACAGCATTGTGATCTCTATCACCAAAGTGCTCACCTACTTCCAAGTCTAACACCTATCAAGAGAAGAGTAAGGGGATTCGGGAAACAGTAGTCCCTCTGGTACCCAACGGTTCTCTGTATTGCATTTAATGGATCCATGAACTCGTCTGACTCTGCAGAGAAAGCGAAAATTTTGTGGACATTTTAAATTCCCCAATCGATTTTGTTTGTTTTTTGGTTTTTTTATATGTTTAGTTTTGGAAAGTTTTGAGAGCTTGCCCGTTGTAGTAGTTTTAGTTTCTGTAGAGCTGGTGGATGTCTGGAGGCAGGTCTACCTCACAAGTAGGGATTTTGTTTTCTCCTTTAACCCGCAGAAATGCCACACGAGGATTGATCTCTTCCCCATCCCTGCAACAATCTTCCTTTCGGTGGCATCCTGCATAATTGGGAATATTGCTATTTCTGACCATACTTATTGATTAACATTAAGGGCAATATGACAGATTCGAGACACCGGCGAATATATCCCTTTATTCATAAGGCTAGTTAGATCATTGAGTATTTCTCTAATGAATTCAGATCTTTCTTAGCCATTAATTAAGATTTAATCAGTAACCCATCCATCCTATTGGAAATTGTTAAGGCTTATGCCAAGGGAATAATTATTCCTTAGGATGCAGCAGAAGGGGGAGCAGGATCGTTGGTTTGAGGCACAGCTGAGGGCAGCCGAGAGGGCGTACTGTGATTGACCGTCAGTGGCTAAGCTGCAGAGGATTACAACGCTTCAGTCTACTGTGAATTCCACGCTCACACAGACAGCCAAGAAGGTACTTACTTTTGTAAATCAAAGGCAGTTTGAACATAGTGATAAGCCAGGCAGGTATTTATTCTATCTTGCCAGGAAAACGAGCGCCCCTCTCAAGCCATTGCCTTAATTAGGGAAGGTATTGGAATCCTTACCTTCGATTCCAAAAAGATTAATGCAGCCTGTCCGAGATTTTTCTCCGAATTATTTCAGACTGAACATTTTGAGGATAGCTGGATTAAGATGAAGTCATTTTTCAAGAACCTGGGTCTTCCAGGAGTAACCCCTGAATAGGTGTTGTGCCTTAATGCACCATTGTCAGTACAGTAGGGTGTGAAGCAGCTTCAGAATGTAAAGGTGCACAATCCTAACGGATTTCCCAGTGAATTTTATAAAAAATGTATAAACCTATTTTCAGGGCTGATGTTTAACACGTTCCGTCACTCATACAGTCACTAACCCCTCCCTCCATCCTTAAGAGAGGCTCATATCTCTCTGACGCTGAAGAAAGGAAGACCCTGGAGGATTGTGCTTCTTACACGCCGATCTCACTTTTAAATGTTGATTTCAAAATCCTGTCTGAGACTCGTGCATTTAGGCTGGAAACTTTACTGCCTTCCATTGCCAAAGAGGACCAAACAGGCTTTATAAAGGGCCACAGATCTTCCTACACTGTTAAGAGGTTACTCAATATGATCCAAGAGTGTCAACAACAATCTGCCCAGGGATTATTGATCACTTTAGAAGAGAGAAGGCATTTGATTGGGTTGAGTGGCCGGATCTCTTCTGTACATGAGAACGGTTTGGTCTACGCAAAGTTTTTATCAAGTGGGTGAGGGCTCTTTACCGCGATCCTCTGGCTGCAGTTCTCACTAATGGTGTGGCCACCCAGTAATATTAATATTTCTCCAGGCAGCCGACAAGGTTGACACCTTTCACCATTGTTGTTTACGTTGGTGATTGAGCCACTGGCGGAGGCCATCCGCATGGATGTCAACACATCTGCCCCAGCAGTGGGATAGAAATCATAGAACATAGAACATTACAGCACAGAACAGGCCCTTCGGCCCACGATGTTGTGCCGAACATTTGTCCTAGCTTAAGCACCCATCCATGTACCTATCCAACTGCTGCTTAAAGGTCACCAATGATTCTGACTCTGCCACACCCACAGGCGGCGAATTCCATGCCCCCACTTCTCTCTGGGTAAGATTACATTGTGTGCAGATGAGGGTCTTATTTTTTTTGTCAAATCCCGCAATTTCGGTCGTTCATGTGATGCAATGCATTAATTCGCTTGTTGCCTTTTTGGGTGATAAGATTAATTTTACAAATTGGAGGCCATGCCTATGGGATGTCTTAGGGAAATGCCTGATACTGAGGGCAAATCCTGGTTTCCTTTTAAATGGTCACTGGTGTAGTTTCCCTATTTCAGTATATTCATTACATCTGTCTTTGATCATTTATTTGACGTGAACTGTGTCCATTAGTTTGACAAAATTTTTAAAATCCTTCAAAGATGGGAGGCATTTCCAAAATCCTGGCTAGGTCGGATAGCTGTTATTAAAATGAATGTCCTTCCTCATTTCCTACACCCCGTGCGAATGCTTTCTTTGATGTTTCCCAGACAGATATTCAGGAAACATAATTGCTGGTTTAGCTCTTTTATTTGGTACCAGAAGCGATTCTTTATCAAGCTAACAAAATTGCAACTGCCCCACAGATTGTGGGTGGTAAATCTCCCCGATTAAAAGCAATCAATTAAGCTCTTTTATCATCCTATGTTAGTGCCTGGACCGTTGAGGACTCGGCGTCAATACGGCTAGACATTGAGCCCTCTCAGACAAAGTGAACCCTTATTAGTCTGTTATTCTTAGATAAAATGACAACATTTGTGAAGCATTGTCAAAAACTAATGATTATCAATACTGTTAAAACTTGAAGGACAATGCGTCAGATCGAGGGCAATACAACAAAAACCATGTTTCTTACCCTTATAATTGGTATACCGGGTTGTCAACCTGGGAAAATTGATTCCAGGTTTAAACTGTGGGCAGCGAGGGGGATACTTTGTTTGGGTGATTTAGAATTAGTAGAATCCCTACAGTGTGGAAACAGGTCCTTGGGCCCAGCAAGTCCACTTAGATCCTCTGAAGAGTAACCCACGCAGACCTATTCCCCTACCATCCTATATTTGCCATGACTAATGCCCCAACTTACAGATCTTGGAACACTATGAGCGATGTAGCAATGGCCAAGTCATCTAACCTGCACATCTTTGTGAATGTGGGAGGAAACCGACGTAGACACAATTGAGAATATACTAACTGCACAAAGCCAAGACAGGAACCAAACCCGTGACACTGGTGCTGTGAGTCAGCAGTGCAAACCACTGAGCCACCACGTATTACTTGAGGGAGAAACAATGATATCATTTGATCAAATAACTCGTAAGTATGGAATACCTAGTAGAGACCTCTTCATTTTTTTCCAGATTAGAGATTTGATTAATAGAAACTTTTAATATACTCTTACAGATCCGATTGAGAAGCGGTTGCTTATTGTTAAGAATACACTCTCTGTCAGAACCCTTTATCATTAATTGGATAGTGGCCCCTCAGACAAGACTGTGCAGCTTCATGACGTCTGTGCGAGAGAGTTGGGGGTTTAGATCTCTTCGGAGACATGGAAGGATATTTGTGAAAATGCTCGTAGGATTTTGATCAGTAATAGGACCCATTCCCTTCAGTTGAAAATTCTTCATAGCGTCTATCTGACACCAGATCTTCTCTCAAAATTCAAAGTGGGATTGTCTTCAGCATGTCCTAAATGCAGAATGACTATAGCCACTCTTACTCATTGCATGTGGTCCTGCTGCAGGCTTTGTATACTTTGGAGCACAGTGTTAGGTGTGGTAGAGTGTGTCTTGGGAACCGAATTGGAGATGGACCCGATTTCTCTTTCCTGGGCATGCCCAGAATATCTTACGTAGATGCATATGCGAAAAAAAATCCTTACTTTCTGGGCTAGAAAAAATATTCTGTTGTGTTGGATGTCTGAAAACTCCCCCGGTCTGTTGGGTGTTTGTAAGCTCATCATGGGGAATATCCCTTTGGACTTTCTCACCAGTATGGTGCATCATAAAACAGAGAGTAATATAAGTCATAGAGTCATAGAGATGTACAGCATGGAAACAGACCCTTTGGTCCAACCATTCCAAGCCGACCAGATATCCCAAACCAATCTCGTCCCACCTGCCAGCACCTCGCCCTTAACCTTCCAAACCCTTCTTATTCATTTACCCATCCAAATGCATCTTAAATGTTGCACTTGTATCAGCGTCCCCGATATCACCTGGTAGATCATTCCATACACGTACCACTCTCTGTGTGAAATAGTTGCCCAGTAGTTCTCTATTATATCTTTCCCCTCTCGCCCTAAACCTATACCCTCTCGTTCTGACTCCCCGACCCCAAGGAAAAGACTTTACCTACTTACCGTATCCATGCCCCTCATAATTTTGTAAACCTCTATAATGTCAGCCCTCAGCCTCCGACGCTCCAGGGAAAACATCCCCAGTCTGTTCAGCCTCTCTCTATAGCCCAAATCCTCCAACGCTGGCAACATCCTTGAAATCTTTCTGAACTCTTTCAAGTTTCACAACATCTTTCCGCAATATTCCAACACTGGCCTAACTAGTGTCCTTTACAGGTGCAACATGATCTTACAACTCCTGCGCTCAATACTCTGACCATTAAAGGAAACACCTTCTACCTGCGACTCCCCTTTGAAGGAGCTATGAACATGCACTGCAAGGTCTCTTTGTTCAGTAACACTCCCTGCGACCTTACCATTAAGTGTATAAGTCCTGCTAAGATTTTCTTTCCTAAAATGCACCACCTCGCCTTTATCTGAATTAAACTCCATCTGCCACTTCTCAGCCCATTGGCAATTTGGTCAATCTGAGGTGACTCTCTTCGCTCTCCACTACACCTTCAATTTTGGTGTCATCTGCAAATTTACTCATTGTACCTCTTATGCTCGCATCCAAATCATTTATGTCAATGACAAAAAGTAGTGGATCCAGCACCGATCCTTGTGGCACTGCACTTGTCACAGGCCTCCAGTCCGAAAAACAACCCTCCATCACCACCATCTGTCTTCTACCTTTGAGCCTGTTCTGTGTCCAAATGGCTAGTTCTCCTGTATTCCATGGGATCTAACCATGCCATTCAATCTCCCATGAGGGACCTCATCAAAACCCTTACTGAAGTCCATATAGATCACATTTACCCCTCTGCCCTCATCAATTCTCTTTGCTACTTCCTCAAAAAACTAAACCAAGTTTGTGAGGCATGATTTCTCACCCATAAAGCCATGTTGACTATCCCTAATCAGTCCTTGCCCTTCCAAATACATGCACATCCTTTCCATCACGATTCCCTCCAACAACATGCCCACCACCAACGTCAGGCTCACTGGTCTATAGTTCGCTGGCTTGTCCTTAACACCCTTCTTATACAATGGTACAACGTTAGCCAACCTCCAGTCTTCCGGCACCTCACCTGTGACTATCCATATTACAAACATCTCAGCAAGTGGCCCAGCAATCACTTCTCTCGCTTCCCACAGAGTTCTCGGATACACCTGATCAGCTCCTTTGGATTTATCGACCTTTACCCGTTTTAAGGCATCCAGCACTTCCTCCTCTGTAATATCGACATTTTGTGAGGTCTCACTATTTATTTCCCTACATATTATATGTTCCATATACTTTTCCACAGTAAATACTGATGCATAATACTCCTTTAGTATCTGCACCATACTTCCTGTGCAAGGAAAAGTATTCGGGTGTGTTGGATGTTTGATAACCCCCCCTGGTCTGTTGTGTGGTTGTAAACTCGTCATGGAGAATATCCCTTAGGACGTTCTTACCAGTATGTTACACCGAAAAACAGAGATTTATATAAGATATGGCAACCGTTTTTGGATTACCGCGATACAGACTTATCTGTCACTCGAAAAAGGGCTTTTATATAGCCATGAGGATATTGTCTAATGAATCACATATTAAGAATTATGAACGTATGAACATGTATCAGTTAATGCTTTCGAAGAACGAGAGCTATCATTTTGTTACGCTAAGCCGTATTACTTATTTATTATTTATTGTTTATTTTTGTTTTTCTTCTCTCAATTTGGAGACTTTAACTTATTTTGCATATACATGCACATGGGTGTAATTTTGTTCAGTTATTTGAGTTGTTTTGTTATTGGTTTAATATAATAATAAAAATATATTTTTTAATTTAAAAAATTGCTAAAAATTAAAATTCTAACATTGATAGATTAGAGTCCCAAATAACTCTCATTAGAGAGACCACTCATGGTGGTTTACTTTGAAGGTCACCACACGGGTGATGGGGTGAGGTTGAAAGAGCATCCCCTCCATGGTAACCTCTGTCAGTGTGGGGAATTGAACCTGCGCTGGTGGCCTCCCTCTGCATCACAAACCAACCATCCAGCCAACTGAGTGGGAGACTGTGTAACTGTTACACGCAGAATCAGTCACAGAAAAAGGGCAGGAGAAACTTTCATGACAAGGAAAAATGTGTATTTGAGATAAAAATGTTTTCTGCTAGAAATTATATTTTATAATGAGACAAGCGTTTGGAAGCTGTCTTTGGCTGAATACAATAAGGTGAGACAAGTGAAATAACCAGAATGACTAATTGTGATTGGATATCGATAACCATAAAATAAGTGCATGTTTTGGATTGGTCTGTGAAAAGCATGCTGACTGTTGCATGAATTTATAAATCAGATGAAATATATTGTAAGGAGAGTCCGTCTCCATAAGAAATGCCATCTGAACACATTCTAAAAGAAACCAGGGGAATGAAGTGTCTGAGAATCGTCTGTTCGGTAACAGGAGCCTGGGGGTCCAATGACTGAAAGTTCCTGTAACATGGAGCTGAGAAAACCATCAGATCACCCCAAACGTATTGAATGTTGGAGCATATTTGAAGTATTTAATGGCCTCATGATGGATTTGAATCGTGTGTGATTTGAAAAATGTACGTCTCGACTCCATCACGTGTTACGCACTGGGGCACATCCGTTTTTATGAAACTGGGAATAAGTTGGAACAATATCTGGAACATTCCATAATTGACATTCTCCAGATTATTCTATAACTATGTGGGGGGCATTAGAAAGGCAAAAGAGAAACAGAGGGAAGGTGCTGCATGCAGTAGTGTGAGTGGTGGAGCATGAGCCTTGTTCGGGGGTCGGTGCTATAACAGATATACAGTGAGTGTGAGGGAGCAGAAAAATATGGTGACCCTTATCCTGACAGAGTGGGGAAACTTATTGATGCTTGTCCTGTTTTGCTGGACATTTCTTCAGACCCCAGAAACTGCACTGAGCTGGGTGGTGAGCTCAGACCATGCTCGGTGGGTCTGGTAGTGTGGCCCCCTCGGGGAAGGAGAAGAGCATGGTTCCCTTTGCACTAGCCCATCCATCAGGACCGCCGTGCTGCTGTCGACAAACCGTGGTGTAATTTTCCCTTCTCTGCCATGCTCGGGGAAAATGTGCAGGGCAGCTCCAAACTGAGAAAGCGCAACCGTGTGCCCATTGGCCTTTTTAAAGATGGCACCAGTGTCAGGGATCACGGAATATCCAGGAGTATCCGGCTGACAGTGAGTACCTCCAGACATGATGGGTGGGAGAATCGGGCTGGCATTGTATGAGAGGGACACTATGGAGTGGGATGGGTAGTTAATGAGATGAGTTTGGTAAGATAGCAACATGAAACTATCTCGGCCTCGTGCAGACAACCCCTCTGTCACCCTCAATGAAAATGTCACTGAGACAGTTTTTTGTTCGGTTCAGCCCAGTTTCCTTTTTACATTTTTTATCCTTTCCAAACATTAATGGGTGTCCTCTAGTACTCGATTCACCAACGTGGGAAAAAAAATTGATGTATTCGCTACATGCAAGCCTCTCATGATTTTATAAGAGCTACACTTCTATAAGAACCCCCTCGGTTTCCTACGCTGTAAAGAAATAAGTTCTAACCTGCCCACCTTCTGCCTATAACTTAGAGCCTTTAGCCCAGGAAACATCTTTGGAAATTTGTTCTACATTCTTTCTTATTCAATATTATCCTTTCCAGAGCAAGGTGAACAAAACTGAACACAATAGTCCAACTGCAGCCTAACAAACATCCTGTACAACTGCAACATAACGTCCCACCCAACCTCTATACTCAATGCCCTGATGAAGGCCAATGTGCCAACAGCCTTCTTCACTGTCCTGTGTATCTGTGACTCAAATTTCAGACAATCGTGCACCTGATCTCCAACGTCCTTTTGTTCCACTACACGCCTGAAGGCGCTATCATTCGTCATTAAACTCCTCATTGGATTTGACTTTCCAAAATGCAAGACGTCACACTTATCTATATTATCTACTTCTCAGCCCACTTCCCCTGCTGATCAAGGTACTGCTGCAATTTCTGATAACGTTCCTCACTGTAAACGATGCCTCCTATTTTAGTGTCATCTGCAACTTAGTAACGTTGTGGTGTGCACTTTGGTCCAAATCATAGATATAGATAACAAGCAGTAATGGGCCCAGGACCGACCACTGAGGCACTCCATTAGTCACAGGCCTCCAGTCCGACATGCAAGCCTCCACCATAGCCATTTGCTTCATAACGTCAAGCCAATTGTGTCGCCAACTTGCCAGTTTACTTTGGAGTCCATTCGAGCGGCCTACCATGTGTAAAATTCTCAAAGGCCTTACTGAAAACCATATAGACTATGTCCACCACACTGCCCTCGTCAACCGTCCTGGTCACTTCCTCAAAAATCTCTATAAAAATTTGTCAGGCATGATCTGCCACGCCCAAAGATATGCTGACTGCTCTAAGTCAAACTCTGTCTTTCCAAATGCTTGCATATCTTATATCTCCAAACCTTCTCAAGTGGTTTCCGAAACAGATATGAAGCTTACTGGTTTATATTTCCCAGGCTTTTATTTGCAGTCCTTCTGAATAACGGCACAACATTTGCTACGGCCCAGTCTTCCGGGACCTTGCCCCTGAACTATCTTCTCTCACCACGTGCATTGCTCTTAGATATATCTGGTCAGGACCAAGAGATTTATCTGACTTTGTGCATACAAATATGTCCAAAAGCATCTCTACTGTAATATGGACTGTGCCAAGATATCGTAACTAACCTCTCAAAGGTCACAAGTCTTCATGTCTTTCTTCATGCTAAACGCAGAGGGAAATTGAGGACCTCACCCATCCCTTGAGGTTTTATGCATGTATGCCCATTTTGGATTTTAAGGCGTCCTATCTCTCACTAGTTGTTCTTTTTCTTTACTATACTGAATTTGGATTCACCCTAATCTGCTTAGGCAATGCTATCTCATACCCCACTTTAGCTCTGCAGATTTCCTTCTTCATTAAACTCCTGTATCCCCTATGCACCTCCAGAGATTCCCTTGGTCCCAGCTGCCTGTACCTGAGCGACACCTCCTTTTTTTCTGGTCAGAGCCTCAATATCTCTTGTCATCCAGGGTACAGTTCCAGCCTCACTTTCCCTTTCCACTCACAGGAATATATGGACCTTGAACTCGAGCTATCTCACTTTTGAAGCCCTCCCACTTGCCCAGGATCCTTTTACCTGGAAACACACGACTCCAGTCAAGCCCTGCAATACCCTGTCTAATTCTAACAAATTTCGCCTTGCCCCAAAATAGAACTTTAATCTGTGGACCAATTTTGTCCCTACCATACCTATTTTAACATTAATACCGCTCTGGTCACTTTTCCCAAAATGCTCCCCCACTTTACCTCCGTCACCTATCCAACCCAATTTCCCAACAGTAGGGTCGAGATTGTCCCTTCCCGGGTAGGACCCTCTACATGCTGCTTGTGGAAGCTTTCCTGAACACACTTAACAAATTACGTTCCATCTAGGTTTTTAACCCTCTGGAAGTCCCTGTCTATGTTAGGATAATTAAAATCACCCATTATGACAACCCTATTGCTCCTGCAAGTCTCGCCAGTCTAGCTGCATATTTGTTCTTCTAATTCCCATTGATTATTTGAAGGCTTATAGTGCAACCACGAAAACATCACCTTCCCCCTCTTACTGGTTTGCATCATTTACAAAATCTCATTTGTTATTATCTCAATTATTTCATCTTTAAATACTAGTGTGATACGCGCCTTAATCAGAACTATTGGTATTTAAATTGTTTCCATTTACATCTCTTCCTCGCAGTGACTTTCAAATTTACAGCACCCCTTGTGAAAGCACAATGGAGATATAGAGCTGTAAATGGATGGAAGCTGCACGTCCTGTCACTTCCAAAATTAGCTGCAAGTATCCCCACACTGAGCTTCGATGTAACACAGTGTTACCGAGCAATGCAACAGCCTGGGTTTATATATGAATGAAAAAGTGTGACTGCACATCCCCCCCACGCTGGACATTTAGACCAGGATTATAGATCCAGCATTGGTGTGGGCTTCACAGAGTTTCACTCTGGACATAGCTGGGTTGCATTCAGCAGAACACTAGCCGGATCTACATAGTGTTCCATCCTGAATATGTAATGGATGGGTTGGTTATGTGAGTTGGATTGCGAATGTGAGAGAACTAAACATCTGGCAATGCCTTTATTTTGTGTTTTAATTCTTATGACTCATCCGGTTAGACCCATCCCTCTGGATGAGTCATAGTGACTGTTGTTACAGCATCTCCGTCGGCAACATGACCAACAAATGGAGCAGAGGCTGCAGAGAGGACAGTCTCCGTAAAATGGAATGAGGGAATCACCATCAGAGCAGCCGTGGTCTTAGTGAATGGTGGGGCAGGATTGAATGAACCACTGATGGAATTTATTCATATATTTCTGCGTGTTCCAAGCAAACTCCCCTTCTCTTCCAGTGTCCCATACCGGTGGGGACTGAGTCACCTCCTCCTGTTCCGATGTAACAGGATCTTCTGGCCTCACTAGCCTCCAGATTTCCCTGTGCCCCAGTTTTGAACAGTTGAATGACTGGCTCCTGTTCCCGTGTCCCAATCTCGAACAGTTGAGTGACTGTCTCCTGTCCTGTGCCCCAAGTTTCAAGCAGTTGAATGACTGCCTCCTGATCCCAAATTTGTAAAAAATACATGTCCTCCTCCTGCTCCTGAGTAACAGGCTCCAATAGCTCTGTGCTCATCTGCTGCTCATGTGGAATGGAGGTGAAGGACTGAATGGCCTCTTCACGTTCTTTAAAGCTTTTCTTGACGAAAGACCATTCTTCTGTTTCTGTAAAACACCATCAAAATCTGAATGATGTATTTTTATATTTGACTCTAAGTAATGGAGCAAACAAGCAGATGCTGAATAGCTTCCTCCTGTTCCCGTGTTATACACTGAAGAGTCAATAGACTCTCAGAGATGTACAGCACGGAAAAAGATCGTTTGGTCTGGTCATCCATACCGCTAAATATCCTAAATTAATCTCGTCTCCCTTGCCAGCAATTAGCCCATCTCCCTCTACACACTTCCCATGCATGTATCCATCCAAATGCTTTTTAAATACTGTAACTGTACCTGCCTCCACCACCTATTTTGGCTGTTCAATCCATACACACAGCAGTCTTTGTGTGAAAATGTTGTCCCTCATGTCCCTTTTTAAAATCTTTCTCCTCTCACCTTAAACCTTTGTCTTCTAATTTTGGACTCGTCTATCCTGGGAACAGACATTGACTGTTTACCTTATCTATGACCCTCATGATTTTATAAACTCCTTTAAGGTCCCCCCTCAGCCTCAAATCTTGAAAATAGTCCCAGCCTATTCAAACTCTTCTTGTAACTCTGGCCCTCCAAAACCTGCAACATTCTTTGAAATCTCTTCTGCACTCTGTCAAGTTTGACAACGCCTTTACGACAGCAGGGTGACCAGAATTAAAGGCAATATTACAAAAGTGGCCAAACCAATGTCCTGTACAGATTTTGTCATGCAAATGCTTCGACTCAAAGCACGCTCCAATAAAGGGAAGATCACCAAGTTCCTTCGTCACTGCGCTGTCTACTTGTGACGGCACTTTCAAGGAACGAAGAACCTGCACCACAAGGCTCGCTTTGCTGCCTCACAGGGCACCGACCTGGGTTTAATTCCATCCTTGAATGACTGGCTGTGTGGAGTTTCTACATTCTCTCCTTGTCTGCGTGAGTTTCCTCCGGGTGTTATATTTTACTCCAACAGTATAAGGATATACAGGTAAGGGTAGATTGGCCATGCTAAAATGGGGCAACGTACCCAGAGGTGTGTAGGGGAGTTGGATTAGCAATGGGAAATGCAGGCTCAGAGTGATAGGGCAGGTGTTTGTCCAGTGGGATACTATTTAGAGGGTCGGTGTGGCCTCGTTGTGTCGAAACGCCTGTTTCCTAACTGTAGGGATTCGATAATTTCTATGGAGTTCTCCTTGATTGGCAGCTTTCGACAAGACCCTACCTATATGTCTTGCCTTAATGTGTCTTGCCAAAATGCAACACCTCACATTTAAATAAAATAAACTCTATCTGCCACTCGGTTCACCAAAACAAGGTCCTATTATAATCTGAGAGATCATTCTTCACTGTCGTCAATACCACCAAATTTGTTATTATCTACAAACTTACTGACCATACTTCATATACGCAAATGCAAATGATTTGTATCAGTGACAAAATGCAGTGGACCCATTATTGATCTTTGCGGCACTCCACTGGACACAGGTCTCAAAATTTAATGAACAAATGTCCACTGTCACTCCCTGTCTCCAATATTCAAGAAAATTTTAGATCTAAATGGCGAGTTCTCCCTGGATCCCAGGCAGTCTAACCTTGCTAACCAGTCTACCATGCAGAACATTTTGGTTTTCTTACTGAATTCCATAAAGACAACATCCAATGGCCTGCCTTCATCAATCATCTTCATCACTTCCTCAAAAGATTACACCGAGGCGGTGAGATGTGATCTCCAATGTACAAAGCCCTCTTCAGTCCATTTCTTTTCAAATGCATGTACATCCTCTCCCACAAAATCCCCTCCAACAATTTAGTCACCATTGACGTCAGGCTCACCGATCTATAGTTACTGTTTTTTTCCTGACTTTCTTAAATAATGACACTATGTTAGCAGCCCTCCAGTTTTTTGACACCTCACCTGTGGAAATTAATGATACAAATACATCAGCAAAATGCTGACCAATTTATTTCCTAGCTTCCCACAAACATTTGGGATACAACTGATCAGGTCCCAGGGATTTGTTCAAATTGATTGTTTTAAAATGTCATAGACATCCTTGTAATATAGACACTTTTCAATGTATCACTATATATTTATTCATTCTCTCGCTTTTGTAACCTCCTCCTCATTAAATACTGAGGAGAAGGTTTTGTTTCGTATTCCACAAATCTCCTGTGATTCCACACATAGGTAGCCTTACTCAACTTTAAGGGGCCCTATTCTCTCCCTAGTTAATCTTTTGCCATTAAAGGATTTGTAGAATTTCTTCAATGCCGTGTTAACCCAATTTCTAAAGCCATCTCATGCCCACATTTTTCTGGCCCGATTTCCGCATTGACTATGCACTTGCTACCCTTATACACCTCTCGGGATTTACTTGATCTTAGCTCTGTTTACCTGACATTTGCCTCCTTCCTTACCTTGACCAGAGCATCAATATATCTAGCCATCCAGCACTCCCTGCATCCACCAACCTTGCCCCTCTCACTAATAGGAACACGTTGGCTCTGAACTCTCTGAAACCAGGTTTTGATGGCTTGGAATTTCCAACCATCCTTTTACCTGTGAATAGGATATTCCAATTAGCCTTTCACAGGGCTCGCCTAACACTTTCAAAATTGGCCTTGTTCAAAGTTAAAACTTTAATGTTTCCATCAGGTGTTTCCTATTCCACAGCTAATTTAAAACTAATATATATGCGTAATGGAAAGTTAAAGAAACGCTGGTCGGGGACGTGCTGGGTGCCGGGGGCCTGGGCTGGACGCTGCCGCAGGACATAGCAGGCAGGGCGGCGGTAGACGTCCAGTACGTGGCCACCGCCATCCGACGCCTCAAAACGGCGGTGCTCGGACCCGACGTAGTACACCAGTTGGAGGACGCTCAGGTGTGCGGTGGGATCCCGTCCGAGCTCACCCCAGCCCGGACGGAATTTCACATTGGCCCCAAGGTCCCGTACTTCCCGCGGGAGCCTGTGCCCCACAACCTGAGCCGCCTCCGAAATTTTAACTTTGTTTTGTTTCGGGAGGTGAAAAGGAGAGCCCTGTACCGACTGCTGCTGCACACCGTCCACCTCTTCTCCCTCATCCACCGTCCGGACACGCCTTGGCGTGCCCATTTGCCACCGGGCGGTGGGGATCCCCAGTGGAGGGCTCTCTACGCGGGAGTCCTCCCCCTTTCTCTCGGGGATCTGGGGTGGAGGGTGCTGCACGCAGCAGTCCCCTGCAACCGCAGATTGCGGTGGTTCACGGACTCCCAGCCCAACTGCTTGTTCTGTGGCGCTGTGGAGTCCGTGGACCATGTATATATTGGGTGTGGGCGTTTGCACTCCCTTTTTGATTTCCTTAAAAACCTTCTCCTCTGTTTTTGGCTGCACTTCAGTCCCACGCTCCTGATCTTTGGGCACCCGGTACGGAGGAAGGAGGGCAGGTCTGAAGACCTCCTCGTGGGTCTGCTCCTGGGCCTGGCCAAGCTGGCCATCAACAGGTCCAGGCAGCGGGCCGTGGAGGGGGTCGTTAGGGCCGACTGCCTGCCCCTCTTCTGCGGTTACGTTAGAGCCCGGGTGTCCTTGGAGAAGGAGCACGCGGTGTCCACCAACACCCTGGAGTTGTTCAGGGAGAGGTGGGCGCCGCAGGGAGTGGAGTGCATCATTTCTCCCTCCAACTCTATTTTGATTTAGTCCCTACCCTCCCCTTCACTGTTTTGATCACACAGCACTGCCCTTTGATGTGAAGGGCAGTGTTTGTCACTGGCCACCCGGGTGTTTTCCTATATTCCTGGTGGTGGAAATTGAATAAAGATTGGTGCACTTTGTGTCTTTCACTGTGTCTCACACCTGCACACACACACCATGGGTGCTGGGGAAAAAATAAGCACTACCGCACTTAGGTGGTAGTGTGGGGGTTAAAGGGGAAAAAAAAAAAAAAAAAAAAAAAAAAAAAGAAACGCTTCCTGCCCCT
Organism: Chiloscyllium plagiosum; assembly: GCF_037043375.1. Taxonomy (NCBI): domain Eukaryota; kingdom Metazoa; phylum Chordata; class Chondrichthyes; order Orectolobiformes; family Hemiscylliidae; genus Chiloscyllium; species Chiloscyllium plagiosum. The sequence goes on from NW_028270177.1 coordinate 69,548,172, forward strand.
CTGGAACAGGCTCTAGAGGCTGAATGGGCTCCTCGTGGCCCTCTGTAATAGACTGGAAAGGCTGAATGGCCTCCTCCTATCCTTGTGTAACAGATCCGAGACATTAAATGAGACAGCAACCCATGGATTACGCGCAGCCGTTAAACTGTATCTGATGGAGGTTCCATCCCTTCACAGTTACAGAAACACAAACAACACAATGTACTCCAGGTGCCCTCTCAGTAATACCTCATGCAACTGCAGCGACATAGAACATAGAACATAGAACAATGCAGCACAGAACAGGCCCTTCGGCCCACAATGTTGTGCCGAACATTTGTCCTAGCTTAAGCACTCATCCATGTACCTATCCTATTCCGCTTAAAGGTCGCTAATGAATCTGTCTCTGCCACTCCCACAGGCAGCGCATTCCATGCCCCCACCACTCTCTGGGTAAAGAACCTACCCCTGACATCCCCCCTATACCTTCCAACCTTCACCTTAAATTTATGTCCCCTTGTAACACTCTGTTGTAGCCGGGGAAAAAGTTTCTGACTGTCTACTCTATCTCTTCCTCTGATCATCTTATAAACCTCTATCAAGTCACCCCTCATCCTTCGCCGTTCCAATTAGAAAAGGCCTAGCACTCTCAACCTATCCTCGTACGACCTATTCTCCATTCCATGCAACATCCTGGTAAATCTTCTCTGCACCCTCTCCAAAGCTTCGATATCTTTCCTAAAGTGAGGCGACCAGAACTGCACACAGTACTCCAAATGTGGCCTAACCAAGGTCCTGTGCAGCTGCAATATCACTTCACGACTCTTGAATTCAATCCCTCTGCTAATGAACGCTAATACACCACAGGCCTTCTTACAAGCTCTATCCACCTCAGTGGCAACTTTCAAAGATCTATGAATATAGACCCCAAGATCCCTCTGCTCCTCCACCTTACTAAGAACCCTATCGTTCACCCAGTATTCCGCATTTTTATTTGACCTTCCAAAATGGAGAAAGTGAGGGCTACAGATGCTGGAGATCGGAGCTGAAAATGTGTTGCTGGAAAAGCAGCATCCAAGGCAGCTGGTCAGGCAGCATCCAAGGAATAGGAGAATCGACGTTTCGGGCATAAGGCCTTCTTCAGGAATGAGGAAAGTGTGTCCAGCAGGCAAACACCGTACAACCCAGATGGCCTCCTTCTTCAAGGACCGCAATTTCCCGCCAGACGTAGTCGACGATGCCCTCCACCGCATCTCTTCCACTTCCCGCTCCTCCACCCTTGAGCCCCGCCCCCCAACCGCCACCAGGACAGAACCCCACTGGTCCTCACCTACCACCCCACCAACCTCCATGTACAACGTATCATCCGCCGTCATTTCCGCCACCTCCAAACGGACCCCACCACCAGGGATATATTTCCCTCCCCTCCCCTATCAGCGTTTCGAAAAGACCACTCCCTCCGTGACTCTCTCGTCAGGTCCACACACCTCACCAACGCAACCTCCACTCCCGGCACCTTGCCCTGCAACCGCAAGAAATACAAAACTTGTGCCCATGCCTCCCCCCTTACTTCCCTCCAAGACCCCAAGGGACACGTCCATATCCGCCACAAATTCACCTGCACCACCACACACATCATCTACTGCATCCGCTGCACCCGAAGTGGCCTCCTCTATATTGGGGAGACAGGCCGCCTACTTGCGGAACGTTTCAGAGAACACCTCTGGGACACCCGGACCAACCAACCCAACCACCCCGGAGCCCAACACTTTAACTCCCCCTCCCACTCCACCAAGGACACGCAGGTCCTTGGACTCCTCCATCGCCAGACCATGGCAACACGACGGTTGGAGGAAGAGCGCTTCATCTTCTGCCTGGGAACCCTCCAACCACAAGGGATGAACTCAGATTTCTCTAGTTTCCTCATTTTGCACTCCCCCCACCTTGTCTCAGTCAAATCCCTCGAACTCAGCACCGCCTTCCTAACCTGCAATCTTCTTCCGAACCTCTCCGCCCCCACCCCACTCCAGCCTATAACCCTCACCTTGACCTCCCTCCACCTATCGCATTTCCAAAGCCCCTCCCCCAAGTCCCTCCTCCCTACCTTTTATCTTAGCCTGCTGGACACACTTTCCTCATTCCTGAAGAAGGGCTTATGCCCGAAACGTCGATTCTTCTGTTCCTTGGATGCTGCCTGACCTGCTGCGCTTTTCCAGCAACACATTTTCAGCTCCTTCCAAAATGGACAACCTCACACTTGACAGGGTTGAACTCCATCTGCCACTCCTCAGCCCAGTTCTGCGTCATATGTAAGTCCCTTTGCAGCCGATAACAGCCCTCCTCACTATCCATAACTCCAACAATCTTCGAATCGTCTGCAAATTTACTGACCCACCCTTCGACTCCCTCTTCCAAGTCATTAATAAAAATTACAAACAGCAGATGACCCAGAACTGATCCCTGCGGAAGTCCACTTGTAACTGGGCTCCAGGCTGAATATTTACCATCTACCACTACTCTCTGACTTCGACCGGTTAGCCAGTTTTCTATCCAATGGCCAAATTTCCCTCTATCCCATGCCTCCTGACTTTCCGCATAAGCCTACCATGGGGAACCTTATCAAATGCCTTACTAAAATCCATGTACACTCCATCCACTGCTCTACCCTCATCCACATGCTTGGTCACCTCCTCAAAGAATTCAATAAGACTTGTAATGCATGACCTACCCTTCACAAATCCTTGCTGGCTGTCGCTAATCAAGCAGTGACTTTCGAGATACTCATAAATCCTATCCCTCAGTACCCTTTCCATTACTTTGCCTACCACCGAAGTAAGACTTACTGGCCTGTAATTCCAGGGGTTATCCCTATTCACTTTTTTGAACAGGGGCACAACATTAGCCACTCTCCAGTACCCTGGTACCACCCCCGTTGACAGTGAAGACAAAAAGATCATTGCCAACGGTCCTGCCATTTCCTCTCTTGCTTCCCACATAATCCTAGGATATATCCCCTTAGGCCCGGGGAACTTGTCTATACTCAAGTTGTTCAAAATGCCCAAAACATCTTCCTTCCTAACAAGTATCTCTTCTAGCTTACCAGTCCGTTTCGCACTCTCCTCTTCAACAATATGGTCCCTCTCGTTTGTAAATACTGTAGAAAAGTACTCAGTCAAGACCTCTCCTCTCTCTTCCGACTCAATACACAGGCTCCCACTACTGTCCTTGATCGGACCTACCCTCGTTCTCGTCATTCTCATGTTTCTCACATACGCATAAAATGCCTTAGGGTTATCCTTGATCCTATCCGCCAAAGATTTTTCATGCCCTCTCTTAGCTCTCCTAATCCCTTTCTACAGCTCCCTTCTGGCTGTCCTGTATCCCTCCAATGCTCTGTCTGAACCTTGTTTCCTCAACCTTATGTAAGCCGCCTCCTTCTTCCTCTTTGCAAGACATTCAACCTTCCTCGTCAACCAAGGTTCCCTCACACGACCATCTCTTTCCTGCCTGACAGGTACATACATACCAAGGACACGTCGTATCTGTTCCTTGAAAAAGTTCCACATTTCCACGACATCCTTCCCTTTCAGCCTATCCTCCCAACTTATGCTCCTCAGATCCTGTCTTACAGCATCTTATTTACCCTTTCCCCAATTGCAAAACCTACCCTGTTGCACGCACCTCTCTCCATAACCAGGTGAAAGTCACAGAATTGTGGTCACCATCACCAAAGTGTTCACCCACTAACAAGCCCATCACTTGTCCCGGTTCGTTACCAAGTACCAAATCCAATATGGCCTCCCCTCTGGTGGGACAATCTACATTCTAAGTTAGAAAAGCTTCCTGTACACACTGCGCAAACACCGCCCTATCCAATCTACTTGATCTAAAGAGCTTCTAATCTATATTTGGGAAGTTGAAATCGCCCATGACTACTACCCTGTGGCTTCTGCACCTTTCCAAAATCTGTTTCCCAATCTGTTTCTCCACATCTCTGCTGCTATTGGGGGGCCTATAGTAAGCACACAACAAGGTGACTGCTCCTTTCCTATTTCGGACTTCAGCCCATACTACTTCCAAAGGCAGATCCCCCTCGAACTGCCTTTCTGCAGCCGTTATACCATTTCTAATTACCAACGCCACCCCCCCTCCTTGTTTACCACCATCCCGAATCTTACTGAAACATCTGTAACCAGGAACCTCCAACAACCATTCCTGTCCCTCTTCTATCCACGTTTCTGTGATGGCCACAACATCGTAGCCCCAGGTACAGATCCACGCCTTAAGTTCACCCACCTTTGTTCACCCACATCTCTTTGTTTTGAATGATTCTGTTGGCAAAATGTGCTGAAAAATGTGTTGCTGGAAAAAAATAAAACGTAGGTTTTCCTACTCCTTGGATGCTGCCTGACCTGCTGCAGTTTTCCGGCATCACATTTTTTCAGCTCTGATCTCCAGCATCTGCAGTCCTCATTTTCTCCTTGTTGGCAAAATGTGCCAATATTCTAGATTTCCACCTTTTCAAGTAGCAACAGGTAATATGGGCTGAATGGCCTTCTCTTATCCCTCTGCAAGAGGCCCATAGGGACAGAATTGCTTCGGCCTGTTGCTGAGCAACGATCTTAATGCTCTGTCTCAACGTTATTAAAGGATTTGGAGGAAGGGCACTTAAAACCAGGAGTAGCCTCACACTGGTAAATAAGGAATCTAGACACTTGCCCACCCGAATTTTCTTTATGCAGCCGATCTGTTATTTTATAACAGCCTCTTTCATAAACAGAGTGGAACATCTATAAACCCCTGTGTGTTCTGTTAATACTCTCATATCCAAGTTTTAAAAAGATTTAAAGATTTATGACCCATCCCTCACCAACCCTCATCCATTCCATCGAAACCCAGTAAATGTTCTCTTTTGTAGTTGTATGAAAAGTGACGTGTGGAACCGGATAATTGAGCCTGTGTGCTCAGTCATGATTTGGAGATGCCGGTGTTGGACTGGGATGTACAAAGTTAAAAATTACAAAACACCAGGTTATAGTCCAACAGGTTTTTATTGGAAGCACACTAGTGTTTGGAGCGCCACTCCTTCATCAGATGATCGTGGAGGACACACTTCCAAGGAACAGAATTTATAGCAAAAATTTACAGTGTGATGTAAATGAAATTAAACATTGAAAAATACCTTGATTGTCTGTTGAGTCTGTCATCTGTTCGAATACCATGATAGTTTCATTTCTTTCATTTGTGTAAATCACGAAACCTTATTTTTAAAAATGTTGTATTCTCGGGTTAGCTGCAACAGTGAGTGTTAGCAAGACAATATGTTGAAGGTGTTAGCCCCCTGTGTTCTTTGTCTATGCTATGATTCTTATCTGAAAAGTGAAATAATAGAGTTTTACATGAATTCATGAAGTTTTTGAGCAAATTACAATGTAACTCTGCAAGTACAAATTCATCCCACAAAATATATGTGTGCATGTGGGTCTTTGTCGGTTTGTGTGTGTGTGTGTCTGTGCCTGTCTGGATTGGGGGGTTGTGAGTGTGTGAGAGAATGCATATGTGTGTGTAGTGATGTAGAGTGTCTTAAGTCTGTGAGGGAGTGCATATGTGAGTGTGGGAGTGTGTGTGCGTGTCAGGGTAGGGGGTTTTGAGTATCAGTGAGAGAGAGTATATATGTTTGTGCATGAGTGTAGAGTGGTCTAAGTCTCTGAGAGGGTGCTGTGTGAGTGTGAGAGTGTGTGTATCTGTAAGGGGGTGTGAGAGTGTCTGTGTGCGTGTCTGCGTACATGTGTGTCCGTATGTATGTGTGTGCATACGAGTGTTTGTGTGTGTGTGTGTATAGTGCAATGGTGGTCACCTCTAATGTGACATGAACCCAAGGTCCCGGTTGAGGCCCTTCCTATGTGTATTGAAATTAGCGAACAGCCTCTGCTCGGCCACGTTTCGCGGCTGCATGTCCTGAAGTCCGCCTTGGAGGATGGTCATCAGAACGTACAAGATTGAAGGTCCTGGACCACTGAAGATTTCCCCAACTGGGAGAGAACCCTCCTGTCTGTTGTTTGTTGTGCGGTGCCCATTCATCCGTTGTCGTAGCCTTTGTTCAGTTTCCCAGAGTTTGTTCAGTGACTGTGATTAATGCTAATCTCCGTGGATTCTAAATATTCCAATGGAGGGTTTCCATCTTTAAATGATAAATGGGCGCCGTTCAAAGTGCTATCCCAGAACATGAGCGGAACATCACCGACAGCACAGAGAGGGATCAGCAGATTTGGAGAAAGGGGAAGGAGAGATCAGAATCTGAGAACATTAGACTGGAATGTTCCAACAATGGATCAGAATCTGAGAACATGAGATGGGAATGTTCCAAAAATGCATCAGAATCTGGGAACATTAGACTGGCATGTTCCAACAAAGACAGGAGTTTATCCAATTATGTTTGGTATCTTTCTGCATTTTATTGGTGGTCATTATCATTGCTGATCTATTACGCTCATCTCATTATTCAATATTTTTATTATCTTTTCCTTGCTATCATCGGTGTTCCTGGTAAGTGTCACTGTCCAGATGTTTTTGTTCTATAAACAGTTTATGTCTGTATGACTGTTCTTTTATATAGTCTACACTTCTTGCCACTATTATTGTTCCTGTTGAAACTCTCAATCCATATATTCACTCCACAGACCACCACTAACTACCCCAATGAATGTGTTCAATTACTGTCTCCCTCTCTGTCTCCCATGTGTCTCTATGTTGACCTCCTCAGTTTTAGCGGCGGACTACAATTTATTGTATCATTGCCATTGTTATTTAAATATTAAAAGCATGGAAGTCACTGTCTACTGTTCTGGTTACAAACTCCACTTCCTTTCACTGTTTCCATCCCATCCCTGGCCAATATCTGTGGCTGAAGCAGACAAGTCATAACTGTGGGAGATCCCTTTGACCATGAGCTGATTCCTGACACCATACCCTGACCATTTCTAACTTCAAATACGCACCACTCCAGAATATATCTCACTGGCTTATTCCATTTGCTGTTTGAACCTTGAGCTATGAAATACAGTCTTAATGAAGCCAATAATCTGCTGCTGACGCTCCCGGCTTCAAACCTGCCGAAGCAAATCTGATTCGACCTCACACCAAACTCCCATCCATCTGTCATTCATGTGCACACCGATGTATATTGCTGTTAATTCTGAAAATGTCTTCATTTTGACATTCTCAAACACTTTACCGTGTCTGTCCATGAAATTTCTCTCGTTGTCTCTCTGTCGATTAACAAAAAGCCTGCCGGTTTTTCTTATTTAAAATAATTTCCTCCATGTGCGTTCCTTCTCAAACAATGAGTTTTGCATTCAACCACGCCTATCGCGCACACACACGCACTCTCCCTCAGTTTCTGATTAACACACACACGCAGCATATCTTCCCATTGTAGGCAGTAATCTGATGCGAGTACGGTTAGCATATGATAGTAAACTTTACAATACGCTATACGCTGGGCAGATAGTGCAGTTTACTGAGCAACACACTAGCATGCTCTCTACCCCTCTCCATGCTGAGCTGTCATCTTGTCCCAGTTTATGTTGTTTGTGGTGTTCTGTGAAGCTGATTCAGAATTTGATGTAACAAACCATTCCAGCTGATCTGACAATGCCTTTATTCAATGTTGTCATTCTTGTCAGTTTCTCTCGAAGATCTCACTTCTCCAGTTAATCCCACTGCCCTGTCTTTTTCCCCATATTTCCACAATATTTTTCAGTTAACTAACTGCCTGTTTCTGTCTTTAATGTGAATCTTTATGTCCCTCTGTATCTTTCCCTGGCCTTTGGTTTTGGCTCCCTCGTGTATCGAGTGCTGGCATTGTGAAGATGAGAAACAGTGAAATGGTGTGTGTCAGGCTGTTGTTCACTTCCCAGTCTGTCCCATGTGATGGTCCACGGACAGGTGTGTTTCAGAAGTTATGAGACACATCCTTGTAACTTGGTCTGTACCTGAATTTGTCCCTCTCAGGTGACCTTGCAATCGGTAGCATGAGAAAACCCCTAGAGTAAAGGACCAGGCATCTAAATTGTGTGACAATGCTGTCACTTTAAAAAAATGTTATTTTCTCCTTTTTTTTAAATAAAAGATCTTAAAGGCCAAACTGCCTGCTGAAAACGGCTCAAGTAAATAACTTACGACGCTTTTAGGGTTTTTTTTAATAAATAGCAGTAACAACGGCCTAGTAACTTATCCCCAGCTGCTACTCTCTCTGAAACCTGACTTGATGCTGATTCTTCCTGGATTGGAGAACTATATTAGAGAATGTATGTCTGAATGTTCCTTTTTGACAAGGGGTGTGTTTATGGGATGTTAGTATATTGGAACAGTTCATCTGTAGAAGGTACTGTATCCATTATTCAGTTAAGGTTTTCAAATAGTTAAATTATTCTAAATTCCTCGTCATTTCGAATGGATATTCATTAGAGTGTTTAAATATATTGTGTTTTGCATAATGGTGAGTGATTTGACTAGTAGCATCACATCTGGAACGTCCACTTCGCATCTACCTTTAAAATAAGAAAGGCTTGGCATCCAAGCTACCCTCTGAAAATAGTTTGAGGCTGTTTGGTTGGTCTATAGTAAACTGGGGGCTCTTGTCCGGTTCTAAATCGATAATACTAAACTGGGTTTAGAATTATAATCCCTACAATGTGCAAATGGGCCATTCGACCCAACAAGTCCACACCGACCCTCCGAGGAGTAACCTACCCAGACCCATTCCTTTACCCTATTATTACACATTTACCCCGACTAAGGCACCTCACCCACACATCCATGAAAACTGTGAACAATTTAGCATGGGCAATTCATCTGACATGCGCATCTTTGGATTGTGGGAGGAAACCAGAGAATCTAGAATAAGCTCATGCAGACACTGGAGATTTTGCACCGGGAGACGATTGCATTCAAAGATCGTGTATGGTCGCTGTTAGTGTCTTTTGTTGCGGATGTTGAATTCGGTTGGTTTAAACAGTGTTTTGTGTATAAAGATTCTTTCAGTCACTAAGAGTTCTTTGGGTGTGGAAGAAGTGAATTTGGGGATTTTACAAAAGGTAACGAAGGCAAAGCTATAGGAATTGGCAGACAAGCTGGAGTTGGGGTTGCGTTTGTCTGTGAGAAAATTAGAGATAATTACAGCGATAGCTCGGTAATTACATTTGGTAGAACTGCCATTAGACTCTATGGAAATGGCTGGAATTCAATTTCAAATGAGGCACTTTGAACATGAGAAGGAATTGAAACAGTTTGAATTATGATGAAAAGTAGAAATAAAAGAAAAGGGAATGAAGAAGAAAGAGAGAAAAGGACAGAAGAAAAGCAGAGAGTTTCAACTTAAACAGTTAGTAATTAGAGAGGAAAATTGACATAGAAGGCGGAGATGAAGGTAGACGGTCGGCTGGATGAGGAGGATAGTGAGGTTGAACAACCCTATTGTAACCAATGGCCTAATGGGGTTCTGTTTAAATGCATCCAGGCATTCTCTAAATTTAATGAGAAGTATGGGGAAGCCTTTTGAATTTCATTTGAGAATGTGGCTAAACAGATGCAGTGACCAGTGACCATGTGGATTTAGTTTATCCAAACAAAGCTGACAGGTATTTGCATCCCTATCGGAGGAGGTATCTGGCCAGTATGGGGTGGTGAAGAAAGCCGTCTGAAGTGCATATGAGCTTGGGCCAGATGCCGACAGACAGCATCTAAAAAAAGGGTCCCTGGTTAAACGCACATTGAGTTTGAAAGGATCAAACAAAGTTATTTTGAAAAGTGGGTAAGGGTATTAAAAACAGAGCAAACCTATAGCACTCTTAGAGAGATTCTTATTTTGGAGAAGTTTAACAATTCACTTCCTGCAGTCGTGAGAACTCGTGTGGAATAGCAGAGAGTTACAATGACAAGTTTAGAAGCTGAAATGGCTGAGGATGATTATAGAGTTCAGAAATCAAAGTTTGGTTTCTGTGAGAGATTGAGAAGAATGTGCGAGATCTTCTTAAAACATATACCTGTGAGAGTAAGGTTTACTGGCATAGACCAGGAGTAGCAGGTAAAGAGGTTACAGCATTAAGAGGTACAGAAGCATGTAATTCTTTTATGTTGAGACTTGAGGAGACATGTCATTCAGAGGGAGTATTGAGGAGATGAGGAGTGCTTCATTATATAACGTGTGATTGGAGTGTCCACTGGAAACATCAATAGATTTATTCCACATTGGGGAAGGAGGCCTTGAGCTTGGTGTTACCGTTACAACATTTCAGCACTTACATTGCGAATAACATACATGAGAAAAATCTATATCACTGATCGTGACCACTTAAAGTTTTTGGAGCAGTTTAGGGAGAAAAATACCAGTCTGTTTCGATGAAGCTTATTATTGCTGCCATTCAGTTTGAAATTATACAGGTGACAGGGCGAGAAAACCTAAGTTTTGACACGTTGTGGAGACTTGGATGAAGAAAGACAAATGCATTCTGTGGCAGGGGTAAAATGTCTGAAATCGAAACTAGTTGTGGACATTTGTATGCACACGGTCAATGTAATGTATATGCATTTCAGTCTACTAATAGTGGAAGATTAGGAGGTCTAAAATGAATCCACCTTTGTATGTGGATGGATTATTGTATTAAAGATGGAGTTGTGAGAATGCTATCACTGTAAAAAGGTTATTTTATCTTGGTTTTATTTAAGAGAGGTTTTAAAGGCAGAGATGCAGAACTGCTATCTGAAAACAGTTTAAGTAAATAACTGAGATTTTAGGTTTCATTAAAACGGTGGTAACAATGGAAGGGCAGTGGCCAACCCTCCTAGACCGGGTTTCCTCATTTTGATTTTAGCTGCAGCATTCAGAAGCTGCTGGGGATCCTAGAAGGGTTGGAAGTTCCAATACATGATCCCCAGCTGCTTTTCTCTCTGAGATCTCCGTTCATGTTGTTTCCTCCTGGATTGGAAAACTGCTGTAAGTATCTGTATTTGAATATATCTTTGTGCCAAGCGGTGTAAACCAAGAAGGTACGGTATCTATTGTTTGTGTAAGTGTTCCAACATATAAGCTATCCCAAAATGTTCTTTTCTTTGATTGTATTTTAACTGAAACATTTGAATAGAGTATATTTTGGTTAATGTCGAATGGTTTGACCAGTCACAACATATCTGTAAGGCACACATCCAATCTATATTCAAAATAAGGAAAGGTTTGGGTCTAAACGGCCTTCTTAAAATATTTTGCGGGGATCTGTCTGGTCCACAACATTTGTACCGAGAGGTTTCTGACTGACTCCTGTAATTGAAACTTTAGTGGAGGGGCAGGGGATGTTTTGCTGGAGGTTGTGCTGGAAGTTGCCTCAGACATTCAGGGAGACCTGAGGATTTGGTGACCCAACTCTGGATGGAGCATGGGGACTGTAGCTACAGCATCTGAGCCTGCAACATGAACAACAAATGGAGCAGAGGCTGCAGAGAGGGAAAGCTCTGAAACCACGCAGTGAGTGTGTGTGGGGAAAGGGATCTGCTGTATCCACCCGGATTTTCCAGGTACAGCTTCTCAAGCTCCACTTGACCCAGGAGCAGTGTGTGAGGGGCCCTGACTGAACAAGTATCTGGTCATAGAATGTTGTCACCTCCTTCAACACGATCTGCAGCTTCACACCAGGAGGAGGATGGTGCTGTCAGTGGCTGTTACGGTCACTGTTTCATTCAGCTTCTATGATCCAGAACTTTCCAGGCAGGACTAGGTGACATATCCATCATTTTCCAGTATCTCAACATCAATGTCACCATTCGGTGATGGAGGATATACATGGTGGATGAGGTAAATACATTGTTTCTCCCACAGCAGGGAGCTGCCGGGTGTATCCAGTATAGTGGGATTCCCGATGGTGTACATGGCATCTGCAGAGTATCCATGTCAATGGGGAGAGGTAGAGGAACTGAAGGAGCTCTCTCTCTCTATTAATGTTACAGTGTACCCAGGCACAGTACGTCATGTTGGTGAATACCCCCTGTCCTGGCAGCAGTCACGGCCTCTTCATACAAAAGCTGTCAGCCATTCCCATCGTCATCGGGTCTCCACGTAGAAAGAAATTAATATATCTTGGATAAAGGACGTCCCCTTTATGCACGTTTCAAAACACCATCCCCACCACCAATCAACCACATCAAGGTATTCCATGTGTACGGAGAGCAACAGGGTCACTTGGAGTGTCTGGGAGCAGACGACCAGGGATGGAACAAAACCTCCCGTGTCTGAACGGATCTGAGTGAACCCCCAATGCACAGTATCATTAAGTCCTGTAATCCCTCTCCATTTCAGTAACATAGTGATTTCCATTATTCCGGTAAATGAAATGACAGGTTATATCATGTTTATTTCCACCTGCCAAACTATTATCTATTGCCTTTACCTCTGAATCTATTTGCAGACTTTCCACCCTCTCTTGATAATTTAATCTATTGCTTAAGATCACAAAACTCAGCATCTGTATATCTGTTCCATCCTCTTGATCATTAATATAGATTGTTAACAGTTGAGAACCCAGCGCTGGTCACGGTGTGACCCTACTGGTTACGTTCTGTCTAACTGATTGAGACGGATTTATCCTGAGGGCCTGCTTTCTGTATGATACCCAGTCCTCCCCCATTCTGTGCATCACAGTCGAAAGGTTGAACAAGAACAAGGACCATCTGTGAAGAATCCAACCCTTCGACGGAGTTGATATCAACACGGCCTCTGTTCCACTTTCCTGCCATATCTCCATCCCAAAACTCCAGTCTCTTGTTGTAGATTGCGCCACATGAAAAAAGAATCCACGCCACATCTACATATTCAATTACTTTTAGCATTTTGCAAACCTCAATGAGATCTCCTTTCATTCTTAAAAACTCGAGAGTATAGGCCTAAACAGCTCAATTTCTCTTCATAAGACAAGCACTTCAAATATGGAATCAATCTAATGAAGCCCTTCTAAATTGCCTCCAATGCAAATATCTCATTCTGCAGGACACCCAAACTGTACTCTAGTTGCAGCCTCACAAATACCTTGCATAGCTGTACCAACACTCCCTACCTTTCTACTCTATACATTTACAAATAAACACTGAAATTATGCTTGCATTTCTCATTACTTGGAGTGCCCGCAGGCAGGTTTTCTGTGATATGCAAGCAGACACCCAGATCCCTCTGCACCTAAACACTTTGAACGTTCTCTCCATTTCGATAATAATTTGTCTTTCTATTATACTGGCCAACCTGAATCTCCCCATATTTACTCACTTTAATTTTCCTTGCCAAATGTTGACCCATTCATCCAACCTATCCATATACTTTTAAATCTCTTGCATCATCATTCCGAAGTAATTTCCTACGAATGTTAGTGTCATCTGAAAATGTGGCATCGCATTTTCTATCCCATCAATCGAGTACAGTACTACCATCGATCGCAAATGTATGAAGCATGAGTACTGAAATCCATGGCACCCCACAAATTGCATTTGCCAAAAGAAAATGACACATTTTTTTCCATCTGACTCCATTTTGTTGGTTAACCAATCTTTCATCCAAGCTAATAAATTACTCCTAAACCCATGATGTCTGGGCTTACCACTTACTCTTTGGAGAAGCAACATATCCATTGCCTTCAGGAAGACCAGATATGTTTCATCTCCAGGATTCCCACGATCCACCTTGTTTGTGACATCTTCAAATAACTCAAGCAAACAATTCAAATACGATTTCGCTTTCGTAAAACCATGATGACTCTGACGGTTTGTGGTTTAACTTTGCAAATGTCCTGATCACTGGACTCTGACAATTTGCCTTAAATTACAATAGATTATTGTTACACTTTAGTCCCTAATGTATGCCATTATTATAAGTTCTTCCCTTTCAAAAGCCTTTAAGTTTTCTTTGAATTCATGTTTAATGGGCAAACGTTTTTAAGAGATCTGCTCCAGTTGCGGTGTAAGTGCCATCTGTGGCTGAATGAACTCATCATCCTGCTGGTGTACAAACCCGATGAGCTGACGTCTTTCTCGTGTTCCCATGTTGTCATCTCCAAGGCCAGAATGACCTCCTCCTTTTGATGCTTTGGAGGATTGGGAGATTATGGAATCTTCCTGTTGCTGTCTAACATTTTGAGGAGCTGATGGGTCTTCTCATACTTCTCCATAACAGATGGAAATGCTGAACGGTCTCCTCATGTATCCCGTAGATGGGACCGAGGGAGTGATTGGTCTTCTCTTGTTCCCATTAAACAGACACATGTCTAATTTATCTCTTCCTTTTTCGTGAAAGAAGTCTCAGATAGTTTTTTTCCTTATCCAATTCCCTTACAATAGGCCTGGTGGGTCTGAATGGCCTCCTGTTATCCCAGTGCAACAATCTTCAGTCACTCTGTGACCTCTTCCAGTTCCTATGTTACAGACTTGAGGCGGCCGAATGAGCTGATCCTGTAGCTGTTTAACAGGATACTGGTGCAGCATGACCTACTGTTATAGGCTCGAGGGCTGATTGGCCTCCTTCTGTAAATGTATAACAGGCTCCAGGGACTGAATAGCCTCATCCTGTTTTGTTGTAAGAGGTTCGAAGGCCTGAATATCCTTCTGTTGTTCCTGTGTTACAGGCTGGAGAACGGAATGGATTCCTCCACTATCTGTGTAATTCACTTCACTTGTTAACTCCTTCTCTCAGCTATGTTCAAATAAGATCATCCTTAATTTTTGTATACCCCAATGCCTACTGGGTCAACCTGATCATCCTTTCGGTATAAGCTAGCACCTTCATTGCAGGAATCAGTTGAGGGAACCATCTCTGAGCTGCTTCCAATATAACAACATCCTTTCTTCAGAGAATACATTAAATCTGTACACACTACTCCAGATGTGACCTCACTAAGATCCTGTACAGCAACTACTGCACTTTACCAGCCTGTTGTAAGGTTCCCACCCAGGTTATAGCAGTCTCAGCTCTCTGGGGGAATATAGAGCATTGTTGGAAGATCATTGTCCTTCTCTACTCCATCAACATAACGGGAGATCTGGAGAAATTAAAGTTTGAGAAGATCATAAATGATGTGGCAAGATGATCTCTACCATTAATCTCCCCAGAGCTCACGTCGCTCAGATTCCACAGAATCTAGTAAGGTGGAGCGTTAAAATAGCAAGGAGGAGCAAACATTGATGGGAGTTATATATCAAAGTGAAAGCTGCAATTCAAATGATGGGCATGTTATAAAACAGGAAATGAGATATACACATTGGTGGGTACTGCAGTAATAATATATGTTTAAATTATATCTAAACTGTGTTAACCCAATTGAATGCTAATGCAGGGAAAATGGATTTCATGACCACGTGTGAGGAGGTTTACATGAACATTATGTCGAGCACTGAGCTCGAGATCAGGTTATTTAGGAATTGGTGTTGAGTGATCAAAAGAGCTAATTGAAACTTTTGCTCAAAAGGACCTTTTGGGAACAGTGACCACAATGTATTGATTTTCTTTTATGCTGTTTGAGTACACGACAGTTTTTGTTTTATTTGAAGTAACCGTTATAAATCTGACTCATGCAAGCCATGAAAGTGTGAGGAGAATGTGGGGACTACAGATACTGGAGATGAGAGTCGAAGAATGTGGTGCTGGAAAAGCACAGTTAAGCCGCATAATAAGAGCAGATAAATCGATGTTTCGAGCATAAGCCCTTCATCAGAAATGAAGCTTATGGGCCAAGGGGGCTGAGAGATAAATGAGAAGGGGGTGTGGCAGGGGGGAGGTTAGCAGAGATTGCGATAGGTAGCTGAAGGTGGGGTTGAAAGTAATAGGTGACGAAGTGAGATAGAACGACTCATCTACTGCATCCATTAAACCCAATGTGTCTTCACTACATTGGCGAGGCAGGGGGTCGACTTGTAGATCATTTCAGAGAACATCTCTGGGACAACCACATTGAACAACTCCATCGCCTTGTGGCTGAGCACTTTAACTCCCCTTCCCACTCTGCCAAGGACATGAGGGCCCGAGGCCTGATCCAGAAGTCTTGAGGAAGAAAGCCTCCTCTTCTGTCTTGGGACCCTCCAACCACAGGGGATCATAGTGGATTTCCCGATTTCCCCATTTCCCCTAATCCCACCTTATCCCACTCCAACCTTCCAATTCAGCACCGCCCTTTTGAATGTTCCCATGTGTCCACTTTCCTTCCTATCAATCTGGTCCACCCTCCTCTCCGACTATCACTTTCAAACCCACCTTCCTCTACCTATTAGATGAAAGGAGGCAGCTTAGAAAAATGCCAAGTGTTGCAGTAAACCGGTGGATTCAGAGAAATGTAGGGCCCAGCAAAGGATGACCAAGAAACTGACAAGAAAATCAAAAGAGAAAAAGCGTGCAAACGAAAGAAAAACATGAAGACTGCTAAAAATCGACTATCAATGTATGAAAAAAAAATAAAAACAAGGTCAAATGTGGAACAGTTGGTGTGCGTTCAGGGTAATTTATTGCAGAGAACAGAAAAATCGCAGGGAAAAGAAACAGTTTTTTTGTGTCTATCTTCATGGAAGAATGTCCAGACATTCTAACAGAAATACCAAGTGACCATGGGACTTGTGTAAGTAAAGTCTAAGATCATTCTTATCAGTGTTGAGGTTATCTTTGGAAAAAAAAACATCTGGATTGAGTATTTATAAATCTGACAGTCCAGATGTACTTCATACGAGAACTTCAGAGGAAGCAGCAATAGACATGATGATTGCATCGCGGATTTTCACTTTATTTTCCGACGCATTCCCGAAAGGCATTTAGCTAATCTGGTTCAGGCAAAGGTTATAAATATTATCCAACATTTTAGGAAAGGATGAATTTGGAGAATGGTGAACTACAGACCAGTTATCTTGTCATCTGCAGTCAGGTATCTGTTGGACTCGATTACAAAGAACATGCTACTAGATATTTAGAAGGTAATAACATAACTGGGGAGTGTGAGAATATACCGATGAAAGGAAAACCAGAAGTGGCAAACATATTTTTGGAATGGTTTGAAGATGATTCTTGGAGACTTAGGCAATAAAGAACAAATGTATAACGTATAATTGGATATTTATGAGCTTTTGTTTTCAAAGAACTCACACAGTAAGCTCATAAGAAAAGTTAAAGCGAGAGGTATCGGGAAGAATATATGCAAATGTGAAAGTAAAAGTTAGGTTTACATTCACGTGAATGCAATTGGAATATAGAGGATGTCGTGCACCATTTGCATCGAGTGTTCATGAGACTAAATGGAGAGCATTGTGTATCGTTCGGAGTCCCAATCTAAGAAAGAATATACTGAGTACAGAGGAACTGCAAAAGGTATTATCAAGATTAATCCCTAAATGGCAAGATTGTTTGATGTGGAAACACAGCTTGTGATCTCAAGTTTCAAAACATGAAAGGTAATTGCTGTGAAACTTAGAAACATAGAGGGGACTGAGGAACAGAGGGACATGGAGAAGTACAAGTAGGCGAGATCAGGAAGAATCCCACGATATTCTACACTGACAAATAGAACAGAACAATCAGCAAACAGTGTCCTTTAGAAACCAAAGGGGAAATCTGTGTGTAAAGATGGAGAACATTGATGGATTGTTACATGAGAACTTCACATTAATTTACTTGGGAGAAGGGGGAGGCAGGTACAGAATTCAAGAAGATAGACGGGGGAGCTCTTGAATAGATGGACGTAAAATATGAGCAGACATTTGATGTTTTGTTCTGTATAAATTTGGACCAATCTCCATGTCTGAATGAGTTGTATCACAGGCGGCTGGTGGGGTCAATGAAGGAAAGACCCTGAATGAATATTTTAATTAGAATCTGACCATAGGGGAGGTGCCGGAGAACAGGAGCACTGCTAATACGATTCCACTACATAGTAAGGGTGGGAGAGATAGACCAGGTAACTATCGACGAGCGTGTATTAGATCACCGTTAAGGAAACTACTGGAGATAATCATCATGGCTTTATCAGAAGGAAGTCACATCCAATGCGTTTGATTCAATTAGTTTGAGGAGGTCGATTGTTTTGTTTTTTAGGAAGGCCTTTGACAAATTTCCATCTGGGAAACTGATAAATAAAGTAAAATCTCACAATATGACGCAAAACTTAACAAGTTAAACCGAAAATTGTCTTAGTGTCAGGAGGCAGAGGGTGGTGGTAGAAGGCTGTTTGTGTGACTGGTGACCATTATCCCCTGGTGTACCACAGGGATCAGCACTGTGCCCCTTATTTTTTGTGTTATTCATTAAAAAAATGTACATGTGAATGTGGTGGGGGCTATGTGGAGAGTGGGGGAGGTGTGATGAGAAAGTACATGTTTGACATAAAGATTGGCTGGGTGGTTCGCAGTGAGGAGGAAGGCCTTAATTTACAGGAAGATGCAGATGGAATGGTCAGATGGGCAGATGAACGGCAGATAGAATGTAACGCTGATAAATATGAGATGATGCACTTTGGGAGAAGGAACCAGGCAGGGCAGGACTCAAAGAATGGCAGCACACTGGGAACCTCAGTATGTGCTTCTCCACACATTCCTGAATGTGACTGGACAGGTTAATGGACTACTTAAGAATTGGGGAGAAAATGAGAAATGCAGATGCTGGAGATCAGAGCTGAAAATGTGTTGCTGGAAAAGCGCAGCAGGTCAAGCAGCATCCAAGGACCAGGAGAATTGACGTTTCGGGCATGAAGAAGGGCTCATGCCCGAAACGTCGATTCTCCTGCTCCTTGGATGCTGCCTGACCTGCTGCGCTAGTTAAGAATTGAACGTTGGGTGTTTTGTTTCCGAATCAGGGCGTGGATTATAAGAGCAATACAGGGCATTGGTTCAGCCAAAATGGAGTACTATGTGTAGTTCTGGGAGCCACATTCCAGGAAGGAAATGATTGTACTGGAGAGGGTGCAGAGGAGATTCACCAGGAAGTTCCCTGGGATGGAGCATATCAGCTATGGAGACAGGCTGGATAAGCTCGGGTTGTTTACTTTGGAGCAGAGAAAGCAGAGGGGTCCGTGATTCAGAAGGATAAGATTATGAGCGACACTGACATGGTAGATAGACAGCAACTGTTCCTTTTAGTCAGAGGTCAAGAACAAAGGAGCGCACTTTTAAAAAGTTTGAGTTCAGAGAGAATTTAAACATTTTTTTTCACCTCGAGGGTGTTGGGTTCTGGGATTACTTCCTGAGAGGGGAATTATCATCGGTAACCTCACAATCGTTATAAAGTACTTGGATAAGCAGTTGGAAGTGTCATATCATTCCAGGCTATGGGCCTGCTGTAGGAAAGTGGGATTAATATAGATCGTGCTATGCTTCTGTTGGCACAGAGTCTATGCTCCTGTGGGTGTGTGGTGTGGAAGGTCAATTATTGAGCAGTTTAAGGCAGGAATTGATGAGTTTCGGAAGACTATATTCACAAGGGTTATAAGAATGAACTGTAATAACTTGTTAAATCATGTAAATGTGAGAAATATGAGAAAACAAGTGCAGTTTCCTTACAGTTTGAAACCAGAGAATGCTGAATGGGGAACAGTGAAAAGGCAGAACTATGAAGCCACTACTTCAGTTCTGTCTTCACAAAACTTTCTAACAATACAAGGAAAATTAAGTCTGGTGTGGGAAAATATTAGAGTACATGGAGCATAGAACATAGTAAGTAAATGGTTTAGCAGAAATTATTGGGGCTGAAAGTAATGGTCATAGACAACACTAACATCGATTTATGAAATGGGAATTACGTTTGAGAAACAGACTGAGAGACACATGAAAGAGAAGCAATGGATGTAAAACACGTGGATTTTTAGAAAAACTTTGGTAAATCTCCAAGTCCAGGTTGAAATATCAAACTGGGGATATCTGTGGGTGTGGGACATCTCCGACCGGCTTGAAAGGAGGTTGGAGCGGGAGGGAGAGGATCAGGTTGTTGTGGTCCACGTTGGGACTAAGATCATGGTCAAAGCTTGGGTGGAGGACCTGCTTGGGGATGATCAAGCACGAGGAAGGAAATTGAAGTACAGGTCCTCAAGGATCATAATCTTCGGATTACTGTCCTAGCCACGTGCCAATTGGCATAGGGATAAGAAAATTATGGAAGTAAACACATGGCTAAGGGATTGGTGTGGGAAAGAGGGATTCCATTTCATGAGGCATTGGCATCAGTTTTGGACCCTGCGGGATCTGTACCTTTGGAATGGTCTCCACCTGCACCGATCTGTTACCAATATTCTAGCGAAGAGGATAAATAGGGTGGTCAGTAGGACTTCAAACTTCTGAATTGGGGGGAAGGGAAAGTGAAAGCGACAGGGAGTATGGAGTTAAATGGAAAGATAAGCAGCAGGATAGCATGTGTGCAGGTGGATTTCAGCTTGAGGCAGATTAGAAATGCTGCAAAAAGGAAGGATAACTTAGGACATCTTATGACTTCCAATAACTCTAATGATAAGAAAGTTAGATTTAAGGCACTTTACCTGAATGCTCGTAGCATTCGGAACAAAGTAGATGAACTAACGGCACAGATCATCGTGAATGATTATGAAGTGGTAGGCATCACAGAAACGTGGTTGCAGGGGGTTCGGGACTGGCAGTTAAACATCCAAGGATTTACAACTTATCGAAAAGACACGGAGGTGGGCAGGGGGGCGGGGTCGCCTTGTTAGTTAAGAACAAAATTAAATCTATGGCACTTATGGACGGAGGGTCGGATGATGTGGAGTCTGTGTGGGTGGAATTGAGGAATGACAAAGGCAAAAATAATTGGAGTTATGTACAGACCTTTGAACAGTGGTCAGTACCGGGAAATAGTGAAGGCATGTCGGAAAGGCAAGGTCATGGTGATCATGGGGGACTTCAGTATGCAGGTGGACTGGGTAAATAATGTTGCCAGTGGATCCAAAGAAAGGGAATTCATGGAATGCTTACAGGATGGTTTTTTGGAACAGCTTGTCATGGAGCCCACAAGGGATCAGGCTATTCTGGACCTAGTGCTATGCAATGAACCAGACTTTATATCTTAAAGTTAGTGAACTCTTAGGAAGCACCGATCATAATATGGTAGAGTTCAGTCTGCAGTTTGAAAGAAAGAAGGCAAAATCGGATGTAATGGTGTTACACTTAAATAAAGGAAATTATAAGGAATTGAGAAAGGAACTGACGAAAATCGACTGGAAGCAGAGCGTAGAGGGAAAGACAGGAGAGCAAAAATGGCAGGAGTTTGTGGGTATAATTGAGGACACAATACAGAGGTTCATCCCCAAGAAAAGAAAGATTATCTGGGGAGGGATTAGACAGCCATGGTTGACAAAGGAAGTCAGGAAATGTATCAGAGAAAGAGAGAGATCCCATAAAGTGGCCAGGAGCACTGGGAAATCAGAAAATTGGGAAGACTACAAAAACAAACGGAGGATAACAAAGAGAGAAATAAGGAAGGAGAGGATCAAATATGAAGGTAGGTTTGCCAGTAATATTAGAAATGATAGTAAAAGTTTCGTTCAATACAAAAGAAACAAGCGACAGGCAAAAGTAGACATTGGGCCACTTCAAACTGATGCTAGAAGGCTCGTGACGGGAGATAAAGACATAGCTGGAGAACTTAATAAGTATTTTGCGTCAGTCTTCACAGTGGAAGACATGAGTAATATCCCAACAAATAAAGGGAGTCAGGTGGTTGAGTTGAGTATGGTTGCCATGACAATAGAGGAAGTGCTAGAAAGGCTAAAAGGTCTTAAAATTCATAAATCTCCTTGCCCCGATGGGCTACATCCTAGAGTTCTGAGGGAGGTGGCTGAAGAAATAGTGGAGGCGTTGGTTGAGATCTTTCAAAAGTCACTGGAGTCAGGGAAAGTCCAGGATGATTGGAAGATCGCTGTTGTAACCCCCTTGTTCAAGAAAGGATCAAGGCAAAAGATGGAAAATTATAGGTCCATATAGCCTAACCTCGGTTGTTGATAAGATTCCAGAATCCATCGTTAAGGATTAATTCTTGGAAGAGCAGGGTCGGATTCGAACAAGTCAACATGGATTGTGAAAGGTGAGGTCGTGCCTGACAAACCTGTTAGAATTCTTTGAAGAGTTGACAAGTAGGTTAGACCAGGGAAACCCAGTGGATGTGGTCTATCTAGACTTCCAAAAGGCCTTTGATAAGGTGCCACACGGGAGTCTGCTGAGTAAGGTGAGGGCGCATGGTGTTCGAGATGAGCTATTGGCATGGATTGAGGATTGGCTGTCTGACAGAAGGCAGAGACTTGGATAAAATGTTCTTTTTCGGAATGGCAGCCAGTGACAAGCAGTGTCCCGCAGGGTTCAGTGTTGGGGCCGCAGCTGTTCACGTTATATATTAATGACCTGGATGAAAGGACTGGGGGCATTCTAGCGAAGTTTGCCGATTATACGAAGTTGGATGGACAGGCAGGTAGTACTGAGGAAGTGGGGAGGCTGCAGAAGGATCTAGACAGTTTGGGAGAGTGGTCCAGGAAATGGCTGATGAAATGCAATGTGAGCAAATGCGAGGTATTGCACTTTGGAAAAAAGAATACAAGCATGGACTACTTTCTAAACGGTGAGAAAATTCATAATGCCAACGTACAAAACGATCTGGGAGTGCTAGTCGAGGATTCTCTAAAGGAAAACATGCAGATTGAGTCTGTGATTAAGAAAGCGAATGCAATGTTGTCATTTATCTCAAGAGGATTGGAATATAAAAGCAGCGATGTGCTACTGAGACTTTATAAAGCTCTGGTTAGGCCCCATTTGGAGTACTGTGTCCAGTTTTGGTCCCCACACCTCAGGAAGGACATACTGGCACTGGATCATGTCCAGCGGAGATTCACACGGATGACCCCTGGAATGGTAGGTCTAACATACGAGGAACGGCTGAGGATGCTACGATTGTATTCATTGGAGTTTAGAAGGTTAAGGGGAGATCTAATAGCAACTTACAAGATAATACATGGCTTGGAAAGGGTGTTTACGTTAGTCGTGGAGACTAGGACCCGTGGGCACACCCTTAGAATTAGAGGGGGACAATTCAAAACAGAAATGCAGAGACATTTTTTTCAGCCAGAGAGTGATGGGCCTGTGGAATTCTTTGCTGCGGAGTGCAGTGGAGGCCGGGACGCTAAATGTCTTCAAGGCAGAGATTGATAAATTCTTGATGTCACAAGGAATTAAGGAGAATGCGGGTAACTAGAGTTGAAATGTCCATCAGCCATGATTAAATGGCGAAGTGGACTCGATGGGCCGCATGGCCTTACTTCCACTCCTATGTATTGTGGTCTAAATCTTAGTGGATTGAGGATAATATATAGACATGA
Source organism: Chiloscyllium plagiosum (assembly GCF_037043375.1). NCBI lineage: Eukaryota > Metazoa > Chordata > Chondrichthyes > Orectolobiformes > Hemiscylliidae > Chiloscyllium > Chiloscyllium plagiosum. Next base: position 69,571,520 of record NW_028270177.1, read on the forward strand.
TTCTAGAATGGGACAGCTGGCAGGAAACAATGAATTGAAATAAACAGGCTCGTGAAGCAACAGCTTGACATTGTCTGTAAGATATGATTCTGTGAGTATGGCTATATCCCAGACACCCCACCACCTTCCCCGTATATCTCCTGTCTCATCAGCAGGACAGATACAGCAGAAGTGGCGGCACAGTTGGAAGGGAATTGCTCTGGGAGTCCTCAACAGTGACTCCGTATCCCATGAAGTCTCATGGCGTTAGTTTACACATGGGAAAGGAAACTTCCTGCTGATTACCATGTACCAGCCACTCTCAACTGATGAATCAGTACTCCTCCATGTTGATCAACACTTGGAGGAAGCACTGAGGGTAGCACGGACGCAAGATGTACTCTGGGTGTTGGATTTCAATGTCCACCTCCAAGAGTATCTCAGCTACAGCATTACTGATCGAGCTGGCCGTGTCCTAAAGGATATAACTGCAAGACTGGTTCTACGGCAGGTGGTGAAGGAACCAACAAGAGGAAAATACATATTTGACCACAGCCTTACTAATCTGCCAGTTGCAGAAATATCTGTCCATGACAGTATCAGTAAGAGCGGCCACCGCATAGTCATTGTGGAGACAAAGTTACACCTTCACATTGAGACTAGCCTCCACCCTTTTAGGTGGTGCTATCACGGTGCTAAATAGGGCAGAATTCGAACAGATCGAGCAGCTCAAGTCTGGGTGTCCATAAGGTGTGGTGGATCATCAATAGCAGCAGAATTGTACAGCCACACAACCTCATGGCCTGGCATATCCCCCTCGCAAAAATTACCATCAATCCAGAGGATCAACATTGGTTCAATGGAGTGTGCAGGATGGCAGGAGCAGCACCAGACATCCTGACAATGAGGTGTCAGCCTGGTGAAGCCACCAAACAGGACTATTTGCGTGACAAACAGCATAAGGAGTAAGTGATTGACAGAGCTAAGTGATCCCACAAGCAAAGGATCAATCTAAGCTCTGCAGTCCTTTGACACTTAGACGAGAAACGTTGGGGACAATTAAACAATTCACTGGAGGAAGAGATTCTACAAATAACCCTTTCCTCCATGATGGAAGAGCCCAGCACTTCAGTGTATCAGATAAGGCTGATGCATTCGCAATAATCTTCAGTCAGAAGTGCTAAGTGGATGATCCATTTCAGCCACCTCCAGTGGTCTGCAGCGATTCAGTTAACAGTCATCACCCAATTCGATTCAGTCCACGCGATATCCAGAAACGTTTGGAGATACTGGATATTCCAAAGGGTCCATACTCTGACAAAATTCTGGCCATAATACCGAAAAGGTGTGCTCCATAACTTGCCACTCCCCTAGCCAAACTGTTTCAATACAGTTATAAAAATGGCTTTTTCCGATTATGTGGAAAATTACTCCAAGTATCTCCTGTATATAAAAAGCAGAACAAATCCAATCCGGCCAAATACCACCCCATCAGTCTTCTCTCGATCATCAGTAAAGTGGTGGAAGGAGTCACTGCTTTTAAGCAGCACTTGCTCAGCAATACCCTGGTCAATGATCCCCAGGTTGGACTTCCCCAGGGTCACTTAGCTCCTGACCTCATTACCTTGGTTCAAGCATGGACAAAAGAGCTGAATTCCAGAGTTGGGGTGAGAGTGATAGCCCATTGAATCAAGGCTGCCTTCGACCAAGTGTAGTATCAAGGGGCTTTAGCAAAATTAGAATCAATGTGTATCGGGGCAAACACCCCGCTGGTTAGAATCATACCTGACACGTAGGATGATGGTCATTGTTGAAAAAGGTCAGTCAACTCAGCTCCAGGAAAAGCAGTGGCCTCAGCTGAAAACTTCTTCAGGGCTGCTTCATCAATTACCTTCCCTCCATTTGAAGGTCAGAAAAGGGGATTTTCGTCAATGATTGTACAATGTTCTGCAATTTTTGTGGCTCCTCAGATACTGAAGAACACCATGTCCAAATGAGAAAAGATCTGGACAGTATCCCGGCTGACAAGTGGTAAGTAATATCCAAGGCCACACAAATGCCAGACCGTGACCATCACCAATAAAATACAATCTAACCTGCCCCTTCGAATTCAATGGTGTTACTATCAGTGAATATCCCAATATCAAAGTCCTGGTGGGTAACCATTGCTCAGAAACTCACTAGACTCACCACATAAGCACAGTAACTACAAGAGCAGGTCAGAAGCTGGGAATGCTGCGGCGAGTAACTTACATCCTTACTTCCAAACGTCTGTCCATCATCTACAATGCATTAATCAGAAGTGCGATAGAAGACTCCCAATTTGCCTGGATGAGTGCAGCCCCAACAACACTCAAGAAGCTTTATACCATCCAGGACAAAACAACCAGTTTGACTGTCCATTCATCCACAATGCTCCACCATCAACACGCAGCAGCAGCAGTGTTTTACTATCTACGTGATTCACCAAAGATCCTCAGAGACCATCTTCCCAACTCACGAGCACGTCTAACTAGAAGCACAAAGCTGCAGATGTATGGAAAAACCATCATCTTTAGGTTCCCGTCCAAACCATTCACCATCCTGACTTGGAAATATATCACCGCCCCTTCACAGTCGCTGGGTCAGAATCCTGGGATTCCCTTCCTAATGACATTGGAGGTCAACCAAGCAGGTGGACTGCAGCTTTCAACAATGCAGCTCACCACAACCTTCTCAAGGGCAACTAGGGACAGGCAATAAATGCTGGCCCAGCCTGTGACACCCAGATTGACGAAATACATTATTAGAACTTAACAGCGGACGGTTGCTGAGGTGTCACAGGGATTGGTGCTTGGGGCCCAGCTATTCACAATGCCCTTTAAACATTTGGTTGCGGGAATCAGATACAATATATCCCAGTCTGCTGACAGCACTAGTGGATGTGGGATTGTGAGTGGGTGAGGAGGATGTAAAAAAGCACCGAGAAGACTAAGACAAGTGGAGTGAATGGGTAAATACGTGACAGATGGAGAACGATGTGGACAGAGGTGACAGTGTGCCATGTGGTGGAAACGATAAATTGGCAGCCTACCATTTAAAAAGGATTGGTGTAAACATGTTGATCTACAAAGGGACGTTTGCTCCTATTTTTTTGTTTCCTTCTGCTTAAACTTCTGAGGCCCATGCGGCGCAGTGAGTCCTGCAACCAGAAGTCAATACTGGGCATGGTATTGGCACGCTGACCAGTGTACACAGACCCACCAAGTGGGGAGCTGTAACATTGAAAAGGATCTGCATCTTGTGCACCAGTCGCTGATAGCAATATTGTAGAAACAGAAAGCAGTGAGAAAGATAAATGATGTGTTGACTTGCATTTCAGGGGAATTTGATTCCAGGAGTAAGGGTGTCTTACTGCAGCTGTACAGGGCCTTGGTGAGACAACATCCCGAACATTGTGCAGCATTATGTGCAGTTTTGTTCTCCTCACCTAATAAAGGACAAAACTGACATTAAGGGAGAGCAGTGAAGGATGACCAGACTGATCTCTGGGATGACAGGCTTGTTGTGTGAACAGAGGTTGTGGTGACTGGGCCAGTATTCAATGGGGTTTAGGTAAATGGGTGGAGATCTCAGTGAAATATACAAAACTCTGACAGGGTGAGACAGATTGGAAGCAGAGATGATTGTTCCCCTGTCTGGGACGTCTAAAACAAGGGGCCATAGTATTAGATACAGGCAGGTCACACTGCATTGAGATGAAAATAACTGGTTGCACTCACAGACTGGTGAACCTGGGGATTTCGCTCGCACCTGGAAACCGAGATACTGATTATAAGGATTTAGGGACAGTAAAGGGATGATGGGAGAGCAGGGGTACGGTGTGGAAATGAAGGGCCAAGCATCATTACATTGAATTGGGTAGCAAATTCGATGGACCAAACGTACTACTGCACTTCCTATTTAATAGCTTCTCAAGGTTACTCACATTAACAGATATGTAAATCATGTGGAGTAAGTGCATTGAGGAGATTTTTTCCATGAAATAGAATAGGGGAGGCTCAATGATTTGTATGACCCATTCTTTTCCCGTTGATTCTGTGCAGTCTGTGGGAAAGCTCGATAAACGTTGTCACAAGCTCTGAGATGTTAGGAAGGAGGTCTCTGCAGAGTCAACCGGACTGTGTTCCCATTCCCTTTCCGACACTGATACTGAGGACGGATGTTCTATCCGGTTTCATCCTTTAAGAGCTCGGAGTAGTTTGATACAAATGAGTGCCTTGCTTGGCCGTTTCAGAGACCATTGAAATGTTTATCATATGTCAGAGTCTTTGGAGTCAGTTTTAGGCCAGCCCAGGAAATCACGGGAGATTCACTTCCTAAAAGTACATTGGAGAAGGAAATTCAGTTTACAATCGATATTGGCTTCAAGGTCACTATTAGTGACCCCAGATTTTAGATCTCGATATTTTATTAATTGTTTTTAACTTTCCCCCGCTGCCAGAGCATTAGCCTGGTCTAGATTAGTAATCCAGTGACATTTCCACAACACTATCTCCACATGGGGACCTATCGGAAACCACACTGCGTAGGTTATTTCTGTGCTGCTTGACAGCTCTGTCAAAAAGAACTCCAACCAATTTGACTGTCGTGATGGGACTGAGGGGGTGATAATTAGTCAGATTGTAATTAATCCCCTCTTAGGGGTCTGGACAGAGCTGAGTAATTTTCCACATTGCCAGGGAGATGTCAGAGTTGGAGCTAGAATGAAACAGCTTCCCCAGGGACACGGGTGGTTGTGTAGCTCAAGGCTTCAGTCCCATTGCAGGAATGGGGTCAGGACCCATTACCTTTGTCGTTTTAATTGTATTTAGCTGTTTCTTCATCTCACATGCAGCAAATCGAATTAGTTGAAAACTGACATCTGTGATTTTGTGGGCATCATGATGAGGGTGAGATGTATCATCGACTCAACACTTCTGGCGGAGGATGGTGCAGATAAAATATCCTTCTCTTTTACACTGATGTGCAGGTCTATTCCATTATTTAGGAAATGAATGTTTGTGGAGCCCTCTACTCCAGTAATTTGTTTAATCGCCCATCATCATTTATGACTGAATGTAACAGGACTGCAAGGTTTCGTTCAGATCTTTTGGTCACTCTGGTAGCTTTAATGAGTTAGCATCAGTTTAAGGTTCATGTGATTCTGATTCTGACATGTTCACCCACACTCGTCACGAAGCCATAGATGTTGTTGATGGTAATGGCAGACTGAGGTGTTATCCTGGAAAAAGGTTACAGATTGTGATTGAATGCATGTCTGCTTCTCCCGCTGCTGTGGTCTACAGCAGTACATGAATAGTGCTGGGTAACAGTTAGAGGAGGGAAGGGGAAGAAGCAGGCAGTGCAGGGTTCCCCTGTGGTCGTTCCCCTAAAAAATAAGTATACAGCTTTGGAAACTGTTGGGGGGGACAGCGTTGCAGGTGTAAGCTGCAGTGAAGGGGTCTGTGGCTCTGAGACTCAGAAGGGAAAGGGGGAGAGGAGGAGAGCGCTAGTTATAGGGGACTCTCTAGTTAGAGGGACGGACAGGCGGTTCTGTGGACATGGGCGAGACTCACGGATGGTTTGTTGCCTCCCGGGTGCTAGGGTCCGAGACGTCTCAGACCGTGTCTTCAGAATCCTTAAGGTGGAGGGTGTGCAGCCAGAAGTCGTGGTACACTTTGGCACCAACGACATAGGTAGGAAGAGGGGTGGAGAGGTCATTCAAGAGCTCAAGGAGTTAGGCAGGAAGCTAAAAGCTAGGACAGACAGAGTCGTCATCTCTGGGTTGTTGCCGGTGCCACGTGACAGTGAGGCAAAGAATAGGGAGAGAGTGCAGATGAACACGTGGCTGCAAGGCTGGTGTAGGAGGGAGGGCTTCAGATATTTGGACAATTGGACTGCATTCTGGGGAAGGTGGGACCTGTACAAACAGGACGGGTTGCACCTGAACCAGAAGGGCACCAATATCGTGGGGGGTAGGTTTGCTAGCACTCTTCGGGGGGGTTTAAACTAATTTGGCAGGAGGATGGGATCCGGACTTGTAGTCCAGCAAGTAAGCTAGCTGTGTGTCAGGATGCCCAAGACTGTTGGGAGGCTGTGGAGAAAGTAGCACTGACAGGGACTACTTGCGGACACAGAGATGGGCTCAAGTGCCTATACTTCAACGCAAGGAGTATCAGAAATAAGGTGGGTGAACTTAAGGCGTGGATCGGTACCTGGGACTACGATGTTGTGGCCATCACGGAAACGTGGATAGATGAGGGACAGGAATGGCTGTTGGAGCTTCCTGGTTACAGGTGTTTCAGTAAGTTTAGGGAGGGTCGGAAAAAAGGTGGGGGGTGGCATTGCTAATTAGAAATGGTATAACGGCTGCAGAAAGGAAGTTTGAGGGGGATCTGCCTCTGGAGGTAGTATGGGCTGAAGTCAGAAATAGGAAAGGTGCAGTCACCTTGTTCGGTGTTTACTATAGGCCCCCCAATAGCAGCAGAGATGTGGAGAAACAGATTGGGAAACAGATTTTGGAAAGGTGCAGAAGCCACAGGGTCGTAGTCATGGGCGACTTCAACTTCCCAAATATTGATTGGAAGCTCTTTAGATCAAGTAGATTGGATGGGGCGGTGTTTGTGCAGTGTGTCCAGGAAGCTTTTCTAACGCAGTATGTAGATTGTCCAACCAGAGGGGAGGCCATATTGGATTTGGTACTCGGTAATGAACCGGGACAAGTGGTGGGCTTGTCAGTGGGTGAACATTTTGGTGATGGTGACCACAATTCTGTGACTTTCACCTTGGTTATGGAGAGAGATAGGTGCGCACAACAAGGTAGATGTTATAATTGGGGGAAGGGAAATTACGATGCTGTAAGGCAGGATTTGAGGAGCATACGTTGGGAGCATAGGCTGTCAGGGAAGGATGTGGTGGAAATGTGGAACTTTTTCAAAGAGCAGATACGACGTGTCCATGATATGTATGTACCTATCAGGCAGGAAAGAAATGGTCGTGTGAGGGAGCCTTGGTTGACGAGAGAGGTTGAATGTCTGGTAAAGAGGAAGCATGAGGCTTACATAAGGTTGAGGAAACATGATTCAGACAGAGCAGTGGAGGGATACAGGACAGCCAGAAGGGACCTGAAGAAAGGGATTAGGAGAGCTAAGAGAGGGCATGAAAAATCCTTGGCGGATAGGATCAAGGATAACCCCAAGGCATTTTATGCGTATGTGAGAAACCTGAGAATGACGAGAACGAGGATAGGTCCGATCAAGGACAATAGTGGGAGACTGTGTATTGAGTCGGAAGAGATATGAGAGGTCTTGAACAAGTACTTCTCTTCAGTATTTACGAACGAGAGGGACCGTATTGTAGAAGAGGAGAGTGTGAAATGGACTGGTAAGCTAGAAGAGATACCTGTTAGGAAGGAAGATGTGTTGGACATTTTGGAACAACTTGAGGATAGACAAGCCCCGCGGGCCTGACGGGATATATCCTAGGATTATGTGGGAAGCAAGAGAGGAAATTGCAGTACCGTTGGCAATGATCTTCTCGTCTTCACTGGCAACGGGGGTGGTACCAGGGGACTGGAGAGTAGCGAATGTTGTGCCCCTGTTCAAAAAAGGGAATAGGGATAACCCCGGGAATTACAGGCCTGTTAGTCTTACTTCTGTGTTAGGCAAAGTAATGGAAAGGGTACTGAGGGATAGGATTTACGAGTATCTGGAAAGACACTGCTTGATTAGGGACAGCCAGCACGGATTTGTGAAGGGTAGGTCTTGCCTTACAAGTCTTATTGAATTCTTCGAGGAGGTGACCAAGCATGTGGATGAGGGTAGAGCAGTGGATGTAGTGTACATGGACTTTAGTAAGGCATTTGATAAGGTTCCCCATGGTAGGCTTATGCGGAAAGTCAGGAGGCATGGGATAGAGGGAGATTTGGCCAATTGGATAGAAAACTGGCTAACCGGTCGAAGGCAGAGAGTGGTGGTAGATGGTAAATATTCAGCCTGGAGCCCAGTTACAAGTGGAGTTCCGCAGGGATCAGTTCTGGGTCCTCTGCTGTTTGTAATTTTTATTAATGACTTAGATGAGGGAGTCGAAGGGTGGGTCAGTAAATTTGCAGATGATACGAAGATAGGTGGAGTTGTGGACAGTGAGGAGGGCTGTTGTCGGCTGCAGAGGGACTTAGACATGATGCAGAGCTGGGCTGAGGAGTGGCAGATGGAGTTCAACCCTGCCAAGTGTGAGGTTGTCCATTTTGGAAGAACAAATAAGAATGCGGAATACAGGGTTAATGGTAGGGGTCTTAGTCAGGTGGAGGAACAGAGGGATCTTGGGGTCTATGTACATAGATCTTTGAAGTTTGCCACTCAGGTGGATAGAGTTTGTAAGAAGGCCTATGGAGTATTATCGTTCATTAGCAGAGGGATTGAATTCAAGAGTCGTGAAGTGATGTTGCAGCTGTACAGAACTTTGGTTCGGCCACAGTTGGAGTACTGTGTGCAGTTCTGGTCGCCTCACTTTAGGAAAGATGTGGAAGCTTTGGAGAGGGTGCAGAGAAGATTTACCAGGATGTTGCCTGGAATGGAGAGGAAGTCGTACAAGGATAGGTTGAGAGTTCTCGGCCTTTTCTCGTTGGAACGGCGAAGGATGAGGGGTGACTTGATAGAGGTTTATAAGATGATCAGAGGAATAGATAGAGTAGACAGTCAGAAACTTTTTCCCCGGGTACAACAGAGTGTTACAAGAGGACATAAATTTAAGGTGAGGGGTGGAAGGTATAGGGGAGATGTCAGGGGTGGGTTCTTTACCCAGAGAGTGGTGGGGGCATGGAATGCGCTGCCCGTGGGAGTGGTAGAGTCAGAATCATTGGCGACCTTTAAGCGGCATTTGGATAGGTACAAGGATGTGTACTTAATCTAGGTTAGAAGTTCGGCACAACATCGTGGGCCGAAGGGCCTGTTCTGTGCTGTATTGTTCTATGTTCTATGTTCTAATACGCAGTTTCGAGCTGCAATATCTGCAATGCTGTCTGTTCTGTTCCCCAATTCTCACTGAGACCCATTCACCCATCAGCCCTGCACACAGTGAAATAACCTGGTTTCTGACGTGGAAATGCTTCAATTTTCAAACTCTCATTCTGCTGCGGGTCTGTCTCCCCGGGTCTTGCTTCCAATCTGACCCGTTCCTCAAAAGCATTTAACTGATCTTAATTCAAATGTTTAATTCACCTGAAACTTTTTCCTTGAGAAACGCCATCTTCTGTGTTTAAAGTGATTTTTTTTCCTCTGTTTCGCTCCCTGACCATGATTCAGAGCTCTGTAGTGTCAGTGGTGCCAGCCTTATGTAGTTTTGGATCAGTTAATTCTCTGGATTCCCAATCATCTTTACCACATTGTATGCTTTCTCTTTTGGTTTGATGCCTTGTCACTCATGGCTGCCTTGTCCTCCCATGAGTATGTTTCATCTTCTTGGGGTTGCATTTCTGGTATTATCTTCCGGATTATCCCCACAAACTCCTGCTACTGCTGCTCCATGGTCTTTCCTGCTCAGCTCCCCTTCCAATTAACTCTGGCCAGCTCCTCCCACGAGTCTTTGCAGTTACATTGCTTAATTCTAACCACACTACATCTTGAAGAAAGCATTACGTATAAACTGAAAGAATGAGTTTTGAGAGATGGGCCACGAAGAATAATTGGTGGATTTCTTAAATAGATGCAAAGTGAGAACGAGAGAGAGAGGATATAGATATAGAGACGTGGAAAATGAGAAAACTATATTATCGAAACAAGTAGACATAGTTCCCTCAATGCTTTGGCAATTCCTGTGTGCTTGGTCCTTTGTACGTGCACGTACAACCGAGCAATATGTTCAAACGCTGGGTCTGATGTCATAACTTTTCTCTCCAATAATATGACAGACACTAGCTTTGGAAAGGACACAGCAGGCCAACATATTTAATTCCTGGTAGAAAGGGGATTAACTCAAATAAGTTGAGAAACCAGAAACAAGAATTTATAACACACGTCCTGATAAGAATGAGAGACTAGAGTTGGGAATTCCAGAAAAGGGGGAATGTTGAGAGAAAGGGAAGGTATCACTTCAGATGAGGGTCAAATAATGTTTTAATGCTTTAAAACTTTTACCCATCATGTGCATCATTTTTCGTTAACTGTCTCAGTTGTTCATTCAGAATGTGTTGTACACATATGAAGAATGTTACTTATCTGAACACACACTGATTAAACAGTGTATATAAAATAATTTTCCTCCATTTCACACTGTCCTGTTGTCGTGCTAGCAGGATATATGAACACCAACTGGCTACCAAAAGACATGACCCACTATCACTAGTTTCCATTCATACAGAAAAAGAAGGACACCACGTTGACTGTGACAACACACTTCCTAGGACAAAGCCACGCACGAAAGTTCTTAGAGGCATGACATTCTAGCCAGAAGTACATCAACAGACGCATCAATTTAGATCCTATCTACCTTCCCTTGAACAAAAACCTGGAAACGACATCATGCACCTTAAGAAACCAAGACCTAGAAATAGAAAGACGAGACATACCACCAGTGCATCACCAGAAACTCTCACTAATGATGTTACCTAGTCATGGTGACAAAACATCTGAAAACAAACATTCAAGCTCAGCGGGTTAACATACGTACTTATAAATTGTTAATTTTCTCTTAATAGTCGAATTTGCGACGACTTTGACACTCATGTTTTAACAGATTACGAGGTGAGGTGAGCTTTTCTGGGTGTGTAGTTTTAATTAACAGGGGAGTTCAACATCGACATCGTAACAGTTTGACGGCTTGTCGTATGGAATTTAGACAGATTTGAACAGATTTTGGGTGCAAAATGTCCCAGCAGATTCCAACACTTGGCAGTTAATGACCTAGATCTTCAAATAAAACAGGTGAGAATATTCATTTAATTTTGTTTCCTTGTGGTTGGTTAAATTAAAAGAAATGGCTTTTAATATTACTAAAGAGGTTCTGAGGTTTGAAGATAGTCCCCAAATTTGCCAAGAAAGTATAGAAAGACAAGGGAAGGGCATACTTTTAGAATTAACATGTAGAAAGAATTGGGTTTCACCAGAGAGAAAAGGAAAGCTGTCATCATAATGGAGTTGGTCAAGCACTTTGGTGTATCAGAGAAGCAGGAAATTGCAGTCGAGTTAAAAAAAAACTTAAATTGCAAATATGACAACTGGAGTTAGAAGATAAAGAGAGAGACAGAAAGAGAGAGAGAAGATAGAGAAAGAGAGGAAAAAGGAAGAGAGGCAGAATTTGAAATTCAGAAGTTTGGAATTAGATAAGAAAGTTAAATTAGCAGGATGAAGATGAAGGGAGAACGTAGGGATGTATACAACAATGTTAATACATTAGTATATTTCGGTGCGAAAAATGCCAAAACCGTTTTTATATCATTTGCAAAATTGGCTCGGCAGATGGCATGTCCAGTGAACCTATGGGTAATGCTAGTTCAGACTAGGCTGGTGGGTATAGCTTGAGTGGTATGTGCAGTGCTGTCACATGAGGGAGCAAGAGTTTATGCAGATGTCAAACAGGCTATCTTGAGTGCTTATGAATTGGTACTAGAAGAATATAGACAACGGTTCAGAAATATAGAGACGGAACCAGGTCAGACTTATATTGAGTTTGAAAGAATTAAACTCAGTCATTTTGATAGATGGTTGCTGGCTTTAACCTGTGAGGCTCGAAGGGAGATTATTCTGCTGGAGGAGTTTAAAGTCTCACTTCCAGAGATGGTAAGAATTCATGTGAATGAACAGAAAGTTCAAGAAGTGAAAAGCACGGCTGAAATGGCAGGTAAATATGCATTGGTGCATGAGAGGAGATTTAGCTTCTGGGAGGATTTTCATCTTGTGAGGGATACAGATTGGGAGAAGGGGAGATCCTACACTGCAAAACATAAAGCACACTGGGAATAGTTTACCATAGGTGAAAAAACAAGTCCAAGGGTTTGAAAGGAAGTGAAAGGCCTCAGGTTTTCTTACAATAACGTAGTGGAACATATAAAAATTACAGTGCCAATGGTTTAAGAAGGGTACTGTGAAAAGGAGTGTTCACTGCAGGAAGTTGGGACACACAGTGCTGGGCATTGAAGGAAGACACTTTGGGAAAAAGATGTGGTTAAAGAGGCTAAGTCAGTGGCATTAGTGAACCTGGTAAAGGAGACCCCAAATGGAACCGAGGAGCTGCAGGAGAGTGCACAGCTAGGCAGGGGCTGTGTATGGAGTCAGTGCCTGATCTCTATAAAGAATTCACCTCCGTAGATAAACCTGACGAAGGAAAAACCGGATGTGGGGGGAGGACAAGTCGTTATAATTTTCCAAGATACGGGATCTGCTCAGTCTCTAATATTTGAGAAGTAAGGGGCCGGAAAGGCACAACAGACCAGACAGCATTCGAAGAGCCGGACAATCGACACATCAGGCATAAACCCATCGTCAGGAATGTGGTGGAGGGACAAGGGGGCTGAAAGATAAATAGGAGGGTAGAAGCTGGGCTGGCGGGAGAGTCACTGGGAGGGCAATAGGAAGATATAGGTGGGAGTGATTGTGATATGTCGGAGGGGAAGGTCGAGTGGATAGATGGGAATGAAAATGGACAGTTAGGACAGTTCAAGAGGGCAGTGCTAAGTTGAACGGTTGGATCTGGGTTGTGGCTGGGGGAGGGGAGATTTGGAAATTGATGAAGTCAACGTTGATGCTGTATAGTTTGAGGGTTCCGGCTGTCCAACCGCCTATCCACTTCACCCTCCTCTCCGACTATTCACCATCAGAAATCACCTGCATCTACTGATCGCCTTCCAAGTTACCTTCCATCGAGTTCCACTCCACCCTTCTATTTAATTCTCAATCGCTTTCCCCGTCCTTTACCCCCACTTTCCTGATGAAGGACGTATGCCTGAAACGGCAACTCTCCTGCTCCTCGGATGCTGCCGTCATGCTGTGCTTTTCCAGCCCCACACTTTTCAACTCTGATCTCCAGCATCTGCAATCCTCACTTTCCCTCCGCCTCTAATAGTAAGAGATGGAAGTATTTTCACTCTTTCTGACATGTTACTCAACAGCGTGATAATTTGTGGAATGGGGACAGAAATTAAGCATTCCCCGTGTATCATTTGGTTGGAGTGCCAAATCAAGATAGGGGAAGTAACCGTGAGAGTGAATGACAGAGTGTCAGTTCCAGGAATACAGTTTGTTCTTGGGAATGATTTAGCTGGATCCAAGTTGGGAGAGGCACCCCTTGTGGTGGGCAATTAAAAGAAAAATACGCAGAGATTTTTCCAGACTGTGTAGTAACAAGATCCCACTGTCATAAGTTACAACAGGAAGGAAAACCGAACGAAAAAGCCAAAGGAGTTGATATACGGAAGACTCAGGCTAAAGCATTTCTAATGGCCTGTAATGCACAAGGACGTGGTTATTTTTTGTTGTACATGTCATACACGCCAAATGATAGGTACGTCAGAAGCAGTATTAAAACCAACACATTTGTTTCCAAATCCTGTATTCGAAGAAACCTTTCACGTGGGTTATGATTAATTGTGGAGCTCCCCTTTCTAAAATAAAGTTGGAAACTAATATCTGCTGATCATAATGAATGTGTCTACCCGATTTCCAGGGATAATTCCATTATGGAGTGTTTAGGCAAAAAGGGAGGTGGAGGAGTTGGTAGCTTTCTTTACTCGCTGTGGGCTATGCAGTGTGATTCAGTCAGACCAAGGATCTCATTTTACCGTGCAGCTGTTTAAGGACGTCATGGATAGCTTCAGCACCCAGCAGTTTAAATCAAGTGTATCCCTTGCCGAATCCCAGGGAGTCTTGAAATGTTGGCATCAGATGCTGAAGGCAATATTAACAGTGTACTGTCAGAACTACCCCAATGATTGGAATAAAAGCGTCTCATTATATTGTTTGCCATTAGAGACGCCCCAAATTTATCTACTAATTTTACTTCCTTTGAAGTGAGAGACCCTTTGAAATTAATTAAATATAAATTGACAGGACTGAAGTAGGATATCTCACACTTGGATTATGTATCTGAGGTGAGGGAGAGATTGGATGGAGTAGGTGAGTTACCTAAACAGCACCTGAAGAGGGCACAGTATAGAGTGATGGAGGTGGCAGAGAAAAACTCTGAAACTTTGACGATTTCCTGTGGGGATGACGTATTAGTATTGCCACCAGTGTTAGGAAATCCCTTCAAAGTGGCCCCTTTCAAATTTAAAAAATGTTGAGTCAGTTAAACTATCTGGTAAAGATACCGAATATGATAAAAATGTTAGAGAATGTCATGTGAATGAATAATGCTCCAGACACATTCAAGACTCAGGAACAGAGCTGTGGCCAGATGAACAAATTGAGCAGTTTATCTGCATGATGTAGTGATCTTTAGCAAGTGATTGAAAGCTCACATGTTACACTTGGCAGAGCATGTTGAACGATTACAAGGAGCAAACTTGGTAATAAACTTAAAGGAAACAGAATTGGTGAAGGCAGAGGTGACGTTCTTGGGACATTACATTGGACATGGAATGTTGACCCCATGGAACACAAAGACGAAAGGCTTTGAGGAATTTCCACGACCATCCTCGAAGAAAGAGGTGTTTCGATTTTTTGGAACTGAGTGGATTCTATCGGAAGTTTGTTGCAAACTTCAGCAGCGTATTGGCACCACTGATGGATTTGTTAAAGAAGAACACAGAATTGTGGTGGACAGAACAATGCCAGGCGGCATTTGAGAATTTTAAAGCAGGTTTAATCACCGCACTAGTTTTAGCTGCACTAAATATTTTGAAACCCTTTGAAAATTGTATTTGATACTAGGGATATATGGCTCAGAGATGTATTGATACAGAAAGATGATGATGGAATTGAACAGCCAATTGGCTACTTGTCGAAAAACTCAATATCCACCAGAAAAAAAAAAATACATCTCCATTATTGAAAAAGAATGATTAAGTTTCGCACTGGACTGACAACATTTTAATGTTTATATGACAAACAAATTGTCAGAGATGATTGTGACAATTTTTTTTGGAATATTTAAAGACCAGAATATGAGACCATTTCATTGGAGTCTTGTCTTACCGACTTTAAACTTACAAAATGTACATGCTGTGGGTCCTAAAATGTGATAGCAGATGTGTTATCGCAGATTTAGAGGAAAAAGTTGAGATAAGATTTGACTTATTGCAATGTTATATATGTGTGCAGAATTAATATGTAATACGTTTGCAATTCATAATAATGGGATTAAGAATTAGAGGAAAAGAAATGAAGCCACCTTTTCATTCTGCTGGTTCATGTTTTTTTCTCTGAAGGTGGTAGGTGTATGAAGCCGAAAGTGTGTCATGTCCCTTTAAGACAGAACGGGTTTTGCTGAATAGAAAGTACATCCACAGATGCAAGGTGAAGGTCAGCCTGTTCCACATGTTACCATTAGCTGGGAAATGGATGCATCGGTTTGGATTGCTGTTTGGACAACAATTCGAATACAACCAAAGACGTTAAATAACGCTCAGGATACCAGAAGCCAACGGAATTTGAATATTATTGTTTGCACACCTGGAAAGCAATCAAATTATGAGAATTATTGTATCATGGGAAGTATATAAACCCAGCATTTTGGAATTAGAGGGAGAGCCACTGCCATCCAGCAGCAGAGTAACTGCTGTAGAGCAGGAGTGCTAACTAGCCATCTCAATCACTTTCTATCTTTTATGTTCATGTAAAAGCTACTTGCAGTAAAAGAAACATGACCCAGTTAGATCAGCGGCTGTAAGAGTGAACACAGCGGGGAAGATGGATTCTATGTGGTATTGAGATTGTAATGTTTAATATATGGGTTGTTAGAACAGCATATGTTTACAGAGTTGGAGTCAGATAGCAAGTAGCTAAGAAAAGAGGGGCTTATATTTGTGAATAGTTGTTGTTTAGTGTTCACTATTAAAGTTCAGAAATAAACTTGTTAATTTTTGTTTAAATAGTGGAATGTAGGAGATCTGTGTCACTCATATTTTAACAGATTACGAGGTGAGGCGAGCTTTTCTGGGTGTTTGGTTTTAATTAACAGAGGAGTTCGACTCTACCTTGTAAATGTTCATCCACGCTAACCCCATTTCCCTGCAGTTGGCCCATATCCTTCCAGTCGTTTCCTATCCACATATTTATCCAAATGCTTTTGAAATGTTGCTAATGTACCCCCCCCCCCAACCACATCCGCTGGCAGCTCATCCACGTACCAGCATTTGTGTAAAGAAGTGGCCCCTCAGGTTCCCTTTTATTCCTTCCCCTCTAACCTTAAACTGATCCCCTCTCGTCCTCGATTCTCTAAACTTGGAAAAAGACGCAGAGCATTAGCCATATCCATACCGCTCGTGATCTTATACAGCTCTATAAGGACTCCCTCAGTCTCCTACACTCTAAAGAAAAGGTCCTAGCTTGTCTAACCTCTCCCTATAACTCAGACCATTGGGTCCTGGCAATGTCCTTGTAAATTTCTTCTGCACTCTTTCTAATTTCATAACATCCTCCCTATTACAAGGTGACAAACACTGAACACAATACTCCAAGTGCGGCCATACCAACGTCCTATGTAACTGCAACATAAATTCCCAACTTCTATACTCAATATCCTGCCTGATGAAGGCCAATGTGCCAAAAGCGTTTTTCACTGCCCTGTCTACCTGTGACTCCACTCTTAGAGAACCGTGCACCTGAATACCAAGGTCTCTCTGCCCACTGCACCCCTGAAGACCCTCCCATTCACCATGAAACTCCTACCTTGATTTGAGTTTCCAAAATGCAAGGCATTACACTTCCATTTTAAATTGCATTTGCCATTTCTCGATCCACGTCCCCACCTGATTAAAGTCCTGCTGCAATTTCTGATAAACTTCCTCACTGATCATGCTCCCACTTACTTAAGTGTCATCTGCACACTTACAAATCATACCTTGTACATTCTCAACCAAATACTAGATAACAAACAGCCATGGACCCAGCCTCCTGTCTGACAAGCATCCTTCCACTAAACCCCCTGCTTCCTACCATCACGTCAACTGTGTATCCAATTGGCCAGATCCCCCAGCATTCCACGTGATGTAACCTTCCTGAGCAGCCTGCCATGTGGAAACTTATCAAAGGCCTTACTGAAATCCATAGAGACTACGTCTACCGCTCTGTCCTCATCAACCTTCCTGGTCTAACAATTTTGGGAAGCATGATCTCGCACTCACAAGTTTATGCTGACTGCTCCGAATCAAACCCTGTGTGAGTAATGGGTGCAGTCAATGGTATGTTGTCCTTCATTGTAAGATAATTCGAGTACATAAGTAAAGCCATCTTGCTGCTGTTGTAGAGCCTTGCTGAGGGAGCATTTGGGGCACTGTCTACAGATTTGATCTCCATTGCAAGGAATGATCTCCTTACCACAGACACTGATGATAGTAACATGAGGATGGAATGAAGAAGCTGAGTGCTTAATCGGTAGAGCTGTGAGAGACGAAGAAATGGCGATGCTGAAACACGAGGAGTGGCAGCGATCACTTATTTCCAAAAGAGACATTGATTGGGTGAGAAATTCCACACTTAACCCAGGATTGATTGGTTTGATTTATTGTCACGTGTACCTCAGTACAGGGAAACACTTTACTTATGAGCAGTGGAGGTAGATCATAGTAAGCATGGCCAGACAGATCATAGGGTGGAAATAGACTTCTACAGAGTAAGGCATACACTTCACACTGCACAGGACAAGCACTAGACAAGACCAACATGAATAAGGTCAGCATTATTTGAACTTAGATATTCCATTCATCAGTCTAACATGACTTTTCTAGTAGTTTATATGCCTTAACTAACTCTGCCCACATTAATGTGAAGTTGGCACGGTGCCACAGTGGTTAGCACTGCTGCCTCACAGCGACAGAGACCCGCGTCTAATTCCCACCTCAGGCGACTCTCTGTGTGGAGTTGGCACATTCTCCCCGTGTCTGCGTGGGTTTCCTCCGGGTGCTCCACTTTCCTCCCACAGTCCAAAAATGTGCAGGTTAGTTGACTAGTCCAAGTTAAATTGCCGGTAGTGGTAGGTGAAGGAGTAAATGTAGGGGAATGGGTCTGTGTGGGTTGCGCTTCGGCGGGTCGGTGTGGGCTTGTTGGGCTGAAGGGCCTGTTTCCATACTGTAAGTAATCTAATCTAATCGGCATGTGAACCCGTACTGAACGTTCTGTTGTTCACAATCCCCAACAGCAGCCACAATACCTTCCATCTGAAACAGGTAGCCATTCCCACCAGCTTCTGCCCGACATAGAGAACACCAGGCTGTCACCTCGGAGATGGAAGATGCCTTCTTGAGACTTCACGCAAGACATATGGCTTCCCTCCTCACCGCGAGTAAAGCACATTAAAGTCCCACGTGTGTATCATAAGCGATGGCGCCACGAGGTACAACGTGGAGCAATCTGTCTGTGCAGCCTCTGCGCCCATTGTTCATCATGTTAGAGCATCAATTAGGAGACAGTGAGGACTGCCCATGCTGGAGATCAGAGTAGACAGTGGTTTACTGGAAAAGCACAGCAGGAGAGTCGACGTTTCGGGCATAAGCCATTCATCAGGATCAGCATCAATTACCCCATTCTGCCCCTGTGTAAGTGCATTGAGGTGGAAATGGCCTCCTACTGTTCATATATAAGTGGCTCAACTGACTGAATAGCCTCCTACTGTTCCTGCATAAGTGGCTCACCGGGCTGAATGGCCTCCTCTTGACCCTGTGTAAGTGACTCAAGGGGCTGAATGGCCTCATTCTGTTTCTGTTTAATTGACTCAAGAGACTGAATGACATCTTCCTTGTCCGGTTGGACATGGCCAAGGGCCGGATTGGATTACCCCTGGTTCCTGTTTGACAGCTCGATGTGCTGACAAGTGTGATGATGCTGCAGAGTTAAGAGGTTATTTTGTCCTGGTTTCTTTTAAGAGAGAGATTGAACGATTGTAACCAAGCTGGATAGTTAGGACCACTGGGTAAACAGCGAGGGAGGCCTTGGGTTTATTTTAATGCAGCTTGAATGAGTGTGGCTAACTCTCGCAGATTAGGATCTCTGGGTTTTGGTTTCTCAGCAGCATCAGAACATATTGGGGTCTCAACAGAGTTGGAAGCTTCAGTGAATGCCTCCGGGCTTCTACTCTCTCTAAATTTTCTCTTCCTGCTGTTTTTAATTTCTGGATTGAAGAAATGTTTGTGACATTCTGTGTCTGAATATTCCTTTTTCCCAAGGGCTGTGTTTATGGGAGTTTCCTATATTGGAACAGGTCATTAGTAATAGTTCCTAGATCTATCATTCTGTTAACTTGTCCAATAGAATTACTTTATTCTAAATTCCACTTTCTTTGGTTTCATTTTATCTTCCGTGTTTAAATAAATGGTGTTTTCTTCACACCGAGTAGTTTGACCATTGACATTGCATCTGGAACAGACAGTTTATCTTCAGGTCCCTTCTAAATCATTCGCACTCTCCCCTTCAACCTTTGCCTCTGAAGCTGGTCTCCTCTACCCTGAAGAGCAGAACGTGGCTGTTCAAAATATCCATGCCCCTGATATTTTTATAAACATCTATAATGTCACCCTTCAGCCTCTGACACCCCAGGGAGAAACACCTTAATCTAATCAACCTCTCACTGAAGCTCAAACCTCCTGTCCTGGGACATCTGTGTAAATCTTTTCTGCAGACAACCGCGTTGTATGGCCTTTCTAACATGGTGTACAGATGCAAAATGCCACCACAACCCCTATACTCAATGCTCTGACTGATTAAGGCAAATGTGCCAAATGTGTTCTGCACCACTCTGTCTACCTGCGACTCCACATTCAAGGAACAATGTACCTGCAGCCCTAGGTCCCTTTTTCCATAACACTCCCTAGGACTTTGCCATTAAGTGTATCATTTCTTCCTAAAATGCAAAACCTTACAGTTATCTAAATTAAACTTCATCTGTCACTCCTTGCCCCTTTGTCCCATCTAGTTGTGGTCTTGTTGCACTCTGAGATAATCTACTACACCACATGATTTCCCATGCAGAAATACACGTTGTCTACCCCGATCAGCCCTTGACTTTCCAAATGTGTGTAAATGCTATCCCTCAGAATCCCCTCCAACAACTTACCCACCACTGACATCAGGCTCACCCGTCTATAGTTCCCCGACTTTTTGGTTCACTGCTTCCTTTTCTCGTCCCACTCCTCCACTGCTCACAACAAATGTTAAATGTAACCAGGTTGGTTATATGGCCGATAATATCGGTCTCAGACTGGGTCAGGGCCAGTTTTAGGAACAAGTCAGGCTAGTTTCTTTATTCTGCTAAAATTGCACGTTTATGATCCAGAGCAATGTTACTCAAACTATGATGGAAAGATGAATGGCAAACTGTTTGTGTATTGCAATTATATAATCAGTATTTCCCTGTTTAAAATGCTGACACACACACACACACACACACACACACACACACACACACACACACACACACACACACACACACACACACACACACACACACACACACACACACACACACACACACACACACACACACACACACACACACACACACACACACACACAATCTCTGCAATTTGAAGTTGAAAGAACTTTGTCCAAATATTAGTGTAACTTATGACAAAAGCAAAAATTGAGAGATTGTCCAAAATGTGATTTGGCTTCTGAAGATGTTCTACTCACACAAGCTGCTAGCAATGGGATTTCATCCTGGGACAGTTGGATTTGGCTGAATTCCCTTTGCATTAGGCAGTGAGAAGATTCCAATGAATTCTGGTCAGCAATCACCAAAAGGGTAGCACAGTGGTTCAGTGATTAGCACTGCTGCCTCACAGCACTAGGAACGTGGGTTCTATTCCAGACTCGGGCGACTATCTGTGTGGGGTTTGTACATTCTCCCTTTGTCTGCGTGAGCTTCTAATAGGTGCTCAAGTTCCCTCCCACAACTGTGTATATTAGGTGGATTGTTCATGCTAAGTTTTCTGTACTGTTCAGGGATTTCTAGGTTAGGTGCATTAGTCAGAGGTAAATCTCGGGGAAGGGGCCTTTGCAAGGTTACTGTTTGGAAGTTTGGTATGGACTTGTTGGGCCGAAGGGCCTGTTTCCACACTGCATGAATTCTTTAAAACTGAGAATGGTAATGATCACCGTATAGGTGTTTAATTGTTAGCTCACACACATTGCTGTGATGGGGAATAATGAGGGAGAGAGTGTGTGTAATAGGCCATTCCTTCACAGGCAGATTACATTTTCTCCCTCTCTGAGTTGAATCACACGATAATGTCATGCTCTCCCAAACTGGATCATGTGAGGTCTCCTTGTATATTGTCCAAACTATGCCTCCATCACATTCCCTGTTCCACGTAGATGCATCTTTGTTGCCGTCTCGCACAGAGCCATACCCTTAGCAGAAAATGGTCTTGGTCAATTTGAAAATATGTTCATATGTCCCTGCGTTATTAAAAAATAAAAGATTTAATGCATTTAGAATACCTGTGTTAAAATGAATGCATTTTTTAACAAATACAGAAATTGCTGGAAAAGCTCGGCAGGTCTGTCAGTACCCAGATGCCTTTTACATGATGTAGTTATACCACTTCCTCTGGCAGCTCATTACATACACACACCACCCTCTGTGTGAAAAGGTGCCTCTTAGGCCTCTTCAAAACCTTTCCCCTCTCACTTTCATCCAATGCCCTCTAGTTTTGAACGCCCCTAACCTGGGGAAAACCCTAACTACTCACCTTATCCATGACCATTCTGATTTTATAAACCCCTACTGCTGCAAGATGTGACTCCAATCAACAGGAATAGCTGTGCTTTCAGTCATGCCGGGCCTAAATTCTGAAATTCAATTCTGACACTTCTTTCTCCATCTGGTCACAATTCTACAACCAGTTTAATCAGTTTGTTCAGATGTATCATGAGACACTTCTATGGGATTTACACCGAGACCTTTGTGCCCGGAGGTAGGGATAATGGCATCACTGGACAATACCCATAAAGCTGTAACATTATTCTCCTGTGTGTTTGTTCATCCGCCTGTTCTGACATGCTGTGACATACCTCTGCAACAGGCAGGACTTGAATCCAGTCCTACTAGTTCAGAGCTAGGAACACTACCATACAAGTTCAGGAATTAAAATCAAATCCAGAGTTCTGGTTCAGAGCCAGGGACACTACCCACTAGACTACCATACCCAGACTTGGGTCATATTTTAAGTGCCAGCTTTCAAACCAGTGTGGATTTATTATAATCAGGTTACCATTACTGAATTATACAAAACACTTCGTATTGTTAAACAAATGCAAGATATTTGTCTCAATCGTAGGAAATTGAATGCACATGCTGTGCTATCGAAATTAACTATGAACGTATTTAATCGCTATTATTTGTAGTCTGCAATATTACAGAAAGAGATCCTGCAGACACGCTCTGTCCAAAGAAGGGTCTCGAATAGATTTTTATCACTGAACACCACAGACAAAGAAAAAGCATAACTTCTGGTCCCAAAACACCGATCACTTTTACCCACCTCTAACGTGTGACTGCCCTCTTCCTAAAACAATGAAATGACACTAGGCCGCTGATTACTATCCAGCCTCTCCTCCCCATTGACAGTGTCTGCAATCTGTCCCCCCCTCCCCCAAACAACACAAGGCAACCCAAGCTCAGGGTCTTTGTGAAACTCAAGGCCGGAGTGTGCAGGTCTCTTGGAGACGGGGAGGATGTTTTAAAGGGGGAGAGTGAGGAGGTGGTAATATCACTCACTGGGCTGAGGGGTGGCTGATGGAGTTTATTCTGGATTAATGCGAGGTATTGGATTTGGTAAATCAAACAAGAGCATGACCAATACAATTAAAAGCAGGGCGTTTGGCAGTGTTGGAGAACAGAGACCTAGGCCGTCAGGTATAATTCTTTACAATTTGCATCTCCGATAGATAGTATGGTTAAGGAGGTGTTGAACACACTTGTCTTCATTGGTCAGACCTTTGAGAATTGGAATTGGGACGTTATGTTGAGGTTGTACAGGAAATTGGTGAGGTCTCTTCTGGAATACTGTGTCCAGTCTGGTCATCCTGCCCTATCATTCCATAGGCACACCACCCTCTGGGTGAAACAGCTGCCCCTTAGGTCACTTTTAAATGTTCCCCTCTCACTTTAAATCTGTACCGTCTAGTTTTGATCTCCCCACCCATAGAAAATACCTTGATTATTCACTTTGATATTACTGACCTTGATATTATTAAGTTGGAGAGGATTGAGCAGACATTAACCTGGATGTTGTTGGGTTTGGAGGGAGTGAGCTATAAGAAGTTGCTGGATAGACCGGAGCTCTTTGCAATGGAGAGTATGAGATTAAGGGGTAACTTTACTGAGGTTTATAAAATAATGAGGGGTACAGATAAGCTGAATGACTGATGTCTTTTCCCTACAGTTGGGGATTCAAAACTGAGGGATATTTTAAGGTGTGAGGAAAAAGATTTACAAAAGTCATGAGAGGTAAATATTTTAGTCAGAATCTGGCTTATGTGTGGAATGAACTTCCAGAAGAAGTGATGAAAGCTGGAACAGTTACAACGTTTAAAGGACATTTAGATCAGTACATGGATAAGACATCAGTTTGGATGGTGCTGTGAGCAGCTGCCCTCTCCCTCCCCCTCTCTGAATTAATCCCTGTTGGTTTTCACCCTCTGCCAATGCCGGTGCAGTGGCGTGGGCAGGCCAGCACAAGTTGGCATTGCATTACTTTAAGCACCACAGAGACTGCCAGACCTGCCCCACACGGAGACACTCAGATACACACACACGGGAAATGTCAGGGCGGGGCGTGAAGCTCATCTGGTAACTTAAACTAAACATAAAGAAATGCTCAATTCGCCTCATAAACTGTTAAATTATGAGTGACAGAGAACTCCCAATTTCGACTGTTTACATAATAACATCAATTTATTTTTTAACTCTGAAAGTGAACATATTACATCAAGCATTCTGAACTCTGAGACCCCTTTTCTCTTAACTGCTTATTACCCCATTCCAACTCTATAATGATATACTGTTTCAATAAGAAACTTATTAAAATTGCACTCATTTAATTTCAAAATCACACTCAGCTGTTGTTTGTGTGTCTTCTTGTGGCCGTAGATCTCCCTGGGTCATCTTCTTTCTTTTTGCTGCGAATATGTTCCATATGAAAAGGTACCTTTGATAGAGAGTGTTTCCTAATCTCTTGGATCTGTGTTGATGGCATTTACTCTGCCTGCAATTTTCTAAATGCCTGCATTTTTAATATGCACAACGTCGAATCATTTCATTGGTTCAACTTTTGAAAACCGATACATTCAAACTTGATTTGGTTTTAGTATCCTGTGGCATAATTTAAACTGATTGGTAACATTCGAATTGTTGTCCAAGGAGCAACCATCTCAGGGAGCTATTTCACAGCCAAATGTGATATATTTTCAGTTGTCCTTCACACTCTGGTTCTGCCATCTTCTCATATCACAGGTGCTTGTAAGCTCTCAGTTCAGAACAGCTTTCCCTCTCTCTTACAGGTACATACACACTTTCGACTTCATGACATTAATACCCTGACGTCAATACAGAAACTTGGAGCCAATCCGGAATTCTCTTCTTTATGGTTTGTCAATATTTCATTCACTCCGTCTGGTTTGTATCAGGACTTTTGTTGCTCCATTGACAGCATATCATTATTCGACTCTATTCGTGGGAATATAACGGTATTTCACTTGATCACACGAGTGAGTGTCGCAGGATTTCAGTTTTTGCATGGGAACTGTGACGCTATGACAATCTCAATGTTTGTAGATGGCACCAAACCTGGAAGAATTGTAAAGTCTATGGAGGACAGTGTGGAACTCTAACAGTACAATCACACGTTGGTGTAATGTTCAGGTGTTTGGCAGCTGGGGATCAGTGCAGAGCAGTGTGAGGTAGGGAAGACAATGAAAGACAATCTAAAACAGGCCGTACCGTTAAATAAGGGGTGCAGGAGCAGAGGGTCCTGGGTGTATATGAGCATAGATTGTTGAAGATGTCAGGACAAGTGGGGAGAGCTGCAAATATCACAGATTAGTTTCAGTAGCTGAGCTGTTTACAGGACGAGGTGTAGGAGAGAGTCTCGGTGCTCCCTTTCTGGAAGGTAGTGGTGACGATGTGTTGTGAGCCCACCCTCCTGCCCATCAAGACGTAGGGATTCCATTTGTACCAGCTCAACACAAAAGGGAGATGGTATCAGGGCCACGGCTTATAAGTTGTGCTGGGGGAAAACGGAATTGCCAGTGGGTTTAAAGTGAGAATTGCCCTTCACTGAACATTGCTCCTTACTCGGTCGGTGGGACGTGGATGTTTCAGAATCTCCACACGAGGCGTCCCATTCCTCTCCGGCTCGTACCAGAGTCCTCCCCACATGGCAGGAGGAGGGGGTGAGGGAACGGATATTGGGCACTCCACCACCCAGCTTGGCCCTTTCTCTCCTATTCCAGGCTGTTTCTCCTGGAATGGGAGGAAGGGAGGGCTGGAGTGAGGGTGGGGGTGTGTTGCACTGCTGTTAGTGCTGGTGTAGGTGGGGGACGGTGTCATGTTGAGGTGTCTGGGTGGAGTCAGTCCACAGTGTTGTATCCATGCAGCATTATTAGTGTAGGGGAGTGGGGTAAAGTGGAGGGAAGGGGGGCGAAGGTGCTGCATGCAGTAGTGAGAGTGGTAGATCATGAGCCTTGTTCGGTGGTCGCTGCTATACAGATGTACAGTGTGTGTGAGGGAGCAGAGAGAATATGGTGACCCTTATCCTGACAGACCGGGAAGGTTATTGATGCTTGTCCTGTATTGCTGGATATTTCTTCAGACCGCAGATACTGCACTGAGCTGGGTGGGGAGCTCAGACCATTCTCGGTGGGTCTGGTGGTGTGGCCTCCTCTGGAAAGAGAATGGACCCCCTCTGTACTAGCCCATTCACCAGGACTTCCATGCCCCTGTCGACAAACCTTGGTGCAATTGCCCATGATCTGCCATGCTCGAGGTAAATTGTGCAGGGCAGCTCCGAACAGAGAAAGCTCAACCGTGTGCCCATTGGCCTTTTAAAGATGGCACCAGTGCCAGGGATCACAGAATATCCAGGGGCACCCAGGCGATGGTGAGTACCTCCCGCCATGATGGTTGGGAGGATCGGGCTGGTATTGAATGAGAGGGACACCATGGGGTGGTCTGGGTCATTAATGAGGTGAGTCCGATACGATAGCACCAGGAAACT
The DNA here is from genome assembly GCF_037043375.1 of Chiloscyllium plagiosum. Classification (NCBI taxonomy): domain Eukaryota; kingdom Metazoa; phylum Chordata; class Chondrichthyes; order Orectolobiformes; family Hemiscylliidae; genus Chiloscyllium; species Chiloscyllium plagiosum. The sequence continues at coordinate 69,597,882 of NW_028270177.1, forward strand.
AGCTCAGCCTCGTGTGGAAGATCCCTCTGTCATACTCAAGGAAAATCAAACAAAGATAAATTATTGTTAGAATCTGCCCAATGAGTCATAGATTTGGTTGAAAGCAATTCCAGTAACAAAGATGCAGAACAAATGCTCATCTGGCCTCACACCAATATCCTTTTTTCCCAACTTTCCTGGGAAGACAGGTTCATGTTACAGGATGCTATCGAAGTGTCTACATTTCAACATTCTGAAACCTGGGAACATATCCTTCCATGACAATGTCTCAGTCTTCCCCTCTCTGTCTATACACCAAACCACTCTCATGTGGTGATATTTAAACTGATTCCCCCGCCATCTCGCTCTGGCAGTGATGTTCACATCCAGAGTACGCTCTTGTCATGGTACAATGAAGATATGGAGCTGTAAATGGGTGGGAGCTGCACATCCTGTCATTTCCAGCATGGGCTGCAAGTTTCCCCATACTGCGCAGGGATCTAACACAGTGTTACTGAGTAATGCAGTGGGTTGGTGTACAGAGCTCTACATGCTGAGAGGGTAACTGCTCCTGGTTTACAGTTCAATGCACTGGGGAGTTGTACAGGGTTCTACATGCCAGGAGGGTAACTGTTGCTGGTTTACTGATCAATGCAATGGGGTGGTGTACACAGCTCTACATGCTGGGAGGGTAACTGCTCCTAGTTTAGAGATCAATGCACTGGGGTGGTGTACACAGTCCGACATGTTGGGAGGGTAACTGCTCCTGGTTTTCAGATTAATTCACGGGTGATCACTGCACAGTTCGCTGTGCTGGTCACACTGTACGGTTGAGGTTTATGGATAATGCAATGATGTGGTTTGTCTCGCTCCTTATGCTGGATTGATATTTGTTTCAGGTTCACACACTAGTGCCCTGCTGTGGCCTGCTCAGCTCCCCGTGCTGCACAGATATGTAGCCTGTGCACAGTACATCATGCTGGTGGACTGGATAGAGGGGAATGTTGATGGACAGTTGAAGGAGATCTCCGGAACGTGCTGTCTCCAACATTGTATAACTGCCATTCCCCGAAACGTTCTGTCCCAACATTCCAAAACTGATATTTCTTGTGGTTTATGTCATATTTTTGTCAGTAATTCAGACCTCCCCATTTGTTATTCCAGCTCCAATTATTTTAATAAATCCCTGAATACAGGGACACATTTGAAAATCCCACTCCGTCCCCGATCAAATGGGTCCCTTTGCCTCCAGGCTGATGAATAATGGGTTTGTTTTCCTTCCTCACAGTTAACGTAGTGACCATCTACGTCCTGCTTTATAAAGATTGTGGATTGTCTCCATGTGTTCGACGTTACCTGGGGGCCATGTCAGCAGCTGATCTCCTGGTCATTATCCTCGACCTGATCCTGAGACACATTCCCATTGTTTATGATGAACAGTTTTATTTCCTGAGGGAGTCCGTCCCCGTGTGTAATATCCATGCCGTCCTGCTTTATGCAGCCACTGACTGCTCTGTCTGGTTCACCGTCACTTTCACCTTTGATCGGTTTGTGGCCATTTGTTGCCAGAAGCTGAAAAGTAAATATTGCAGTGAGAAAACGGCGGCTGGTGTTCTGGGAGCAGTGACTGTGCTGAGCTGTTTAAAGAACATTTCCTGGTATTTTATGCTCACGGCTCGGTATGGGCTGGTGAACAATCCCTGGTTTTGTATGCTAACAGATGCTGTTGTATTCTCCAGTGTCTGGGCCACAATCGAGTTCCTCCACAACATTCTCACCCCGTGTGTCCCATTTCTCCTGATTCTGCTGCTCAATTTTCTCACCGTCAGACACATTGTAGTGACCAGCAGAGCCCGCAGGAGACTCCGCGCTCACACCAATGGTGACGCTCAGTCTGACACAGAAATGAGAAACCGAAAAAAATCCATCATTTTACTGTTTGTGATCTCGGCGAATTTCATCCTCTTATGGTCAACGTTCATGCTGTATTCTATATGGAGACGGATGTGGGATATTGGATATCGGTCTGTGTTTCTCCATTCCTTTGTGAAGGAATTGGGCTTCATGCTGCAGCTCCTCAGTTGCTGCACAAACACCGTGATTTATGCCGTGACCCAGACTAAGTTCAGACAGCAGCTGAAGAATGTGCTGAAATATCCCTTCACCCAAATCCATCATCCATAAAATTCCCTCATTAATCACACCATCCGGGATTTTCTCATTTCAGTTCAATGATTCAGCGAGGAGTAGCCTGTCGCTATGGTAACAGACTGAGGGTAGCGCTGGTTTGTCCATCCTTATCCCACAGAAGGGGTTACAGGGAAACATTTCAATGTTTCTCACAACTCAGGGGCCAGTCAGAAAAGGCACCATCCCACTGACTGTATCCATCATTTCCATTTGTAAACAATAAAAATGTTGATTAAAGCGTGCCGAGCAGCAGAGTGACCGATGTTGTTGTGTGTCTTTGTATTGGAGAAGCTGAGCTGGAGAGAGACAGACTCAGCCCCGAGTCCTGGTCCTCAGGGAAGATGAGGGCACCGCGCCCTGAGCTCAGGAGCTGGGTTTAACTCCCTCTGTCCTTACTTTCCCTACTGTGTCTCCCACTCCAACTTGGCTCTCAGCAAAATTCACCTTGCCCCCTCTGTACATCCCTCCCACTCTCACACTGCAATGCTATTTCTCTCTCCTTTTCCCATTTACACACTCAATTCCACTGTTCTTGCCTTCCCCAATCTCATTCACTCTCTCCACATCTTGCGAGCATAATCTCCCAGTTTTGATGTCTTCCTTGAATCCTTCAGTGCTGCGGGAACAGAAGAGGGTTGTCGATCTTCAGGCCGATGTATGGGAACAGAGATTGGGATGGAATGTCAGGCCATTGCTAGGGCAACCGTATGGAGCTTGGGCCAAACGCCATTGCTCGGGGACATAGTGGGTGTGAGAACACGAGCCGTTACTCGGGGGTAACAGGTTCTGTGGAACCGTAGGCTGTGGCTGAGACTGGTATAACAGGATATCACAACAAGAACACATTGCGTGGAATCCACTGTCTGTTACTCAGGGAATAGAATGGGGATGGGGTTAAAAGCCATTTATAGGGGAGCAACTCTCTCTCCCTGTCCCTTTCTTTCTCTCTCTCTCTGTCCCTTTTCTCGCTCTCTGTCCCTTTTCTCACTCTCTCTGTTCCCTTTCCCTCTTTCTCTCTCTCTCAGTCGCTTTTCTCTCTCTGTCCATTTTCTCTTTCTCTCTCTGTCGCTTTTCTCTCTCTGTTTCTTCTCCCTTTCTCTCTCTCTCTCAGTCCCTTTTATCTCTCTGTCCATTTTCTCTTTCTCTCTCTGTCCCTTTTCTCTTTCTCTCTGTCCCTTTTCTCTCTCTCTCCCCCTCGAATTCACCCCGACATCCCCCCTCGACTTCCCCCCTTCGACATCCCCGCCCGACATTCCCCCACCCGACATTCCCCCACCCGACATTCCCCCCTTCGACATCCCCGCCCGACATTCCCCCACCCGACATTCGCCCCGACATTCCCAACCCGACATTCCCCCCCACTCGACATTCCCGCCTCGACATTCTCCCCGACAGTCACCCGCTTCGACAGGCCCCCCCGACAGTCCCCCCTCGAAGTCCCCCCCCCGACAGTTACCCTCTCGACAGTCCCTCCCCTCGATATTTCTCACACTCGACATTCCCCCACTCGACATTCCCACCTCGACATTCTCCCTGACAGTCACCCCCTTCGACAATCCCACCCGACAGTCCCCCCTCGAAGTCCCCCCCGACAGTTACCCTCTCGACAGTCCCTCCCCTCGATATTTCTCACACTCGACATTCCCCCACTCGACATTCCCCCCTCGATATTCCCCCTCCACATTCCCCCCTCGACATTCCCCCGACATTCTCCTCCCGACATTCCCCCCTCCACATTCCCCCCTCGACATTCCCCCTCCACATTCTCCCCTCCACATTCCCCCCTCCACATTCCACCCTCCACATTCCCCCTCCACATTCCCCCCTCGACATTCCCCCCTCCACATTCCCCCCTCCACATTCCCCCCTCCACATTCCCCCCTCAACATTCTCCCCCTGGACAGTCACCCCCCTCGACAGTCACCCCTCCGACAGTCCCCCCCCCCGACAGTACACCCTTCGTCACTTCCCCCCTGACATTTCCCCTCCTTGACAGTCCCCTCGACATTCCCCCCCTCTACCTCCACGCCCCCCCCCCCCCCCCGACATCCCCCCTCGACTTTCCCCGGGATTGAATGACGGGTTAAAAAAATATCTTTTTTTAATGCAGCTTTCTTTCTCCATCCACCTACAACTGGACCCTCACATAAACACCCCCCAAAACACATAAGCCCATCCTCCCCTCTCAGTCTATATATATCGATATATAATGTTAAACATCACACAACACTAGCTTTCGAGAATCCTGTTGCACTATAACCTGGCGTTGTCCCAGTCCAACATCGGCATCTCCATCATCGAATATAAAACTCACCATTGAGTTTTTAACCAGATGCTTGCTTGAAACACACACAGCAAGATCCCACGAGCAGCAGTGTAACCACAGACAGATCGTGTGTTTAAGGGTTAAGGGTTTGATTCTGTCTCCTGGACAAGAGTGAGCAATCCTCCTGTTGAACAAATTCCAAACATTTCTCCCTTCCTTCTCTGTGCCCTGCACTCTCTGATCCCCGTCTTGTGCTCTCTCCATCTGAGATCTCTCTCTGTTCTCTCTCTCTCTCTCTCTCTCTCTCTGTTCCACCCTCTCGCTGTCCCCATCTCTGATCTCTCTTCCCTCCCGCTCTCTGTTCTCCCTCTTACTCTCTCCATCTCCGAGATGTCTCTGTTCATCCCCTCTCTTCTTCTATCTCTGAAATCTCGTCCTCTGCGTTCCCCCCTCTCGCTGTCTCCATCTCGAAGATCTTTCTCTCTGTCTCTCAGATTTCTCACATTTTTCCCCCTGGCCTATGCACATGTCTCTGACATTAGAATGGGGCTTTGGAGAGAGTTTCTCATTTTAAGGTATTAATTCCCTCCTCCCGGAGTCCTTCCTCCCAGACCCTGGGGGTGTAACCAGTTTGTGTCACAATCTCAAGGCCCCGGTTCCTTTAACCCCAGGTCTCAAATCCATTTTAAACCAACGAACCTTCCATTGGGACAGTCAGCGCTCTCTTTCACTACCCTCTGTCTCTCTCTGTCTCCCACCCCCTTCACACCCCTATTCTCCCGCCACCCCTCTCTCTGTCCCTGGAGCTGGAGTGAGAGATGGAGGCAGTGACATCTGTGGGATGAGACTGTGCAGCAGCTCCCCCTCCTTCTTTTACCCCCTTCGTCTCCCCCAGTCCAGACAAGAACACACCCCCTTGTGGTAAAAATCCCAGAGACGGCTTGAACCCCACCATTCTTTTCCCCACGCATGTGTATGTGTGTGTGTGTGTTTGTGTGTGTGTGTTTGTTTGTGTGTGTGTAAATGAACGACAAGGAGACAGGACAGTTTCTGATTATTCTCTCTCTCTCTCTGTCTGATGATTCCTCGCGGCAGAAGTGATTTAATTCTTTCTGTCTCTGCCTCCTCCCGAGCATCAACTCCTGGATCCAATCTCCTCCTCACCCCCTGGGTTGCGGGAGCAGGGGGTGGGGAAACACACTGAGAAATAAAAACAAAATCAAGTTGAAATAAAATACAACAGTGGCACTAAAAGCTAAGCAAGATCGCACAGCTCTCTGCCTTCCCCAATCTCCCACGTGACCCTGTGACAATGGTTCAGTTTAATTATTGCGGAATGAATGAATTGCTGACCATCACAGCGACATTGAAATAGACAGACATCACCGCAAAGCACTTGACTAGAGGCTAGAAACATTAATAAGCACGCACAGCAAGATCCCACAAGCAGCAATCTAACCACACACACATCGTGGGTGATGCTGGTCAAGGGTTGACGTATTTGTGTCAAATCCCAAGGCCCCAGTTACCTTAGCCCCAGGCTTCAAACCTGTTCAATAATGACAAGGCCGCAATCCGACAGGACCCGGTTAACAAGAGGTCCCTGTAAATGCCAGCCTCCCTCCTCAGAGAGAGGAGATAAAACCTCAGGGTAATACACAGACAAAACTCACCTGGGCCCAACAGGCTGCAGCCTGTCAAACAGGCCTCAGGACTGTGTCCGCCCTCTGTAGAAAGCTCTTGTTTGAAGGTTTCCTGCTCCCAAACACACTCTTTTCAAATCCATAAATGGCCAGGAAGATCCCTTTGGGAGGAAAGAGGCAGTATTAATGGGAAGGCTGAGCAGGAAAATCTTTCACAGGGAGATAGCACAGCAAGATTCCAGGTTTCCCCCTCTCAGTGAGGCAGACAATTTCTCAGCAACATCCAAACACAAACACGTCGGGTGATGAGTCAAGCTTTCATGTAGAAAAGTTTTTGAAATGACGGGTTAGCTGATTAAAACCACTCACTGCCTGCAACGATGGCATTAGGGCAATTGACGCACAGCAAGATCCCACAAGTGACAGTGCTGCAGAAGCTCGATAATCTGATCATCATTTTTATTTCCTGTTTAATTACTTCCTGTCACCCGAGAATCAAATATTGCAGCTATTTCACAATCTCACACTGCCTCTCTCTCTCTCTCTCTCTCCTGTTTCTCTTGCTCTCGCCATTTTGCATTTCTTTCTCTCACTCTCTTTCTCTCCGTGTCGAATTCGATCATCCTGCCCTCTCTATGATCCACTTTCCTCTGATAGCGTGACAATTCTTTCCGGAGGGGTCAGATATTTTGGGTTGCAATTCCCTCCTGAGGGAGGCCCGGCTCCCAGATCCTGGGGGTTTCACCTGTTTGTGTCACCGATGCCCCAGTTACTTTAACCCCAGGCTTCAAAAAGAGAGAAGAGATGAGTTGGTGGGGGTCCGGGGGCGTGAGAGCAGTGTGATGCAAAAAATTACACAGCAAGATCCCAGTTTAAACACAATCCCACCACTCCCTTCCCCCATCCCCAATGCATTTCATAACCTCACAGCAATATCCAAATACAAACAAATCATAAGAAAGCAATTAACCAGAGGCTGGAAACATTATTAAATACACACACACACACACACACACACACACACACACACACACACACACACACACACACACACACACACACACACACACACACACACACACACACACACACACACACACACACACACACACACACACACACACACACACACACACACACACACCCAGACAGGAAGGGCTGCTCACTCTCCATACAGAGAGAGAACAGGGTTTGAGAATGAATCTGACAAATTCCTTGCGCACATTTATTCTGAGTGAGGGGTTAGTGGAGCCCACCCCTGGCGTCTCTGACACATCGCATCGTCTGTCAGTCTGCTACCTGGGGAGGGCTCTGTCTGATTGACATGTTAATTCCCAGGACAGGAGCCTTGTGGGATCTTGCTGCCCAATGAGACGTTACTTCTGGGACAACAAATTGTCATCTTTCCCAGTTGCTACAACTTTTTTTTGAAGCCTTATCAGTTGTGTCAGTGCAGTTTGAAAATATTGAAGATTACTCCCACATTAGCGTCTCAGAGCCTGACTGTAGGTCGGTTCCTGACACACACACACAGGGCTGGGAATGGAGAGGGGGATATTTGCTGAGGATTTATTGGGATTTTCCTGCTGTATGTGTGATTCCCAGAATTAATCTCTGTCTCTGTCCCTGTCTGACTGTCTGTGTGTGTGTCTCTCTTCTGTCACTCTCTTTCTCTGTGTCTCTTTCTCTCTGTTCCTCTCTCTCTGTCTCTCTCGCTTTCTCTCTGTCCTTGTGTGTCCCACACACTCTCTCTCTGTGTCTCTCTCTTCTCTGTGTCTCTGTCTCTCTCTCTCTCTCTCTGTCTCTCTCTTTCTGTCCCTGTGCATGTTTCTCTCTCTCGCTCTCTCTCTCTCTGTCTCTTCCTGCCCTGCTGTACATCCAGTTATTTCTAACTTGATTTTCAATCTTTTATTTCCTTTCCAATTCTCAAAACCGTTGGCAGAGTTTGGGACTTTAAATCTTGGATCACGTGCCTGCCCCTCAACACCACTTTTCACCCTCTCTCCTCCACGGCCTTCACCCGCCCCAAACACACACAGACACACACACAGAGACAAACACACGCGCACACAGACACACACAGAGACACACGCACAGAGACACACACACACATACACACAGACACACACACAAGCACACAGACACACAGAAAGACACATACACAGAGACACGCACACACAAATACACACACGCACACAGACACACACAGACACACACACTGACACACACAAAGACACAGACACACATAATGACACACACACGCGCACACAGACACACACACAGAGACACACGCACAGAGACACACACACAAAGACACACACACATACACACAAAGACACACACACACAGAGACACGCACACACAAACACACACACACACGCACACAGACACACACAAACACACACTGACACACACAAAGACACAGACACACACAGACCACACACAGACACACACAGACACAGACACAGACACACACACAGAGACACAGACATAGAGACACACACACACACAAGACACAGACAGACACACACACACGCTCACAGATACACACACAGACACACACACATTGACATAGGCACACACACAGACACACGTACAGACACACACATGCACACAGACACAGACACACACACAGATACGCACACGCACACAGACACACACAAATACACACACACAGAGACACAGACACACATGCACACAGACAGACACAGACGCACAAACAAACACACACACACAGACAAGACACGGACAGACAGACACAGACACACAGACACAGACACACACAAACAGACAGACACACACACAGAGACACAGACAGACACAAAACACATGCACACTTTCAGTCACTCATTCTCTCTCTCTACTCTCTCTCTCACACACTCGCTTCTACATACTCTCTCAGTTACACACACTCTTACACACACACTCTCATACACACTTTCTGACACCCCCACCCCCACACACTCAAATTCATCATCTCATATATTCTCACTTTCCCACGCTCTCTCTCTCTCTCTCTCTAAAACTCTGTCTCTCACACACACTCGCAAAGTTTCTCACACACACTCTAACACACTTTTCTGCCACACACACACACACTTTTTCTCACACACACAATCGGTATTTCTCTTGTGCAGCCTCATAGTGTCTTTCCCCCTCTCTCTCACACACTGTTCCTCTCTCACACACACAATCTCTCTCTCTCCATCCCCCATCTCTCAGGCTCACACTCACACAGAAAGTGTGAACACAAACCCTTCCTCTCACATGCAGACACTCTTTCGCACACACACACACTCTCTCACATGCATGCGCTCTCTTTCTCTCTCGGACGCACACACACACACTCATACTCTCACACTCTTTCTCACATGTGTACACGCTTTCTCTTGCCCACACACACATTCTCTCGTGCACACTCTTCCACACGCAGGCACTCTTTCTCTCACACATGCCCTCGCTCTCACATGCGCACTCACTCTCGTTCCCTTGTCCACACACACACTCTCTCACATGCACATACACACTCGCTTGCAATCACTCTTTCACATACACACAGACACTTCCTCTCTCTCACTCTCACACTCTCATTCTCTTACACACACACTCACTCTTTCTTGCAACCCCACACACTCTCGCACACATGCACTCTATTTTTCTTACACACAGACAAACACTCTTTCTTGCACCCACACACACTCTCGCACACATGCACTCTCTTTCTCTTACAGATGCACACACTCACTCTTTCTTTCACCCACACACTCTCGCACACATGCACTCTCTTCTCTTACACACACACTCACGCTATCTTGCACACATGCACTCTCTTTCTCTTACACACAGACACACACTCTTTCTTGCACCCACACACTCTCTCTCTCTGTCCTTCACTCTGTGTCTCTTTACCCCCCTCTCTCTCTGTCCCTCTCTCTGTCCCACAGTCTCTCTGCGCCTCAGTCTCTCTGGCTCTCTCTCTCTCTGTTCCCTCTCTCTCTTTCTCTCTCTATCCCTTCTCTCTGTCCCTCTGTCTCTCTGTGTCCCTCTCCCTCTCTCTCGATGTCCCTCTCTCTCACTGTCCCGCTCTCTTTCTCTCTCTATCCCCCTCTCTCTCTGACCCTCTGTCCCTCTGTCTCTCCCTCTCTGTCCCTCTCTCTGTCTGTGTCCCTCTCTCTGTGTGTCCCTCACTCTCTCTGTCTCCCTCTCTCTCTCTGTCCCTCTGTCTCTGTGGCCCTCTCTCTCTCGATCTGTCTGTCCCTCTCTCTGACCCTCTCTCTCTGTCTCTCTCTCTCTCTCTGTCCCTCGGTCTCTCTGTCGCTCTCTCTCTTTACCTCTCTCTCTGTCCCTCTCTCACTCTGTGTCCCACACTCTTTCTGTCCCTCTCTCTCTGTCCCTCTCTCTCTGCCCCTCTCACTCTCTCTGCGTCCGTCTGCCTCTCTGTGTTCCTATCTCTCTGCCTCTCTCTCTGTGTCCGTCTCTCTCTGGCCATCACTCTCTCTGCATCCCTCTCTCTCTCTCTCTGTGTCCCTCGCTCTCTCTGTGTCCCTCAATCCCTCTGTCCATCTCTCTCTGACCCTCTCTCTCTCTGACCCTCTCTCTCTCTGACCCTCTCACTCTCTCTGTGTCTCTCTCTCTCTGTCCCTCTCTCTCTTTCTCTCTCTATTCCGTCTCTCGGTCCCTCTGTCTCTCTGTCCCTCTCTCTGTGCCCATCTCTCGATCCTTCTTTGTCCCTCTCTCTCTCTCTGTCTGTCTCTCACTCTCTCTGTCCCTCTCTCTCTGTTCCTCTCTCTGTCCCTCTGTCTCTCACTGTCCATCACTCTGTCTGTGTCCATCTCTCTCTGTGTCCCTCGCTGTCTCTGTGCCCCTCACTCACTCTGTCCCTCTCTCTCTGTCCCTCACTCTCTCTGTTCCCCTCTGTCTCTCTGACCCTCCCTGTCTCTGTGATCCTATCTCTCTCCGCCCCTCTCTCTCTGTGTCCCTCTCTCTCTTTCTCTCTCTCCCCCTCTCTCTGTCCCTCTGTCTCTCTGTCCCTCTCTCTGACAGTCTCTCAGTGTCCCTCTCTCAGTCCCTCTCTGTCCCTCTGTCTCTATGTCTGTCCCTCATCTCCCTGTCCCTTTCTCTCTGTCCCTCTCTCTCTGTCCTTCTGTCTCTCTGTCCCTCTCTCTGACCCTCTCTCCCTGTGCCCCTCTCTCTCTGTGTGTCCCTCTCTCTGTGTGGCCCTCACTATCTCTGTCTCCCTCTATATCTGTCCCTCTGTCTCTCTGGCCCTCTCTCTCTCTGTCCCTCTGTCTCCCTATCTGTCCATCTCTCTCTGCGTCACTCTCTCTCTCTGTGTCGCTCTCTCTCTCTGTCCCTCTCTATCTTTCTCCCTCTATCCCCTCTCTCTCTGTCCCTCTGTCTCTCTGTCCCTCCCTCTGACCCTCTCTCCCTGTGTCCCTCTCTCTGTGTGTGTCCCTCTCTCTGTGTGGCCCTCACTATCTCTGTCTCCCTCTATATCTGTCCCTCTGTCTCTCTGCCCCTCTCTCTCTCTGTCCCTCTGTCTCCCTATCTGTCCATCTCTCTCTGCGTCTCTCTCTCTCTCTGTCCCTCGGTCTCTCTGTCGCTCTCTCTCTGTCCCCTCTCTCTCCGTCCCTCTCCATCTCTGTGTCCCTATGTCTCTGTGCCCCCTCTCTCTCTGACCTTCACTCCCTCTGCCCCTCTCTCTCTGTGTCCCTCACTCTCTCTGTCCATCTCTCTCAGTGTCCCTCACACTCTCTGTGTCCCTCACTATCTCTGTGTCCCGCGCTCTCTCTCTGTCCATCACTCTCTCTGCGTCCCTCTCTCTCTGTGTCCCTCTGTCTCTCTGTCCCTCTCACTGACCCTCTCTCTCTGTGTCCCTCTCTCTGTGTGTGTCCCTCTCTCTGTGTGTCCCTCACTATCTCTGTCTCCCTCTCTATCGGTCCCTCTGTCTCTCTGGCCCTCTCTCTCTCTGTCTCACTGTCTCCCTTTCTGTCCCTCTCTCTCTCTGCGTCTCTCTCTCTCTCTCTCTCTCTCTCTGTCCCCCTCGGTCTCTCTGTCGCTCGCTCTCTTTCTCCTCTCTCTCTGTCCCTTTCTCTCTGTCCCTTTCACTCTCTCTGCGTCCCTCTCCCGCTCTGTGTCCCTATCTGTCTGTATCCCTCTCTCCCTCTATCCCTCCCTCTCTCTTTGTGTCCATCACTCTCTCTGCGTCCCTCTCTCTGTGTCCATCAGTCTCCCTGTGTCCCTCTCCCTCTCTGTGTCCCTATCTATCTGTGTCCCCCTCGCTCTCTCTCTGTCCCTCTTTCTCTCTGTGTCCCTCACTCTCTCTGTGTTTCTCTCACTCTGTCCCTCCCTCTCTCTCTCTGTCTGTCCCTCACTCTCTGTGTCTCTCTCTCTCTGACCCTCTCTCTCACTGTGAGCCTCTCTCTCTGTCCCTCTCTCTCTGTGTCCCTCTCTCTCTTTCTCTCTCTATTCCCTCTCTCTATCCCTCTGTCTCTCTGTCCCTCTCTCTGTCCCTCTCTCTGTGTCCATCTCTCGATCCCTCTGTCCCTCTCTCTCTGTCCCTCTTTCTGTCCCTCTGTTTCTCTGTGTCCCTCACTCTCTCTGTGTCCCTCTCTCTCGCTGTCCCTCTCTCTCTCTCTGTCTGTCCCTCACTCTCTCTGTCTCTCTCTCTCTGTCCCTCTCTCTGTCCCGCTGTCTCTCTGTGTCCCTCAATCTCTCTGTGTCCCTCACTCTCTCTGTGTCCCTCACTTTCTCTGTCCCTCTCTCTCTGTCCCTCTCTCTGTCCCGCTATCTCTCTGTGTCCCTCACTCTCTCTGTGTCCCTCACTCTCTCTGTGTCCCTCACTTTCTCTGTCCCTCTCTCTGTCCCTCTGTCTCTCTGTGTCCCTCACTCTCTCTGTGCCCCTCTCTCACTGTCTCTCACTCTGTCTGTGTCCCTCTCTCTCTGTGTCCCTCACTCTCTCTGTCCCTCTCTCTCTGACCCTCTCTCTCTGTGATCCTCTCTCTCTTTGTCACACTCTCTCCCTGTCTCTCTCTCTTTCTCTCTCTATCCCCTCTCTCTGACCCTCTGTCTCTCTGTCCCTCTCTCTGACAGTCTCTCTCTGTGTCCCTCTCTCGATCCCTCTCTGTCCCTCTGTCTCTGTGCCTGTCCCTCACTCTCCCTGTCCCTCTCTCTCTGTTCCTCATTCTCTGTCCTTCTGTCTCTCTGTGTCCCTCTCACTCTCTCTCTGTCGCTCTCTCTCTCTGTCCCTCTCTCTCTTTCTCTCTCTCTGTCTCTCTCTCTGTCCTTCTGTCTCTCTGTGTCCCTCTCTCTGTCTGTGTCTCTCTCTCTGTGTGTCCCTCGGTCTCTCTGCCGCTCACTCTGTCCCTCACTCTCTTTGTGTCCCTCTCTCTGTGTCCCCCAGTCTCTCTGTCCCTCTCTCTCTCTGTCTATGTCTCTCTCTCTCCGTCCCTCTTTCTCTATGTGTCTCTCTGTCCATCTCTCTCTCTCTGTGTCACTCTCTCTCTTTCTATGCCTCCCTCTCTCTGTCCCTCTCTCTGTCTCTCTGGCCCTCTCTCTCTCTCTGTCTCCCTCTCTGTCCCTCTCACTCTGCGTCTCTCTCTCTCTCTCTGACTGTCCCTCGGTCTCTCTGTCCCCTCTCTCTCTGTCCCTCACTCCTTCTGCCACTCTCTCCGTGTCCAACACTCTCGCTGTCCATCTCTCTCAGTGTCCCTCACTCTCTGTGTCCCACACTATATCTGTGTCCCTCTCTCTCTCTGCCCATCACTCTCTCTGCGTCCCTCTCTCGCTGTGTCCCTCACTCTCTCTGTATCCCTCACTCTCTCTGTCCCTCTCTCTCTGTCCCTCTCTCTCTGTCCCTCTCTCTGTGTGACCCTCTCTCTGTCTCTCTCTCCCTCTGTGACCCTCTCTCATCTTGTCCCGTTCTCTCTCTCTGTCCCTCATTCTCTCTTTCTGTACTCTCTCACTCTGAACCTCCCTCCCTCTCTCTGTCTCTCTATCCTTCTCTCTCTCTCTGTCCCTCATTCTCTATCTCTTTGCCCCGTACTCTCTCTGTCGATCTCTCTGTCCCCCAGTCTCTCTGCGCCTCGGTCTCTCTGGCTCTCTCTATCTCTGTCGCTCAGTTTCTCTTTATCTGTCTCTCTCTCTCTGTCATTCTCTCCGTCTCTGTCCCACTCTCTGTGTCCCTCACTCTCTCTGTCCCTCTCTCTCTATGTTCCTCTCTATGTGTCTCCCTGTCCCTCTCTCTCTGTCCCTCTCTCTCTCACTCTGCCTCCCACTTTCTCTGTGTGTCGCTCTCTCCCTCTCTGTCTCTCTGTTCCTCTCACTCGCTGTCGCTCTCTCTCCCTGTCTCTCTGTCCCTCTCCCTCTCTCTGTCTCTCTCCCTCTCTCTCTCTGTCCCTCTGTCTCTCTGTCCCCCTCTCTCTCTCAGTCTCTCTGTCCCCCTTACTCTCTCAGTCTCACTGTCTCTTTGTCCCTCACTCTCGTTGTCCATCGGTCTCTCTGTCCCTCTCTCTCCCTCACTCACTCTCTCTGTCTCTGTCCCTCTGGCTCTATGTTCCTCTCTCTCTGTCTATGTCCATCTCTCTTTGTCCATCTCTCTCTATGTGTCTCTCTGTCCCTCTCTCTCTTTGTCTGTGTCTCTCTGTCCCTCTCTATCTTTCTATGTCCCTCTCTCTCTTTCTATGCCCCCCTTTCTCTGTCCCTCTCTCTGTGGCTCTCTTTCTCCCTCTCTCTCTCACTATCTCTCTCTGTCTCTCGTTCTCTCACTGTGTCACTCTCTCCGCCCCTCTCTCTATGTCCCTCTCTCTCTGTCCCTCTCTCTCTGTTTCTTTCTCTGTCCCCCTCTCTCTCTTCCTGTCCCCCCTCTGTGTCCCTCTCTCTGTATTCCTCTTTCTGACCCTCTCTCTCTCTGTGTCTGTCCCTCTTTCTCTGTCCCCCTCTCTCTATGTGTCTCAATGTCCCCCTCTCTCTCTCTGTCTGTCTCTGTCCCTCTCTCTCTTTCTTTGTCCCTCTCTCTCTCTCTGTGTCTCTCTGTCACTCTCTCTTTCTATGGCCCACACTCTATTTCTATGTCCCCCTCACTCTCGCTCAATGTGACCCTCTCTCTCTCTGTCCCTCTCTCTCTGTCCCTCTCTCTGTCTCTCTGTCCCTCTGTCTCTGTCCCTCTCTCTCCGTGACCCACTCTCTCTCTGTCCCTCTCTGACTCTGTGCCCCCTCGCTCTCTGTCCCAACTCTGTATCCCCCTCTCTCTCTGACCCTCTCTCTTTCTGTCCCTCTCGCTGTCTCTGTGACCCTCTCTCTCTGTCCCTCTCTCCCTCCCTCTCTCCCTGTCTCCCTATCATTCTCTCTTTCTTCTGTCCCTCTCTCTCTGTCTTCTGTCCCTCTCTCTCTCTATCTTTATGTCCCTCTCTCTGTCCATCAGTCCCCCCCTCTCTCTCTGTCCCTCAGTCTCTATCTCTCAGTCTTTCTGTTCCGCTCTCTCTGTCTTTCTGTCCCTCTCTGTCTGTCTGTCCCTTCTCTCTCTCTGTGTCCCTCTGTCTCTCTGGCCCACTCTCTCTGTAACTCCCTCGCCCGCTCAGTCCCTCTCTCTGTCCCTCAGTCTCTCTGTCTCACTCTCTCTCTGAATTTCTGTTCCCCTCTCTCTCTGCCTTTCCGTCCATCTCTCTGTCTGTCTCTCTGTCCCACTCCCTCGCTCTCTCACTGTCCCTCTCTCTGTCCCTCAGTCTCTCTGTCCCTCAGTCTCTCTGTCTCTCTCTGTCACTGTTTGTATCCCTATCTTTCTCGCTGTCTTTCTGTCCATCTCCCTGTCTATCTGCAACTCTCTCTATGTGTGTGAGCCTCTGTCTCCGTTCCTCTCTCTCTATCCCTCCCATGTTCTCTCCCACTCCCTCAGTCTCTCTGTCCCTCAGTCTCTATCTCGCAATCTTTCTGTTCCGCTCTCTCTGTCTTTCTGTTCCTCTCTGTCTGTCTACCCCTTCTCTCTCTCTGTGTCCCTCTGTCTCTCTGGCCCACTCTCTCTGTAACTCCCTCGCTCGCCCAGTCCCTCTCTCTGTCCCTCAGTCTCTCTGTCCCTCAGTCTCTCTGTCTCTCTCTATCTCTGTGTTTATCCCTATCTTTCTCTCTGTCTTTCTGTCCATCTCTCTGTCTATCTGCACCTCTCTCTATGTGTGTGAGCCTCTGTCTCCGTTCCTCTCTCTCTGTCCCTCCCTCGCTCTCTCCCAATCCCTCAGTCTCTCTGTCCCTCAGTCTCTCTCTGACTCGCTCTCTCTTTGTCCTTCTTTCGCTCTCTCTGTGCCCCTCTCTCTGTGTGTCTCTCTGTCCCTCTTTCTCTTTCTGTGTCCCTCTCTCACCATCTGTCTCTCTGTTCCTCTCTCTCTGTCTCTATCGCTCTCTCTCTGTCCCTCTCTCTCTATGTGTCTCTCTGTCCCCCTCTCTCTGTGTCGCTCTGTTCTTCTCTCTCTTTCTCTGTCCCCCTCTCTATTTCTATGTCCCACTTTCTCACTGTATCCCTCTCTCTTTGTCCCTCTCTCTCTGTCCCTCTCTCTGTCTCTCTATCTCTTTCTCTCTCTGTTCCTCTCTCTCTGTGTTTCACTGTTCCATCTCTCTCTCTTTCTCTCTCTGTTCCTCTCTCACTCTGTCTTTCTGTCCCTCTGTCTCTCCGTCCCTCTCTCTCTGTCTATATCCCTCTCTCTCTGTCCCTCTCTCTCTATGTGTCTCTCTGTCCCCCTCTCTCTCTGTGTCTCTCTGTGCCTCTCTCTTTCTCTGTCCCCTCTCTCTTTCTATGTCCCACTCTCTCACTGTGTCCCTCTCTCTCTGTTCCTCTCTCTGTGTCCTTCTCTCTGTCTCTCTATCTCTCTCTCTGTTCCTCTCTCTCTCTGTTTATCTGTTCCCCCTCTCTCTATCTCTCTTTCTGTCCCTCTTTCTCTCACTGTGTCCCCCTCTCGACCTGTCCCCCTCTCTCTATGTGTCTCAATGCCCCCCTCTGTCTCTGTCTGTCGCTGTCCCTCTCTCTCTTTCTTTGTCCCTCTCTCTCTCTGTGTCTCTCTGTCACTCTCTCTCTTTCTTTGTCCCTCTCTCTCTGTGTCTCTCTGTCACTCTCTCTTTCTATGTCCCACACTCTATTTCTATGTTCGCCCCTCTCTCTCTCTCACTGTGTCCCTCTCTCTCTCTCTGTCCCTCTCTCTCTGTCTCTCTCTCGGACTCTCTGTCCCTCTCTCTCTGTGACCCTCTCCCACTCTGTCCCTCTCTGTCTCTGAGCCCCCTCGCTCTCTGTCCCAACTCTGTATCCCCCTCTCTCTCTGACCCTCTCTCTTTCTGTCCCTCTCGCTCTCTCTGTGACCCTCTCTCTCTGTCCCTCTCTCTCTCCCTCCCTCCCTCTCTCCCTGTCTCTCTATCATTCTCTCTTTCTTCTGTCCCTCTCTCTCTGTCTCTTTGTCCACCTCTCTCTCTGTCTGTCTGTCCCCCTCTCTCTCTGTCCCTCAGTCTCTATCTCTCAGTCTTGCTGTTCCGCTCTCTCTGTCTTTCTGTCCCTCTCTGTCTGTCCCTTCTCTCTCTCTGTGTCCCTCTGTCTCTCTGGCCCACTCTCTCTGTAACTCCCTCGCCCGCTCAGTCCCTATCTCTGTCCCTCAGTCTCTCTGTCTCACTCTCTCTCTGACTTTCTGTCCCCCTCTCTCTCTGCCTTTCCGTCCATCTCTCTGTCTGTCTCTCTGTCCCACTCCCTCGCTCTCTCACTTTCCCTCTCTCTGTCCCTCAGTCTCTCTGTCTCTCTCTATCACTGTGTGTATCCCTATCTTTCTCGCTGTCTTTCTGTCCATCTCCCTGTCTATCTGCAACTCTCTCTATGTGTGTGAGCCTCTGTCTCCGTTCCTCTCTCTCTATCCCTCCCATGTTCTCTCCCACTCCCTCAGTCTCTCTGTCCCTCAGTCTCTATCTCTCAGTCTTTCTGTTCCACGCTTTCTGTCTTTCTGTCCCTCTCTGTCTGTCTATCCCTTCTCTCTCTCTGTGTCCCTCTGTCTCTCTGGCCCAGTCTCTCTGTAACTCCCTCGCCCGCTCAGTCCCTATCTCTGTCCCTCAGTCTCTCTGTCTCACTCTCTCTCTGAACTTCTGTCCCTCTCTCTCTCTGCCTTTCCGTCCATCTCTCTGTCTGTCTCTCTGT
This sequence comes from Chiloscyllium plagiosum, assembly GCF_037043375.1. Classification (NCBI taxonomy): domain Eukaryota; kingdom Metazoa; phylum Chordata; class Chondrichthyes; order Orectolobiformes; family Hemiscylliidae; genus Chiloscyllium; species Chiloscyllium plagiosum. The sequence goes on from NW_028270177.1 coordinate 69,616,114, forward strand.
CCATCTCCCTTGCTCTCTCACTGTCCCTCACTCTGTCCCTCAGTCTCTCTGTCCCTCAGTCTCTCTGTCTCTCTCTATCTCTGTGTTTATCCCTGTCTTTCTCTCTTTCTTTCTGTCCATCTCTCTGTCTATCTGCACCCCTCTCTATGTGTGTGAGCCTCTGTCTCCGTTCCTCTCTCTCTGTCCCTCTCATGCTCTCTCCCAGTCCCTCAGTCTCTCTGTCCCTCAGTCTCTCTGTCTGTCTCGCTCTCTCTCTGTCCTTCTCTCGCGCTCTCTGTGCCCCTTTCTCTCTGTGTGTGTCTCTCTGTCCCTCTTTCTCATTCTGTGTCCCTCTCTCACTCTCTCTCTCTGTCCCTCAATCTCTCCAACCCTCTGTCACTCTCTCTCTGTGACTCTGTCGATCTGTCCCTCTCAATCTGTCCCTCCCTCGCTCTCTCTCTCTCTCCCCATCTCTGTGTCGCCCTCTCTCTCTGTCTCTCTTTCGCTCTGTGTCCAGGTCTCTGTCTCCGTCTCTTTCCCTCTCATTCTGTGTCTCTGTCCCTCTCTCGCTCTCCCTCTCTGTCCTTCTTTCTCTGTCCCTCTCTCTCTCTGTCTCTCTATCCCTCTCTCTCTCTGTCTCTCTCTCTGTCCCTCTCTCTATCGCTGTCCCTCTCTCCCTCTCTCTCTCTGCCCCCCTCTCTCTGTCCCCCCTCCCATCTCTGTGTCTCTGTCCCTCTCTCACTGTCTCTCTGTACCGCTCCTTCTCTCACTCTGTATCCCTCTCTCTCTGTGTTGTTGTCCCTCTGTCACTCTGTTCCTCTCTCACTCTGTCTCTCTGTACCTCTGTCTCCCTGTCCCTCTCTCTCTGTCCCTCTCTCTCTATGTGTTTCTATGTCCCTCTCTCTCTCTCTCCCTCTCTCTTTCTTTGTCCCACTCTCTCTTTCTATGTCCACCCCTCTCTCACTGTGTCCCTCTCCCTCTGTCCCTCTCTCTCTCTGTCACTCTCTCTGTCTCTCTGTCTCTCTGTTCCTCTCTCTCTCTGTGTATCTCTGTCCCCCTCTCTCTCTATTTGTCGATCTGTCCCTCTTTCTCTCACTGTGTCCCTCTCTTTCTCTGCCCCTCTCTCTTTCTTAGTCCTTCTCTCTGTCCCTCTCTCTCTGTCACTCTCTTTCTGTATATCTCTCTCTCTCTGTCCCCTCTCTCTCTGTCCCTCTCGCTCTCTGAACCCCTGTATCTCTGTGTCCCTCACTCTCTCTGTCCCTGTCTCTCTGTTCCTCTTTCTGTGTGTCTCTCTGTCCCTCTCTCACTCTGTCCCTCTCTCTCTCTGTGTGTCGCTCTCTCCCTCTCTGTCTCTCTGTCCCTCTCGCTCGCTGTCGATCTCTCTCCCTGTCTCTCTGTCCCTCTCCCTCTCTCTGTCTCTGTCCCTCTCTCTCTCTGTCCCTCTGTCTCACTGTCCGCCCCTCACTCTCTCTCAGTCTCTCTGTCCCCCTCATTCTCTCACTCTCTCTGTCTCTCTGTCCCTCTCTCTCGCTATCCTGCGGTCTCTCTGTCCCTCTCTCTCTGTCAGTCTCTCTCTCTCTGTGTCTCTGACCCTCTGTCTCTCTGATCCTCTCTGACTCTATCCCTCTCTCTCTGTCCCTCTCTCTCTCTGTGCGTCTCACTGACCCTCTCTCTCTTTCTATGTCCATCTCGCACTTACTATGACCCCTCTCTCTATCCATCTCTCTGTCTGTCTCTCTCTCTCTCTCTGTTCCACTCTCTCTGAGTCTCTCTTTCCCCTTTCTCTCTCTGTCCCTCTTTCTCTCACTGTGTCCCTCTCACTGTCGCTCTCTTCTCTGTCCCTCTCACTCTGTCCCTCTCTCTTTTTTTCTCACTGTCCGTCTCTCTCTGTCCCCCGCTCTCTCTGTTCCACTCTCTGTGTCCCTCTCTCTCTGACCCTCTCTCTCTCTCTGTCTCTGCCCCCTCTCTCTGTGCCTCTTTCTCTATGTGTCTCTCTGTGTCTCTCTCTCTGTCCCTCTCTCTCTTTGTCTCTCTGTCCCTCTCTCTCTCTCTCCCTCGCTCTCTGTCCCTCTCTCTCTGTGTCTCTCAGTCCCTCTCTCTTTCTAAGTCCCACACTCTCTTTCTATGTTCCCCTTTCTCTCACTGTATCCCTCTCTCTCTCTGTCCCTCTCTCTGTCTGTCTGTCCCTCTCTCTCTCTGTCCCTCTCTCTCTGTCCTTCTCTCTCTGTCCCCCCCTCTCTCTCCGTCCCTCTCTCTCTCTGTCCCCCTCTCTCTCTGTGACTCTCTCTCTCCCTGTCCCTCTCTCCCTCCATCCATCTCTCTCTCTGTCTCTCTACACTTCTCTCTTTCTTCTGTCCCTCTCTCTCTGTCTTTCTGTCCCTCTCTCTCTCTGTCGCTCTGTACCTCTCTCTGTCCCTCTCTCTCTCTGTTCCTCTCACTCTCTATGTGTCTCTGTGCCCCCCTCTCTCTCTGTCCCCCTCTCTCTCGCTCTGTTGCTCTCCCTCTCTGTGTCTCTGTCCGTCTCTCTCTGTCTCTCTGTCCCGCTCCTTCTCTCACTCTGTGTCCCTCTCTGTCTATTCCTCTCTGTGTCTCTATCCCTCTGTCTCTCTGTTCCTCTCTCACTCTGTCTCTCTGTCCCTCTCTCTCTCTGTCTCTATCCCCCTCTCTCTCTGTCCCTCTCTCTCTATATGTCTCTCTGTCCCACTCTCTCACTGTGTCCCTCTCTCTCTGTCCCTCTCTCTCTTTCCCTCTCTCTGTCTCTCTATCTCTCTCTGTCTCTGTTCCTCTCTCGCTGTGTTTCACTGTTCCCTCTCTCTCTTTCTCTCTCTGTTCCTCTCTCACTCTGTCTCTCTGTCCCTCTGTCTCTCCGTCCCTCTCTCTCTGTCTCTATCCCTCTCTCTCTCTGTCCCCCCTCTCTCTGTGCATCTCTCTTTCTCTGTCCCCCTCTCTCTTTCTATGTCCCACTCTCTCACTGTGTCCCTCTCTCTCTGTCCCTCTCTCTCTCTGTCCTTCTCTCTGTCTCTCTATATCTCTCTCTATTCCTCTCTCTGTGTTTATCTGTTCCCCCTCTCTCTATCTCCCTTTCTGTCCCTCTTTCTCTCACTGTGGCCCCCTCTCTCTCTGTCCCCCTCTCTCTATGTGTCTCAATGTCCCTCTCTCTCCCTGTCTGTCTCTGTCCCTCTCTCTCTTTCTTTGTCCCTCTCTATCTCTGTGTCTCTCTGTCACTCTCTCTTTCTATGTCCCACACTCTATTTCTCTGTCCCCCTCTCTCACTGTGTCCCCCTCTCTCTGTCCCTCTCTCTCTGTCCCCCTCTCTCTCTGTGTCCCTCTCTCTCATTCTTTGTCCTCACTCTCTCTTTCTATGCCCCCCTCTCTCTCACTGTGTCCCTCTCTCTCTGTCCCTCTCTCTGTGTTTCTGTCCCTCTGTCTCTCTGTTCCTCTCTGTCCCTCTCTCTCTGTCCCTCTGTCCCTCCGTCCCTCTCTCTCTGTCCCTCTCTCTCCATGTGTCGCTCTGTCCCCCCCTCCCTCTGTCTCTCTGTCCCTCTCTCTCTTTCTATGTCCCCCTCTCTCTCACTGTGTCCCTGTCTCTCTGTCCCTCTCCCTCTCTATCCTTCTCTCACTGTCCCTCTCTCTCTGTCCCTCTCTCTCTGTTTCTGTCTCTGTCCCTCCCTCTCTCTGCCCCTCTCTCTCTGCCCCTCTCTCTGTGACCCCCTCTCTCTGTCTTTCTGTCCTTCCCTCTCTGTCTCTCTGTCTCTCTCTCTCTATGTCCCTCTCTCTCTCTCTCTGTTGCTCTCTCCCTCTCTGTGTCTCTGTCCCCCTCTCTCTCTGCCTTTCCGCCACTCTCTCTGTCTGTCTCTCTCTCCCTCGCTCTCTCACTGTCCCTCACTCTGTCCCTCAGTCTCTCTCTCACTCTCTCTCTCTCTCTCTCTTTCCGTCCCTCTCTCTGTCTGTCTCTCTGTCCCTCTCCCTCGCTCTCTCACTGTCCCTCACTCTGTACCTCAGTCTCTCTCTCTCACTCTCTCTCTCTGTCTTTCTGTCCCTCTGTCTCTCCGTCCCTCGCTCTCTGTCCCTATCCCTCTCTCTCTCTGTCCCTCTCTCTCTATTGTCTCTCTGTTCCCCTCTCTCTCTCTGTCTCTCTGTGCTTCTCTCTTTCTCTGTCCCCCTCTCTCTTTCTATGTCCCACTCTCACACTGTGGCCCTCTCTCTCTATCCCTCTCACTGTCTCTCTATCTCTCTATCTCTCTCTCTGTTCCTCTCTCTGTGTTTATCTGTTCCCCCTATCTCTATCTCTCTTTCTGTCCCTCTTTCTCTCACTGTGTCCCCCTCTCTCTCTGTCCCTCTCTCTCTATCCCTCTCTCACTGTCCCTCTCTCTGTGTCCCTCTCTCTCTGTTTCTCTCTCTGTCCCTCTCTCTCTCTGGAACCCCTCTCTCTACCCCTCTCTCTGTGACCCCTTCTCTCCCCCCCCCTGTATCTCTCTGTCCCTCACTCTCTTTCTATGTCCCTCTCTCTATTTCTCTGTCCCCCTCTCTCAGTGTGTCCCTCTCTCTCTGTTCCTCTCTCTCTGTCCCCCTCTCTGACTCGCTGTCCCTCTCTCTCATTCTTTGTCCCACTTGCTCTTTCTATGTCCCCCTCTCTCTCACTGTGTGCCTCTCTCTCTGTCCCTCGCTCTGTGTTTCTGTCCCTCTGTCTCTCTGTTCCTCTCTGTCCCTCTCTCTCTGTCCCTCTGTCCCTCCGTCCCTCTCTCTCTGTCTCTATCCCTCTCTCTCTGTCCCTCTCTCTCCATGTGTCGCTCTGTCCCCCTCTCTCTCTGTCTCTCTGTCCCTCTCTCTCTTTCTATGTCCCTCTCTCTCTCTGTCCCTCTCTCTCTATTATCTCTCTGTCCCCCTCTCTCTGTGTCTCTCTGTGCCTCTCTCTTTCTCTGTCCCCCTCTCTCTTTCTATGTCCCACTCTCTCACTGTGTCCCTCTCTCACTGTCCCTCTCTCTCTGTCCCTCTCTCTCTGTTTCTCTCTCTGCTCCTCTCTCACTCTGTCTCTCTGTCCCCCTCTCTCTGTGTGTCTCTCTGTGCCTCTCTCTCTCTCTGTCCCCCTCTCTCTTTCTATGTCCCACTCTCACACTGTGGCCCTCTCTCTCTATCCCTCTCTCTGTCTCTCTATCTCTCTCTCTGTTCCTCTCTCTGTGTTTATCTGTTCCCCCTCTCTCTATCTCTCTTTCTGTCCCTCTTTCTCTCACTGTGTCCCCCTCTCTCTCTGTCCCTCTCTCTCTATCCCTCTCTCACTGTCCCTCTCTCTCTGTCCCTCTCTCTCTGTTTCTCTCTCTGTCCCTCTCTCTCTCTGGACCCCCCTCTCTCTACCCCTCTCTCTGTGACCCCTTCTCTCCCCCCTCTGTATCTCTCTGTCCGTCACTCTCTTTCTATGTCCCTCTCTCTATTTCTCTGTCCCCCTCTCTCAGTGTGTCCCTCTCTCTCTGTTCCTCTCTCTCTGTCCCCCTCTCTGACTCGCTGTTCCTCTCTCTCATTCTTTGTCCCACTTTCTCTTTCTATGTCCCCCTCTCTCTCACTGTGTGCCTCTCTCTCTGTCCCTCGCTCTGTGTTTCTGTCCCTCTGTCTCTCTGTTCCTCTCTGTCCCTCTCTCTCTGTCCCTCTGTCCCTCCGTCCCTCTCTCTCTGTCTCTATCCCTCTCTCTCTGTCCCTCTCTCTCCATGTGTCGCTCTGTCCCCCTCTCTCTCTGTCTCTCTGTCCCTCTCTCTCTTTCTATGTCCCTCTCTCTCTCTGTCCCTCTCTCTATTATCTCTCTGTCCCCCTCTCTCTGTGTCTCTCTGTACCTCTCTCTTTCTCTGTCCCCCTCTCTCTTTCTATGTCCCACTCTCTCACTGTGTCCCTCTCTCACTGTCCCTCTCTCTCTGTCCCTCTCTCTCTGTTTCTCTCTCTGCTCCTCTCTCACTCTGTCTCTCTGTCCCCCTCTCTCTGTGTGTCTCTCTGTGCCTCTCTCTCTCTCTGTCCCCCTCTCTCTTTCTATGTCCCACTCTCTCACTGTGTCCCTGTCTCTCTGTCCCTCTCCCTCTCTATCCTTCTCTCACTGTCCCTCTCTCACTGTGCCTCTCTCTCTGTTTCTCTCTCTGTCCCTCCCTCTCTTTGCCCCTCTCTCTGTGACCCCGTCGCTCTGTCTTTCTGTCCTTCCCTCTCTCTCTCTCTCTCTCCTGTTGCTCTCTCCCTCTCTGTGTCTCTGAACCCCTCTCTCTCTGCCTTTACGCCCCTCTCTCTGTCTGTCTGTCTCTCTCCCTTTCCCTCGCTCTCTCACTGTCCCTCACTCTGTCCCTAAGTCTCTCTCTCACTATCTCTCTCTCTGTCTTTCCGACCCTCTCTATGTCTGTCTCTCTGTCCCTCTCCCACGCTCTCTCACTGTCCCTCACTCTGTCCCTCAGTCTCTCTCTCTCACTCTCTCTCTCTGTCTTTCTGTCCCTCTCTCTCTGTCTTTCTGTCCCTCTCTCTGTAACTCTGTCACTCTCTCTCTGTCCCTCTCTTTCTCTCTCGCTCTCCCCTCTCCCTGTCTTTCACTCTCTCTGTGTCCTTCTCTCTGTCTCTGTCCCTCTTTCTTTGTCTCTCTATCTCTCTCTCTTCGTCCCCCCCCCCTCTCTCTGTTCCTCACTCTGTCCCTCAGTCTCTCTGTCCCTCAGTCTTCCTATCTATCTCCATCTCTGTGTGTGTATCCCCATCTCTCTATCTCTGTCTTTCTGTCCCTCTCTCTGTCTGTCTGTTCCTCTCTCTATGTGTGTGTCCCTCTGTCTCTGGCCCTCTCTCTCTGTCCCTCCCTTGCTCTCTCTCAGTCCCTCAATCTCTCTCTCTGTCTCGCTCTCTCTGTCCTTCTCTCGCTCTCTCTGTGCCCCCCTCTTTCTGTGTCTCTCTGTCCCTCTCTCTCTTTCTGTGTCCCTCTCTCACTCTCTCTCTCTGTCCCTCAGTCTCTATATCCCTCAGTCTCTCTCTGTCTCTCTGTCTCTCTATCCCTCTCAATCTGTTCCTCCCTAGCTCTCACTCTCTCCCCACCTCTGTGTCGACTCCCTCTCTGTCTCTCTTTCGCTGTGTCCTTCTCTCTGTCTCTGTCTCTGTCCCTCTCTCTGTGTGTCTCTGTCCCTCTCTCTCTGTCCCTCTCTCGCTCACCCTCCCTGTCCCTCTCTCTCTGTCCCTCTCGCTCTCCGTCTCTAGCCCTCTCTCTGTTACTCTCTCTGTTCCTCTCTCTGTTTCTCTGTCCCTCTCTCTCTCTGTCCCTCTGTCTCTCGCTGTCCCTCTGTGTGTGTGTGTTCCTCTCTCTCTGTGTGTCCCCGGCTCTCTCTGTGGTGCCTTCTCCCTCTCTGTCTCTCTGTCCTTCTCCGTCTCTATGTCTCTGTCCCTCGCTCACTGTCTCTCTGTCCCGCTCCTTCTCTCACTCTGTGTCCCTCTCTCTGTGTGTTGTTGTCCCTCTGTCTCTCTGTCCCTCTCTCTCTATGTGTCTCTCTGTCCCTCTGTGTCTCCGCCCCTCTCTCTCTGTCTCTACCCCTCTCTCTCTTTCTCTTTCCCTCTCTCTCTTTCTATGTCCCCCTCTCTCTCACTGTGTCCCTCTCTCTGTGTGTTGTTGTCCCTCTGTCTCTCTGTCCCTCTCTCTCTATGTGTCTCTCTGTCCCTCTCTCTCTCTCTCTGTTCTTCTCTCTCTTTCTTTGTCCCACCCTCTCTTTCTATGTCTCCCTCTCTCTCACTGTGTCCCTCTCTCTCTGTCCCTCTCTCACTCTGTCTCTCTGTCCCTCTGTGTCTCCGTCCCTCTCTCTCTGGCTCTATCCCTCTCTCTCTGTTCCTCTCTCTCTATGTGTCTCTCTGTCCCCCTCTCTCTCTCTGTGTCTCTCCTTCCCTCTCTCTCTTTCTATGTCCCCCTCTCTCTCACTGTGTCCCTCTCTCTCTGTCCCTCTCTCTCTGTCCCTCTCTCTGTCTCTCTGTCTCTCTCTCTGTTCTTCTCTCTCTGTGTCTCTCTGCCCCCCTCTCTCTATCTCTCCTTCTGTCCCGCTTTCTCTCACTGTGTCCCCCTCTCTCTCTGTCCCTCTTTCTCTCTATCCCTCTCTCACTGTCCCTCTCTCTCTGTCCCTCTCTCTCTGTTTCTCTCTCTGTCCCTCTCTCTCTCTGCCCCCCTCTCTCTGCCCCTCTCTCTGTGTTCCCCTCTCTCTCTGACTTTCTCTCTCTCCCCCTCTGTCTCTGTGACCCTCTCTCTCTCTGTCTTTCTGTCCCCCTCTCTCTCTGTCTCTCTGTCCCTCTCTCTCTCTCTCTCTGTCCCTCTCACTCTCTCTCTGTTGCTCTTTCCCTCTCTGTGTCTGTCACTCTCTCTCCGTCTCTCTGTCCCGCACCTTCTCTCACTCTGTGCCCCTCTCTCTCTGTTCCTCTTTCTGTCCCTCTGTCTCTCTGTTCCTCTCTCACTCTGCCTCTCTGTCCCTCTGTCTCTCCGTCCCTCTATCTCTGTCTCTATCCCTCTCTCTGTCCCTCTCTTCCTTTGTGTCTCTCTGTCACACTCTCTCTGTTTCTCTCTGTCCCTCTCACTCTTTCTATGTCCCTCTCTCTCTTTCTCTGTCCCCCCCTCTCTCTCTCTCCCACTGTGTCCCTCTCTCTCTCTGTGCCTCTCTCTCTGTCCCCATCTCTGACTCGCTCTCCCTCTCTCTCATTCTTTGTCCCACTCTCTCTTTCTATATCCCCTCTCCCTCACTGTGTCCCTCTCTCCCTGTCCCTCTCTCTGTGTCTCTGTCCCTCTGTCTCTCTGTTCCTCTCTCACTCTGTCTCTCTGTCCCTCTGTCTCTCCGTCCCTCTCTCTCTCTCTCTCTCTATCCCTCTCTCACTGTCCCTCTCTCTCTGTCTCTCTCTCTCTCTTTCTCTCTCTGCCAATCTCTCTCCGTCCCTCTCTCTGTCTCTCTCTCTCTCTCTGCTCCTCTCTCTCTGTGTCTCTCTGTCCCCCCCCCCGTCTCTCTATCTCTCTTTCTGTCTCTCTATCTCTCACTGTATCCCCCTCTCTCTGTCCCTCTCTCTCTCTATCCCTCTCGCACTGTCCCTCTCTCTCTGTCCCTCTCTCTCTGTTTCTCTCTCTGTCCCTCACTCTCTCTGCCCCCCCTCTCTCTCTGCCCTCTGTCTGTGACCCCCTCTCTGACCTTCTCTCTCTGTCCCCCTCTCTCTCTGTGACCCTTTCTCTTTGTCTATCTGTCCTTCTCTCTCTGTCTCTCTGTCCCTCTCACTCTCTCTCTGTTGCTCTCTCCCTCTCTGTGTCTCTGTCCCTCTCTCTCTTTCTATGCCCCCTCTCTCTCACTGTGTCCCTCTCTCTCTGTCCGTCTCTCTGACTCGCTGTCTTTCTCTCTCTGTTCCTCTCCCTTTCGTGTGTCTCTGTGTCCCCCCTCTCTATCTCTCTTTCTGTCCCTTTTTCTCTCACTGTGTCCCTCTCTCGCTGTCCCTCTCTCCGTGTCTCTGTCCCTCTGTCTCTCTGTTCCTCTCTCACTCTGTCTCTCTGTCCCTCAGTCTCTCTGTCCCTCTCTCTCTCTATCCCTCTCTCACTGTCCCTCTCTCTCTGTCCCTCTCTCTCTGTCTCTCTCTCTCTCTGTCAATCTCTCTCTGTCCCTCTATCTCTGTGTTCCTCTCTCTCTGTGTCTCTCTGTCACCCCCCTCTCTCTCTATCTCTCTTTCTGTCTCTCTTTCTCTCACTGCCCCCCCTCTCTCTGTCCCTCTCTCTCTCTCTATCCCTCTCTCACTGTCCCTCTCTATCTGTCCCTCTCTCTCTGTTTCTCTCTCTGTCCCTCACTCTCTCTGCCCCTCTGTCTGTGACCCCCTCTCTCTCTGACCTTCTCTCTCTGTCCCCCTCTCTCTCTGTGACCCTTCCTCTCTGTCTATCTGTCCTTCTCTCTCTGTCTCTCTGTCCCGCTCCTTCTCTCACTCTGTGTCCCTCTCTCTCTCTGTTCCTCTCTCTGTGTCTCTGACCCTCTGTCTCTCTGTTCCCCTCTCACTCTGTCTCTCTGTCCCTCTGTCTCTCCGTCCCTGTCTCTCTGTCTCTATCCCTCTCTCTGTCCCTCTCTAACATTGTGTCTCTCTGTCGCCCTCTCTCTCTGTGTCTCTCTGTCCCTCTCTCTTTCTATGTCCCCCCTCTCTCACTGAGTCCCTCTCTGTCCGTCTCTCTGACTCGCTGTCTCTCTCTCTCTGTTCCTCTCTCTGTCGCCCTCTCTCTCTGTGTCTCTCTGTCCCTCTCTCTTTCTATGTCCCCCCTCTCTCACTGTATCCCTCTCTGTCCGTCTCTCTGACTCGCTGTCTCTCTCTCTCTCTGTTCCTCTCTCTTTCGTGTGTCTCTGTGTCCCCCCCTCTCTATCTCTCTTTCTGTCTCTCTTTCTCTCACTGTGTCCCCCTCTCTCTCTGTCCCTCTCTCTCTCTATCCCTCTCTCTGTCTGTCCCTCTCTCTCTGTCCCTCTCTCTCTCTGTCCCGCCTCTCTCTCTGCCCTTCTATCTGTGACCCCCTCTCTCTCTCTGACTTCCTCTCTCTGTCCCCCTCTCTCTCTGTCACCCTCTCTCTCTGTCTCTCTGTCCCTCTGTCTCTCAGTCCCTCTCTCTCTGTCACTATCCCTCTCTCTGTCCCTCTCTATCTTTGTGTATCTCTGTCCCCCTCCCTCTCTGTGTCGCTCTGTCCCTCTCTCTCTTTCTATGTCCCGCTCTCTCTTTGTTCCTCTCTCTGTGTGTCACTGTGTCCCCCCTCTCTCTGTCCCTCTCTCTCTCTATCCCTCTCTCTCTGTCCCTCTCTCTCTGTCCCGCCTCTCTCTCTGCCCTTCTCTCTGTGACCCCTCTCTCTCTGTCTTTCTGTCCCTCACTCATTCTGTCTATCCCCCTCTCTCTTTCTCTGTCCCTCAGTCTCTCTCTCTCTCTCTGTCTTTCTGTCCCTCTCTCTCTCTCTCTCTGTCTCTCTGTCTCTCTGGCCCACTCTCTCTGTCCCTCCCTGCCCGCTCACTCTTTCTCTGTCCCCTCTCTCTCTGTCTCTCTCTCTCTCTGTATCCTTCTCTCTGTCTCTGCCCCTTTCTTGCTATCTCTCTGTCCCTCTCTTTCTCTCTATCCCGCTCTCTGTTTCTGTCTCTGTCCCTCACTCTCTCTCTGACCCCCTCTTTCTCTCAGTCCCCCTCTCTCTCTGTCCCCCTCTCTCTCTGTGATCCTCTCTCTATGTCCCTCTCTTTGTCTGTCTCTCTGTCCCTCTCCATCGCTCTCTCTCTCTGTCCCTCACTCTGTCCCTCAGTCTCTCTCTCACTCTCACTCTATCTTTCTGTCCGTCTCTCTCTGTCTTTCTGTCCCTCTCTCTCTGTCCCTCCCTCGCTGTCTCTCTCTGCCCCCCCCCCCTCTGTCCTTCTCTCTGTCTCTGTCCCTCTTTCTCTGTCTCTGTGTCCCTCTCTCTCTGTCCGTCACTCCCTCTCTCTCTCTGTCTCTCTAACCTTCTCTCTCACTCTCTGTCCCTCCCTCTGTCTCTTTGTTCCCCCCTCTCTCTCTATCCCTCTCTCTCTGTCCCTCAGTCTCTCTGTCTCCAGTCTCTCTGCCTGTTTGTGTCACGCTCTCTCTCTGTCTTACTGTCCCTCTCTCTGTCTGTCTGTCCCCCTCTCTCTGTCTGTGTCCCTCTGTCTCGCTATCCCTTTCTCTCTGTCCCTCCCTTGCTCTCTCTCTCTGTCTCTCAGTTTCTCTGTCCCTCAGCCTCTCTCTCTGTCTCGCTCTTTTTCTGTCCTTCTCTCGCTCACTTGCTTCCCTCTCTCTCTCTCTCTGTCCCTCTCTCTTTGTTCCTCTCTCTGTCCCTCAGTCTCTCTCTCTCCGTGTCCCTCTCTCACTCTCTCTCTGTCCCTCCCTCGCGCTCTCTGTCCCTCAGTCTCTCTATCCCTCAATCTCTCTCTCTGTTTCTCTCTCTGTCCCTCTCTCTCTCTCTGTCCCTCCCTCGCTCTCTCTCTCTTCATCTCTCTGTCGCCCTCTCTCTCTGCCTCTCTCTCTCTGTGTCCTTCTCTCTGTCTCTGTCTCTGTCCTTCTCGCTCTGTCTCTCTGTCCCTCTCTCTGATTCGCATTCTCTCTCTGCCTTTCTCTCTATGTGTCCTTCTCTCTGTCTCTGTCTCTGTCCTTCTCTCTCTGTCTCTCTGTCCCTCTCTCTCTCTGTCCCTCTCTCTCTGTCCCTCTCTCTCTGTCTCTCTGTCCCTCTCTCTCTCTGTCTCTGTCTCTGTCCCTCTCTCTCAGTCTCTCTGTCCCCCTCTCTCTGTCTCTCTGTCCCTCTCTCTGTCTCACTGTCCCTCTCTCCCTCTCTCTGTGTGTGTCCCTCTCTCTCTCTGTCCCTCTCTCTCTGTCTCTCAGTCCCCCACTCTCTCTGTCTCCCTCTCTCTCTCTCTGTTGCCCTCTCCCTCTCTGTCTCTCTGTCCCTCTCTCTCTGTCTCTCTGTCCTGCTCCTCTCTCACTCTGTGTCCCTCTCTCTCTCTGTGTTCCTCTCTCTGTGCCTCTGTTCCTCTCTCTCTTTCTATGTCACTCTCTGTATTTCTATGTCCCCTCTCTCTCTTACTGTGTCCCTCTCTCTCTCTATCCCTCTCTCTGTGTCCCTCTCTCTGTCACTCTCTCTTTCTGTTCCTCGCTCTCTGTGTCTGTCTGTCCCCCCTCTCTATCTCTCTCTGTCCCTCTTTCGCTCACGGTGTCCCCCCCTCTCTCTCTCTGTCCCTCTTTCTCTGTCTGTGTCCCTCTCTCTCTGTCCCCTCTCTCTCTCTGTTCCCCTCTATCTCCCTCCTTCCCTCTCTCTGTCTCTCTATCCTACTCTCTCTCTCTTCTGTCCCTCGCTCTGTCTCTTTGTCCATCTCTCTCTCTCTGTCTTTCTGTCCCTCTCTCTCTGTCTTTCTGCCCCTCTCTCTGTGTGTCTGTCCCCCCTCTCTCTGTCTCTCAGTCCTCTCTCTCTGTCCTTCTGTTCCGCGCTCTCTGTCTTTCTGTCCCACTCTCTGTCTGTCTGTCCCTCTCTATCTGTGTCCCTCTGTTTCTCTAGCCCACTCTCTCTGTCCTTACCTCGCCCACGCACTCTCTCTCTCTCTCTGCCCCCCCCCCCTCTGTCTCTCTCACTCTCTCTCTATGTCCTTCTCTCTGTCTCTGCTCCACTCTCGCTGTCTCTCTGTCCCTCTGTTTTTCTCTGTCCCGCTCTCTCTCTGTCCCTCTCTCTCTCTGTCCCTCTCTCACTCTATCCCCCTCTCTCTGTATCCCTCTCTCTGTTTCTCTTTCTCTGTCCCTCTCTCTCACTCTGTCCCTCTGTCTCTCTGTCTCACTCTTTGTCTGTCTCTCTGTCCCTCTCCCTCGCTCTCTCACCATCGCTCACTCTGTCCCTCAGTCTCTCTCTCTCTCACTCTCCCTCTCTCTTTCTTTCCGTCCCTCTCTCTCTGTCCCTTCCTGCTCTATCTCTCTCTGTCCCCCTCTCTCTCTTTCTCTCTCTCTGTCTCTCTCTGTAGTTCTCTCTGTCTCTGTTCCTCTTTCTCTGTCTCTCTGTCCCCCTCTCTCTGTCCCTCCATCCCTCTCTGTCTCTCTGTCTCTCTAACCATCTCTCTCTATCCCTTTCTCTTTGTCTCTTTGTCCCCCTCTCTCTCTGTCCCTCTCTCTGTCCCTCAGTCTCTCTGTCTCCAGTCTCTCTGTCTCTCTCGCTCGCGCTCTCTATGTGTCCTCCCTCTCTCTGTCTTTCTGTCCCTCTCTCTGTCTTTCTGTCCCTCTCTCTGTCTGTCCCTCTCTCTGTATGTGTCCCTCTGTCTCTCTGTTACTCTCTCTCTCTGTCCCTCCCTTGCTCTCCCTGTCCCTCAGTCTCTCTCTTTCTGTCTCGCTCTCTCTCTCTGTCCTTCTCTCGCTCTCACTGTGTCCTTCTCTATCTCTGTCCCTCTATCTCTGTTCCTCTCTATCTGTCTCTCTGTCCCTCTCTCTCTGTCCCACTCTCGCCCTCCCTCTGAGTCCCTCTCTCTCTATCCCTCTCCCTCTGACTCTCTGTCCCTCTCTCACTCTCTCTCTGTCCCTCCCTCGCTCTCTCTCTGTCCCTCAGTCTCTCTATCCCTCTGTCTCTTTGTCCCTCTCACTCTGACCCTTTCCATCGCTCTCTCTTCATTTCTCTGTCGCCCTCTCTCTCGGTCTCTCTCTGTGTCCTTCTGTCTGTCTCTTTCCCTCTCTCTCTGTCTCTCTGTCCCTCTCTCTCGGTCCCTCTCTCGCCCTCCCTCTGAGCCCCTCTCTCTCTGTCCCTCTCCCTCTGACTCTCTGTCCCTCTCTTTTCCTCTCTGTACCTCTCTCTCTCTATCCCTTTCATTTTTTTCCTCTTTCTCTCAGTCCCTCTGTCTCTCTGTCCACCCTCTCTCTGTCTTTCTGTCTCCTCTCTCTCTGTCTCCCTCTCTCTCTGTGTTGCTCTCTCCCTCTCTGTCTCTCTGTCCCTCTCTCTCTGTCTCTCTGTACCGCTCCTTCTCTCACTCTGTGTCCCTCTCTCTGTGTTCCTCTCTCACTCTGTACTTCACTGTCTGTCTCTCTCTCGCAGTCTCTCTCTATCTCTCAGTCTCTCTGTCCGTCTCTCTCTCTGTCTCTCTCTGTCCCCCTCTCTCTGTCCCTCGGTCTCTCTGTCCCTCTCTCTCAGTCTCTCTGTACTTCTCTCTCTCTCTCTCAGTCTCACTCTCTCTCAGTCTCTCTGTCCCTCTCTCTGCCCCTCGGTCTCTCTGTCCCTCTATCCCTCTGTCTCTCTGTCCCTCTCTCTGTCCCTCTCTCTCTTTCAATGTCGCGCTCTCTCACACTTTGTCCCTCTCGCTCTCTCTGTCCCTCTCTCTATGTCCTTCTCTCTCTGCCTCTCTCTGTTCCCCTCTCTCTCTCTGTCCCTCTCTCCCTGTGTCCCTCTCTCTTTGTCCCGCGCTCTCTCTCTGTTCCCCTCTCTCTGTACCTCTCTCTCTGTCCCTCTCTCTGTCTTTTGTCCCTCTCCCATTGTGTCCCTCTCTCTCTCCCTCTCTCTCTCTGTCCCTCACCCTCCCTGTGTCCCTCTCTCTCTCTGTCTCTCGGTGTCTCTCTGTCGCTCTATCCCTC
Organism: Chiloscyllium plagiosum; assembly: GCF_037043375.1. Lineage (NCBI taxonomy): Eukaryota > Metazoa > Chordata > Chondrichthyes > Orectolobiformes > Hemiscylliidae > Chiloscyllium > Chiloscyllium plagiosum. The sequence continues at coordinate 69,631,150 of NW_028270177.1, forward strand.
GCTCTCTCTCTGTCCCTCTTTCTCTCTCTCTGTTCCTCTCTCTCTCTTTGTCTCTCTGTCCCTCTCTCTCCCTGCCCCCCCCCCGTATCTCTGTCCCCTCTCTCTGTCTCCCCCATCTCTGTGTGTTGCTCTCTCCCTCTCTGTCTCTCTGTCCCTCCCTCTCTGACTCTCTGTATCGCTCCTTCTCTCACTCTGTATCCCTCTGTCTCTCTGTCCTTCTGTCCCTCTCTCTCTGTCTGTCTCTGGGTCCCTCTCTCTCTCTCTCTCTGTCACTCTCTCTATGTCCCTCGGTCTCTCTCTCTCTCTCTGTCCGTCTGTCCCTCTGTACCTCTTTCTCTGTCCCTCTGTCCCTCTCTGTCTTCCTATGTCCCTCCCTCTCTCACTCTGTCCCTCTCTCTCTCAGTCTCTCGGACCCTCTCTCTCTGCCTCCCTGTCCCTCTCTCTTTCTCTCTGTCCGTCACTCTCCCTGCTTGTCTGTCCCCTCCCTCTCTGTCTCTCTCTCTCTCTCTGTTGCTCTCTCCCTCTTTGTCTCTCTGTCCCTCTCTCTCTCGTTCTCTCTGTCCCCCTCTCTCTCTGTCCCTCGCGCTCTCTGTCCCTCTTTCTATCCCTCTTTCTCTCTCTCTCCCTCTCTCTCCATCCCTCTCTCTCTGTCCCTAGGCCTCTCTGTCCCTCTCTCTCTCTGTGTCCCTCTGTCCCTCTGTCTCTCTGTCTCTCTGTCCCCCCTCTCTTTCTATGTCGCTCTCTCTCTCACTGTGTCGCTCTCGCTCTCTCTCTCAGTCTCTCTGTACCTCTCTCTCTGTTTCTCTCTTCCTCACTCTCTCTGTGTCTCTCTGTCCCTCTCTCACTTTCTATGTCGTTCACTCTCTCACTGTGTCCGTCTCGCTGTCTCTGTCTCTCTTTCTGACCTCCTCTCTCTCTCTGTCCCTCTCTCCCTGAGTCCCTCTCTCGTTGTCCTGCTCTCTCCCTCTCTGTCCCTCTCTCTGTCCCTCTCTCTCTGTCCCTCTCTCTGTCTCTCTGTCCCTCTCACATTGTGTCCCTCTATCTCTCCCTCTCTTTCTCTGTCCCTCACCCTCTCTGTGTCCCTTTCTCTTTCTCTATCCCTCTCTCTCCGTGTCTCCCTGTCGCTCTATCTCTCGCTCTCTCTCTGTTCCTCTATCTCTGTGTCTCTCTGTCCCTCTCACTCTGTACCTCCCTCGCTCTATCTCTCTGTCCCTCTCTCTCTCACTGTGTCCTTGTCTCTGTCTCTGTCGCTCTGTCGCTCTGTCCCTCTCTCTCCCTGTCCCTCAGTCTCTCTATCCCTCTCTCTCTGTCCCACTCTCTCTGTCTCTATGTCCCTCTCTCTCTCTCTCTCTATCTCTCTCTGGGTCTATGTACCCTCCATCTCTGTCTCCCTCTCTCTCTGTTTTGCTCTCTTCCTCTCTGTCGCTCTTTCCTTCTCTCTCTCTCTGTTACTCTCTCTCTCTATCAGTCTGTCTTTCTATTCCCTTTCTCTGTGTCTCTCTGTCCCTCTCTCCCTCTCTGTCCCTCTTTCTCTCTTTGTCTCCCTGCCCCCTCTCTCTCTCTTTGTCCCTCTCTCTCTGTCCCCCTCTTTCTGTCTCTCTGTCCCCTCTCTCTCTGTCACTCTCTGCCTCTCTGTGTTGCTCTCTACCTCTCTGTCTCTCTGTCCCTTACTCTGTCTTTCTGTACCTCTCCTTCTCTAACTCTGTGTCTTTCTCTTTCTGTCTTCCTCTCTCTCTGTGCCTCTATCTGCCCCCCTCTCTCTCAGTCTCCCTGTACATCTCTCTCTCTCCCTCTCTCTCTGTTAGTCTCTCTGTCCCTCTCTCTCTCTCAGTCTCTGTTCCTCTCTCTCTCTGTACCTCTCTCTCTCTTTCCCTCTCTCACTCTGTCTCTCTGTCCATCTCTCCCTCTGTGTCCCCCTGTCTCCCTCTCTCTCTGTCTCTCTGTCCTCTCTCCCTTTGTCCCTCTGTCCCTCTCTCTCTGTCTCTCGGTCCCTCTCTCTCTCTCTGTCCCTCTCCCTATGTCCCTCGGTCTCTCTCTCTCTGTCTCTCTGTCCCTCTGTCCCTCTGTCTCTCTGTCCCGCTCTCTTTCTATGTCGCTCTCTCTCTCACTATGTCCCTCTCGCTTTCTCTCTCAGTCTCTCTGTTCCTCTCTCTCTCTCTCTCTCTCTGTCTCACTGTCCCTCTCTCTCTGTCCCCCTCTCTCTCTGTCCCTCGGGCTCTCTGTCCCTCTCTCTCTGTCCCTCTGTCTCTCTCAGTCTCTCTGTCCCACTCTGTCTGTCCCTCTCTCTCTCTCAGTCTCTCTGTCCCTCTCTCTCTGTCCCTCTCTCTCTCTCCCTCTCTCTCTCCGTCCCTCAGCATCTCTGTCTCTCTCTCACTCGGTCTCTATGTCCATCTTTCCCTCTGTGTCCCTCTCTCTCTGTCTCTCTTCCCTTTCTCTCTCTGTCCCTCTGTCCCCCTCTCTCTCTCTGTCCCTCTGTCCCGCTCTCTCTCTGTCTCTCTGCCTCACTCTCTCTGTCCCTCTCTCCATGTCCCTCGGTCTCTCTCTCCCTGTCTCTCTGTCCCTCTGTCTCTCTGTCCGTCTCTTACTCTGTCTCTCTGTCCCCCTATCTCTCTTTGTCTCCCTGTCCCTCAGTCACACTGCCTCTCTGCCCCTCTCTCTCTGTCCCTCTGTTTTCTCTCTCTCTTTCTATTTCGCTCTCTCTCTCACACTGTCCCTCTCGCTCTCTGTGTCCGTAACTCTCTGTCCCTCTCTCTCTGTGTCCTTTTTTCTGTGTATTTCTCTCTGTTCCCCCCTCTCTGTCCCTCTCTCGCTGCGTCCGTCTCTCTTTGTACCGCTCTCTCTCTCTGTGCCTCTCTCTCTATCCGTCTCTCTGTGTCCCTGCCTCTCTGTCTCTCTGTCCCTCTCTCTGAATCTGTCATTGCCTCTCTCTCTGTCCCTCTCTCTCTGTCCCCCTCTCTCTGTCCCACTCACATTGTGTCCCTCACTCTCTCTATCCCTCTCTCTCTGTCCCTCACTCTCTCTGTCTCTGTGTCTCTCCGTCCCCCTCTCTCTGTCCCTCTCCTTCTCTCACTGTGTTTCCCTCTCTCTCTGTTCCTCAATCTCTGTGCCGCTGTCTCTCTGTCCACACCCCTCTCTCAGTTTCTCTGTCCTTCTCTCTTTCTCTCTCAGTCTCTCTATCCCTCTCTCTCTCGGTCTCAGGGCCCCCTTCTCTCTGTCTCTGTCGCTCTCTGTTCCTCGGGCTCTCTGTCCCTCTCTCTCTCTATCCCTCTCTCTCTCAGTCTCTCTGTCCCTCTCTCTCTGTCCCTCCCTCTCTCTCTGTCCCTCGGGCGCTCTATCCCTCTCTCTCTTTCCCTCTCTCTCTCTCAGTCTCTCTGTCCCTCTCTCTCTGTCCCTCTCTCTCTGTCCCTCTCTCTCTCTCTCCCTCGAGCTCTCTGTCCCTCTCTTACTCTGTCTCTCTGTCCCACTCTCCCGCTGTATCCCTCTGTGCCTCTGTCTATGTCTCTCTGTCCCTCTCTCTATCTGTCCCTCTCTCTCTGTCCCTCGGTCTCTCTCTCTCTCACTCTCTCTCCCTCTCTCTCTGTCCCCCTGTCTCTCTGTCCCTATCTCACTCTGTCCCTCTGTCTCTCTCTGTGTCTCTCTGTCCCTCTGTCCATCGTCTCTCTGTCCCTCTCTCTCTGTCCCTCTGTCACTCTCTCTCTTTCTATGTCGCTCTCTTTCTCACTGTGTCACTCCAGCTCTCTCCGTCCGTCTCTCTCCGTCCCTCTCTCTCTGTCCCTCTATCTCTCTCTGTCCCTCCCACTCTGTCTCTCTCTCCCCCCTCTCTGTCCCTCTCACTGTCTCAGTGTCCCTGTCTGTCTCTCTGTCCCTCTCTCTCAGTCCCTCTCTCTCTCTGTCTCTGTAACTTTGTGTCCCTCACTCTCTCTGTCCCTCTCGCTCTCTCCCCCTCTCTCTCTGTCTCTCTGTCCCTCTATCTCTGTGTCTCTGTCTCTCTCTGTCCCTCTCCTTCTCTCACTCTGTGTCCCTCTCTCTCTGTTCCTCACTCTCTCTGTGCCTCTGTCTCTCTGTCCCACCCCCCTCTCTCAGTCTCTCTGTCGCTCTCTCTCAGTCTCTCTGACCCCCGCTCTTTGTCCTTCTCGCTCTCTGTTCCTAGGGCTCTCTGTCCCTTTCTCTATCCCTCTCTCTCATTCTCTCTCTCTGTCCTTCCCTCGCTCTCACTCTCTGTCCCTCAGTCTATCTATCCCTCAGTCTGTCCCGCTCTCTCTCTTTCCGCCTCTCTCTCTCTGTCCCTCTGTCTCTCTGTCCATCTCTCGCGCTCTCTTTCCATTTCTCTGTCCTCCCCTCTCTCTCTCCCCCTCTCTCGCTCTCTGTGTCCTTCTCTCAGTCTGTCCCTTTTTCTGTCTGTCCTTCTCTCACTCCCTCTCTGTCCATCCCTCGCTCTCACTCTCTGTCCCTCAGCCTATCTATCCCTCAGTCTGTCTCGCTCTCTCTCTGTCCCTCTGTCTCTCTGTCCCTCTCACTCTGTCCCTCCATCGGTCTCTCTTTCCATCTCTCTGATTCCCTCTCGCTCTCTGTGTCCCTCTCTCTCTCTTTGCCCCTCTCTCTGTGTTCCTCTCTCTCTGTCTCTCTGTCCCTCTCTCTCTCTGTGTCCCTCTCTCACCCTCTCTATCTGCCCATCCCTCGCTCTCTCTCTCTCTGTCCCTCAGTCTCTCTGTCCCCCAGTCTCTGTCTCTCTCTCGCTCTCTTGTGTGTGTGTCCCCTCTCTCTCTTTCTTTCAGTCCCTCTCTCTGTCTGTCTTTCCCACTCTCTCTCAGTATCCCTCTGTCTCTCTGTCCCTCTCCCTCTGTCCCAATCTTGCTCTTTCTCTGTCTCTCGGTCTCTCTGTCCCTCAGTCTCACTCTCTGTCACGCTCTCTCTCTGTCCTTCTTTCGCTCTCTCTGTATCCCTCCCTCAGTCTTTCCCTCTCTGTGTGTCTCCCGCTCTCTGTCTCTCTGTCACTCTCTCTCTCTGTCCCTCTCTCTCACTCACTCTCTCTGTCCTTCCCTCACTCCCACTCTCTGTCCCTCAGTCTATCTATCCCTCAGTCTGTCCCGCTCTCTCTGTCCACCTCTCTCTCTGTCCCAGTGTGTCTCTGTCCCTCCCTCGCTCTCTTTGTCCTTTTCTCGCTCTCTCTGTGGCCCTCTCTCAGTCTGTCCCTCTCTCTCTGTCTGTCCTTCTTTCACTCTCTCTCTCTGTCCATCCCTCGCTCTCACTCTCTGTCCCTCAGTCTATCTATCCCTCAGTCTGTCCCGCTCTCTCTCTGATCCTCTCTCTCACCCTGTCCCTCTGTCTCTCTGTCCCTCTCACTCTGTCCCTCCATCGCTCTCTCTTTCCATCTCTCTGTCGCCCTCTCTCTCTGTTTCTCTCGGCTCTCTGTGTCTTTCTCTCGCTCTCCCTGTGTCCCTCTCTCTCTGTGTCCCTCTCTCTCTGTTCCTCTCTCTCTGTCTCTCTGTCCCTTTCTCTCTCTGTGTTCCACTCTCACCCTCTCTCTCTGTCCATCCCTCGCTCTCTCTCTCTGTCTCTCAGTCTCTCTATCCCTCAGTTTCCATCTCTGTCTCTTTCTCTGTCCCTCTCTCTCACTCTGTCCCTCTGTCTCTCTGTCCCTCTCACTCTGTCCCTCCCTCGCGCTCTCTCTCGCCATCTCTCTGTCGCCCTCTCTTTCTGTCTCTCTCTCGCTCTTTGTGTCCTTCTCTCTGTCTGTGTCTCTGTCTCTGTCTCTGTCCCTCTCTCTCTGTCTCTTTGTCCCTCTCTCTCTCTGTCCCTCTCTCTCTGTCTCTCTGTCCCCTCTCTCTGTCTCCCTCTATCTCTGTGTGTTGCTCTCTCCCTCTCTGTCTCTCTGTCCCTCCCTCTCTGTCTCTCTATACCGATCCTTCTCTCACTCTGTATCCCTCTCTCTCTGTCCCTCTGTCCCTCTCTCTCTGTCTCTGGGTCCCTCTCTCTCTCTCTGTCCCTCTCTCCCTCTGTCTCTGGGTCCCCCTCTCTCTCTGTCCCTCTCTCTATGTCCCTCAGTCTCTCTCTCTCTCTGTCCCTCTGTTCCTCTCTCTGTCCCTCTGTCCCTCTCTGTCTTCCTATGTCGCTCCCTCTCTCACTCTGTCCCTCTCTCTGTCTCAGTCTCTCTCTGACCATCTCTCTCTGCCTCCCTGTCCCTCTCTATTTCTCTCTGTCCGTCTCACTCCCTGCCTGTCTGTCCCCTCCCTCTCTCTCTCTCTCTGTGTTGCTCTCTCCCTCTTTGTTTCTCTGCCCTCTCTCTCTTTCTCTCTGTCCCTCTCTCTCTATCTGTCCCCCTCTCTCTCTGTCCCTCGCGCTCTCTGTCCCTCTCTCTGTCCCCCCCTCTCTCTCTGTCCCCCCCCCCGCCTCCCTCTCTCTCTCTCTCTCTCTCTCTCTCTGTCCCTCGGCCTCTCTGTCCCTCTCTCTATCTGTGTCCCTCTGTCCCTCTGTCTCTCTGTCCCTCTGTCCCCCTCTCTTTCTATGTCGCTCTCTCTCTCTCACTGTGTCGCTCTCGCTCTCTCTCTCAGTCTCTCTGTACCTCTCTCTCTGTGTCTCTCTTCCCCACACTCTCTGTGTCTTTCTGTCCCTCTCTCATTTTCTATGTCGTTCTCTCTCTCACTTGTCCGTCTCGCTCGCTCCGTCTCTCTTTCTGACCTCCTTTCTCTCTCTATCCCTCTCTCTCTGTCCCTATCTCTGTCTCCCTGTCCCTCTCACATTGTGCCCCCCACTCCCTCTCTTTCTCTGTCCTTCACCCTCTCTGTGCCCCCCCTCTCTCTATCCCTCTCTCTCGGTGTCCCTCTATCGCTCTATCTCTCGCTCTCTCTCTGTTCCTCTATCTCTGTGTCTCTCTGCCACTCTCACTCTGTACCTCCCTCGCTCTCTCTCTGTCCCTCTCTCGCTCACTGTGTCCTTGTCTCGGTCTCTGTCGCTCTCTCTCTGTCCCTCTGTCCCACTCTCTGTCTCTCTGTACCGGTCCTTCTTTCACTCTGTGTCTTTCTCTCTCTGTCTTCCTCTCTCTTTGTGCCTCTATCTGTCCCCACTCTCTCTCAGTCTCCCTGTACTTCTCTCTCTCACTCTCTCTCTCTGTCTCTCTCTCTGTCAGTCTCTCTGTCCCTCTTTCTATCTCAATCTCTCTGTTCTAATCTCTCTCTCTGTACCTCTCTCTCTCTGTCCCTCTCTCACTCTGTTTCTCTGTCAATCTCTCCCTCTGTGCCCCTCTGTCCCCCTCTCTCACTGTCTCTCTGTCCCTCTCTCCCTCTGTCCCTCTCTCTCTCTGTCTCTCGGTCCCTCTCTCTCTCTGTCCCTCACCCTCTCTGTGTCCCTCTGTCGCTCTATCTCTCGCTCTCTCTCTGTTCCTCTCTCTCTGTGTCTGTCTGCCACTCTCACTCTGTACCTCCCTCGCTCTCTCTCTCTGTCCCTCTCTCGCTCACTGTGTCCTTGTCTCGGTCTCTGTCGCTCTCTCTCTGTCCCTCTGTCCCTCTCTCTGTCCCTCAGTCTCTCTATCCCTCACTCTCTGTCCCACTCGCTCTGACTCTCTGTCCATCTCTCTCTCTGTCTCTGCCTCTCTGTACCCTCCATCTCTGTCTCGCTCTCTCTATGTGTTGCTCTATCCCTCTCTGTCTCTTTCCTTCTCTCTCTCTCTATGTTACTCTCTCTCTCTCTCTCTCTCTCTGTCCCTCTGTCTCTCTATTCCCTTTCTCTGTGTCTCTCTGTCCCTCTCTCCCTTTCTGTGTTTCTCTCTACCTCTCTGTCTCTCTGTCCCTCTCTCTGTCTCTCTGTACCGGTCCTTCTTTCACTCTGTGTCTTTCTCTCTCTGTCTTCCTCTCTCTCTATCTGTCACCCCTCTCTCTCAGTCTCCCTGTACTTCTCTCTCTCTCTCTCTCTCTCTCCCTCTCTCTCTGTCTCTTTCTCTGTCAGTCTCTCTGTCCCTCTCTCTAGCTCAATCTCTCTGTTCCTCTCTCTCTCTCTCTACCTCTCTCTCTCTCTGTCCCTCTCTCACTCTGTCTCTCTGTCCATCTCTCCCTCTGTGCCCCTCTGTCCCCCTCTCTTTCTGTCTCTCTGTCCCTCTCTCCCTCTGTCCCTCTGACCCTCTGTCTCTCTGTCTCTCGGTCCCTCTCTCTCTGTCCCTCTCTCTATGTCCCTCGGTCTCTCTCTCTCTCTCTGTTCCTCTGTCTCTCTGCCCCCTTCTCTCAGTCCCTCTCTCTTTCTATGTCACTCTCTCTCTCACTGTGTCCCTCTCGCTTTCTCTCTCAGTCTCTCTGTCTCTCTCTCTCTCTCTGTCTCACTGTCCCTCTCTCTCAGCCCCTCTCTCTCTCTCTCTGTCCTTCGGGCTCTCTGTACTTCTCTGTCTGTCACTCTATCTCTCTCAGTCTCTCTGTCCCTCTCTCTCTGTCCCTCTCTATCTCTCAGTCTCTCTGTCCCTCTCTCTCAGTCCCCCTCTCTCTCTCCCTCTCTCTCTGTCCCTCAGCATCTCTGTCTCTCTCTCACTCGGTCTCGATGTCCATCTTTCTCTCTGTGTCCCTCTGTCCCTCTGTCCCTCTCTCTCTGTCTCTCTTCCCTCTCTCCCTCTGTCCCTCTCTCTCTCTCTGTCTCTCGTTCCCTCATCTCTCTGCCTCTCTCTCTCTCTGTACCTCGCTCTCTGTCTCTGTCCCTCTCTCACTCTGTCTCTCTCTCCATCTCTCCCTGTGTCCCTCTGTCCCCCTCTCTCTCTGTCACTCTGTCCCTCTCTCCCTCTGGCTGTCGGTCCCTCTCTCTCTCTGTCCCTCTCTCTATGTCCCTCGGTATCTCTCTCTCTCTCTCTCTGTCCCTCTGTCTCTCTGTCCCCCTCTCTCAGTTCTTCTGTCCCTCTCTCTTTCTATGTCGCTCTCTCTCTCACTGTGTCCCTCTCTCTCTCTCTCTGCCTCACTGTCCCTCTCTCTCTGTCCGTCTCTCTCTCTCTCTCTGTCCTTCGGGCTGTCTGTCCTTCTCTGTCTGTCCCTCTGTCTCTCTCAGTCTCTCTGTCCGTCTCTCTCTGTCCCTCTCTCTCTCAGTCTCTCTGTCCCTCTCTCTCTGTCCCTCTCACTCTCCCTCTCTCTCTGTCCCTCAGCATCTCTGTCTCTCTCTCACTCGGTCTCGATGTCCATCTTTCCATCTGTGTCCCTCTGTCCCTCTCACTCTCTGTCTCTCTTCCCTCTCTCTCTCTCTGTCACTCTCTCCCTCTCTCTCTCTCTCTCTGTCTGTCCCTCTCTCTCTGTCTCTCGGTCCCTCTCTCTCTGTGTCCCTCTCTCCATGTCCCTCGGTCTCTCTCTCCCTGTCTCTGTTCCTCTGTCTCTCTGTCCCTCTCTCTCTATCCCTCTCTCTCAGTCTCTCTGTCCCGCTTTCTCTGTCCCTCTCTCTCTCTGTCCCTCGGGCTCTCTATCCCTCTCTCTCTTTCACTCTCTCTCTCTCCGCCTCTCTGTCCCTCTCTCTCTGTCCCTCTCTCTCTCTGTCCATAGGCTCTCTGTCCCTATCTCACTCCATCTCTCTGTCTCTCTCTGTGTCTCTCTGTCCCTCTCTCTCTCTCAGTCTCTCTCTCTCTCTGTCTCGGTCACATTGTGTCCCTCACTCTCTCAGTCCCACTCTCTCTCTCCCTCTCTCTCTCTCTGTCTCTCTGTCGCTCTATTTCTCGCTCTCTCTCTGTCCCTCTATCTCTGTGTCTCTGTCTCTCTCTGTCCCTCTCCTTATCTCACTCTGTGTCCTTCTCTCTCTGTTCCTCACTCTCTCTGTGCCGCTGTCTCTCTGTCCCCCCCTGCCTCACTCAGTCTCTCTGTCCCTCTCTCTCTCAGTCTCTCTGCCCCCCGGTCTCTGTCCCTCTCGCTCTCTGTTCCTCGGGCTCGCGGTCCCTCTCTCTCTGTCCCACTCTCTCTCAGTCTCTCTGTCCCCCTCTCTCTCTGTGTCCCTCGGGCTCTCTGTCCCACTCTCCCGCTGTGTCCCTCTGTGCCTCTCTGTCTCTCTGTCCCTCTCTCTTTCTTTCCCTCTGTCCCTCTCTCTGTATCCCTCGGTCCTCTCTCTCTCTCTGTCCCTCTGTCTCTCTGTCCCTATCTCAGTCTGTCTCTGTCTCTCTCTGTGTCTCTCTGTCCCTCTCTCCATCTGTCTCTCTGTCCTCTCTCTGTCCCCCTGCCCCTCTCTCTGTTTCTATGTCGCTCTCTCTCTCTCACTGTGTTCCTCCAGCTCTCTCCATCCCTCTCTCTCTGTCCCTCTATCTCTCTGTCCCCCTCTCTCAGTTCTTCTGTCCCTCTCTCTTTCTATGTCGCTCTCTCTCACTGTGTCCCTCTCTCTCTCTCTCTGCCTCACTGTCCCTCTCTCTCTGTCCGTCTCTCTCTCTCTCTGTCCTTCGGGCTCTCTGTCCTTCTCTGTCTGTCCCTCTGTCTCTCTCAGTCTCTCTGTCCGTCTCTCTCTGTCCCTCTCTCTCTCAGTCTCTCTGTCCCTCTCTCTCTGTCCCTCTCTCTCTCCCTCTCTCTCTGTCCCTCAGCATCTCTGTCTCTCTCTCACTCGGTCTCGATGTCCATCTTTCCATCTGTGTCCCTCTGTCCCTCTCACTCTCTGTCTCTCTTCCCTCTCTCTCTCTGTCACTCTCTCTCTCTCTCTCTCTCTCTCTGTCTGTCCCTCTCTCTCTGTCTCTTGGTCCCTCTCTCTCTGTGTCCCTCTCTCCATGTCCCTCGGTCTCTCTCTTCCTGTCTCTGTTCCTCTGTCTCTCTGTCCCTCTCTCACTCTGCCTCTCTCCCCCTCTCTCTCTTTGTCTCCCTGTCCCTCAGCCCCTCTGCCTCTCTTCCCCTCTCTCTCTGTCCCTCTGTTTTCTCTCTCTCTTTCTATGTCGCTCTCTTTCTCACACTGTCCCTCTCGCTGTCTGTGTCCGTCACTCTCTGTCTCTCTCACTCTGTCCTTTTCTCTGTGTATTTCTCTCTGTTCCCCCTCTCTCTTCCCCTATCTCCCTGAGTCCCTCTCTCTTTGTCCCACTCTCTCTTTCTGTCCCTCTCTCTCTCTGTCCCTCTCTCTGTGTCGCTACCCCTCTGTCTCTCTCTGTCCCTCTCTCTGTCTCTGTGTCACTGTCTCTCTCAGTCCCTCTCTCTCTCTGTCCCTCTCACATTGCTTCCCTCACTCTCTCTGTCCCTCTGTTTCTGTCCCTCACCGTCTCTGTATCCCTCTCTCTCACTGTCCCTCTCTCTCTCTGTCTCTCTGTCGCTCTATCTCTTGCTCTCTCTCTCTGTCCCTCTATCTCTGTGTTTCTCTGTCTCTCTCTCTCTCTGTCCCTCTCCTTCTCTCACTCTGTGTCCCTCTCTCTGTGTTTCGCTCTCTCTCTCTGTGCCGCTGTCTCTCTGTCCACACCCCTCTCTCTGTTTCTCTGTCCTTCTCTCTCTCTCTCTCTCAGTCTCTCTGTCCATCTCTCTCTCAATCTCTCTGTCCCTCTCTCTCCGTCTCTCTGCCCACCTCTCTCTGTCCCTCTCCCTCTCTGTCCCTCTCTCTCTATCCCTCTCTCTCAGTCTCTCTGTCCCGCTCTCTCTGTCCCTCTCTCTCTCTGTCCCTCGGGCTCTCTATCCCTCTCTCTCTTTCACTCTCTCTCTCTCAGCCTCTCTGTCCCTCTCTCTCTGTCCCTCTCTCTCTCTGTCCATAGGCTCTCTGTCCCTATCTCACTCTATCTCTCTGTCTCTCTCTGTGTCTCTCTGTCCCTCTCTCTCTCTCAGTCTCTCTCTCTCTCTGTCTCGGTCACATTGTGTCCCTCACTCTCTCTGTCCCACTCTCTCTCTCCCTCTCTCTCTCTCTGTCTCTCTGTCGCTCTATTTCTCGCTCTCTCTCTGTCCCTCTATCTCTGTGTCTCTGTCTCTCTCTGTCCCTCTCCTTATCTCACTCTGTGTCCCTCTCTCTCTGTTCCTCACTCTCTCTGTGCCTCAGTCTCTCTGTCCCCCCCGCCTCACTCAGTCTCTCTGTCCCTCTCTCTCTCAGTCTCTCTGCCCCCCGGTCTCTGTCCCTCTCGCTCTCTGTTCCTCGGGCTCGCGGTCCCTCTCTCTCTGTCCCACTCTCTCTCAGTCTCTCTGTCCCACTCTCTCTCTCTCTGTCCCTCTCTCTCACTCTGTCTCTCTGTCCCACTCTCCTGCTGTGCCCTCTGTGCCTCTCTGTCTATGTCGCTCTTTCCCTCTCTCTCTCTGTCCCTCTCTCTGTCCCACGGTCTCTCTCTCTCTCACTCTCTCTCCCTCTCTCTCTGTCACTCTGTCTCTCTGTCCCTATCTCACTCTATCTCTCTGTCTCTCTCTGTGTCTCTCTGTCCCTCTCTCTCTCAGTCTCTCTCTCTCTCTGTCTCGGTCACATTGTGTCCATCACTCTCTCAGTCCCACTCTCTCCCTCTCTCTCTCTGTCTCTCTGTCGCTCTATTTCTCGCTCTCTCTCTGTCCCTCGATCTCTGTGTCTCTGTCTCTCTCTGTCCCTCTCCTTATCTCACTCTGTGTCCCTCTCTCTCTGTTCCTCACTCTCTCTGTGCCTCTGTCTCTCTGTCCCCCCCTGCCTCACTCAGTCTCTCTGTCCCTCTCTCTCTCAGTCTCTCTGCCCCCCGGTCTCTGTCCCTCTCGCTCTCTGTTCCTCGGGCTCGCGGTCCCTCTCTCTCTGTCCCACTCTCTCTCAGTCTCTCTGTCCCCCTCTCTCTCTGTGTCCCTCGGGCTCTCTGTCCCACTCTCCCGCTGTGTCCCTCTGTGCCTCTCTGTCTCTCTGTCCCTCTCTCTTTCTTTCCCTCTGTCCCTCTCTCTGTATCCCTCGGTCCTCTCTCTCTCTCTGTCCCTCTGTCTCTCTGTCCCTATCTCAGTCTGTCTCTGTCTCTCTCTGTGTCTCTCTGTCCCTCTCTCCATCTGTCTCTCTGTCCTCTCTCTGTCCCCCTGCCCCTCTCTCTGTTTCTATGTCGCTCTCTCTCTCTCACTGTGTTCCTCCCGCTCTCTCCATCCCTCTCTCTCTGTCCCTCTATCTCTCTGTCCCTCCCACTCTGTCTCTCTCTCTTCCCCCTCTCTCTTTGTCTCTCTCTCCCTGTGTCCCTCTCTCTTTGCCCCGCTCTCTCTCTCTGTCCCACTCTCTCTCTCTCTCTGTCTCACTGTCCCTCTCTCTCTGTCCTTCGGGCTCTCTGTCCTTCTCTGTCTGTCCCTCTGTCTCTCTCAGTCTCTCTGTCCCTCTCTCTCTGTCCCTCTCTCTCTCAGTCTCTCTGTCCCTCTCTCTCTCCCTCTCTCTCTGTCCCTCAGCATCTCTGTCTCTCTCTCACTCGGTCTCGATGTCCATCTTTCCCTCTGTGTCCCTCTGTCCCTCTCTCTCTGTCTCTCGATGCCTCTCTCTCTCTGTCCCTCTCTCCATGTCCCTCGGTCTCTCTCTCCCTGTCTCTCTCTGTCCCTCTGTCCGTCTCTCACTCTGTCTCTCTGTCCCCCCTCTCTCTGTGTCTCCCTGTCCCTCAGTCCCTCTGCCTCTCTGCCCCTCTCTCTCTGTCCCTCTGTTTTCTCTCTCTCTTTCTATGTCGCTCTCTTTCTCACACTGTCCCTCTCGCTCTCTGTGTCCGTCACTCTCTGTCTCTCTCACTCTGTCCTTTTCTCTGTGTATTTCTCTCTGTTCCCCCTCTCTCTGTCCCTGTCTCCCTGAGTCCCTCTCTCTTTGTCCCACTCTCTCTTTCTGTCCCTCTCTCTCTCTGTCCCTCTCTCTGTCTCTGTGTCACTGTCTCTCTCAGTCCCTCTCTCTCAGTCCCTCTCACATTGTGTCCCTCACTCTCTCTGTCCCTCTGTTTCTGTCCCTCACCCTCTCTGTTTCCCTCTCTCTCACTGTCCCTCTCTCTCTCTGTCTCTCTATCTCTGTTTCTCTGTCTCTCTCTCTCTGTCCCTCTCCTTCTCTCACTCTGTGTCCCTCTCTCTGTGTTTCGCTCTCTCTCTGTGCCGCTGTCTCTCTGTCCACACCACTCTCTCTATCTCTCTGTCCTTCTCTCTCTCTCTCTCTCTCAGTCTCTCTGTCCCTCTCTCTCGCTCTCAGTCTCTCTGTCCCTCTCTCACTGTCCCTCTCCCTCTCTGTCCCTCTCTCTATCCCTCTCTCTCTCTCTCTCAGTTTCTCAGTCCCGCTCTCACTGTCCCTCTCTCTCTCTGTCCCTCGGGCTCTCTATCCCTCTCTCTCTTTCACTTTATCTCTCTCAGCCTCTCTGTCCCCCTCTCTCTTTCCCTCTCTCTCAGTCCCTCTCTCTCTCTGTCCCTAGGTTCTCTGTCCCTCTCTCTCTCTGTCTCTCTGTCCCATTCTCCTGCTGTGCCCTCTGTGCCTCTCTGTCTATGTTGCTCTGTCCCTCTCTCTCTCTGTCCCTCTCTCTGTCCCTCGGTCTCTCTCTCTCTCTCACTCTCTCTCCCTCTCTCTCTGTCACTCTGTCTCTCTGTCCCTATCTCACTCGGTCTATCTGTCTCTCTCTGTGTCTCTCTGTCCCTCTCTCTCAGTCTCTCTCTCTCTGTCTCGGTCACATTGTGTCCCTCACTCTCTCTGTCCCACTCTCTCTCTCCCTCTCTCTCTCTGTCTCTGTCTCTCTGTCGCTCTATTTCTCGCTCTCTCTCTGTCCCTCTATCTCTGTGTCTCTGTCTCTCTCTGTCTCTCTCCTTCTCTCACTCTGTGTCCCTCTCTCTCTCTGTTCCTCACTCTCTCTGTGCCTCTGTCTCTCTGTCACCCCCCCCCCCCCCTCCCTCTCTCAGTGTCTCTGTCCCTCTCTCTCTCAGTCTCTCTGCCCCCCGGTCTCTGTCCCTCTCGCTCTCTCTCGCTCTCTGTTCCTCGGGGTCGCGGTCCCTCTCTCCCTGTCACTCTCTCTCTCTCAGTCTCTCTGTCCCGCTACTTCTCTCCCCCTCTCTCTCTGTCCCTCGGGCTCTCTGTCCCTCTCTCTCTGTCCCACTCTCTCTCAGTCTCTCTGACCCTCTCTCTCTGTCCCTCTCTCTCTGTCCCTCTCTCTCTCTCTGTCCCTCGGGCTCTCTGTCCCTCTCTCACTCTGTCTCTCTGTCCCACTCTCCCGCTGTGTCCCTCTGTGCCTCTCTGTCTCTCTGTCCCTCTCTCTTTCTGTCCCTCTCTCTGTATCCCTCGGTCCTCTCTCTCTCTGTCCCTCTGTCTCTCTGTCCCTATCTCACTCTGTCTCTGTCTCTCTCTGTGTCTCTCTGTCCCTCTCTCCATCTGTCTCTCTGTCCCTCTCTCTCTCTCTCCCTGCCCCTCTCTCTTTCTATGTCGCTCTCTCTCTCACTGTGTCCCTCCCGCTCTCTCCATCCCTCTCTCTCTGTCCCTCTATCTCTCTGTCCCTCCCACTCTGTCTCTCTCTCTCCCCCCTCTCTCTCTGTCTCTCTCTCCCTGTGTCCCTCTCTCTTTGTCCCGCTCTCTCTCTCTGTCCCTCTCTCTCTGTCCCTCTCTCTGTCCGTCTCGCCCTGTCCCTCTCTCTGTCCCTCTCACATTGTGTCCCTTTCCCGCTCTCTGTCCCTCTCTCTCTGTCCCTCACCCTCTCTGTGTGCCCCTCTCTCTGTCGCTCTGTCTCTGTGTCTCTCTCTCTCTGTCTCTCTGTGTCCCTCTGTCTCACTGTCCCACTCATTCTGTACCTCACTCGCTCTCTCTCTCTATCTCTGTCCCTCTCTTGCTCTCTCTGTGTCCCTCTTTCTCTCTCTCTGTCTCTCTCTCTGTCTCTGTCTCTCTGTCCCTCTCTCTTTCTCTCTGTCCCTCTTACTCTCTCTGCCTCACTATCCCTTCCCTCTCTGTCTCCCTCCCTCTCTATGTTTTGTTCTCTCCCGCTCTCTCTCTGTCCCTCTCTCTCTGTCACTCTCTCTGTGTCCCTGCCTCTCCGTCTCTCTCTGTCCCTCTCTCTGTCTCTGTGTAATTGCCTCTCTCCCTGTCCCTCTCTCTCTGTCCCTCTCTCTCTCTGTCCCTCTCACATTGTGTCCCTCACTCTCTCTGTCCCTCTCTCCCTGTCCCTCTCTCTCTCTGTCTCTCTGTCGCTCTATCTCTGTGTCTCTCCCTCCCCCTCTCTCTGTCCCTCTCCTTCTCTCACTGTGTGTCCCTCTCTCTCTCTGTGCCGCTGTCTCTCTGTCCACACACCTCTCTCAGTCTCTCTGTCCTTCTCTCTCTCTCTCAGTCTCTCTGTCCCTCTCTCTCTCAGTCTCTCTGCCCCCTCTCTCTGTCGCTCTCGCTCTCTATTCCTCGTGCTCTCTGTCCCTCTCTCTCTATCCCTCTCTCTCTCTCAGTCTCTCTGTCCCTCCCTTTCTCTCTGTCCCTCTCTTACTCTGTCTCTCTGTCCCACTCTCCCGCTGTGTCCCTCTGTGCCTCTTCTATGTCTCTCTGTCCCTCTCTCTCTGTCCCTCTCTCTCTGTCCCTATCTCACTCTGTCTCTCTGTCTCTCTCTGTGTCTCTCTGTCCCTCTGTCCATCGTCCCTCTGCCCCTCTCTCTCTTTCTATGTCGCCCTCTTTCTCACTGTGTCCGTCCCGCTCTCTCCGTCCGTCTCTCTCCGTCCCTCTCTCTCTCTCTGTCCCTCTATCACTCTCTGTCCCTCCCACTCTGTCTCTCTCTCTCACCCCTCTCTCCTTCCCTCTCACTGTCTCTGTGTCCCTGTCTGTCTCTCTGTCCCTCTCTCTCAGTCCCTCTCTCTCTCTGTCTCTGTAACATTGTGTCCCTGACTCTCTCTGTCCTTCTCTCTCTCTCCCTCTCTCTCTGTCTCTCTGTCCCTCTATCTCTGTGTCTCTGTCTCCCTCTGTCCCTCTCCTTCTCTCACTATGTGTCCCTCTCTCTCTGTTCCTCACTCTCTCTGTCCCACCTCCCTCTCTCACTCTCTCTCTGTCCTTCCTCTCTCAGTCTCTCCGTGTACCTCTCTCTCTGTTCCTCTCGCTCTCTGTTCCTAGGGCTCTCTTTCCCTCTCGCTATCCCTCTCTCTCACTCTCTCTCTGTCCTTCCCTCGCTCTCACTCTCTGTCCCTCAGTCTATCTATCTCTCAGTCTGTCCCGCTCTCTCTCTCTGTCCCCCCCTCTCTCTCTGTCCCTCTGTCTCTCTGTCGCCCCCTCGCTCTCTGTGTCCTTCTCTCGGTCTTTCTGTGTCCCTCTCTCAGTCTGTCCCTCTCTCTCTGTCTGTCCTTCTCTCACTCTCTCTCTGTCCATCCCTCGCTCTCACTCTCTGTCCCTCAGTCTATCTATCCCTCAGTCTGTCCCGCTCTCTCTCTCTCTGTCCATCTCTCTCTCTCTCCCTCTGTTTCTCTGTCCCTCTCACTCTGTCCCTCCATCGGTCTAGCTTTCCATCTCTCTGTCTCCCTCTCGCTCTCTGTGTCCCTCTCTCTCTTTGTCTCTCTCTCTGTGTCCCTCTCTCACCCTCTCTATCTGCCCATGCCTCGCTCTCTCTCTGTCCCTCAGTCTCTCTGTCCCCCAGTCTCTGTCTCTCTCGCTGTCTTGTGTGTGTATCCCCTCTCTCTCTTTCTTTCAGTCCCTCTCTCTGTCTGTCTTTCCCTCTCTCTCTCAGTGTCCCTCTGTCTCTCTGTCTCTCTCACTCTGTCCCTATCTTGCTCTTTCTCTGTCTCTCAGTCTCTCTGCCCCTCAGTCTCACTCTCTGTCAAGCTCTCTCTCTGTCCTTCTCTCGCTCTCTCTGTATCCCTCCCTAAATCTGTCCCTCTCTCTCTGCCCCCCGCTCCCTGTCTCTCTGTCCCTCTCTCTCTCTCTCTGTCCCTCTCTCTCACTCTCTCTCTCTGTCCTTCCCTCGCTCTCACTTTCTGTCCCTCAGTCTATCTATCCCTCAGTCTGTCCCGCTCTCACTCTGTCCCCCTCTCTCTCTGTCCCTGTGTCTCTCTGTCCCTCCCTCGCTCTCTGTGTCTTTCTCTCGCTCTCTCTGTGTCCCTCTCTCAGTCTGTCCCTCTCTCTCTGTCTGTCCTTCTCTCACTCTCTCTCTGTCCATCCCTCGCTCTTACTCTCTGTCCCTCAGTCTATCTATCCCTCAGTCTGTCCCGCTCTCTCTCTGTTCCTCTCTCTCACTCTGTCCCTCTGTCTCTCTGTCCCTCTCACTCTGTCCCCCCATCGCTCTCTCTTTCCATCTCTCTGTCGCCCTCTCTCTCTGTTCCTCTCTCTCTCTGTCTGTCCCTCTCTCTCACTCTCTCTCTGTCCTTCCCTCGCTCTCACTCTCTGTCCCTCAGTCTATCTATCCCTCAGTCTGTCCCGCTCTCTCTCTGTCCGCCTCTCTCTCTGTCCCTGTGTCTCTCTGTCCCTCCCTCGCTCTCTGTGTCCTTCTCTCGCTCTCTCTGTGTCCCTCTCTCAGTCTGTCCCTCTCTCTCTGTCTGTCCTTCTCTCACTCTCTCTCTGTCCATCCCTCGCTCTTACTCTCTGTCCCTCAGTCTATGTATCCCTCAGTCTGTCCCGCTCTCTCTCTGTTCCTCTCTCTCACTCTGTCCCTCTGTCTCTCTGTCCCTCTCACTCTGTCCCCCCATCGCTCTCTCTTTCCATCTCTCTGTCGCCCTCTCTCTCTGTCTCTCTCTCGCTCTCTGTGTCCTTCTCTCGCTCTCTCTGTGTCCCTCTCTCTCTTTGTCCCTCTCTCTCTGTTCCTCTCTCTCTGTCTCTCTGTCCCTTTCTCTCTCTGTGTCCCACTCTCACCCTCTCTCTCTGTCCATCCCTCGTTATCTCTCTCTGTCCCTCAGTCACTCTATCCCTCAGTTTCCCTCTCTGTCTCTTTCTCTGTCCTTCTCTTTCACACTGTCCCTCTCACTCTGTCCCTCTCTCGCTCTATCTCTCGCCATCTCTCTGTCGCCCTCTCTTTCTGTCTCTCTCTCGCTCTTTGTGTCCTTCTCTCTGTCTGTGACTCTGTCTCTGTCTCTGTCCCTCTCTCTCTCTCTCTGTCTCACTGTCCCTCTCTCTCTGTCCTTCGGTCTCTCTGTCCTTCTCTGTCTGTCCCTCTGTCTCTCCCAGTCTCTCTGTCCCTCTCTCTCTGTCCCTCTCTCTCTCTCAGTCTCTCTGTCCCTCTCTCTCTCTCTGTCCCTCAGCATCTCTGTCTCTCTCTCACTCGGTCTCGATGTCCATCTTTCCCTCTGTGTCCCTCTGTCCCTCACTCTCTCTGTCTCTCTTCCCTCTCTCTCTCTCTGTCCCTCTGTCCCTCACTCTCTCTCTCTCTCTCTCTCTCTCTCTCTCTCTCTCCCACTCTCTCTCTGTCTCTCGGTCCCTCTCTCCCTCTGTCACTCTCTCCATGTCCCTCGGTCTCTCTCTCCCTGTCTCTCTGTCCCTCTGTCTCTCTGTCCGTCTCTCACTCTGTCTCTCTGTCCCCCTCCCTCTCTGTGTCTCCCTGTCCCTCAGTCCCTCTGCCTCTCTGCCCCTCTCTCTCTGTCCCTCTGTTTTCTCTTTCTCTTTCTATGTCGCTCTCTTTCTCACACTGTCCCTCTCGCTCTCTGTGTCCGTCACTCTCTGTCTCTCTCACTCTGTCCTTTTCTCTGTGTATTTTTCTCTGTTCCCCCTCTCTCTGTCCCTCTCTCTCTGTCCCTCACATTCTCTGTGTGCCCCTCTCTCTCTGTCCCTCTATCTCTGTGTCTCTCTGTCTCTCTCTCTGTCTCTCTCTCTCTCTCTCTCTCTCTCTCTCCGTGTCCCTCTGTCTTTCTGACCCACTCACTCTGTATCTCCCTCGCTCTCTCTCTCTTTGTCCCCCTCTCTCTCTCTGTGTCCTTCCCTCTGTCTCTGTCCCTCTCTCTGTCTCTCTGTCCCTCTCTATCTCTGTCCCTCTCTTGCTCTCTCTGTGTCCCTCTCTCTCTCTGTCCCTCTCTCTCTCTGTCTCTCTGTCCCTCTCTCTTTCTCTCTGTCCCTCTCACTCTCTCTGCCTCTCGATCCCCTCCCTCTCTGTCTCTCTCTCTCTCTCGGTTTTGCTCTCTCCCGCTCTCTCTCTCTGTCCCTCTCTCTCTGTCACTCTCTCTGTGTCCCTGCCTCTCCGTCTCTCTCTGTCCCTCTCTCTGTCTCTGTGTCATTGCACCTCTCTTTGTCCCTCGCTCTCGGTCCCTCTCTCTCTCTGTCTCTCTCACATTGTGTCCCTCACTCTCTCTGTCCCTCTCTCTCTGTCCCTCTCTCTCTCTGTCCCTCTGTCGCTCAATGTCTGTGTCTCTCGGTCCCCCTCTCTCTGTCCCTCTCCTTCTCTCACTGTGTGTCCCTCTCTCTCTGTTCCTCTCTCTGTCCACACCCCTCTCTCAGTCTCTCTGTCCTTCTCTCTCTCTCAGTCTCTCTGTCTCTCCCTCTCTCTCTGTCACTCGGGCTCTCTGTCCCTCTCTCTCTCTGTCCCTCGGGCTATCTATTCCTCTCTCTTTCCCTCTCTCTCTCTCAGTCTCTCTGTCCTTCTCTCTCTGTCCCTCTCTCTCTGTCCCTCTCTCTCTCTCTGTCCCTCGAGCTCTCTGTCCCTCTCTTACTCTGTCTCTCAGTCCCACTCTCCCGCTGTGTCCCTCTGTGCCTCTGTCGATGTCTCTCTCTCCCTCTCTCTCTGTGTCCTCTCTCTCTCTCTCTGTCCCTCGGTCTCTCTCTCTCTGTCCCTCTGTCGCTCTGTCCCTATTTCACTCTGTCTCTCTGTCTCTCTCTGTGTCTCTCTGTCCCTCTGTCCATCGTCTCTCTGTCCCTCTCTCTCTGTCCCTCTGTCCCTCTCTCTCTTTCTATGTCGCTCTCTTTCTCACTGTGTCCCTCCCGCTCTTTCCGTCCGTCTCTCTACGTCCCTCTCTCTCTCTCTCTCTGTCCCTCTCTCTCTCACTGTCCCTCCCACTCTGTCTCTCTCTCCCCCCTTCTCTCTCTGTCCCTCTCACTGTCTCTGTGTCCCTGTCTGTCTCTCTGTCCCTCTCTCTCAGTCCCTCTCTCTCTGTCTCTGTAACATTGTGCCCCTCACTCTCTCTGTCCCTCTCTCTCTCTCCCCCTCTCTCTCTGTCTCTCTGTCCCTCTATCTCTGTGTCTCTGTCTCTCTCTGTCCCTCTCCTTCTCTCACTCTGAGTCCCTCTCTCTCTGTTCCTCACTCTCTCTGTGCCTCTGTCTCTCTGTCCCACCTTCCTCTCTCAGTCTATCTGTCCCTCTCTCTCTCAGTCTCTCTGTCCCTCTCTCTCTCAGTCTCTCTGTCCCCCGCTCTCTGTCCCTCTCGCTCTCTGTTCCTAGGGCTCTCTGTCCCTCTCTCTATCCCTCTCTCTCACTCTCTCTCTCTCTCTGTCCTTCCCTCGCTCTCACTCTCTGTCCCTCAGTCTATCTATCCCTCAGTCTGTCCCGCTCTCTCTCTGTCCCTCCGTCGCTCTCTCTTTCCATTTCTCTGTCGCCCTCTCTCTCTGTCTCTCTCTCGCTCTCTGTGTCCTTCTCTCGGTCTCTCTGTATCCCTCTCTCAGTCTGACCCCCTCTCTCTGTCTGTCCTTCTCTCACTCTCTCTCTGTCCATCCCTCGCTCTCACTCTCTGTCCCTCAGTCTATCTATCCCTCAGTCTGTCCCGCTCTCTCTTTCCATCTCTCTCTCTCTGTCCCTCTGTCTCTCTGTCCCTCTCACTCTGTCCCTCCATCGGTCTCTCTTTCCATCTCTCTGTCTTCCTCTCGCTCTCTGTGTCCCTCTCTCTCTTTGTCCCTCTCTCTGTGTTCCTCTCTCTCTGTCTCTCTGTCCCTCTCTCTCTCTGTGTCCCTCTCTCACCCTCTCTATCTGCCCATGCCTCGCTCTCTCGCTGTCCCTCAGTCTCTCTGTACCCAGTCTCTGTCTCTCTCTCGCTCTCTCTGTGTGTGTCCCCTCTCTCTCTTTCTTTCAGTCCCTCTCTCTGTCTGTCTTTCCCTCTCTCTCTCTCAGTGTCCCTCTGTCTCTCTGTCCCTCTCCCTCTCTGTCCCTCTCCCTCTGTCCCTATCTTGCTCTTTCTCTGTCTCTCAGTCTCTCTGTCCCTCAGTCTCACTCTCTGTCACGCTCTCTCTCTGTCCTTCTCTCGCTCGCTCTGTGTCCCTCTCCCAGTTTGTCCCTCTCTCTCTGTCTGTCCTTCTCTCACTCTCTCTCTGTCCATCCCTCGCTGTCACTCTCTGTCCCTCAGTCTATCTATCCCTCAGTCTGTCCCGCTCTCTCTTTGTTCCTCTCTCTCACTTTGTCCCTCTGTCTCTCTGTCCCTCTCACTCTGTCCCCCCATCGCTCTCTCTTTCCATCTCTCAGTCACCCTCTCTCTCTGTCTCTCTCTCGGCTCTCTCTGTCTCTCTCTCGCTCTCCCTGTGTCCCTCTCTCTCTTTGTCCCTCTTTCTCTGTTCCTCTCTCTCTGTCTCTCTGTCCCACTCTCACCCTCTCTCTCTGTCCATCCCTCGTTATCTCTCTCTGTCCTCAGTATCTCTATCCCTCAGTTTCCCTCTCTGTCACTTTCTCTGTCCCTCTCTCTCACTCTGTCCCTCTGTCCCTCTCACTCTGTCCCTCCCTCGCTCTCTCTCTCGCCATCTCTCTGTCGCCCTCTCTTTCTGTCTCGCTCTCGCTCTTTGTGTCCTTTTCTCTGTCTTTGTCTCTGTCTCTGTCTCTGTCCCTCTCTCTCTGTCTCTTTGTCCCTCTCTCTCTGTCCCTCCCTCTCTCTCTGTCCTCCTCTCTCTCTCTCTGTCCCCTCTCTCTGTCTCCCTCTATATCTGTGTGTTGCTCTCTCCCTCTCTGTCGCTCTGTCCCTCCCTCTCTGTGTCTCTCTCACTCTGTGTCCCTCTCTCTCTCTGTCCCTCTGTCCCTCTCTCTCTGTCTCTGGGTCCCTCTCTCTCTCTCTCTCTCTGTTCCTCTCTCTATGTCCCTCGGTCTCTCTCTCTCTCTCTCTCTCTCTCTGTCCCTCTGTCCCTCTCTCTCTGTCCCCCTGTCCCTTTCTGTCTTCCTATGTCGCTCCCTCTCTCACTCTGTCCCTCTCTCTCTCTCAGTCTCCCTGACCATCTCTCTCTTCCTCCCTGTCCCTCTCTCTTTCTCTCTGTCCGCCTCTCTCCCTGTCTGTCTGTCCCCTCCCTCTCTGTCTCTCGCTCTCTCTCTCTGTGTTGCTCTCTCCCTCTTTGCCTCTCTGCCCTCTCTCACTTTCTCTCTGTCCCTCTCTCTCAGTTTCTCTCTGTCCCCCTCTCTCTCTGTCCCTCGCGGTCTCTGTCCCTCTCTCTGTCCCCCTCTCTCTCTGTCCCCCTCTCTCTCTCTCCCTCTCTCTCTCTGTCCCTCGGCCTCTCTGTCCCTCTCTCTCTCTGTGTCCCTCTGTCCCTCTGTCTTTCTGTCCCTCTGTCCCCCCTCTCTTTCTATGTCGCTCTCTCTCTCACTGTGTCGCTCTCGCTCTCTCTCTCAGTCTCTCTGTACCTCTCTCTCTGTGTTTCTCTTCCCCACTCCCTCTGTGTCTTTCTGTCCGTCTCTCACTTTCAATGTCGTTCTCTCTCTCACTGTGTCCGTCTCGCTCTCTCCGTCTCTCTTTCTGACCTCCTCGCTCTCTCTGTCTCTCTCTCTCTGCCCCTCTCTCTGTCATCTGTCCCTCTCACATTGTGTCCCTCTCTCTCTCCCTCTCTTTCTCTGTCCCTCACCCTCTCTGTGTCCCCCCCCCCCCTCTCTGTCTATCCCTCTCTCTCGGTGTCCCTCTGTCGCTCTATCTCTCGCTCTCTCTCTGTTCCTCCATCTCTGTGTCTCTCTGCCACTCTCACTCTATACCTCCCTCGCTCTCTCTCTGTCCCTCTCTCGCTCACTGTGTCCTTGTCTCGGTCTCTGTCGCTCTCTCTCTGTCCCTCTGTCCCTCTCTCTCTCTGTCCCTCAGTCTCTATCCCTCTCTCTCTGTCCCTCTCTCTCTCTCTCTGCCTCTCTGTACCCTCCATCTCTGTCTCCCTCTCTCTCTGTGTTGCTCTATCCCTCTCTGTCTCTCTTTCCTTCTCTCTCTCTATGTTACTCTCTCTCTCTGTCCCTCTGTCTCTCTATTCCCTTTCTCTGTGTCTCTCTGTCCCTCTCTCCGTCTCTGTCCCTCTTTCTCTCTTTGTCTCTCTGCCCCCCCTCTCTCTCTTTATCCCTCTCTCTCTGTCCCCCACCCCCGTCTCTCTGTCCCCTTTCTCTCTGTCTCCCTCTCCCTCTCTGTGTTGCTCTCTACCTCTCTGTCTCTCTGTCCCTCTCTCTGTCTCTCTGTCCCGGTCCTTCTTTCACTCTGTGTCTTTCTCTCTCTGTCTTCCTCTCTCTTTGTGCCTCTATCTGTTCCCCCTCTCTCTCAGTCTCCCTGTACTTCTCTCTCTCTCTCCCTCTCTCTCTGTCCCTCTCTCTATCTCAGTCTCTCTGTTCCTCTCTCTCTCTGTACCTCTCTCTCTGTCCCTCTCTCACTCTGTCTCTCTGTCCATCTCTCTCTGTCCCTCTGTCTCTGCTCCTCTCTCTGTCTCCCTCTCTCTCTGTCTCTCTGTCCCTCTCTCCCTCTGTGTCCCTCTGTTCCCCTCTCTCTCTCTGTCTCTCTGTCCCTCTCTCCCGCTGTCCCCCTGTCGTTCTCTCTCTCTGTCTCTCGGTCCCTCTCTCTCTGTCCCTCTCTCTATGTCCCTCGGTCTCTCTCTCTCTCTCTCTCTCTGTCCCTCTGTCTGTCTGTTCCTCTCTCTCAGTCCCTCTGTCCCTCTCTCTTTCTATGTCGCTCTCTCTCTCTCACTGTGTCCCTCTGGCTTTCTCTCTCAGTCTCTCTGTCCCTCTCTCTCGCTCTGTCTCACTGTCCCTCTCTCTCTTTCCCTCTCTCTCTCTCTCTGTCCTTCGGGCTCTCTGTCCTTCTCTGTCTGTCCCTCTGTCTCTCTCAGTCTCTCTGTCCCTCTCTCTCTGTCCCGCTCTCTCTCTCCCTCTCTCTCTCTCTGTCCCTCAACATCTCTGTCTCACTCTCCCTCGGTCTCGATGTCCACTTTTCCCTCTGTGTCCCTCTGTCCCCCTCTCTCTCTGTCTGTCTCTCTTCCCTCTCTCTCTCTGTCCCTCTCTCTCTCTCTTTCGCTCTCTCTCTGTCCCCCCCTCTCTGTCCCTCGGGCTCTCTGTCCCTCTCTCACTCTGTCTCTCTGTCCCACTCTCCCGCTGTGTCCCTCTGTGCCTCTCTGTCTCTCTGTCCCTCTCTCTTTCTGTCCCTCTGTCCCTCTCTCTGTATCCCTCGGTCCTCTCTCTCTCTGTCCCTCGGTCTCTCTGTCCCTCGATCTCTCTCTCTATCCCTCTGTCTCTCTGTCCCTATCTCACTCTGTCTCTGTCTCTCTCTCAGTCTCTCTGCCCACCTCTCTCTGTCCCTCTCTCTCTATCCCTCTCTCTCAGTCTCTCTGTCCCGCTCTCTCTGTCCCTCTCTCTCTCTGTCCCTCGGGCTCCCTATCTTTCTCTCTTTCACTCTCTCTCTCTCAGTCCCTCTCTCTCTCTCAGTCCCTCTGTCCCTCTCTCTCTGTTCCTAGGCTCTCTCTCCCTCTCCCACTCTGTCTCTCTGTCCCACTCTCCTGCTGTGTCCCTCTGTGCCTCTCTGTCTATGTCTCTCTGTCCCCCTCTCTCTGTCCCTCTCTCTGTCCCTCGGTCTCTCTCTCTCTCTCTCTCACTCTCTCTCCCTCTCTCTCTGTCACTCTGTCTCTCTCTCCCTCTCTCTCTCTGTCTCCCTGTCGCTCTATCTCTCGCTCTCTCTCTGTCCCTCTATCTCTGTGTCTCTGTCTCTCTCTGTCCCTCTCCTTCTCTCACTCTGTGTCCCTCTCTCTCTCTGTTCCACACTCTCTCTGTGCCTCTGTCTCTCTGTCCCCCCTCCCTCTGTCAGTCTCTCTGTCCCTCTCTCTCTCAGTCTCTCTGCCTCCCGGTCTCTGTCCCTCTCGCTCTCTGTTCCTCCGGCTCTCTGTCCCTCGCTCTCTATCCCTCTCTCTCTCCAGTCTCTCTGTCCAGCTATTTCTGTCCCCCTCTCTCTCTGTCCCTCGGGCTCTCTGTCCCTCTCTCTCTTTCCCACTCTCTCTCAGTCTTTCTGTCCCTCTCTCTCTGTCCCTCTCTCTCTCTCTGTCCCTCGGGCTCTCTGTCCCTCTCTCTGTATCCCTCGGTCCTCTCTCTCTCTGTCCCTCTGTCTCTCTGTCCCTCAATCTCTCTCTCTCTCTCACTCGCTCTCACTCTCTATCCCTCTGTCCCTATCTCACTCTGTCTTTGTCTCTCTCTGTCCCTCTCTCCATCTGTCTCTCGGTCCCTCTCTCTCTCTGTCCCCCTGCACCTCTCTCTCTTTCTATGTCGCTCTCTCTCTCCCTGTGTCCCTCCCGCTCTCTCCATCCCTCTCTCTCTGTCCCTCTATCTCTCTCTCCCTCCCACTCTCTCTCTCCCCTCTCTCTCTCTCTGTCTCTCTCTCCCTGTGTCCCTCTCTCTCTGTCCCGCGCTCTCTCTCTGTCCCTCTCTCTGTCCCTCTCTCTGTCCGTCTCGCCCTGTCCCTCTCTCTCTGCCCCTCTCCCTCTGTCCCTCACCCTCTCTGTGTGCCCCTCTCTCTCTGTCCCTCTATCTCTGTGTCTCTCTGTCTTTCTCTCTCTGTGTCCCTCTTTCTCTCTGTCCCACTCACTCTGTACCTCCGTCGCTCTCTCTCTCTTTGTCCCTCTCGCTCTCTCTGTGTCCTTCTCTCTGTCTCTGTTCCTCTCTCTGTCTCTCTGTCCCTCTCTATCTCTGTCCCTCTCTTGCTCTCTCTGTGTCCCTCTCTCTCTCTGTCCATCACTCTCTCTGTCTCTCTGCCCCTCTCACTCTCTCTGCCTCTCTATCCCCTCCCTCTCTGTCTCCCTCTCTCTCTTTGTTTTGCTCTCTCCCGCTCTGTCTCTCTGTCCCCCTCTCTCTCGGTGTCTCTGTCCCTATCCCTCTCTCTCTGTGTGTTCCTCTCTCTCTTGTCCCTCTGTCTCTCTATCCCCGCTCTCTCTCTCTCTCACAGTCCCTCTGACTCACACTCTCTTTCTCTCTGTCCCTCTCATTCTGTCCCTCTCCCTCTGTCCCTCGCGCTCTCTGTTCTCCTCTCACTGTCTCCCTCTCTCTCTCTATCTTTTTGTCCCTCTGTCCCTCTCTCACTCTGTCTCTCTGTCCCTCTCTATCATTGTGCCCCTCTTTCCCGCTGTCCATCTCTTTTTTTGTCTCTGTCCCTCTTTCTCTGTCTATCTGTCACTCTCCTTCTCTCACTCTGTGTCCCTCTCTCTCTGTTCCTCTCTCTCTGTGCCCACCCCATCTCACTCAGTCTCTCTGTCCTTCTCTCTCTCTCCCAGTCTCTCTTTCCCTCTCTCTCTCAGTCTCTCTGTCCCTCACTCTCTCTCTGTTTCTCTGTCCCCCTCTTTTTGTCCCTCTCTCTGTCCCTCTCTCTCTCTCCCTCTCTCTGTCCCTCTCTCGCTCTGTCCCACTGGCTCTCTGTCCCTCTCTCTCTCTCCGTGTCCCTCTCTGTCTTGTCCCTCTGTCTCTCTATCCCCGCTCTCTCTCTCAGTCCCTCTGACCCACACTCTCTTTCTCTCTGACCCTCTCATTCTGTCCCTCTCTCTCTCTCTGTCCCTCGCGCTCTCTGTCCCCCTCTCACTGTCTACCTCTCTCTCTCTCTCTCTCTCTCTATCTCTGTCTCTCTGTCCCTCTCTCACTCTGTCTCTGTCCCTCTCTCTGTCTCTCTCTCTGTCCCTCTGTCTCACGGTCCCTCTCTCTCTCTGTGTTTCACTGTCCCTCTGTCCCTCTGTCTCTCTGTCCCCCTCTCTCTGTGTCCCTATGTCCCTCTTCTCTCTAGGTCTCTCTGTCCCTTTCTCCCTCTCTGTGTCCCTCTCTCGCTGTCTCGCTCTCTCTCTTTCACTGTCTTTGTCCCTCTCTCTCAATCCCGCTTTCTCTCTATCACTTTGGTCCCCCCTCCATCTCTCTGTCACTCAGTCTCTCTGTCTCTCTCTGTCTCTGCCTTTCTGTCCCTCTCTCTCTCTGTCTTTCTGTCCCTCACTGTCTGTCCCTCCCTCGCTCTCTCTCTCTCTGAGTCCTTTTCTCTGTCACTGTCCCTCCCTCTCTGCCCCTCTCTCGCTCTTTCTGTCTCTCTTTCCCCCTCTCTTTCCCTCTCTCTCTTTGTCCGCATCTCTCTCACTCTGTCTCTCTGTCCCTCCCTCTCTGCATCTCGCTGTCCCTCTGTCTCTCTGTGTTCCTATCACTCACACTGTGGCCCCCTCTCTCTCTGTACCACTCTCTCTGTCCCTCTCTTTCTCTCTTTCTCTCTCTCTCTCTATGTCTCCCACTTAACTCTCTGTCCCTTACTCTGTGTCCCTCTCTCTCTATGTACCTCTCTCTCTGTCTCTGTCCCTCTCTCGCTGCACCCCTCTGTGTCTATCACTTTGGTCTCCCCTCCCTCTCTCTGTCCCTCAGTCTCTCTGTCTCTCTCTGTCTCTGTCTTTCTGTCCCACTATCTCTCTGTCTTTCTGTCTCTCTTTGTCTGTCCCTCCCTCCCTCTCTCTCTCTCTGTGTCCCTATCACTCACACTGTGCCACTCTCTCTCACTGTACCTCTCTCTCTGTCCCTCTCTTTCTCTCTCTCTCTCTCTGTCTCCCTCTTCTCTCTCTGTCCCCCTCTGTGTCTATCACTTTGGTCTCCCCTCCCTCTCTCTGTCCCTCAGTCTCTCTGTCTCTCTCTGTCTCTGTCTTTCTGCCCCTCTATCTCTCTGTCTTTCTGTCCCTCTCTGTCTGTCCCTCCCTCCCTCGCTCTCTCTCTGTCCTTCTCTCTGTCTCTGTTCCTCTCTCTCTGTCCCTCTCTTGCTCTCTCTGTGTCCCTTTCTCTCTTTGTCGCTCTGTCCCCCCCCCCACCCCCCCCCGCTGTCCCTCTCTTTCTCTCTGTCGCTCTCTCTCTGTCCAACTATCTCTCTCAGTCTTTCTGTTCCTCTCTCTCTCTGACCCCCTCTCTCTGTGTGTCACTCTCTCCCTCTTTGTCGCTCTCTCTCTGTCTCTCTCTCCCTCTCCCTCTCTCTCTGTGTCGCCCTCTCTGTGTCCCTCTCTCTCTGGCTCTCTGTCCCTATCTCTCTGTCTCTCTCTGTGTCACTCTCTCTCAGTCCCTCTCTCTCTCTCCGTCCCCCCTCTCTGTCGCTTTGTCCCCCTCCCTCTCACTGTCCCTCAGTCTCTCTGTCACTCTCTGTCTCTGTCTTTCTGCCCCTCAATCTCTTTGTCTTTCTGTCCCTCTCTCTGTCTGTCTCTCTGTGTGTCTCTCTCTCTGTCCCTCTGTCTCTCTGTCCCACTCTGTCTGTCCTTCCCTCGCTCTCTCTCTCTCTGTGCCCCTCTCTCTCTCACTGTGTCACTCTATCTCTGTCCCCCTCTCTCTCTGTCCCCCTCTTTCTCGCTCTGTCTCTCTGTCCCTCTCTCTGTGCCTCTCTGTCTCTCTTTGTCCCTCTATGTCCCTCTCTCTCTGTCCCTCTCTCTCTGTCCCTCTCTCTCTGTGTCCATCTCTCTCTCTCTCCCTGTGTCACTCTCTCTCTCTGTCACTTTCTCTCTATCTCTCGCTCTGTGTCCCCCTCCCTCTCTGCCCCTCTCTCTCTATCTCTCTCTGTGTCACTCTCTCTTAGTCCCTCTCTCTCTCTGTCCCTCTCGCTCTCTCTGTCCCTCTCTCTCTCTGTCCCCCTCTCTCTCTGTCTCTTTGTCCCCCCTCCCTCTCCCTGTCCCTCAGTCTCTCTGTCTCTCTCTGTCTCGGTCTTTCTGTCCCTCTCTCTGTCTGTCTCTCTGTCTCTCTCTCTCTCTCTCTCTCTCTGTCCCTCTGTCTCTCTGTTCCTCTCTGTCTGTCCCTCCCTCGCTCTCTCTCTCTGTCGCCTCTCTCTCTGTTCCTCTCTCTCTCTCTCTCTGTGCCCCTCTCTCTCACTTCCCTCTCTCTCTCTCTGTCCCTCTCTCTCTCTGTCCCCCTCTTTCTCGCTCTGTGTCTCTGTCCCTCTCTCTGTGTGTCTCTCTGTCTCTCTTTCTCCCTCTGTGTCCCTCTCTCTCTGTCACTCTCTCTCTGTCCCTCTCTCTGTGTCCCTCTCTCTCTCTGTGTCTCTCTCTCTCTGTCCCTCTCTCTCTGTGTCCCTCTCGCTCTGTGTTCCCCTCTCTCTCTGTCCCTCTCTCTAACTCTCTCGGTGTCACTCTCTCTTAGTCCCTCTCTCTCTCTGTCCCTCCCGCTCTCTCTGTCGCTCTCTCTCTGTCCCTTTCTCCCTCTCTGTGTCCCGCTCTCGCTGTCTCTCTCTCTCTCTCTCTGTCTTTGTCCCTCTCTCTCAATCCCGCTTTCTCTCTATCACTTTGGTCCCCCCTCCATCTCTCTGTCCCTCAGTCTCTCTGTCTCTTTCTGTCTCTGTCTTTCTGTCCCTCTCTCTCTCTGTCTTTCTGTCCCTCACTATCTGTCCCTCCCTCGCTCTCTCTCTCTCTCTGAGTCCTTTTCTCTGTCACTGTCCCTCCCTCTCTGCCCCTCTCTCGCTCTTTCTGTCTCTCTTTCTCCCTCTCTTTCCCTCTCTCTCTTTGTCCGCCTCTCTCTCACTCTGTCTCTCTGTCCCTCTCTCTCTGCATCTCGCTGTCCCTCTGTCTCTCTGTGTCCCTATCACTCACACTGTGGCCCCCCTCTCTCTGTACCACTCTCTCTGTCCCTCTCTTTCTCTGTCTCTCTCTCTCTCTCTGTCTCCCTCTTAACTCTCTGTCCCTCTCTCTGTGTCCCTCTCTCTCTATGTACCTCTCTCTCTGTCTCTGTCCCTCTCTCTCTGCACCCCTCTGTGTCTATCACTTTGGTCTCCCCTCCCTCTCTCTGTCCCTCAGTCTCTCTGTCTCTCTCTGTCTCTGTCTTTCTGTCCCTCTGTCTCTCTGTCTTTCTGTCTCTCTCTGTCTGCCCCTCCCTACCTCGCTCTCTCTCTCTCTCTGTCCTTCTCTCTGTCCCTCTTCCTCTCTCTCTGTCCCTCTCCCTCTCTCTCTGTGTCCCTCTCGCTCTGTGTCCCTCTCTCTGGTTCTCTGTCCCTATGTCACTGTCTCTCTCTGTGCCCCCTCTCTCAGTCCCTCTCTCTCTTTCTGTCCCTCTCCCTCTGTCTCCCTCTCTCTCTGTCTCTTTGTCCCCCCTCCCTCTCACTGTCCCTCAGTCGCTCTGTCTCTCTCTGTCTTGTCTTTCTGCCCCTCAATCTCTCTATCTTGCTGTCCCTCTCTCTGTATGTCTCTCTGTCTCTCTCTCTCTGTCCCTCTGTCTCTCTGTCCCTCTCTGTCTGTCCCTCCCTCGCTCTCTCTCTCTCTGTCCCCTCTCTCTCTGTCCCTCTCTCTCTCTCTCTGTGCCCCTCTCTCTCACTGTGTCCCTCTCTATCTCTGTCCCTCTCTCTCTCTCTGTCCCCCTCTTTCTCTCTCTGTCTCTCTGTCCCTCTCTCTGTGTCTCTCTGTCTCTCTTTCTCCCTCTGTGTCCCTCTCTCTCTATCACTCTCTCTCTGTCCCTCTCTCTCTGTCTCTCTCTCTCTGTCTCCCACTTCTCTCTCTGTCCCTCTCTCTGTGTCTCTCTCTCTCTCTGTCCCTCTCTCTCTGTCCCTCTCACTCTGTGTCCCTCTCGCTCTGTGTCCCCCTCCCTCTCTGTCCCCCCCTCTCTCTCTGGGTCACTCTCTCTTAGTCCCTCTCTCTCTCTGTCCCTCTCGCTCTCTCTGTCGCTCTCTCTCTGTCCCTTTCTCCCTCTCTGTGTCCCTCCCTCTCTGTCTCTCTCCCTCTCTCTCTCTCTCTCTGTCTTTGTCCCTCTCTCTCAATCCCGCTCTCTCTCTATCACTGTGGTCCCCCCTCCCTCTCTCTGTCCCTCAGTCTCTCTGTCGCTCTCTGTCTCTTTCTTTCTGTCCCTCTATCTCTCTGTCTTTCTGTCTCTCTCTGTCTGTCCCTCCCACCCTCGCTCTCTCTCTCTCTGTGCCCCTCTCTCTCTCACTGTGTCCCTCTCTCTCTGTCCCTCTCTCTCTCTGTCCCCCTCTTTCTCGCTCTGACTCTCTGTCCCTCTCTCTGTGTCTCTCTGTCTCTCTTTGTCCCTCTGTGTACCTCTCTCTCTGTCCCTCTCTCTCTGTATATCTCTCTCTGTCTCCCACTTCTCTCTCTGTCCCTCTCTCTCTCTCTGTGTCCCTCTCTCTCTGTCTCTCTCTCTCCTTCTGTCTCTCTGTCCCTCTCTGTCTTTCCCTCCCTCGCTCTCTCTCTCTGTCCCCTTTCTCTCTGTTCCTCTCTCGCTCTCTCTCTCTGTCCCCCTCTCTCTCTGTCCCCCTCTTTCTCGCTCTGTCTCTCTGTCCCTCTCTCTCTGAGTCTCTCTGTCTCTCTTTCTCACTCGGTGTCCCTCTCTCTCTGTCCCTCTCTCTCTGTCCCTCTCACTCTGTCCCTCTCTCTCTGTGTCCTTTACTCTCTCTGTCTCTCTCTGTGTGTGTCCCTCTCGCTCTGTGTCTCTCTGTCTCTCTTTCTCCCTCTGTGTCCCTCTCTCTCAGTCCCTCTCTCTCTGTCCCTCTCTCTCTGTCTCCCACTTCTCTCTCTGTCCCTCTCTCTGTGTCCCTCTCTCTCTCTCTCTCTGTCCTTTTCTCTCTCTGTCCCTCTCTCTCTGTCCCCCTCTGTGTCTATCACTTTGGTCTCCCCTCCCTCTCTCTGTCCCTCAGTCTCTCTGTCTCTCTCTGGCTCTGTCTTTCTGTCCCTCTATCTCTCTGTCTTTCTGTCCCTCACTGTCTGTCCCTCCCTCGCTCTTCGTGTCTCTCTTTCCCCCTCTCTGTCGCTCTCTCTCTTTGTCCGCCTCTCTCTCACTCTGTCTCTCTGTCCCTCTCTCTCTGCGTCTCGCTGTCCCTCTCTCTCTCTCTGTGTCCCTATCAGTCACACTGTGCCCCTCTCTCTCACTGTACCCCTCTCTCTGTCCCTCTCTCTCTCTCCCTCTCTCTCCCTTTCTCTCCCTCTCTCTGTGTGTCCTTCTCTCTCTGTGTACCCTCTCTCTCTGTCCCCCTCTCTCTCTCTGTGTCACTCTCTCTCAGTCCCTCCCTCTGTCCCTCTCGCTCTCTCTGTCGCTCTCTCTCTGTCCCCCTCTCTCTGTCCCTACCTCCCTCTCTGTGTCCCTCTCTCTCTGTGTCTCTCTGTCCCTCTCTCTGTGTCTCTCTGTCTCTCTTTCTCCCTCTGTGTCCCTCTCTCTCTGTCCCTCTCTCGCTGTCCCTCTCTCTCTGTCTACCACTTCTCTCTGTGTCCCTCTCTCTGTGTCCCTCTCTCTCTCTGTGTCCCTTTCTCTCTCTGTCCCTCTCTCTCTCTGTGTCCCTCTCGCTCTGAGTCCCCCCTCTCTCTGTCCCTCTCTCTCCATCTCTCTCTGTGTCACTCTCTCTTAGTCCCCCTCTCTCTCTGTCCCTCTCGCTCTCTCTGTCGGTCTCTCTCTGTCCCTTTCTCCCTCTCTGTGTCCCTCTCTCTCTGTCTCTTTCTCTCTCTGTCTTTGTCCCACTCTCTCCGTCCCGCTCTCCCTCTATCACTTTGGTACCCCCTTCCTCTCTCTGTCCCTCAGTCTCTCTGTCTCTCTCTGTCTCTCTCTGTCTCTGTCTTTCTGTCCCTCTATCTCTCTGTCTTTCTGTCCCTCAGTGTCTGTCCTTCCCTCGCTCTTTCTGTCTCTCTTTCCCCCTCTCTGTCGCTCTCTCTCTTTGTCCGCCTCTCTCTCACTCTGTCTCTCTGTCCCTCTCTCTCTGCATCTCGCTGTCCCTCTCTCTCTCTCTGTGTCCCTATCACTCACACTGTGCCCCTCTCTCTCACTGTACCCCTCTCTCTGTCCCTCTCTTTCTCTCTCTCTCTCTCTGTCCCCCTCTTCTCTCTCTGTCCCTCTCTCTGTGTCCCTCTCTCTCTATGCACCTCTCGCTCTGTCTCTGTCCCTCTCTCCCTGTCCCCCTCTGTGTCTATCACTTTGGTCTCCCCTCCCTCTCTCTGTCCCTCAGTCTCTGTCTGTCTCTGTCTTTCTCTGTCTTTCTGCCCCTCTATCTCTCTGTCTTTCTGTCCCTCTCTGTCTGTCCCTCCCTCCCTCGCTCTCTCTCTCTCTCTGTCCTTCTCTCTGTCTCTGTTCCTCTCTCTCTGTCCCTCTCTCGCTCTCTCTGTGTCCCTTTCTCTCTCTGTCGCTCTGCCCCCCCCCCCCGCTGTCCCTCTCTTTCTCTCTGTCGCTCTCTCTCTCTGTCCCACTCTCTCTCTCAGTCTTTCTGTCCCTCTCTCTCTCTCTGTCCCCCCCTCTCTCTGTGTGTCACTCTCTCCCTCTTTGTCGCTCTGTCTCTGTCTCTCTCTCCCTCTCTCTCTCTCTCTCTCTCTCTGTGTCCCTCTCTCTGTGTCCCTCTCTCACTGGCTCTCTGTCCCTATCTCTCTGTCTCTCTCTGTGTCACTCTCTCTCAGTCCCTCTCTCTCTCTCCGTCCCCCTCTCTCTGTCGCTTTGTCCCCCTTCCCTCTCACTGTCCCTCAGTCTCTCTGTCTCTCTCTGTCTCTGTCTTTCTGCCCCTCAATCTCTCAGTCTTTCTGTCTCTCTCTCTCTCTCTCTGTCCCTCTGTCTCTCTGTCCCACTCTGTCTGTCCCTCCCTCACTCTCTCTCTCTGTGCCCCTCTCTCTCACTGTGTCCCTCTCTATCTCTGTCCCTCTCTCTCTCTCTGTCCCCCTCTTTCTCTCTCTGTCTCTCTGTCCCTCTCTCTGTGTCTCTCTGTCTCTCTTTCTCCCTCTGTGTCCCTCTCTCTCTATCACTCTCTCTCTGTCCCTCTCTCTCTGTCTCTCTCTCTGTCTCCCACTTCTCTCTCTGTCCCTCTCTCTGTGTCCCTCTCTCTCTCTCTGTGTCCCTCTCTCTGTCCCTCTCACTCTGTGTCCCTCTCGCTCTGTGTCCCCCTCCCTCTGTGTCCCTCTCTCTCTGTCACTCTCTCTGTCTCCCACTTCTCTCTCTGTCCCTCTCTCTGTGTCCCCCTCTCTCTCTGTGTCCCTCTCTCTCTGTCACTCTCTCTGTCTCACACTTCTCTCTCTGTCCCTCTCTCTGTGTCCCTCTCTCCCTCTCTGTGTCCCTCTCTCTCTTTCCCTCTCTCTCTGTCCCTCTCACTCTGTATCCCTCTCGCTCTGTGTCCCACTCCCTCTCTGTCCCTCTCTCTCTATCACTCTCTGTGTCACTCTCTCTTAGTCCCTCTCTCTCTCTGTCCCTCTCGCTCTCTCTGTCTCTCTCTCTCTGTCCCCCCCTCTCTCTGTCTCTTTGTCCCCCCTCCCTCTCACTGTCCCTCAGTCTCTCTGTCTCTCTCTGTCTCTGTCTTTCTGCCCCTCAATCTCTTTGTCTTTCTGTCCCTCTCTCTGTCCCTCTGTCTCTGTCGCTCTCTGTCTGTCCCTCCCTCGCTCTCGGTCTCTCTGTCCCCTCTCTCTCTGTTCCTCTCTCTTTCTCTCTCTCTCTCTCCCTGTCAACTCTCTCTCACTGTGTCCCTCTCTCTCTCTGTCCCTCTCTCTCTGCCCCACTCTTTCTCGCTCTGTCTCTCTGTCCCTCTCTCTCTGTGTCTCTCTGTCTCTCTTTCTCCCTCTGTTTATCTCTCTCTGTTTCTCTCTCTCTGACCCTCTCTCTGTGTCCCTCTCTCTCTCTCTCTGTGTCCCTCTCTCTCTCTGTCCCTCTCTCTCTGTGTCCCTCTCGCTCTGTTTTCCCCTCTCTCTGTCCCTCTCTCTCTATCTCTCTCTGTGTCACTCTCTCTTAGTCCCTCTCTCTCTCTGTCCCTCTCGCTCTCTCTGTCGCTCTTTCTCTGTCCCTTTCTCCCTCTCTGTGTCCCTCTCTCTCTCTCTCTCTCTCTCTCTCTCTCTCTCTCTCTCTGCCTTTGTCCCTCTCTCTCAATCACGCTCTCTCTATCACTTTGGTCCCCCTCCGTCTCGCTGTCCCTCAGTCTCTCTCTGTCTCTGTCTTTCTGTCTCTCTAACTCTCTGTCTTTCTGTCCCTCACTGTCTGTCCCTCACTCGCTCTCTCTCTCTGAGACCTTTTCTCTGTCACTGTCCCTCCCTCTCTGTCCCTCTCTCGCTCTTTCTGTCTCTCTTTCCCCCTCTCTTTCCCTCTCTCTCTATGTCTGCCTCTCTCTCACTCTCTCTTTCTGCGTCTCGCTGTCCCTCTCTCTCTCTCTGTGTCCCGATCACTCACACTGTGCCCCTCTCTCTCTGTACCACTCTCTCTGTCCTTCTCTTTCTCTCTCTCTCTCTGTCTCCCTCTTCTCTCTCTGTCCCTCTCTCCGTGTCCCTTTCTCTCTGTGTACCTCTCTCTCTGTCTCTGTCCCTCTCTCTCTGACCCCTCTGTGTCTATCACTTTGGTCTCCCCTCTGTGTCTATCACTCTGTTCCTCTCTCTCTGTCCCTCTCTCGACCTCTCTGTGTCCTTCTCTCTCTCTGTCGCTCTGTCCCCCTCCCCCGCTGTCCCCCTCTTTCTCTCTGTCGCTCTCTCTCTGTCCCACTCTGTCTCAGTCTTTCTGTCCCCCTCTCTCTCTCTGTCCCCCCCTCTCTCTGTGTCACTCTCTGCCTCTCTGTCGCTCTCTCTCTCTGTCTCTCTGTCCCTCTCCCTCTCTCTCTCTCTGTCCCTCTCTCTCAGTCCCTCTCTGTCTCTCTGTCCCTCTCTCTCTGTCCCTTATCCCTCTCTGTTACCATCTCTCTATCTGTCTCTCTCGCTGTCTGTCCCACTCTCTCCCTCTGTCCCTCTCTCTGTATATCCCTCTCTATCTCTCTGTCCATCTCTCGCTCTCTCTGTGAACCTCTTTCTCTCTGTCGCTCTCTCTGTCCCACTCTCTCTCTCTCTCAGTATTTCTGTCCCTCTCTCTCTCTATCCCCCTCTCTATCTCTGTGTCACTCTCTCCCTCTCTGTCCCTCTCTCTCTCTGTCTCTCTGTCCCTCTAACTCACTCTCTGTATTCCGCTCTCTCCGTCCCTCTCTCTCTGTCCCTCTCTCTCTCTGTCCCTTTTCTACCTCGCTGTGTACCTCTCTATCTCTGTCCCTCTCACTCTCTGTCCCTCTCTCTCTCTGTCCCCCTCTCTCCCTCTGTCCCTTTCTCTGTATATCCCTCTCTCTCTCTGTCCCTCTCTCTCTCTCTGTTCCCCTCGCTCTCTGTCCCTCACTGTCTCTCTCTGTCCCACTCTCTGTAACCCTTCTGTCTGTGTCCCTCTCTCTGTTCCCCCCCTCTCTCTCTGTCCCTCTCTCTCTGTCTCTCTCTGTGTCACTCTCTCTCAGTCCCTCTCACTCTCTCAGTCCCTCTCACTCTCTCTGTGTCTCTCGCTCTCTTTGTCGCTCTCTCTCTGTCCGCCTCTCTCTCTGTGTCCCTCTCTCTCTCTGTCCCTCTCTCTCTCTCTGTCCCCCCTCTGTCTGACCCCTCTCTCTCTGTCTCTTTGTCTCCCCTCCCTCTCTCTGTCCCTCGGTCTCTCTGTACCTCACTCTCTATGTCTCTCTCTGTCTTTCTGTCCCTCTCTCTCTGTCTCTCTGTCCCTCTCTGTCTGTCTGTCCCTCCCTCGCTCTCGCTCTCTGTCCCCACTCTCTCTGTCCCTCTATCTCTCTCTCTGTTACCCTCACTCTCTCTCACTGTGTCCCTCTCTCTCTTACCCTCTCTCTCTCTGTGTCCCTCTCTCTCACACTGTGTCCCTCTCTCTCTGTCCCTCTCTCTCTGTCCTCCTCACTCTCGCGCTGTCTCTCTGCCCCTCCCTCTCTGTGTCTCTCTGTCCCTCTCTCTCCCTCTGTGTCCCTCTCTCTCTCTGTCCCTCACTTTCTGTGTCCCTCTCTCTCTGTCCCTCTCTCTCTGTCCACCTCTCTGTCTGTCCCTTTCTCACTCTCTGTGTCCCTCTCTATCTGTCCCCCTCTCTCTCTGTCTTTGTCCCTTGCTCTCTGCACCCCACTCTCTCCATCACTTTGGTCCCCCCTTCCTCTCTCTGTCCCTCAGTCTCTCAGTCTCGCTGTCACTCTCTGTCTCTGTCTTTCTGTCCCTCTATCTCTCTGTCTTTCTGTCCCTCTCTGTCTGTCCCTCCCTCACTCGTTCTCTCTCGCTCTGTCCTTCTCTCTGTCCCTGTCCCTCTCTCTCTGTCCCTCTCTCGCTCTCTCTGTGTCCCTCTCTCTCTCTGTCGCTCTGTCCCCCCCCCGCCACCCTCGCTGTCCCTCTCTTTCTCTCTGTCGCTCTCTCTCTGTCCCACTCTCTCTATCTCAGTCTTTCTGACCCTTTCTCTCTCTGTCCCCTCTCTCTGTGTCACTCTCTCCCTCTCTGTCGCTCTCTCCCTCTGTCTCTCTGTCCCTCTCCCTCTCTCTCTCTCTGTCCTTCTCTCTGTGTCCCTCTCTCTCTGGCTTTCTGTCCCTATCTCTCTGTCTCTCTCTGTGTCACTCTCTCTCAGTCCCTCTCTCTCTCACTGTCCCTCTCTCTCTGTACCCATCTCTCTCTGTCCCTTTATCCCTCTCTGTGCCCATCTCTCTCTCAGTCCCTCTTGTGCGAGATATGCGGCTGTCCAGCCCCATCTCCGGCACTTTTATTTCCCTTCCCACGAACAAAGACACGGAGGAGTCTGTCCAAAACTTTTCATTCAACTTTGCAAAGTCGGGTGCAAATGCCTCGTGGGTACACACATTAATAATAATCTCCACACATTATATACACGTGAATGTGGGCTGGGTCTCCTACTGCTGTCTTGACCAATGAGTGCTAGGGTTCACCACTGTTTTCCTTATTTGGGTTCTGGTGCCTGCGATTATTTTGTTACTCACTTGGCCAATCAGTGTTCGAGTTCCCCGTTCTTTCCTTATATGGATGGTGTTGTACAACTGTGGTTAAGGGCGGTCTCTCAGCTATCGAGGAAAACTGTTACAATTGTTTCATTCATAAAAACATGGGGGAGGTCCGGCACCGGTTTCGAGTGTCTGCTTGTGTTTACTATAAGGTAGAAAAGACTAAAATGCAGCTAACCGTTTAAAAATTACACTACCCCCTAAAAATCCCCCGTGTCTTTTCTTACGGTCTGTAATTTTTAAACCGTAAGTTTCTTCTCCAGGGCGTTTAATAACTCCCGAGCTTGTTCATCAAACTGCCCGTCTCTAATACTACCACCGCCCAAGAGGGATTCACGTTGTTCCATCTCGAGATTCATTCGTTCAACCTGCCCATAGGGAACATCCCTCTTAGTAAGGGCGGTTTCGATCAGTCGTTGAGTTAATCCCCGGACGCAGGGAATAATGCAACACCCAAGGGCAGTGAGTACCCCTGCCACCACTATACATGAGACAAGAAAGGGAACGACTACCCCCGTCCATTTACCAAACCAAGCTTCCAACCAGTCCGTGAGGCCAGAGTCGATACCCGAGTTTTCGGCCAGTTCGTCCGCCAATGTGGTGAGTCCATCCAGGGCGCGGGTGATGGACCCATCAGGGGCTGTGTTGTTGGGGATTAAAGTGCAGCACTGAGTGCCTATCATGACACAAACACCCCCCTTCTCTGCCAACATCATGTCTAAGGCCAACCTATGTTCCCACGCCATCCTACTAGTGGCGTCCAGTTGTTCTGCTATTCCTTTCACAGCATCCCGGGTATAATTAATGAACCTCTGCTGATTGTAGTAAATATAATTAATCCAATCCACGTTCTTATTGATGGTCACCCACCAGAACAGTGACGACTCAAAACCCGCCGCTATCTGGTTCCTAGCCTTGTACTCGTCAGGAACACCCCTGGGGACCCCGATGGCATCTAAATATATGTTATCATCGAAAGAGGTCTCCAAAGCTCTCTCAGTTCTTCCACTGGAACGGGGTTGCTCTTGTTTTTCAAATGCCAGGGTGAATGAGATGGCCAATTGAACGATTGCACAAGTGCCCGTCCATTTTCGGGGCAGGGTCTGTCGCAGAACCCTCCCACCACAGTACCACCAGAGGTCTGCCCTAGGCACATGAATGTGGGAGTAATTCCCGCCCCCAGTAGTTTCATTGACCAGCCGAATTGATCCGCTGCACTTGTCAAATGTCCCCACATCGTTGTCCCACTGTAGTCCCGTCCGAGAGACGCAGGCCTGGTGCGTACCCGTTACCCCCGAGAATGATGGCGGGCGGGGCGCCCCCTCAGACTTGACGGGGGGGAAACTTCAAACTCAAGGGTCGACAAGTGGAGTCGTTCCAGGCCTCTCGGTCCTGGTACAGCCTTATCATGCAGTCCAAGGCTCGTGGGTGTTTCTCCCATCCCAGCGGGATTGGGACCACCTGAGGGTTAGGGCGGGCACCCGTGCATGCGTAGCAATCACTCTTTTTCATGCTCCTCACAGTATATTTGACCCATTCCATCCAGGCATTCGCCTCCCCGTATCCCGTTTCTATTTCAAAGGTCTTTTCCAAATCCGTCACCTCAATTATTCTAATCTTTCCCTGCTCATCGGTGGCGGATGAGCCCCCAGACTCAGCTTCAATGACCGTGATATACGTGCAGCACAGCTGCACCCCGTCCTGTCCTGCCTGGCCCCCAACTCTAATACCCAGTATTGTTCCATTAAGGCTCGCCCCGTTGTTTCCCAAGTTCTTTATG
Organism: Chiloscyllium plagiosum; assembly: GCF_037043375.1. Taxonomy (NCBI): domain Eukaryota; kingdom Metazoa; phylum Chordata; class Chondrichthyes; order Orectolobiformes; family Hemiscylliidae; genus Chiloscyllium; species Chiloscyllium plagiosum. The sequence continues at coordinate 69,671,481 of NW_028270177.1, forward strand.
GTCAGATAGAGCGGATTGCACTGATTCTGCCCACAATCCTGTCCAGGGGTGATGGGATCATGGACCACTGACACCATAGCCTGGACCCCGGGGGCTGGAGGCCTATGTATGCCTTCCCTACCATGCAATTGTAATACTAACGCCTGACCCTGGAATCCCCTTTCTCTCTCTAGGTTCCGTTTAGTTTGATTCAGTTCACTTTTAGTCCTGCAGGGCACCAACCCACATAGGTCTAAGCTAAATGTCTGTGTGGGCTTGTTGGCAAGCACGGAGATGGAGAACCACTGACGGTCCTCTACTTGTTTTTTCCGGAGGCCAAATTGGGTAACACGCACACTATGACCCAGCCCAACGATAAGGGCAAAGGAAGTTAACAATACGATTGACCGCATTTTGTCGCGACACCTGTAGCCAGAGGGCACAGTTTCTTTAGACTCGCCAAAGTCCGATTAGTTTGTTCTCAGGGTCTCTGTTCCTTAGCTGCCTTTGTCAGAGAGGTTCGTCCATCCTCCGTCGGTTGTGGCACTGGTCCCTTGACTCGAGTGTAATGTGTCCAGCCCTTTTCGGCCGTACGGACAGCCGTTTCGGTCGTCAAAAGTACCAGGAAGGGACCGTCCCAAGTTGGTTCGAGGGTACGTTGCTTCCAGTTTTTAATTAGGACCCACTGACCCGGCTTGACGGTGTGCACCGCAAACTCGAGGGGCGGCGTCTGTGCCAAAAGTCCCTGTTGGCGTAAACGAGATAGAGCAGACCCCAGAGCCACCACATATTTTTGCACAAACATATCCCGAGACACGAATACAGGAGGTTCCCCCTTCGGTCCATGGAACGGGAGGCCAAACAGCATTTCGAAAGGGGAGACGCCCAAATCCCGCCTTGGCTGGGTGCGAATTTGCAATAGGGCAAGGGGTAGGCATTTGGTCCAAGGCAGGCCGATTTCACTAGTGAGTTTGTTTAGCTGCTTTTTGATGGTCTGGTTCATTCTTGCGACCTTGCCCGAGGAGGGGGGATGCCAGGGGGTGTGCAAATCCCAGTCAATCCCCATTGCTTGCACTACATTCTGGAGGACGGTCGAGGTGAAGTGGCTCCCCTGGTCAGAGTCAATAGCGCGGGGTAGCCCAAATCGTGGGATGATTTGTTCGAGTAGAATTTTGCTAACCTGAGTTGCTGTTGCCGTGGCAGTGGGGAAAGCTTCCACCCATCCTGTCAGGTGATCTACTACTACTAATAGATACTTCAGGCGACCTATGGTGGGGGAGCTCAGTGTAATCTACTTGGACATACTCAAACGGCCTATAGGCCGGACTCCTCCCCCCTTGTCTTGCATGCTGCCGCAGCCCCCTTTTGTTAATCTTTCGACATGTTATGCAATCTCCTGTGACCTGCTTGGCTACCGTGTACAGACCAGGGTGAGCATATCGGCGCAGGAAGGCATCACACAGTGCCTGGACGCCCCAGTGACCCCCTTGGTGTAGACGGGCAATAATGTCCCGCGTCAACGGTCGATTTAGTAGCTGGCGGCCATCGGGTAAGGTCCACTTCCCTTATGTATCCTTTGTACCCCCCAGAGACACAAGAAGAGTTTCTTCTTTGTCAGTAAACGTGGGCACTTCGGTAATTTCGGATATTGGGCAATCCTTACCAGGCAGTTTATTACTTCCTTCCCCATCCCGGCCAATTTTGCCTGTTCATCTGCCAATTGATTCCCCAGGGTCTCTATTTTATCGTCTTTCTGGTGCCCTTTCACATGTACTACAGCAATCTCTTGTGGCAGCAACAAATCCTCCAAGATCATGGCTACTAGTTCCTCGTGGACCAACTCCTTTCCTCTGCTATTTATCATTCCTCTTTCCTTCCAGATCTTCCCAAAGGTGTGTACTACCCCAAAGGCATACTTAGAGTCAGTGTATATTGTCCCGGCTATTCCCTTTAAATTCCTCAAAGCCCGGTGCAAGGCGTACAATTCGCACGTTTGTGCGGACCAGGCATTCGGTAGCCGTCCACTTTCCACTAATTCCCAACCAGTCTCACTAATGACTGCATAACCGTGTGTCTTTTCCCATCTATCACTCGAGAGGACCCGTCAATGTACCACCGCCTTCCTGCATGCAAGGGGGTGTCCATCAGATCTTCCCTCACTTTACTCTGGTACTCTATTATGTCTGAACAGCAGTGTTCCAGTTCCTCCTCCCCTTCCCCTTTCCAAAGAAAGTCCGCCGGGTTCTGGCAGCCCCCGACTTCTATTCGGAGGTCTTCTCGGTCTAACAATATGGCTTTATATTTCAGAATTCTCGAGTCAGTCAGCCACCTCCCGGCCTTCTGATTCAGGATGTCTCTAACCTGGTGGGGAGTCGTGACTGTCAAGGGGGCCCAGAAAGTCAACTTCCTGCTTTCCTCTACCAGCTTTGCCGTGGCTGCCACCGCTTGGACACACTCCGACCACCCTCGGGAGACTGGATCCAGAATTTTTGACAGGAAAGCCACGGGCTTCCTTTCTCCCCCCCCAATCCTGGGTCAATACTCCAAGAGCGGTTCCCTTTCTGGAGTTCACAAAGAGACGAAATGTCTTACTAAAATCCGGCAAACTTAAAACAGGTGCGGTCATCAATTTTTCTTTTAGAATTCCAATTAACATTTTCGCCTCCTCCTCCCATTTTATTCTATTGGGTGCCTCATCAATGAGTTTTAGGTACAAGTCTTTAGTAAAGGGGGCATAGTCATCTATCCATAACCGACAATAGCCTAAGAGTCCCAAGAACTTCCGCAACTCCATCTTGGTCGTTGGGAGGCCTAGTTCGATTATTGCCCGCACTCTTTCTGGACTTATTCGTTTCTGTCCCTGGCTTATCAAGTGTCCCAGGTACTTAACCTCTTTCTCGACATATTGGAGCTTCTTCTGACTCACTCTTAACCCCTTCTCAGCTAGGGAAATTAACAGGGCATTAGTCCCAAGTAGGGCGTCCTCCTCCGTGGGCCCGGATAAAAGGAGATCGTCCACGTATTGTATAAGCTTAAGGGCCGGGGACAAGGTTAGTCCCTCCAATAATTGTTCCAGAATCTGCCCGAACAGAGTCGGGGACTCAGTGAATCCTTGGGGGAGCACAGTCCACCTGTACTGCTGTTTTCTACCAGTATCAGGATCCTCCCATTCAAAAGCAAAAAGATCCCTACTGTCCTTGTCCAGGGGACACGCCCAGAAGGCATCCTTTAAGTCTATAACACTAAACCAGCCGTGGTTCGGGGATATTCGCCCCAGAATAGTGTATGGGTTCGGTACGACAGGGTGCCGAACAATTTTATTTGGACTTGGACAATTTTATTTACTTGCCTTAGGTCTTGGACCATTCTGTAGCTCCCGTCCGACTTCAATACCGGCAGGATGGGGGAATTGTATCGTGACATACAGGGCTCTACCAAACCATATTTTATTAGGTCTTCCATAACTGTCTTCAGACCCTGCCTCCCTTCCCAAGAGATAGGGTATTGGCGCACTCTGACGTCGGGGCTCTGGGGCTTTAATTTTACCTCCACAGGTCGAATTGCGAGTCCCCCCCGGTTCCCTTTGGCGACCCAAACCCTAGGGTCTATCTCTGTCAATCGGGACTCACTAAGGTATGACATGGTAACGGCTAATTCATCCTCTTCTCCCACTTCTATTCGTAATCCGAAACGGACTATCAAATCCCGTCCCAACAACCCATAGGGAAGATGGGGGAGGTGAAGGAGTTCCACCTGGAGCTCCTCCTCCTCCAGCCGCAAGGGTTGTGGTTCGAATATTTTCGCACTAAAAACCCCACCCTTAACTCCTGAAATGTTTAATGTTTTAGCTTGGAAGCCAACCCCCCTAGGATGAAGGGGGATTGAGGACCTGCCGGCGCCTGTGTCAACTAAGAAGGTAACATCTTGTCTAAATGGGCCCACCCGTAAATTTACCAGGGGTTCTTGGTAGGCCCGTGTTCCGATCCTCCCCTGACTTCCCTAATCCATTTGTTCACGCTCCATTTCATACATCCCTTCTCTTTCCCTTTTAAACTCGGGACAACCCTTTTGAAGTGTCCCAGTTTCCCGCAATGGTAACATCCGGCCATTGGAGGCCGCTCAAATCCATAAAATCCTCCTCTCTCACTTCTGCCCCGTCTCGCTTCTCTCCCTCTCCAACTTTTCTTCGACATTCCTCTTTACACCCCATAACCTCCCTCCCCCATTCCGGTGGATTTACAAGCTTCCCGTACAGCTGCCACCATCATTTTTGTCATCTGTTTCTCCCTTATTACATCCCTCTGAACGTACACCTTCTGTGCTTCCCGTAATAATTCTGCAACATCTTTTTCAGCCCAATCCTCCACTTTCTGTAATTTCTTCTGAATGTCAGGCCATGACTTAGTCACAAAGTGCACCTTAAGCATGCCCTTGCCTATTTCCCCATCGGGGTCTAAACCTGAACACTTTCGCATGGACTCCCGCAAACGGTCTAAAAACTCACTCGGGGATTCATCCTTTTTCTGTCCAACTTCGAATGCTTTCGCTAAATTCCGCTGTTTGGGCACGCAGGTTTGGATCCCCCTGATTATAAGGCTTCTGAGATCTGTCATATTGGCCCGTCCCCCCGCGTCGTTATGATCCCACCGGGGGTCCTCTAAGGGGTACTTCTGCTCTCCACGGTGAGGGCCGTCCTGATGCTCCCTATCCCAAATGGCCATTGCACTATTCCGGATCATAACAATTTCATCGTAATTAAATAGTATTCTCATCATGGCCTGCAGTTCAGCACATGTGTATATACTGGGCCCCAGAAATTGGTCCAGTTGTATTTCCACACTGATGGGGTCGTCCAGTAGACGGGGTAGTTCATTACGGAGTTGCCGGATATCCCCAGAATTTAAAGGTTGTACTACGAACCCAGTCCGTTCGTTCCCAAACGGCACCTCTCGTAAGTGGTTCAGCTGTTCAATATTGTCACTCCTCCCAGCTCTCAATTCCTCTTCTCGACCTTTCCGCATCTCGAGTCGGACTGATTTCCTAGTGCCTGGGGTGGGTTCTGCGCCCCCTCCTGTGCCCCCCACCAGCAGTCCCTGCCTGACTGGTCGTAGCCTGCTGGGAATCGGATTTATCCGTCGCAGGAGGGAGGTCCGCGCTGGACGCCTGGTCGTGCGCCTGGTCGTGCGCCTGGTTGTGCGCCTGGTCGTGCGCGGGTGGTATAAACGGGGGCGGGGCAGACGGTGGCAAACCGTCGGTGAGGATGTCCCAAGACTTCTGGGGCTTCCTCGGGTCTGTTTGGGGAATCAGAGGATAGAGACGCGTGGGACTCTCGCTATCGCCCGCCAACCAGGCAGCGGCATATTTGCTCTCTTCTTGGACAAACGGTTGTTTTCTGTTAACATATACATTTAGGATTTGACACACCCAGTCTTCATCAGACCCATACTCGGGCCAAACTACCGAGGGGGCGCGGATAGGTTCCTTGGTCCATATAAAACAACAATATTTTATCATGGTCTCTTTCTTTAAGTCCTTTGTTCTACTCCTGTCCGTCCATAGACTTAACTTCCGACCTCGTGGACTATCGGGGGGTATTTCTTTCCCATTTGCAGTCTTCCCTGACTTCCCCTTAGTAAATCTAGAAGTCTGATTTCCCATGGTCTATCTTCGGTCCTGGTCTTAAACGGCTAAAGCGTTTTCACAGATGACCGTCAAAACCACAATTTCCTGTGGCTTATCTTCGGTCCTGGTCTTAAACGCCTAATGCGTTTTCACAGATGACCGTCAAAACCACGTGGCCAACAAGGAAGAACAAAAAAAATCTCTTACCTTGATCCGTGCACGGAGTTGTCTGGCCTTTTTAAATGTGTGTATCCCCGTGTATAGTCACTAACCGGTCGTCCCAACACTCGTCCGTGTGTTCCTTTTCCAGGATTCAAAATTATTTTTAAATGAGCCGGGTCACAACCTCTCTTGGCCGACGGCCGACAGACCAAGCTGATCAGTGAGAAGTATAAATATATGCTAGACGCGTCTTTGTTATGATCAGGCTTGATCCGTGAGCCGAAGAGACTTCCCCCCCCGGCAATAATTATTTCATCCCGGAGGTGCCCCCAATTGTGCGAGATATGCGGCTGTCCAGCCCCATCTCCGGCACTTTTATTTCCCTTCCCACGAACAAAGACACGGAGGAGTCTGTCCAAAACTTTTCATTCAACTTTGCAAAGTCGGGTGCAAAAATGGTTCACACACATTAATAATAATTTCCACACATTATATACACGTAAATGTGGGCTGGGTCTCCTACTGCTGTCTTGACCAATGAGTGCTAGGGTTCCCCATTGTTTTCCTTATTTGGGTTCTGGTGCCTGCGATTATTTTGTTACTCACTTGGCCAATCAGTGTTCGAGTTCCCCGTTCTTTCCTTATATGGATGATGTTGTACAACTGTGGTTAAGGGCGGTCTCTCAGCTATCGAGGAAAACTGTTACAATTGTTTCATTCATAAAAACATGGGGGAGGTCCGGCACCGGTTTCGAGTGTCTGCTTGTGTTTACTATAAGGCACTTGTGTTTACTATAAGGTAGAAAAGACTAAAATGCAGCTAACCGTTTAAAAATTACACTACCCCCTACATCCCTAATGTATCGCTGCTCACGGCTCAGTAATCTGTCCTCCCCGTATTCCCATGTAACAGTTTTAAAAGGCTCAAAATTCCCTTCCATTACCTGTGTAACAGGATTGAGAGATTAAGCGATCTGCTCCAATTGCTGAGTAACAGTCTCGAATGACTGAACGTCCCTGTTTAAAAATATGTTCTTCTTTACGACACTCGAAGGTCTCAATGGCCTGCTTGAGTAGATGTGAAGTTGTGAATTGTGCTGAATATTTTGGTTACACCAGTGAACTGTCCACTTCTGACTTTATGATGAAGGGAAGGCTTTTGATGTAGCACATGCTGCTTGACAACAGTGTCCAGTTGGATATCCAGTTTCCATTTACTCGGACATTAAGAAGTGTGTCCTACTTTGCAGGAGGTGGTGCCGCACACCAGTGTGGGTGCTATATTCAATATGAGGATGAAACTTTCCCTGCTCCAGGGCTATGTACTGGGTGTTCTTGCAGAGACTGTTACGGACAGATACATCAGTGACAATGAGTTTGAAGAGGATGTTTCACTTCTATTGTTTCCCCCATCTCTTCCCATAATTCCATTTCTGTATATTTGAGGCTTCGCCCTGCTCAATCAGTGGTAGGTGTGAAGACACTCTTGGTGATGATCATTGAAGTCCCACCCCCAGAGTACGTACTGTGTCCTCTTCACCCTCAGTGCTTCCTCCATTTTATTGTCAACATCATGGGGAACTGAGTTATTACTGAGGGGTGCTGTGGGCCAGTAGATATTCATCATCAGGCGATTTCCTTGACCAATTCTGAACTGTTTCCTAGAGATTTCCCGGTTTCTGGAATCAACGTTGGGGAGGTCTAGGGATTCCTTTCCCGAGTGTATCCCATGGTATCCCACGGTATTCCAAACACTGGTGGATCCCTCCTGTCCATGGGTCAGGATATACCCAGGGATAGTGATGGTGCTTCATGAAACATTACCCATCAGGCCTAATTCTCTGAGTAAGACGATATCAGACTGTTTCCTGACCGGGTCAATATGTGGAATAAAGGAGACGATTGATCAGGGAATAATGGGTTCAAAAGATGGATGAAACTCATTCTATCCCACTGTGTGTTGTATTCTCAAAATAGACTGAGGAAATTAATCTCTACATTGAGGGAAATGGATATCATTTAATGTCAGTAGGGAGACATGACGACAGTTTGACTGATTGGGAACAAAATATCCAGAGCTTTTTACTGCTGGGACTGTTAGACAGAACTGAATTGGAAATTGGGAGATGTCAGAACAAGGAACGATATCCGTATGTCCATAAAAGCGGATTTACTTGAAATTGTTGAGCTATTATATTTATGGAGCTCATTTTTTTGCAGGAAGTGCCGGTTGAGTTGAGTTTGGGGAGAAATTCTTACAGTGAGGATGAATTAGTCTCACCAAACTTAATTAACAGGAGGGCATTTGTGAAGGGGTTCTTTATGACTCTGTCACATTCTGTTCCAGATATTCCCAGGAACATTCTATACCTTACATTCCCCGGAACATTGTTTACGTGAAATTCCCAGGAATGTTCCACACCCGACAATCTCGAAAACATTCCATATGCGACATTCCCTGGGGCATTCTATAGCTTATATTATTTGTTAACGGCCAGACCTCAGTGAATTGAGCAAAAGATCAGATTCAGAGGAACGAAATCCCGTTCCAGGGAGAAGGAGACACTGTTCCGAAGTTCCCCGAGGCAGTTAAAGTAATGAGTATATTTTCCCTGCATTTACGTTTCTTCACGACAGAAGATTCGCCACAATTTAGACTAAACGACAGAAATTTCCAAATTCAATTTGTCCTGAAGGAATTGGGAGAGAATCCTTCAGGACAGCAAAGGTTTCACCCTCCATGTCAGAAACTAGAAAGATTGACCTGATTGTACGCTCGTGTGATCGAGTATGTGGGAATGTGTATTTGTCTATTTGGTGAGGGCGAGGAAGAGCTTCTTGTACTTTATGACTTTTTTTTATCATTAACTCAGATCTTCGCATTTATTATTCGCTCTCCAATTATTTTAATAAATTTCTGAATGCACAGACGCATTTGAAAATCTCCCTGGGTCCTCAGTCAAACTGGTCGCATTATCTCCAGGCTGATATATCCCTTTACCAAAATTCACCAGTCAATCAACTTCACGCATTAATCAACCCATCCCGGATTTTCTCAGTGCTGTTCAAAGTTTCAGCAATGACGCCGCCTGTCGTATGCGAACAGACTGAGGGTAGTGACAGTTTGGCCAAACTTATCCCACACGGCGTGAAGGGGGCACATTTCAATGTTTCTTTCAACTCAGCAACCAGTGAAAAACAGCACCATCCCACTTACTAGATCCCGCACTTCAATTTGTAAACAACAAAAATGTTCATTAAAACTTTCCAAGCAGAGAAGGAACGATGCTGGTGTTTGTCTTTGTGCTGAAGAAGCTGAGCAGGGGAGAGTCAGACTCAGCCACGTGTCCTGGTCCACAGTGAGGGAAGAGAACCGGTCTTTGAGGTCGGGAATTGGATCTACATCAATCTGTCCTTGCTCTTACCTCTGCGCTCCCACTCTGAACTGAATTTCAGCACATTTCATTATCAACCCGTACTGCACATGTGCAGTCAACTGCATCTCTCTCTCTGTCTCCCGACATCCTTCACTCTCCTTCTTAAACAGTTGGACACTCTTGCACTGTCTTCCCATTTTCTCATTTCTCTACCTCTCTTTCCACACACACTCTCAATCTCCCCTCTCTCTTTCCTCTCTCTCTTCCTTACTCAGTCTCTCCCAAATCTCTTTCTCACCCCCTCTCTCCACACTCTGGAGGCAGGAAACATGTTTCCGCTGATGGGTGAGTGCTGAACCAGAGGGCACAGCTTAAAAATATGGGATAGACCATTTAGGACAGAGATGCGGAGAAACATCTTCACCCAGAGAGTGGTGGTTGCGTGAAATGCTCTGCCCCAGGGGGCAGTGGAGGCCGAAACTCTGGATTCATTTAAGAAATAGTTGGATAGAGCTCTCAAGGATAGTGGAAGCAAGGGTTATAGAGATAAGGCAGGAACAGGATATTGATTAAGGATGATCAGCCATGATCATATTGAACGGTGGTGCAGGCTCGTAGGGCAGAATGGCCTACTCCTGCACCGATTGTCGATTGTCTCCCCCTGGTCTCGCCCTGCACCTGTCGCTAACACCCCATCACCTTTCCAGTTGTTCCACCCGACTGCACTCTTATCTTACTAACTCCCTTTCTCTTTCCCACTCTCCTGCACCGTGCCTCCTACTCGCCTAGCTATCTCTCCCCATTTTCTCCCTCCTCCCACCCGCCAGACAGCTGTCTATCCTCACATCCACGAAGCCTCCCCCACCTCGACTCTCCACCAAACTGAGTGGTTGGTGGAGGGGCTGGGCTGAGGGCAGAGAGAGAGAGTTGGGCCGTGGGAGAGAGAATAGTATGGATGAGAGAAGGTGAAAAGGACAAAAGAATAGGGTGATTGAAAGAGAGTGGGAGTGGAAGAGAGAAGGGGCAGGAAAGATGGAGTGAGGGCCGAGAGATAATTGGACGAGCAAGAGAGAGTTAGGGAGAGACAGCGGGAAAGAGAGAGTAGAAGAGGGAGAGAGTTTGGGAGAGATGGTAGCGAGAGTGGGAGAGAGAGTGGGGAAACGAGTGAGTGGGGGTAGAGTGATAGGGTGGAGGAAGAGAGAGGGTGCAGAGTGGGTAAAGGGTGAGAAGAGCAGAGGTCGGTGTGAGGCGAGAGAGAGAGTAGGAGGCGAGTATAATGTGGGAGACATTGTGGGTGACAGAGTCGGGCAGAAAAGAGAAGCTGGTTGGAGAGAGAGACTGGGTGTTAGAACTAAAAGTGTTCGGAGAGAGAGTGGGAGTGGTAGAGAGGGTGAGGGGGACAGAGAGTAGTGGGGGAGAGAAAGTGTGGCGGGAGAAAGTGTGGGGGAGATACCTCGAGAGAGTGTAGAGAGAGAGAGGGGTAGAGAGAGTGGGGGAGAGAGTGGGGTGTGAGATAACGGGTGAGAGAGAGAGTTGGGGTGAGAAAGAGATTTGGGAAAGAGATAGTTGGGGATAGAGAGTTTGAGGGAGAGAGAGTGTGTTCAGAAATCCGAGTAGGGATTGATGTACAAGCCTTTGCCAGGAGATTAGAGTGGGAATGTCGGTACAGGCAATTGCGAGGGGAGCAAAGTGGTGATGGAATCACAGGCAGTTGCTCGAAACAGAGTAGGGATGGGGGTGCAAGCTGTTGCTCACAAGACATTGTGGGAGTGGGGGCACAGGCTATTGCTCGTAGTACAGATTGGAGACCGGACACAACAGTTGCAAGGAGACGAGAGTGAGGATGGGATTTCTTGCCGTTGCTGGGACGACACTAGTGTGAATGGGTTAACACGTAGTTGCTCGGGGCAAACGGGAAGATGTGGTCACAGAGAGTTGCTAAGGTAACGAAATTTGTACGGAATCAAAGACTGTTACAAGGGGAACAGAGATGGGTTGGGATCACAGGACTGTGCAAGGTCTTTGGAATGGGGATGGTTTCACACATGTTTCTATGGCATTGGAGAGAGGATGCAGTCACAGGCTGTTGCAAGGAGAAAAGCTTGGGAATATCTTCATGCACCGTTGCGAGGAGAAGAGAGTACAGACGAGTTAGTTGCCATTGCTCAGGAACAGAGCAAGGAGTGACAACAGACCATTGCTACAAAAGCAGATTCGAGATGGATTCATGGGCAGTTTTTCAGGGGACTGAGAGGTGATGGGATTACAGATCCCCGTTCCGAGAACAGATTGAGGATGGGTTGACTGGACGTTGTGGGAAGGAAAGAGAGGAGATGGCCTCAACAGGCTGATGCTCGGGGATAAACGCGATGTTCATTTAACAGGCTGTCGTTATGAGAAAAGATTGGACATGTGTTCAGAGACCACTGCAAGTAGAGCAGCGTGCTGATGGAATGACAGGCCATTGCTATGTGAACAGAATGGGGTTGGGAAAACACTAGGAAATGGGAGACAATCTGTTGCGAGGAGAGAGCGTGGAGATGGAGTCGCAGGTTGTTGCTTGGAGAACAGATTGACGATGGGGTCATTGAACTCGCCCGCAGAACAGTCAGATTTGAGGTCACAGGCTGTTCCTAGGGGAGCAGAGTGAGGATGCGTTTACAGGACCTTGCTCGGTGAACAGAGGGGTGAAGCGGTAACAGGTAATTACTACGTGAAAAGAATGAGGATGGGATCAAAGGCCGTTGCTAGCGGGATAGTTTAGGGTTGAGTTCACAGCCAGTTGTCAACAGAACACGGTCACAGGTCGTTGATGGTGAATAGAATGGTTATGGGTTCATAGTCTGTTGCGATGGTAACGTAGTTGAGGGGGTTCATAGAACGTTGTGACGGGAAAAGAACCAGGATGCAGTCACAGGCCTTTGTCAGGAGAAAACACTTGAGGAATTGTTACAGACCGTTGCTGGGATAACAGAGAGCGGGAGTTATCACTGGCAGTTCCCAGGAAAACAGCGTGGTAATGTGTTAACGGGCTGAAGCTCGGGGACCAGAGGTGCTCTGGGTTCACAGGTCATTTCTGCGGAACAGACTGAGGATGGGAAAACAGGCTGTTGCAAAGGGGACAACTTGGGGATGGTTTCAGCGGCCGTAGCTTGAGGAACAGAGTGAGCATGGGGCTACAAACTGTTGCAAAGAAAAGAGTGCGGGGATGGGGTCACAGGCAGTTGCTAGAAAACTAAGTGCGGACGGGGTCAGTGTATTCTGCCAGAGGAACACACTAACGATGAAATCACAGGATGTTGCTAAGGCCACAGAGCGGCGATTGGTTCACAGCCCGTTCTCGAGAGAGAGCGCGAGTTTCGCTTCACAAGCTGCGAGGAGGAAAGCCTGGGAATGATTTCAGACATCGTTGCTCACAGAACAGAGTGCAGATGGGTTCTGAGGTCAGTGCTAGGGGGAACAGATTGAGGACGGAGTTACAGGCTGTTGCGAGAAAGACAGAGTTGGGAAGGGTTCACAGGGCATGGCTGGAAGAATAGAGAGGGATTGGGTTCACAGGGCGCTGTCAGTGGAATAATGTGGGTATGCGATCGCAGGCTATTACTGGGGGAGCAGACTAAGAATGAAGTTAGAGTCCGTTGCTGGGAGGACAGCGTTGGAATGAGTTCACTGTCAGTTGCTCGGTGAACAGATTGAGGATAAGATTACAATCCATTGCTAGGAGGCCAGAGCGAGGTTTGGTTAACAGTCAGTTGCTAGTGGAACATAGTGGGGATGAGTTCACAGGCCATTGGTAGGAGAACAGCGTGGTGATGTGTTCCTAGGCAGTTCCTTGGGGAAGGCTGTGGGAATGGTTCGGTCTGTTGCGAGGAAAACAGAAAGGGAATGAGACCACAGCCCGTTGCTATTGGAACAGGATGAGGATCGTTCACAGGCCGTTGCGATTAGACCAGATTGGTATGGGTTCAGAGGCCGTTATGAGTAGAACAAAGGCAGGATTGGGTCGCAGGCTCTTCCTGGGAGACGAGCATGGGGATGGGGACACAGGCTAGTGCCATGGAGACCAGAATGGGTTTCGACTCACAGGGTGTTGCTGGGAGAACAGGATCACAGGACGTCGTTCTGGATGGGTTAAAAAGTAGCTGGAAGGACAACAGAGCGGGTATGCGGTCACAGTTAGTTGGTTGGAGAGCAGAGTGGGGATGAGACCGTAGGCTGTTGCTAGAGAAGCAGAGCAGTTTGCTTTTATAGACCGTTGTGAGGAATTCAGTGTGGGGAGGGAGTTACAGACCGAAGTAGGGAGCACAATTAGGTTCCCAGGACATTGGGGGAGATCAGAGTGGGGACGGGATTCCAGACCTCTGAATGCTGGACACATTGGGGAATGGTCACTGACGATTCGTACGACTACAGACAGAAGTTGGTTTCATAATCTGTTATCATAGAGTCATGGAGTCATAGAGATGTACAGCATGGAAACAGACCCTTCGGTCCAACCCCTCCATGCCGACCACATATCCCAACGCAATCTAATCCCACCTGCCAACACTTGGCTCATATCCAACCAAACACTTCCAATTCGTATACCCATGCAGATGCCTCTTAAATGTTATAATTCTACTAACCTCCACCACCTCCTCTGGCACCTCATTCCATGCACGTACCACCCTCTGAGTGAAAACGTTGCCCCTTAGGTCTCTTTAATATCCTTTTCCTCTCAACCTAAACCTATGCCTTCTTGTTCTGGACTCTGAAACCCCAAGGGAAACGACTTTGTCTATTTATTCTATCCATGTCACTCATGAATTTCAAACCTCTAAAAGGACACCCCTCAGCCCTCGAAGTTCCGCGGAAAACAGCCATAGCCTATTCAACCTCTCTCTCTCTATAGCTCAAATGCTCTGGCCCTGGCAACATCCTTGTAAATATTTTCTGAACCCTTTCAACTTTCTCAATATCTTTCTGATAAGGAGACCAAAATTGAAATATTCCAACTGTCGCGTAACCAATGCTCTGTATCGTCACAACATGATCTCCCAAGTCATGTACTCAATACGCTAACCAATAAAGGAAAGCATACCAAACGCCTTCTTTATTATCCTATCTACCTGCGACTCCAATTTCAAGGAGTTATGAACCTGAACTCCAAGGTCTTTTTTTTCAGCATCACTCCCTGGAAACTTATCATAAAGTATATGAATTCTGCTAAGGTTTGCTTTCCCAAAATGCAGCACGTTACATTTAGGTAAATTAAACTCCATCTGCTACTTCTCAGCCCATTGGCACATTTGATCCAGATACCATTGTAATCTGAGGTAACCATATTCCCTTTTCTCAAAAGATCCAATTTTGGTATTATCTGCAAATTTACTAACTATACCTCTTATTCTCACACACAGATCATTTATAAAACCGATGAAAAGTAGTGTACCCAGCACCGATCCTTGTGGCACTCCAATGGTCACAAGCCTTCGGTCTGTAAAAACATCCCTCCACCACCTCCCTTTGCCGTCTTCCTTTGAGCCAATTCTGTATCCAAATGGCGAATTCTCCCTTTATTCCATGAAATCTTCTTGCTCATCAGTCTTCCACTGGGGAACCTTGTCGAACCCCTTAATGAAGTCTGCATATATATCACATCTACCACTCTGTCCTCATCAATCATCTTTGTTACTTCTTCAAAAAACTCTATCAATCTTATGAGACATGATTCCCAGTGATTAAAGCCATGTTGACTATCCCTAACCAGTCCTTGCCTTTCCAAACGCATTCTGTCCGAGAGGTACCCTGCAACAACTTGGCCACCACCAACGTCAGACTCCCGCTCCCTGGCTTGTCCTCACCCCATGTCTTAAACTGTGACAGCACGTTAGCCAACATACAGTCCTCCAGCACCTCGTGGTGAGTATCGATTAATCGGTTCAAAGGCTGTTGCGCGGTAAAATGTTTGAAAATGTGTTCAGAGAACGTTGAACGTCGATAAGAATGTGCTCAGGCTAAGAGGACCTTGCTCAGGGAACAGGGTTAGGGTGCAGATTCAGGCTGTTCCACGAAAGACAGATTTTGATTGGTTTCACAGGGCATTGGTCGGACAATACAAACGGTATGGGTTCGCAGGGCTTTGCTATCAGAATAATTTGCTTATTGGATAGTGAGCCGTTGCTGGGAGAAGTGGGTGAGGATGGGGTTTCAGTCCATTGCTTGGAGACGAAAGTCGCAACGGAGTAACAAGCAGTAGCTAAGGGAACAGAGTGAGAATGGGATTACAGTCCATTACTAGGAGACTAGAGTGGGGATGGGTTC
This sequence comes from Chiloscyllium plagiosum, assembly GCF_037043375.1. Classification (NCBI taxonomy): domain Eukaryota; kingdom Metazoa; phylum Chordata; class Chondrichthyes; order Orectolobiformes; family Hemiscylliidae; genus Chiloscyllium; species Chiloscyllium plagiosum. Next base: position 69,686,924 of record NW_028270177.1, read on the forward strand.
AGAGCCAGGAGCTAGGGAACAGATTGTGCATGAATCCACAGACCGTGGCGAGGCGGAGAGTTGTGAGAATGGGTTCACTGGCCGTTGCCAGTGAAACAGAGTATGATGGTGTCACATGCATTTGCTCAGAATACAGAGTGGGGATGACTTAAAAGTTCGTTAGGAGGAAAGCAGACTGGGCAGAGTTTCAGAAGCGATTGCTAGTGGAACAGAGTAGCGATTTGATTAGAGATTATTGCTAGCTGAACAGAGTGGGGATGTGGTCATAAGTAGCTGGTAGGTAAACAAAGCCGGGATGGGGTCACAGCTTTTCATGAAAGTATCAGACTGTATATGGAATAACAGTTAGCTGCTAGGATAACAGATTGAAGATGGCCTCACAGGCCGTTGCGAGGAGATCGGAGTCGGGATGAAGTTACAGGCCTTTTATACGTAATAGATAGGGAATGGGTTCACAGGCAAACGAGGGAGATGGGAGTGGAGTGAGCATACAGACTATTTGTCCGGTAATGGATGGCGCCACACGCTGTTGCTGAAGGGTGCAGAGCAAGAAGGGGGTTGGCGCTGTTGGTAAGGAACAGAGAGTGGATGGGGTTATTGGCCGTTTTTAGAGAAGCAGATCAAGAATGTTTCGCAGTTCATTGCCACGAGAACAGATTGGTTGTGGTCACCTGATGTTGCTTGGGTTGGGTTTGCATATGGTTGCTTGGACAACCGAGTACGAATGGAGAGACAGACCGTTGCTCGGAGAACAGAATGGAAATTATTCCACAGGCCGGTTCTCAGGGATCAGTGCAGGGATGGGTTCACAGGTGACTGCGAATGAAACAGAGAGAGAATGACTTCATACGCTGTTGTGAGGAGAGTGGAATGGGGTACGGAGATGATGAGGGGTCACAGCTGGTTCAAGGGAAAAAAAGCTTGGGCATGTGTTCAAATACGCGCTGAACATGTGTTGCTGGAAAAGCGCAGCAGGTCAGGCAGCATCCAGGGAACAGGAGAATCGACGTTTCGGGCATAAGCCCTTCTTCAGGAAAATCGACGTTTCGGGCATTCCTGAAGAAGGGCGTATGCCCGAAACGTCGATTCTCCTGTTCCCTGGATGCTGCCTGACCTGCTGCGCTTTTCCAGCAACACATTTTCAGCTCTGATCTCCAGCATCTGCAGACCTCACTTTCTCCTCATGTGTTCAAATACCGTTGTTAGGCGAACAGATTACCAATGGGGTTAGGCACCATTGCTCGGGAACTGAGTGAGGATAGGGTGACAGGCATTTGCAAAAGCAGCAGAGTGACGATGGAGCAAAGTCGATTCCTGGAATGACAGTTTGGAGATGGGTTCACACGCCGTTTCTAACAGAACAGACAAGGTGGGTTCACAGGGTGTTGCCAGGAGATCCGAGAGGTATTGGGTCATCGTCCGTTGCTTGAGAAGAGAGTGGGAATGGCGTCATATGATTTTGCTTGCAGAAAGCATTGAGGATGGGGCTATAGGCCTTTGTTATAGAAATATGATAGGGATGGGTCACAGGACTTGGCTATGAGAACGGACTGTGAGTTTGTCAATGGAGCAGTTGTTGGTGGAATTGGGCATTTAGGTAAATGGGGAATGGCGATAAACTTCAGGCATTGCGGTGTGCGTTTCCCTCAGCAACACAGTTGAGACGATTTTAGGTTTTGCAGTGAGGAGTGATCCAAGTTTGTCTTGGGCCGTGGAGGAGATGGTAGAAGGCTGTGCAGTCCCTCAGCCTCAGAGAGATGAGTAATCCCTCGAGGGTGACTCTGCCACCGACTGGAGTCCCATGAGGAATGAGGAAGAGAATAGCAACGATAGCAGAGTCACTGGGGACATTTAAGCGATTGCTGGACATGAACATGGAGAGCAGTGAGTTGACGGTTGTGTAGGTTAAGTTACAATATTTGACATTAGGATTAAATCTCGGCAGAACATCGTGAGCCGAAGGGCCAGTTCTATGCTGTACTTTTCTACGTTCTATGTTCTAGAAGTTCAAGTTTCTAAGGAGGCAAGAGACAGGGAGTGAGTCTTTTTCTGATTTAATACGACCCAACTTCAATACTCACAACTGCTGGGGAGAGTGAAGGGAACCAAGGAATTGTCCAGCAGTCCAGAATCAGAGGTTAGGCCCGATCTCGGAGCATTCATGGAGTTGGCAGACATAGAGAGTGGGTGTATGGAAAAGAGGAAATTCCAGAGAAAGAAAGGTATGCAGGAAGTGCAGGAGGTGAATGAGAGAGGGATGGATTTAGGAGATGGAGGACATTATAGAGATGGTGAAGTTGTAGGCACAGAGAAGATTACAGCGAAAGGGAGGGGGTGCAAGAATAGCAGGATATAACAGAGATAAGGATGCGTTTCCGGGATAGTAAAATTAACAAAGATGACAGTGTCGAGGCTAAAGTAGTTAAAGGAGGTAGGAAGGGATTATAGGTATAGAGAGCAGGTGTCTGGACAGGAGGAGGTCATGCTAACAGGGGATACATAGTGAAGGTGAATGGTTAATTATTTAGAGGAGAACGCAGGTTCCAGGCCAGACAGGGAGTTGGAATTGCCTCTCGCCTACATCCACCAGCACACGATGAGAAGGAAATACCCAGGCGTCTTGTCGGGCCTGGTGCATCTCGTGGATGAATAATGCACCATGCAGTCAACCAACTGACCGTACCATGTATGCCAACTGGGAAGGAGGGAAAAATCTCATCCAATATTGACCAATGTTTAAATTCTGATTGCTGATCTTTCATCAAATTCCTCTGTATAAATTACCACTGAAATTTACCAAAAACAATCATAGAGTCATAGAGACATAGAAATGTAAAGCATGGAAACAGACTCTTCGGTCCAACCCGTCTATGCCGACCAGATATCCCAACCCGATCTCGTCCCATCTGCCAGCACCAGGCCCATATCCCTACAAACCCTTCCTATTCATATACCCATCCACATTCCTCTTAAATGTTGCAATTGTACCAACCACACCAATTTCTCTGGCAGCTCATTCCATGCACGTACCACTCTCTGTGTGAAAGAAGTTGCCCCGTAGGTCTATTTTATATCTTTCCACTCTCACCCTAAACCTATGCCCTCTAGTTCTGGACTCTCCAAACCCAGGGAAAAGACTTTGCCCTATTGGAGTGCAGGTTAATAGCTCCTTGAGAATGTAGTCGCAGTTAGAATGATGAAGAAGGCGTTTTGCATGCTTGCCTTTTGGGATCAGCTCTTTGACAATAGCGTCATGTTGGGAGGTCATGTTGCTGCGTACAATTCTAGTTTCCCTCCGATAAGAAAAATGTTGTGAAACTTAAAGAACGTCAGAAAGTATTTACAAGAATGTAGTTCGGAGTTAATCTCGGTGGAGCTGCTATACAGGTTGGAGCGACATTCCCTGGGGCGTGAGGGGCATGGATAGATTGAATAGCCGAAGTCTTTTCTCCAAAACTAGAGAGCTACGATGGAAGGTGAGATGGGACACATTTAAAAGAGAACTAAAAATCTTTTATTTTTCATACATTGCCTTGCACATTTGTGGAATGTGCTTCCAGAAAATATAACGGAGGGGTATAATTACAACATTTGAACGATATCTGGATTCGTTCATATATCAACAAAAAAACTTTGAGAGTGACATGGGCTAAATACTAGCAAATGGAACTAGATGAATCCTACCACAACATTGTCTCTCATTCTGTCTCTCTCTGTCTACTTTCCAAACCCTCCCATTTACTGGTAATTAAACAATCACTCAGTTTTAATTGTCCAGTTTTAATGTGAGTAACTGTACCGCATAATCTTTAGTCTTGCTCATACTGGAATATCAGTTTCCACCATTAAGCAGTTAAGGAACATGTTTTATTAATCATTGTTGTGTTTTTTTGACCTGCCGGTGACCTGCACCGTTCTTCATGTTGGACAGTGGGATTTCAGCAACGCTGAGGGACATATTTGGAACTTGTTCTATGCCTATCCATTGAAAGACTGTGATAGTCACTCTCTGCTGATCATGTGCTCAGTAAGATGAGGAATCTCCTCATCGGTTAGCGATTCAGTCCAGGATTATTACTTGAAATTGAGAGGTATTTATTTTAATTATGATATTGAAAAATGATACAAGAAATGCTGAGATGAATTCCTAGAAGTTATGTATTTAACTGCTGTGGACATTCAGTAAGTTTAGAGAATTTAGTGACCCACTCTGGATGGGTCATGACGTTTTGAAATTGATGATGTGTACTATACCATTAAGAGAGATTGCAAAATGAAAAACTGACCGCTGGCTCAACAGAGAAATTTGAAGATGTAACATTTGAGTTGTAATATGAGTTACTTCGTTGATTTTACAGCAGTTCGAAATCAACCAATCATTTTAAATTATGCCCCAAGAAACTAAAACCCAATCAAATTTGTATTTTACTGTTTTGACAATATCAGTCATATGAGACGATCTGATGTTTTGGGGTATAAATACAGCATTTTAGGCAGATAGCCACAAAAAGGAGCACCATCTGCCATCGAACAACTTTTATTCTCGCTCAAAGTTACCTGTTATTTTCTCAAAAAAAATCTGTTCAGCAGAAGACCAAAGATTAGCTCGGAAGGTCTATAGAGCAGGATTGACTTTGCTGCCTCGTTGTGAAAATCGAGTTGTTGTAAATTTAATCGGTGCTACTGGGATCAGTCTATTGTTCTGGAGAGGGTGATAGATAAATATTTAAGACAAAGGATGCTTGTAGTTGTACATAGTTGTTGTTTACTCTACACTTTTAGAGGTAAAGAATTAAATCAATATTTTTTACTTTAAATATTGATATTGGGGCAGCTTTTTATCATTATACCATGAACAGATTTCGAGGCGAGGTGAGCTTTTCTGTGTGTTTGATTTACTTTTCAGAAGGGTTTGCCACATCATCTCCAAAAAAGGAGAAGGGGCTGTATACAGTCGATTCTCTGTAAAATGGAATGTGGTATTCACAATCAGTACAGCCATGTCCCTCTGTAACAGGTTTGAGAGGATGAATGGCCTCTTCCTGGCCCCCTGTAACAGGCCTGAGAGGCTGAATTGCCTCTACCTGTGCCTCGATAACAGACATGAGAGGTTGAATGCCCTTCTGTAGTTACAGCATCTGGGTCCTCAACATGTCCAAAAAAAAGGAGCAGGGACTCCGGGGAGAGATTCTCTGTAAAATGAAATGAGGTAGTCACAATCAGATCTCCCATGTCCCTCTGTAACAGAGAGGGTGTACGTCCTCCTGAGAGGTGTAACAGCCTCGAGAGGTTAACTGGACTCCTCCAGTTCCTCTGTAACAGAACAGGGCGTTAAATGATGCAGCAAACCCGGCATTATGAGCAACTGGTAAACTGAATCTTATGGGTGTCTCTCTCTTCTCAGTTACAGAAACCCAACCAATACAATGTGCACCAGGCGTCCTATCAGCAACACCTCATACAGTTGCAGTGACACTTCTCTATGTTTCCAATGATTCCCTTGGGAAAAAATGCCATCATTTCGGCTGTCCACCGCTTCAAGTGGCGAATGGCTAGTATGGGGCTGTAAATGGCACATGGGGTTAAAATTATTTCTCCCTGTTCCCGATCAACAGTCTCAAAACTCTGAATGATGTTTCAAGGTTGTGAAATGGCTTGTTAACAGGGCATTTAAAACTACGAGCAGTATTATACAAAATCAGCGAACAAAAAATATTGTTACCCTGCATTAGGGTCCCTAGAAATATCCCTATTAGTCATTTTATGGATCTGGTCTGTTATTTTATTCCTGTCTCTTTTTATAAACAGGGTGGGACATCGAGATACTCCTGCAGGCTTCTGGCACTACTCCCAAATAAAAGGAAGAGAAATTAAAAAGACTGAACGATTTATGGTCCATCCGTCAGCAATCCTCATCTATTCCACACAGATCAATTAAATTTTCCCTTTTATTGTGATATGAAAAGTGATGTCAGGAAGGTGTTAACTACAACTGTTTATTCTGTGGATACGAATACTGTCATTCTCCATGGAATCTAATTGTCTTAGTGGAGGGTCTTTATCTTTTAATGAGAAATGGGTTCAATAGGTTGTCCCAGAGTATGAACAGGAGCAACACCGACTGCACAAACAGGGATCAGCAGTTCCAGAGAGAGAGGTGGAGAAGAGATCGGAAATTGAGAAGCATAGACTGGAACAGTCTAACAGAATGTGAGAACAATAGACTGGAATGTTACACAATGGTTCAGAATCTGAAAATATTAGACTGTAATGTTTAAACAATGGATCAGAATCTAGAACAGTACATAGAATACTCCACCAATGGTTCTGAATCTGAGAACGATAGACAGGAATGTTCCAACAAAGGACAGGAATTTATCTAATCATGTTAGGATTCTTCCTACGAATTATTGGCAGTCATTACCATGGCGGATGCAATATGGACTTTAAATTATTCAATATTTTTATTATCCTATCCTGGCGATATTTGTGCCCCTGATAAATCTCAGATTGTTTGCATTGACCACATGGGACTCTATAACTGTTCGCCTCATTTACTATTCTCTCTCAATAACCACTCTCCAAACCACTACGAACAACAACAGTGAACGTGTTAACTCTTTCTCTTCCTCCTTCTTTCTCGTACTGAGCCTTGTGTATTGACGTACTCAGTTTTAGCAATGAACAATGATTCATTGTTTCACTGCCCTTGCTGTTTAAATATTCAAAGCATGGAGGTCAATGCCTTCTGTTGTGGTTACGAACTCGATTTCCATCCTCTCAGTCCATCCCATCCCTGGCCAACATCTACACCTGAAGCAGACGAGTCAAAGCTATGATGATTCCTTTTGGCCATGAGCTGCTTCCTGACATCATACCCTGACCATTCCTAATTGAAAGTACTGACACCTCCAGAATGTACTTAACTGGATCCTCCTATCTGCTATTTGAAACTTGAAGAATGAAATACTATTTTTACTCAATAATTTTATTAGGAACTTTCTCAAAAATTTACAAAGCATCTATATACAAATGAAAAGAATACCAAAATACAGAAAGTTTGAGGCAATACGGCAGAGTGAGTGTATGTGGGGAAAGGAATCTGCCGCATCTGTCTGTTTCTTAACGTGGACACGCACATTCTCACTCTCTGCCTTACATACACCAACGGACATACACACTCCCGCTCTCTCACAAGGACGCACTCTCACTTCCTTACCTCTCTCTCTCAAACACAGACACACACACACATACACAGACACACACACACACTTCTGGCTCATATACAGTAAGCTAGTGTTTTCATATAAACCTGTTGTACTCTAACCTGGTGTAATGTAATATTTGACCTTGTCCAGCTCAGTCAAAGTCCAGTACTTCCATATCATGGCTTTTTTTGGTTGGCCCCTCTCCATGCAAATAAGATTTTCTTAACTTGATGCGCTCTTGTCTTCCATACTAATATTATCTGTTGCACATTATGCAATGCTGCCTGGAAGTCAAGAATTAATACATCTGTCGCATCCCCTTATCCACCTTGCCTGTCCCATTTTAAAAAAATAACAAATACTAGTCAAATCTTTCAAACATGATTTATGATTCATAAAATCATGTTGGTTATGATGGATAGTGGTTTGACTTTGGAAATCACCTGCCATTATTGCATTAATAAGAGATTATAATAATTTGCCTTCAATCCCTATCGTTTGTTCATGACTTTTCTTTCCCCAGTAAAGTCGGTTATTCTTAGTCCTTCCCTTTCTATAACCTTTATGTTTCATTTCAATTTCTGTGTAACAGGTACGAGGCTTAAAAATCTGCTTCCATTGCTATGTAAGAGGCATGAGTGCCTGAATGGACTCATTCTGTTCCTGGTTCACACGCTCAGTGGGGCGAATGTCCTCCTGCTGCTCCAACATTATAGTCTCCATGGTTTGAATTTCCTGCTAATGTTCCTGACCCAGCCGCTCAAGACCTCAATGGTCCTCCTGTTGATCAATGGTAGGTTTGGGGACTGATGGAAACCCTTAGCTGTTATGTCACATTTAGAGGATTGAGTTGTGCAGGTAACTTCCGTTTCCCCATTTGGGTACTTCAACTAGACATCTGGAAGGTTGTCACCCAGGTTATCTATCGTGCCTCACAGCACCAGAGATCCGAGTTCAATTTCAGTCTCGGTACAATGTGTGTTGTTTGCACATTCTCCCCGTGTCTTCGTGAGTTTCTATCGGGTTCTCCAGATCCTCCCACACTCCCAAGATGTGCAGTTTAGGTGGACTGACCAAGCTAAACTTTCCATATATTCGGGAATGTGCAGGCTAGATGTATTAGTCATTGAAAATGCCAGTGAACAGAGATTGGGTGGGAGTGTGGAGGCGGTGCAGAAGTTTGGATGGGATGGCCTTTGCAGGATCGGTGTGGACTCGATTGGTCAACTGGCCTGCTTCCACACTGTTTGGATTCTATGATAGGCACGCTCATTGCAAAAAGAAACGAAACAGTAGAGGGAATAATCTCTGTGTTAGTTCCTTCAGCAAGGAGCTTAAATCTGTGCATAATACTCCAGATGTGATGTCACAAGGTCATGTCCAGCACCATCAACACTTTACCAGCCTTCTGAAAGGTTGTCACCCACGTTAGAGCAGTCTGAGAGAATGCATAGCATTGTTCAAAGGTCATGGTCCATCTAGACTCCTGTTGAAAATGTGACAATGACACAGCAAAAGAACAGGTAAGTTGTGGCAACGTATGGGATGATTTCATTCCACATTATATTGATCACTGAGCTAGAGATCAGGCAATTTTGGAATTGGTCCTGTGTGATCAGAATAGCGAATTGAAATCTTTGCTGTCAAGGTGTTTTTGGGAAATTCAATATCTTAATATATTGAATTTTACATGATGTCTGAATGTAAACCGGTTTTCTTTCTCATATTACAACATGTCCGTGTGTCATGCAAGCCATGAATGCACGAGGAACAAGTTGGTTTCGGTGAATTTGAAATCATTTCATGAAAGGCAGACAATGTCTGTTATTTAATGAAATTCTGTTACGTGAACTATATATATATCCATATATATATATATATATATATATATATATATATATATATATATATATATATAATATATTCCTCCAAGGTTTAAATAGCAAAAGCAAAAGGTGATCCAAGGGTGGTTACAAAAATGAAGCAAAAAGTGCATTTGATCAAAGGAAATGCCTCAGTAAAATGCCAGATATTGTGGATTCATTAAAATTTGCGACGCATGATGAAGAAATCAAAAAGAGAAAAAGAATGCAAATTGACAAGAAACACAATGAATAATAAAAAACCTCTGTCAATATTTGGACTGAAAACAAAATGTAGGTCAAATGTGGAACAGTGAATGTGTAGACAGGATAATCTATTGTTGAGAACAGAAAAATGAAAGGGAAATTAAACAGTTTATTGATGTCTGTCTTCATGGGAAAAGATCCAGATAATATCCCAGGAATACCAAGTGACTGTAAGACTTGTGTAACTAAAGACGACAATCATTCATCTCAGTGAGGAGGCAGTGTTTGAAAACATAACTGGATTGACCATTGATGATCCTGACAGACCAGGTGTACTTCATATCAAAATTTCACAGAAAGCGGCAGTGGGCATGTAGATTGCATGAGGGAATACTGTACTTATTCAATTTAGAAGGTTTTAAATTCATTCCACGCATTTAAGAAGGGAAGAAAAGGGAGAGTGAAGAATTACAAACTAGTTAATGTATCATCCACAGTGTCGAATCTGTGCGATATTGGGGATTAAGCAAGTTATAGCAAACGTCTCGAGAACGATTCTAGTTTTGTGAAAGGGAATTCAAATCTGCAAACCTTTTGCATTAAGATATCCCTTGCAGATATAAATAATGGAGAATGCGTGTCTATGGAATAGTTGGATAGTCAGGATGGTTCTTTTAATGAATTCATGCAGTGCGTTATCAGAAAAAAAGTAAAACAAATGGCATTGTGAGGAATATATGAAATTGAGTGGAAGTAAAAGTTAGGTTTCCCTTTGTTTAAGGGGAATCAAAATAAAGACGATGAAGAGTTAACGAGACTCAAAGCGTTAGCTTTCTCTCTCTCCACCGATGCTGTCTGACCACTGTGATCTCAAGCATGTGTTGCTTTAAGTACAGATTCCAGATTATTCAGTAATTTGCTCCTCGTATCAGTAAAGGCGTTCTGTACCAGATATGCAAAGTGTTGGTGATAGTGTACCTGGAACATTGTGTATAGTTTTGCTGTCCTGATTTAAGTAGAACGCACTGATCCCATATACTGAATGGAAGTTCTCAAGATTAATCCCTCAGATGGCAAGATTGTCTGCTTAGGAAGTTAGGCCTGTGTCCTCCAGACATTCAGAGAATGAGAGGTGATCGCAGTTAAACTTAAAGTAAAAATCGCACAGAGCAGAGTGACGAACATAGGGGTATTGACAAGTGTGAGCAAGGTTAGCGAAATCCCAACATATTGCACAAGAACATCAAGCAGAACAGAATGCCTAGCGAACAACTGAGGCCTATTAAAAACCAAGGGGAAATCTGTTTATGTCGCTGGAGAACATTGATAGATTGGGACATGTGAGCTTCACATCTGTTTTACTTGGTAAAAGGATGCAGGTACAGAATTCGTGAAGATGGACTGGCAAATTGTTGAGCAGATTGATAGCAGATGTGAGCAGTGTTTGATGGTTTTGGCTGGTATAAAACTGGACACTCCCACGGATCTGGATGGGTTGTATCTCGAGCTTCTGTTGGAGACAAGAGACGAAAGGCCCAAACCCTTCAGGAGATTTCAGTAGAATCTGGTGACAGGAGAGGTGCTATAGAACTGGAGAACACCCTTTACACGATGGGTGGTGGAGATAGACCAGGGAACTATTGACCACTGAGTGTCAGATCAGTGTTAGGGGAAGTGTTGCGGAAATCGGGAGGGACGAAATTGATCTTCATTCAGAGAAGCAATGTTTGATCAGTGTTTGCCTACACGAGGTCATCAAAGAGAAGTAATGCTGAACGAATTTTATTAAAATTTTTGGAGGAGTTCATTTAGACGGTTTTTCAACCAGGTCTTTGACAAAGCCCACATGGGAAACTGATAAATGAAGTAACATCAATGTTATCAAGGGTAACTTGGGATACTACACTCAATTTGTCTCAGTAGCAGGCAACAGAGGGTGGTGGGGGAAAGTCTGTTTGTGTGAGTGGAAATCAGTATCCCCCTGGTGTACCATAGTCACCAATGTTATGCCCCTTGTAATTTGAGTTAATCCTAAATGATTTAGATGTGAATGTTAAGGGAGGTAAGGGAGGCTGATGGGTACGTTTGGGTTTGACACCAACTTTGGCTGTGAGGAGGAAGGTTTTATGTTTCAAGAAACTATAGACGGAATGGTTAGATGAACAGATCATTGGCAGATGAAATGTAACCCTGATAAATATAAGATGATGCACTTTAGAAAAAAGAACCATACAGGGGAGCGCTCAATGAATGGCGGCACACAAGGAAGCTCAGAGAGTGTTTCTCCACAGATCCCTGAATGTGACTGGACAGTTTAAAAGTCGAATTAAGAATTGTGGATAGTAAGCATAGCCTTTACTCATCGAGATATATATCATAACGGTTATACAGGACGTTGGTTAGGCCAAGATAGAATACTGTGCGTAGGTAGTGGTGCCACATTCCAGGAAGCATGTGATTGCACTAGATAGGGTGCAGAGTAGATTCATTCGTATGTTATTTGGGATGAAGCACATCAGCAATGAAAAGAGGCAGGATAATCTCAGATTGTTTAAATTGCAGCAGAGAAAACTGAGATGGACCTGATTCAGATGGACAAGCTGTATACACAGCAGCTGTTCCCTCTATTCAAAGGATCAAGAGCAAGACAGCACATTTTTAAAGTGAATGAATGAGCTTTACAGAGGATTTGATCATTGTTTTTCATCCAGAGGATATTACGATCTGGAATGCACTTCCCGAGATGAGAGTTGTCACGGCAACCACACAAACGTTAAAACGTACGTGGACAAACTCTTCAAGTGTCTTAACATCCCCGACTATGGGCCTGGTGCAGGAAACTGGTACTAATGTAAACTTTGCTGTATTTCCGATCGTACAGAGTTTACGATCCTGTGATTGTAAGGTGTGGACAGGAATTGCTGGTTTTCTGAGGTGTATATTGACAAGAGTTGTAAGCATAAACTGCCAATGAAAAAGGTAAAAGAACATAAGTGCAGCTTCCTTGCAGTCTGAACTAAGAGAACAGCGGAGAGCAGGGAATTGGCAGAACTATGAAACAACTACTTCAGTTCTATCTTCACAGAAGAAAACTAACCAAACAAATCAAATCTTCCCAGCAGTACTGGGAGCCCTACGTCTTGTGAGAAAAAAAATAAAATTCGTTCATAAATGCTGTGGTAAACATTCTTGGGACTAAAGTTTTGGTTAAATTAAGAATACAAATGCAAGGTGACAAAGCAAAATCCAATACCAGTGTCCTGTACTTACACAAAGGAAAATACCATAGGATGAGGGAGGAATTGGCTAAAATAGACGGAAACAAATACTTTATGGTGGGACCATTAATGAACAGGGGATGACTGTCAAATCATTGTTTTTCAACGTGCTCAGTAAAATTATATACCAGAGAAAAGGAAGGACTGCCGGAAAGGGATGATCTACCATGAATGCCTGAGAAAATAAGGGAGGTAATCAAGTTAAAAGATATGGCATAAATAATGGTAAAGACTAGACTGAACTAGAAGATTGGGAAACCATTAAAGGTCAACAGAACGTCACAAAAAATTGTCAAGAAAGTAAAGATAAAAACTCAGAAAACAAGACAGCTAGCTAAAGTTTCCATAAATCTCTGAAACGAAAAGAGTGGTTAAGCTAATCATTGGTCTTTGAGAGAATGTTAAGGGGGATTTAGTAACGGGATATGATGAAACAGCCGCGGCATTGAACAGGCATTTTGCGTCAGTCTTCACCGTAATGGACCATTAATAACATGCCAGTAATTCACAAAGGGACGAAGGAAAGTGAGAACCTGGAAATAATCATTATCAATAAGGAGGTAGTGTTGGGCAAGCTAATGTAACTAAAAGTAGATAGGTCTCCAAACTTTGAAGGTGTGCATCCCAGTGAAATAAAAGAGTTGGTGGAAGAAATAGCAAATTGACTTGTGGAAAGTTTCCTGACTCTGGTAGAATTCCAGAAGGTTAGAAAACACTAAATGTGACGCCACTGTTTAAAAAAAAGTGGACAAAAGGTGGGGGATTATAGGCCAAACACCTAGCTTCCGTTGTGGGGAAAATATTTCGTTCTATTATCAAGGAAGAAGCAGCAAGTTATCCAGAAACACATTGTCCCGTTAGGCAGACACAGCATCGCTTCATGAAAGGCAATTCGTGCCCAAATAATCAACTGGAATTCTATGAAAACGTTAGTACCATAGGAACCCAGATGATGTGGTGTTTCTAGATTTCCAAAAAGGCATTTTGGTGCCAGACAAAAGGCTGCTGCTGAACGTAAAGCTGCATGTTGTTACGAGTAATATATTAACGTGGATAGAGAATTGGTTAACTAATAGGAAGCAAAGAATGTGAGTAGATGAGTAATTTTCTAGTTGATGATCGGTGACTAATGGTGTGCCTCAGGGATGGATGTTGGCACCGCAATTATTCACAATTTACACAGATGACTTGGGCACCACGTGCAGCGAGCCAAAGGTTGCAGATGATGCGACGATGAGTGGTATGGCAAAGTGTGCAGAGTACTGTGAGACTTTGCCAAGGGTCAGAGATAGTATAAGGGAATGGGCAAAGTTCGGGCAGATGGAAAAAATATTGCGAAATGCGAAGTCATTCATTTTGGTCGGAATAATATTACAAAAAATGACTATCATTTGAATGATAAAAATAAATGCGGCATGCTTCTGTGTAGAGAGACCTGGCTGGCCTTGTGCATGAATCACAGACGGTTGGTCTGCAGGGGCAACAGTTAATGAAGAAGTCAAATGGAATTTTGTCCTACATTGTGAAACAGATTATGATCAAAAGGAGAGAGGTTATGTTGCAAGAGCATCGATTGCTCATGAAACCATACCTGGAGTACGTGAACTTTTGGTCTACTTACTTGAGAAAGGAAATACTGGCACGAGAGCGCATATAGTGGAGGTCCATTCAGTTGATTCTGGAGTTGAGGGGTTGGCTTATGAGGAGAGACTGAGATCACTGCAATTATGTACTGGTTGGAATTTAGAAGACTCAGGGGAGAGTCTTATAAAAACATGCCTGAATATGAATGGAAAAGATAAGATATAAGTAGAAAGGCTGTTTCTACAAGCAGGGGAAACTGGGACAAAGGGCACAAACTCAGAACTTAGGGGGAGCAGATTGAGGACTGAATTGAGAAGTAATCTCTTGACCAGGAAAGTTGTGAATCTGTAGAATTGTCTGCCTAGTGAAGTAATTGAGGCTTTGTCATTGAATTTTTTGAAGCGAAGATAGCTTTTTTTTTGAACAGGAAACGAATTAAGGGTTATGCTGCGAGAGCAGTTTTGTGGAGCTGAGGCCATGAAAAGAACAGACATGATCTTCTTTAATGACGGAGCAGGCATGAAAAGCCAGATGGCCTACTTCTGTTCATATGTCTTATGTAATGAGTCAATATGTACGCAAATCAACATGAAATGGGAATCATATAAGAGAAACTGACTCGTCTCTATACTTACAGAGAAGCAAAGAATGCAATTCATTTGGATTTTTAGAAAGATTTTGCATGAAGACTCTGTCCTAGTTTATAAAGACAAATGTTATGGCATTGGGGTTAGAATATGAATATGGTTATAGAATAGGAGAGCTGACACGAAACAGTGAGCAGTAATAAAACAATCTGTTTTCACTTGGAAGAGTCGTGGGACGTTGCATGGATTGCTGCTTGTGCACCAGCTATTCCCAATAGATGTCACATATTTGGTTGACGGAATCAACTGCAACATTTCATTTTGGCTGATGGCACAAAACGGTGTTGGATTGTAAGTGGGTGACGGTGAG
Source organism: Chiloscyllium plagiosum (assembly GCF_037043375.1). NCBI lineage: Eukaryota > Metazoa > Chordata > Chondrichthyes > Orectolobiformes > Hemiscylliidae > Chiloscyllium > Chiloscyllium plagiosum. Next base: position 69,702,020 of record NW_028270177.1, read on the forward strand.
TGAGACAATTGGATTGAATGGGAAATTAGTGGCAGATGAAGAACAATATGGGTAGATTTGACGTTGTGCAATTCGGTTTGAAAAGTAGAACGGCAGCCTGCCATTTCAAAAGGGATTGGTTAAAAGCGTTGATATTTAAAGGTGCTTATACTCCTTTCCTTGGTTTCTTCTGCGCAGACCTCCGAGGTCCATGCAGGGCATTGAGTTCTGAGGGCAGAAGTCAATAATGGGAATGGTACTGTTACACCGACCAAGTGGATATGTGTCCTCTTGAACAGGGTCGGGGTCTGGGTCGATTGGGCGTGTATTCCCTGGGTTTAGGAAGATGAGTGGAGATCTCAGTTAAATACATAAAGATCTGATATGGTGAGGCAGATTGGAAGCAGGGATGACAATTCACATGGCTGGGGCATCTAAAACAAGGGGCCAAAGTACTAGATATATGCATTTCGCTCTGCATTGTGATGAGTATAAATGTCTGCACTCGGGTGACTGGTGAATCCGCGGAATTCTCTGCAATGAAATGCTGTTGAAGACAAGGCACCGCATATAAATAAGGATTTCTCGACATGAAGGGGATAGATAGAGAGATAAGTATGGTGTGGAAATAAAGGATCAGCCATTAATATTTTTAAATAGGTATAAAGGCCGACGGACCAAAGGGTCTACTGCAGTTCCTATATTGTATTTTCTAAAGGTCAGTCACATTAAGGGATATGTGCATCGTGTGGAACAAATTGCATTGGGGTGGTGATCGGCTATGGATGAGAATGGTGAGGGTTCAGTGTGCTCAACTGACCTATTCCTTTCCCGATGTTTCTGTGCAGTCTGTCGGAAAGCTATGCAAAAGTTGTCACCAACTCACAAGGATTTGGTAGGATGTCTCTGCAGGGTCGACAAGACTGTGTTTCCCATTTCCTTTTCCGATACTGAGGTTGGTAACGTGTGTTCTGACCAGTTTTGCCCCTTAAGACCTCGGAGCAATTTGTTACAGTTGAGTGTCTTGCTTGTCTGTTGAAGTTTTCTCACATGACTCTATGTCTGGAATAATGTTGGGGCCAGACCAGGAAAGCAAGAGAGATTTGCATTTTGAAAGTACATTGTGGAAGCAAGTTGGTGTTTACAATTGGCATTGACATCAAATACATTTTCACTGACGAGATTTTAGATCTCGATATTTTATTACTTTATTTTAATTTCCATTAGCCGCCAGAGCATTAGCATGGTCTGGATGAGTAATTCAATGATAGCTCCACAACAGCGCCATATCCATGTGGGGACCAATCGTAAACCACACTGAGCTGGTTACTTCAGTATTGCTTCAAAGCTCTATGAAAAAGAACTCTCACTAGTTTGACTCTTGTGAAGAGAGTGCGGAAGTGGTAATTGGTCAGATTGTAATTGCGCTCCTCTTAGAGTGCTGGACACAGTCGAATAATTTCCACATTGCCAGGGAGATGTCAGAGTTGGAGCTGGAGTGAAACCGCTTCCCCATAAACACGGCATGTTGTCAAGCAGAAGTATTCTGATCTATTACAGGAATAGTGTCAGGGTCCATTGCCTTTGTCGTACCGACTGTGTTCAGCTGTTTCGTGATGTGCAGCGAATCGAATTGTTTGAAGACTGGCATCTGAGATTATATTGCCGTCATCCACGCAACACTTCTGGCAGAGGATGGTGCAGACACTGCATCATTGTTTTTATACCGAAGCAAAGAGCAGTTCCATTCTTTAGGCGAATGGCAAATAAATAGTCTAGTGGTGTTAGATCAGTGACGCAAGTCATGGTCTGGTAACATGACTTCCAATACTGTCACAGCAGGTGGTGAAATTCAAATTCAATAAATGTTTGCAATTAAAAGTCGAATAATGATCATGAATCCATTGTTGGTAAAACCTTTAGGGAATGCAACTTCCATCTGCACCTTGTCTGGTCCACATGTGACTCCAGACCAACAGGAATGTGGTTGACTCTTAACTGCCCACTGGACAATAAAACGTGACAAATTCAGGGACACCCTACTCCCTTGAACACTTTTCTGTTAAAAATAATATTTGTGGAACCCTCTTCTCGAGTAAGATGTTACAGAGTTGAATTCCATTTCTGACTGGATGTGGCAGGACTGCAGAGCTTCGATCTGATCTATTTGCTTTGGAATCAAAGAGATTCAAATACCAAAGACTCCGAGATGCTTTGAGGAAAAAAAGGCGTCATCTCCTCTCACTCCCAAATAAGCTTTTCGGTGTCTTGAGATTGCGTTCACGTTTTTAAGATTACCACACCCGCGGGAATAATTTCTCAGCATCTCCACTATCAAGCCTCTGTCGTTCAGAATCTTATGTATTTCAATGGAATCGTTTCTCAATTTTCTGATAACTGAGTTTATGGACGCATGGCATGCAATCTTGGCAGCAAAAGTGAAATGATTTTATAATTTATTCATGGGGTTTTGGCATTTCTGGCTGTCTGCTGGCTTTTATTCCCTATACGTAGCAGGTCTGGAGGAAGCGGTGCGAAGTTGCTTTCTTGAACGGTTGGATTCCATTTTGTGCAGTTAAATGCACACTGCTGTAAAGAAAGGAGTTCCAGGATTTTCGAACATTGGCACTTTTTTGGAACTGATGCTTGTTCAAGCCAGGGTGGTAAGTGGTTTGATGTGAATTTTTCAATTGGTGGTTTTCCCATTTATCTGCTGCACTTTGCATTCCAGATAAGAGTGCTGTGTGTTCAGAAGTTGCTTTGTATGGAATTTCTGCCATGTATCTTGTCTATGGTATGCAGTGCCACTTTCGGTCGTGGAGACAGGGAATTTGTTGCTGTGATGCTGAGCAAGCTGCACTGCAAGTTTATTCTACCTAAATATTGAGCGCACATCTGCACCATGTGGTTACACATTGCCTGTTTGAAAATTTTATTTTAGTTCAGATTGTTTACTTTCTTGCAGGAGTTTCGTTTAAAAATAAACACAAAACTGTGGACAACCTCAGCTGGATGGAGAGAACAGATGCAGGAAAACAGCAGGAGTCATTCCTTGCCCATTAGAAAAGGAGTATTGTCGTATTTCTACTCCTTCTTGTCCTTTCAGTCTTTTTCCTCACGTAGACTCCTCGTTCCATTATTTGCTGCATCTAATCTTGGTTCTCAATTACTTGGATTTATTCATTAATTGAATTTTTTAATCACTGGATATTTAGCGGCATACTTTATCTGGTCTCTGAACTTTTTCTGTGTCACCACATAAATAAATGCATTTGTGCAGCAGCATAAATACAATTAGTTCAAAGAGACGATAAACAGCATAATCCAATGAATAACCAGTATTAAAGTCATATAAAATACAGCCCAACCAGAGGAGTATGAAGCTGGCAGATATGGCAAAGAGTAAAATAACAGACTTCTTTCTGACTCTCTACCTCTGGATCGTTCTCTATTTTTCTCCGATTCCCCAATTCCTCATGCACCTTAATAGCCTGGAAGATGTGTCTGACAGTCAGAATATTGAGAAAGAGAATAAAAATGAATGGAAACATTGGTGTTAAAAATTGTTCAAAATATCTGAAACTTATCCACCGACGGTCATAATAATAACTGGACCAGACATGACAGTACCATTTAATGTTGTTTATAATCGTTCCAGGTTTAACTCAAAAGTACGTGGGAATGTTCTTTAACGAAAAGAAAATACAGATGATTGCTGGAACCCTCATTACAGTTTTCTTTGTGCAAGACGTAGTTTTCATCTGATGAAAACAAATGGCGACAAATCGATCGAAAGAAAAGGCAACAGTGAACCAGACAGAACAGTCAATGGTCAGGTGGTGGAGGACATTGATAAGACTGCAAACCGGAGTGGTGCTCAGGAAACACCGTGGATAATAAAATTTTTGAAATCGAAGTTGTACGACATAAAATACAATGAATAGTAGATCAGACGTTGCCATGGACACCAGGTAGATAGTGCTGCATGTGGAAATATCACATTTGCCTCGAGCTGAAATTACAATCACCACGAGACTAACTGTAAGAGAAAGGACAAGAAGAGATTTCAAGTTGCTGATGGAGCATTATTCATGTACACTGGATGGAAAGACAGAAAGATGATTGTTGTACCCTGTAATATGAAGTTTAAAGGAGCTGAACCACATAACAGAAAACACGTTCTAAATGGATCATTTGCACTTGTAAAAGACATAGTGAAGAATATGATCAGCGGATTGCTCATGAAAACACGATCATGTATTCTTTTTTTGGTGTCGGCAGTGGTTGATTTCATATGCTTCACAGACTACACAGACTGGCTGGGGTTTCCCATATGACCACAACATCCACCACAAAGACACTTTGGATCAGTTAAGCAAAGAATGGGAGACACCCTACATACATATGGATTGCAAAATTTCTGCATTTCGTTTTGAAGCCAACGCTTGTCACTTATCTGACTAAACGAAATTTTATCTTACTGTATATTGGCACAGACCTCTTCCTTACCTAATGCATCATACATGGTGCTAACCATTGTGCAATCACAAGAAAATATCTTTTATTTGGAAATGATGGTGGAAAGAAATGCATTGCTGAGGCAGATACAGATTTTGGGGCCTAATATATGACCGTGAATAGTTGCTGCAGCGATGTTCGACAGTTGAGATGATTGTGTTACAGCAGCCGAAACCATTTTCATCTGTGGTCAGGATGAAACCAGGTAGAATGAGATTACCAGAATATAATCTCATTTAGTTCTTTGTTTTTTGAGACTGCCTTATTGTGAATCACTATTTGTGATTTGTATGTGAAAGAATTGAATGTTTTTTCAGGAATTAGAATTTAACTGTAAAAATAGGCACAATTTATTGATAAACAGAAAGCCAATCCTACGGTAAATGCAAGGCAAACAGTCCTAAGTGAGGCGCACGACAGATTTAACATGTGAATATTGGGAAGGTCACTGGTCATCGTACAAAATACAACAAGAAAGTGACAGAGTTTGAGCCCCAGAGAGTCGGAATGTTTGCCATTATGACGCTAAAAGAAGAGAAATGCTTATAAATCAGGAAATTGGATTTGTAAGATTTGAAGTGGCATGGGGTATGACAGATAGGTAGAGAAAACACAGCGTTTTGTGATGTGATTACGGAAATGATATTTCCACGAATGATGGAGACTGCAACTGAGGTTCATTAATGTGTACTGTTCATTCAGGGTTAGAACACTTCGTAAATGGAAAGGCTTAATTCGATGTGATGCACTTATAGTCATTTATTGGATATAGCTGTAATATTGCAGCTACTGAATTTAGTTATTTGTTGAAACAGACTTTTTTTCCGATTGCTATTCGTATTTTTATTTTTATATGTTGCCTTAAAACTGATTGATGCACCCAGTTCTCATCGAGAGCTCTTCCTCCTAATGAAGCCACACATCACAAAGTGAAGGGCAGCGATCTCTGAACAATTAACTGTAGGCAGATTATGAATTGCAGATTTAACAGTTGTTAATCTTATTCTAACCAGATACAGAATGCAAGTCGTGACAACATTTCCAACTCTATATCCATACTTATTAATGTTCAGATAAGACATTCGTGTAGCCATGGAGCACAACTTGTCTGAACCTTTCTAGAAGATTAATCAGCATCAAAAAAATTGCTTGAATCAACATGATTATGTCTTCATGGAATTTTGTTGAATGACCGTTATTGCTTTCGGAAAATATTGCATCTCTTTATCTTCAATGGGACATTTCATTTTGTAAACTTAGCATCAAACATAATCAACCAGTTGCGACTATTTTCCTAGTAGCAAACCATTGTATATTTACAAACTGCATTGAGAACTTCATCACTGGACAGTACAGAAATGAGGATGGTCATCCAAACGAAGCACTCACTGTTTCATATTCTTATGGTCATAGTTACCTTTGCAGTCACTCTGTCACTGGAATTGGGTGTCAATTTATTGACCCACATGCAATATAGGTCTACATTAAAAGATACTCTTAGCAAAACTTACAATTGGACTCACAGATAGTCTCCTGTCAGTGCTCCACACTTACGATCATGCTACATTTACAGGTCTCCACAGAAAAACAAGAATGCTGTGTCATAAGTTTCTATTTGAGCAGTTTCCCACACTCAGTGCAATTCGACAATAGAATATCCTCCTAATATCATGTGACCACTGGAGCCAGAGGATCCGGGCTGAAATTCGTGATCCTTGTTCAGTACAATTACACAATCAGTAAGCACTTCAAACAGAGTCATTCCTGGAGATCCAGATCAATTGCACACAACATTCCAGTCGATCGCGGGATAATATAGAGTGCCTGAAAGCTGCAGACAAAAGGTTTTCTTTATTACAGTTGAGAAGTTACACGACAGAAATGGTGCAGAAATATTAACGGCAAACATTAATATCGCACATGAAGAACTCATACTGCCCCAGTCCAGTGCCCATTAAGTGAAGGGATAAATATAACCATTATGTATGTCGATGGATCAGCATTCAGACAGCACTCCATATCAGGGTGTAAGATACTCTGGAGAAGGAAAGACCAAACTTCGCGACACGATTATACTCCAAGAATGCATCGCAGAATGTTTTTGCCCCAGAACTCTCAGTCTACTGTGTTGTACTAACCTCTGGCATTATGATAGTAATCTTTGTTCTCTGAAACTTACAGAGGCTTATTGGGTAAGAAATAAAATTTATTTGACTAACAAGTCTGCATTTTCCTTCAAGTGAACCATTTTGGATTGGAAGAAGACAGGCCATTATTGCATCAAATTGCCTGATCCACTCCCGTGATGTAACAAACCCTGTGTCACATGTATCCCAGCAAGCAGTGTTGATGTGGCAACCCTGACATTTGGGCAAAACAGCAGGTCCCTGTATTCTTACTTCACTCTCACCAGCAAGATATTCTCTACCCCTCAATTGTCTCAAAGCATTCTGGGATAGCTCAGCACCTCAATGTGATATTCAATAAATCACCTCACTTTAAACAGTGATTCGAAAACCATGAAACATTTCATCGAAGCAGAAGGAGCTGAACATGCTGAACTGCCCGGCGTGGGGTCAATGCCCAGAATGCTCATCCTCACCCAGCACAGGTTTAGTCATAAACAAGTTCCCACAAAGTAAACACAGGTGAGTACTTTTTCCCACTCACCTCTGTTTTCCACTCATTCAGAGAACAAGGAACAGGTGACGTTATTAAGAAGTAGGTTGGCTCAAATCGGCTCAAGATCTTGAACTGCATCGATATAGCATCGATATAGCAAAGCAATTACAACTGTTGGCATTTATATCTCTGTGGTGTTAATCAAAATCACTGCTTGGACAGATACGCCAAATGAAAATCGCATTGATGCCCCACACCATGTGACAAAGAGCGTCATTCAAAGCAGGGTCGACAAACGGTACATATTAGTTTCGCAGTGCGCTGCCAATGGATTAGAAATCAATTGGTGACTCTGATACATTGTCTAACTCACCAATCACCTCAATTCTGAACATCAGCACACGCAGCAGGGCTGAATTCTACTCCGTTTTTCCAGATATTCGTGAGCCTTATTGGAACCTTGGAGCAGTAAAATAAAATGAAATATCTTAAATTGTACTTCAGTCACCCCAAACCGACTACTCTTCCATCTGGGAAAATCTATTGTTCCACACAATCTCCAAACTTCTGAGTCCTCTGGATGGGGTACAATAATAGGAATTTATCAAAATTGACGGAGACCTGCAGTCCAATGTATAACACGACGGTTTCACAGTAAATTGGTCTAAATTATATCCCGGATGTTCATCTCCAAAATGTCAGAACCGGAAAAATAACAGCGAGGATAATAAAAATAATTATAAACATAAACGTAAATTCAGATCCAAATACGGAGTAACAATCCCAATCAAATGCCCTTATATGCCATTCATATAGACCAGTGTCGTTTGAGAACCATCGAAGTATAACACAACAAAGGGAAAGCGGGAAATATCTTGTTTGACAAACTGTTTCACCACTGTTGGATTGCTGCTGCCACAAAATTCAAGATCTCATTATTTTTAATATTCGACTCCGCCCTACTGTACTGTGCATCTTTCGATAAATAACACTACTCACATGTCTTTTGTAGAAACAAACAATCCAGAAAGACTGGATTTCGGGCCTGTGCCCGAAACGTCGAATCTCCTGTTCCCTGGATGCTGCCTGACCTGCTGTGCTGTTCCAGCAATAAAGTTTCAACTTTGATCTCCAGCATCTGCAGACCTCACTTTCTCCAATCCAGAAAGACACATCGTATTTGGAACCCTGTGCTCAACACCCCTCCCAGCAATCTGTCCTCACATATATCGTGGCCCACACATCCACGGATTGACGAAAACAAACAAGATGTTCAAAGAAATCTGTGCTGACACTCACTTGTCACTCCGTAATGACATACTCAAACAAAACATTGCCCACCCGATATCTGCTCTCCCATTTGGAACAGGATACCTGAGAGAGATCCACCAACAAAATAGCTTTGCATCAAGGAATTCGAAACACCTTACTCAGAGGTTACTAAGATGTCGGTCGTTACAAAAACCATCTGACTGATAGTAGGGTTTGAACTACCACGGAGAGAGAACGGTCTTCCTCAACACTCTATCGACCAACCAGGGCCAGTGCTCATTCAAAATCCAACAGTGTGGCCTCAGTGCCAACCCATTCTGCGCGGTATAGAGAAACAGGCAATGCTTCACATTACTGAGGAGCCTCCTAATCAATAAACTATTCACTTTAAAATCAGTAACTGGGGACATTGTCATCTGCCATCGGTATTTGCCATGCTAAATGGAAAGGAAGTAACTATTAATCATAGAGTGGAAATAAGTATGATTTAATGCAGAGATTTGTAAAACTGAATTGTTTCAAGACTTACCAGGAATACCAAAAATCGCAAAGACGGTATAGTATAGTTTTTCGATAATTATCCTTTGAACATATATTTTGCTGTTTGTGAAATAGCCTCTGATGTCCTGCTGCTGACAATATGTCTGAATTGGAGAATTACCTGGCGCTGACACAGTTCAAAAGATATTATTTTATATCATGTGATGCCCCACTGGGAAACATTGAATTTTTATCCAACATTTTTAACAAACAGTTTATGACGGAACGTTTATTTTAAATTTGTTGTGGTTCTGTTCGCCGAGCTGGAAGTTTTTGTTGCAAACGTTTCGTCCCCTGGCTAGGCGACATCATCAGTGGTTGGGAGTCTCCTGCGAAGCGCTTCTTTGATGTTTCCTCCGATGTTTATAGTGGTCTGTCCCTGCCGCTTCTGGTTGTCAGTTTCAGCTGTCCGCTGTAGTGGTTGGTAGATTGGGTACAGGTCGATGTGTTTGTTGATGGAGTTTGTGGATGAATGCCATGCCTCTAGGAATTCCCTGGCTGTTCTCTGTCTGGCTTGCCCTATGATAGTAGTGTTGTCCCAGTCGAATTCATGTTGCTTGTTGTCTGCGTGTGTGGCTACGAAGGAAAGCTGGTCGTATCGTTTCGTGGCTATTTGATGTTCATGTATGCGGATTGTTAGCTGTCTTCCTGTTTGTCCTATATAGTGTTTAGTGCAGTCCTGGCATGGTATTTTGTACACTACATTCGTCTTGCTCATGTTGCGTATTGGGTCCTTCGTTCTGGTGAGTTGTTGTCTGAGCGTGACTGTTGGTTTGTGTGCCGTTATGAGTCCTCGGGGTCGCAGTAGTCTGGCTGTCAGTTCCGAGATGCTCCTGATGTATGGTAGTGTGGCTAATCCTTTTGGTTGTGGTATGTCCTCGTTCCGTGGTCTTTCTCTTCAGCATCTGTTGATGAAGTTGCGCGGGTATCCGTTTTTGGCGAATACCTTGTATAGGTGTTCCTCTTCTTCTTTTTGCAGTTCTGGTGTACTGCAGTGTGTTGTAGCCCTTTTGAATAGTGTCCTGATGCAGCTTCGTTTGTGTGTGTTGGGGTGGTTACTTTCATAGTTTAGGACTTGGTCTGTGTGTGTGGCTTTCCTGTATACCCTTGTAGTGGATTCTCCGTTCGGTGTTCTCTGTACCATCACGTCTAGGAATGGGAGTTGTCTATCCTTTTCTTCTTCTCTCGTGAATCGGATTCCTGTGAGTGTGGCGTTGATGATCCGGTGTGTTTTTTCTATTTCCGTGTTTTTAATGATTACAAACGTGTCATCGACATATCTGACGCAGAGTTTGGGTTGAATTTGTGGTAGGACTGTTTGTTCTCACCTTTGCATAACTGCCTCTGCTATGAGTCACGAGATTGGTGATCCCATGGGTGTTTCGTTGATTTGTTCGTATATCTTGTTGTTGAATGTGAAGTGTGTTGTGCGGCACAAGTCCAGTAGTTTAAGTATGCCGACTTTGTTGATAGGTTCAGAGTCCTGTTTTCTGTTCTGTATGTCCAGTAGGTTGGCTATTGTTTCTCTGGCTAGGGTTTTGTCAATCGAAGTGAACAGTGCCGTCACGTCGAATGATATCATGGTTTCTTCTTTGTCTATGTGTCTATATCTGATGATGTCCAAGAATTCCTGTGTTGATTGTATGGAGTGTTTGGATCCGCTGACCAGGTGTTTCAGTTTCTGTTGTAGTTCTTTGGCCAGTTTGTATGATGGTGTCCCTGGCAGTGATACTATGGGTCTGAGTGGGATGTCTGGTTTGTGTACTTTAGGTAATCCATAGAATCTGGGGGTGTTGTTGCTTTCCGGTTTCATTCTTTGTAGGCCAGCTCTGGTTATCTGCCCGTTTTTTGTAGATTCCTTAGTGTTTTATTTATCCTATTGGTGAGTTGTGGTGTGGGGTCAAATTCCTTCATTTCGGAGGTGTTGATATCTGTAAGTAGTTGTTGTACTTTTTGGATGTAATCAGATTTATCTAGGATGACCGTCATTCTGCCTTTATCTGCTGGTAGTATGATTATGTTCTTATCGTTTCTAAGTGATTTCAGTGCTTCCCTCTCCTTGGTGTTGAGGTTATGTGTTTGTCTTTTCCTTATTATCATAGGTACGACAGTTTGTCTCACTGTTTGTTGTGTCTCTTCTGTCCGTCCATTGTTCCTGAGTGTGCATTCTAGTGCTGCTAGGAAGTCTGCTGTCTTGGCGTCCCTGCGGTTGTAGTTGAGTCCCTTGGCCAGTATTGTTCTTTCCGTGTCTGTGAGCTGTCTGTGGGAGAGGTTATTAACCCAGGTGTGTGTTGTAGTGTCCTCTTTGTTGTGTGTTAGTTTGGCCATTTTTTCTTTTAGTGCCGTTTTGTGCGGTGTGTTGTCCTGTTCTGTCCTATGGTGACAGCCTGTTCTATGGTCCGGGTCCATTCTTGATTCGTGGTTTCTAAAATTAACGACTTTTGGCGCGCAATTTCATGTCTGTATCTGTGAAGTCGGTTGTGCGTGCCTGTGATCATTACCTGGATCATCCTGACTCCGTTCTGATTGGCTGTTTCCCTGGCTTGTGGGTTGTTGACTGGTGGTCTGTATCTGACACATTGTGGAAGGATTCGATTCTTTCTGCATTCGTGTAGGAACCGGAGTTGTTCGTATGTGGCGCTTAGTCGGTTAGCGCAGGATTCCCATTTCCTGGCTTGTCTCAGTGTCTCTCGCCCGTAAGTGTTCAAAGTTTGTGCGAAGATTTGTAGCTCGGGTGCTCGTTGTTGTGGTTCTGTTCGCCGAGCTGGACGTTTTTGTTGCAAACGTTTCGTCCCCTGGCTAGGCCTCATCATCAGTGCTTGGGAGCCTCCTGCGAAGCGCTTATTTGATGTTTCCTCCGGTGTTTATAGTGGTCTGTCCCTGCCGGTTCCGGTTGTCAGTTTCAGCTGTCCGCTGTAGTGGTTGGTATATTGGGTCCAGGTCGATGTGTTTGTTGATGGAGTTTGTGTCATAGTGCAAGCCAGACAGAGAACAGCCAGGGAATTCCTAGAGGCATGGCATTCATCCACAAACTCCATCAACAAACACATCGACCTGGACCCAATATACCAACCACGACAGTGGACAGCTGAAACTGATAACCGGAAGCGGCAGGGACAGACCACTATAGACACCGGAGGAAACATCAAAGAAGCGCTTCGCAGGAGACTCCCAAGCACTGATGCTGTCGCCCAGCCAGGGGACGAAACGTTTGCAACAAAAACTTCCAGCTCGGCGAACAGAACCACAACATATATTCACTTCTATTAACTTTAACATAAGCTTTTAGATAAAAATGCTTCTGAAATGGTTAATAAATCTTGAATGAAATGCACTAACTTTGAGTTTGTTTGATTCTTTCATCCAGTCCAATAAGTAAAAAATACATTTTCCCAAGTTTACACGTCCCACTCCCTTCCCAGCAAACCCTTTTCACTTGATCTGTCCAGTTGTGTTTCATCCAGTCATAAGGTTAATGCTGCGCCACCAAGTGGACCACTAATATAAATGCATCTTTCACACTGTCTGTCTTATAGAATTCTCCAGAGGCAGAATTATGAGACACCATTTCCTCTTAAGCACAAATCGTCACATGTGATAATAAAAATCAGGAACATTGCTCCACAGAAACGTATAAGAGGCAGGCAATGGAATTAGAAAGTTGAATCTGTTTAAAAACTAAAACTAAAAGTGCTCCCAATGTCAGGACAGCCTGGGTTAGTAATGCATAACTCGACACCCCAAATGTCCAACTAAACGTTCATCAGCCAAAAATGTCAACGTTCAGTCACATATGCAGGCACAACACATGAACAAACCAAGGGTTGATTCTCTCAAGTGGAGTTTTTCTCACATATATGACTCATGGAGCATAAATTCTAGGATCTATTTGACACACCACACCTCTCAAATCACATTAAGTGAGGCTGTGATATGTTTTGTACAGGAAAATTACTCAACAGAAACCCTCAAAAATTATAAATCACAGCTCGATTTCGATCAGGCAAGGCAGAACTCAGATGTACAGTCCGAATTCAGCACCAATCATTGCAACTGTTTGCAGAGTCTGGATCTGATCTGGTCTCGAGTCTCTGAAGACGTCTCTACTGGTCATAGTTTATTAGTTCAGGAAGCTATATATGTAGTAGGAATCCCTAATGAAAACAATTGTAGATTTTTCAAATAATCCATCAATTTACATTTGCCTCCGCCAAATCTGATATCGAGAACACCCAACGATCTGTAACTACTCGAGGCCTGATAAGAAATTCACACAACAAAGCTTTCCCATGTATTTTAATTTATCATTTCATCGTTAAACATGAAATTTATACCTCTGCAAGGGACAAATGATCAACTTAAATACAGACATTTACACACGTATGCCTTCTCAAATTTGAAATGAACTGCTCATTTGAAGAAAATCGGCACACACAGAGGCTCTCCCTAAACGGTTAGAACATTAGTCGCATATGTTGTAGTTCTCTTCGCCGAGCTGGGAATTTGTGTTGCAGACGTTTCGTCCCCTGTCCAGATGACATCCTCAGTGCTTGGGAGCCTCCTGTGAAGCGCTTTTGTGATGTTTTCTTCGGCATTTATAGTGGTTTGAATCTGCCACTTCCAGTTGTCAGTTCCAGCTGTCCGCTGCAGTGGTCGGCATATTGGGTCCAGGTCGATGTGCTTATCCACAGATCAATCACAACTGCTGTTTCAAAGCATCACGCCAGGCAAAACGCGAATGTACCTTGAATGTCATAATTAATCCTGAGTCCGCTGCACATTTTACAGCAGTAGAAATTATCTAAAGCATTCACTGCATTCAAGTAAGTTTCACTTTATCTTGTTTTGTGATATTTCGATTGCCAATTATATTTAGAAAGTGCCTGAATGCTCTGAATTCTTCTTCAGCTGGAACCGTTTCTCTCTAAGCGAATCTACCAAAATGTATCAGGGATTTAAGGGTTCAATCAAATTAAAAATTCCTATTCAGCAGATAACAGTTCTAATTTCTCAAAGTCGATGAGATGGATCATCCCAGGAACACTGTTGCGAATCAGTCATGCACCCTCTCTCATGACTTTGCATTTTTTTTTGCAAAAATGTAGCACCTGAAACTGGATGCAATATTCCAGGTGAGACAACGGCCTGTTTTATTTCAGTTTAACAGAATTCCTTTGTGCTTGTTGTCTGCAGCACTATTTATAAAGTTGGTATTTATTTGTTCTTCTGTCGACATGTCATGGTACATTCCCTGATTTGAGCATACATACACCGATGATCCTCTCCTTCTGCTCACCTTTGCATTTACACTTTTACTATTATATGTTCTTCTGAGTTCATCACAAAATAAAGAAGCACGTCACACCTTCACGAGATTGAGATATATCTGACACAAGGAGGTCGTTACTGGAACATCTGCTCCTTTCTATTTGATGTCCTTCCCTGCAACATCTGTAAAAATTTGAAGTTCTACCTTGTTCTTCCAACATCGCAATAAATGACCTTAAATTGTTATTCATTTGCCTTCTATAATTGTGCCTATTGGACCGAGGCAGAGGTTGTAACAACAAGTACACCAAGCATTGAACTCCGAGGATGTAGATGAAAAGGCAACTTACATCCTGAAAAAGCAAACTTCTGGTAACAAATATTTGACTACTACAAAACAGCGAATGGGATGAGTTGGATTTCATAAAAAAAGCAAATAGAAAATACTCTGAATGTACAGCAGCTCAGACAAGACCTGAGCAGTGAGAATGAAGTTAGTTTTTCTTCTGGTATGTGCTATATCCAGAATTTGCCTTATGCACAATGTACCTTTATATTTCCCATCACCAAGTCACCTATTATGTTTTCTATTTTCAGTTATTAAGGATAACTAGATTAATTTATGAACAGAGTCCTGTAAGGTCAACTCACACCAACAAAAGGTGATGCAAAAGTCGGAAGATCTAGAAGGCGCTTCCCGTCAGTTTTTTTTCCTGTCCTGAAATAGTACTGCTGAACTAAGAGAGGATATTTCTGAGGGATGGTCCAGTAAAGCTAAGTAAATGGAAGTTAGAAAAAGAAGGCGATGGTATTGTAATAGACTCCCCCTGTAGTCAGAGTGAAGTTGAAGAACAAATATGTAAAGAGATCTCATTTATATGTAAGAATAATGGAGTTGTAATAATAGTGCATTTTAACCTTCCAAACATAAATTGGGACAGCCATAATGTTAACGACTTGGATGGTGAGGAATTTGGCACATGTGCACAACAAATGTTTCTTAATTAATATGTAGATGCAAGCACCACAGAGGAAAAACAAATTCACCTTATCTTGTGATACAAGGCAGGGCAAGTGATTGAAGTGCTTGTAGCGGAGCAGTTTGGGGCCAGTGACTATAATTCAATTAGTTCGAAAATACTTATGGAAAGGATAGGTCTTGTATAAAAGTTAAAGTTTCTCATTGGATTCGGGGAAACTTTGATAGTATGAAACAAAAACTTCCAAGAGTTAATTAGAATAAACTGTTTGCAGGTAAAGGGAGAGCCAACAAGTGTGAGGCTTTCATAAGTGAGATAACAAAACGTCAGCGGCATTGCGTTCCTGTTAGAGTGACGGTAAGGCTGGTAAAAGGAGGAAACAATGGAGAAATAAAGATGCTAATGTTCTGGTTAAGAATAAAAATGAGTTGTATATTAGATATAGACAAATGAGATCAAGTGAATTTCCTGAAAAATATAAGAGTTGTAGGTACATTTTTAAAACGAGAAATCAGGAGGGAGAAAAGGGATATGATATGATATATGATATATGAAGATTGTACCAACCTTCACCACTTCCTCTGGCAACTCATTCCATACATGCAACATCCTCTGCATTAAAAAGTTGCCCATTAGGGCCCTTTCATTTTTTTCCTCTCTTAAACTAAACCTACACCTTCTAGTTCTGGACTCCCTCAACCCAGGAAAAAAATCCTGTCTATCCACTATATCTACGCCACTCAAGATTTTATACCCCGTGCCCTCAGATGCTCCAGGGAAAACAAGCAGCTTATTAAGCCTCTTCTTATTTTACTGAATGTGGCCGTGAAGATGTAGAAACCGGGAGGGAGTCCTTCATAAATCATGCTGCATTTTACATGAATGATATCATTGTTTTAATATCAGTTAGTTTAAAATCGAGGATGGGTGCCTTTTCAATTTCGAGAGCTTGCAGTTAATAGAACCTCTAAATTATTTCTGTATTTGTAATAACTTTTATCAACCCGTCAATTTACATTTAGTTGTTACAGTTATCATGTGAATTACTGCACTTCACTGAGTCCTTCACCAAAAAAATCCCCAAAGCACAATAAAGTATAACTGTAAATTCAATACTGCCTCTAATTATTACAAAATAAAAGTATGACATCAAATTGCTGGGAATGTGGTAAGCTAGTCAGATCTGAGGTCGGCAAGAATTTACAGGATGTCATTAATAAATTTAGTGTGGTGAAATAATTGGCAAACGAAATTCGACACAGATGAATGTAACGTGATGTATCTTGGTAGGAATAGTGTAGCAGGTCACTTATTCGAATTTGCACGTCTAATTGGGAGAGATAGATAAAGGGGCCTCACACAATTACACCAGTCACTAAAAAAATTGCCAAAGGAAAACGAAGACCATCAAAACACAAACAAAGCTCTAAGCTTTATGTATAAGTGGAGAGATTTGAAAGTAGGGGTATCTTGCTAAATCCCTATTAAAACTGATTTCGACTATAATTAAAAGTATTGCCTGCAGTTCCTGCTGCCACGTTATAGAATGGACAGACAAGCAGTGGAGAGGATGAAGAGAGATTTAAAAGAGTGAAACACAAATTTTTGAGTGTGTATATTTTTGGAGGAGTTTCCGTGCTGTTCCCTTCTTTCTTGAAAAGAAAAACAGGCTGAGGAGTCAAAAATTATGAAAGGTTTTGATAAGAGCAGGGGGAGAGAAAACATTTCCTCCATGGGGTAGAGCAGAAGTAGAGGTTGTCAATAACAAGAAGGAAGCATATGTCAGGTATAGACAGGATAGATCGAGTGAATACTTAGAAGAGTATAAAGGCAGTTGGAGTGTACATAAGTGAGAAATCAGGCGGGTAAAAAAGGGGACATCAGATGGCTTTGGCAAACAGAGTTAAGGAGAATCCAAGGGCTTTGATAAATACATTAAGGAGAAAAGGGCATCCAGGGAGAGAATAGGGCCCCTCAAAGCTCAGCAAGGCGGCCTTTGTGTGGAGCCGCAGAAGATGGGGCAGATACTGAGCAAGTATTTTGCATCAATATTTACTGTGGAAAAGCAAATCGAAGATATGGAATGTAGGGAAATAGCTGGTGATATCTTGAAAAATGTCCATATTACAGAGGAGGAAGTGCTGGATGTCTTGAAACGCATAAAAGTTCTCAATCCCCAGGACCTGATCAGGTGTATCCTTGAACTCTGTGGAAAGCTAGGGAAGTGATTGCAGGGCCTCTTACTGAGATATCTGTATCATTGATAGTCACAGATGAGGTGCCCGAAGCCTGGAGGTTGGCTAACGTGGTGCCACTGATTAAGAAAGGTGGTAAGGACAAATCAGGGAGCTACAGATCAGATAGTTTGATGTCAGTGGTGGGCACGTTGTTGGAGGGAATCCTAATTGTCAGGATGTACATGTAATTGGAAAGGCAAGGACTTATTAGATTATAATCAACATGGCTGTATGCGTGGGAAATCATGTCTCAAAAACTTGATTGAGTTTTGTTCAAGAAGTAACAAAGAGGATTGATGAGGGTAGAGTGGTAGACATTATCTATATGGACATCAGTAAGGCGTGCAACAAGGTTTCCCATGAGAGACTGGTGAGCAAGGTTAGATCTCATGGAATACTGGGACAACTCACCATTTGGATACAGAACTGACTCAAAGGTAGAAGACAGAGGGTGGGAGTGGAGGGTTGTTTTTCAGATTGGAGGCCTGTGACCTGTGGAGTGCCACAAAGATTGTTGCTAGGTCCATTACATTTCATCATTTATGTAAATGATTTGGATGTGAGAAGAAGAAGTATAGTTGGGTCTGTTTACAGATGACATCAAAATTGGAGGTGTAGTGGACAGCGAAGGTTACTCTAGATTATAATGGGATCTTTTTCAGATGGGACAATGAGCTGAGAAGTAACAGATGGAGTTTAATTTAGATAGGATGTGAAGTCCTGCATTTCGGGAAAGCAAATTTTATCAGGACTTATGGTAAGGTCCTAGGGAGTGTTACTGAACAAAAAGACCTTGAAGTGCCGGTTCACAGCTCCTTGAAAGCGGAGTCGCAGGCAGATAGGATAGTGAAGAAGACGTTTTGTATGCTTTCCTTTATTGGTCAGAGTATTGAGTACAGGAGTTGGGAGATCATGGTGCAGCTGTACGGGACATTGATGAGGCCACTTTTGGAATATTGTGCGCAATTCTGGTCTACTTCCTATCAGAAAAGATGTTGTGAATCTTGGAAATGTTCAGAAAACATTTACAAAGATATTGCCAGGATTGAAGGATTTAACCCATCGGGAGAGGTTGAAAGCGCTAGGGCTATTTTCCCTGAAGCATCGGAGACTGAAGGGTGACCTTAGAGAGGTTTATAAAATCATGAGGGGCTTGGATAGGATAAATAGACAATGTATTTTCCCTGGGATGGGGGAGTCCAGAACGAGAGGGCATAGATTTAGAGTGGGAGGGGAAAGATACAAAAGAGACCTAAGAGGCAACATTTTCACTCAGAGGGTGGTATATGTATGGAGTGAGCTGCCAGAGGAAGTGATGATGGCTAGTACAATTGCAACATTTAAAAGACATTTGGATAGGTATATGAATAGGAAGGGTTGGAGGGATATGGGCCACGTGCTGGCAGGTGGGACTAGACTTGGTTGGGATATATGGTCGGCATGGATGAGTTGGACCCAAGAGACTATTTCCGTGCTGTACATCTCTATGACTCTATGAGTCCCCACGAAATCCAAAAAGGAATTAAGATGAACCTGCGCTCCAAGGTCTCTTTGTTCAACAACACTCCCTAGGACCTTACCATTAACTGCCTAAATCCTGCTAAGATTTGCTTTCCCAAAATGCAGCATCTTGCATTTATTTGAATTAAACTCCATCTGCCACTTCTCACACCATTGGGCGAACTGGTCAAGATTCTGTTGTAATCCAAGGTAACCTTCTTCGCTGTCCACTACACCTCCAATTTTGGTGTCATCTGCAAGCTTACTACGTGTAACTCTTAAGCTCGGTTCCAAATAATTTATCTTACTGACAAAAATTATAGGTCCCAGCACCAATCCTTGTGGCACTCCACTAGTCACAGGCCTCCAGTCTGAAAAACAACATTCCACCACCACGCTCTGTCTTCTACCTTTGAGCCAGTTCTGTATCCGAATGGTTAGTTCACCCTGTATTTAAGATCTAACCTTGCTGACCAGTCTCCTCTGTGGAGCTTTGCCGAATGTCTTACTGAACTCCATATAGATCAACTGCACTGCTCTGTCCTCATCAATCCTCTTTATTATTTCTTCAAAAAAGCTCAGTCGAGTTTGTGAGACATGATTTCCCACGCACCAAGTCACGTTGACTATCCCTAATAAGTCCTTGCCTTTTGAAATACATGCACATCCTGTCCCTCAGTATTCCCTGCATCTTTATGCGTTTCAAGACATCCAGCACTTCCTTCTCTGTAATATGGACATTTTGCAAGGTGTCACCATCTATTTCCCTACAATCTATATCATCTATATCCATTTCCACAGTATATACTAATGCAAAATACTCGTTTGGCATCTCCCCATTTTCTGCAGCTCCACACAAAGGCCGCTTTGTCGATCTCTGAGGGGTCCTATTCTCTCCCGACTTACCCTTTTGTTCTTAATGTATTTGTAAAAACCTTTTGGATTCTCCTTAATTCTATCTGCGAAAGCTATCTCTTAAATATACTCCTCCTGCTGTTATTCTCTTTTTAGGATTCACTCGATCTATCCCGTCTATAACTTACATATGCTTACTTCGTTTACTTAACTAAACCCTCAATATCTTACCTGGATAGGTGCAGCTCTGACAATCCTGAACAATCCTTGACACAAAGCTGCCTGCCTGTTTGGCACCACATCCACAAACATTCAGTCCCTCCATCACCAGCACTCAGTGGCAGCAGTTATTACACTACATGGTGCACTGCAGAAATTAACCAAAGATTCCAAGACAGCATCTTCCAAACACACAACCACTTCCATCCAGAAAGACAAGGGGAGCTGGTACTTGGGAGCACCATCATCTGCAAGTCCCCTCCAAGCCACTCACCATCCTGACTTGGAAATATATCGCCATTCTATCACAGTCGTTGGGTCAAAACCCTGAAATTCCCTCCCTACTGGCATTGTTGGTCAACCCATAGCACGTGGACTGCAGAAATTCAAGAAGGCAGCTCACCACTACCTTCTCAAGGGCAATTAGGGATGGGCTATCATTGCTGGACAGTCCCACAAATGAATAAACAATAAATCACCATTGTATGAAACGAATTGAGTATTAACAATATTCCAAATCCTTTCACACAAACACACACAGAAACGTCTCAAGTGTAAAGCACTGAACGTAAATATTTTTTCTCGCATGGCCTCTGTTCAATTTTAGCTTGACTGCACTGAAATAGCTGTGTTCATAATCCTCCCGCTTGGTGAAGTTCCGTGCGCTAACTGGAGGGATGTTAAATGAATCATTAATGGCCTCAGCAGAACCTGCCAACCTGGCCCTGGCAACATTGTGTACACTCCGCCTCCCATGGCCTCTTCTACTCATTTGCTTGTATTTCCAGTTCCAGTAATGACTGAGATCGTGGATAGGAGGCTGTTCTAGTATGCAGGTGGGATACGCAGCTGTTAGCTATATGGTCTTGTTTAGGTGGGACATCCTGAGTCTTCAGGCGTGCCTCTCGTATTCAGGACATGGTATCCCACACAATGGAGGACCCACCTACTGCTAATAAAATGCCAGCATTGATGGGAACAGACTCCACATTGTCCAACTGAGTGGCCATCCTTTCCCTGTTTTGAAATCAATAAAATACCATTCAGATGGAAATATAAGAGGCACTGCAACTCCTTCCTTCCCTTCGGTGAAAGTGTGGACTGCAGATGCTGGAGATTTGAGTCAAGATTAGAGTGATTCGGGAAAAGCAGAGCAGGTCAGGCATCATCCGATGAGCAGGCTTCACCATTCCTGATGAAAGGCTCGATTTTCCTGCTCCTCAGATGCTGCCTTACATGCTGTACGTTTCCAGCACCACTCTAATCTTGACTCTTTCCTTCCCTTGAAATTTTACAGCCTATTATCCACCTCATGACCTTGCAGCCTGTCCCTGCAGGGCTGATAGAACCCAGTCTGATTAATGTAAACCTGGTTCAAATATACAAGAACATGAAAGTGTGGCAAACTGGTCAAAATTGATAAAGTCTGACAAAAACAGCCTTCACCAATTCTGAAATTCAGAACTGTGACTTGGGCTGAGATCCATAAAAATGGAAGAAGTACAGAAACATCCATTGTCATACATCAGAAACAATTTTCTCTGAATGGCAATGTATAGTCCACTATTTGGAATGTATCAGTGCATTTGAAAAGCTGATGAGAAACAGCAATAGTTTGCATCAGATGTGCACACAGTTTGAAGTTGTTTCTTGCCTCAGTTTTGCTAGAGGTTTCACAGATCCATTCCAATTAGCATGAATTAAATCTTCCAAAGTGAGCATTAAATTCTTTTATTTATGAGGCGCTTTAACTGCAAATGATGTACTGATTGCCAAACAGGAGAAAGTTATTGGCATGTACCAGAAGAGTTAGGAAGGATGACGAGACACGTGAAACAGGGGCTTTCAAAAAGAGTGAATGAGTTCTGGAGGTCATCTGAGGAAGTGATTAATAGAATAAAGCCAATTAAGGGGGCTCGGTCATAAACATGGACAAAAGGAAGAAATACAACAATCAGAGAACCAATAAACAGGGTTTTTATATAGAGGGTAGAAGACAGTGCGTGGATCAAGGCCATGAAGAATTTGAAGATATACATAAGTTTAAATTTAAAACATTATAGAGCAGTGAGCCAGTTAAGATCTCAGTCCTTTCTCGATAAACACAAATTTAAGTTTACCAGCCTTGTCCAAACAACATTAAATGGGACTTGTATTTGCGCTGTGCATATCTCATGATTTCACAAAATATCGCCCTTTTATGAATGGAATAAAGTGCATAATTTTCGAAAATTGATCATCACTGTTAACTGCAATGTATTAAATTGCAGTTAACAGTAATGATCAATTTTCGAAAATTATCTTCCAACATCCAGACTGATACAATGGTCAAAGCAGATTTCTGAGAACAGAATAGGTTTTTCAGAGGGTTAAACCATTTCGAGTCCTAAACCGAGATTCCGTTTTACTCATATCAGCTGTATGTTGGATACCCCATTTGCAAAGAGTTCACATATTCAAATACAAATGTTGGGTATTGCTTTAAAATACCGCGTGTCCTTTTCCAGTTTTTTAAAAATCTTACTTTAATCAGGATAGCTGCAGGAATATCGATATAAAGGGGAACAATATTTTACTCTGCACAAGAAAAGAGTTCTGATGGGTTGGAAAGTGCACCATGATTGATGGAGATGTTATCAATGGTAAATGGACCAGTTAGATGAGGATGGACA
The DNA here is from genome assembly GCF_037043375.1 of Chiloscyllium plagiosum. NCBI lineage: Eukaryota > Metazoa > Chordata > Chondrichthyes > Orectolobiformes > Hemiscylliidae > Chiloscyllium > Chiloscyllium plagiosum. The sequence goes on from NW_028270177.1 coordinate 69,724,682, forward strand.
GTTGACAGCTTACCGTTGATAAATATTAAAAGGGCAGGTTGACTGATTAGTCAAGGTATTGTCCTGCCAAATAAAACAGAATGGAAACCATCGATTTGTTGAATCAGAACAAACAACAAGGCTTGGCAGTTCTCGTCCAATCTCTATGCTTTTATCAATCAGCACTCGTTACCTCGAGAGTTTGAACGTTTTCTCCCTTTGTGTTGCTACTGTTGAAAATATCCTGATCAATAAAGGCTTCCTTTTTTTTCCATCAATACTCAAATGTCTAAGTAGCACTCCAGATTGCAGGTGAATCTTAACCAAAAAGTGTAGGGTTTACAATTAACTTGGAGAGTTTTGCACTGATCTTAGAGGAACACAAGCAACAATGTCCTTGTGGAGAGAGAAGAACGGCAGCATTACATTGCCTTTGAGTAGATACAGCAAGAATTGCAAGCCACTGAGGAACAGAAATAAATAGAAACACACCACACACACATTGACACAACACACAATTATTTTAAGCAACAAAGCTGGTAAAAGAGAAAATGCTGGAAAATCTCAGCATGTCTGGCAGCATCTGTCAGGAGAGAAAAGAGCTGACGTTTCGACTCTAACTGACCCTTTATCAAAGCTTTGACAAAGGGTCAGTTAGACTCGAAACGTCAGTTTTTTTCTCCTTACAGATGCTGCCATACTTGCTGGGATTTTATAGCATTTTCTCTTTTGGTTTCAGATTCCAGCATCTGAAGTAATTTGCTTTTATAAAGCTGGCAAAAGTATTATCTCTTCGAGAAATTGTTGACCTGCAGAAATATTAAGTGTTATTCTGAATATTGAGTGTGGCACCAAAAAATACCCTTGTGAAACCAACAGTTTGAAAATCTAGCCCTCATTGGTTTGCAGCAGTTGAAGCGTTTGTCATACGATTTAGTGCCCTGTTCAGTTCCTATGCTGTTATGTGACCATATATTCAGATATTTTGAGAAGCAGGTATCAGCATGCAGTTGAAAGTGAGCAGAAGCAAGGCTATCATCTCGACAGCACAAAGGAGATCCCACACGCATTGGCTTTTTATTAAAATAGTGGGGTGATATTTAACTGGTGAAAGCCAATACAAGAGGAAATAAATGGGAAGAGAGGAACCACTTCCACAATTTCATCTAATCAAAAAGTAAGCGATACCTGATCACCAAAATCAGCTGCCATCTTTTGAAAAGATGCAAGAAGCCCAATGAAGAGATAGTACAGCTTTAACTTGAATCTATATCGCATTATTTCAACAGATTTAGTCATTGCCTTCCATCAGATATTTTATCCTCAAGCTGCATAATTTTGACAGAGAAACATTGGTTCTGCTCACAGATCAGAGCCGAATAGGACAAAACCACTTCATAATTAATCTCGAGAAACTGTATCAATGGGAGTTTGGGGTTGCAGTGCCTCTGTATTCTGAGCTTCGACTGCAATCTCTTCCCATTCCCTAGTTTTTCTGGGTACGTTGTGGTTCCAGTCTTTTTGTATTTCATCATTCCTGACACAAAATGTCAACAAGTAAATAAGGGTCGAGGACACATTGAATTTGGAACTGGGGAATGAACCCGGCCAGTTGTTAGATTTGAAGGTAGGTGAGCACTTTAGTGACAGTTTCCACAATTCGGTTATATTTACTTTAGGGCTGGAAACGGATGTGCATATACCGCATAGCAGGAGTTATAGCTGGGACAAAGGCTATTATGATGTGATTAGACAAGATTTAGGATGCATAGGATGTGGAAGGAAAGTGTAGGGCATGGCACAATTGAAATGTGAAGCTTATTCGAGGAACAGCCACTGCATGTCCTTGATAAGTATATGACTGTCAGGCAGGGATGAGGCTGTCGAGTGAAGGAACCATGGTTTACTCAAGAAGTTGAATCTCTTGTCAAGAGGAAGAAAAAGGCTTATGTTAGGACGAGATGTGATGCCTTAGTTAGGGTGCTTGAGAAGTACAGGTTAACTAGGAAAGACCTAGATCGAGAGCTGAGGAGATCCAGGAGTGGACATGAGAATCCATTGGCGGATAGTATAAAGGAAAACCCTGAAGGTTTATTAGGAATAAAAGAATGGCTTTGGTAAGATTAGGTCCAATCAAGGATAGTAGTAGGAAGTGTATGTGGAGACAGATGAGATAGTTTAAGCACGAAGTGAATATTTTTCATCAGCATTCGTGATGGCAAACGACAATGTTATTGAGGTGACTATTGAGATACCGGCTGCCAGACTAGATTGAAGTGGGGTTCACAACGAAGTGGTGTTAGCAATTCTCGAACGTGTGAAAGTAGATAAGACCCCGGGCACAGATGGGATTTATCCGAGGATTCTCTGGGAAGCCAGAGAGGAGATTGCAGAGCGTTTGGTTTTGATCTTTATTTTGTCATTGTTTCCAGGAATCGTGCCAGACAGCTGGAGGGTGGCAAATATTGCTCCCTTGTTAAAGACGGGGAGTTGAGACAATTCTAGCAATTATAGGCCAATGAGCCTTACTTCGGTTGTGCGTAAAATGTTGGACAGAGTTGTAAGAGATAGGATTTATAACGATTGAGAAAAGAATATGTTAATTAGGGATAGTCAACACGGTTTTGTGAAGGGTAAATCATGCATCATGTAACTTATTGAGTTTTTTGAGAAGGTGATGAAACAGGTGGGTAAGGGTAAAGCGGTTGATGTGATGAACATGGATTTTAGTCAGGCGTTTTACAAAGTTTCCTACGGTAGGCTATTGCACAAAATATGGAGGCATGGGATTGAGTGTGGTTTAGCGGTTCAGGTCAGAACTTGGCTAGCTGAAAGAAGTTTAAGAGTTGTAGTTGAATGGAAGTGTTAATCCTGGAGTTCATTAACTCGCGTTGGACCACAAGGATCTCATTCGGGGCCACTGGTGTTTGTCTTTTTACGAGTGAATGGGATCAGGGTGTAGAAGGATGTTATAGTGAATTTGCGAATGACACGAAGGTCGGTAGAGTTGTGGATAGTGCCAAAGGATGATGTTGGCTCCAGGAGGACATAGGTAAGCTGCAGAGCTCGGCTGACAGGTGGCAAATGGAGTTTAGTGTTGAAAACTGTGAGGTGATTCACTTTGGAAGGAGTAACAGGAATGCAGAGGACTGGGCTAGTGGTAAGTATCTTAGCAGTGTAGATAGACAGAGAGATGTCGGTGTCCATGCTCAGAAGGTTTCCGTCCAGGTTGTTAAAGTTATTAGGACGCCCTACGTTGTTTTAGCATTTATTAATAGAGTAATTGTGTTTCGGAGCCATGAGGTCATGCTGCAGCTGTGCAAATTTCTGGTGCGGCTGGTGTTGGAGTATTGCACATAGTTCCGATCACCACATTATAGGAAGAATGTGGATGCTTGGGAAAGGGTTCACAAGATATTTACTTGGATGTTTACTGGTATGGAGGGGACGTCTTACGAAGGAAGGCTGAGGGACTTGAGGCAGTTGTCATTAGAGAGAAGAAGGTTGAGAGGAGTCTTAATTGAAACATATGAGATGATCAGAGGTTTAGATAGGGTGGACGATGACAGCCTTTTTCCTCAGATGGTGATGGCTTGCACGAGGGGACACAGCTTTAAATTCGGGGCATGATAGAAATAGGACAGATGTCAGAGGTAGTTTATTTACTCAGAGAGTAGTAGGGTTGTGGAATGCCCTGCCTGCAACAGTGGTACACACGCCAATTTTAAGGACATTTAAATCGGGTAGACTGGGCTTCAGATTATTTTGACAGTTTCACGCAACATCGAGAACCGAAGGGCCTGCATTGCACTGCAGTGTTGAAAGTTCGATTCTCTATTTCTATATATGGAATGAACTGTCAGAGGAAATGTTAGAAACAATTAAAATTAAAACATGAGAGAGACATTTGGGCAGGTGCATGGAGTGGAGAAAGTTTGAAGAGACATGGGCCAAACGCAGGCAAATGTGTTTAGGAAACCTGGTTCGCATGGACGAGATGGATTGCAGAGTCTGTTTCTGTGCTACATGTCTCCAGCTACTGGAAGAGAGGGATACCAGAGATAAGACATGCTATGGAGACAATCACAATTTACAGAGATATGGATGATAGTCTGGGTTGGAGTACATTTCAAATATGTGGAGAAATAAGCGAGAGACGAGAAGGTTACAACGATGGTAACTATTATAGGAGTTAGAATGATTGAAGACACTGGTCGACAAAATGTGCCACAGATACAGTTTCAGAGAGTGAACACAGAACACAAGGATCCCAGGAAGCATTGCCACCGTCTCTTGGTAGCGCTGCTTTCACCTGTGTTGTACTGATGCTCACGAGACAGTACAGGACTGGATTGATGACTGTGAACTCCTTATGCCGTGTTACTACAACATACATTAAATTAGGGGTGGTGATTAAGCTTGGAGTGTGTCTATAATGTTCTCCACCTCCACAAATATATCTACGCCACACTTGGTTAGCCGATGTTTGGACCCCTCCAATTGATCTCTGCTCTGTTCACAGTGAGTGATCTTACCTCGCTGCAGGATTTATTGAAAGCTCCAGGCCTCCATTAACGTTTGTCCCCCTGGATAACAAACCATCTTCAATGACGTGATGGACGAGACACTCAGCAACTGGGAGGTCTATGGAGACAGGAACTTCCTGAATACGTACAGGAGACAGGGAGATAGACAGAATGGGAAATTAGACTGATGAAGTAAGGCTGACATATAGAGAATGGCACTGAGTACCACAGAGACCCTGATAGACAGAGGTAAATTGAGAAACAGATTTGTTAAGAGACATCAGTTATCTGTAAGAATAATAGGATGGTTATGGTAGGGGATTTCCAAACATAGATTGGGACTGCCATACTGTTAAGGGTTTAAATGGAGAGGAATTTGTTAAGTAAGTATAATAAAATGTTCTGATTAACTATGTGTGTGCATGTATTACAGAAGGTGCAAAACTTGACCGAATGTTGGGAAATAAGGCAGGGCAAACGACTGGGCTGTCAGTGGGGGAGCAATTTGGCGCCAATAATCATAATATTATTAGTTATAAATATAGTGGTGGAAAACGGTAGACCAGATCTAAAAGTTGAAGTTCTAAACTGGAGGAAGGATAATTATGATAATATTGGTCACACACTTTCAAAAGCTGCTTGGGGCAGATATTCACAGGTGAAAGGATGGCTGGAAAATGGGAAGCCTTCAGAAATGAGATAACGAGATAACGAGAGTGCAGAGACAGCATATTCCTGTCAGGTTGGGAAGAAGGATTGGTGGGTGAAGGGAATGCTGGATGACTAAAGAAATCGAGGATTTGGTTAGCAAAGCGAAGGTCACAGATATCAGGTACAGATAAGATAGATCGAATGAATTCTTCGAAGAGAGCAAAGATAATAGGAGTACAACTAAGAAGAAAATCAGGAGGATAAAAGGGGGCATGAAATAGATTTGGCAAACAGAGTTAAGGAGAATCCAAATGCAAAACATGAAATGTATGCAGTATGAAGCAGAGCGGGCACAGTCTCGGACGAGAAACAGAGTTCAAGTTTCAAATCAAATCAAAAATATGTTCATTTTATTTTGTTGGATCTCTATCAACACTTTTCACACGATTTCCAGGGTAATGAATTCGCTTGCTCAACTCTCATGCATCGACATTGGAGTTATAATATAACTCTGTCATCCTGTTAGCAACGTGTGCAGCAATATCATAGAGCCATTAGATATGGACAGCATGGAAAACACAGACTTCAGTCTAACTAGTCCATGCCAAACAGATATCCTAAACCGATCCAGCCACTATTGCAAGCACTTGACCCATGTCTCTCTAAACCTTTCCTATTCAAATACACGTCCAGTTTCCTTAAAAGTATTGGAATTGTACCAGCCACCATCAGCTCATCTGGTAACTTATAGCAGACAAGCACCACCCTCGGCGTGAAGCCGTTGCCCCTCACTGCCTTTCGAATGTTCACCCTCCCACACCAAATCTATATTCTCTAGTTTTGCACTGCCCCACCTGAGCAGAAGGAACTTGTCTATTTACCATATTCATGCTCCTCATGATTTTAAAACCTCTATAAGATCAGCTCCCAGCCTCTGTCGCGCCAGGGAAAATAGTGACAGAATATTCAGCCTATAAATGTTTCCATCTTTTCCATATTCAAATGTAGGATGTAGCATGCGGTCTGAAGCAATCATCTTAGTCGCTGATCTGTCGCTGACGTGATAACTTGCTAAATGTGCTGACAGGCGAAGATTGCATAAGCAACATGAGCCATTGAACAAAACGCGCAACTGAGTTCTGAGCTCTTGCTGACACCAAAGCAATTGTATCGTTCGGGACCGAAAAGAATCCCACTGTTACATTACAATTCAAATGCATTTGGAATAAGGGTCGTAGCAGTTGGTCAGCAGCATATAGCAATGACTCCAAAGGTCTGTGAGTACCAAGGAGCACAGTGTGCGATCATTGAAGGTACAGTTCTCCAGACGATATTTGTCAACATGACAAGATGCAGCTGAGCTGGTGACATTGCGATTGAAATTGCATGCGTCCGGACAATTTTGGATATCAGAGCAAATCGTTATCTCGAGTATGTGCGTTTGGAAAAGTAATGTGGAAGCATTCGAAAAGGTGTGGAGGGGATTTACCAGTATGCTGCCGAAGAGGTTTTGGGTTGTTCTCATTGGAAAGAAGAAGGCTAAGGGGGATTTGATAGAGACATGCAAGAGGATCAGAGGTTTAGGTAGGGTAGACAGTGAAAAGCTTTTTCGTAGGATGATGGCGTCAGCTTGTGAGAGGGCATTACTACAAATTGAAGGCTGATAGATTTAAGATGATGTCAGATGCAGGTTCATTAAATAGAGAGTGGTAAGTGCATGGAATGACCTACCTGCCAATGTAGTTAACTCAGCCACATTTCGGAGATTTAATCTATCCTTGGATAACCACATGGATGATGATGGAATAGTGTAGGGAGATAAGCTGAGAATAGTTCACAGGTCAGCGCAACATTGAGGGACGAAAGGCCTGTTCTGCGTTGCATTGTTCTATGTTCTATGTTCTGCAATAGGGCCCCTCAAATATCAACAGGGCCGCCATTGTGTGGCGTTGCTGGCGATGGAGGAAATAATAAACGAGTCGTGTCACTGTTTTAGTATGGTGTTAAGTACAAACCAGGGAACTATAGACCAGCGGGCCTGATGTCTAAGACAAGAGTAAACGCGAACAGTTCTGAAAAATATCTTCACACTTAGAATAAAATATCTTGATGCAGCATCGGTTGAAATAGTTTCTAATCTAGGGATAGAACTCATGGTGTTTGAGTGGACAGTGTTATTGCTGTAAAAATCCAGATACTGTTTTTTCTTTCTTATTCCATTTTGACGTACTGAGCAATAACATTCCTTGATAATTGACATTAAGCTTGTTATTGTAATTAAATTGCTCATTGACAGAAAATTGGAAAATAGCAAAAAGAGCTGCGAAATAGAGTCAACGTGTAACTTCGATCTCCCCAAGGAGCTTCCACACAGTAATAAGGCAGCATTTCGGGGAATGCATCAGCTCAGAGTTTCAAACAAGGAGCTTGCCAGTTGCCTGAAGGGACTGATCATCTCGCATGGAAGAAATGTTTCAACCAATTGATCACATGATCTTCTACACCAACCTTGCCTTTGCTGGCATTCCTGGTAAGGCATCATGACAATTGAATTTGTTTAATTCTGCTGCTGATATGCTCTTCACTTTTTGCTGTTGAAGAATAACGTCGCCAGTTCACTACTGGTTAGCCTTATCCAGACACCAGAACAGTGATAGTAATTCACTGAGCAACATTCTTGATACAATTCTCCACTGACAGAGATGCACAACTTCACTGCTGCTGCAGCATTTTCAGATGTCAGTCTTCTATCAACTGTTCCACTTTCACATGATTTGAAATTATGCGGAGCGATCAGGCAGGTTAGTTGTGAAGAAGGGTCACTGGACTGGAAACATTAACTCAGCTTTTTCTCATGTAGATGTTGTCAGTCCCACTGAGACATTTCTGCATTTGTTGTACAAATGAAGCCTGATTTCGCTAGAATTTTGAAGTTTAAGGGATGATCTGAGCGAAATCCTTCAAAATATTAATGGGAAAAGACAAGAAAGATTAGCTATTTCCATTTCTGGTAGATTCTAGAATGAAGGATCACAATATGAGGATTGGGGAGAGAAAGTTAAGGAGAGATGTGGGAAGCACTTCTCCACACAAACAATGGTTAAGGTTTGGAACTCTCTTCCGCAAACAGCAGTGGATGCTTGATCAGTTATTAACTTTAAACTGGTTGTCATTTTTTTCTGTAAGCAAAGGAATCGAAGGATATGTCCTGCACGGTAGTTTGCAAAGCTTTTTCTAACTAACATATCTTCTGGAAAATCTTTCTTCCTCACTGTCTTTGGTCAAGTAATTCCAGTGTTGAGAGATTTCCCTCCTCCTCCCTGCATGTCGAGATGCTTGTCATGTACAGATGGAGTTTTACTGTGTAAATATATCTGCAGTCCTAACACGCACAAATTGTCCTTAACCAGCGCCTGCATGCTGTGGAATGTAGTCCTGTGTGTCTTGTTTGAAACCTTGTGCAGTTTTTGATACTCATATTTTCATGATCCGGATGTGACTCTGATCAGAGTTTCATTCAGTGCTAAGAGCGGAAAATAAACCAATCAAAGGAGGCTTGAGTTTGCTTTATTGACAGTCCAATCACCAGCCCTATGAGTGAGTTGGGAATGAGTTTTCTAATGGGGTTCCCTCTTGCCAGAGTTGGAGCTGAGAACTTAAATAGTCTACTCCAATCATTCAAATAGTTACCTGGAACTCCTTTTGCTCTCCTAGCATGCGCTCAACTTCTGTCAAAACTCCATAATCTCTGAAACTACTGGGCTGGAGGAACATCTGAGGTGGCTGCAAATGTCTTAGACTTCAAACCCACTGAACACCAACCACTTCTGCTCACACAGTGCACTGGGTTTCGGTGGTAAAATCATACTGCTTTTCTTTGGAACAGGCGAAGTAGTTTCTAATCAATTATTCATTGCTTCTCTTCGCATTTGTCTTCCACATTTAATTTGCTGGTGATTGTTATCCTTTCCCGGGGCAATTGCGGAGTTTCTCGTTCCACTACTCGTTCCCTGGTGCTTATGGCAGTTGCTGATCTGATGGTCATTATCTCTGGTGTTATACTGAGGAGATTTACCTATTATGATTACCCACTCTGTTTTTTGGCCATCCCTCCTGTGTGTAGTGTTGCTCGGGTCTTAACGTTTGCTGCCACCGATTGTTCTGTCTGGTTCACCGTCACTTTCTCTTTTGACAGATTTGTAACGATTTGTTGTCAGAAGCTGAGAACAAAATATTGCACTGAGAAAACTGCGACTGTGGTTCTAACAACAACATGCACCCTGTTCTTTTTGACAAATATCCCCATCTATTTTACAATTGAGCCTCGGGGGATTATCAATAATGTGCCATTCCACTGTAACTGCAAGTCAAGCTACTATGTTGAGACTTGGTGGGTTGCATTCGATTGGCTTTATACGGTTTTAACCCCTTTACTACCATTCGTTTTAATTCTGTTGCTCAATGCCATGACAGTCAGACACATTTTAGTAACCAGTCAAGTTCGGAAGAGGATAAAGTGTCAGATCAAAGGAGAGAATCGCAGAGACCCAGAGATAGAGAGCAGAAAGAAATCTATGATTTTGCTCTTCGCCACATCTGGGAACTTCATCCTCCTGTGGTTAATCACTGTTACAGATTTCTTGTATTATGTCATTCAAGGAATCCATCCTGATGATTACTTGCCTTTTCTATTTCACTTGAGGAAAGTTGGTTTCATGTTGCGGAATCTAACTTGCTGCACGAACACAATTATTTATGTAGTAACATTGTCTAGGTTCAGAGCAAAGATCAGTAACACAGTAAACTACCTGGTTACGCGAATACCTTGTGTTATGAATAAATAAAATTCATCAAGCAAACACACAGGAGGGTCCTTTTGTTTCCCGACGGAGAAATGAGTTTTAAAAGTTAACTCATGGGGTATAGGCATCGCTGGCAGGGTTAGTTTTTATTACCCTTCCCTAGCTCCCCGTTGGGAAGTTGTTTGTTAGCTGCCTTCTTGAACTGCTGCTGTGTATGTGTTATATGTCAACCCACATAATTACTAGGGAGGATAGTCCGGGAATTTAACCCAATTTTACGAAACAAACCGTTCTATATTTGCAAATCAGGAATGTGAGAAGCTTGGAGGGGAACTTGCTGGGGTGGTGTTCCCATGTATCTACTGGCCTTTTACTTCTGGATGGAAGTGGTCAGTTGCTGTCTGAGGATTTGTGGTGAACCTCTACCGTGCACCTTGTAGATAGTACACACCGCTGTTCCTGAGCATTTGTTGTGGAGGCACTCGATGCTTGTGGATGTGATGTGAAAGAAGCGGCTTACTTTGTCCGGGAAGGTATCGAGCATCTTGAATGTTTGTTGGAGCTAGACACATCCAGGCAAGTGGGAAGTGGGATATGATTGTTTAGATTCTTTTATATGTAAATGAGAGAATTGCATTCTCAAGGTGGCGTCAGCTTATCTGATAATAGAACATATGACATAGAACATAGAAAAGTACAGCACAGAACAGGCTCTTCGGCCCACGATGTTCTGCTGAGGCTTATTCCTAATCTAAAATAAAATAACCTAACCTACGCACTTCTCAATTTACCGCTGTCCATGTGCATTTCCAGCAGTCACTTCAAATAGCCTAATGACTCTGCTTCCACCACCGCCGCTCGTAATGCAGTCCATGTGCTCACAACTCTCTGTGTAAAGAACCTATCTCTGAAGTCTCCTCTGTACCTTCCTCCTAACACCTGAAAACTATGACTCCTCGTGCAGTCAATCGTGGCCTGGCGAAACGTGTCTGACTATCATCTCGATGTTTGCCTCTCATTATCTTGTGCACCTCGATCAGCTTCCCCCTTCTCTCCAGTGAGAAAAGTCCGAACATTGTCAACCTCTCTTCATAAGACAAGCCTTCCAGTCTATACAGTACCCTGGTAAACCTTCTTTTCACCCTCCCCAAAGCCTCCTTTCCTATAAAAGGGCGACCAGAACTGGACACAGTTATTCCAAGTGTGGTCTCACCAGGGTTTTGCAGAGTTGCATCAAAACCTCATGGCTCTTAAACTCAATCCTCCGTTAATGAAAGCCAAAACAGCATATCCTTTCATAACAACCCTATCCATTTGGATGACAACTTTGAGAATTCTCTGCATTTGAACACCAAGACCCCGCTGTTCCTCCACAGTGCCAAGAATCCTGTTTCTAATCCTATATTCTGCATTCAACTTCGACCTTCCAAATTGCATCACTTCGCATTTATCTAGGTTGAACTCCATCTGCCATTTCACAGACCAACTCTGCATCCTGTCGATGTCATGCTGCAGCCTGCAATAGCCCAGGATATTATCAACGGTACCTCCAACTCCTGTATCATCGGCAAATTTAATAACCCACCCCTCAACCTCCGCATCCAAGTCATTTATAAAACCTACAAAGAGCAGAGGCCCAGGAACACAGCCCTGCGTGACACCACTCACCACTGACCTCCAGGCAAAATACTTTGCATCGACAACTACTCTCTGCCTTCTGCCAGCCAACTAATTCTGAATCCAGGGAGCTAAATCTCTCTGTATCCCATAATTGCCGACTTGAGGGATGAGCTGGAAAATTGGGAACCTCAACAAATGCCCCCCCCCCCCCGCCCCCGGCTCTCCTCATCCCATTTCTGAGCTCTTTTCTACAGCTTGTATTCCTCTGAAGCTGTGCTAGATCCTTGATTCCTCCACCTTACTGATGCTGCCTTCTTTCTTTTGATGAGAATCACCTCTGTTCTCGTCATCCAAGGCTCCTTGATCTTACTCCTTCTTGCCTGTTTTAGAGGAATAAATTTATGCATCACTCGCACCAACTGCACCTTAAACTTTCTCCACATGTCTGTTGTGCCCTTTCTGTGGAACAATTGCACACAATCTGCATTTCCCAACTCCAGTCTGTTAGCGTCAAAATTTCTTTTTCCCCAAATAATTTCTTCCCATGGAAACAGCTCATTTCCCTGTCCGTGGATACGGTAAATCTGAGGCAGTTGTGATCACTGTCACCAAAGTCTTCTGCCATGGCTCATTGCCGTCCACCAAATCCAATATAGCCTCTCCCCTTGTCGGCCTGTCCATATACTGAGTAAGGAAACCTTCCTGAACACTGACAAAAACGTCTCCATCCAAACCATCTGAACGAAGGAGGTTCCAGTCAATATTGGGAAAGTTGAAGTCGCCCATAACAACAACCCTGCTCCATCTGCATTTTTCCAACATCTGTCGGCCTTTGAGTTCTTTGATCTCCCTCGTGCAATTTGTGGGTCTACAAAAAAAAACAGCAATTAGGAAGCTGCTCATTTGCTGTTCCTAACTTCCACCCATACTGACTCAGTAGACAAACCTTTCTCGACAATCTTCATTTCTGTAGCTGTGACGCATTCTCTGATTAGCAATGCTACACCTTCTCAACTTTTTCCACTCTCCCTGTTCTTTTTAAACTTTCTAAATCCTGGAACATGTAGCAATCATTCCTGCCTGTGTGCAACACACGTCTCCGTTATGGCCACAACATCATCGCCACAAGTACTGGTCCATGCTATAAGTTGATCACTCTTATTTCTGACAGTCTTTGCGTTAAAACAGACACACTTTAACCGATCCCTTTGTTTCATTAAATGAAAAATCTTCCCGATAGATTCACTACATACTGTCACTGCCTCATCTACAATACCCCCCCCCCCCCCCCCCCCAGATATGTAACTCTCGTGCCCAAACCCCTCCCGAACCACAAGAGCAAATCTCCTACACAGGAGATGCGTGCCCCTCCAGTTCAGCTGCAACTCGTCTTTCAGGCATCCCAGTGGTCTAAATACCTGAAGATCTCTCTGCTCATCTACACTACTAAGAATCTTATCATTACTGCAGTACTTTTTATTCCTAGTACTCAATCCAAAGTAAATCTCTTCGCACATTTCCCCATTACATTCCATTTGGCACCATTCGAACCGACTCTGCAGTTTATCTGGGTCCCTCTGTAACCCATAACATTCTTCTGTACTATCTACAACTCCACTGACTTTAGTGCCATCCTTAAATTTGGTATCCCATCCATTTAGGCTCTACCCAAGTCGTTCATAAAAATGACAAACATCAGTGAACCCAAAACAGATACTTGAGTTACACCACGAATAACTGAATTCCAGGATGAACATTTGCATCAACCACCACCCTCTATCTTCTTTCAGCGAGCCGATGTCTGACCCAAACCGCTAAATCACACTCAATCGAATGCCACCAGATTTTGTGCAATAGCCTACTGTGTGGCGACAGTAATGGAGGAAATGAGAGAAATTTAACAAAGTTTCACACCGCAATCGCCCTCCTTTCCACCAGAGCACAAAATAACAGCGAGTAGTTTCAATACAGGATTGGTTTCACAACGGTGAAATGATCTCCATTTACTTTCCAAGATAATGGTGAACAACCCAACTTGCCTGGCATATGAAACAGCAGCGCAGCCTGAATGTGCCCGGAATTATGCCAGGGGGCTTTCGAGTAAGGGGTGAAAGTGAAAACCACACAACAGGTGAACACAGCGTGGATACTGACTGGTTGGAGGTTCTGTGCTCTCCCACTTCACAGAATGGTTTGGAGGTAATTATTATGTTTTATTGCATTGAACTTCAACACAGCTCACCCCTTCCTAACGTTGCCATAATAATCAGGCAGCACAACTGGGACTCAAGGCTCTGTTTTCTTTGAAACTGGAACCTGACCTCAGCGCCTGAGATTGCTCAGCCAGGCTACCAAACACGCAAAGCTCACAAAGCTAAGCAGGTCGGCACCCAGATGATACCCTGCAGCATACAGTCATTTCCAGCGCCTGTTCTGCGAGATTTGCGGTTCAAAGGAGGTCCTCCGTCTCAAATCTGAGTTAGCAGCAGAACCCGAGAAGGAGAGCTCACATTTCGAGGTTGTTGGATAAGGTGCTGGTACAAATTGGTATTTTCCTGATCTTTGCCCTTAACCAGGCATTTTCCTGCGCAGCTTTCCACATCAGAGCACGATCAATTGTCACATGGCTGCCAGCTGAGTTGGAAACCAATGTGGGAACCGAATACAATCGACTCACTGAATGTTACTAAATCCCACGGTGCTTACTGAGAGATATACAAAAGGCAGTGTCTGTGCGTTTTCACTGAAGGTAAAAGTCATTGCAATATCTCAAAGAACTGAAAACTGCACGTGATGCTCTTTTACTCAAGGTGTGAAAAGTTCTCCCGTCTGATTCACAGCTGAAAATCACGCAACACCACGTTATAGTACAACTGCTTTATTTGGAGGCACTAGCTTTCGAAGTGCTGTTCTTCATCAGGTGACAACTTCCTGATGATGAAGCAGTTGTTCGAAAGCTAGTGATCCCAAATAAAACTGTTGGACTCTCACCTGGTATTATGCGACTTTTAGCTTGGTGCAAGTGGGTACTCCAGGTACTGGAGATTAGAGACAAAATAAGAGTAGTGCTCGAAAAACACAGCAAGTCAGGCAGAATCCGAGGAACAGGAAAATCGACGTTTTGGGCCTGATGAAGGACGTTTGCCTGAAAGGTGACTTTTAAATTTGTCCAGCCCATTCCAACACTGGCACCACAGAATCAGGCCTGAGTCACCTTCACGTATCTTGTTGCTGACTGAATCAGAAAGTAGGTATTTCACCAGAACTTTGATTAGAGTGGTGCTGAAAAAGCACAGCAGGTCAGGCAGCATCGGAAGAGCAGGGCAGCTCCTCGAATGCTGCCTAACATGCTGTGCTTTTGTAGCACCACTCTAATCTCGACTCTGGTTTCCAGCATCCGCATTCCTCGTTTTTACCTATTTCACCAGAGCTGCATGTGGTCCACTTTCCTATCCCTCTCAGTTTAGACATTCCTGCTCCTCTGTGATGTGAATGAAAATAAAATGGATACAATGTCATTCAGCAGCCTGGCTGTCATTTCCTCTGTTTCAGTTCCCACACGGCTTAGATTTCAGAGCACAAGTTAACATTAGCGACTGTATGAGAGCGCGAGTTAAGAGGTTCAACCGAGACTGTAAATCCACACATTCAGGTTGTTGACTGAATGAGCTGCAAACAAAGTCGGTGCTTAAAACTCTTGAACATGTGAACTGCTCCAAAGCATGATTGGGGATTTCTGGTTTTGATTCACACACGTTGACGAACAGCATCCCAATGAGGTCATAGAGAGCCTACTTTGGGAATCAGTTGGAAGAGGGTGTATACCAGTAATCCAGTATTCACTGCGGGTTCTCCTTATCTCTGAACTGGGTCACGTTTGCACGCATGCGAAATGCAGTATTGCTGTTACAGAAATGTCAGTGCCCTGCAACTGCGCTCTTAAAATAGAATGTCCATCGGTGCCACACACAGTGGTACATATTTAGGACCAGCGAGGAGAGAAATTTAACAAAGTTTCACTCAACAATTAATCGGAATTGTATTCCTTGTCAGCACTGCAGCAGATATGCGCGAGCAAATTCAAAGCGAGGTTTGCTGATGAGATCAACGAGGAAGAAACCTCCCTTCACGCCAATCCCAAAAGCTACCACTATTAACAATGGAACATGTGTGTTCCTGTGGGGACTTGAGCCAGATACATTTGCGCATGAGGCAAGCGTGACGACCACTACACAGTAGTGCAACTGTACTCGCTATCCTACCCAACTCACTGACATTTGCGGCCATTCAATGCATTAACTTTCTCTTTCAAGTAGATCATTGTCATTCAGCATTATTGAAAAATCAAAGAACATCACGTGAAATTGCTCAGGAAATGTTAGCAGGGATGTTGTCAGGTTCGCACGGTTTGGCCTGTTGGCGAGGCTGAATAGAACAAAGAACAAACAACAAATAACCTTACCCCAGTGGAAGAGGCCTTTCGGCCTTCTCAGCCTGTGCCAATCCAGATCCTCTATCTAAACCTGCTGCCTATTTTCTAACGGTCTGTATCCCTTTGCTCCCTGTTTATTCATGTATCTGCCCAGATCAATATTAAATGATGTTATTGTTCTGCTCTTATCAGCTCCGCCGGCAACCCGTTTCAAGCAGCCACCATCCTCTGTGTGAAGAAAGTACCAAACATATCTCCCTTAAACATCGCCCCCACCTCCGCTCACGTTGAACGCGTGACCCTTCCTAATTGAGTTTCCCACTCTGGGTAAAAAAGAGAACCAGTAGATGTAGTGTACCTGGACTTTCAGAAAGCTTTTGATAAAGTCCCATACAGCAGGTTAGTGAGCAAAATTAGGGCGCAAAGTACTAGATTGGATTGAAAATTGGTTGGCTGATAGGAAACAAAGGGTAGTGATAAACGACTACATTTCAGAATGGCAGGCAGTGACCAGTGGGGTACCACAGGGATCCGTGCTGGGACGGCAGCTTTTTACAATATATGTTAATGATATCGAAGATGGCATCAGCAATAACATTAGCAAATGTGTTGATGATACAAAGCTGGGTGGCAGGGTGAAATGTGATGAGGATGTTAGGAGATTACACGGTGACTTGGACAAGTTAGATGAGTGGAGAGATGCATTGCAGATGCAGTTTAATGTGGATAAAGGTATGGTTATCCAGTTTGGTGGCAAGAACAGGAAGGCAGATTACTACCTCAATGGAATCAATTTAGGTAAAGGGGCAGTATAGAGAGATCAGTATAGAGAAATTTGAGGAAAGACATTCTGGCTATTGGGGGAGTGCAGCAGAGGTTCACGATGTCAATTCCTTGAATGGCGGGATTACCTTACACTGAAAGACTGAAGCGACTGGGCTTGTCTGCCCTTGAGTTTAGAAGACTGAGAGGGGATCTGATTGAGACATATAAGATTATGAAAGGATCGGACACTCTGGCAGCAGGAAACATGTTTCCGCTGATGGGTGAGTGCCAAACCAGAGGACACAGTTTAATAATACGGGGTAGACCTTTTTAGGACAGAGATGAAGAGAAACGTCTACATCCAGAGAGTGTGGCTGTGTGGAATTCTCTGCCCCAGAGGGCAGTGGAGGCCCAGTCTCTGGATTCATTTAAGAAATAGTTGGATAGAGCTCTCAAAGATAGTGGAATCAAGTGTTATGGAGATAAGGCAGGAAGAGGATACTGATTAGGAATGATCAGCCATGATCATATTGAATGGCAGTGCAGGCTCGAAGGGCTGAATGGCCTACTCCTGCACCTATTGTCTATTGTCTATTCCCTGCAAACCTGTCATTATTTTGTAGACCTTTATCAGGCCCTCTGCCAACCTTCGGCTTTTTAAGGAAAATGATCTTAATCTACTCAACCTCTCCTCATAGCTAGTATCCTCCATGCCAGGCAACACCCTGGTAAACCTCCTCTGCACCCTCTTCAAAGCTTTCCAGTCCTTTTTGACAATGTGACAATCAGAACTGGACACAGTGTTCCAAATGTGGCCGAACCAATGTCTTATACAATTGTAACATGAACTGCCAACTCTTGTACTCAATACTCCGTCCGATGAAGGAATCCATGCCGTATGTCTTCTTGACCACTCTACTGACTTGCGTCGCCACCTTCGGGGAACAATGGACATAAAAACCCAGATCTCTCTATCCATCAAGTTTCCCCAGGACATTTCGTTTTTTCTGTACAGTTCGCTCTTGAATCGGATCTTCCAAATGCATCACCTTGCATGTGTATGGATTGAACTCTATCTGCCATTTCTCTGCTCAACTTTCCTACATATGTTTATTTTGCTCTATTCTCTGACAGTCCCAATCACTATCTGCTACTCCAGCAACCTTAGTGTCATCTGCAAACTTGCTATTGATACACCTTTACCTTCCTCGAAGTCAATTTTATATATCACAAAGAACGGATCCCTGTGGAACCACTGTCACATATCTCCATTTTCAGAAAGTCCCTTCCAACTACTACTTTCTGTCTCCGGTTGCCCAGCCAGTTCTCTACCGATCTCGTTCAAGCATCCTGGACTCCATGTGACTTCCCCTTCTCCATCTGCGTACTTTATCAAAAGCCTGGCTAAAGTCCATGTCCATGGCATCTGGACCCTTTCCCTCATCAATCAACTTTGTCACCTTTACAAAACATTCTATTCGGTTTCTAAGACATGACCTTTCTTGCACAAAACCATGTTGCCTCTCACTGATTAGCCCATTTCCTTCCAAATGGAAATATACCCTAATCCTCAGTATTTTCTCCAGTAACTTCCCTATCACTGACAACAGGCTCACAGGTCTGTAATTACTGGATTATTCCTGCTAACCCTCTTAAACAAGGGAACACCATTAGCAATTCTCCAGTACTCCAAATCCTCACCCGTGTTCAATCATGTTGGAAAGGTATTTGTTAAAAACTCCGTTATCTCCTTTCTCACTTCCCTGGGATAGATCCGATCCAGACCTGGAGACTAACCCACCTTTATGCCTTTTGGAATACCCAACACTGCCTCCCTTCTTATGCCAGCTTGACCTAGAGCAATAAAACATCTATCCCTAATCTTAACATCCACCATATCCCTATCCTTGGTGAACAGCGATGCCTGGCACTCAATAAGAATTTCACCCATTTTCCATGACTGCACGCATAAGGTTCCTCCTTTGTCCTGATTGGGCCAACACTTTCTCGAGTATCCGCTGGCTCATTATATCTGAATAATGGCACTTTCCTTAACCCTGCTCACTGAGGATATCTAATGACCCCTTTTAGGCTTCTTAACTACTCGTTTCAGATTGGCAGAACATTCCTCAAGTTCGTTCAAATGTTTGTCTGTCTTCAGTCACCTGGACCTTAAGTACGCATCCCTTTTCCTCTTAGCTAGGCTGGCATTTCACCTGGCATCCATGGTTCCCTTGTCTTGCCATTTCTATCGCTCATTTTCCAGGAACATCCTCTCTCCTGAACGCTAATCAACCTTTCTTTAAAAACCACCCACATACTGAATATGGATATACGTTCAAAACACCTGTTCCCAGTCTGCATTCCCCAGCTACAGCCTAATGTTGACATAGTTGGCCTTCCACCAATTTAGTCCTCTTCCTTTCGGAGCACCCTTGTCTTTCATGGGAAGGAGACCGAATCTGTCGCATTTACTCTCAATGAAACTGCTTCTGCCTTATTATTTTTAATCTTTTCATCTGCAGAGTAGTTTCTACTTGCATTCGAGCATTCACAGAGTGCAAAAAGTCATTTCAGCCCATCATGCAGTGCGGCTCATCAGGCATCCATCTAGACTAGTCCCAGATACCAGCTTTGACACATAACCTTGTGTGTTCTGATGCTCCCAGTGTAAATGTCAATGAGATTCTCCTTGTGATCTTAAATTACACAGAAATGGGACCGACGTTTGGCCTGTTCACACTGTGTTGTAACCCCATTGACGAACACACCTCCTTTTTCACCCACAGAGGGAGACAAACAGACACATTCCCTGTGAGGGTCAAAGGTTTCAGGATTATATCCGCTCTTTGTGCTTCACTTGAGCCCTTTGTCTTCACACACAAGGTTTTCTGACAAAAGGCAGCTTTAGGTGGAACACAAGCCAGTTGCACAGTCAATGAGAGACGTTGAGGTGAGTTGGAATTGAAAATGCGCAATGGGTCCAGGTGCAACTTTCAAATTCAAAAGCACAGTGATCGAATCGCTGCAGCTCCTCAGAACCTGACATAACATGACCTGTCATACACCTATTTGGCAATGAGCTGCAATGGACCCAAATGCAACATTCAAATTCATAAACACTTGGATAGAATCCGTGCAGCTCCTCAGAATCAGGCAAACCAGGACGTGTCATACACCTCTCTGGCAATGAGCTGCAATGGACACAAATGCAATTTTCAAATTCAAAGAATAAATCCCCCACTGATCACATCCCTACAGCTCCTCAGAACCTGACATAACATGGCCTGTCACAAACCTCTCTGACAATGAGCTGCAATGGACCCAAAGGCAACATTCAAATTCAAAAACACTTGGATGGAATCCGTGCAGCTCCTCAGAACCAGGCAAATCAGGACGTGTCATACACCTCTCTGGCAATGAACTGCAATGGACCCAAATGCAATTTTCAAGTTCGAAAAGAAAATCCCCACTGATCCCATTCTTACAGATCCTCAGAACCTGACATAACAGGACCTACCATCCAATTGTCTGGCAATGAAATGCAATGGGCCCAAATGCAACTTCCAATTTCAAAAGCACGCCAATGAATCCCTGCATCTCCTGAGAACACACAATGGACGTCCAACTCGCACCATGTGCCGAAAATCTCATTGTGCTCGCCCCAGGTATAACCTACGATCTCCTGAGCCGAAGTCAGATGCGTTACCCATTGCGCCGTTGGCCCAATTCGCTGGTACAGGCCCCAAAGCTTGTCATTATGGAATGTAAACACGGATATTGGGGAGAAAAAACATTCACAAGGTGAAAAACCAGCTGAGATAATCCCCGTCACCGCTTCACTTCGAAGTCCCCACTTTGTGAAGCAGTGCCTTTCTGTAGAAAAGGAAAGACATCTGTTCACAGGTGCCTACTTCGGGGTCGCCTGCTCCTCTGTTGGACGTTTCCAGCGTTTTATTCACAGTCACTGCGCGATTTCATGATCCACTACAGTGAAATGTACTTGCATACTTGGCGTCATGGTCTCTTCCAGTCAAAGCCGTGAAGAAATTCTGCGAGTTATTTCTAGCCCCGAGATCGAGAATCAGACGAGTTGAATGACGCATTTATAGATGGCGCCACTTCACCACCACCCATCGCCTGAGAACGAGCCCTTGTTCTGTACCTTCCTTCAGTGCTACTCTTGCACAACATCAATTAATCAAAGCTCCACTTTCTTCACATTGAAACCCAGGGCGATAACATGAACTGTTTGGAAACTTGGAGATAGAAGCATTGCTGCCGAAGGTGGTTATAACCCAAAGGACAGGGACAGGGTGCTCCGGTTTCCTCCCACAATCTAAAGATGTACAGGTCAGGTGAATTGGCAGTGCTAACGTTCACACAGTGTTAGGTGCGTTAGTCAGGTGTAAATATAGGGTAGGGGAATGGGTTTGGGGTGTTTTCTCTTCGGAGGGGTAGTGTGGACTTGTTGGGCCGAAGGGCATGTTTTCACACTGTAGAGAATCGAATCTAAAAAAAAGACTGTATGTAAGTCAGGTCACAAAGGTTACAGTCAGCAACACTGGAGGGAGTCCCTGCTTAAGAGTCCGAATTTGCATCGCCCAGATTTGGATACGATTCCCAGTCAGGGAATGAAGACTTATTTCTCTTTGTGTGAATTACCTGAATGAGAACGCGATCCTCGTTGCACATCGAAGACGCATGTGGTTTCTGCCAGAATCAGTCCAGTGATTGTTTGCATCGATCTCGAATGACACTGGCAGCAGATACAGGGGGAACCTATCACCGGAAATCCCCCTCTAATCATCTCACCGTTCTGAGTTGGAAATGTATCAATGTCCCTTCAGTGTCGCTGGTTCTAAATCCT
Source organism: Chiloscyllium plagiosum (assembly GCF_037043375.1). Classification (NCBI taxonomy): domain Eukaryota; kingdom Metazoa; phylum Chordata; class Chondrichthyes; order Orectolobiformes; family Hemiscylliidae; genus Chiloscyllium; species Chiloscyllium plagiosum. Next base: position 69,746,327 of record NW_028270177.1, read on the forward strand.
GGACCTCCCTCCCGAGGTCCATGGCTGTACAAACGCGCTGAGGAATTCAAGTGTTCGGGAAAGTAAGACATTACCTCCATCTCTGGGGTAATTAGGGATGGGCAGTGAGTCCTATCCCATTGAGTGACAGCGATATCCCAGGAATGCTTTTCTAATAGTGATAGGGTCTATTTGAACACTTGCAATCGGCCTGGAACAAGTTGAGAAGTGGAGCGGGGCAGTGAAATAAAAATGAACCGTGTTATGGATTAGGCCAGTGTGCTCAAAACATTCTTGAGCAGCCAGCCCAGTCCATAACTTTGTGATTTGTATCGGTAAGTGTACAGTTACAATTGCCCAGATTGTAACTGTACACTTTGGGCGGCACGGTGGCACAGTGGTTAGCACTGCTGCTTCACAGCGCCAGAGACCCGGGTTCAATTCCTGCCTCAGGTGACTGACTGTGTGGAGTTTGCACGTTCTCCCCGTGTCGGCGTGGGTTTCCTCCGGGTGCTCCGGTTTCCTCCCACAGTCCAAAAGATGTGCAGGTCAGGTAAATTGGCCATGCTAAATTGCCCATAGTGTTAGGTAAGGGGTAAATGCAGGGGTATGGGTGGGTTGCGCTTCGGCGGGTCGGTGTGGACTTGTTGGGCCGAAGGGCCTGTTTCCACGCTGTAAGTAATCTAATCTAATCTAATCTAATCTTAAGTTAGCGAAGTTGACTACCATGTTTAAATCAGAAAATCAAATAATTCACAAACTTACACAATGAAACACGAACGACAGAATTAGGAATCCTACAGAACTCAGTCTCTCCAAACTTGACCTAAGCATGCTGTTCCGAATATACACAACAGTCCCAATAAGTAAACCCCCTTTAAAACAGAATACAAAAACAGGTCAAATGCTTCCAGGTTGAGGTTAGAAGCGCAGAACAGGGAATTTCCACACAGCTCACTGTTGAATTCCCAACCAGTTCTGGACTGAACTGAACTGCTCAGCTCGAGAGCTGACCACTCTCCTTTCATTGAACAGGTCACTTCTAAAACTTGACCAGTTTGGCCTAAAGTCTCATCTGTTTATATATAAACAAAAGGCTTCTCAAAACCTTTTTCATCCCTGTACCAAACCGGTCTCATCGTAAGCCTGACCTGCTTTAGTATCCATCTGAAAAACATCAAGGACAGAGTATGCTTGAGAGAAGGAACAACGTTTGGAAAAAGAGGGACAAGGTCTATGACAACAGCAAAGATGACTGGGAGGCATGAGGCAGGATGTGAGGTGGAGCTGGTGACACAAGGCTCAGTGTCCGTGTTCATGGGTCAGCCTTCACTGCACACTATTTACGCTGACTCAAACACCACCCCTGGCCAATTCACCTCAATGACCCTGTTCCTCTTGGTGTGAGATTCCCTGAGTGTGTATTAATATGATTAAGGGAGGCCAAGAGGTTGAACACATTCTCTTTACCTTGTCAGTTTAGACAGTTGGAAACGATCATGTTGAAGCCAAATGCAAAAGGAGATTGTCTTTTTTTCTGTCCATCTTCAGTGAAGAATGTTCAGCTGTGAACTGTTTTTGAAAAAGTGTAGGTTGTTTGCAATTCACATTGAGCAACATTGGTACAGAAAACACATTTCGAAGTTAGTGACCAGGTGGTTACAGGACTGCACATATCGGTAAGTGAAGCTGCTCACGTCCTGGTGCTGTGATTTAGTTGGTTAATGCACCTGCGAATAGATGGGGGGGTTTCCGTTCAGATCTGCGTGGTGATTGCTTATTGTGTGAATGGGTCGCCGTGTCAACTTGTTGCAAGTGTGTGATCTCTGATCAAGCAATTCAGCATCCTGTTTGAGTCGGTAATCCTACTTATGTTTCCTGGTTTAATTCCACGAGTGAGTGCATTGGAGATTGGCATCATTCCTGCCCTGAAATAGGTATTTCCCTTGCCGTGATTTGAATCCCAAGCAGAAAGATGTTAACAACCTCCATCTTACTCTTCCCTTAGCCGTAGCCAACAGGATTCGGAACCCCAAATACAAACGTCACAGGATGTCAAGTTCCTGAAGAAGGGCTCATGCCCGAAACGTCGATTCTCCTGCTCCTTGGATGCTGCCTGACCTGCTGTGATTTTTCAGCATCGATGTAATCACTCAGCTACGACTATCGTACCACGTCACGTAGTTGCCTTTCCGGGTCGCTCTGTCTGTGGAACTGAGGGACAGTGAAGAATTATTGCATGTGTATGTATTCAATGACCTAAGCTTCCAAAAGGTGTAAATATCGATGCATTATGTTTGGGCGTATCATCCTGATAGATGGAATATACATTCAGATAAAAACCAAATCATAAGTAGCAGGAAAAATTCAGCAGGTCTGGCAGCATCTGTACAGAGTGAACCAGTGACATCGTTTCAGAATTTCGCCAGAATTCCGTTTTCTCCCACAGTTACTGCCACACCTGCTGAGTTTCCTCAGCATTTGCTGTTATTGTTTCAGATTCCCAACATCGACAGTCATTTGCGTTAGCCATAGAAACAATGCACAAGCACACATTTTTCGGCCTCCATTATAATCCCGGCGCTGTGCAGGAAAGTTAGAGCAGTGACAGCTCCGACCGTGAGAAATCTGCACAGCCAACGTACGAATCAAACCCCTGCACCTCCGCGCAAATGAAATGCGTGCACAAGCCAGAGAACGTGCAAGCGAGCCAGGTACGACTCGAACCTACAATCTTCAGAGCCGCAGTCAGACAAATTATCCATTACGCCACCCCAATTTCATATATTGAATCATGGTCTATTCCAGTCAAGGCCTTGACCAAATTCAGTGAGAAAGCTCTTGCTATTTCAAGCCTGGTATCTAGAAACAGACGAGTTCAAACAAAGTTGGCAATGCACGTGTGAATCTGAGCTGTTCAGTGAGTGCATTGGAGATTGGCATCATTCCTGATCTGAAATAGGTATTTCCCTTGCCGTGATTTGAATACCAAGCAGAAAGATGTGAAACAACCTCCATCTTACTCTGCCCTTAGCCGTAGTTTTGCCAGAACTTTACGAGAATTCCGTCTTCTCTCACAGTTACTGCCACACCTGCTGAGTTTCCTCAGCATTTCCTGTTATTGTTTCAGATTCCCAACATCCACACTCATTTGCGTGAGCCATAGAAACAATACACAAACACACATTTTTCTGGCCCCTTTAAAAACCCGGCGCTGTGCACGAAAGTGAGAGCAGAGACAGCTCTGACCGTGAGAAATCTGCGCAGCCAACGTACGAATCCAACCCCTGCGCAAATGGAAATGCGTGCACAAGCCAGAGCACGGCAAGCGAGCGAGGAAGGACTCGAACCAACAACCTTCTGATCCGAAGTCAGACGCGTTATCCATTACGCCACTGGCCCAACGCGCTTGCATGGCCTTCACAGCTTGTGAACAATCAGCAGAGATAATCACATTCACTGCTTCACTTCGATGGCTCCCCTTTGGGAAGCAGTGCCTTTCACTGACAAAGGAAAGATATTTGTCCTCACGTGTCTGCTTCAGAAGCTCTTGCGCCTGTGCTGGAAGTTTCCACTGTTTTATTCACAGTCACTATGCGGGTTTCGGTTCCACCCCAGTGAAATGCACTTTCATACAATGAATCATGGTATATTCCAGTCGAGGCATTGACCAAATTCAGCGAGAAAGCTCTAGCCAGGGATCTGGAAACACACGAGATAAAACAAAGTTGGCAATGCAAGTGTGAATCCGAGCTGTTCAGTGAGTGTATTGGAGATTGACACCACTCTGACCTGAAAGAAGTGTTTCCCCCGCCGGGATTGGAATCCCAAACAAAGAGATGACAAACAAACTCCCCCTGCCTTCAGCCATAGGCAGCAGGATTCGAAACCGCAATGAGAAATCGAACTTCCCGGTCATTGGTACAATCGATACAGTTGCGATGCTGAGGTTTGGAGGTGACATGAAAAATTCTCACATTCTGCGTCCTCTCAAATGCAGAGTCCCTAAATCATCAAACAAGTGTGTCTGGGCATGAATATGGAATGGATGCATATGACTTGTGAATTTACTTTTTGCATGGTGAGATTTCTACAGTAAGGCAAAGGATCCGCTTCAAGAATGATTAAGAATAATATGGTCTTGCTCTTGATGGAGTGCAGTGAAGGTTTACCAGGCTGTTTCCGGGGATGGTGGGGCTGACGTATGAGGAGAGATTAACTGCGTTAGGATTGTTTCCTCCAAAGGTTAAACGGATGAGGAAGGAATCTCATGGAGACTTATGAAATCTTAACAGGAGTGGACAGGATAGATAACACATGCCTCAGAAAAGGAGAACAAAACTGCACACAATATTCTAGGTGTGGCCTAACCAAGGCGACAACACATCCCTGCTCCTGGACTCAACCACTCACAATGAAGGCTAATATACCATCTCTTCATTAAGCAGTAAAGCAACATTGTATGAAAGCACATTACCTGAAATGCACTTGAGCATCTTCCAACTACGAGAGCATGCTGGTGACCTCTGACAACCAAAGTGGTTTCAAGGCAATATGATGTGCTTACATGGCAATAGACACAGAAATGTATATGCAGTTACATAATTAACACACGCGCTGCTGTAGAAAATCACTGCAAGCAGACCTTGAGCATTAATCAGTTTATTGCACGATGCACCATGGGGACACACTCCGTCCGAAGAGAGGCTCAGTACAACTCCGAACTACCGCAGGAAATTACAGGATTATAGAGAAAACAAAGACAATGTCTCCAATTTTGAATATTTGTGCGATATCAGCTGCTCTCCAGTCTGCAGGGACTGTATCGGAATGTTGACAATCCTGACAGTGAATGCATTCCTTATTGCAGGAACCACTTTGTGAAGTACGCTTGGATGTAGATTATCAGGCTCGGGGGGTTGATTCACCGTCCATCCCCGCAAATTTCAAAGCAACATTTCTTTACTAATATTGATCAGCCTCAGTTCTCCCACTCAGTAAAATTTGCATTCTCCAACATTTCTGGTATCTGATTTGTGTCCGAGAGTGTTAGCGTTGCACATCACAGAGACAGGGCTTTGCCCAAACTGATCCATGCCAAACAAATTATCCTTCCACGATAAATTTATTTCCTGCACTTGGCCCTTTATCCTTCTGAACCATTCCTGTGCATGTATTTGTCCAAATACCTTTTAAATATGGTTAATGTTTCTCCCTCAACCCCTTCCACTGGTAGCTCATTCCATATGCTTAACAGTCTTAGTGTATAAAAGTTGGCCCTCAGGTTCCCATTTATTATTTCCATCCAAACCTTAGACTGATTCCTTCTCGTCCTGGATTACCCAACGCTGGAAAACTACTGAGTGCATGCCTCTCATGGTCGTTTACATTTCTATAAGATACCCCGTAAATCTCCTACCCTTTAAATGAAAATTTAAAGATTCAGCAACCGAGTCTCCGCATCAACGATCTCACTCTGCATTTTGATTAAAAGGTTCTCGCGTGTCATGGTTGCTCGTCCCCAAGGGATCTGCTACAGTTAGATTAGCAATGATTAACTTCTCATTACACAGCATCCAGTGTAAGATGGCCTGCTTTCTAGTTGGTTTCCGCACGTATTGGTCAAGGAAACCATTCCACATTGCAATCCAGATATTCCTCCTCTCCACCATTGTAACTGCATTGATTAGTCCATTCGATGTGAGTTAACATCATGCATGATCACCAAAATACCCTTATCTCATGCATCTCCAATTTCCTGTTTACTGCCATTCCCAACATCACTACTGCTGTTTGGGGGTGTGCATGTGACACCCACTTATGTTTTTTACCCTTGTTTGTTTTTCACTCTACCCATAAAGACACCAAATTGTCAGAGCTGGTATCCTTAAAAGAGATGAACAAACCTACATTACAAGGAATGGAGACATTTCGCTCAAAAGCTGACCTTGATTTGATGCTAATTAGTCTTATCCACTTTCAATGAGTTGTTTCATAAGGCTACAGCTGCCAGTTTAAGGTGATCAGCTAGATTAAGCGTGCACTTGCTTGCTCAATAGATTGATATCAGACACGTATTGTTGACATTTTCACCATCAGTGTAATGTCAGTGCTTCTCCAGCAGATGGAAGTGAGGACTGATAGTCGCTTCTCCTGTCAACATATTCAGGCCTGTTGTGACACACTGTTGGTACAATTGAGACTTAATTGCCGGGTTTCTTAGTCACGTCACAATCATTCCACAAAGCGGTATTAGATGTTTTTGAAAGACATGACGGAAAGCAGGCATGCTTAAGTATTACTGAGTCATAGGCATTATCATTAGTCGATATAGAATCCATGTATGTGAAGATCAGAAATACCATGGGAAAGACAAAGTTGCTGGAATAAATTTTAGAATCATGAAATTATGAAGAAAGCATGACAGAGATCAGAAGATAATGAAGTATGGAAAGAAAGGCAGTGTATTAATCACTGGCAAATTAATCCTCACATCAATTGACAGACAGTCAGAAAGACTTTTACACTTAATGGTAAGGTCCAGGGGAGTCTTGCTGAACAAGGAGATCTTGGAGTGCTGGTTCAGAGCTCCTTGAAGATGGAGTCGAAGGTAGATAGGAGAGCGAAGAAGGTGTTTGGTATGCTTCCTTTATTGGTCAGAGTATTAAGTACAGGAGTTGGGAGGTGATGTTGCGGCTGTACAGGGCATTGGTTCGGCCAGTGTTGGAATATTGTGTGCAATTCTGGTCTCCTTTCCATCGGAATGATGCTGTGAAACTTGAAAGGGGTTAGAAAAGATTTACAAGGATGCTGCCAGGTTGGAGGATTTGAAAGGTCGAATAGGCTGGGGCAGTTTCTCTTGGAGTATCGGAGGCTGAGGGTGAACTTATTGAGGTTTCCAAAATCATGAGGGGTATAGATAGGTTAAATAAACAAAGTATTTTCTCTGGGGTGGGGGAGTCCAGAACGAGAAGGCATAAGTTTATGGTGAGAGGGGAAAGATATAAAGGCGACCTAAGGGGTAAATTTGTTCATGCAGAGGATGGTACGTGTATGGAATGAGTGCCAGAGGAAGTGGTGGAGGCTGGTAAAATTGCAATATTTAAAGGACATCTGGATAGGCATATGAATAGGAAGCGTTTGGAGGGGGATGGGCCAGGTAGGACTAGATTGGGTTGGGATATCTGATCGGCATGGACGGGTTGGACCGAAGTGTCTGTTTCTGTGCTGTACATTCCTATGACTCTATCAGCAAAGGTAGTCACAAAGAAGAATTCAGATAGATTCCTGAAACAGTATGTCGTGGTTCAACCCGGAATCTCGATGTACTGAATCTGGTAATGTGCAATGAGTCAGATTTTATGCATGGTGACAGACTGAAAGATTGCCTCGGAATAGCAAAGTTTGAGCATTCATTTGGAGATGGAGAATCTGACATCCGAAACAAATATGCTCAGCTTATATAAGTGTAAATTTTAAACGGATGAGGGTAGAGCTTGCTGGAGTGGACCAGGAAACAGGTTTAGCAGCAAAAGCCTGTGAAGAACAATGGCAATCCATTTAGAAAAACAGTTCAACGCTCACAGTAATGATACAATTCAGGTGAGTGTATTATGATTATGTAGAAAAGTTGCAAATAGCAACAAATTGAATTAAAAGGAGAACATAAAATGTGGGAAATATTTTCGGTGAGCAGGACATTCGGAATGTTTACAGAAATATCAATAAGCGAGCAAATTGGACAGGCAAATGGACGTTCATGTAATAGTGTAGGTGGGATGGGCTTCAGATTAGTATGACAGGGCGGCGCAACATCGAGGGCCGAAGGGCCTGTACTGCGCTGTAATGTCCTATGTTCTATGTAAAGATTAATAAGGTGGGAGAAGGTCAACATTGAAAGCGAAACTACAGCTGATATTAAAGTGGACAGCAAGAGCATCCTTAAATAGAAAGAACTGAAGAGAAAAGCCAATGTGAATATAGGTCCATATTGAATGAAGCTGGGAATTCGTGACTGGGAACCACTAAATGACAGAAAAGATGAATAAATAGTCTGCATCTGCCTTGAAAGTAGCAGGCAAAGAACATTCTATAATTACGAAATAATGAACGGCAAAAGAAACGGTGAGCAATGCAATACAATGACTTTCACTACAAAGAAAACGTCAGAGAAATTTACAGGAGTATTTACCGCAAAATGCATTGGAACGAAAAACGTGCAATCCAAGATAGCAAAATAAATAAGAAAAAATCTGTGTTGGATACACCAGTTGTAACTTTCTAATAATCATTAGCTTTCAGAAAAGTATTACTGGATTGGCAAAGTGACAAGGTAACACCTTTACTCAAAAAAAGTATGGACACAAAAAAGTCTGACTGAGGCCATTATTGGCCAATTAACATAATTTATTGGAAAAATTGCGTCGTCTACAATAAACCACATAACACCAGAGCATTTAGAAGTACATGACATGATCAAGAGGACTGAGAATGGATTTACAAAAGGGGAATCTCGCTTGATAAATGTATTAGAATTCTTTGAGAATAAGGAGGAAATAGTGATTTTTTTTTGTTTTCTGAAGACATTTGATAAGCTACCACACGTAAGATTATTTAACAAGATAACAGCCTGTGGTTTCGGAGGTATTGTGTTGCCACGGAGAGAAGATTGTGGAAATCACAATCGTAAGAGTGTTTGATGACGAATATTACTTTACAGGATGTCAATCTGTAGCTGGTGAATACCACATAAATCCGTTTCAGGGGACACAAATATTTACAAAATATTTTAACGACTTAGATGAGTGAAGTGAATGTACTGCAGACAAGTTGGCAAATGGCACAAAAATTGTAGAGGAGGTAATTGGTGGGTATGAAGAAAAACAGTTTGCAGAGGGCTATAGATTGGAAAAGAGAGGGAACAATAAACTTTGCATATTAATATAACGTGGTGAAGTAAATGAGAAATGCCATAATAAATGAAGTAATGAATTTTAGCAGGAACGGTAGAGCAACTGAATATTATTTACATAGAGATTGAATTCTGAAATCTACATAACGGATTTGGGAATCCTCATCACAGAATGACGAAAAGCTAGCTTTTAATTTTAACTGCAACAAAGGCAAACATAATGCTGGGCTTTGTTTAAAAACTAATGGAATATTGATAGTTGGAATATAAAAAAAGACCGAGCAGACAAATGCGTGGCTGAGGAGCTGTCGCAGGGGCTAGGATTCACATTTTCCGATCATTGAGGTCTCTTCAGCAACAGAAATGACATTTATAAGAGGGACAGGTTTCACTTGAATTGGAAAGGGACCACCACTCTTGCAGGAAATCTTTCTCATGGTACCCTGAAGACTTCAAACTGGTAAGGGTGATGGTGAGACTCAACACAATAGTGAGAAAAAGGAAAAGTTTGAGGATGGTAAAATAGACACGGTGAACCATTCTAAGAGTCAAGGCAGGCAACAGATTGGCATAAATGACGTAAGACTGCAAAGCAGCATTTACTTGAGTGCAAGATGCCTGACAGATGGGGCAGTTGAACATAGGGCATGGATGGGAATGTGGGATGGGGATATCATAACCATTACAGAAAGGTGGCTCAGGGATGAACAGGACTGGCTGCTTAATCTTCAGGGGTGCAGATGCTATATAAAGAACAGACGGGGTGAGGGGGGAAACAAGCGAGGAGGAGGAGTGGTACTTCTGGTTCAGAAGCACATTATGGCTGGATGTTGCGAGAAAATTCCTGGGAGACTGCCCAGTGACTTTACATGGATGGAACCTAATTTTGAGAAAGGGATGATCACCTTGCTGGGAGTGTAATATAGTCCTCTCAATAGTCAATTGGAAATTCGCAAGTGAATATCTAATGAGATCTCAGCTATGTGTAAGCTCAATTTGATTATGGTCGGTGATTTTTAACTTTCCAAACATATTTTGGGACTGTCATAGTGTTAAGGTCTTGGATGGGGAGCAATTGGTTAGGTTTATAAAAGGAAAATTTCGTCTTCAATACATGGAAGCACCTACTACAGGTTGTGGAATGCTTGAACTTGTGTTGCGAAACGGAGCAGGACAAGTGACTGAGATGTCCTGGGGCGCAGACTTCGGAGCAAGTAATCGTAATTGTATTAATTTGAAAACCGTTATGAAAAATAGTAGAATTGATTAAAAAAAATGAATGTTTCAAATTGGAGTGAGGTCCGGTTTGACGGTATCTGACAGGAACTTTGATATTTTGGTTGGGGTGGAGATGGCGGCTGTTCGCTGGAAAAGGGACGGTTGGGAATTGGGAAGCATTTAAGCATGAGATCATGAGAGTTCAGTGATGGTATATTCGTGTTTGTGTGAAGGGCAAATCTCGTCGGTGCAGGGAAAGCAGTATGACAAGAGGAATTGAGACTCTGGTCAAAAAATAGGAGATATATATCAGGTGTAGACAGCTGGGATCGAGTGAATCAGGAAAAGGATATGAGGGCAGTCGGAAATCACGAGGGTCAAAAAGGGGCATGAAGTCACTTTGTTAAACAGAGTTAACGAAAATCCCAAACGATTCCATTAATGCAGTATGGGTACAAAAATAATCAAGGAGACAATACAGCCGCTTAAAGACCAACATAGCTCTCTATGTGTGAGACCACAAGAGATGGATGAGACACTGAGCAAATATTTTGCATTAATAGGTGTATGGAAACTAAGGAAATTGGGAAATACGTAGCGATGCCTTAAAATAGTTCATCTCAGAGTAGAGGAGGCACTGCATGTCTAGAAACCAAAAACAGAGAGGTTTTCGTGGGCGGCACGGTGGCACAGTGGTGAGCACTGATGCCTCACAGCGCCAGAGACCCAGGTTGAATTCCCACCTCAGGCGACTGACTGTGTGGATTTTGCACGTTCTCTCCGTGTCTGCGTGGGTTTCCTCCGGGTGCTCCGGTTTCCTCCCACAGTCCAAAGATGTGCAGGTCAGGTGAATTGGCAATGCTAAATTGCCCGTAGTGTTAGGTAAGGGGTACACATCGGGGTATGGGTGGGTTGCGCTTCGGCGGGTCGGTGTGGACGTGTTGGGCCGAAGGGCCTGTTTCCACACTGTAAGTAATCTAATCTAAAACAAAAATCTCTGAAATCCCTGAGATCTGATCAGGTGTTTCCCAGAACTTAGTGGGAAGCTTAGGGTGAGATTCCTGAGCCCCTTGCTGAGATATTTGTATTATTGATAATCATGGATGAGGTGCTGGAAGATTGGTGATTGGCTAATGTGGTGGCATTACGTAAGTTGGCTCTAAAGGAAAACCAGGACACAATGGAGAATTGAACTTTCTCTCCACAGATGCTGCCAGAGCCTCTGGGTTTTTCCACAAATTCCGTTTTATTTTGTTTCAGATACACGGCATCTGCAGTTCTTTTTGATTTTTATTTAGTGGTGGTGGAGTGTTGTCTTCTGGATTGGAGGTCTGTAAAAACATAACAATACCAGAACGTAAGAAATGTGAGAAGGATTCAGCCATATGACCCTACGAGCCTGCTCCTCTGTTCAACAAGACCATGGATGATCATCCCATGGACTGAGCTCCACTTACCCACCTGGAGGCTCCCTGCCTCCATTCCTGATGAAGAGCCTTTGCCCGAAACGTCGAATATCCTGCTCCTCGGATGCTGCCTGACTCGCAGTGGTTTTCCAGAAACAAACTCTCAGCGTTTAATCTATAAGGTGACCCTGAATAGGCGAGGGCTTTTCTTTTCCCTGCAGCACGAGGAAAGGGGGCTGAGGGTTGGCCTGAACAAGATCCAGAAATCATGAGGGGCATTGTTATGATGAATAGCCAAGGTGTTGGGGAGTCCAAAACTATAAGACAGAGGATTATGGCGAGAGGAGAAACGTTGGAAAAGGTCCTGAAGGGTAACGTTTTCACATAGATGGTGGTGTATGCACAGAAAAATCTGCTAAAGGAAATGGTGGAGGCGAGTATAACTTTAAAATTTAAAAGGCAGCTGGATGTGTGTACGAGAAGGAAACATTTAGAGAAATATGGGTCACCTGTTTGCCATATGGTACTCGGTCAAATTGGGATATCAGTTCAGCACAGATGAGTTGGAACGAAGGATCTGCTTCCGTGCTTTATAACTGTATGATTGTAAGTTTTGTTAAAACTTAGAAGAAGCTCTCGTCATATCACAGCTGAATACTGTCAACTATTGTGGGACTCGTGTTAAAGGAAAGATACTCTGGAATCCGAGACAATCCAAATGAGGTTCAATAGCCTGATCTTGAGGATGGAGGGACTGTCTTGAGAATAGAGATTGAGTAGTTTGAGCTTGTACCAATTGGAACATAGATTATTCAGTGGTGACATTCTGAAATTTCTGGAAACATGGTGCTTTAAATGCAGAAATGTTGTTTCCACTTTCGGAGAGTTCAGGACCAGGGAGTGTAATCTCTGGCTGAGAGGTCACAGATTTAAGGCAGAAGACATATTCTTCTCCCAAAATGGAGTGACTCTGTAGAATTCTTTACTACCGTACACCGAGGTTGGGCCATTGAGTACTTTCAAATATAACTGGGCAGATTTTGAATCTTTAATGGAATCAGTGCTGATTGGGAAAATGTTGAAAAGCGGAGGTGAGGATTATCAGTCCAACCACAACGTCATTCAATAGAAGACAAAACTCCATTGACAAAATTGTCCGCTTCCGATTCCTTGTAATTGACGTTGAAACGCATAAAAGTGGATAAATCCCCAGGACCTGATCATGTGGAGGTTAGAACTCTATGGGACGCTAAGGAAGTGATTGCTGGTCCGCCTTCTGAGGTACTTGTGTAATCAATAGTCACAGGTGAGGTGCCGGGAGACTGGAGGTTGGCTGACGTGGATCCACTGTTTAAGAAACGGTAAGGACAAGCCAGGGAACTATAGACCAGTGCGCGTGATGTTGGTGTTGGGAAGGGTTGTGGAGGGAATTATGAGTGACAGAATGTACATGTATTTGGAAAGGTAAGGACTGATTCGGGATCGTCAGCATGGCTTAATGCGTGGGGAATCATGTCTCACAAACTTGATTGAGTGTTTTGAAGAAGTTACCAAGAGGATTGATGAGACGAGAGCAGTGGATGTGATTTATATGGAATTCAGTAAGGCGTTCAACAAAGTTCCCCAAGGGAGATTGGTTAGCAAGCTGAGATCTCACAGAATAGAGTCAGAACTAAACATGTGGATGCAGAACTGGCTCAAACGTAGAAGACAGAGGGTGGTGGTGGTGGGTTGATTTTCAGACTGGAGTCCTGTGACCAGTGGAGTGCCACAAGGATCAGTACTTTTCATCATTGATATAAATGATTTGGATGCGAGCATAAGAGGTACAGTTAGTAAGTTTGCAAATGACACCAATATTGGATATGTAGTGGACAATGAAGAAGCTTATCTCAGAATTCAATGGGATCTTGATCAGATGGGCCAATGGGCTGAGGAGTGGCAGTTGGATTTTAATTCAGATAAACGCGAGGTGCTGCATTTTGGGAAAACAAATCTTACAGGTCTTATACACTTAATGGTAAGATCTTAGAGAACGTTGCTGAACAAAGTGACCTTGGAGTGCAGTTTCATAGCTACTTGAAAGCAGAGTCGGAAGTCGATAGGATTGTGAAGAAGACAAGTGGTATACTTTCCTTTATTGGTAAGAGTATTGAGTGCAGGAATTGGGAGGTCACGTTCAGCTGTACAGGACATTGATTAGGGTCACTGTTGAAATATTTAATGTAATTCTAGTCTCCTTCCTTTAGGAAGGATATTGTGAAACTTGAAAAAGGTTCAAAAAGGATTTAAAAGGATGTAGCTAGGTTTTGAGGATTTGAGCTACAGGGAGAGATTGAATAGGTTATGGTTGTTCTCCATGGAGCGTCAGAGGCTGAGGGGTGACCTCATCGAGGCTTATAAAATCATGAGGGGCATGGATAAGATAAATAGAGAAAGTCTTTTCCCTGAGTGGGTGAGTCCAGAACTAGATGGTGTCGGTTTAGGGTGTGCGGGGAAAGATGTAAAAGGGACCTAAGGGGCAACGTTTTCACGTAAAGGGTGGTACGTGTATGGAATTAGCTGCCACAGGAAGTGGTGGAGGCAAGTACAATTGCAACATTTAAAAGGCATCTACATAGTTTTATGAATAGGAAGGGTTTGGAGGGATATGGGTCGGTGCTCGCAGCTGGGATTAGATTGGGTTGGGATATTTGGTCTGCATGGACGAGTCTGACCAAAAAGTCTGTTTCCACGCTGGACATCGCTATGACTCGATGAGCCAATATATTGGTAAGGCGTTGACTTCATGTTATTTAAGAAAACATTTTCTGATTGTGGAAATGGAAAACACGGCATCAGATATAAAAAAAATGGGGGAAGGCAGGAGTGGAAAAGCGAAACAGAGACAGAGAAAGAAACGTTAGCTGTATCAATCACTATCGAAATTGTAGTTTTTTTTGACTAAACATGGAAATTGATATCACTGTGATTTTTAGAATCAGACAACTTGTATATTTAAAGGGACTAACATCAATTAGTATGGAAATTCCCTCCTTAACGCCATAATGGGTCAATCCACAACAGCGATTCAAGAAGGCAGTTGACCACCATCTTCTCGAGGGCAAATAGGGATCAATGCGGGCCAGCCAAGAGATGCCCAGGTCCCACAAATGAATAATAATTTTTAAAAATCCGTTGTTTTATTTGCATATTTGCCATTATTTGTGTGCTGTGCCTGTGGGGAAATATAACCCGGGGTTTTGTTGTTCTGTCATCTATTCTGAGAGTTCTATTTCTGTGTTTATTTACATAAGCGCTTCACTGGTTTCAAAGCAGAGTTGATGACAGTATAGCCAGATGAACGGAGTTTCAAATGATAAGTTTCAAATCAAAACAAGTTTATTTGAAGAATGTTGACAATTTGCAGAAGTGAATGCAAATTTCATGACTATCGATTGCAACAGATATTATTTATATCTGGAAGATAAACTAAATTTAACATTTGAATTTAGCTTTATATTTGAATTCTGGAAGTTCATGTAATGCAACATTTCTATCCAATTGGATCCACTTTGAACATTGATTTATATTGTCGTCCTTTTAGACAGTAAAATTTCCAACAATGCAACATAGCTCAAAGTGTGTTTTAGAATATTCGTATAAAATAGTTGAAATGAAATCAAGAACTGCCACAACAATTTCATCTAATCGATATTGTTGTTGCGAGGTTTAGTCACGCTTATATTTTCTTTTAATCTTTCATAAAACGTTGATGTTGCTGGCTCAGTCATCGCTGGGACCCTCTTCCTAATTACACACTGTGCCACTTCAGAAATCATCAATTATCTGACAGTAGGTGCGGATTCTGATGATTAGATTCTCTACTGTGTGGAAGCAGGACCTTTGCCCCAACAAGTCCAGGCCGCCCCTCCGAAGAGAAACCCATCTCCCTACCCTTTCCTACCCCTGACTAGGGCACAGAACACTGTGGGCAATTTAGCATGGCCAATTTGGAGTGTGGGAGGAAACCCACGCAGACACAGGGAGAATGTGCAAACTCCAAACAGACGGTGTGGATCGGACTCAGGCGCTGTGAGGCAGCAGTGCTAACAACTGAGCCATAGTACCATTCATGATGTTGGCTGATGAGGTAAAGGCGATAGACGGATTTTCTAATGGTAATTAGTAAACCAGCTGTTTTAGTATTTTTCCATTGACTATGGTTCCCTTGTCACCATTTTTTTTCCCTGATTCCAGGGTTACTTTGAATTCAAATTTCCCCTTGGCAAATGGTGTATTCCACCGCCTGTCCACTCAACGTCAAACTGGAGTTTGGAATACTGTTCCAATGATATTACCACTCGATCCTAATGTTGGAAATGCAGTGAGAAAGCTCTCACAAACAGAAATGTAATAAATCTGACACTTTATATCACGAATAAATATTGGAATGGAATGCTGGCAGCATCACAGGAGATACAGCATCACATCCAATAATCAATCTAAAATCTGTATCTGATGCTCTGGCTGTAGAACCTGATTCACCTGGTGCATAATTCCCAAATTTCTGTTCTGTTTCCCTTTCAGATTTCCATGCTCCCCCATAATTTGCACGTGTTGAGTTCTTGGTTGAAATATAAAAATGTTAGTCACATATCCCAATGTTGTCGTCAGCTATCTTTTCGAAAGTCTGCTATCTTGCTAGACTAATTATGGTTAATCATTCTGAAGAAGCTTTAATACAAATGTTTGGCTTCTGAGTCACGTTCGCCACATGCAAGGCACAAGCGCCTTCTTGTTGAATAGGGTGGGGAGATCAGGTCGGAAGGGCAGACGTCCCCTGAAGGACAATACTGAGCCATAGAACTTGCTTCAGAACTTTGGAAAGTCCATGATCATCGCTCATTACACAAGAATTTTCATTTCATATCCTTCAATGAATTGAAGCTACCATGGTAGAGATTGTAATCTGAGTCTAGATCATTCGATTGCTTATCAAGTATTCATAATGCCTGCTTAACCACTTTATTGAACTGATATGTTCACTTCAAGGATCTTTTTTTGTTATTGACCTATGCGACACAGTGAGCACTATTACCCGTCTGTATGTGTCCTTCAGAAGATCAAAACAATCTGCCTTTCTGAAATGCTGTGGTCCAAAATGTTCTTAAGAAGGGAATTCCTGGAGTTTTGATCCAGTCACAGTGAAGGATCGATGAAGTATTTCCACGCTTGGATGCTGAGTGGTTTAGAGATGAGCTTACAAGTATTGCTTTTCTCATATATCTGTTGCTCTTGTCCTTCGAGAGCGAAGTGGTCATGGGAAGGTACTGTCTAAGGATGTTTGTCAATTTCTGCACTGTATTTTTTTAGATACCGAATACTACAGATACTGAATATCAGATTTGGAGGCAAGGTGTGCTTGTGAGAGTGCTACAACTGAAGTGGGATGCTTTTTCCTGGATGCTATCAAGCCTCTTGAGTGTAGCTAAAGCTGCACCCATCCAGTAAAGTGGGGAGTTGTGCCATCACACTCCTAGCTTCTGCCTTTTAGAGAGTCAATTAGCTTTGGGGTCAGGAGGGTGAATTTGTTGCCACAGTATTACTAGCCTCTGTCCTGCTATTCTAACCGGTGTGCTTATATGGAATGTCCAGTTAAGTTTCTAGTTAACGATAATACCCAGCATGTTGATAGTTGGGGTTCAATGATGGTAACACCATTGAATGTCAAGACGTTTTGCTAGATTATCTCTTATTGTCTGGAAGTTGTGTCAATGCCACTCGTCAGTCCAATTCCGGATATTGTCCTGATATTGTTACATTTGAAGGTATACTGCTTCCATGTACGAGGTGTCATAAAAAGTGCTATCATCTGCGCAGATTTCAATTCTGGTCTTATGATGAAAGGAAGATGATTGATGACACAGCTGAAGATACTTCGGCCAAGGATACTTCCTTCAGGAACTCTAATGGAGATGTCCTTGAGCAGGGACGATTGACCTTCAACAATGAGATCCATCTTTCAATGTACGAGGTGCGACTCTAGGCAGTAGAGAGTTTGTCACCTGATACTCACTGATTCCAGTTATCGTCGGGCACTGTAATATCAATCTCGGGCGAATGCGACCTTTAGGTCTAGTGCTGTCGCTCTGCCCACACTTCAGGGACTCAGTTCTTTGTCTCTGCTAAAATCAAGTGTGCAATTCGGTCAGGAGCTGAGTGGAGCTTGTGTAATCCACATTTCATGTCACTGAGCAGGTTATTGCTGAGCCAGTGCTGCTTGATTGCTCTTCCATTGGCATTTTCACACTCCCAACGCATAGCTGAGCATGGGAGCAGAAATCCGTTAGTTTGGATTGTCCTGTTTTCTGTGCTCAGGACGTGCCTGGCCTATTTCCCACACTGGGAGAAAGTGAGGACTGCAGATGCTGGAGACCCGAGTTGAAAAGTGTAGTGCTGGAAAAGTGCAGCAGGCCAGGCAGCATCCGAGGAGCAGGAGAATCGACGTTCTGATTCCTGAAGAAGGGCTTATGTCCGAAACGTCGATTCTCCTGCTCCTCGGATGCTGCCTGGCCTGCTGCGCTTTTCCAGCACCACACTTTTCAACTATTTCACATACTGTCGGATTTTTGCAAGTGTTACAGCTGCACTGGAAGTGATTGCCTCGCTCAAGCCTTCAGTATTTTTGTCGGCTACATAACGTTTGAGTAAACAGTGCTTCCCAGAGTATCTTGTTATCACGTGGAGAGAAGCGAATTGGCTGAAAACATGTATCTGTAATATTGCTGATAATTGGACGAAGCCGAGATGGATCGTACAATTGGCACTTCTTACGATAGATTGCTGTGAATGCTTCAGTCTTAACTTTTACACTGATATGTTGTGCTCTCCACCAGGGACAATAGAAATGTCTGTGGAGCCTATCCCTCAATGAGTTGTTTAATTATCCACCAGAAAAATGTTTGATGTGAACCTTTACTCAATGCACATTTGGAAGATTGATGGAATGTTAGCCCTTACTTCAAGATAATTTGAACACTGGAGCAATGAAGCTTTGCTTTAGTAGTATAGCAGTTTCGGTAGACCATAATTGGTGAACGGTGTGCAATTAAGTTTTCCTTATGGCTGGAAGCAATTATCACCACAGAGGGAGTGCTGTGAAAGTTCATTGGACTTTTATTATCCCTGATTGTATTGAATCACAGGACAAGCTCGGTGATGTGTATAGCCTACTCCTGGTCAATATTTTTATGTTTCAATGACTCCTGTATCCAAATACATTACATGAACTGCTTCTGCTTTATCAACTGCACACACTGGAATTCGTTCGAAATCTGCTATGAACCGCAGGCATGATTTTTCCATTACAAAGTCATATTGATTCCATCTGATTAACTTGACCGTTCCTGATAATAGTTTCTATCTTACTCCTTAGGCCAGAAGCTGACTTAACTGTCAAGTAGCTTTTGCTTTCTGTATCTCCCCCTTTTAATGAAGGATTTCAATTCACAATTTTTCAATCTCACAGAGCGTTCCCTGATTTTGGAAACTAAAAACGAATGCATGAAACATTTTGCGAGTCACGTTTCTGTTAATATGCGGAGCATGAAGTTGAACCCCTATCCGGGCTACAACTATTTTATCAGGAACGCTTCACTGGCGATTGTAATTTTAATTCCATCTCAACCTTATTTGGTTTTCCTGATTTTCCACCTATTTCGGATGTCGAGGACTGTTGCAATGGACCTATATAATGAATTGACCAATTCCTTTTTGTTGCGAGTTTCACTGACTCAATGTCCGCAACACCAACATCCATATTGTTAATTATATTTTAAAACATGTTAATAATAACTCTGTCTATTTAATCTAGGTAGCTAACCCTATCTTTTAGTCTGATACTTGTTTCCTTATTAAACTTATATTCTTCCACTTTCCTATCTCTGTCAAATCTTCTGGACTACCCCCTATCAGTGTGCAATAATATAGATTTGTGCTCAGTTTGGTGCCGATATTTTATTTTGAAACATAGATTGTGATTGTTTTCTTTGGGGTTTGTTTTCTTACACTGCAGAAATGATCTCTGCGGCATATTCTGAAATATCTCCTTTAATGTCCATTACTACACAAGGAAGAACAATGAACAAAGTAGATTAACAGCCCAGGAACAGGCCCTTCCGCCCTCCAAGCCTGTGCTGATCCAAATTCACTATCTAAACCTATCGCTAAATTCCTAAGAATCTGTGTCCTACTCATGTATCTGTTCAGACCCACCGTAAATTAATCTACCGTGCCTGCCTTTACTACCTCTGCTGTCAACGCCTTCCAGGCACGTAGCACACTCTGTGTAAAGGACTTCCCGCGTGTATCCCCATTAAACGTTTCACCTCTCACCTTGAATGCGTGATGTCTCGTTATTGAATCCCTCACCCTGGGAACAAAAACTTATCTCTATCCACCGTGAGTACATTTTTCATTATTTTGTAGATCACAATCAGGTACCGACCCCGCCCCGATCTTCTGTTCTCTAAAGAAAACAACTTCAACTTATTCTACCAGGCAACATCCTCGTAAACCTTCTCTGCACCCTTTACAAAGTGTCCACATCCTTTTGGTAATGTGGCGACTAGAACTGTACACTGCATTCTAAACACGGCCGAACCAAAGTTTTGAACAATTTTAATAAGACCTACCAGCTTTTATAATCAATGCCCCAGCCGATGAAGGCAAACAAATTATATGCCTTCTTGACAATTCTATCCACCTGTGCAACCACCTTCAGGGTACAATGGACCTAACTCCCAGATCTCCCTGATCATCAATTTTCCCCAAGACTCTTCCGTTTTCAGTATAGGGTGTTCTAGAATTAGACTTCCCAAAATGCATCACCTCACATTTGCCTGGATTAAACTCCAACTGTCACATCTCCACCCAACTCTCCAGTCTAACTGTATTCTTCTGTATTCTTTGACAGTCCCCTATGCTTTCTGCTACTCCATCAATCTTCCAGTCATTTGCAACTTACTGATCGGAACAGCAATGACCTCTTCCAGATCATTCTGTATATCACAAGCAACAGTGGCCCCAGCACTGATCCCTGTGGAAGACCACTGACCAACTTTTTCCATTTCGAGAAGCTTCCTTCAACTATTGCTCCCTGTCTCCTGTTGCTCAACCAGTTCTTTATCCACCTAGCTTGAACACCATGCATACCATGTGACTTCGCTTTCGCCATTAGTTTACCAGTGGAAACCTGATCAAACTCCTTACTAAAGTCCACGTATATGACATCTACAGCCTTTCCTTCATCTATGAATTTGGTCACTTCCTCAACAACTCTATTAAATTGGTAAGGCACAATCTCCCCCACAGAAAACCACATTGTCTATCACTGATAAACCCATTCCTTTCCAAAGATAAATGGATTTCATCCCTCAGTACATTCATAGCAATTTTCCCAGCATTGACATCAAGCTCACTGGTCTGAAATATCCCTACTACCCTGTTTGTGCAGGGAAAACAACAGGAGCAACCCTCCAGTCCGCCAGCACCTCACCTGTGTTTAAGGATGCTACCAAGATATCTGTCAGGTAGCCAGCTATTTTCTCGCCTCCCTCAACAACCTGGGATAGATCCCTCCTCTCCTGGTGCTTTATCCACCTTAACACCATTTAGGCGACCCAACGCATCTTCCCCCCTAATGTCAATGTGATCCAGAGTAACAAGCTTCTATCTCTAACCTCAACATTCAACATGTCCGTCTCCTCAGTCAACACTGATGCACAGTATTCATTAAGAATCTCATCCATTTTCTCAGGTACAACACTCAACCTTCCTTCCTTATCCTTTAGAGGACCAACACTTTCTCTAGTTACCCTTTTGTTTCTAATATATGAATAAAAGACCTTAGGATTTTCCTTAATTCTGTTCACTAAAGTTATTTCATGACCCCTTTTAGCCCACTTCATTCCTCATTTAAGATTGGTTCTACTCTCTTGATATTCCACCAAGGCCCATTCCGTTCTTAGTTGCCTGAACTTTATGTCCACTTTCTTGTTTCTCTTGGCTAGTCGCACAATTACTCCTGTCATCCAAGGTTCACGAATCTTGCGTTTCCTATCCCTTATTTTCAAGGGGACATGCCTGCCCTGCACTATCTTCAACTTATCTTTGAAAGCCTCCCACATGTCAAATGTGGACTTCCATTCAAATCTCGACTCCCAATCCACATTTCACAGCCCCTGCCGAGTTTTGATATAATTGGCATGGGCCAAGTTTAGTACTCTTCCCTGAGGGCAACTCTCATCTTTGTCTACCAGTATTTTATAAATTACAGAATTGTGGTCACTGTTCTCAGAGAAATCCCCCACTGCAACGGCTACCACCTGGCCTTTCCCCAACATCAGGTCCAATATGGCCTCTACCCTCATTGGACTATTGACATACTGCTCTAGAAACCTTTACTGGATGCTCCTTCAAATTGTGGCCCATCCAGACCTCTGCCACTAAGTGTATCCCAGTCAATGTTGGGAAAATTAAAATCTCACTTCACCATCAATTGTTGTCTCTACATTTTTCCATGATCTGTTTACCTATTTGTTCTTCTACCCCATAGCCACTGTTGGGGAGCCTGTAGTTCACCCCCCAAAATGGAACTGCACCCTTCTTATTCCTCAGCTCTACCCATAATGCCTCGCTGCTCAAGTCCTCCTTAGTGTCCTTCTTTAGCACAAACGTGATATCATCCCTAGCCAGCAAAGCAACTCCTCCCCCCCCCCACACCCCGCAATGTGTACGTCCCTCCCTGTCCTGTCTCAATCATCTATATCCTGGAACATTTAGTAGACAATCATGCCCTTTCTTCAACCAATTCTCGGTGATCGTAATAACGTCATGCTCCCATGCACCAATCCAAGCCCTACGTTCATCTGCCTTACTCACTATACTCCTTGCATTAACGTGTGTGCCCTTCAAACTGCCAGTTCTTTTGCGTTCATTTGCTCTCTGCCTACTCTTCCCCTTGGTAATGCTAACTTCATGATCCTTACAGTCTGTAGTTTCCACCTCACTGTCTACTCGTCTTCTCTTGTTGTTCCCAGCCCCTGCCACATTAGTTTAAAGCCTCCTCACCAGCAGTAACAAAAACTCCCCAAAGGACATTAGTTTCTGACTGGTTCAGGTGTAGACCTGAATTTGTAATAGTCCTACCTTTCCGAGATCTGGTCCCAATGTCCGACAAATCTGAACCTCTATCTCCATCGCCATCTCTCAAGCCACGTGTTCATGCTGCCTATTTTTTCATTTCTATCCTGGTCAGTACGTGGGATTTGTAGAAATCCTGAGATCACTACATTCGAGATCCTCTTCTTTAACTTCTCTCTTGGCTCCCTGAGTTCTGCTTTCAGGACATCATCACAATTTTTACTTAAATCATTGGTGCCTATATGCACCACGATAAGTGGCTGTTCACGCTCCACATTCAGAATGCTCTGCAACCGATCGGTGAAATTCCTGACCCGAGCTCCAGGGAAACAACATTCTATCCAGGAATCTCATTTTTGGCGTTAATAATTATTACACCGTTATTAATTATTCATTTGAATGATTTACCAACTCATTTTAATTAGTTCTGTTTTTAACACCTTCATATTTATCCTTACTTAAGTTAATAATACTAGTCTTAGCCCACTGTTTGTGACCTCACGACAAAGAGAAAATTCACAACAGGATCGCTACTGCCTCGGGTCATCATTTAATCAAATCTCGTGGCGGAACACCAGAAGCATTTAATCTCTTCTCTTTCTCTTAGAAATACCCGTGATTCACTAACTAAAATCTTAAATTGCTTCTTGATATCTTACATGAATGAAAACAAAAAGAGAACAGCAAAATATGACTGAAGATAGGTACAAGGTAGAAATACCTGTGCATTGATGCAAACTCTCCTTGCCTTTGACCTGAGATATCGCCGAAGTTTGCGAAAGGTTTCCGTGTTTAAACAGAGAATTGCAAATGAAACTAATAATTGTCCTTTGGCATGTTTCGCCCAGTGATAACTCTCGGCTGACAGTTAATGTACTTTAGCGTAAATAATCTAGGGTGCTTTATGTTTCATTCTGGAACCTGGGAATGGAATTGAATACAATGTTGAAACTAACCGTAATCTGCCGATTTGGTTTTGATGCTGTCAGTGTGCGTTCACCCTCACAGGCAGGAAGACTGTTTGCATTCATAACAGGGAATTGTTGTCCGGTGTGTCATTCTCAGCTGACACAAAACTTCCTGTTTCTGTGTGCCACACATTTCACTTCTGATCAGAAAATAAAAAACCAGGGGAAACAGTCTGAGGAAACATCTGCCAATGTGGCCTATATCTGGTAACAGGTTCATGGGGCAATCACGTTGAAGTAACATTTACAAATCAACCTGTCAAACTCGGTTTAACAGTCCGATTCCAGGATGTTGTTGGACGAATCTTCGAACACTCTAACAAGATCATTCAATTCTCAAAATCTGGAACACTTCGACTGTACCTTTTAATATTTCTGATCTTGCACTTTTTGTTACTTTGTCTTATGATATAAAGTTTTTTTTAATCAGTATTAGATTCTATATTCTGCAGCCATCATCTCGCCAGCCGTGTGGGGAGGTGTGGAGGGAGTGGGGGCCAGGGAGACACACAGACTCCGGGAGTGCAAATGGCAGTGTGGGGGGAGAGGGATACACAGTCTTTGGGAGTCAGGATTGAGGTGTGTGGGGAAGGTGTTAAACACACGCTGCGGAGTGGGGATGGGGTTGTGGCGTAAAGGGGAACGCACAGACTCTGGGAGTGGGGATGGGGGTATGGGTGTGTGTGGAGGGAGACGGAGAAACCCGGGGAGTGGGGATGGGGCATTGGGGAGCAGGGAGACACACAGACTCTAGGAGTGGCGATGGGGGTATGGAGGGAGGGAGACTCACAGACCTTGGGATTGGGGAAAGGGGTGTGAGGGGAGATAAACACAGAGACTCTGAGAGTGGGGATGGAGGTGTAAGGGGAGGGCGACACAGTCTGTGGCAGCGGGGATGGGATGTAAAGGGAGATAGATACACAGTCTCAGGTTGTGGGGATGGGAGTGTGGGAGTGGGGAGAAGTACAGACTTTGGGAGTGGGATGGAGTTGTTGCAGGAGGGAGACACACAGACTGCGGACTGGGGATGGGTGCGTGAGGGAGAGGGAGACACATAGACTCTGTGAGGGGGATGGAGATGTTGCGGGAGGGATATACACCGACTGTGGAAGTGGGGATGAGTATGGGTGAAGAGACGCACAGATTCTGTGGAGTGGGGATTGAGTTGTAGGGGGAGGGAGTCACATGGACTCTGGGAGTAAAGATGGGGGTGAGAGACACACAGACGCTGGGAGAGGGGATGGAAATGTGGTGGGAGTGAGATTTACAGACTCACGGAGTGGAGATGGGGATGTGGGGGTGAAGGGAGACACACAGATCTGGGAGTGAGGATGGGGGTGTGGGGGAGGGAGATGCACGGACTTTTGGAGTGCGGATAAAGTGAGACACACAGGCTCTAGGAGTTGAGATGGGGCTACGGAGGGAGGGAGACTCACAGATCTTGGGAGTGGCGATGGTGGTGTGAGGGGAGATAAACACAGAGACTCTGGGAGTGGGGATGGGGGTGTTGGGGAGGGAGATGCACCGACTTGGGGAGTGGGACTGGGCTTGTGGGGATGAAGTGAGGCACACAGACTCTGGGAGTGGGGATGGGGTGTGCGGTGTTGGAGAAACTCGAACTCTATGAACTGGAAATGGGGGCGTGGAGAGAGGGAAGCCCTCAGTCCCTGGGAGTGTGACAATGGTGTGGGGAGAAGCCATACAGACTCTGGTAATGGGGATTGGTGTGAGCTGGGGGGAGGGAGCCATACAGATTCGGGGAGTGTAGTTTGGGTTGTGGGGTGAGAGACACACTTCGACTCTGGGGAGTAAGGGTGGAGGTGTGAGGGGGAGGGAGATACACTGACTCTGGGAGTGGGTTGGGGGTGTGGGTTTTGGAGAATCTCAATTTTTTTGGACGGAGAATGGGGGCGTGGGTGGAGGAAGACACACAGACTCTGGGAGTTGGAATGGGGGTGTGGGGAGGCAGAGGCACAGACTCTGGGGAGTGAGAATGGGGTGTGCAGTGTTGGAGAAACTCGAACTCTGGGGACTGGAATTGGGGACGTGGAGAGAGGGAGACACTCAGACTGTGAGAGTGGGATTGTGGTGTGGTGGGGGGGGCGAAGGAAAAACGTAGAGCCTTGGGTGTGGGGATGAGGAGACATGCATACTCCGTGAAGTGGTGAGGGCGATGTGGGGTGCAGGGAGACACACAGATTCTGGTGAGTGGGGATAAATTTTCTGGGGCTGTTTTCACCGAAGAGTTGGAAGCTTTGGGTGATCTTATAGAAGTTTGTAAAATAATGATGAGCATGGATACGATAAATAGACAAGGTATTTTCCCTGGTGTTTGGGAGTCCTGAACTACTGGGCATAGATTTATGGTGAGAGGGGGAAGATATAGAAGGGTTCTAAAGGAACACGGTTTTACGCAGAGGGTGGTATGTGCATGGATTGAGCTGCCAGAGAAAGTGGTGGAGGCTGGTCCAATTGCAACATTTAAAAAAATCTGGGTGGTTACATAAGTACGAAGGTTTCAGAGAGATATGGGTTAAGTGCTGGCATTTGGGGCGAATTAAGTTCAGATATCTGTTCAGCATGGATAAGTTGAACCGAAAAGTCTGGTTGAGAACTGCGTGACTCGATGACCCTAGTGAACAGCAGTCCCAGTCCCCAGCGACAGGGACTGAACTCAGTTTTCTTATATTGTAAGGCAGCAGTGCTAACCACTGTGCCACCATGCCACCCAAAACGAAACTGACACCAACATGTTCATTCTAAAATATGAGAGACTTAACAAACAATCCAGGTCCTTTTCAATATACAATTTCAGTTAGGGCACACTGTAAACCTTTGCGATAAATTCTGTGTCTTATGGTCTTATACTCTAAAACCACCTAATGAAGGAGCAGCTCTCCGAAAGCTCGTGCTTCCAAATTATCCTATTGGACTATAACCTGGTGTTGTGTGATTTTTAACTTTGTAAATCATGGTCCAACACCAGCATCTCCAAATCAAGGACAGATTGAATTGCTGAAAAAGCACATCCAGTGATACAAACTGACACGAATTGGGTCACTACTGAGAGAAAGTCCAGCGTATTTTAGATAGAGTCTTGTATTCAATAAATAAAGGAACTATCTTAGCCCAGGAGAAGACATGGTGTATTAACTACCAACAGACAAAGACACCAGTATTTTAGAATATAATAGAAAGGTATTTATAGTGTATGGAAATGCAAACAGAGGAATTACTCTTAGCATGTCTACAATGGATTATTTTATCAAACAAAATAATTTCCAATGTTACGAGGGCTCATCTTTCTTCACTACAATGTTCTGAATTTTAAGTTATGTCGACTGAGACATGAAACTGTCTGATCTGCCTAAATGTATGGAGTGTGCTTTTCACTTTGTTAATTTAATTTATTGACCTTAGTTGAATAAACTTAAAAATCACACAGCTCCAGGTTATAGTCCAACAAGTCTTATTTGGAAGCACTAGTTTTCGGAGAGCAGCTCCTTTATCAGATGGTTTGGAGCATAAGATCGCAAGACACAGAATTTATAGCAAAATTTTACAGAGTGATGTAATTGAAATTATGTAATGAAAAATACCTGGATTGTTTGCTAAGTATCTCATCTTTTAGAATGATCATATTGGTTTCAATTCTTTCGTATGTAAATCGCCGAACTTTTCAAAGTTACATTCTCAAGTGAACTTTAACAATTGGTATCATGTCGGCCCAGATAATGCGGCTAAGGTGTGAGGTGCCCTGTGCGAGACTGTCCATGAGAGTGATTCTAATCTTAAAAAAAACTGATTCTCATCTTAAAAAATAACTGATTTACAGAATCTTACATGGATTCAGGCAATTTTTGATCAAAATAATATGTAATTCTGCAAGTACAAATTCAACTCACAAACTTCTTTGTGTGTGTGTGTGTGTCACGGAGGGGTGGAGAGTGTGAGAGAGTGTGCGTACGTGTGTGAGTACGAGTGTGAGTGGAAAGGGGTATAAGTCTGAGAGTGGATGCATGTGAATGTGGGAGTGTACGTGTGACCGTATGAGAGAGAGAGTTTGTGTTATGTGAGAGCCCGTGTGAGTAATAGACAATAGGCAACAGACAATAGGTGCAGGAGTAGGCCATTCTGCCCTTCGAGCCAGCACCACCATTCATTATGATCATGGCTGATCATCCTCAATTAGTATCCTATTCTTGCCTTATCCCCATAATCCTTGATTCCACTATTCTTAAGAGCTCTATCCAACTCTTTCTTGAAAGTATCCAGAGACTTGGCCTTCACAGCCTTCTGGGGCAGAGTATTCCATACACCCACCACTCTCTGGGTGAAGAGGTTTCTCCTCAATTCTGTTCTAAGTGGCCTACGCCTTATTTTTAAGCTGTGACCTCTGTTTCGTGACTCACCCATCAGAGGAAACATGCTTCCTGACTCCAGAGTGTCCAATCCTTTAATAATCTTATACATCTCAATCAGATCCCCTCTCAGCCTTCTAAACTGAAGCGTATAAAAGCCCAGTCGCTCCAATCTTTCAACGTAAGATAATCACGCCATTCTGGGAATTAACCTCGTGAACCTACACTGCACTCCCTCAATAGCCAGAATGTCTTTCCTCAAATTGTGTATCGGTAGGAATGTTTGATGGTCTGTAGGAGTGTGTGTGTGTAGGAGTGTGTGCATCTGTATCTGTGTGTGTGTGTGTCTGTGTGTGTGTCTGTATCTGTGTCTGGGTGTGTATCTGGTTTTCTCTCTTTGTGTGTGTACATGGCAGGCACGCATGTGACTCATCCAACGTTGTCTATCTCATACACTGTCGGCAAGGATGCTATGCGGCATAGTACTTTGGTGGGAATGAGCAGAAGCTACTGCAACATATGAATGGACACCACACAACAATTAACAGACAGGAGTGTCCCCTTCCAGACGGTGAACCCTTCAGTGGTCCAGGACATTCGACCTTGGATCTTCGTGTGATCGTCCTCCAAGGTGAACTTCGGGATGGGCACCAAAGCAAACTGACCGAGCAGAGGCTGATAGCCAAGTTCAGTACCTGTGGAGATGGCCTCAAACGGGATTTTGGGTTCATATCACACTACAGGTGACCCCACTGCACTACACACACACACACACAGACACACACACACAGACACACACACACTCGCTTATAACCTCCCCCATTCACACACACACACAAACAGATGTACACCCAGATAAAGACATGCACACACATACAGACGCATGCACACACACAGACACACGCCCCTACATACACACACACAATCCTACAAATACACTCATGTGGGTCCTCTCATGCACAAGATCTCTCTCTCATACACTCACACACTCACATGGTCAGACGTGCAGCCTCTCACAGAGTTATACCCCTTTACACTCACAATCACACACATACACACACGCTCACACGAACGCTTATAACCTCCCCCCATACACACACAAATACACACACACACACAGAAATTTGTCGGGTGAATTATTACTTGCAGAATTACATTTTATTTTTCCTCAGTTCGTTTACCTCGATCATTACTGCATAATAAGAGTGGCATGGTGGCTCCGTGGTTAGCTCTGGTGCCCTGCAATGCCAGGGACCTGAGTTCCATTCCGGCCTCAAGCGACTTTCTGTGTGGACATTGCGCATTTTGCTCGCATCGATGTGTGTTTCCTCCGGGTGCTCCGCTTTCCTCCGACAATCCAAAGATGCACAGGTTAGATGAATAGATTATGCTAAATTGCCCATAGAAATAAGGGATGTGTAGGTTAGGTGCATTAATCAGAGGTAAAATGTAGAGTGATAGAGGAGGGAAATGGACCTGAATGGGTTGCACTTTGGAGAGTTGGGCGAGACTTGATTGGCCGAAGGGCCTGTTTCCACACTGTAGTGATTATATAAAAAAGTGAAAAGCCTTGCAGAACACCACTTGTCACCAGTTGTCAATCTGAGAAAGACACTTTTATGCTCACTTTCTGCTCGCTATAAGACAACCAAGCTTTTCTCCATGCGTCTGATACCTTCGGCCCTTCTCTTACTGATTAGCATCCTGTGTGACACCTTGTTAAAGGCATTCTGGAACTCCAGGTGCTCAATATATATGGGCTCTCCTTGGCCGATCCTGCTTGCTATATCCTCGAAGAACTCTAGTAGATTGGTCAAGCATGACCTTACCTTGATGAAACCATCTTGACTTTGCCCTATTTTACAATGTATTTCCAATATTCAAAAATCTCATCCCTCACAACAGATTGCAGGATCTTACCCATGACTGAGGTTAGTGTAATCATACTGCAATTTTCTGTCCTTTGCTTTACTCCTTTTTTTTAACAAGAGTGTTACGGAAGTGCAGTTCAAGTCCTCTGGGACCTTTCCTGAGTCAACTGATTCCTGTTTGACAACCATTAACGCCACCAGTATCACTTAGGCTAACTCCTTTGAACTCTGGGTAGTCATCCACCTGGTCCGGGGTCTTTTCCAGCCTCAAGCCACTTCTAGCATCTCCTCCTTGGTGATGACCACCATTTTCACCTCTACCCCCTCACTCTTTTGTCGGGGAAAGTGGACCAGTCACTCGGAAAATATGGGTGCATGGCATGCAGTTACTGCCGAGGAAAAAGATAACCAGTTCACATCCCAAATCAGGCTGCCTCTCAGAACTGATCCCTTCCTCTTTGAACGTGCATTGCCCTGCCCCCAACATGCCCACAGCCCGTTTTCCCTTGCCCTGCCAATACCTTTTGACAACAGTTGGTACAGGCGCACAACCAGTCTGCCGATCGTATTGTGTAATTGTCCTCAGTCAGTGCATGTGTACCTGTTGTTTATCAGTGTACCACATCATTCTAACCCCTATGCCATATGGCAGCAGTGACCACTGCATCTGCAACAAACACTCTGACATGTCTGTAATCTTAGGAGAGCAAAAAACTGCATTGAATTTCATGGGGGCAATGCCAGTCGGGAGTAGGGGTTTCCTACCCCAATACATATTTCCGCAAATGCACTGTTGCTCATGTGATTTACCTAACATGGATGAACGTGAAGATCACAACAAGTATCAGGCCACAGATAGGGTCAGACCTGCTGACGTCCTTCAGAATTTCCAGTTTATCCTTCCAGATTACTGCCTTCACATGGAAACGCTGTTAGGAGGCTTGGTAACTGGTCTCTGTTCATTGTATCTTCCAGGAAGTCTGATGCCACGCCAATAATTTGATCGTCATATCCTTTCTTACCAGCGTCTCTGCCTCTGTATAAAGCCCAGTTCTGCCTCTCGCTTAATGGTTGTGTCTGTTTGTCGGCAAGGTTGTTTAATTTGGGTTACTGCTGTCCATCATTGATCACCCTGTTACCCTGTCTGCATGATGTTGACATCAATCATTTTGTTCTTTGCGTCATTCGTCACTTTTGTTGCAAATGCTTTATACACTTTAAAAGAAAATCTTTTAATATTGTTTGAACAACTATATAATTCTCAAGAACGCACTGCCCGCCCACACACCCATCCAATCCCTGTAACCCAACCTGGGCTGATGATGGAATGTCGTCACGTGCAGTCTTAGTGAGGCTCCGTCGACCAGAGGTGAAGCAGCTCTCTCAAAATAGGGTGAGCATGAAGCCTGGGATCTTCCTGTACTTTGTGTTTTATTCTAAACAATACATCCCTGGACACTACGGGGTTACTTAGTACAGTCAAGCCACATAATCCACACATCCTTGGACCGTTGTGGGATACCTGAAAACCCGGCAGAAACCACTGCGGACATTAAGAGAGCGTAACAATTCTACACAGACAGTTGAAAAGGCTGGCATTGAACCCATGTCCGTGGCGTTGTGAGGCAGCCGCACTAACCATTGAACCACCATGATGCCCCGTTGGTCTGCTAAATCTCCAGTCAATTGTAGCCTGCCCCTGTTTTAGTTGGAATCGCTGTCCAATACCCTGATTATATAATTGACTGGGTGACTGGTCCCAGCACGGTTCCCGTGGATCCCATACAAGTGGAAGAGATCGCTGTACCCTGAGTACTGCTGCCAGTGCCCCATAAACTGGAATCACTTCTCCTCACACGACTGTGTGTCTGAACCTGGAATCATCCTGTGATTTATACATGAATCACAGCTCGTGTTATTACTGATTAGGTGGGTTCACATGTTTGTACTGCCTGAATCTCTTCACCTTGCTCTGACTCTGAAAGTTCCTGGTTCAGCTAAATTCTTTACTTGAGAGAGGAGAGGATGGAGATGAGGTATCACAGGTTAGTGATGGATAGTCGGATGTTCCAGATCTCAGTGGGCCTCTGTATTCTTCAGGATGAAGCATTCTCACTGTGAGGGTCTAATTACTTTCTCTGTCTCCGGCAGCTGCTCGAGTACTTACTGACTCATCAGAATTCTCCACTCATACCTTTTCCATCACCTCATTGAGGATAATCGACCATCCAAACAGGGAATGGATTGGATAGTGAGATCTGCAGCCTTCAATAAAACCCACAGTGAACAGAGGACAGAGGACAAGTTTAAGGCAGCACAGACCTGGGCTGATGATGGAACGTCGTCACGTGCAGTCTTAGTGAGGCTCCATCGACCAGAGGTGAAGCAGCTCTCTCACAAAAGGATGAGCATGAAGCCTGGGATCTTCCTGTACTTTGTGTTTTATTCTCTTCCACGCTATGCCTATTTATTTTTATGTCTGTGTTTTTAAGTGCACTAACTACCACAATCGTTCCTATTGGTGTTCCCTCTTCCAGTCTTTGCATCGAACTCTATCAATGTAACCTCTTTCCCATCGAACACGCCTCTCCATCTCTATTTAGTCTAGAGGCAACACACTATCCCTGTCTCTGAAGACTTCTTGCATCGTTTCAACCTTCCCTATCTCTACAACCTCAACTGTGTCTCCAATCTTCCCCAGTCCTGACAATGCTATCTCTGTAATCTGCTACCATTTCCACAACACACGATTCCTGCAACATCCTTCAGTACCTAGTACTCTTTCAATGTCTGTTATTTCCTACAGTCCCCACAACCCTCTCTGTACATCCTCGGTCAGTTCCGAAAACCTACCCTGTCCCTGTTGCTGTCCACTGGTGTATACCATTCCCCTGTTCCATGACCACCAAACGTCTCGATGAAACTCCCTTGATCTGCAATGTGGTTCAGTCTTACCAAACAGACCGACCATAGTAACGATTCTACCTCTGAAAAACTTCCATATCTCAGACTGCATTCAACACCTCTCAGACTGTCCCCCGATAACTTGTCCACCTTTCGGCTCACTGTTGTTTAATTCCCTGGCATATTCCTGGACCCTTTCTTAAATGATGGTTCAACATTAACCATCCTCCAATCTTCAGGCATTTCGTCCATGTTGATGATGCGTATCTTCTCCTGGAGCCTACAAATACCTCCCTCACCACACAAAAATAATCCAATCTCGAAAACGTTCCTTTTCTGCGTAATGATCAGTCATACAAAGTTTTCTTCCTACATATCTCCTACAGCTCATTCTGCTACTGGTGCTGGAACTCTTGAAGGACATCAAGGTACATAAATCCCTGTGAAACATCAAGTGTATTCCAGAACTTAATGCGTAGAAACTACAGACCGGTGACCCTCAAGTCCATGCTGAGTACGTTGTTCAAGGGGATTCTAAGAGGCAGGATCTGTAGGCATTTGGAAAGTCAGGGACTCATTTGGGATCGTTAGCATGGCTTTGTGCATGGTAAATCATGTACTTCGAATCATTTTTTGATGGGGTGATGAAGAAAATAGATGGAGGCAGTGCGATATATGTTTTTCACATGGACTTCAGCAAGGCCATTCACAACGTGTTGCATGCCAGTTGTTGAAGAACGTTAAATCTTATGGGTACATAGAGAGCTCGCCAATTGCATAAAAATTGCCTTAACGACAGAAGACACAGACTGGTGGTAGATGCTTATTTTATCAACATGGGACCTCATCCCCACTTTGTACTCATACCAACAGCCTCTCAATCCATGCTCACTCTGTTCTCGTAGCAATGCCCTTTGAACATAGAACAGAGAACAATATAACGCAGAATACATTGGCAGGGAGGACATTCCACGCCCTTACCACTCTCTGAGTAAATAACTTGTCTCTGACATCCGTCTTAAATCTATCTCCCCTCAAGTTGTAGTTATGTGACCTCGTACAAGCTGACGTTCATCATGTTAGGAAGAAAACTTTCACTGTCTACCCTATCCAATCGTCTGATCATCTTGTATGTCTCTTTCACACACTCTTCGCATTCTACTTTCCATTGAGAACAGACCCAAGTCTCTCAGCCTTTCCAAATAAGACATTCCCTCCAGTCCAGGAAAACATTCTTGTAATTCAGCTCTGCACCTTCACCAATGCTTTCACGTTCTTCCTGTAATGTGGCGAGCAGAACTATACACAATATTTCAAATGTGGCCGCAATGGCGTTTTGTATCGTTGCAGCATGACAATACAACTCCGGAACTCAATCCCTCCATCAATAAAACCTAACACACCGTCTGCCTTCTTAACAGCACTAGCAAACTGGGAGGCAACTTTCAGGGATCTATGAACATGGACTCCAAGATCCGTCTGCACAACCACACTACCAAGAATCGTTCCATTGACACACTATTCTGCCTTTCTGTTACTCTTCCCAAAGTGAAAGACCTCACTATTTGCTGCATTGAACTCCATTTGCCAACACGCAGTCCAATTTTGAAGTTTTACCAAGCCCCCCTGCAACCTATAACATTCTTCGATACTGTCCACTACTGCACTGAATTTCCTGTCATCTGTAAACTTATGAAGTCATCCACCTACGCCTGCGTCTAAGTCATTTATAAAAATCACAAACAGCAGTGTTCTCAAAACGGATCCTTGTGGCACACCACTCGGAACCGGAATCCAGGCTGAATATTTTCCATAAACCACCATTCCCTGCCTTCTTTCAGAAAGCCAGTTTCTAATCTAAACTGCTAAATCACCCTCAATCCCATGCCTCTTCAACAGCGTACCATGTGGAACCTTATCAAAGCTTTGCTGAAGTTCATGTACAGCACATCGACTGCCCTACCCTCATCCACATGCTTGGTCACCCTTTCAGTAAACTCAATGAGGTTTGTGAGATATGACCTGCACTTGACGAAACCATGTTGAATATCTGCAATCAAATTATTGCTTGATGGATAATTATAAATCCTGTCTTTTATAATCCTTTACAAAAATGTTCTTAGTACACATTTCAGGCTCACTGGTCTTAAATTACTCACCTACCACTAAATCAACAACTGGTCTGGTTCATTACAAAGCAACAAATCCAATGTGGCCTCCCCTCTTGTCGGTCCTCCGACAGACAGTGCCAAAAAACCCTTCTGCACATATGGGATAGAACTGATCGACCCGACATACTAAAGTTGTAGCATTTCAAGTCAATGTTGGGGAAGTTAAAGTCCCCAGAATGATCACTCTTTCCTTTCACTCCTAAACAGAATAAGTTTGCCAATCCTCTCCTCCACCTCCCTGGAACGCTGTCGAGGCCTATATAAAATCTCCCTCAGTAGACGAGTCCTCGTCAGAAGTCCTTTCAGCCAACTTTATAATTTCCTTTACTAAGAAGGCCAAAATTCTCCCTCTTTTACAGACTTGTCTTTCTTAATGAAAAATCTAAGCTTCATAACCTGGAACATCCATTCATGACCCAGCTCAATTCATTTCTCCGAAATTGCCGCACATAGAAGTCCCAGGTACCTGTCGATGCTGCAAGCTCAACTACCTTACTTCAGATACTTCTGGCGTTGAAGCACACACACCCCAAACCAGCTTGTTGTCTGCCTTCACTTCCCTGTGACCGCCAAATCCTGTCCGTCCCCACCCGACTCTCATCCTCCTGTGCACTGGAACTACATCTCAGCTTCCCATCGCTTTGCTGAGTTAGTTTAAACCCACCCGAATAGCAACAAGCAAATTTATTACCCAAGAGATTAGTACCCATCTGGTTCAAATAAAGCCCATCCTGTTGGAGAGGTCCCGCCTTCCACAGATTGAGCCCCAATTATCCAAATTCCTGAAACCACCCATCCTTCACCATCCCTGCAGCCACATGTTCAGCTCATATCTCGCCCTAATCCTTGCCTGGTAACAATCCAGAAATAATAGCTGTTTGTTTTGGCTCTCAGCTTCTACTGAGCTCCCTGAAATCCTGCCTTACATTCCTATCCCTCTTTCTACCCGTGTCGTTGGTACCGACGTGGACTACGACTAAGGGCTGATCACCCTCTACCTTCAAGGCCCCAAAGACACGATCTGAGACATAACGGACCCTGGCACCTGAGAGGCAACACAACAAACGTGAGTCTAGTTAGTTCCCAAAAAACCGTCTATGTGACCCTCTAACTGTTGCGTTCCCAATGGAAGCACTCTCACTTTACCTCATTCCCTTCTGTGCAGCAGGGACAGCCTCTGTGCGAGAGACTTGCACCCCGCTGCATACCACTGGTAAGTGGTTCCCCCCAACTCCAACACTGATTAAAACGGTATACTTGTTTTTCAGAGGAATTGTCACAGGGGATCCCGCCACTGACTGTTTTTCTTTTCCCTCCTCGAACAGTTACTCAGCTTTCTTCGTGCATCGGAGTAACTGTTTCCCTGCAACTCATATCTGTCACAGCCTCTGCCTCCTGAACGAACCTATGCTGAGTCTGTTCCCCGAACAATGGCAACCGAACCCATCCACTGGTCTTACATTAACAGCGTCTGACCTCCATCCTCAGTCTCTTTCCACGGAAGCAGCAGCCCAAGAAACCATTCCAATTGATCCTCGTATTGTTGCCAAAGCAAACACCTGTGAACCCATCCCTGATCTGTTTGCCCAGCAACAGCCCATAAAGAGATCCCACTTTGTTTTCCCAGCAATGTCTTGTGAATACATTCTCAAACTTTTCTCGTTGCAATAGACCGTGAACCGATCCCCGCTCTCTGCCAGTAGCAATAAGCGGTGACGTCATCCACACACTATTTCCCTCGAAACTGCCTGAGGATGATCAACACTGTGTATTCCAAGCAACAGTCTGTCAAAACATCCCCACTCTTTTCACCTTGCTTTGGCCTGTGATCCCATCCCCACGTTATTCCGCTGGCAACAGCCTTTGCCCTCATCCCCACTTTGTTGTCCTGGAAACAACCTGTGAACCCTTCCCCACTCTGCTTCTCTAGCAACGGCCTGTGCCCCCATCCCCACAATAATCTGAAAACAACCTGTGATCCCATCCCAGCTCTGCTTTCAGAGCAGCGGCCTATGACTGCATCTCCGCTCTGTTCTCTGAGCAACGACCCGTGACGCCATCCTCTTTCTGTTTCACCAGGAACTGCCGGTGAATACATTCCCACTCTCTTCTCCGAGCAAATGACCGTGATCCCATCATCAAAGTGTTATCTTGGCAACGTACTGTAAACATACCCCACTCTGTTCCCCGAGCAACTTGTTGTGAACTCATCCCAAATCTATTTTCCTGGCAATGTGCTATGAACCCATCCCCACACTTGTCTCGAACACTTGTACCCCGACAGATTGCCTGTGACTTGTTATCCATTCAGTTCCCTGAGCAACGTGTTGTGAACCCATTCCCCCTTTTCTCCCAGCAAAGGCCTGTAACCCTATGCCCACTTTGTTCTCCTCTCAACAGTCCTACCCGGTTGCGTGAACTACGGGCTTTGAAGCCATCCCCGCACTATTCTCGTAACAACGGTGTGTGAACCCATTATGTTCTATTGTCCTTGCAATGACCTGTTCCAGTAGCAATGGAATGTGAACCCATCCCAACTCTGTTCTCCTCGCAATGGCCTGTTACCCTTTTCTCACACTGTTCCACAAGCAGCTGCTTGTGTACCAATCCCTCTCAGGTCCTTTGAATAATATGTCTGCTTCCATCGCCACTCTTTTCTCGCAACAACGGCCTGTCACCGTGTTCCCAACTCTGCTGACCGAAAACGGTATTTGAACGCTTTCCTTCTTGGTCCCTTGAGCAACTGCCTGATGACCCATTTCCATTTTATTTCCCAAGCAACAGCCTGTTAATGCGTCCCCATTCCGTTCTCCCAGCGTCTGTCTGTGACCCCATCCACACTCCGTTTATCTCGAAACGACCTGCGGCCCCCATCCTCCGACTGTGAGCTGAGCCTGAGAACCCTGACCCACTCTGTTCTCCTTGTAACGGCCTGTAACCCCATGCCGCTCCACTGTGCTATATATGACCACTCTGCTTCCCTTGCAATAGCCAGGGAAATCCAACCCCACACTGCTGTATAAACAAGTGTCGGTGAATCCATTCCCACTCTCATGTCCTTGCAAAGGCCTGTGAACCGATCCCCAGACAGTTCACTCAGCAATGGTTTGTAACCGCTTCCCTGCTCTGTTCCCCTATCCCCTGTAATTGAATCCCCACTCTGTTTTCCAAGCAATGGCCTATGACCCCATCTCGACTCTGTTCCACTCACAACGATATTCGAACCTAACCCCCCGACAGTCTTCCAAGCAATGACCTGTGAATCCATACACCCAACTGTTATCCTCCAAATTGCCTGTCACCCCATCCCCACTCTGCTGTACTTTTCAGCAAGCTGCGACACAATGCACAATCAATTTCCTTACAAATGTGCTAGGACACCATTCACTCCATGTGTACAGCAACTGCCTGTGAACCCATCCCGATTCTGTTGTCCTCGCAACGTCCTGTGAAACCATTCCGCCGATTGGTCTCCTCAGAACAGCCAGCGAACCCATCCTCAGACTGTTTTCTTAGTCAACACCCTCTAACTGCATACCTGCTATGCTTTCCTAGCAACGACCTGTGACTCAATTCTCTACTCTGTTTCCCGAGCAATGGCCTGTGATCCCATCCCCACTCTGCTCCCCAACAACATCCTATGAACTAATTTTCACGGGTTTCCCCGAGCAACGGGTTGAAAATTCCTTCTCAATCTGTTCTCTCTGTAACTTCCTGTAACCACACTCCTGCCCTGTTTCCCTGGCAATGACCTGTGACCTCATGCTCACTTTTATCCCCTCGCAATGGCCAGTGAATCCATCCCCCCGACTGTTACCTGCGAACCCGGCCCCACTCTGTTCTCCTCGCAACTGCATGCATCCCCATCCGCGCTCTGTTTTGCTGTCGACGACCTGTAAATCAATCCCCATTCTGTTTCCTTAGAAAAAGCTTGTGATACCATCTGTACACTGTCATATGAGCAGCTACCTGTGACCCTACCCCACTCTGTAGTCTGAACAACGACCTGTGACTCCATTCCCCGAACTGGTCTCCTGGGAACAGCCTGTGAACCTATCCTCAGACTGTTCTCTCTGCAATGGCCTGTAACTGCAACCCTGCTCTGTTCCCCAAGCAACGAACTGTGACTCAATCTCACTCTGTTTCCCTAGCAATGGCCTGTGATCCCATGCCCATTCCTCTCCCCAGCAACATCTTGTGAACGCATTTTTACTCGGTTCCCCTAGCAACGTCCTGTGAACCCATTCACAAAATGTTCTCTTGGCAACGACCTCTAACTGAATTCCTGCTCTGTTCCCCTAGCAACAACATGTAATTAAAGCCCACTCTCTTTCACTGACAATGGCGTGCAACCACATTGCAATCTGATCCCAAGCATCAGCCTGTGAACTCATTTCCGCTCTGTTCGCCAAGCAACGATCTTTGAATCAATCATCACTCTGTTTTCCTGACAATAGCATGTGTCTCAATCACCACTCGATTCCGCTGGAAACCGCTTGTGAACCCACTCCTACTTTGTTGTTCAAGCAACTGCCTGTATCCTACTGTGTTCCCCTAGCAACATTATTTTACTCCATTCCCACACTGTTGTCCGAGTAACGGCCTGTGAACGCACTCGCACTTTATTCTCCCAGCAACGATCTGTAAACGCATCTCCAATCTTTTCCCCAAGCAACGGCTTTTGAATGGGTCCACACCGTGATTTCCGAGCAACTGCCTGCGACCCCAAACCCTTTGTTTTGTGATAGCAACGGCCAGTGAACCCTTCCACACTCGGTTTCCCTCGGAACGGCCTGTGATTCCCATCCCTACTCTTGCCCTAGCAACAGCCTGAGAAATAATTCACATTGTGTTCTCGTAGCAACGGTTTGTAACTACATTGACACTCTTTTCCACAAGCAACGGCCTATGAACCCATCCTCGTTGTGATTTCTTAGCAATTGACTGCCACCCCAACCCTGCTGTTTCGCGATAGAAACAGCCAGTAATATTTCCCCACTCTCTTGACCTCCCAATGGCTCGTGTCCTCATCCCCACTGTGTTCACCTCACAATGCCTTGTCAGCCCATTCCACCAATTGTTATCCGACTAATGAACTGTGAACCCAGCCACACGCTGTTCTCCTAAAATCTGTCGCAAACCACATCCTTGCCCTGTTTCTCCAACAATGACTTGTGA
The DNA here is from genome assembly GCF_037043375.1 of Chiloscyllium plagiosum. Classification (NCBI taxonomy): domain Eukaryota; kingdom Metazoa; phylum Chordata; class Chondrichthyes; order Orectolobiformes; family Hemiscylliidae; genus Chiloscyllium; species Chiloscyllium plagiosum. The sequence goes on from NW_028270177.1 coordinate 69,786,478, forward strand.
CACAATACCCACTTGGTTTCCATGGCAGCGGCCGAGAACACCATTTCCATGTTGTATTCCGAACAACTCCCTTTAAATCCATTGTCACTCTGCTGTGCTAGCAATGGAACGTGACCCCATCCCCACGCTGTCACCGTCTGAACAGCCTGTGAATACAATTCCACACAGTTTCCCGGGTAACGGCCTGTGAAACCAACACCACTCTGTTCCCATAGCGACTGTCTGGGACCCCATCTCTACTGTGACCTCCTCAGAACTGCTTGTGAGTGCATTCCAGCTGTGTTCCGAGAGCAATAACCTGTCAACACATCCCCTCGACGTTTTCCCGAGCAACGGGCTGGAACCCATCCCCTCTCTGTTCCACAAGCAAAGTCCTGGGACACAATTCCTACAATATTCACTTAGAAACGACCTGTGACCTCAGTCTCACTGTTTTCCTTACAACTGCCTTGACAACATCCCTGCTTTTATCTCTTCGCAACTGACTATCACCCAGTCTCCACTCTGTTTTCCAGCAAAGACCTTTGAAACCAACTCCGCTTTCCTTGCCTGGCAACTGCATGTGACCCTGTCTCCTCCTTTATTCCTCACAACTGCATGTGACCCTATCCCCTCTGTGTTCTATAGCAAAGAACTCCATCCTTAGCAACACCGTGTGGGTCCATCCCCTCCCTTCTCACCTCGCAACAGCCTATGGCTCCAACACCACTTTATTCTCCGAGCAACGGCCTGTGAAGCCAACTACACAGTTTTCCCTGAGTAGCGACTGTTGAAACTGTCTCTACGCTGCTCTGGTAGTAATAGCCAATGGCCCCATCTCCACTCGGTTCAACTAGCATTAGCCTGTGAACTTTTAAACGCTTTCGATTACCCGTGAGTCAATGTTCACTCTGTTTCCCTAGCATCCTCTCCCCTCACTGCTTTCCTTGCAAATGCCTGTAAACCCATCCCCACTCTATTTTCCGTGCTATGGCCTGTGAACCCATTCCCCTGACTGGTCTCCAAAGAACGGCCAGTGAACCCATGTCCACCTTGTACCCGTGCAACTGCTTGTGATTCCATATCCGTCTTTCTTTTTCCTATGCAACTGCCTGTGACTCCATCGACACTGTGCTCCCATGGTAACGGCCTGTTAGCCCATCCTCACTGTGTTCTCCCAGCAAAGGCCTGGAAACCGTCCCCTTTCTGTTCCCCAACAACAGCCTATGACCCAATACCCGCTCTGTTCCCCGAGCAACGATCTGTGACTCAATCCCCACTCTGTTCCCCAGTAACTGTCTGTGACCCCATCCCATCTCTGTTCTGCTGCGACGACTTGTGAACCCACCCCCTTTCTGTTGTCTTAGTAACAGTATGTGAACCAATTCCCCGATTTGCTCTTCTGGGAACGGCCTGTGAACACATGCACAGACTGTTCTCTCAGCAATGGCCTGTAACTGCAACCCCGCTCTGTTCCCCAAGCAATGACCTTTTGCTCAACGTCACTCTGTTTCCCTAACAATGGTCTGTGACCCCATTCCCACTCTGCTCCCCCAGCAATATACTGTGAACGTATTTTCACTCGGTTCCCCGAGGAACGTCCTGTGAACCTATTCTCAATCTGTTCTTTTCCAGTGGCCTTTGAACCATTCTCATTCTGTCACCTTCGCAAACGTCTGAGAAGCAATCCTCTTTCTTGTTCTCCTAGCCACGGGCTGTGAACCCTTCCCCACCCGGCTGTCGCAGCAACAGATTGTGAAACATCCGCATTCCGTTCCCACAGCAACAGCCTGCAACACCGTTCCGTCTCTGTTATCCTACGAATGATTTATGTCCCAACTACTCCTTGTTCTCCGAACAATTTCCTGTCGCCCCATCTTCGTTTTGTTTCCTAGCAATGGTTTCAAACCGCCTCTGCAATCTGTTCTCCCAGCAAATGTCTCTGAACACATATGCAAGCTTTTCTCCTGGCAACAAATGTCCACCCATGCCCTCTCTGTATCCCTCGCAAAAGCCTGAGATCCCATCTCCACTTCAATGCCCTCGCAACGGCCTTTGTCCCTATCCACTTTATCTTCCTCTAGCAACAGTCTGTAACACCAAACAGAGTCGGATCTCCTAGACCTGTGAAAGCTTCCTCTGTCTACTCCCCGAGCAACGATCTCAAACTCCATTCTCATTCGGTTCTCTCGAAAAGGTTTATAGACACACGCATGATCTGTTATCTTAGCAACTATCTCTAAACACGATCCTGAGCTTTACTCCTAACAACAGCCTTTATTTCATCCTCCCCTCTGTTCACTTAACAACAGCTTCTTCCCAGAGGAATTCTCTGAATAGATCCACAAGAAGGCATCCTGTCTCCCTGATTAGAGGAGACCACACCCGGTGCAACGGATGTAATAAATGACATTGATAGAGGTACACGTAAATGTCTGACGGTTATTAAAGGATTCCATGCGGCCTGGGTTGGAGGTGAGGGGACTGGTGTGGGTGTAGGTTTTGTACTTCCATTGGTGGCAGGGAAATATGCCAGGAGTGGATTGTGGACTTGTTTTGGGGGTGGTGGTGGTGTTGACCTGACGAGGGAGTCGTGTATGGAATGATCTTTTTGGAATACTGGGATAGAGAGGGAAATATGTCTCTGTTGGGGGTGTCTGTTTGGAGGTGGTGGAAGTGGCGGGGGTGATACGTTGTATGCAAATGTTTGTGGGATGAAAGGTGAGAACAGTGCGGGTTATGTCCTTGTTGCATTGGGAGGGATGGATTTCAATGGCGGTGGTGCATGAACTGGAGGAGATTCGTTTGAGAGCATCGTCAATTACGTGGGAAGGGACGTTGTGATCGTGGAAGGAGATGGCCATGTGGGAGTTTTGAGGTGTAATTGGTCATCCTGAGAACAGATGCGGCTGAGCTGGAGGAATTGGGAATAATAGATGGCGATATTACAGGAGGTATGGTGGGAGGAGATGTAGTCTAGGCAGCTCTGAGAGCCAGTGGGCTTGTGATATATGTCTGTGGTTGGATGGTCGCCAGTGACTGTGATGGAGAGGTTCAAGAAGAAGAATGTGGTTTCCTATGCTGGCCCAGGTGAAATTGACGTCGGGGTTGAAGTTGTTGATAAAAATGAGGAACAGTTCAATCTCCTCGTGGGAGCACAAGGCAGCGCCGATACAGTCATCGCTGTAACGGTGGAACAAGTTCGGGGTGGTGCCGATGTAACTGTGGAAGATGGACTATTCCACGTATCCGACAAACAGGTAAGCATAGCTGGGTCCCATGAGGGGTCCATGGCTACCCCTTTGATTTGGAGGAAATGGAGGATTGGAAGAAGTTGTTGAGGGTAAGAACCATTTCAGCCAGGTGGATAACGGTGTCGGTGGAAGGGTACTGGTTGAGATGGCGTGAAAGAAGGAAATGCAGGGTTTGGAGACGTTGGTCGCGGTGGAGCTTTGTGTACAGGGAGTGGATGTCCAATCCAATCCCCACGACTGTTCTCCTCATGCAGCATGTTAATGCTCAACTCTGTTCTCCGAAAAACTGCCTGTCACCCCGAGTAAAGGACTGTGACCTCGGACCCAATCTGTTCTCATAGCAACAGCCTGAAAACTATCTCACTCTCTTCTCCCAACAATGACCTGTGTCTCAATCACACTCATGTACCGTAGCAACGGCTTGTGACGTCATCTGAATTCTATTTTTCCAGTCACTGTCACTGACCTCATTCCGGCGGTGTTCTCCAAGCAACTGTCTCTGACCCAATCCCTGAACTGTTCCTTAGTAACGGACTGTAAATACTTCCCGGGTCTGTTCGACTAGCACCTGCCTGTGACCCCCATGCCCCCAGTGTACATGTAGAGACTGCCTGTGACCAAATTCAAACTCTGCTCGCTTAGTAACGGTCTGTGACCCCTTCCTCACTCTGTTCTCCCAGCACCTTCTGCGAAGCTATCTTAACTCTGGTGACCTCGCATTATCCTTTGACCCGCACCCCCAATCCATTTTCTTAGCAACTGCTTGTGACCCAATACCCAGTCTGCTACTTAGTAACGCTGTGTGAAACCATCCCAAATCTGTTCTCCAAGCAATTGCCTTTTAACCGTTCCCGATATGTTCTTCAAACAAGTGCCTATAACCCCCACCTTCATTCTATTGTCTTAGCAACAGCCTTTGAGACCATCCCCGACTGTTATCCTTCCAACTGCGAGTGACCCCCATCCCCACTCTGTTATTATAGAAACGACCTGCGAACCTATCTCCTCCCTGTATCCTGAACATCAACCTGTAAACACGGGCCCTCGCTGTTCTCTAAACAACAGCCAGGTAACCCATCCCCGCACTGTTCAACTACCAACGACTTTTGGCACATTCCCCAATCTGTTCTCCAGGAAACTGTCTGTGACCAGTCCCTGAACTGTTCCCTAGCAATGCCATGTGAAACGATCCACGCTATGTTCTCCTATCAACTGCCCCTGGCCCCGCAGTTTCCCTTGTCCTGGCAACGAATGTCAACACATCAACACTGTGTTCCCCTCGTAACGGCATGTGAACGTATCCCTGCAATGTTCCCCTCGCAACGACCTGTGAACAGATCCTCTGTCCTGCTAGCAACTGCCTGTGACCCCATCCCCACTCTCTTCCCCTCGCAACGGCCTGTGAACGCATCCCCGGTCTTTCTTCAGAAACTGCCTTGGAAACTGATCCCGTACCAGCAGGATGTGAACCCATCCTCACTATGTTCCCCTAACGACAGCCGATAGCCCAATCTCCTAGCTGCTCTCCTCGCAAATGCCAGTCACCCCATCCACACTGTGTTCTCCTAGTATTGACCTCTGAACCCATCCTCAATCTGTTCTCCCCGCCACCCCCTGCGAAATTAACACCACTCTGCTGCCTGTGCAATAGCGTTAGGACCGATTCCCAGTCTTTTTCCTGAGTAGCAGCCTGTGGCGCAATCCCCACACTCTCCCGAGCAACAGGGTGTGAAACCATCCCCACGCTGTTCTCCAATCAACTGTTTGCGAGTCCATTCCGGTCTGATTCCCGTACAACAGTCTGTGAACCCATCCACAGTCTCTTCACGAGCAATGGCATGCGAACTGTACCTCTCTCCGCTCTTAGGTATACAAACTGTAACCGTATCCCCATTCGTAGATCGAGCAACTGCCTGTGACTGCATCCCCTGCCTTTTTCCAAAGTGACTACTTGTGAACTCAACTCACACTGTTCTAGCAACTACCTGAGATCACACTTCGCTGTGTTCTCCATCATTGGCCAATGAACCCATCAACTCTCTTTTTTGCTAGCAACTGTGTGTAGCATGATATATGCCAGAGGTGGGGAACTATTATGTTAGTTTTAATCTAATAAGGCCGCATCCAAGAAACTTCAATTAAGTATTCTTCAAAATTAACATTTATTTAATTGTGGCCGTCAGTCTGTAAGGATCAGCTCGTTGAATTTTCTTTTACTCTTTGGTATTTTAAGTACATTCATTTTAAGATTAAAATAAAAATAACAAAGGACAAAAAAATTAATAAAAAATAGAAGATTTGTTCTGCAAAATTTGGATTCATTCAAAAGGCCACAAACAATGGCCTAGAAGGTCGCATGCCCCCAACCGTGACCTATGCTATTTTGTCCAAGAAACTGCCAGTGACCCCATCCCCGCCGTTTTCACAAAGCAGCAGCCTGTGAAGCCATCCCCAATCTGTTCTCTTGCAATGGCCTTTTAACTATCCTCATTCTGTTCCTGACACCTGCCTGTGACGCGATCCTCTCTCTATTCTCCTAGCAACAGTCTGTGTACCCATGCCCAATCTGTTCTGGCACCAACGGCCTGAAACCCCAGCCGTCTTTCCTCGGCCAGCAATGGCCTGTGAATCCAACCCCTCTCAGTTCTCCTAACAATGAAGGGTTACCCTATCCTCGCCTGTTCCCTAGCAATGGTGTCTAACCGCTTCTGCAAAATTATTATCCTCGGAGTGGTCTCTGGACACATACCCACGCTTTTGTCCGAGCAACAGTTGTGACCCCATCCCAACTCCAATGAACTCGCGACGGCTTGTGGCACCATTCCATCTGTGTTCCCTCTCCATACACAATGAAGACATTGTTGTCCCATTTCCTGGCAATAATATTTAACCACGTCCGTTATCTCTTCTCTCAGCAACGTTCGCCATACACGTTCCCAAGCTTTTCTCCTTGCAACAACCTGAAACCTCATCCACTACCTGTTCACCGAGCTACAGACTGTGACCCAACTGCCACTCTGTTGTCCTAGCAACTGCCTATGAGTCCATTCCACTCTGTTGTCTAGCAACTTCCTGCGAACCCAAACACCCGGTGTTCACCTAAACAACTGTCGATGACCCAGTCCATTTCTCTGTCCTGCTAGCAGCTGCCTGTGACCCCATTCCCACCCATTTTCGCCAAGCAACTGCCTGTGAAACCATTCACATTGTGTTCTCCTCGTAACGGCCAGTGAACTCGTCCTAACAATTTTCTTCCCAGTGACGGTGTGTGAGCACATCCACACAATGTTCCCCTAAAAGCCCGCCCCAACTCTGTTCTCCTAGCAACTGTCGGTGAGCCCATTCCTACTCTGTTCTCCTTGCAACATCCTGTGATAACATCCACGCTGTTTTCTCCTCTCAAACGCCTGAGAGCCCATCTCCTTTCTGTTCCCCGAAAAAAAACGTCCTATTAACCCAGCCTGACCCACTTCTCCAAGAAACGGCTGGCAAGCCCATCCCTGCTCTATCTCATAACAACGCCCCGTGAAATCTTTCCCACTCTGTCCTCCTCGCAACTGCCTTTGAACCCATCCCTTCCCTTTACCCTGGGAAACTGCCTCTGAACCCTTTTGTACTATGTTCCCCTAATAACGGTCAGGAAACATATTCCCACTCTCTTCTCCCAGCAACAGCCTGTGAACCTGTCCTTATGTGTTCTCCAGCAACGGCCTTTGAACCCAACCCCACTCTGTTCCCCTGGCAACAGTCTGTGATCGCATGCTCAGACTATCTTCCAAGCAACAGCCTGTGGTCCCATCCTTAATCTGTTCTCCAAGCAACTTCTTGTGAACCCATTCCCACTGGGATTCCCTACCAACTGCCTGTGACCCACTCCCTGGTCTGAACCCGAGCAGTGGCCTGTGATTCCATCCCAACTCTGTTCTCGGAGCAACTGACCGTAATCCACTTCCACACTCTTTTTCAAGCAAATGCCTGTGAACCCATGGCTAGTGTGATGTCCTAGCAATGGCCGATAAACCATGCTCCAAACTGTTCTCCCAGAAATGGCCTGTGAAACTGACCTCACTCCTCGAATCTGGCTGTGACCATATTCCCACACTGTTGTCCTTGCAAGGGCTTATAAACAACATCCCCGCTGTGTTCCACGAACGACGGTCTAAGACTGAATTCCCACTGTGAGAACTGCCAATCACCGCATTTGTGCTGTTTTTCCAGAAACTGCTTTTGACCCAATCCCTGCTCAGTTCCACGGCAACGGCCTGTGAAACCATTCCCACTTTGTTCTCCGAGCAACTGCCAGTGAACACAGTCACACTCTGAACCCGTGCCAATTCAGTTCTCTGAGCAAATGTCTATGGTCCCTTTCACGCGGTGTTCTCCGAGCAACAGCCTGTGACCCATCTCTTCTATTTGCTCATATCAACAGTCAAGGAACCCATCCCCTCTCTGTTTGCTTAGCAACGGACTGTGGACTCCATTGAGGTCTGTTACCCGAACAACGGACTGTGTCTCAATCCCCACACCGTTCCCCAGGATGTTATCTGTGATCGATTCCCCCGTGTTCCCCTAGCAACGTCCTGTGAACTTATCACAACACTGTTCCACTATCAATTACCGGTGATTCCACCCCACTCCCCTCTGATTGCAATGGCCTGAAATCGCATTCCAGTTTTGTTCACCTAGGAAGTGCCTGTGACCTCATCCCCGCTGCTTTGCGATAGCAACAACCTGAGAACCCTTCCCAGACCTGTTCCCTAGCGACTGCCTGAGAACCCATCCTCAAACTGTTACCAACAGAACAGCCTGTGGTGCATTCCCCGTTCTGTTAGCAATGGCCTTTGAAACATTCCCTACACTTTTCTCCAAACAAATGCCTGTGATCCCCATTATCTCTCATTTCCCCCAGCAGCTGTCTGTGAACACAACCCCACTGTGTTGCCCGAGAAATGGCCTGTGGACCGATCCTAATTCTGTTCCCCCTGCAACCACGGGTAACACTATCTCCACATTTTACCCCTAACAACCACGTATTAATCTTCGAGGAGAAAGTGAGGTCTGCAGATGCTGGAGATCAAAGTTGAAACTTTATTGCTGGAACAGCACAGCAGGTCAGGCAGCATCCAGGGAACAGGAGATTCGACGTTTCGGGCACAGGCCCTTCTTCAGGAATGAGCAGAGAGTGTTCAGCAGGAGAAGATAAAAGGTAGGGAGGAGGGACTTGGAGGAGGGGAGTTGGAAATGTGATAGGTGGAAAGAGGTCAAGGTGAGGGTGATAGGTCGGAGTAGGGTGGAGGCGGAGAGGTCAAGAAGAAGACTGCAGGTCAGGAAGGCGGTGCCGGGCTGGAAGGATCCGGCTGAGACAAGGTGGGGGGAGGGGGGATGAAGAAACTGGTGAAGTCCAAGTTCATCCCCTGCGGTTGGAGGGTTCCCAGTCGGAAGATAAGACGCTCCTCCTCCGACCGTCGGGTTGTTGTGGTTTGGCGGTGGATGAGTCCAATGACCTGCATATCCTCGGTGGAGTGGGAGGGGGAGTTGAAATGCTGTGCCACAGGTTGGTTGGGTTGGTTCGTCCGGGTGGCCCAGAGGTGCTCCCTGAATCGCTCCGCAAGTAGGCGGCCTGTCTCCCCAATATAGAGGAGGCCACACCGGCTGCAGCGGATGCAGTAGATGATGTGGGTGGAGGTGCAGGTGAATCTGTGGCGGATATGGAAGTTTCCCTTGGGGCCTTGGAGAGAAGTGAGGGGGGAGGTGTGGGCGCAAGTGTTGCACCTCCTGCGGTTGCAAGGGAAGGTGCCGGGAGTGGTGGTTGGGTCGGTGGGGGGTGTGGATCTGACAAGGGAGTCCACCGCCAAACCACAACAACCCGACGGTCGGAGGAGGAGCGTCTTATCTTCCGACTGGGAACCCTCCAACCGCAGGGGATGAACTTGGACTTCACCAGTTTCTTCATCCCCCCTCCCCCCCACCTTGTCTCAGCCGGATCCTTCCAGCCCGGCACCGCCTTCCTGACCTGCAGTCTTCTTCTTGACCTCTCCGCCTCCACCCTACTCCGACCTATCACCCTCACCTTGACCTCTTTCCACCTATCACATTTCCAACTCCCCTCCTCCAAGTCCCTCCTCCCTACCTTTTATCTTCTCCTGCTGAACACTCTCTGCTCATTCCTGAAGAAGGGCCTGTGCCCGAAACGTCGAATCTCCTGTTCCCTGGATGCTGCCTGACCTGCTGTGCTGTTCCAGCAATAAAGTTTCAACCACGTATTAATCCATTATGATAATCCTTCCTTCGTAACGATATGTAAGGCCCCCAGCACTCTGTTCTCCGAGTAACCGCCAGTGACCTCCTCCCTGCTGTATTCTCTAAACATGTACCTGTGCCCCAAACCCCGCTCGGTCTCTTAGCAAATGCCTTGCAATCATCTTTACTCTGTTCTCTATGCAACTGCTGCTGAAACCATTTCCACTGTATTCCCCTGTCAACAGCCTGTGACCCCATTCCCACTTTATCCTTCATGAAACTGCCTGTAAACCCATCATTTCCCTTTTCCCTGGGCATCTGATTGAGAACTCATGAAACATCGGATGCCCTACCTACTCTCTGAGACCAAATCCCCACTCTGTTCCCGTCTACTGGCCTGTGAGTCCATCCCTACCCTGTTCTCTGAGCAACTGCCTGTGAACCCATCCGCTTACTGTTTCGTTCGCAACTGCCTTTGAACCCATGCCTTGTCTTGTGCCCTCGCAATGGCCTATGAAACCATGCCGCCGAATGCTCTCCAAGCAATGGCCTGTGAACTTGACCCCAATCAGTTTTCCTAGGACCTGCCCGTCACCCCCATCCCCAAGCTTTGTCCTTGCAATGACCTGAGAACCCATCAAATTTCTGTGTCCCGACAATGTCCTGTGAACCCAGCCAACACTGTTCTCCAACGAACGGCTGGAAACCCCATCCACGGTCTGTTCCATAACGGCGCCCTATGAAATCGTCCCCACTCTGTTGTCGCCGGAAACAGCCTGTGAACCCATCCTGCTCTGTTCTTGAGTAACGGTCTATGTACCCAACTTCACTGTTTTCTTCGAGCAACAACCTGTGAACGCATCATCAGTCTGTCCTGCAAGCAACAGCCTTTGGCCCCATCGCCACTGTGATCCCCTAGTAATTGCCTGTGACCCCATAAAGCTGTTTTCCTAATGCAACAGCATGTGAACTCTTCCCAACTCTCTTCCCCTTGCAGCCGCCTGTGAATGCATCTCGGCTGTGTTCCCGAGCAACAGCCAGTGAAGCAATCTTCACACTGTTACCCACGTGCAGCCTATAGGCCGGTCCCCAATTGTTCTCCTGTCCAGTGCCTGTAACCCCATCTGTTCTCCTCACTCTGCTCTCCTCGTAAGCCCCTTTGAACTTATGCCAAAATTGCTCCCCAAGTAATCGCCATTTGACACATTCTAAGTTTGTTTACCCTAGCAACAGCCTGTGACACATCCCCACTCTGTTCTCCCCGCAACTGCCTGTGCTCCCTTGCCTGATTCCCTAGCAATGGACTCTGAATCCAAGCACAATCTTTTCCCATAGCAATAGCCAGTGAACCCAACTCTACACTGTTCACAAATCACCGACCTGTAAGCCCATAAATTCTTGTTGTCCTAGAAATTCCCTGTGAACTCATCCCACTCTGCCGTCCTCGAAACGACTTGTATTCCTGTCCCTCTCTGCTCAACTAGCAATGGCCTGTGAACAACATCCCCGCTGTGCACCTCGAACAATGACATGTGACTCAATCCCCACTCTGTTTCCCTAGCAACTGCCTGTAACCTTATTCCAGCTGTTTGTTTTTATTTTAGAAATTGTCTGTGACCCAATCCATACTCTGTTCACCGGCAAGGCCTTTGAACACTTCCCCTTTCTGTTGCCAATGCAACGTCCTGTGAACCCAGACCACGCTGTGCTCCAAGGAATGGCCGGAAATCCTATCCACACTCTGTTCCCCTCACAGCAGCATTTGACAAATCCATGCACTCTTCCCTAACAACGCTCCCTGAAATTATCCCACTCTGCACTGCTCGCAATTGCCTATAAACCCCTTTCTTCACTTTTCCCTTGGCAAACGCCTGTGAACCCATCCACACTATCTACCCCTAATTATGGCCTGTAAAACTATCCTCACTCTGTTGTCTTAGCAACGGCCTGTGAATCCAACACAACTCTCTTCCACGAGCAACAACCTGTGTACCCATCCTGAGTTACTACAGGAACAGAGAGTGAATAATTTCACAGGTCGTTGCTCGGCCAACAGAGTGGGTTTGGTTTCACATGCGGTGGCCGAAGGCCCACTCTGTTGTCTTAGCAACTGCCAGTGACCCCATCACCACTTCGATCCACTGGCAAATGCCTGTGTCCCCATACCCGCTGTTTTCCGAACGCAACTGTATGCGAACTGTTCCCCACTTTCATCCCCCCACTACTGCCTGTGGACCAATAGCAACAGACCTCTTGCCTAGCAACAGACTGTGAAGCCATCCTTACTCTGTTATTCACCGGAAGCCTATGGCCCAATCCACAATCTGTTCGCCTGGCAACCACCTGTGATGCCATCTGCATTGTGTTCTCCTCGTAACGCTCTGTGAGCTCATCCTCACTCTGTTTTCCCACCAACCCCCCCGAACGTATGCAAACTTTGATCCCCTAGCAACAGCCTGTGGACCAATTCTCAGTCTCTTTTCCAAGTAACAGCCTACGACCCCATCCCCACGCTGTTCTCCGAGTAACTTACTGTAAGCCAATTTCTACTCGGGTGCCCTAGCAATGGACTATGAACCCAATCACTGTCTATCCACAAAGCAATGGCCACTGCACCCGAACCCACACTTATCATAAACCAACTATTTGCAGCCCAATTCATACTCTGCTCCCTTGGAACAGCCTGTGAAACCAACCCCACTCTATTGTCCGAGCAACGAATTGTGCACCGATTCACTCTCTGTTCCCCTGCCATCGGCCTGTGAAGAACATCCCCTTGTGTTCATCGAACATTCAATCCCCACTCTGTCTCCCTAACAACTGCTGCTCAGTTTGCCGGCAACTGCATGTGAAACCATCCCCACTCTGTTCCCCGATCAATAGTCTGTGAAATCATCCCCAACCAGTTCTCATAGCAAACATCAGTGAAATCTTCCGCTCTCAGTCCTCCTTGCAACAGCTGTGGCCCAATCTCCACTCTGTTCTCCAAACAACTGCTTGTAAATCTATCCCCATTCTGATCCCCTGTGACCCCATTATCGCTCTTTTCCGAAAGCAACAGTCTGTGAACCCTTCCCTATTCTCATCCCTTCGCAACCGCCTGTGAACGATCCCCGCTCTGTTCCCCAGCAACAGCCTGTTAACCCATCCTTAATCTGTTACCCTAGCAACAGCCGATGACCCAATCCCCGATCTGTTCGCCTGGGAACACCCTGTGATGCCATCCACACTTGGTTCTCCTCGTACCATTCTCTGAATCTTTCCTTACTCTGTTCTCCAAATAAAACCCCTGTTTAACTATCCACACTCTGTTCACCGAGAAACAGCTTGTAGACCAATTCCCAATCTGTTCCACTAGCTATAACCTGTGACCGTCATCCACACTCTGTTCTTCTAGCAACTGCGTTTTTGAGCCCATTCGCACTCTTTTTCCTCGCAACAGGCTGTGGACGCATCCACAAGATGTTCACTCAGGAATTACCTGCAAACGTATCTCCACTCTGTTCTCACGTCAATGACTGTGACCCCATCGCCACTGTGTTATACTAGCAACTGCCTGTGACGCCCATTCCCGCTCTGTTGTCCGAGCAAAGACCTTTGAACACCTTCACCGCTCTGTTCCCTGAGCAACATCCGGTGAACACCATCCGCTGAGTTCCCCGAACAACGACCTGTGATTCAATTCCCACTCTGTTTACTGAATAACAGACTCAGACACGATCCCCATTCTGTTTTCCTGGCAACTACCTGGAACCCCATTCCCGCTAGGTTCTCCTCACAAGTGCCAGTGGCCCCACACCCGCTGTTTTCCGATAACAAAAGAATGGGAATACATCCCCTCACTGTTCCCTTTGCATGGGCTGTTCACACCATCCCCGCTCTGTTCTCTGAACAACGACCTTTGTTTCAATGCCCACACTGATTCACGAGCAACTGTCTGAGGTCGCATCACCCTGTGGTCCCCGAGCATCAGGCTGTGAAGTCATCACCACTCTGTCCCTCTCTCAACTGCCTGTGACCCGACCCCACTTTGTTCTGATCGCGACAACCTGTAATCCCTTCCCCGCTCTGTGCCTCTAACAAGGATCAATGACTGAATCGCCACTCTATTCTTTTGCCCTAGCAACCTCCTGTGATCCCATCCACACTGTGAAATCCTGGTCATGACCTTCGAAATCATGCTCACTGTGTTCTCCCTGTAACTCCCTGTAAAATTATTCCCACTCTGCTCACCTAACAACAGCCTGTCGACCCATTTCCAAACTGTATCCCTAGCGACGACCTGTGATCCAATCCTCACTCTGTTCTCCTTGTAACTGCCTGTGCCGTAATCACAGCTCTGTTCACTCGCAGTGGTCTGTAAATCCAACCATACTCTGCTCCCCTAGTAATGGCCTGTGTGATCATTCCCATTCTGTTCACCTAGCAACTCTTTGTGAACACTTGCCCAGTCTGTTCCACTAGCAATGCCCTTTTAACCCATCCCCAATCTTTTCGCCTGGCAACAGGCTTTGAACCCATCCCCACACTGTTCCACTAGCAATGGCCTGTGAACCCAACCAGACTCTGTTCTCCCATCAACGACCTGTAACCCCATCCCTGTTAATTGTCCTCGCAACGGTCCGTGAACCTGACATCACTCTGTTGTCCCAGCAACTGCCTGTGACAACATCCCCACTCGATTTCCAACAACAACCTTCGAACCCATTCCCTCTGGATTCCCGGAGCTAAAAACCACCTGTGACCACAACCAATGCTATTCTGCTCGCATCGGCCTGTAACCCTTTTCCTGCTTTGTGTCCATAGAAACGACTTGTGCCTCTGTCCCCACTATGTTGTCCGAGCAACCTCCAGTGAACACAACCTCTTTCTTTTATTCGAGCATCTGCCTGTGAACCCATCCCCATAATGTTACCTCAGCAACAAGCTGTGAACCCTGTCCCAGTCTGTAACCCGATTAACTGCCTGAGACCCCACCTTCTCTCATTTCCCCAGCACTTGCCTGTGAACCCACGCACACAGTATTCCCATAGCAACTCACTATGAATCCAACCTCATTAAATTTCCCCTTGCACCGGCCTGTGAAAATATGACCAATCTGATCCCCCCAGCAACAGACTGTCAACACATGTCCCATGCTGTTCCCCTTGCAATGGCATGTGAACCCATCCGACTGTGTTGCCATAGCAACAGCCTGCGAAACTAATCCCATTCTGTTTCCCAGCATAGCCTCAGAACCCAAACCAACTCTGTTCTCCCATCAACGACCCGTAAGCAGATCCCCACTCTGTGTTCTGACCAATGATGTGTGATCCTATCACGTCAAATGTTCTCCGATCAACGGCGTGGAACACCATTCCTGCTCTGTTCCCCTCTCAACGACCTGTGACTCAAACCGCCCCCCTCTGTTTTCCCAGCAACTGCCTGTGACGCCAACCCTTCTGTGTTCTCCGAGCAACTCCCTGTGACCCAATCCCCGCTTTTTCTTCCCAAGTAACGGCCTGTGAAACCATTCCCACTCTGTTCTCCTCGCAACTGCGTGTAACGCAATCTCCGCTCTGTTTCCGATAAATGGCCTGTCAAATCAACCCCATTCGGTTCCCCAAGCAGGTGCATATGAACCCGTCCTAACTCTTTTCTCCCAGCAACGGCCGGTGAGTAAATCCCCACACAGTTTCTCTAGCAGTGGGCTGAGACCACATCCCTGCTGTTTTCCGATAGCAACAGCCCGTGGTACCATCACAACTCTGCTCCCAAAGCAACCACCTGTGATCCCATCCACACTCTGTTACCTCGCAACTGCATGTGGCAACATTACCACTTTTCAAGTCTATCAACTGCCTGGGAACACCACCCCATTTTGTTCTCACAACAACGACGTGCAACCCCATCCCCACTCTGTTGTCCGAGCAACGGCCTGTGATCCGATGTCCCCAATTATTCTCATAGCAACCGATCCTCACTTTGTCTTCCGAGCAACCGCCTCTGACTCCAACACCACTCTCTTTTCCTAGGAATGGCCTGTGAACCCGTATGCCCGACTGTTCTGAAAGCAACGGTTCTCCTAACAAAGGTCTGTGATCCGATCTCACGACTGTTCTCCGAGCAACAGTTTGTGAACACGTCTTTACTCTGTTCACCGAGCAACCGCCTGTGAATACAGCCCCACTGTGTTGTCCTAGGAATGGCCTATAAATCCCAACGCCCGAATGTTGTGAAAACAACAGACTGTGAACAATCCCCTCTATTTTCCCCCGTAACCGCCTGTGAACCCATGCTCACTATATTCCTCTGAAAGCGGCCTGTGAACCCATCCGCATTCTGTTCTTTGAGCAACGGCCTGTGAATCCATCCGCCTCACGTTTCGCCTCGCAACTGCCTGTCAACCCGTCCACACTGTGCTTCCCCGAGGAACGACCTTTGAACCCATCCTCACTGTGTTCTCCAGCAACGACTTGTAAACACATTCTCACTCTGTTCGCCGAGAATAGGCTTGGGACTTCATGGAGGTTCAGTTGTAAGCACTATTGCCTCACAGCGCCAGAGACCTGCATTCGATCCCTGCCTCGGGTGACTGCCTGTGTGGAGTTTGTATATTCTCTCCGTGTCTACGTTGGTTTCCTCCCACAAACCAAATATGTGCAGGGCAGGATGAATTTGCCATGTTAATTTTTCAATAGTGTTATGTGCTTTTGTCAGTGGTAAATATATGGTAGTTAATGGGTCTGTGTGGTTTACTGTTCGGAGGATTGGTGTGGACTTGGTGGACTGAAGGGCTGCTTCATTATTGTAGGGAGTCTCGTCTAATTTTATAAAACCTATTCACGATCTGTTATCCAAGGAACGTCCTGTGAACCCATCCACAATTTGTTTCCCGAGTGTGGGACATGAAACGATCCTCACGCTGACCTTCCAGCCATGGCCTGTAAATCCATCCTCACTCTGTTCCCCATGCAACCCCCTGTGAACTTATGCCCACTCTGTTATCCCAGAATCGAGCCATGAGCTCATATGCCCGATTCTTCTCATGACAATGGCCTGTGAACCCAGCCACTCTGTTTTCCCCTCGAATCTGCCTATGAAGGGATCCTCACTGTGTTACACTGGCAATCGCCTCTGAACATTTCCCCACTCATTTAGCTGATCAACGACCTGTAAACCGCATCCGACTCTGTTGTCAGAGGAACGATCTGTGAACCCAAGCCCCCTCTGCTGACCAATCAACTGCGAGTAACCCCATCCACGCTGTGTTCTCCGAGCAATGGTCTGCGACCCCACCTCCACTCTGTTCTCCCAACAAGTGGCTGTGAACCTATCCCCACTCTGTTCCCCAAGAAGCATCCTGTGGGACCATCCCCACATTTTTCCCCGACCGGCAGCCTGCATCATCATTTCCTCTCCATTCTCCTTGCAATTGCCTGTGAACCCATCACCATGGTAGGAAACAATGAGTTCATTCGATGGAAGGTCGATTGGGAGTTGGAGAGTGATTGAAGGAGAATGGCTTAGGGTGTGCAGGACCAGCGGTGAAATCAAATCCTGAGCTCAGGCCCCGGACCCCAACCTTCCCATGAGGACCAGGACTAGGGATTGAGTCTGTCTCATTCCAGTTCAGCTTCTTTAACATAAAAATAAACACCAATATCGTTCACTCTGCTGCTCGGCACTTTTAATTTGTTTTGCTAACAAGTTAAAGTAATTGATAAAGTGAGTGATGTTAAAAAATCTCAGTCGCCCCTGAATTGTGAGAAAATTTGAAATATGTCCGTGTAACATTCCACTCCCTTCCTCTTCCACCCCTGGAGATAGGTTGCACAAACCCTCCATGACCCTCAGTCTGATACCATATTGGCAGGCTGCTTCATCGTTGAAAAATTGAAATAAAATGAGGAAGTCCGTGATGGACTAATCAATGCGTGAAATTGATTGATGGTTGTTTTTTGGTGAAGGGATATTTGAGCACATTCTTCAGTTGCTGTCGGAACTTAGTCTGTGTCATGGCATAAATTGCGGTGTTTGTGCAGCAACTGAGGAGCTGCAGCATGAAGCCTAATTCCTGCACAAAGTTATGTAGAAATACAGAGGTAACCAGTGTCCAATGCATTCCTCTCCACATAGAATACACCACTAACGTTGACCACAACAGAATGAAATTAGCTGAGACCAGAAAGAGTAAAGTGATGGATTTTTTTCGGTTACTCATTTCTGAATCAGTCTGAACATTCCCGTTGGTGTGAGCCCGGAGTTTCCTGCGGACTCTGCTGATCACTAAAATATGTCTGACGGTGATAGCATTGAGCAGCAGAATCAGGAGAAATGGGAGAGCCAGTGTTAGAATGTAGTGAAGGAACTCGATTGAAAGCCAAACACGAGAGACTTTAACACCGCTTGCGTCCAAACAAAACCAGGGGGAGTTCCGACCCACATACCAAGCTTCGAGCATAAAATACCAGAAAATGTTCTTTAAACAGCTCATCACAGTCACTGTTCCCAGAACCACAGCCGCCGTTTTCTCACTGCAATATTTGCTTTTCAGCTTCTGGCAACAAATGGCCACAAAACGATCAAATGTGAAAGTGACGGTGAACCAGACAGAACAGTCAGTGGCTGCATAAAGCAGGACGGCATGGATATTACACACGGGGATGGAAGCCAGGAAATAGAACTGTTCCCGATAAACAATGGGAATGTGTCTCATTATCAGGTCGAGAATAATGACCAGTGGATTACCCGATGCCATGGCCCTCAGGTAAAGTCTAACACATGGACCCAATCCACAATCTTTGCACAGCAGGACGTAGATCGTCACTATGTTAACTGTGAGGAAGGAAAACAAACACATTATCCACCAGCCTGGAAGCAAAGTGACCAGTTTGATTGAGAACCCAGTGAGATTTTCAAAGTAGCCATTTCATTCAGAAATTTATTCACATAACTGGAGCTGAAAAAACAAAAGGGACGGTTTGAATTACTGAGAAAAATGTGTCAAAAAACAAAGTTAACCTTCCGTGACCAAAAACAGAGAGACACATACATAAGAACACATTGTTTCATGTATTTTCCCAGACACAAGATCACTCGACAGCATGCAGCGGTCGCTTCTGCACAGTTCATGACAGGAAGGATGAAATATCTGCTGTCCTGAAGGATGCTCCTTGAAGATAAACAGAGGTTGGGAATTTCTGTTTTTCAGTCTAATGTGTGGTCTATCATCTGTCTTTGAGAAATGTGAACGTAGGGAAAACGTATTCACCACATTAACTACCTGAGGGGACATCAAAACATTGTCTTCTTCTGACTGGAACGGTATCTCTTCCCTCGGAGTCTTATCTTTTGTTCAATTAGCTAACGTCGGGCCGTTCACAAATACTGTCAGTAACAGAATCTTCCAGTGAATGTTGGGTACATAATGTTCAGGGGAATGTTGGCTGTGGAATGTTCTGCAGAATGTCAGTTGTAGAATGTTGGGGAGAGAATGTTCCGTGGAATGTCAGGTGTGGAGTGTTCCGGGGAATGCTGGTTACAGAATGTGATAGAGTCATAAAGATCCACATCACAAAAGCCCTTCTGCACATTAAGTTTGGTGAAACCGACTCAGCCTCATGGTGGGAATATCTCTCCAATCTTAACTCAACTGGCGTTTTGTAACAAAAAAAAACATTGTTGACACTATCTCAATCATTTGATGTAAAATCCCCTTTTACGATCATACAATTGTCATTCTTATTCATTGTCGTTTTCATTTTTGTACATAACACGCCCAGATATAAAATGTTCTGGGTATTCAGTTCCAAATATTGGTCACCTGCAGCCATGTCACTCTAAACCATAAATCATATAGATTTCCCTCATTCTATGCAGTGATTTCTTCAATCCATTTTAAGAATACACCGCATATTCAGATTGAGTGCCTTACATTCAGCTTTTGAACTCATTATTTCCTGCTCTAGTAGGGCCTTGTTTCCTCGTATTGATGGGTCAGGAAACAGCCTGACAGCGTCATACTCACAGAAGCAGACCTGAGCTGTCATATTTCAGAGAGCCTTATCACCTTCCCTGCTTATCCTGTCCCACTGGCAGGACACATGCACCAGTACTGAGGGCACCTTCGAATACAATCGAGAAAGAGACTACCCGGAATTTGCTCAACATTGATTCCAGAACCCGGGAAATCACATCGTAACAGGTCACACATGGTCAAGGAAATGCCCTGGTGATGGACATTTATTGCATTCCACGTCAACCCTTGGGGATAACTTAGTTCCCCTCGATGTTGAAAACACATCGGAGGAACCACTTTTAAAGGACATAGCAAATGGAATCTGAGCATTCGTGAGGTACTGTGGGTGAGAAGCAATTGTAGCGTCAATGATTTCATTCCATCATAAAGTCAGAAGTGACTGCTCACTGGTGGTTCCAAAATATACAGCAACATTCACAACTGCACATATATGGAAGCAAGCGATTCAGCTCATGAAATGTTTGAAACAGGAATAGAATGAGGCCATTCAGGCATGTGAGCCTATCCTTAGTAACTAAAGCATATCATTGAATCTCTCATATCTGTTACACAATTAATGAAAGCGAATATTCAGCCTTTCAGATCAGTTACACAGGAATAAAACGAGGTCCAGCTACTGAGCCAAAGCAGGAATAAATTAGTCTTTATCAATTTGACACAAATTAATGACCATAGTGATGCAGTGAGCACATATGGGTACTTAACGTTTTGCAATCGAAATCAACTATTTCAATAAATAGAAAAACGTAATAGCTGAAACGATCAATGATGCAAAGGTAGACTGGAAACGAAATTATCACGAGAAGGTAGAGAAAGAGTAAATTAATAATCTATGGGTAATTTGACAGATGGAAAAACACGTGCATAACCATTAACTTTTGACTGTTTCAGCAAGAGAAAAGACTCCACATTACATAAGAGAGGGATTAATGTACTTAGCGATGCAGTGTGTACTGGAGGGTTCACTCGAACGTTCAGACATCGAAAGTGTTGCCCTCTCACCCGGATGGTCTGCTCCCTGGTGTCCCCAGAGGCCCAATTACACTCATTACACACGGGATATTTTGAGCTGTTGTGGTAAGCAGTGGGTTTGTTATGACCTGTGTACCAGGGGGATAGCCTGTATCCGTGAGGCCATCCTTTCTTTCTAAGTGGAGACCTGAAGACAATAGAAATGGCTGTCAGTTCTGAAAATAAAAGGCTGTGTCTGCTGTCAGGACAGTGGGTATTCACCAACATGATGTAATCTGTATTAGCACACTGCAACATTTATGGAGTGAGAGAATGAGGGCACAATCACAGGATGAGAAGTAAAAGCATTGCCAGATCAACTGAAATGGTTAGTTCCATCACAGGCTCAATCTAACACAAGAAACCATTAACACAGACGAGATATCTGTTGAGCAAGGAGCGCTGTGTGATCAAGCTCTGCACAGTCCAACTAAGCAATCTGCCCAAAGTGAAACGTTGTGTAGACCACAGCAGTGCATTGATCTATTAATCCGATCTAGATACATCTCCAGCGTCGGGAGCTATGCAGACCATACAACCGAGTCAAGCAGCAGCCTGACATCGTCAAATTAATGGAATCAGACCTTTCCCAGGCACAACCATCACGCTGGATATGTCCTGCCCACTGGCAGCACAGAACGAGCAGAGGTGGCGGCACAGATGCAGCAACTCAAGACTGAGCTTTCCTGAGATAATGTAGACCATCAGTTGCAGCAGGATTCTTATCCAACACAACCTTTCATCATTCCACTACTATCCCCATAGCAGCTACTTCACTTCTCTCTTTATTTGCACGTGACCCTCTCCCCTCCTCCAGTCCTGAAGAACGATTATACTCGATAAGTTGACTTTTCCATCTCTCAATGTTACCTGCCTTTTTGTGTTATTCCAACCTCCTGTTACATAGGCAGACAGGAACCACCAACTATGGGTCGCCCAATAACCTCCTTGAATCTCTTCCCTGGGACGAGGAGGAGGAAATTCACGAACACATGAAGACAAGAGGCACTTCAGACAATGTACACTGTTACAAAGAAATACTAGGGTGTTATTGAAATTGCAACACGACAAACAAATGAAGCAGAGATTGAACAAACAGAGTGCACCATGTTGATCCTCATGGCTGCATTGATAAAGGTACATACTGTTACTTTAACGTGGGTTGCTAACGGTGAGGTGGGAGAATATATGATTTGTAAATAGTCTGAAGGAGACATATTCCATCTCCAAGAAGACAGACTAGTGTTCTTTTTTATGGAGTTCAGAAGATGGTAGGAATATTGAACGCTTTTTCGGTGTGGCTGCTAAAAGATTTGTGAACAACGTGACTTTGAGTTCAGCGTCACACAACAACTGGACATTATGGCGTTGTGAGTTCATTCAGAGTTTGGAGCTCTCTCTCACCCAACATGGGGATTGCAAAGAGCCACGTAACCTATCATCGGGTCATAGAATCCGACAGTAATGTAGTACAGTCTTTGGTCCAAACTGGTCCAAGCCAACTAAAAGTTTCCATCCACTCTAACTCTATTTCCCTGCTTTTGTCCAATGCACTTATAAACCTTTCCTGTCTTTGTATTTGTCCAAATGTGACAACACATTTTCGGTGGGGCGGGGAGGGGGAGGGGGGGGGGGGGGGGGGGAGGTGGTGAGCACGTCATTTTTCAAACTATCAGTGTTTTGTTTTGGAAGTAATGAGTGTTGGTCCTGAATTCAATCACCTTTTAGTCCTTTATAGCATGACGGAATAAACACTCACTTCTTTCACATCATCCTCATGGTACCATCTTACCAGGGATCAGTCTGGTCAAATGACTTTTGAATGTCTCTCTGTAGCAAGGAGATCATTCCGTGTAAAGCAAAGACAATCTGTCCTTAACGTGGCAAGAACTGGCTTTACAATACTCTCCAACTGTCGGAAGATGTCTTCATTCCGATACATTAACCATTTTGCAATAGAAGACAACACACAATTTACTGTTCTGATTTGTTAATGCCCTGTATGAATTCTGTTAGTGGCACATGAGCAAATACACTCAACTTCTTTTTGCCAAGAGCGCTTTCCATCCTCTAAACTCAGAATAATTACAATATCACGTGAATGGCATGATTTGACAAATCATTTATTTGTCTTTCCAACACCTGTGCTTCAAGTACAACCACACCAACTGCAACAATGCTATTGCCAGTGGATATGTTGGAGATGGTGGGGAGGCGATGGACTAGCTGTATTAATCTAGGGTCCCAGGTGAAGACCCAGGCTGTGGATTCGAATCCCACCACGGCAAAAACTGCAATTTGAATTTAACAAAATATCTGTAACAAAGAATCAAATGAAACGAAGAACCGACTATCGTTTGATAGATAATCCTACCTAGCACTCTAATGTCTTTCAGGAAGGAAATCGAACATATGCATCTGGTCAGTCTTAGATGTGAATCCAGATCCACAGCAATATGGTTGACTCTTAGTTGCCCTTTGAAAATGGCCATGACAACCGCTCAGTTACAACATTCACTACAAATTCTTAAATAAATGATTTTCTCCACACTCTGAAGCCCCTTCCAAGGATGCCTACATAGAATAGGTTCTCACCCTTTCACAACAAAGATCGTAGTGATTCTCTCGCTCACACAACAACCACAAGGTCTTCTCCTTTGAAAATTTGGCACCGCCGTCATGACACGTCCTATCTGTCCATCTTCCTTCCAAACAATCTTCTCCATCCACCCGTCTGACCTATCATCTTTGCGCCTCCTCTTTCTACCTTTCACACTTGCAGTTACCGTCCGCTCAGCACCACCCCATCCAATTTTGCTCTACGTCCCCTAGGCTCACAGCCTCATTCCGGCTAATGTGCGTTTTTCCCGAAACACTGACTTTCCTGCTCTTCAGATGCTACCTGACTTGCTGTGATTTTCAAGCACTACGCTCTGGATCATGATCTGCAGCATCTGCAGTCCTCACTTTCGCCTCGCTAATTTTAACCTGAAATTCAAGCTTCTTCCAAACATGCTGACCTTGAAAACGTTCTCCTCCTTTCCCTCCAAGGATCTCAGTGAGTTGCTCTCTCTCACTGCAGCACCCAGCTCTTCTCCTCTGCCAGTCGGCATCGGCCTCATGACCAGGCCTACCTGCCCATCTTCCATCTATCTATCCGCTCCAAATCCATTCTTACCTATTACCTTTGTCATCTCAGCCATCTAAGAAGTGCTCTTACAGTTACGTACTCCGCAGCCCCACGATCCGCCCATTCGTTTCCCCACACCCTCGGCTCACAGCCTCATTCCTGATCGTCATAAAGACATAGAGATTAACAGCATGGAAGCAGACCCTTCAGTCCAACCTGTCCATGCCGATCACACATCCCAACCCAATCTAGTCCCAACTGCCAGCACCTGGCCCATATCCCTCCAAACACTTCCTATACATTTACCCATCCAAATGCCTCATGAATGTTGCAATTGTGCCAGCCTCCACCACATCCTCTGGCAGCTCACTCCGTACACGTACCACTCTCTGTGTGAAAAAGTTGCCCCTTAGGTCACTTTTAGATCTTTCCCCTCTCACCGTAAACCTATGCCCTCTAGTCCTGGACTCCCCGACCCCAGGTAAAAGAATTTGTCTATTTACCCTATCCATGCCCCTCATAATTTTGTAAAACTCTGTGAGGTCACCCCTCAGCCTCCGACGTTCTAGGGACAACAGTTCAGCCTCTTCAACCTCTCCCTATTGCTCAAATCCTCCAACCCTAGCAACATTTTTGTAAATCTTTTCTGAAACCTTTCAACTTTCACAACATCTTTCCGATAGGAAAGAGACCACAATTGCACACAATATTCCAACAGTGGCCTAACCAATGTCCTGTACAGCTGCAACATGCCCGCCCAATTCCTGTACTCAATACACTGACCAAAAAAGGAAAGCATACCAAACGCCTTCTTCACTTTCCTATCTACCTGCGTCTCCACATTCAAAAAGCTATGAACCTGCACTCCAAGGTCTCCTTAGGACCTTACCATTAAGTGTATAAATCCTGCTAAGATTTGCTTTCCCAAAATGCAGCACCTCGCATTTATCTGAATTAAACTTTATTTGCCTCTTCTCAAGCCATTGGCCCATCTGTTCCAGATCCTGTTGTAATCTGAGGTAACCCTCTTCGCTGTCAACTACACCTCCAATTTTGGTGTCATCTGCAAACTTTCTAACCGTACCTCTCATGCTCGCATCCAAATTATTTATGTAAATGTCAAAATGTAGAGGACCCAGCACTGATTCTTGTGGCACTCCACTGGTCACAGGCTTGCCTGAAACGTCGACTCTCCTGATCCACGGATACTGCCTGACCTGCTCTGCTTTTCCAAAACCACGCTCACGACTCAAGGAAATAAAGTACGACTTATCGACTACTTACAACACACGGACTACAGTGTGTTAAAAAGGCAGCTCATCAACATCTCTCAGACATGATGAAATGGAATTAACTGCTGGCCCAGCATCCGTTACTGAATAAATGAAGAAGATCACACTTAATGAAGACACACAGAGTCAAAATGCACTTTCAGTAGGTACTTTGATGTAAACCCTACATGGGCATGATATTCGCGAACATTGAAACAAGAGAAAAATAAATAAGTTTAATCTCGTATTTTACTTCTATTCCAGCTGATCATCAACAATCCATATTTGCTTTCTGACGCTCTCTTTCTACATCTACTCGACACATTCCTTCTCCCCTTCACAACAGACGTCTGTTTCATCAACATCAATCATGATATTTCGCAGGTGCGTGCAGTTTTATTATATAGTCAGTTGACCCGAAATGCCAATTGTGCTTTTCTCTCGAACAGAGTTAGCCAAATCTGTTCAGTTTCTCTGCCAAGTGGTCATTACTTTTGTTTCAGATCTCCATCAGCATTCAGTAATTTCATTCAACGCTAACTTTATTATTTCATGGAACGCCTGCATCTCTGGCAAATGCAGCCTTTGTTGATATGACAAAATGGACTTTACTGTGAGGCCATTCCTTCAGGTAGAGCAGAGCGTAGCACATTGCTGTGAGTCTGAAGTCACTCTTAATTCAGACAAAATGATTATGTAAGATTTATTTACGAAATAACGTCAGTAAAATAGATAAACTTACAGACAAAATGCCGCTGGCGTTATGGTTGCCTTTAGTGAAATTAGTTTTTATTTCTAATTCCTGTCATTTGAATTTACATTGTGACATGATATGTGATAGGTTTTGAAACAGTGTCTTCAGTGTAATAACTGTGCCTTTGAGTTACATATCCAGCGACATTGCTAAACTGGCACAGTCTCTCGACCATGAATTTACTTTCAAGATAGGAGCAAAGTTGTGATGGAAATATTTACCCCAGAAAGAGTGCTTGGAAGAGTACTGGAAATGTAAAGTCTGAATTTTAGCAAGACGTAGATTTTGCTTTATTTAGCGATGTTAATGAGACCAAGATGGGGACTGGTGATATTTCAGACAGGTCGTGAATGGGTTTAGTGCTGGCGAGAATACCAAAATGTACATCAATTCAGGGAAAAAAACGACCTTCCGTTTGTGAAGAGTATTTCTCTCAGATGTCTGTGAGGGTAGGAACTGATTGTGTTATGTGTGTAATGAATGGCGTTTGTAAGTGAAACTGAATACAATAGTGTCCACCTTTCTCAAACATTGATAACTGAAATAGCAATGAAGTTCACCATGGTTTATGGGATTAAGAAATAGAGGGAAGAGGACAGACTTACCAGGAACGCCAGTAATGGCGAGGATGGGATAGTAACCCGCCTGAATGACCATCAGTACACATAATATCCGATCTGGTAATGTTGGCCAAGACATGGAAATTAAGAGAAGACCCGTAGATAAACTTCTTTGCATTGTCGTAACATTCCAATGTATTGTTCTCAGATTTTGATCCATTGTTGCAGCATCCAAGTATATTCTCAGACTCTGATCTCTCCTCTCCCTCTCTCTGCAGCTGTTGATCCCTGTCAATGTTGGTGGTGATGGATGTGCTGTTACAATGGGATAATACATTGAATGAAGCTCGTTACTAATAAGAGACGGAAAACCTCCCAAAGGCTCAACAAGAATCCATGGAGACAATTATCAAACACGGTCACTGAACAAACAATTGCAGTTAACTCCTTTCAGTATGATACTTGTAGTTCACAATAACAAGTACTGGATTGGATGTTGACAGCGCTGGCTATTGGTCTCATTTTCATCACGAATTGCTCTCGTAAAATTAGTTTTGAGGGAGAATGATGGATGTTTTATTTTCGCAGTCTAGATGTTTCTGCTGTGTTGTACATGTATAATGCTGTAATCACCTGAAACCCCACAACTCCCAAAAACACAACCAAGATGCCGTTGCTATGTTGATCAACTGTTCTTCAGAACACGCGCCAAGCTGCTTGGGCATATTTGCCCGGACCACTCACAAGAAGTGTGGATTTGTCTGGGCATTCCTCTCGTTGGTATTAAATGGCAATTTTGTATCTTCAACACAATACTCTTCAGCATTTTTAAATGTAAACTCACAATCATCTTAATTCAGTTTATTGGCTTTAAAACAATAAGACCTACATGTTTTGACTTCAGTCCAAAGCCAAAAGTGATATGCACAATCAGCTTCTTCATTAAAACCCAAGGATTAATGAGTCATGAACGGAATAAATATGAGATTAGCAAAGAGACTGAAAGGAGAGACGTTAGTGACTGAGACGACTTGAGGGGATTCCAGTGATATGTCCCAGTCACGAGTACTCAACCATCACTCTCTCTGATAAATGGAATGAAATGCAATACACAGCGAGGGAACAGATGGCATCTGGGAGACGGATTGCTGATTTTAAAAGTGGATGGGTCAGTGTAATTTTAAATGTGATTTAAGAATTATATTTTATGCATATACTGTCTACTCACAGAATATACAGTTTGATAAAACCCAGGCAGTCAAATGCGACCATGGCAAGAACTAAATAACATCACAGGTTCGAATCTAAACAGTGCAAGATAGTAAATGGTGGCACATCCATCCCAGAACTTCTCAACGCCTTCTGTGCGCGCTTTGAGCAGAATTTCTGCGGAGATGAAACACCTGTTGCGACAAATCCTGACGAACCTATCCCAACAGACACTGCATGTGTCAGATGTGTTTTCCTTCGTGGAAATCCAAGGAAAGCGATGGGACCAGATGTAGTACCAGGCCGTGCTGTCAAAAAATGTGCATGTCAACTGGCAGAGGTCTTCTCGGACATCTTCAAACTCTCTCTGCAACAGGCCACTGTCCTCTCTGCTTCGAAAGCGCCAGCATCATCTCTGCATCTAAGAAGACTCATGCAGCATGTCTCTATGACTGCCACCCAGTGGCCCGACCTTCGACAGACATGAATTGCTTTGAAAGGCTGGTAACGGCATTAATCAACTCCAGCCTTCCCACTACTCTTGGCCCACTCTAATTTGCCTATTAAACTAAACATATCCACGACAGATGCCATATCACTTTCCCTTCACTCCTCCCAAGTACATCTTGACACCAAGAACCGCTATGTAAGAATCATACTTGTTCACTGCAGTTCAGCCTTTAACAGTATTATCCCTGCAGACTGTTAAAAATCACGCAACACCAGATCATAGTCCAGCATGTTTAAGTGGAAGCACGCTAGCTTTCGGAGCGTTGCTGCTTCATCAGGTGGTAGAGCAGACAACGCGCCGAAAGCTAGTGTGACTCCAGTTAAACCTGTTGGACTATAACCTGGTGTTGTGTGATTTTTAAAGTTGTACACCCCAGTCCAACACCGGCATCTCCAAATCATCCCTGTCGACTGATTAGTAACCTTCGTGATCTTGTACTAAGCTGCACTCCCGCAAATGGGTCCTCAGTTTCCTGTCACACAGGCCACAGTCAGTGAAGATTGACGAGAATATTTCATCCTGACTAACAATCAATAAGCTCTCCAAGGCTGCTACTGAACCCCCTGCTGTATTCACAGTATACCAATAACTGCGTCGCCAAATAACAGACTAATTGTATTTACAAGTTTGCTGATAACATTACTTTTGTTGGTCGAATCTCAGATAACGACGAAACAGACTACAGATGGGAGGTGGAAGACCTGGAAAAATGATGCACTGAGATCAACCTCGCTCTCAATGCCGGCAAAATGCCATAAGAAAATCATTATTGACATTTGGCGGAATGTTACTCATGCCCCCAGCATACTTTAAATACACAGAAGTGGAACGGGTGGAGATTATCAGATTCCTGGGAGTGGTCATCCACAACAAGCTTTCTTGGACAATGCATGTGGTCGCGCATTTTGCAATGGCCCAACAACGTACTTTCATCCTCAGGCAGCTGAGGAAATTTGGCATGACTACGAATACCCTTCCCAACTTTTACAGGTGCGCCATTGAGTGCATTCTGTTCGGATGTCTCACTGTCTGGTATAACAACTGTACCATTCAAGATCAAAGACGGTTATAGAGAGTGATGAACTCAGCCCGGACAATCAGAAAGGCCAACGATCCATCGAAATAATCAATCTAATAGGCCCGCTATCAAGAAAAGGCCGCCAGTTTTCTCAATGATCCATCTTACACTGGCAGTCGTTTTTCTACAAACTCTACCATTTTGGAGAAGGTACAGACGCCTGAATACATGCACCAGACGGTTTCGAAAACAGTTTCTATCCGACTGTTGTTAGAATTCTGAATTGACTCAAAAACACTAAACATTCGACTGTACCTGCGTTTTTGTTTTTTGCCACTGTTTACCTAATATTTACTTATCTATGCTACTTTACTCTGTGATCTGCCTGTAATGTGGGCAAGCCAAACTTTTCACTGCGGCTCGGTACGCTTGATAATAAAGTGAATTCAATTCAATTCAGTTCAGTTCAGATCTGGACAATATATTCAAAATTAAAGCAGACCTAATAAAATGTGTGGGTAATAGATAGTTGCACCAGAGTAACAGTCGGAATAAAGTTCATTCTGAGATGGTACAGAGATGATGGCGTGCGTGACACAGGTCGGTGAAACATCGGGGATGAAGACCCTGAACTGCGATGTAATGTTTTGTTTTCTATGTCATCAATATACTATTCCTGTTGTTTCGTAAAGTGCAGTGGTCTCTAAAATTCATTTTTGATCAAAATCAATTTGCTCAGTTTCACGCATTAAAGAGGATATTGGCAAAAAGTATTTTTTTAGCACGTAAAACATAAACAGAGTCCAGTATAATACAAGTGTTATCGGCAAAAGTGATGGCAGCAGATTGGAATGTATTGTCCGTATATAACCGGATTCAATATCTAGACCCATCAAAAAAGGCAAATTTTTAGAGATAATGGACATCTGAAATACAAGCATAAAATGGTGGAGAAATGCAGCAAATCAGGCTGATTTTGCTGAGAGAAAGACTGTGGGCATACCGAGTCAATTATGAACGTATTCTGATAAAAGTCATGTGGGACTCAAAACGTTAATTCCGTTTTTTCTCTGCTCCAATGTTACCAGAACTGCTGAGATTCTCTCCAGCAATTTCAATTGGTGTAGTACAGGAAGCAGTGAATACTGGCCAACTGTTGCTTATCGTCCTGGGGGCTTGTGATCAACAATGTTCTGCAGGGTTCTGGTTGTTTGTCATTTATATAAACGATTTGAATGAGAACAGACAAGGCATGGTGTGTACGTTTGTAGATGACATCAAAATTGGTGGCACAGTTAACAGTTCAGAAGGTATTCTGAGATTACAAAAGGATGTTGATCAAATGGTCAATGGGCTGGCAAATAGCATTGAGATCTCAATGTGGACAAATACGAGATACAGACCATAGTTTGTATTTGCCGCTGTCTGATAGAACATAGAACATAGAACATAGAAGAATACAGCGCAGTACAGGCCCTTGGGCCCTCGATGTTGCACCGATCCAAGCCCACCTAAACTACACTAACCCACTATCCTCCATATACCTATCCAATGCCCTCTTAAATGCCCATAAAGAGGGAGAGTCCACCACTGTTACTGGCAGGGCATTCCATGAACTAACAACTCGCTGAGTGAAGAACCTACCCCTAACATCAGTCCTATATCTACCCCCCCTTAATTTAAAGCTATGCCCCCTTGTAATACCCGACTCAATACGCGGGAAAAGGTTCATACTGTCGACCCTATCTAACCCCCTAATCATCTTGTACACCTCAATCAAGTCACCCCTAAACCTTCTTTTCTCTAGTGAAAACAGCCCCAAGTGCCTCAGTCTTTCCTCATACGATTTTCCTTCCATACCAGGCAACATCCTGGTAAACCTCCTCTGCACCCGTTCCAATGCCTCCACATCCTTCCTATAGTATGGCGACCAAAACTGCACACAATATTCCAGATGCGGCCGTACCAGAGTCTTATACAACTGCATCATGACCTCAGGACTCCGGAACTCAATTCCTCTACCAATAAAAGCCAGTACGCCATATGCCTTCCTCACCGCACTATTTACCTGGGTGGCAACTTTCAGAGATCTGTGTACATGGACACCAAGATCCCTCTGCTCATCCACACTACCAAGTATCCGACCATTAGCCCAGTACCCCATCTTTTTGTTATTCTTCCCAAAGTGAATCACCTCGCACTTAGCTACATTGAATTCCATCTGCCACCTTTCTGCCCAGCTCTGCAGCTTCTCTATATCCTGCTGTAACCTGCCACATGCTTCCTCACTGTCAACAACTCCTCCGACTTTCGTATCATCCGCAAACTTGCTCACCCAACCTTCTAACCCCTCTTCCAGGTCATTTATAAAAATGACAAACAGCAATGGTCCCAAAACAGATCCTTGTGGAACACCGCTAGTGACGGCACTCCATGAAGAAACTTTGCCATCAACTACTACCCTCTGTCTTCTTCCATCCAGCCAATTTCTAATCCAAACCTCCAACTCACCCTCAATGCCATATCTCCGTATTTTCTGCAGTAGCCTACCATGGGGATGCATAGGGAATGAGATGAATTTGTTCCCCAACTCCTGGTGTTCAACACAAAGATGTCCTCATTAAACTTTCAGAGATCCTAAACTCTCAGCATATACTTTCCTGTACTTAGTGTCATTGCAGAATCTCTTTGATTATCGTTATATTTATCTGTGAATGCTATCACATACCCCCTTTTTGCCTTCATGATCTCTCACTTTAGAATATCCCACACACTTTATATTGATGAACTCTACATCTAAAGTAATAATCTCTATTATTCCTGACGAAAATCTCACTAAACCTAATTATCCATTGTTCCTTAATCTGCCCAGCCTAACCCTTCACTCTGACAGTTTCATGCCCCCCTGAACTGCCGTAGTCACACTGTTTAACGTCTCCCACTTGTCAGATCGCCAAAAAAATAGGCAAACAAACTTTGAAAGTCCTTATCTCATTCCGTTAAACTATGTGGTCATCCAAACAAAAAAACTCACATTCATGGAAGGCTTATTCATTCCAGAACCATTTAGAAACTAATAGAGTTATAATGGCTCGACTTGAAGTGTTCCCCCACTTTTACATCAACACTTACACTACCTTATTGCACAAAATGAAGTTTTGTTCCATCTCCACCAGGAGCATCCACTCATTTTTATAGAAACTTTTCTTGAATACATTTAACAAATCCTTCACTATTCTGTCCTTTAGCATTCTGGTCGCCCCAATGAATGTATGAAAAAATAGAAGATCCAATTTTTTTCAACATTGTTAAGCTTACATATATCTGAGATATTTGTTTCTCAGTTTCTTTCTTACCATAGAAAAGCGTATAATAAAATCTCATCAAAGTGATCTTTCCTTTCTTGCTTTTATTTTATTTTCTGCAAGTATATTTTACCTGTATGGTTTTTTAGAAATCTCTTCGCTAGTGAAAGCAATAGCATATTCTTAATTCTAAAACGCCAAGTCCCACCCAATGTTTCTATTTCTGTTCCTTTTTTCTACACCACACACCAGGAACATTGAATTGCCAATATGAACATCTCTCAGCCAAGTTACTGTATGAGCTATGATATCCCAATGTTATGTTCTTAACCATGCACTGAGTTTGGCTGCTTTGGCTGTAAGAAACTTGCATTGAAATAAATGTGATATAGTTTACCAGAATTACTATATCGTCTGACTCTCTCATCTTTTTTTCAAATTGATGTGTTCTCCTCAAATTCAGAAACATATCAATTCATCCTAACGTTTACAATGCTACATACAACACAACCACTTGCCTTCTCTGTCAATATAAAGTCTACCCACGTAGAGGAAGTAGATCTACCTGTTATTGGCAGCTTTCCAGATTAGATTAGGCCAATCCTTTTTTAACAAGTCTTTTCTATTCCAAAAGACATTCCAATTTCCCTGAAATCCTAAATTCCTAAGCAGTACGCCTGCACGTGACCCATAAACTTACTATCCTTCCCTCTCTGAGTTTGGCATTGTGAGTAAACCAGAAACTACTATTTTAAGGTTATTATGAACCTTCCAACCGACCTCTGAGATTCACTCTGCACTGCTTTAAGCGTTTCCCTACAAATTTCATTCCTAACAATATAGAACATTCAACATAGAACATAGAACAATACAGCACAGAACAGGCCCACGATGGTGTGCCGAACATTTGTCCAAGCTTAAGAACCCATCCATGTACCTATCCAATTGCCTATTAAAGGTCACCAAAGATTCTGACTCTACCATTCCCACAGGCAGCGGATTCCATGCCCCCACCACACTCTCGGTAAAGAACCCACCCCTGACATCTCCCCTATACCTTCCCGCCTTCATCTTAAATTTCTGTTCCCTTGTAACACTCTGTTGTACCCGGGGAAGAAATTTCTGACTGTCTACTCTATCTATTCCTCTGATCATCTTATAAACCTCTATCAAGTCACCCCTCATCCTTCGCCGTTCCAACGAGAAAAGGCCGAGCACTCTCAACCTATCCTCGTACGACCTATTCTCCATTCCAGGCAACATCCTGGTAAATCTTTTATGCACCCTCTCTAAAGCTTCCACATCTTTCCTAAAGTGAGGCGACCAGACCTGCAAACAGTACTCCAAATGTGGCCTAACCAAAGTCCTGTACAGTTGCAACATCACTTCACGACTCTTGAATTCAATCCCTCTGATTGGCCAAATTTCCCTCTATCCCATGCCTCCTGACTTTCTGCATAAGCCTACCATGGGGAACCTTATCAAATGCCTTACTAAAATGCATGTATACTACATCCACTGCTCTACCCTCATCCACATGCTTGGTCACCTCCTCAAAGAATTCAATAAGACTTGTAAGGCAAGACCTACGCTTCACAAATCCGTGCTGGCTGCCCCTAATCAAGCAGTGTCTTTCCAGATACTCATAAATCCTATCCCTCGGTACCCTTTCCAGTACTTTACCTACCACCGAAGTAAGACTAACTGGCCTGTAATTCCCGGGGTTATCCCTATTCCCTTTTTTGAACAGGGGCACAACATTCGCCACTCTCCAATCCCCTGGTACCACCCCCGTTCACAGTGAAGACGAAAAGATCATTGCCAACGGTACTGCAATTTCCTCTCTTGCTTCCCACATAATCCTAGGATATATCCCATCAGGCCCGGGGGACTTGTCTATCCTCAAGTTATTCAAAATGTCCAACACATCTTCCTTCCTAACAATTATCTCCTCTAGCTTACCAGTCCGTTTCACACTCTCCTCTTCAACAATACGGTCCCTCTCATTCGTAAATACTGAAGAAAAGAACTCATTCAAGACCACTCCTAACTATTCCGACTCAATACACAGTCTCCCACTACTGTCCTTAATCGGAACTACCCTCGTTCTTGTCATTCTCATGTTTCTCACATACGCAAAAAATGCCTTTGGGTTATCCTTGATCCTATCCGCCAAAGATTTTTCATGCCCTCTCTTAGCTCTCCTAATCCCTTTCTTCGGTCCCTTCTGGCTATTCTGTATCCCTCCACTGTTTTGTCTGAACCCTGTATCCTCAACCTTATGTAAGCCTCCTTCTTCCTCTTTACAAGACATTCAACCTCCCTCGTCAACCAAGGTTCCCTCACAAGACCATTTCTTTCCTGCCCGACAGGTACATACATATCAACGACACGTCGGATCTGTTCCTTGAAAAAGTTCCACATTTCCACGACATCCTTACCTGACAGCCTATGCTCCCAACTTAGGCTCCTCAGATCCTGTCTTACAGCATCGTAATTACCCTTCTCCCAATTGTAAAACCTACCCTGTTGTACGCACCTATCTCTCTCCATAACCAAGGTGAAAGTCACAGAATTGTGGTCACCATCACCAAAATGTTCACCCACTAACAAGCCCATCACTTGTCCCGGTTCATTACCGAGTACCAAATCCAAAATGGCCTCCCCTCTGGTCGGACAATCGACATACTGAGTTAGAAAAGCTTCCTGTACATACTGCACAAACACCGACCCATCCAATCTACTTGATCTAAAGAGCTTCCAATCAATGAAATCGCCCATGTCTACTACCCTGTGTCTTCTGCACCTTTCCAAAATCTGTTTCCCAATCTGTTTCTCCACATCTCTGCTGCTATTGGGGGACCTATAGTCAACACCCAACAAGGTGACTGCACCTTTCCTATTTCTGACTTCAGTCCATACTACGTCCAAAGGCAGATCCCCCTCGAACTGCCTTTCTGCAGCCGTTATACCATTTCTAATTAGCAACGCCAACCCCCCTCCTTTTTTAAAACCCTCCCTAATCTTACTGAAACATCTGTAACTGTAACATCCAACAACCATTCCTGTCCCTCTTCTATCCACGTTTCCAGGATGTCCACAGCATCGTAGTCCCAGGTACCGATCCACGCCTTAAGTTCACCCACCTTATTTCTGATACTCGTGGCATTGAAGTATACGCACTTGAACCCATCACTATGTCCGCAAGTATTCCCTGTCAGTGCTACCTTCTTCACAGGCTCCCTACATTCTTGGACATCCAGACAAACAGCTAGCCTACTTGCTGGACTACAAGTCCGGATCCCATCCCCCTGCCAAATTAGTTTAAACCCCCCCCCCCCCCGAAGAGTGCTAGCAAACCTACCCCCCAGAATATTGGTGCCCTTCTGGTTCAGGTACAACCCGTCCTGCTTGTACAGATCCCACCTACCCCAGAATGCAGTCCAATTGTCCAAATACCTGAAGCCCTCCCTCCTACACCATCCTTGCAACCACGTGTTCAACTGCACTCTCTCCCTATTCCTTGCCTCACTGTCACGTGGCACCGGCAACAACCCAGAGATGACGACTCTGTCTGTCCCAGCTTTTAGCTTCCAGCCGAACTCCCTGAGCACTTGAATGACCTCCCCACCCCTCTTCCTACCGATGTCGTTGGTGCCAACGTGCACCACGACTTCTGGCTACACACCCTCCCCCTTAAGGATTCTGAAGACACGGTCCGAGACGTCTTGGACCCTGGCACCCGGGAGGCAACAAACCTCCGAGAGTCTCGCCCATGTCCACAGAACCGCCTGTCCGTTCCTCTAACTAGACAGTCTCCTATAACTGGCGCTCTCCTCCTCTCCCCCTTTCCCTTCTGAGTCTCAGAGCAAGACCTCGCGCCACAGACCCGGTCACTGCAGCTTACCCCTGCTCGGCCGTCCCCCCAACAGTATCCAAAGTGGTATACTTACTGTTTAGGGGAACGACCACAGGGGATCCCTGCACTGCCTGCTTCCTCCCCTTCCCACCTCTAACTTTTACCCAGCTACCTCTGTTCTCTGGCGTAACTATGTCCCTGTAGCTTCTATCTATCACCCTCTCAACCTCTCGAATAATCCTCAGTTCATCCAACTCCAGTTCCAGTTCCTTAAGTCGTTCTGTGAGGAGCAGGATCTGACTGCATTTCCTGCTGACGAAGTCGGCAGCAGTATCGGTGGTCACCCCTACCTCAAACATCCTGCAGGAGGAACATTCAACTGCCTGTGCTGCCATTACTCTACACTTCGTCACCAAAACAAGAACACTTAGTAGCTTACCTCTTGACTTTAAATATGCGTTAGAGTCATCGCGATGTACAGCATGGAAACAAATCCTTCAATCCAAACCGTCCATGCTGACCAGGTATCCCAATCTAATGTAGTACCAATTTCCAGAACCCGCCCATTTCCCTCCCAGCCCTTTCTATTCATACACCTGTCCATATGCCTTTTAAATGTTGCAATTGCTCTAGTCTCCATGGCAATTCATATCATACAAGTACTATTTTCTGCGTTAAAACTTTTTCCCTGAGATC
The DNA here is from genome assembly GCF_037043375.1 of Chiloscyllium plagiosum. Classification (NCBI taxonomy): domain Eukaryota; kingdom Metazoa; phylum Chordata; class Chondrichthyes; order Orectolobiformes; family Hemiscylliidae; genus Chiloscyllium; species Chiloscyllium plagiosum. Next base: position 69,823,296 of record NW_028270177.1, read on the forward strand.
TCTTTTATATATTTCGCCTCTCACCCTAAACCTATGTCCTCTCGTCCTGGGCTCGTCCACCCCATGAAAAAAAAGGTTTGTCTATTTATCCTCTCCATGCCCCACCTGGTTTTATAATGCTCTGTAATGGCATCCCGCAGACTCAAGGGAAAACCACTCCAGCAGATTCACCCTCTGCACATCGATCAAATTCTCGAACGCTGGCAACGTCTTTTTAAAACGTTTCTGAACTGTTTCCAATTTCACAGCATTCTTCCGATAGGAAGGAGACCTGAATTGCACGCAATATTCCAAACTTAGCCGAACCAATATCTTAAACAACCGCAACATGCCCTCCTAACTCCTGTGTTCAAAGCTCTGACCAAAAAAGGAAAGCATCCGACTTCTTTACTATCCTATCGATCTGTGACAATACTTTTAAAGAGCTATGAACCTGCACTCAAAGGTCTCTTTGTTCAGCTACACTCCTTGGAACCTTATCATTAATTGCATATGTCCACTAAGATTTTCTTTCCTGAAATGCAAGACTTCCCATTTATCAGAATTAAACTCCATCTGCCATCCGACTTCTTTACTATCCTTTCGATCTGTGACAATACTTTCAAAGAGCTATGAACCTGCAATCAAAGGTCTCTTTGTTCAGCTACACTCCTTGGGACCTTATCATTAATTGCATATGTCCACCTAAGATTTTCTTTCCTGAAATGCAAGATTTCCCATTTATGAGAATTAAACTCCATCTGCCACTTCTCAGCTCATTGTCCATCTTATCATGGTCCCGTTTTAATGTGAGGTAACGTTATTCGCTGTCCAGTACACCTCCAATTTTGGCGTCATCTGCATTTACTAACTGTACCTGCTATTATCGCATCCAAGTCATTTCTACAAATGACGAAAAGTAGTAGGCCCAATACCGATCCTTGTGGCAATGCCCTGTCAAAGGCCTCCAGACTAAAAAACTACCCTTCACCACCACCCTCTTTTATCTTCGAGCCAGTTCTGCATCCAAGTTGCGAGGTCACCCTGTATTCCAAGAGATATAACCTTGCTAACAACTCTTCCAGGGGGAACCAATTCAAACTGAAGTCCATGTCCATCACGTCTACCGAGCTTCTCTCATCAATCGTCCTTGTAGCTTCTTCAGAGAGCTCAATCAAGTTCGCAAGACATCATTTCCCACGCACAAAACCATGTTGACTATCCCTCATCAGTCATGGCCTTTCCAAATACGTATATATCCTGTCCTTCAGAATTTTCTCCAACAAACATTCTACCATCGAAGTCAAGGTCACCGGTCTGTCGTTCCCTGGATCGTCCTTACCGTCTTTCTGAAATATTGGCACCACGTTCGCCAACCTCCAGTCTTCCGGAAAATCATTTGTGACTATCGATGATACAAATATCTCAGCAAGCAGTGCAGCAATAATTTCATGCGTTCCCCACAAAATTCGAGGTTACACCTGATCAGTTCCAGGGGACCTATTCACTTTGGTATGTTGCAAGACATCCAGCACTTCCTCCTCTGTAATATGAACATGTTTTATTGTGGCACCATCTACATATATATTCCATATCCTTCGGCACTGTAAAACCTGATGCATAATGCTTGCATAGTATTTCCCCCATCTCCTGCGGCTACACAAAAAGGCCACCTTACTCATATTTGAGAGGCCGTATTCTCTCCCTAGATATACTTTTTTCCCCATAAAATATTGGGGAAAACCATTTGGAGTCTCCTTACCCGTATTTACCAAAGCTATCTCATCCATTTTTTGCGCTCCTGATTGCATTCTTAAGTATACTCCAACTGCCTTTATACACTTCTAAGAATTCAGTCAATCCACCCTGTCTTTACCTGAGTTATGCTTCCTTGTTTTTCTAAAACGTACCGTCAATTTCTCTGTTCATCCAGCATTCCCTCCACCTGCTAGCCTTTCCGTTCATCACAGCAGGAATGTGCAGTGTCTGTTCTTTCGTTTTCTCAATTCTGAAGGCTTCCCTTTTTCCATCTGTCCATTTACCTGCGAACATCCGCCCCCAATCAGCTTCTGAAAGTTCATGTGTAATACCATCAAAATTAACTGTCCTCCAATATACAACTTCAACGTTCAGATCTGGTCTATCCTTTCCCATCACTGTTTTAAAATTAGTAGAATTATTCTCGCTGGCCCCAACGTGCTCCTCCACTGACGCTTCCTTTATTTTCCATGATCAGGTCATGATTTGTACCTTCTCTAGTAGGTACATCCACACACTGAATATAAAAATGTTCCTGCACACACTTACCAAGTCCTTCTCCATCTAAATCCTTAACACTATCGGAGTTCCAGTCTATGTTTGGAATGAAAAATTCCCTTACCATAACCAACTTATCTTTTTTTCCGGTGAGAAAACAGGTCTCCTTTCAAATTTGTTTCTCAATTTCCCGCTTTAGGTGGTCGATAATATAATCCCAAAAAAGGTGATCACCATCATTTCTTATTTCTCAGTTCCACTCAAATTACTTCCCTGAATGTATTTTCAGGAATATCCTCCCTCAGTGCAGCTGTAGTGATATCCCGTATCAAAATCGCCAATCCCCACCATCACTTGCATCACTTTCTGCCCTTACAGTAGCATTCATATCCTGTGATATCAAGCTCCTCATCCTGTCCATCCCTGAGCCACGTTTGTGTAATTGCAATGATATCCCATTCCCATGATCCTCAGCAGGCCCTACCTTGCTCTGCCTTATCTGTTACACCTCTTGCATCTAAATAAATTCAGTTTAATTTATCAATTCTACCTTGTTCGCTGCTTTATCTCTGATTCCCCTCACTGTTTGACTCGCTCCATTCCTCAACTATCTCCCTGGGTCTCAACTCTCCGCCTGACTAGTTTAAATTCTCCTGAGCAGCTCCAATAAATTTCTCTGCCAATATAGTAGTCCCCTTCCAATTCAAGTGCAATTCGTTCTTCTGCAGAGGTCACTTCTACCCAGAAGAGATTCCAAGTATTCAAAAATGTGAATCCTTCTCCCATGAACCAATTCCTCAGCCATGCCTTCATCTCCTATCACCACCCTCACTCGCTTCTCGCACCGGGGGTTATACAGATATTACTACTCTCGAGGACATCCTTTTTAAATTCCTGTCAAATGCTCTGCGTTCTCGCTTCAGAATCTAATCCTTTTCTCATGCTATGTCGTTGGTACCAATGCGTACAATGATGACCGACTGGGTGCTTTCCCCTTTGAGAACATTCTGCACCCTCTCTGAGACGTCCTTGATCCTGGCACAAGGGAGGCAATACACCTTTCTAACGTTTTCGCTGCCAGCCACAGAAACTCCTGCCTATTCTTCAGAACAGGGAGTCCCCTAACTCAATCAATCTCTTGGACCTTGACTTGCCTCTCATTCCATCAGAGTCAATCTCGACACTAGAAATGTGGCTGTTCGTGCTACATTTCCCTGAGATTGCATCACTCCCTTTATTTTTTAACACAGCATGATTGATTAAAATGGGAACTGCCATAGAAAATTCATGTACTAAAAGCCTACCTCTGATACCTTTCGTTGCGTTAATCCATATATGTGACTTTATCTGCGATTTTGTCCCTTCCCATATCTGCCATCCATCACACACCTTGGACTTGTCAATTCATGATTGCCTCTCACTGGAGCTCCAACTCTTGCATTCGATCTGATAGGATACGCAACCAACAGCAACATCTAAATCTCATCTTTAACTATATGCTTCAAATACTGAGAGGCATTCTTAATCCTTGCACAGGGAAAGCGACGGATCATTCTAAATATATATTCATTGCCACAGAGTCTCCTGTTAATGCCACTGTCAGTGGAGTCCCCTGAATCAATAATTCTACTACGTCTTGTCAAACGTTGTCTCACATCCAATTCGTTTCTAGTATTTAATAAACGACGGATCTTCCAATTTTCGAGGAGTGACTGTCCCCTTTCCAAGAACTGAATGTCTGTTTGATAGAGATATAGCTACCTTCTTAAGTTTCCTGGAAGACACCCATCTATCTGACTGAATTTGCTGGATAATAAAGTTTCAAAATCTTCTAGCCATCTCTCTCCGTACGTTGTATATGGACTCAGTAACATTATGTCGCAAAAATAGGATGGTTCACATCACTATGTGTTACCTTTCATTATCTACATAAAATAATGTTCAAATGGAAAAACATTTAAATATACATAGACATCAAAAGTATAAAAACTAAATAAAGTCATCCATTTCGCTAATTAACTGAATAACACGATTCCTCTTCAATAAATTCCTCGAACAATAAAAGTCTTCTCTAAAGCTGAACATGAATAGGGCTCTCCAGAATGAAGGCACAGCTCCTTATTTATAAAAAAAAACTTGTCATTTTCGAAACAAAAATCTTGTGAATTGTGAAAAATCGAAACCTTTGAAGACGTATACAGCCTGTCCTAATTTCATTGTAGACCAACTTTAACAACATTCATTAAAAATAAAACTGTGTTTTTAAAAATTGTTGTGATTGTTTTCCTTTTTTTAATTCTGGTTTGTTTTTGACTATTAATAAAATAAATGTATAAATAATCTTATATTAATAAACGAAAACGAATACATTAACGGCAAAAAAGAGAGTACCATACATCTGTAATTCTGCCTGCAACCCAGCAGCAGCTGTATGATCCATGCTGCTCTAAAAATGTTTAATTTTTATTTACACTTTGAGAACAGTGGCGTATGTTCTAATATATTTCTTCCAATTTAAAGTCGACTTGCCGACATGAATTGATTTCCGACTGTATCTATGATGCAGATTTGAATTGAACACTTTTCCTTATCATTTCAGCACTTTTAAAAATAAATTTAACAGTATGTGTCCATACAGCTCACGAAAAATGTTTTCAGCTCTGATTATTGCACAAAATGTTACAAAAACCAATATCCAAGTCCACATCAAATACTAATCTTGCAATGAACGGCTCCTAAAGCTACAGTAATCCAATATTAATTACTTTCAAGTCTTACGAGCAAAATATAAAGAGAGGTATGGTATAACATGTGAATTCAGCTCCATGTCCAAAATAAAATGCGTGGATCCCTCATAAAAAGGCCCGAAATGCATCACGTCGTAAATTGACCAAGATGAGAAAACAAGAGGTTCAAATGCAACATTCTCCTTTGGGGAATAATATCTGGAGATCAGAAATAACCAAGGCTTATTTGTTAGCTTCCTAAACCATGATGATGAAAATGTGAGGTATGAGCTTTAGGGCGGGGAATGATAAATAATATTGTGGATGGCAGAACGATTAGCTGGGTGGTTCGTAGTGATGACGAACGTTTTCGCTTTCAGAAGGATGTAAGTCGATTTTTCTGGTGGCCAGGTCAAAGGTTGATGACATTTTACACTGATAAAAGTGAAGTGATGAATTTTGCAATTTACAAGACAGAGCGTACGCAGACTATGAAGAGCGGCTCGATGTATTTTTAAAGCAGAGAAGATTGAGACGGGCTGCTAATCGAGGTATTGAAGAGTGTTACGGGTGAACAAACGGCAGCTGCTTTCCTTAATCGAAGGCTCTATAACAAGGAAACACAAGGAAACACACTTTTAAAATGAAAGTGGTCCAAACCTTTGTCTGTAAAACTTACGAAAATCTTTCCTCTTTCTATACATATATATTCGGTTTCAAAATATTTCAACATTTATATTGCCTCCCGAAAAGCTTGATGCAGGGGTTTTCCCTTTCTGATCCAGGTGCCCTGTTTCTGCTCCCTCAGTTTCGTAATGTGTCCATTGAAATAATATACTGTTTTGCCATTCAACTCACCACGTGCTCAAACACGGACATATTTCCCAAACTGTGATCCAAAGACTAATCGCGTCCCTTGAACAACTTGACCTCTTTATATACACATGTCGACTTCACATCCGCAAATCAAAATATTTTAAAAAAATAGATTTTGACCACATTCCAATGTACTGACAGTGTGATATTTTACTTGATATTTAAACTACAGAGTTGTGACAATGCTAAATTGTTTTGTTTTCCCATAAGCCAGTTGACAGTCAGCAGTAACAGCAAATTATCATTAAAACTCAATAAAATGGGCAACTCTTGAATTCTGATCTAAATTATCAGTTGTCCCTTTATTATGAAATACGAATGTTAATTATGAACTGACAGTCTGACTGCAACGTTTTGATTTGGTTTTGTCTTGGCAATTAAACACCAAGAATTAAGAACGGCGATAGGCATGCTCTGTCAATCAACAAGGCTTGACTGAGTTTGTTTCTCCAAAATACTGTCTTGTTCTCTACACACAGCAATGTGAATCTCCCTGAACTAAACCTCTCGACTCCTGCCACCCTAACCACCAACGGTGAATAAAATTCAAGGAACTGCAGATCGAATAACATAAGCACACAGGAATTAGGAGCAGGAGTAGGAAATTCAGCACTTCGATTCACTGCACCATTTAATCTGATCATGGATACTCTTACCCTGGTCGCAAGATAACTTTGTGCAGCTCACATCATGAATATATAATTGTAGAAACACTTCTTTCTAACCTTATTTTTTGCCATAAGTGCTAGGCTTTCATTTACCTTTCTTAATATATGTTCACCTGCATACATACTTTCTGCGAGTCATGCGCAAATACATCTCGAACTTTCATCATTGAAGCACTTTGAATCTGTGTCCTATTTAATTAATCATTTGCCCTTTATATTTTCCCCGCCAAAACACACATCCTCGCATTTAGCCACATTAAACTCCATCTGCCACGTGCTGTCCGAATCGACCAGCCTACCAATGTTCATCTGTAAACTCTTTATGTTCTCATCACAGTCAGTTTTAGAAATTATTTTGGTGTGAGCTGTGAATTTTGTTGAGACACTCTGCCTCTCCTTCAAGGTCATTTGTATAATTTGTATGTCGTTGAAGTCTGAGTGCTGAAACCTGCAGCATCTCATTCCAAGACTCTGCTTTCTATCAGTCAGCCACTCCTCTAATCAATTCAAAAATTGAATCTTAACCTCAGGACCTACCCTTCTTAATCAGCCATAAATGTGGCACTTCGTCAAGTGCCTTCTGAAAGTCCAGATATAACACATCGAGATATTTCACTGGATCCCCATTATCATCTTGCTGGTTACATTCTCATGAAATCCAACGGTTTTGTCAAGCACAAGGTACGCAATAAGAAACCGTGGTAACACCGCTGAATTGATCTTTGTTTTTCCACGTTTTCAGTTATTCAGTACTTTACACTTGACTCATACCTGTTCTTCACTGCAGCGGACAACCGCGTTGGTCTATTGTTTCCCACTTCTTGACTGTATCTTATTTTAAAAAGGAGTGTCATATTAGCAATTTTCCAATACTTTGGCACAGTTCTAGAATCCAAGGCTTGTCTTTTTTAAATATTTTAACTAATGCATTCACTACTACTGCTGTCACGTTCTCTCATACCAATGGGTGAAGGCTATCATGCCCGAGGGCCTTATCTGGCTTTAATCCGAACAATTTATTTAATACCTACTTTGTCGTCGGCGTACTTCCGTCAAGATCCTTTTTTTTGTTGTTTTAAATTTTGCGAAGAAATTTAAACAGAAGATATTGGTTATCCCTCCGCGATTTCGCAGTTTCCCATTACTACCTCGTTATTTTCCTTCTCTAAAAGGCCAACGTTTACTTCTCCTTTTTTACATAAGTGGAGAAGAGTTTGGTGCCAATGTTTATGCTCGTTTTCTTCAGCAGTGTTCTGTTTGATTTTGATAAGGTTCCCCATGGCAGTGGGGAATACCGAGTCTTGTCTACTGATGTTATTCGATCTGCAGTTCTTCGGATTTTATTCACCGCAGGTGGTTGGGGTGGCAGGAGTCGAGAGGTTACGTTCAGGGAGATTCACGTTGCTCTGTGTGCAGAGAAAAAGACAGTAATTTGGCGAACCAAACTATGGGTGATTTAGCGGTTTGGATCAGAAATTGGTTAGCTGAAAGAAGACAGGAAATGGTGGTTGATCCGTAATGTTCATCTTGGTGTTCAGTTACTCGTAGTACACTGCAAAGGTCTGTTTTGAGTCCACTGTTTTTTGTCATTTTTAAAAAATGACTTGGATGAGTGAGTAAATTTGCAGACAACACTAACGTCAGTAGAGTTGTGGATCGTGCAAAAGGATATTGTATGTTACAGAGAATCATAGATATGCTGCGGAGCTGGGCTAAGAGGTGGCAACTGGAGTTTAAAGTGGAAAAGTGTGAAGTGATGCACTTTGGAAGGAACAACAGGAATGCCGAGTTTGGAATAATGGTAAGATTCTTGGTTATGTGGATGATCAGAGAAATCTTGGTGTTCAGATATATACATCCTTGAAAGGTGCAACCCAGATTGATAGTGTTGTCAAGAATGCATACAGTGTGTTAGCTTTTGTTGGTGGAGCGATGGAGATTCGGAACTATGAGAACATGCTGCAGTACTACAAATCTCTGATGCGGCCACATTTTGGGTATTACGTATCGTTCTGGTCGCCACATTATAGAACGGATGTAAACTATTTTGAAAGGGTTCAGAGAGGATTTACTAGGATGTCGTTCGGTATGGAGGGAATCTTTTACGAGAAAAGGATACGCGTCTTGAGCCTATTTTCGCTGGAGAGAAGATTAAGAGGTGACGTAATTGAGATATATAAGATAATCAGAGGGTTAGATAGTTTTGATAGATAAATAATTTTTCTTCGGATGATGATGGCTAGTACGAGGGAACATAGCTTTAAATTGAGGGGTGATAAGTATTGGACAGATGTTAGAGGGAGTAGTAGGGATGTGGAATGCATTGCCTGAAATAGTAGTAGACGCGCCAGCTTTAAGGCCATTTAAATCGTTATTGGCTAGCCATATCGACGAGAATGTGATACTTCACGTGTGATGGGATTCAGATTGGTTCCACAGGTTGGCACAACTTTGAGGCCGAAAGGCTGTAATGTTCTATGTTCGATGTTCGGCGTTCTAATGTTTTTGTCAAGTCGACATGGGTCAACTCCTTCCTCAGGCCTGTATAATTATCTTTGTCCAACTCTACAACTCTGATATGTTACTCTCTCTTCACTCTTTCAATCTGAATGTGAAACTCCTGCATCTTGTGGTCACTGTTTCCAAGAGAATCCTGTCCTCAATGTGTAATACCAAATCTAAGAAAGCCAGTTCTCTGGTTGTTTTCATGCCATGTTGCCAAATTGATTTATCCAGTTGATATGCATGTTCAAATTATCGTAATTACTCTTGTGCCCTTCTGATAAGCCATCATCATTCCTTGGTTTATGCTATAACCTACGATGAAGTAGTTTTTGGCGGGTTGGTGTTTGTGCGATGTAAATCACTCCTACCGATGTATTTCATTTCATTATTTTGACCCACATTGAGTCGTGCTCATTCTTAATACAGCCTTGAAATAATCCGTAATCAATACCACTTGTTTTTCCTTCTTGTCTGAATACTAAGTGTCATTGGGCATTAGTAAATACGTTTCCGTAATCCCCACCAGGCCATTCGTATTTGTTTCTGTTAGAGTGTCACGTCGTTTATTTCGTTCAAAATACTGAATGCACTTTCGTACAAGGCACTTAAACAAGTTTGATGGATTTGTCTTTCTCTTTTAATACCTTTTGAGCATGGCACTTTCCACATCTGCCATCATTATTCAATGATCCCCAGCAATAATAAACCAATTATTACTCCAACGTTCACCTCAAGATTTTCATTTTTTCTGATATCTTCCCTCTCCATTAGACTGACTCTGTCTGTTTATATAATTAACGTCTACGTTCTGCTCAGTTTCTGATTTGTTGCTTTGTTTCCCAGCCTCCTGTCTTATTAGACCAAATCTAACTGAGTTGCACTACCAAACATCCCTGCAATGATGTTGGTACCACTCTTGTTGAGAGGCATCATGTCATTTTGGTACAGGTCCCACCTACAAGTCTCTGGTCAGACAACGTTTGGAGTATTGAGCGCCTTTTGTGGCCCCATATCGCAAGAAGGCTGTTCAGCCTTGCAGTGTGTTCAGTGGAGTTTCACAACAATGTTCTGAGGAATGAAATGCTTAACATATGAAGAATATTTGAGGACTGTAGGTCTATACTCATTGGATGTTAGAAGTCTAATGGGGATCTAATTGAAACATACAGAATACTGAATGGCCCAGACAGAGTGGATGTTAGGAAGATGTTTGTATTGGTATGAGAGACTGGGCAGAGCTTCGAGTGAAGGGAAAACCTTTTCCAACGGAGATACCACAAAACCTCTTCAGTGATGGAGGAGTGAATCTATGGAATACATTACGACAGAAGGCAGTGAAGTCCAGATCACTAAGTAGATTTAAGACTAAGGGAGGTAAATTCTCGATTATTAAGGGGATCAAGTATGATGGGGACAAAGCTGAAGAATGTGGTTGATAAAACTTCCAGTCATGATTGAATGGCGGATAAGTTTCAATGGGCTAAATGGATAATTTCTGCTACGTGGTCTTATGATCTTTATTGTGGACTCGACATTGTGCAAGGTGGTGGTTATTACCAAATAAATTGCAAGTGATCCACGTTGTGTGGTCAGCGGCTTTTTAATTTGTGGAGTAAACAAGAAATGCTAGACATCGCATCAGTTCAAGCAGCATCCGTGGACAGAGAGCAAGATAATCTGTTGAGTCGAGGTGCCAGTTGCCTGTTGCTCAGTGCTCATCTTTTATTTCATGGAGTTTACAATAGCATTTCCACATACTGCTGACACAAATGCGAGCGTTTGTGTTGTATGTGGATGTGTCAGCGAGAGCAAGACAGAGAAAGCGCTGGTGTGAATGTCCAGTTAAACCCGATTGACACTTGTTACCTTTATAACCTGAGTTGGACTCCACAGCATGCTTTGTATTTGTAAGTCTTCGCATGCCCCATAGCCCTCGAAATCTTTTGAACCAACTTTGGGACATAGTTCCCTCTGTAAGTCTATGAACTTCATTTTCCCCATCAGTTCATACAGGTTTCAGATTCGATTACATTACAGTGTGGAAACAGGCCCTTCAGCCCAATAGGTTCACACTGGCCCGTCGAAGCGCAACCCACCCATACCCCTACATTTACCCCTTACCTAACACTACAGGCAATTTAGCATGTCCAATTCACCTGACCTGCACATCTTTGGACTATGGTAGGAAACCGGAGCACTCGGAGGAAACCCACACAGACACGGGGGATCGCGCAAACTCCGCACAGTCAGTCGCCTGACGCGGGAATTGAACCTGGGTCTCTGGCGCTGTGAGGCAGCAGTGCTAACCACTGTGCCACTGTGCCACCGTGCCGCCCACTTTATAATATCGTTCAGTCCCTTATCACACTTCATATGTCTGAGATAACTGCCAGCATCTTCAAGGCTGCTTTATTATCTCATTAAAGACAAACAATATTTCAACTTCCTACAACACTCTTCTTGCTATGAGAAACCTCGCTCTAACTTTAAAATCTGCTTCAGCATTTTCGTAGTCTTTTGTCAGTTTCTGAAACACTCTGTCTTTAGAATTGCTAGATTGTATTTAGTGACTGTATTTGAAGCCTGTTGTAATCTAATATAATCGCTAAAATCCTGAGTGAATAACTGATTGACCCTTCATATGAAGATTTGTCTTTTATTGTTCTTTTGTTCAATATTTTGGCATTACATTATATCATTGTAGTCCTTTTCCTTTGTTACCTTGGACTTCTCTCATACTAATGTAATTTGCTTCGTTTGATTTTCAGATTGCTATGTGTGCTTGGAGTGGTCCTCGTTAAATGTGATAATTTATTTAAATTCCATTGTATCGCCCAAACGCCCAAGGCCCCACACAACTGCCAGCCAAGGATGGAGTGACCTTAACCAATGAAAAGTAAGCCAACAAAAAACACACTTCAGAGGCCTCCTCAAACAGGTCTCTGTAATCTATCCGAGCCTTGTTGACCATACACGCTACACACCACAGATTCAGTAATGCCCCGGCCCCACAACAAGTCGAGAAGGCAGTCCATCAGCTCAAGGCATTGGAGCAGACCGTAGCCCGGCTGAGGCATTCGAGTGCGTAGGCACTGAGCTCCTAGTCTAGCTACACGTTATTGTTTGTCTTACCGAGAAGGTGGAGAGCATTCCAGGAGAGCTCCAAGAAGTCACCGTGATAAGTATCTTCAGAAAGGGGACCTATACCGCCAGTGGCAGTTGCAGAGGAATCTCCCTATTGTCCAGCATTGGAAGAGTCAACTCAAAGCTCCTGCCCAATGATCTTCTCCCTGTAGCCGAAGATCTCCTCATGAAATAGCAGTATGGCTTCCGGCCAAGGAGTGCTGCAATGTAAGTGAGTTTCACCGTGCGACAGCTGCAGGAGAAATACAAAGAACAGACCATCCATCTGTACATGGCTATCTTCAACGAAACAAAGGCATTTGATACCGTCACACCCGGGAAGGATAATTAAGCGTCTTTCTTGCTTTGGCGAAAACATGAAGTGAGTCACTATACTCCGCCTGCTCCACGAAGAAATTGGATTTATGGTAATGATAAATGGCTCCACACGGATTCGTTCCACGTTACGACCGACGTCAAACTGGGCTGTCTCATTGCCCCAGCACTGTTCCCGATTTACCTCGCTGCAATGTTTCACCTCAGCGCCAACATTCTCCCCGCTGGAGTGGGGTTAACCTTCAGAACTAGCAGGAAATTAATCAATCTTCATCCGCATTCAAACCAAAACCAAACTCAGGTCAACAAGTGTCATCAATCTGCAGTACTTGGATGGCGTTCCTGTGTGTCCAAGCTCAAAGAGTGTACACTAGAGCATTTTTAGTGCCTTTACAGGAATATATGAGAGCACCGGTCGTACCGTAATCGTCCACAAAAAGGCATCCAACAAATTGTCCCTGCATTGCGGAGTGAACCCCTGATCAACAAGATTGATGAGGTGGCCTTGGACTTTCCAATTCATAGAATGAGTCCTGTCTAATACAACAGATGTTGATGAAGAGAGCCACCACTACTCCCAGTATGTTAGCACAGCCTTCAGCCATCCGAGGGGAAAGGTGTTCGAGGACAAGAACATCAGTTCAAGCACAATGCCCATGGTTTCCAGAGATATTGTGGTTCCCAACCTCGCATATGGCTCTGAAAGAGATACCTCAAGGTGCTGGACCTGTCTCACCATCGCTGCTTGTACAAAGTCCTGTGATTCTGCTGGGTAGACAAACCCAAAGCGAGCGTCCTCGACCAGCTCAAAATCCCCAGCATCGAGGCACCTAACCAAATCCCCTTGGTCGGCAGCAAAGCGATGGGCACGTCGTCCCTTTGACCAACATGAGACTCGCCAAGCTGTTGTTGTACTTCCCGATTGTAGGTGAGCCCCAGATGACAAAGTGTCTCAGGATCACCTTCAAAACCTCAGTGGGCTGGTGCCACATTTCCGCAGACACATGTGCATTCCTGGGCCGAGACTGCGAAAGTGATGGAGGAGCATTGGAAAGACCTGGAGGCCCTCGAGATCTGATGTCGGGAAAAGCGGGAAAACAGGAGAAAACTGCAAAGGGGCTCACTGCCACACCAGCGCTCCACCTAACCCCTTATCACGGCCAACTGTTGCCGTCTATAGCAGAGATTGTGGAAGTGACATCGGTTTGTACACCCACCTGCAGACCCACCCTGAGTGGAGGAAAGTTTCACCCTGCTCTGTGACCCACTGCCAATGAGATGATGAAATATGAAGATTGCATTTCCTAAAAAATACCACAAATTCCAATAATTGCCTGCCTTATGCAGTGCCTAGCAATGTACTACTGTTACTGGGGCTAAATGCTGTCCTTGAACTTTAGTTTTCTCACCCTCATTCCCAAGAAATTGGACTCGTACTCATTCATAATCTGAGACACAATATTTTCTTGAACATCACATTGGTATCCCTAACTACGTGAGTATCCCATCCAGTTTCACATTCTGCCCGGCTTTCCACAATGTTTTGTAGATTTGAATATTAATTAACAGCATTTCTCTTCACTCAGTGACATGTCTCCGTTATATCATCAGCTCGAAATCCTAAGTTACAAGTGTATATATCTCATGGCAAATTCGTTGTTCATTTAAGTAAAGAATCAGTAATTTATTTTTTAATCACAATTTCCTGTCGCAAACATATTTGCTGATGTACAATTTTTGTTAATGTCTGTGCCTTCTTGTTTCTTTCTGGTTGTCTTCAGCCACATTCCAAAGGTGATCCAATATTTTAACCTTTCCTTTTGGACTTGTGACTTGTTATTCACCTTCGCCCTGTCTCCCCTCATCTGTGTCAGTTTAAATCATACTGTATAATCCTGGTCATATGACTTACCAAGACACTGGTACTAACACGGGATAATAGGAGGCCATCCCAGTATAATAGCTCACTCACCCGGAAAACTAGTAACAGTGCCCACTGACTCAAAACCACTTCTGACATCATTGTTTGATCTTAAAATCTTCCAGCAGTTAGTTGGTACCATTCAGTAACATTCCATGTCGTATGCCACACTGTATGGGTCTAATTGCTGCCTCTGCATAGGCCTCTTGTGTTTGTGGCTTGTCTGAGATCCTAAGTCAACAGGACTCCTCACTCCAAGGAGATACAGCAGCACAGCACAGGGATTGAGACTCGAGTTTCCTAGATATCTGGTGGACTGAATTCGAGTTTACATGTGTATCTCTCACTTCATCAGCCTAATCTCTGAGTCTGCCTATTTCTCTGTCGTTTGTAGTTGATCAGTAGATTTCCTGACTCAGCAGAATACAATTACATGTTTCGTCCATCACATCATTGAAGATGGTTTGGCAGCCAGAGAGATGGAAAGTGATATCTTGGGCTGTCTGTGAAACATGCAGCCGGTAAGATCATTCACAGTAAACAGCACAGGGAGAAGCTCGATATTCAGACGCACAAGACAAAACGAACACACTGTGCTGGACAAGGAACAGAGAAGTTCTCGGCTTCATTCAGTGTTGGTCATCCTGTGAGGGTCCTGCTTTTGCCTCTGCTGTACCAGTTCTCAATGCCACACCCCAGGATACCCTGTTATCAATGTTGACCTACGTTGTAATGTACTCCAGTCCCTATAATTATTTTTTTGTTTGCATCCTTCCATAGTCCACAAAAAGCTCTCTATCTCTGTCAACGTCGACAATCCCTAACACCCTCATCCGTGAACTTCCCAGTTGAGACAAACTATCGTTATGACTGTAAATCCCGACAGTCATGTCTATCCCTGTTGGCTTATCATACCTGGAGAAACCTCCATATCTAGACAGGCCAACAAGAGGTGAGGCCATACTGGATTTGGTTCTGGGTAACGAACCAGGCCAGGTGTTAGAATTAGAGGTAGGTGAGCACTTTGGGGATAGTGACCATAATTCGGTGATTTTTACTCTCGTGATGGAGAGGGATAAGTGTGTACTACAGGGCAAGAGTTATAGCTGGGGTCAGGGAAATTATGATGCGGTGAGGCATGACTTAGGATGTGTGGTTTGGAAAAGTAGACTCCAAGGCAAGAGTGTAAATGATATGTGGAGCTTGTTCAAGGAGCAACTATTGAGTGTCCTTGATAATTATGTACCTGTCAGACAGGGAGGAAAGGGTCGTGCGAGGGAGCCGTGGTTTAATAAGGAATTGGAATCCCTTGTTAAATGGAAGAGGGCGGCCTATCTCAAGATGAGACGTGAAGGTTCAATTGGGGCGATTGAGAGTTATAGGGTAGCCAGGAAGGACCTGAAGAGAGAGCTAAGAGCAGCAAGGAGGGGACATGAAAGGTCCTTAGTCGGTAGGATTAGGGAAAACCCTAAGGCTTTCTATAGGTATGTTAGGAATAAAAGAATGACTAGGGTAGGAATAGGTCCAGTCAAGGATAGTAGTGGGAAGTTGCGTGTGGAGGCGGAAGAGATTGGGGAGACACTGAATGAATACTTTCCTTCAGTATTTACTCAGGAACAGGGCATTGTCGTCGATGTGAATACTGAGTCACAAATAAGTAGAATGGATGGCTTTGAGGTATGTAGAGAAGAGGTGTTGGAAATCCTGGAAAAGGTGAAAATAGATAAGTCCCCTGGGCCTGATGGCATTTATCCTAGGATTCTCTGGGAAGTAAGGGAGGAGATTGCAGAGCCATTGGCCTTGATTTTTATGTCCTCTTTGTCTACAGGAGTAGTGCCAGAAGACTGGAGGATAGCAAATGTGGTTCCCTTGTTCAAAAAAGGGGAGTAGGGATAACCCTAGTAACTATAGGCCGGTGAGTCTCACTTCTGTTGTGGGCAAGGTCTTAGAGAGAATTGTAAGGGATAGGATTTATGCACATCTGGATAGGAATAATGTGATCAAGGATAGTCAGCATGGTTTTGTGAAGGGCAGGTCGTGCCTCACAAACCTTATTGAATTCTTTGAAAACGTGACGAAGGAGGTTGATGAGGGGAAAGCGGTAGATATGGATTTTAGTAAGGCGTTTGATAAGGTTCCCCATGGTAGGCTACTGCAGAAAATACGGAGATATGGCATTGAGGGTGAGTTGGAGGTTTGGATTAGGAATTGGCTGGATGGAAGAAGACAGAGGGTAGTCGTTGATGGCAAAGTTTGTTCATGGAGTGCCGTCACTAGCGGTGTTCCGCAAGGATCTGTTTTGGGACCATTGCTGTTTGTCATTTTTATAAATGACCTGGAAGAGGGGTTAGAAGGTTGGGTGAGCAAGTTTGCGGATGATACGAAAGTCGGAGGAGTTGTTGACAGTGAGGAAGGATGTGGCAGGTTACAGCAGGATATAGAGAAGCTGCAGAGCTGGGCAGAAAGGTGGCAAATGGAATTCAATGTAGCTAAGTGTGAGGTGATTCACTTTGGGAAGAATAACAAAAAGATGGGGTACTGGGCTAATGGTCGGATACTTGGTAGTGTGGATGAGCAGAGGGATCTTGGTGTCCATGTACACAGATCTCTGAAAGTTGCCACCCAGGTAAATAGTGCGGTGAGGAAGGCATATGGCGTACTGGCTTTTATTGGTAGAGGAATTGAGTTCCGGAGTCCTGAGGTCATGATGCAGTTGTATAAGACTCTGGTGCGGCCGCATCTGGAATATTGTGTGCAGTTTTGGTCGCCATACTATAGGAAGGATGTGGAGGCACTGGAACGGGTGCAGAGGAGGTTTACCAGGATGTTGCCTGGTATGGAAGGAAGATCGTATGAGGAAAGACTGAGACACTTGGGGCTGTTTTCATTAGAGAAAAGAAGGTTTAGGGGTGACTTGATTCAGGTGTACAAGATGATTAGGGGGTTAGATAGGGTTGACAGTGTGAACCTTTTCCCGCGTATGGAGTCGGGTATTACAAGGGGGCATAGCTTTAAATTAAGGGGGGTAGATATAGGACTGAAGTTCGGGGTAGTTTCTTCACTCAGCGAGTCGTAAGTTCATGGAATGCCCTGCCAGTAGCAGTGGTGGACTCTCCCTCTTTTTGGGCATTTAAGCGGGCATTGGATAGGTATATGGAGGATAGTGGGTTAGTATAGGTTAGGTGGGCTTGGATCGGCACAACATCGAGGGCCAAGGGGCCTGTACTGCGCTGTATTCTTCTATGTTCTATGTTCTATGTTCTATCTGTCGTATTGCCTTTAATCGCAACATTGTCCCGACCTGGGTGATCTTCTCCAACTCCTGCAGCGCCCCTTGTCTGTGAAAAAACATTCTGTCCCTTGAACCGTCCTGATCTGTGTAATCTCTGCCAGACCTGCCAAACCGCCCTATCTTTGTCGCTATTTAACGCTCATATGAATCTTAACATCTATGTAATTTTCAATAAACTCCCGACCTTATTAACATTCTTGAGCTATTAAAATCATCCTTGTCTGTGGATTTCATCCTGTACTACCCTTCCTATTATGATCTTTAGTGTCTACAATCTGAATGATGACTATAAACCCCTCCACTGTCAAACACACTCAACATCTCTCAACTCTGCTGCTCCCTGCTACTCTTTCCATGCATGTAATCTTCTTCAGTTTCGACAAATATTTATACAATTAAGGTTTATATGACATCACTTTTTAAAATTACCTCCATGAGCTCCCATAATTCTCCCTGTGAATGTCACTCCATCCTACCGCTGCATACGTTTGTTTCACTGGAAACTCCTCCCATTCTTAAAGCAAACCCTAACTCTGTCATCTGTTCCAGTTTCACAGTCCTCCCTATCTCGGAAATATCTCCTCCTCTGACTCGGGACATCTGCATCACTAAATCCCAACAGTCACTGCCAGAGTATGGAGGAAAGCGGGGACAGTTAGCTGATTATACATGATCATATTGAATGGTGCAGCAGGCCCGTGTGATTAAATGACCAGTATCTGCCAGTGTTTCTCATTACATCCTGTATCCAAAACTGCCTCCAGTCCCCACAATCCTCCTTATATGTGCTATCTCCTCCTTCAGCCTAAGAACATTCCGTTTATGTCAAACGAGTTCCAATAACCTCCAACCCTCCCGATCTTTGTAACGTCGTTTTAGTTTGAATCTGTCCGTATCTCTGTAACATAATATTCATCATTGTCGAAAGCCCTGCCGATACTTGTATGTCCCTCAGAACCCCTAACTTTCCCTATCTTTATAAGTGTCCTGCAACTAGAAACTTGCTGATTGCTGAAACCTCTTCAGTCACCGTGCTTCCTCTCTCTGTGTTACCTTCCCCTGCTTCCAGAAAACTTCTTCTTTGTAGGAGTACCTGTTGTCTCTGAACCCCACCTTATCACTGACCGCCAACTGCTTCCACTCCCCTCCCTAAATCTTTAACCTTTGACAGTCAGTTCAACGCCTTCCATTACTGAGAACTCCCCATTTGCCAAGGTTAATTCACTTCCTACAATGCCTATAAACATCTGAAGCCCACCCTCTCTTTAATCTCCAAGTCTCTCTATAATCCGTTTACTTCTGCAAACAAACAGAACGTCCATGCTTTTCTTAACTCATTCAATCCCATTCTTGCATTAACTAAAGATTGAAACACTCTTGCTACTGTCAGAAAACATTCGTCGCCTTGTAAACTGCACCTACTACTTCAGTGACTGCATAAACTCTTCCTTCCCCGAAAGCTCTCCCTTTCTTGGTAACCACCACCAGACCTGACAACTCTACAATCGATGGCTCCCTGAAAATCTTCCCGAGTTGGGTAGTCCCTTCAAACCCCTGCCGAACTCCTGATCAGTAGCACCAAACCCCAATCAATGTGGCTTTTCAGTTCCCGTGGGACTCACTTTCAAGTTCAGCTCATCCACTCAACATATACATCTGCAAACTTCCTTTTCTCCAAATTTTCGAACCTTATCTAAATAAACGTCAACCGTACATACAACCCACCCTACAGGAGGAACCTCTTTCAATTTATGCAATGGTTCGTTTCTATATAAATGTCCCCAAACCAGGAATCCTGGCAGATCCATAGCCTTCTTATCTATACAATCTCCAGAATTTATAAGCTTTCTAACAGCTGTAAATGTCTTCACTGATGACAAAGTTACATATCGCTGTTAGTTTCTCGAGTGCATACAATGTAATTCCCACTGAAACACTTTCTGTCTGTGTCACTGAGTCTATCTGCCTTCCCCTTCAGCAATCCGTATCGCAAATTCTACAATCGAATCCAGCTCCCTCGATCTCTGTAAATTTCTTCAATTCCCAAAACCCTTCCACCCAGTAACATTCTTGACGACTTATAGCTCTATTTACTTTTAAGATCCTGGAGCACCAGTAAGCCTCTCTGACTCTGGAACGTCAATCCAGTTGTTTAATCACAACACTATCTCTGAAAGACTCCCTGCAATTGCCAGAGGCAATTGGAATAACAGTATGAACTGAGGTGAACAGATAGGATCGACCTGTTATGACCAGAATATGGCTGCAGATTGGCCATAGCTGGGAAGTGAACATTGAAGGTTGTTGAAATCTAAGCAGGATAGGCAAAAATAACAACAAAATGTGAAGTCAGGATCAGGTTAATCTAGTGAAACTGCCACGTGTATCTGCAGATCAAAATTTCGTGTCTATTTGTGTGGAACTATGAATAAGCAAGTGGCAGCAGCAATCGTTCGCAGGAATATTTTTTACAAGCATCAAATAATGATAGCAATGCAAATATGGTTACAAACAGCAACATGAATGTACTTGTAACAAGGACAATGCAGTAATTGTATGTGACAGTAGTCTGCATCTCGATGGCAGAACTAATGAATGTTAGGAGTGTAATGCATGGAATCCTGGATTGTATGCGAGATAGTTTTCTCTAATAACATGACAAGGAACTATAAATACAAAGGTTGTGCCATGAGAATTATCTAATAATCTCATTCCTCTGAAGAAGCCTTCTGAGCAGAGAACCATAATTGAGTTTTCTTTAATGAGTTTCAAACTAATTTAGTGAAGACCATGAAATGTAGGAGTGGATTTCGGTCATTTGGCCCGTTGGGTATTTCTGCCACTCAATGCGATCATGACTGATCTGATTATCCCCAATTCCAATTCCCTGCTTTTTCCAGGTTAGCATTGGTTCCCTGATTGATTACACCTCGATCATCTTTACCGTAATTATACTTAATAACTCAGCCTCGACAGCCCTCTGCAGGAAGGAATTCCATACATTCGCTACCCTCTGAGTGAAGAAATTCCTCCTCATCTCCATCTTGAATGTGTGTGTCCTTGTTAGGACGTTATGCACCCAGGTTAGAGGTTCTCGCACAAGAGAAACCAGAGGAAGTGGTAAAAATATTTATTGCAGAAGATCAAAGCTTGTATCATGATACAGAGCACATGGAAAGGTGGGCGGATCGACGGTAAATTGAGTTTAATCTGGACAGGTACCATACAATGCACTTCATGGTGTCAAATGCAAGAAGAAACTTCGGATATTGAGGGACAATCATATATAGACGGGTCTTGGTGCACTTCCCTCTCTGCCGGAGAGTGACAACACAAGTGCATGAAGGGGGAAAGAATGATTGCCTCCATCATTCGCAGGACTGGGTACAGACGTTTGCTTGTCACGTTTTAACTGTACAAACTTTGGTTTGGCCACATTTGGAGTAGTACATGTAATTCTCATCTCTGCACGACAGTAAGGACGTGGAGTATTTGTTCAGAGTTCAAAGGCAGGTGACCAGGATTGCCTGTGAGAGGTGGTTTGAGAGTGTGTTCACAAGAAAGTGGAGATGGATCAATCTTGAATTTCTTTGCGAGAATGTCAGAGTCTGACGAGCGAATAGGTGCAGATATGTAAATTCAGGAGAAGCAAGGATAATGTGGAAGGTCGAAATCTCTTTTCAGTGAAGAAATATTAAATAATAAAGAAAACAGTGCATCTGGTCAGGGTACGATGCAGAACATTTAAATGAGATGTACGAGGCAAGTGCTATTTTTACGTAGAGGGAGGAAGGTGCGAACGGATGTTCTACAAGCGGAAATGTGAACAAAGTTTTTAAGTGGCATATAGGTAGACAGATGAACAGACAGAGAATAGAAGGAGATGAACCATGTGCAGGCCGATGGTATCAATTATGAGTAACATTATGTTCGGCACAACCATGGTCGGTCGAGTGGCTAATTGGAGTGCTGTAATGTTTTATTTTCTAACTTCCTAGCACCTACCCTGTCAAAACACTTCAAATCTTACGATGATTCATTCAGCTTCTCTCGCATACTTCGAAACTCCAATAACATCAAGCTAAATGTACTTCATCGTTTCTCTTGACAATATCCCTACATTCTCAAGATCAGCCCAGTGAAACTTCTCTGGCCTGTCGCCAATGCAAGAATGTCGTTCCTTCGGGCAATTTTATTCTTCGTAATATTCCAGTTCTTTTTTCTGACTCGGATCTTGCACAGTTTTGTGAAAATCTCCCTATTTTTCCACTCCAATCCCTTTGTAATAACTGCCAGCATTTTGATTTGTCGTCTCTATTATGTGATGACCCTATCACCTATCTTTTTCACATTCAAAGGAAAGATTGCTAAAACTCTTTGTACAGACAGTCTGAAACCAAACGATATTATCCTGACAGGATGTCGGGAACGTGCAGAAATACATTGTAAAGTTTATGGCAACAAATAATAACGGGATCCTGAGAAAGAATGCGAGACGCATTTTATGAAATAAATGTTTTGTAGAGCTTGTTTGATTTTATTTCTTGATATGAATATAACTGGCAGAAGATACAAGTGTGACACAGGGCAGTTGTAGCGGAACATGGAGCTTTAAATATTCAGAAGTCTTTGGGCAAGTTTCAATAAGAACTAAAGAGTCACTCTGGAGAGAGCATGGATACTTAAAGATCAATGAGGTCGTTCATGTTGCAACAAAAGCAGATGGATGAGTTATTAAATGATAATTTCCTGTCAGTATGTACTGTGGAGAAAAATATGAAAAATCGGGAACTTGGGGAAATAAATAGTGATGTCTTGGAAAGAATCCACAATGGAGAAGAGAAGGTGCTGGAATCTTAAAACGAATAAAGGTATGTCAATCGTCAGCAGCCCATGAGGTGTAAACCAGTATACTGTGGAAAACTCGAGAAGAGATTGCAGGACCCCCGGCAAAGATCTTAAATATCAACTAAGAGAGGTACCGGAAGACAAGACGGGGGCAGATATTGTTTTCTCACTTAAGGGCTGCAGGGAAAAGCCATGAAACTACAGAGCAGTCTGGTGAGTGATGGGTTAATTGTTGTCGGAGATGCTGAGAAAAAGGTGCTAACGTGCATTTGGTAAATGAGGGCCGGTTAGAGATAATCAGCATAGATGTGAGAGTGGAAAATCGGCGCGTACAAAAACGATTGATTCTTCAAAGATGTGGTCAAGAGATAGATGAAGGTAGACCGGTCAATTTTGTCTCAAGGGACGACAGAAAAGCATTTGAGCAGTATCCTTATGGTAGACTGGGCAATCATTTAAAAAAAATGGAAAAGCTTTTGGGAGCAGGAGGAGCTATTCAACTAGATTTAAAAAATGACTTTATGGTATGAGACAGAGAGTGGTGGGAGATGTTTCTTTTTACTGGAGGCATGTGACCAGCGATGTAGTGGGACCACTGTTTGTAATTTGGTCAAATGATTTGAATGAGAATCTTGGTTTAATGATAAGTACGTGTTCAAGTGATACGAAAATTGGGACTTCTGCAGACAGTGAAGTTGATGGATACAACAGGATTATCATGACTGCAGAGATAATGGGTTGATGAAAGCAGATGGAGTTTAATTCGATAAATGTGAGGGTTTGCATTTTAGCAAGACAATCAGAGTGTGACATGCACAGTTCATGTTAGCAGCCTGGGTAGTGTTGTCAAACAGAGACCTCGGAGTTAGGTAAACAGTTATTTGAGAGTTGCGTCACGGGTACAGAGGGTGGTTCAGTCGCTATTTCGGACGCTGGTCTTCATTTGTCAGATTATTGCGAATAGGTGTTGGGATGTCATGTTGTGCTTAGGCATGACATCAGTGGGGCCACAATAAATGCATTATTGATCAGTAGGAAGAACTCAACTGGTTCACTTACGTCCTTCAGGGAAGTACATCTGCCATTCCGGCCCAGTCTGACACAGAAGTGACTCACAGCAATATGACTGACTCTGAGCTAGCATTTGGGCAATTAGCAGTTTGGCAAATGGTACTGGTCAAAACAGTGACATCTTCAACCCATAAAGAAATGATTATGCATACATATTTCTCTCTCGAACTCTGCAAACATCTCCAGCTCCAACAATTCGTACTGGCAATGTAACATGGTTCAGGCCCTGTGACATGTCCACCACATCCAGCACCTTGAACTCTCACTGTTCCAGTCATCTCATTAAAGCGTGACAATAATTCACCTTCAACCTGCCCTCACCCTGCTCGATGGCCTGATGAAATCTCTTTAGCACTTCGAAGTCACTCTCTAGCTTCAGAACTGTTCATACTTTTTGGTGATCTTTCAAGCCTCGTAATCGAATATGATTCATTATGTCCTTAGTGAAGGACGGGTGTGAATTTATTGCTGAGGCTCTGTCAATTTCATGGAATGTCGTTTGTTGAATGCTCTCACTGCTTACTTACATCCCTACATTTCAATCTGTTTATTCTGTTTGCCTTGATCAATTTAATCTCATACTCAAGTAATTGGCTATTCTATTTCTACCTGGAGCTTGTACATTGTGCAATGTACTTTAAAACATTGCAGTTCAATTATTTTTCTTTATTACAGTTTCTCCGAAGCTCCCTCAGTGTGCAATTACTCGTTAACTCAGATTTATCGCACAGATGTCGAAATGAGGTAATGGTTTCCCAAGCCAGTTGCACAATGTGTTACTCAAAGAAACACTGATGCAAATAATCTCCGAACTCCTTATTGTATATCACTCTTCCTCATGTGAGTGTCCCAGATGATATGCAGATTGAAGTCTCCAAATTTATTAAAAAGCGTTTTTATAATATTCTATAGAATTTATGTTTAATGCAATGATGAGCCATGAAATGTTGTTTCATGGACTGAAATTATTTTTCAGCTTGCTTTGCCGACACTATTACCCAGAATTTACATTCATACTGATTCTACTTAATGATCTGAGGTCAAATGTGTTCTCTGTGATGCCTTTATTCCGTTTTACCGTCAGGGTTACCCATCCTGCTTTCCCATTTTTCCTGATTTCCCGCACGTTTGTGCATCATTGAATATTAATGTTCCAACTTTAATTCACCCCGTAACCATTTTTGTCTGTTTACAAAATGTATTTTTATCTCTGTGTCACACGCCCATCTATCTCATTACAGATCCTTACTTCATTCGAAAAAGGAACATCAAAATTTACCTTTTGAACAGAATTTCCTGTCACAAACCTATTTGCTGATGCGCAGTTCAAGATAAACGTTGTCCCTTCTTGTTCCTTTTTGCTTTCTTTTATCCAAATCCCCAGGCTTTTCCAATGTTTCACATTTTTCTATTGAATTTGGAAAGCGCCTATCACCTCAATCCTGTCCCAGTATCAGCTCTGTCAATTAAAATCACTGTCCAAAAACCTGTGGACATGTTTCGCCTGGATACTGCTCCAAGCACAGTTCCATTAGGGCCTAATTGAATTGTATTGTTTTTTATTCACTTGTGGAATGTTTCTGGATGTTCAGCATTTCTTACCGACCGCTACCTGCCTTTGAACTGAATGGCCTGCTACTCCCTTTCAGATGTCAATTTCGGAGAGTCAACCAGATTGCTGTCGGTGTGTAGTCACCCTACAACATTCACACCAGGTGCCAATGGTGGATACATTTCTACAAAGACACAAATGCGATAGATTTTTAACAAACTCATCAGCAAATGTTTATTTCTCATTTGTAGTATGTTACGAATTTGTACGCAACTACAGGTACTTCTTCCCAGCCTACCGTTGCCAGATGCTGTCTCATGGCATATATATATTGTTCAGAGACTGAAGTGCGAGAGGGAAAGACAGGAGATGCTGTGGCTGCAGAAGAAATCGAAATTGCAATGTGCTAGGATCCAGGATATATCTAAGGGGTTGAAGAATACTCTGAAAGGCGAGAGAGAATAGCCAGAAGTCATTGTGCACATCGGCACAATTGGCATATGAAGACAAAGGAATGAGGTCTTGTGGAATGTGTATAGGAAGTTTACATAAGAAGTTAAAAAAATAGCACCTCAAGTTTCATGATCTCCGGATTACTCCCAGTGCCATGACTTATTCAGGATAGAAATAGAAAGACAGGTCTGATGAATGCGTGCCTGGGGAGCTGGTGTAGGGTCCAGGATGTTTAGTTCTTGTATCATTGGGATCTCTTCTGGGATGGAGGTAAACTCCACAACGGGGATGAGTCAAAGGGGCACAAGTATTCTTGTGGGGAGATTTGCTAGTGTTACCTCGTGGGCAGGTTTAAATTAGACAGTGGAGAATGGGACTTAAAAAAAAAAGAAATGGACCACAGAGAGGTCGGGGAAAATATATTAGGTATCGGGAGCAAGTTTACTCTTCAGGATATCTGGGGGCACAATAAAGGGAGGGAAAGCGTTTAAAGTGATTTTATTTCAACGCACAAGCCAGACTGATAAGGCATTCGAGCTCAGAGCGTGGATTGGCTCTGGGAACTGGGATATTACAGACGTAAGCTAACCACAGCTGAGAGAAATGTAAGACTTGCAACTCAATGTTCAGGATACAGAAGGCATAAGTCTGACTGAAATTACAATTAAGTGAGGAGGAAGAATTTTACTTTTGATGAGGGAGGACAGTGGTTAGAGAGGACACTGTGAAGGAGTCATCAATTGAGTGCATATAGTTAAAACTTAGAAAGAAGAAGTGGTTGGTCACTCTGCTGGGACTGTACTGCTGACCCCAAATAGTCAATGATAAGAGAGGAGCAGATGTGTCACGAGACTGCAGATCCAGAAAGCAACAATAGAGTAGTATTGGTTGGAGATCTTAATTTCCCTGGATTGACTGGGCCACCCATATTGCACCATCTTCTTATACGTTTGAGTATATCAAACCTTGTCCAAGAAAGTTTCACAACTCAATATGTAGAAGGCCCAACTTGGCCGGTGACAACACTGAGCTTCCTGATAGAAGATCAGTTCGGGTAAGTAACTGAAGTATCAGTCGGACAGTATTTTGGGTCCAGTGACCATAACTGTCTTAGTATTAACATAACTATGGAAAAATTACACAGGCGAGGTCCACAGGTTTAGGTCTAAACAGGAACATTGCCAATTTTGGGGTATTTGGTCTGGATTTAGCTGAGGTCGATTGGGTGAGAACGTTCGAAGGTAAAGGAATGACTGACCAATCGGACGCCTTTAAAAGTGCGGTATCAAGTATCCATAGCCAGTTGGATCCTGTTGAGGTGGAGGAAAAAGCTGGCATGTAAGCTGATCAATGGCTGCCGAAGGACTTTGAGGCTCTGGTCAGGATAAAAAGAAGGTGTACATTGTATTTAAGATTTCTGTATCTATGTAACTCCTTCCAGTCCTAAACATACCATCAATCTGTAGAGAGCTGATAATTGTCCATATTTGTGTAACCCACTCAGGTCCCTGCAACATTCCCGATCTGCGGGATCATTCAATGTCTGTGACTCCCGTGATCCATTCCGATAAGACTTACGATTTATGTAGCATCCTGCCGTTATTATCAGCCACCTGTCAATACAATCTCCTCCAGTCTCTTCATCCATCTACACGTCTCCATGATCTTCTCCAGCTCGTACACACGTATGTGTGTGAACCTCGCCGTCCCCTACAAGGCTTTCCACTTTGACCAAACTGGAGGATGGTGCGAATGCTCCCTTATCCGTGAAACAGTCTCAGCCAAAATAGATGTCTTTATCTCCTGGATAATCAGTCAGATTCCACACCCTCCACATCTAAAGAAACTTCCAGAACATAAGCCTTCCGATATCTATAAACATCTTCATTAACGACAACCCACGATATGTCTGTTTGGTTTTCCAGTTGATACAAACCACTTTCGCTCTGAAACGTGCTGCATCCACCTGACACAATTGATTGTGTAAAACACACCATCCGATAAACACCCTTTTGCCTGTAAACTGTTCCAATACTCCCAATCTCCCCACGTCCATGAACCCGTGCAGCCCGACAGCTCTCCACATTTTTTCATCTCCTGTGGTTCTATGGTCCTCCCTCCCTATGAAAAAACCTCCAGTCCCCACACTCCTCACAATCTGGGTAGTCTTCTTCAGATCAGATCATTGCTGTCTCTGTTACCTCCGAAACTTCTAGCAAATGTTCTTATTTGTGTATTTTCCTCCTGACCACAACCTCTCCAACTTCATGAAACCTCTTCCGACCATTGTAACCCTCCCTGTGTCGAACGTAGAACAGTAGAGCACAGTACCGGCCCATCGGTCCTCAATGTTATGTCGACAATTTATCCTACTCTAAGATGGAACGAACCGACATACCCTACATTTCCATATCATGCATATGCTTATTCAAGAGTCGCTTAAATGTCTCCAATGTATCTGAAACTTCTACCACTGCTGGCAGTGCAAACCACCCATTTGTGTAAAGAAACTACCTCTGATACCTCGCCTCACCCTTCTTCCAATCATCTGAAAGTTATGCCCCGTTGTGATAACCATTCACGCCCTGAGAATAATTATTTTTCCATGCATTCTATCCATGCCTTTTATCAACTTGTACATGACTTTCAAAACACCTTTTATTTTATTGGCTAATGAAAAGAGCAGTACTCTCTCAACCTTTCATCAAACGTTCTGTCTTACAGGCCAGACAGCAACCTGGCAATCTCACCTACTCTGAAGCTTCCAAATTCTTCCTACAATGAGGCTACCAGAACTGAACACAATATTCAAGTTTCGTCTAACTAAGGCTTGAAGAGTTGCAGCATAACCTTGCACCACTAAAATCAATTCCCCTGCTATTAAAGCCAACTCATCATGTGCCTTTTTAACAGCTCTGTCAACGTGGTTAGAGAAAGTGAGGACCGCAGAAAATGGAGATCAGCGACGAGAGTGTGGTGCTGGAAAAGGACAGCAGGTCAGGCAGCGTAAGAGAAGCAGGAGAATCGGAAATTCGGGCAGAAGTCTTTCATCAGGAATGTGGCTTGTGGGTCGGGGATGAGAGATAAATAGTAGTGGAGTGGGTTTGGGGAGAGGCAGCTGGGAAAGTGATAGGTGGACGAAGGTGAGGGAGAAGGTTAAAAGGTCAGAGGGGTTAGTGATGGACAGGTCTGGAGGGCGGTACCGAGTTGCAGGCTTGAGCATGGGATAATGTTGGGGAAATGGAAATGAGGAAGCTGCTGTTCCTCAGCCTTCTCTACCGCCAAACTGTCACCACCCGACGGCTGGAGGGAGAATGCCTCATATTTCGCCTTGTGGCACTGCACCAATACGGGATAAACATCGATTTCAACAGCTTCCGCATTCCCCTCCGTCCACATTATCCAAGTCCCAAGCCTTCAACTTGGCACCGCCCTCCAGATAAGGTCACTATTGCCCCCTCTGAGGCATCGCCTTCTCCCTCACCTTCATTGACCTATTGCTTTCCCATCTACCTCTACATCACTCCATCCCTTCCCACTACTCTCTCAGCTTCGACACACAAGCCTCATTCCTGATGAAAGCCTTATGCCCAAAACGTCGATTCTCCTGTTCCTTGGAAGCTGCCTGACCTGTTGTGCACCACGCTCTCGACTAACAACGTTAAGAGCAAACGTGAGGGTCCTTTGGACACGGAAATCAAGGTCTTTCTGCTGTCCCTCGCTGCCACGAATCTTACATTTAATCCTATAAATGTTTCCTGCATAATCTTTCAAACATAAACCTTTTGCATCTTGGGAATTTCCTCCAGTTCCTACAACACTCATAAATTGTGAAACTTCTTCAAGTCTCTGCAATGATTCTTTACTCTGTACTTTCCTTTATTATCATGAACCATCAAAATTACTGAAGCCAATTTTAGCCACTACAATATTCCTGATATCTGAATAGTCCTCCCATCCTTTTGCGCCTCCCTGTCTCTGTAACTTCGACCATCCTCCAGTGCACTTATGGTGAACTTTGAAGAGGAAGAGGTGTAGAGTCCAGGCCATCTTAGCAAAGTACGAAGGGCTGCACATCTTGCATGAGTTTAACAAGAGCGGGAATAATAGAAAATGCTGTGTAGGAACAAGGTAGAGTGGATTGTAGAACCTGAAAGATGTCACAAATTCAATAAAGGACTTTTGTTTCTTTTGATTAGACTGTGGGTGCGATCTTGATGACATAATTTTGGAGATGTTCAGCAGAACGGTTATGCATAGCTTCATATTCTCAGACTTGAGTTCAGATATGAATATATTTACACATTCTGTATCTGTGCCCAATATTGACTTAGCGCTGCTCTGGTAGAAAGCAGTCTTCGTACATCTGTTGATCACCATTTCTACCTGACTGTTCAGAGTGCGCCTCACCAAAGCCTTTGTTTGTCATGTTATTTATTATTTCATTATTTTGAATTGTCAGTTTTACGAGACACAACAATTGGCTTGTTTCCATTTTGAGAGAATAAAACATTTATCATTCACCCTGCGCCATGCAATGGAGTTTTGTGGATTCTGATGTTCTCTGCAGACTATCACTCAGAGGATTGTATAATCAGGGAATCTGAGTGCAGATTGTCTTTGCTTGGTAGAATCTGAATTTATCGGTTTATGTCTGCTTGACAGTGTTTCTGGAAAGTTGATAACCGTGTAAATACCTTACTACCGATTAAGGCATGTGTTCACTGGGTCCTGAGGGTCCTAGGTCCTGGAATTTGGAAGCCTCACATTTTTTGTATGTTGGGCTTTGCACCAGGCTCGGTAAGAGCAGCTCACTGAGTAAATGATAGGGAGCTTGGGAACATTCTGTTGTGTTTGACCTTCTTCCATTTCATTATCTCCCTCTTACAAGTGAGCCTGACTAGTTCTCCAGTCCTGATAGTGTATGATCCCTGTAAACCCCTACCGCTGTTGATCATATCCTTTTTTTCTAACTACCTCCAGCCCTTACAACCTGGCCTTCGTCTCAGATCTCCTGCAGTCCCAAATGATCTTGTTCTTTGTTATCTCATTGCATTCCTTTGAGCTGTGTGAAAACAAACCTGTAGTCGGTTTGGGCCACTGAACAAAAGACAAACCCCCTACTTCATCTTTATCAAATGGAGACTCCATTTTGCTTTTGTCCCAGAGGGGAAGGAAACATCCTTTATGATTCCAGCCTATCAAATCCTCTGAGGATCTGAGTATTTTAAAGAGAACAACTCTCCTCTGATGACCCTCAGCTGCACAGTACTGAATATGTTGATATCCATTTATTTTCTGCAACCATTTCCAGACGTTTTATCACTCCCTAATTCTGAAACCACCCGCAGTCTGAACAGTCTTCCAAGCCACTAATTATGCGGAATGCCACAGCCTCACTACCTGTTCAAACGCCTCACATACCTACAATCCTCCTTGTCTGTGTGATCCCCTCCCGTCTCTTCAGTGCTCCAAATTTCTAGTTTCTCCTACACTCCTCACCATCACTGGAAACTATAGTCGCTACATTTCTCGCTGCCTCTGTGAACCGCTCGAGGCCCTTCGAATCCCCTCATCTTTGTACGGTCCGACAGCTCCAACAGCAATCCCAGCAGGTGGAAATTCCACCAGATATCACAACCCTCCATACGTCTGGAGTCCCCAACTGTTCTCTCTATCTCTGTTCCCACCTTCAATCCCAACAGCAGTACTCGGATGTCCAACATCACCAAGTCCCTACACTCATTTTTATCAGTGTATTCTCCTCCAGACCTTAGAATTTCCTCTCTGAACGACTGCAGTGATTTCAAGTCGGCAATTCTCCGTAATTTTCCAGCATCTCCTTTCTCTATACTCCTCCCTATCATGATGAGCTGCTCCTATCCCATACCTTTTTTCCTGCCTTTGTGCAACATTACGTTGATGCAAACCTCGACATTTCTGTAGTGTTCTGACCTCTTGCAATCCTCCCCATTCTTGTAAATTCTGCCTAACACGAGTACTCTCCATACCATTGCAAATCTTTCCAGTCATTAAAACCTCCATTTTGGAGAGGCCCCGTACAAACTGTACAGTCATCATTAAGTGTATAACTTTCTTCAGGCCTATATCCTGCAACTTGATGAAACCTGTTCTCACCATTGCAACCCTGTTTTTTATTTATTTCCTAACATCGTTCAGTCCCGACAACCATCCCTTTCAGTGTAATTTCCTCCAGTTCCTACAACAGTCTCCATCTCTGTAACCTCTTCAACTCCCCACAGTCCACCTTACGTGTGTAAACTCGTTCATTTGCTATGTACCTCCGCATCAGCGTGACTGTTTTGAGGCTATTGCATCGTCTTTATATCTGAAAACCGCTTCTTTCCCTGTAGCACATCCTATGTTCATAAGTGACTCTAGTCTCTCACAACCCCTTCCATGGCTGTAACCTCCTCCAGCCTCAACCAGCCTCCTAATACGTCACACCATGCAGCATGCACATTACTCCCTCTCTCTGAAATATCTTCCAGTGCATTAAAGCATCTCTATCTCTAACGGTCTCCAGCCCATACCAACTTCCCTATCACTTTAATTATCTCTAGTCCAGGCCATCCTCCAAAGCCCTGTAACATTCTCCAATCCAGTCCACATTCCCTATAGCTGCAACATTCTCCTGTCCATACCATACTCTCCAAACCTGTAACATACTGAGGTCCATCACATCCTCCCTATCACTGTAATATTCTCCAGTCCATACCATCCTGCCTATTCGTGTAATATTCTCCAGACACCACGACTGCTGTAAATCTATCACATTCTCGATTACACCGAATATTCCGACAGCCTGCTCAGTTTGGTCACTGTAATTTTCCACAGCCTTACACCTCTCCCTATCTCTGGAATCTAATCCAGACTCTCTGTAATCTCAAGCATGTCTCAAACACAAAATATGACTGAAACACTCCTGGCATTTATAACAAAGCTGTCGATGTAATCCTTCTTTCACTGACTAATCTAAATTTGATAATCTCTACTGTAAATATGCTTCATGACCCTCTGTAGTAAGGAAATCCACAGTTTCATTATCATTTGAGAGCCTAAAATCCTCCTCATTTGTTTATTAAATGAGTGAGCTCTTGTTCGAATGTGATTGTTTCTGGTCACAGACTCTCACACAAGGTAAAATAAAGCGAAGTGACAAAAATACATATTCAACGTAAGGCGATGGAGATTGTTCACGTTGCCATTACTGAAGTACTTGACAATGGCAGGTTGATCTGCAAGATTAAATCACAATCTATGGATTTCATGGTGTTTATTCAGTTGGTTGCAGAGTTTTATTTCTCATAGTAGCAGAGATTTGCGGAGGATTTATTTCTGATTGGATGTCTGTGGCCAGTGATGTTTCTCGAGAATCAATGCTGCGATCATTATTTGCAATTTATATCCGTGATTAAGAGTAAAATGTCAGCGTTCTGATTAGTAATTTTACAGATGACATTTGGAAAGGCATTTACGTCTTGGGCTAGCTGGGGGAATTGTGGATAATGAAGAATGCACAATAATGCAGCAGTATGTCGGTCAGCTGGAACTTTGTGTGTAGAAATGGAAAATACATTTCAACGTGACAAGAATGAGGTAAAGCATTTTGGGAAGTCAAATGGCAGAGAAAAATACATTATAAATAGCTGGACACTTGAGTACTTTGATAAGCTGTTGGATCTCAGATTCAAATCCATAGCTTCCTGAAAATAACAACACAGCAGGATGTGATGAGAAAGAAGGTGTATGGCATGCTTGCCTCCATCGATCGCAGCATTAATTTCAGACGTTTGCATATCATTCTGTAGCTGAATAAACCTTCAATCGGCTCAGTTTGTAATGGTATGTGTAGCTCTCATCGCCACACTTTAGGAAGGACATGGAGACTTTGGAGAAGGTAGAAAAGAGGTTTACCAGATGTTGCCAGGATGAGATTGTGATAACTGTAAGTAGATGTGTTACCTGTATGAACATGTGTTAACTATGAGGAGAGGCTGTTCACAGTTGCATTGTTTTTCTAGAGTGGAGGAAGCTTGAGAGGCGACTTGATCCTGGTATATACCATTAGGCGAGGCGTGAACAGCATGGACGGTCAGAAACTCTTTTTCCTCAGGGCACTTGTTCACAATGATCTGCGTTTCATCCGATTTGTTACTTGTATAGTTTTAGACAGACTTCCCCCATTTTTGCACTCCATTCCCTTTGTCATAAATGACAGCATCTTGTTTGCTTTCTCTATTACAAGGTGACCTGTACGCTGCCTGTTCCAAATTTCTAACCGCCCAGTATAAACCCTGGCACAAGCACTGAGAATCTTGGATTCTCAGAACTCTATGCGCAGTCAGTCTGAAAACAAATGGTGCTAGTCTAGCAGTAGAGCTGGATTGTGTTAAAAAGGATATAGAATATAAATAACTGCACACTTAGAAACAGTGGGATACGCATGATTTAATAAAAGGGGAATATTTAAAAACCTGCTGGATTTTACTTTTGGCGTGACCATTAATGGCACAATTGATAGGGGTGGGATAGAGGATTGCAGGTTAGGGGATATTTGAATTTCCAGGTGTATTTTGAACAGTTTAGAAAGGGATAAATATTAGCGAGTGAGAAACTAAGGCCACTTAACGTTCAATGAACTTGTCGCTGTGGAGCCACTGTTGATGGCGTAGGTCTGAAACAAATGTTTTGTGTTAGGACTTCCTCTGGAGGAAGCCAGGGAAGCTCGGGAACTTAGGTAACTCATGGTAATATCTTGAAAGTTGTTCACATTGTGGAACAGGATGTTCTGGATGTCTTGAAATGCAAAGAAAGGTTTATTAAAAATCGGGACACGAGCAGATGTGTTCCAATACCTTGTGAGACTCTCAAGAAACAAATTGTGCGGTCACACGCAATATATTTGTATCATTGTCAGCCACTAAAGACCAATACGACTAAGGAATGCGTTGCATCCGTTGTTGGAGCAGATTCTGAGAGAAAAAGATTATCATGCATTTGGAAAAGCAATACAGAATAAGCAATAGTCACCATGGCCTGGTGCATGGAAAGTCATTTCTGACAAATCTGAATAGCTTTTGAGGAGGTGACAGATCATGGCAGAGCAGTCGACGTTATCGACATGGACTGTAGCAAGGCTTTTGACAAGGTTCTGCATGGCAAAAGTAAAGAACGTAAGAACTACGAGCAGGGGTAGGCCGTCCGACCCTTCATGCCTGCTGCACCATTCAATAAGGTCATGGTTTGCCTTTCCCTGGACATACCCGCGCACACACCGTATCCCTGCATTCATTTTTTTTTTTCAAAAATATGTCGTCCTTAGCTTTAAAAACATTGACTGAAGTAATGTCAACGGCTTGACTGCGCTAGGAATTACATAGATTAAAAGCGCTCTGGGTGTAAAACTTTCTTCTCAATTCAGTCCGAACTCTGCTCCCTGTAATCTTGTTGCTATACCCTCTTGTCCTAGCCTTCCTTGGCAGTAGAACATTCTCTCTACGTCTATCTTATCTATTCTATTCATAATTTCTTATGTTTCTCTGAGATTCCCCCCGATTCGTTCGAATTCTGATGAATATAGTCCCAATCTACTCTTTGTACTCCGCATAAGCAAACACTCTCAACACGGAAATCAAGCTTGTTAACGTCCACTGCACACTCTCCAGTGGCAATACATCCTTTCCCAAGGAAGTAGACCAAACCTCACACAGTAATCTCGTTGTGGATTCACCAGGAACTTGTACAGTCGCAATATAAAACTCTGAGCTTTTAATCTCAGTCCCTTCACCAAAGAAGGACAATATTTAAGTTGCCTTCCTAATTAATGATCGCACCTTCAGACCAAGCTTCTGTGATTCATGCACAAGGGCACCCAGGTCCCCCTGCACAGTAGTGTGCTGCAACGTTTTCGCCATGCAAGTAATAATCCTTTCTACTGTTATTCCTGAAAAAAAAATGGAATGTGCCGGTGTTGGACATGGGGTGGACAAAGTTAAAAATCACACAAAACCAGGTTATAAATCAACAGTTTTGTTTGCAAGCAACAGGTTTCCGAACACCGCTCTTCTTACCTACGTTCGTCTCATTGTCAATTTCTGACATGTTAATAGTGCCCTCCATTGTGAAGCGAGATGCAAAACACCTGTCCAATGCCTCAGACATTTTATCATGTTCCATAACGAAATGCCTCAGCCAATTATTCGTGTTCCATAACTAACTGCCCATCCTCATCATCTAAATAACTAACATTTACTTTAGCTACCCTTTTGCGTTGTTTATATTTATAGAAAAATTTGTGAACTTTCTTTGTCTTCTGTGAAAGTTTATCACGTGTTCTACGTTACTATTCTTCATAATGCATTTTGTGAGTTTGCGTTGACGTTTGAAGTTTTCCCAGTCTTTTCGTTCCCTGCTGTTTTTGGAAATAAATTTGTATCTATTCTCTTTCAATTTGTTATACTCCCTTATTTCCTTAAATACCCATTGCAGATTACACCTTTTCTGACATTCTTTCCTTTTCACTGGAATATGCTTTGGCTGAGCACTTTGAAAAATAATACTTTGAATGTTCTCCGTTGGTAGTCAACATAATCACATTATACTCTTTGTTTCCAGTCTATTTGAGCCAAGTCCTCGATCATTCTATTGGCGACTCCGATGTTTAAGCACGTGATACTTGTATTGGATTTTATGTTAACACACTCCATCTGTACTCTAAATTGAAAATACTCTGATCACTCCTTCCAAGAAGATTTCTAACGAACAGGTCATTAAATATTCCTGTCTCATCACGCAGGATCAGATCTCGGATAGCTTGCTCCTTCATTGCTTATATTCCATACTGTTCAAGTCAACAATCACGGAAGCACAGAACAAACTGTTGTTCAAGTCGACTCTGACCAAGCTGGTTCCACCAGTTTACACATAGATGAAAGCTCCCCATGATAATTGCCATACCAGTTTTACAGACGTTATTTATTTCTTTGTTTATTGCCCACCCCAGACTGGTTAATACGTTTCGACCACACACGACCAGGGAGTGCCTACCAATTGGTTTCAACATGTAATTGACCGTCAGAGACAGAGCGTGTACATAGTTGTTTTTTGCACAAAGTGCAGCCCTGTGGCCAATGGTGTGCTGTGAAGTTCGATGCCGATCCACTGTTGTGCATCATTGAAATAAACGCTTTGTATGAGAGTGCAGGTTTTATGTTTAACAAGTTTATAAGAGACAATGAAATTGGC
The DNA here is from genome assembly GCF_037043375.1 of Chiloscyllium plagiosum. Taxonomy (NCBI): domain Eukaryota; kingdom Metazoa; phylum Chordata; class Chondrichthyes; order Orectolobiformes; family Hemiscylliidae; genus Chiloscyllium; species Chiloscyllium plagiosum. Next base: position 69,860,170 of record NW_028270177.1, read on the forward strand.
AGTGCAGTCGATGGTGAAGTGGATTTTCGAAGAGTAAAACGAAATCAACAGTGCTGATACAGTGTTGAGGTATAGCAAGTGGAGAACTAAACGACGTTACATTTTGCTAAGACAAATCAGAGCAGGACTAGACTAGTTGATCTTCGTGCCCTGGGAAGTTTTGTCAAACAGAGAAACCGAGGAATGTAACAACAGTTCTTCGAAAGTTGTGTTGCAGGTAATCAGGCTGGTGTTGCTTGCTCTCATTGGTCAGAACATTGAGAATAGGAGTTGGGATGTCATTTTCTGGCTGTACAAGACATTAGTGGAACGGCCATAAAATTATTGTTGATTATCTCATTTATGCATGTCCTTTAGGGAAGGACATCTAACATTCTTACCTGTTCTGGCTCACAGGAGACCCCAGACCCACAGAAATATGGCTGACTCTGAGCGGCCTCGGGCAAGTAGCAGTGAACAATGTATGCAAGTAGCAGTGGACAGTGGGTCCAGCCAGTGACATCCTCAGTGACATGCATAAACTAAAATGCATACTTCCATCGCTACAGTTACAAACTCCTCCAGCTACAGAAATACATACTGCCTCCGTAATATTCTTCAGGAACTTGCCACTCTCTGTAGCACTCTCAACATCTCCATCGTCCTGAACCCTCCCTGTTCCTATCTTCTTATTAAACTCTGATAATGATTCCCCTTCCCATTGGCCTCCTCCTCCTGGAGACTCTGTGCTATCCCTTTATCAAATACTTCCATATTTCTAAACCGTTCGTTTCTTCAGGACTGTTAGAGTTTTTTCTTGTCTTCTAAGCATTCTTAATTACATTTAATCCTTTCCGTCCTGTGAGAAGCACAGTTGGGAATGTCGTGTTGAGTTTTGTCTTTTTGTTGAATATTTTACACAGTTCCCTCGAATGTTTTCCACTGTTCACTTCCAATAGTACCTTTCAGCCTGTGTGCCCTGTTTACTTTGGACAGTTCTCCAATCAAACTCATGTTATCGCCTTTGTTTCTGGTTGTTGGGTGTGCCTACTGGTCATTTTTAAAATGCATCATCTATTTGAATTCCGATATATTACAATTTCGCTGAGGATCGCTCAGTGTGATATCATTCATGCACTCACATTCATCACCTCATCGATCTGAGATAGCTACGTCCATGACCACTGCACAATATGTTATTCAATGAAATATTGCCAAACAGCATTCTTCAAACTCCTCTTTGATTATCACTCTTGCTAGTGTGACTGCCCCAAATTGTCGAAAGTTAGAGGTCTCCCAAAATTATCACAATACATTTTGTTACAAATTCCAATAATTCCTGATTAACGCCATGCTGAGTAATTGAATGTTGCTCGGTAGCCAAATACCTGTTCTCCTGCTCGTGCTTTTGACACGTAGTACATAGAATTTGCATTCAGGCGGATTCAACTGAATAATCTTCGGTCAAATGATTCCTTTGTATTGCCTTTGTCAGGGTTAGCCATCCAGCTTTTCCATTCTGTTTGAGTCTCCATAAAGTTGTGTACCGTTGAATATTCATGTCCCACAAAATGTTAACTCTGCAACTACGTCTGTCTAGTGTCTGAATCTAATTTATGTCTGTGTCCAGCTATCTTATTGCAGATAATTTGTCTTATCCAAAATAAGGGCATTATAATTTACATGGGCTCACAATTTCCTCCAACTAACCTATCAGTTGATGTGCAGTTTCATATCAACTCTGTCCCTTCTAGTTCCATTCTCCTTGTCTTCAGCCATGCCCCAAATGCTTTTCCAACACTTCACTATTTGTCTTTGAATTCGGAAAGCTCCTTTCGCCTTAACCCTATCCCTGCGCCTTCTCTGACAGGTTAGAAACCTTTGAATAATCCTACCAAGGTGATTGGCCTGGACACGTGTCCCAGCATAGTTCTGTTTATTTGACGTCTGCGATGTCGATGTTTCTTGCTGCTCAGTGTTTCTTGCCCTAGCTCGCCTCGAACTGAGTGGATTGCTAGACAATTTCAGAGATCAGTTGAGACTCAAACACATTATTCTGGGTCTGAATGATATGTACGACAGACAGCTGCCTTTAACAAATTTCCTTACCTGAAAGATATTAATCTATCAGATGCATATCCCTTGCTGATCGGTCTTGTGAATAACACTCGGCCATCGTATGTCCACTAATATCTCACTCACCCCCGAGTACTGATACAATTCTACAATGAATCAACAACCTTCGTCGTGAACATTGTTTGATCCTGATACCTTGCTGAACTCTGGTGCTTTCACTCAGTAGCTCACCATGTGTGTCTAACTGCCTCTGGCTTCACCTTTTCCAGCTACTGTAGATCCGGAGTGAACGAGATTCTCTGCTCCATGGAATTGAGGCATCACAGGCCACTCTGGAATATTGCAGGTCTCCAGGGGACTCACTGCCATTCCCCAAGTGTAACACTCACTGTGACACTCTACTTTCCGAATCTCTCTATTTCTCTGTCTGCAGTAGGTAGGCAGGAAATGCATGACTCAATAGACTTCACAAAAGCTTCGAGTCTCACTCATCACCTCTTTTAAAGCAATTGGTGAGATAGAGGGAAGGAAGATCCGGAGACTTCAATAAGTCCTGCAACAAGGTAAGATCACTCACAGTGAACGGAGCAGACAGCATAAGGCATGACGTATTTGCAGTTCAAGTTGTCAACTTGCTCGCTGTGCTGGAAGATTTATTATCAGACGTTTCGTCACGATGCTAGGTAACATCATCAGTGAGCCTTCGCTGAATTGCTGGTGTACTTTCCCGCTTTCTGTTTATTAGTCTTGGTCGGTTATGAGCCGTGATAAAAGTTCTGGTGTCTTCTTTAAGAGGTTGGCGAATTGGTGCCAAACCAATGTGTTCATTGATGGATTATCGGTTTGAAACCAGGACTCCAAGAATTCCTGTACCCATCTTTTTTTAAGCCTGTCCTGGGATGAATGTATTGTCCCAGTCGAAGTGGTGTCCTTCTTCGAATGTCCGTAAAGATGCTAGTGAGTTGGTTATGTCTTTTGGTGGCTATTTGGTACTTGTGTATCCTGGCCGCTAGTTTCCTGCCTGTGTGACATATGCAGTATTAGTCAAAGGGAAGGGGGCAAAGCGAATTTCGAGTAGCACTGCAATCCAATCCAACAGAAAATGGTCTTATGGAAGAAACTCTGCAAGCCATCAGACAGGCACTAAAACCAACACTAAACAGGAGGAAAAAGGGAACACGCTCAACACACAAGAAAGGAATGCCCTGGAAGGACTCAGAAAATATAAAAATATTGTAATACTACCCGACTAAAAAATGGCACATGACTGTCATCCTAAACAGAATATGAAAAGCCCAACTCACAACTCGCCGAAATCTACACTTACCGACGGGTGGCAACGGACCTGATTCCAATGCAAGATAACCAGATCACAGCTCACCTGAAGAAACTCTACAAAACAGACGAAATGAATACGACTGACAGCCCAAGAATGAAACCTGTTGGATCCCATGCATCCATTTTCTCGGAATTATCGAAGGTACAAAAACCAGGAGGGCACTTCAGACCCAGAGTCATACCGCACCGACATGCAGACTAGCAAAGGAACTTCAACAAAAACTGAAACACCTATTAGAAGCTATTGCATCCACTCCACCTGACAATTCTTGTTCATCATCCAAAACACCAAGCTTGGGGAAGACGAAGTCATGGTTACCTTCAATGTAACGGCCCTATTCAAATAAATTAACATTTGCCTGATCAAAGAAACACTGACTGCACTTCGAGACGACCCAAGGACGCAATTATCAGACAGCACCAACTCCATCAGCAAGAACAGCATCTTCAAGGTAGTAGACCTGTGCCAAACTACTCATTTCACGTTCAACGACAGGACATACAAACAAAGCAACTGTAGATGCATGGGATCACCAATACCAGGATTCTTAGCAGAAGTAGTTACGCAGTGATTCTCACGAAAAACGCTTCCCACGATCCAAATCAGTCTTTGCGTACGCTATTTGGATGACACGTTTGTTATCACGAAATGGAACAAATTCGAAGAAACCTGCAACCTCAGAAAGAACATTCGCCAAAGAGGAAGAGAGCAAAAACAGACTCATGTTCCCAGATGAAGGGCGTTTGTCCGAAACGTCGATTTTCCTGATCATCGGATGCTGCCTGACTTGCTGTGCTTTTCCAGCAACAATCTGATCTCCAGCATCTGCAGGACCCACTTTCCCCTAACTTAATTTCACAATGAAAACATTGAGAGTCGGAGTTGGGATAGCATGTTGTAGTTGTCCAGGACATTGCTGAGGTCACCATGTTGATCAGTATTTTTGAACAACATTGTTAATCAAATCTCCTCTCAGAATCGTCTGTTCCAAACTTTCCACTTTACTGTAAGTTCACTTTCACAGATTAGCGAATTTCCTCTGTACTCTCTCCAGTCCAATTCCATCTTTTCCTGTGGCAGGGCGACCAGAAATGCACACAGTATATAAGCTGCGACTGAACACATTATTTGCTCATTTCCAGCATAAACATCCTACTCTTATATTTTGCAGTTTGACTGACAGAGGAAATGAAGCCATTCTATCACTTACCGAGATGGTTGAAGTGTCCATTTAACTTCTGTGTTTTGAACATACTGTCTATCCTCTCACTTACTGTGCATTCTTCTCTACTGTTGATGTCCCCAAATGCCTTACCTTGCTCTTCTCTTGGTTGTTTGCTTCTTCCACCTGTGCTCATTAGTTTCTGTTTTTAAACAGTATACCATGTGTTCTCTTGCCAAATCCAAGTACATCGCATCAAGTTGCAAGTTACTGTGTCAAACCAAAGCAGTCAGCTTAATTCTGCGTGATCGTCCCTGAACAAATCTCGGCCGACTGCTCGGGAGTCTTTGGCTGGAAACATAGCAAACAACAAATTTGCAATAATGCTTGAAATTCCAAGCCTTTTGAGAAAAATAATAAAGGAATATAATTAGGAAATAAATTGTTTCAGAGAAAACGTTGGGAGTGATAGCCAAAATAGATTTATGAACTGGGAATCATGTCTGAGAATCGGACTGGTAGATAAATTATGGAGAAACAATCGACTCAACACATTTAGGTTATCAGATAAAGTATCAATACATACCCAAGCTGACAAGGCAAAATCAAATCTTATGGACTGTTGGCTAATATGTTGGCATGTTTTAAGAATTTGAGAACTGACAGAAAATAATATGCTTTTGGATCAGACGTCTCATGTGATATTGCATGGATCGGTGCTTGGGCCCCAACCTGGCGATACACATCAAACATTTGTTTTTTTTTTCACACGCCTGCTGCTGTCACGAAACAATGTCAGGTGAGGATGAGGTTAAAAAAACGCTCCAGGTTGACTGAGACAAGTGGAGTGAACGGGGAAATACATGGCAACAGAAGAGCAATTTTGTCTTCGTGCACTTTGGTGATAGATAGAGAACAGAAGCCTATATTTGAAGAAGGATTGTGTAAAAATTATTGATCTATGAAGTGATTTATGCTCATTTTATTGTTTTCTTCAGCGCAGACCTCTGAGGTCAATGCAGGACATTGTGCCCTGAAACCAGGCATCAGTACGGGAATGATATTGGCATGCTGAGCAACGTAAATCGACTGAGCAGGTGGGTAGCTGTAACATTGAAAAGGATCTGGATATCCTTGTCCACCAGTCACTGAAAGCAATATTGCAGGAGCAATGAGCAGTAAGGATGATAAATGGCATGCTGACCTTTATTTCAGGGGGATTCATGTACAGGAGTAAGGGTGTCTCACTGCAGCAAAATAGGACGATGATGAATCCTTATCTCGAACATTTTGCAGTATTGCGCTCAGTTTTGTCTTCCTTACCTTATAAAGTCCAATATTGACATTGTCCCTGATATTGAGGGAGAGCAGGAAAGGCTGACCATACTAATAACTAGGACGACCGCCTTGTTGTGGTAGCAAATTTTGGGTCGAAATGACCTGTATTCTATGCATTTTAGAAAAATGACTGGAGATCTCAATAAAATAGTTAAAGCACTGACAATACGAAAAAGATTTGTAGGAGATATGATAATTTCTCTGGCTGGCATGTCTAAAACAAGTGGCCACAGCATTAGGTATGGACAGGCCTCTCTGCATTGAGATAAGGATAAAGGTTTCCACTCAGTGACTGGTGAACCTGGAAAACTTTCTAACACATAGGACTGCCATTTCTTTGCCCACTCTCCTACTGTGTCCAAATCCTTATGCAGCCCTGCATGTCTCCTTCATGCTCCCTCTCCATCTTCCAATCTTTGTATCGTTCTGCAAATAAGGCCAGAAATCCTTCAGTTCCTTCTTCGGGACAGTTAATGTATAAAGTGAATTGTTGTGGTCCATACAATCAGCCTTGCAGCGCACCATTTGTCACCGGCTACCATCCTGAAAACGACTGTTTTATCCCAACTCGCTGCCTTCTGCCAAACAGCCAAATTTAGATACAGTTCGAAACATTCAGAAATCTCATTCTTCACCGTGGATTCCAGGATATTAACTACAACCGAGGTTAGGCTACTCCATCTACATTTTACCAACTTGTGCCTTATTCCCTTTTTATACAGGGATTGCAAATTAGCGATTTTCTTCAGGGACTCTCACGATTCGTTTGTTGATACTGATCAAAAATGAACAGACTACTTTAGTTCTGTAATAAGATTGATAAAAGGTGCTTAAATCCAATTAATTCGCAGGTAACACTGTGCAGCTGGCAAACGTTACTTGAATACAGTATTAATTTTGAAAAGCCTCAAGAAGAGAGTTAAGAGTCTGGAAAATATCATATGGGGGTGGGACGCGGGGTGGAAAACATTCATGTCGATCTCAGTAATGAGCAAGCTTGTACGTGAGAGCCAATTACAGAGGGATTTTTCAGCACACCTCCAAGAGTAATCAAAGGGGGTTGTAGGGGGTATATGTGCTCAAAGCTGGAAGTATATCAGTTATGCCATTCTGAAAGATTTTATGTGTCTTTCTGCCTTTTTGCTGTGTGTTCGACCTGATCTGTAACTCGCTGATAATGGGCACATAAGTGTGACCCATAATGTGGACTCTCACTGAAAATCTGAGACAGAGCGACCTTGCGGAATCTGGCAGGATGGCTGAAGGAATTCTGTCTTCACTGTCGACCAGGGACGCATCACAGCGTCCATAGAAGTAAGGAACGCACCTTTATTAAAGATTTGGTTACATGAGGAAAGGCTAGGGTACTTGAGTCTGGTTTCGTTAGAGGGAAGAAGTTGGGAGAAAATTTGTTTGAGACAAATAAGAAAATCGGAAGGGTATATAAAGTGGATAGTGAGAGCGTTTTTCCTTGGATGTTGATTGCTTGCGCGAGGGGACGTAGCTAAAAATTGAAGGATGATAGATGGAGGAAGATAGCAGAGGTAGTTTCTTTACTCAGAGGGTAGTATGGGCGTGGAATGTATGACCTGCAACCGTCGTAGACTCACCAAGTTTAAGAGCGTTTAAATAGTCATTGGATCAACATATGGATGTAAATGGAATCGTGTAGGAATAGATAGGGTTCAGATTGGTTCCACAGGTCGGTGCAAAATCGAGTGCAGAAAGGCCTGTCCTGTGGTGCGATGTTCTAACTGACATGTTCTCCTGTGGAAGTCAAGGCACTAAATTTAATAACGGTATCTAGGCGTTAAAAAGGTTGATGGTCTGGCGATAAATGATCATCGATGACTATATTGAATGAGATAGATATCGATGGCCCAAAGAATCCATTGGAGTTCAATTCCTACATATGTTTTTCTGGTGGTCAGTCAGGATACGTGGTATATACAATATTTGGGAAAAGTGCACTGAGGTGATATTCAACCATAGACTAGGATGAGAGAGACCATGTGGGTTTAATGGACTGCTCGTGTCCTGACGCCATGTGTGGGAAAGCTCTGTAAATGTTTTTGCAAGTTCTTCGATGTCAGGAAGGCTGTGTCAACAGGAATGTGCTTCCCATTATGTTTTCCAATACCGAGGTTGGTACACCGTGTGCAGGACAGTTTTATACTTGATGACATTGCAATTGAAGGTCCTGTTTGGTTGCTCCAGAGACCATTGACGGTTTTTATCACTTTCTATGCGTCTGGAGTTACACTTCGGGCAGACCAGGAATTCATGGGAGATTTGTTTCCTGAAAGTACATTGGGGAACCAACTTGATCTATTAAATCGACATTGGCTTCAAGGTCTCTATTATAGACACCAGATTTCAGATCATGATATTTTATTAATTGCTTTTAATTTCCACCAGCTGCCAGATGATTAACCTGGTGTTATCAGTAATCCAGCGACTTTTCCACAACAACACCATCTCCACATTGGGACCCCTCGGAAGCCAAACTGGACATGGTATTTCTGTGTCTGCTTGACGGCTCTGTCAAAAAGAATTTCGACCATTTTGTCTTTCGTGATGAGACTGGTGGTGTGGTAATTGGTCAGATTGTAATGATTCTCCTGTTAAAGAACTGGACATAATGAGTAATTTTCCACATAGGCAGATAGATATCAGAGTTACAGCTGGAATGTAAAAGCTTCCGCAGAGACACGGCTTGTGGTTCAGCACAAGTCTTCAGTCCTATTCCTGGAATGGTGTCATGGCCCATTGCCTTTGCCATATCTCCTGTCATATCCTCTTTTTCTTCATCTCACGTGCAGTGAATCGAATTGGTTGAACACGGACATCTATGATTCTGTAAGCATCTTGACGGGTGTCAGATGGATAACAGACACGACATATCTGGCTGATAATGGTACAGATACTACATCCGAGTTTTTACATCGATGTCCAGACCTTTTCCGTTATTTTGAGTAGATACATTGTGGAGCCATATCCTTCAATGAGTTGTTTTATCGTCCATCATCATTTACGACTCGATGGACAGGACAGCAGAGCTTCGATCTGTTCTGTTAGTCTAGTGATCTTTTCACCCTGACCAGTGGATTTTATTTCTGCTGTTTGGAACGTAGCTGGAAATGTGTTGCTGGAAAGGTGCAGCAGGTCAGGAAGAAGGGCTTATGCCCGAAACGTCGATTCTCCTGTTCCCTGGATGCTGCCTGACCTGCTGCACTTTTCCAGCAACACATTTCCAGCTCTGATCTCCAGCATCTGCAGACCTCACTTTTTCCTGTTTGGAACGTAAGCAGTCAAGTGCCGTCCGGTTAGGTTGTGTTCGGATTTAGATAGACGTGGTTCTGACCCTGGCAGGTTCATCCATACTCATCACTGAACCATAGGTTGGCTTGATGCTAACGATAGAATCAGAGAATATGCCGGGCAAAGAGTTACACATTGTGGTTGAATATAAGTCTGCTCCTGCTGCTGCGGTGGTCTACAGCACCATATAAATACCCAGTTGGAGCTGCAATGTACGCATTAAAATTTTTCTGCCTGCCCCCCCAATTCACACAAAGACCCATTGACCCATCACCCCGTTCAACGCGACATAGTCTAGTTTCTGTTGTTGTAAGATTTTCATTTTATTATTCTCATTCTTTGCCACATTCTTCAAAGCATCATTAGCAATTCATTTTTTTTCCAATCCCGCAGTGTCATCTTCTGTGATTCAGTGAATGTGTTTCACACTGTTGTTCTCTCTCTGTGTTGCTTATTTAGAGTTCCATGGTGCCAGTAATGCCAATCTCGTACATTTATTGAAGCAATTACTTTGTGCACCTGATTTGATCATTCACTTCCCCTTGTATGACACTCCATGTTGGACAGGGCATTTGAGCAGATTTGACACACTCTTTGGAAGTTTTTCAAATACAGAAATTGTTGGAGAAACGATACAGGTCTGGCAGCATCTGTGGAGTGAAAGGAGAGCTCATCTTTTGCGCCCAGTGACTCTTCTTAAAACTTCTCAATTTCTCCTATAGTTTTTATTCATGTTAAAGATTTCCAGTATCCACAATTCTTTGTTTTTCTTTTGAAAACGAAATGTTTTGCCTCTGTTCATTTGTGGAAAAACGCAAAACATCTAACAGCGTGTGCAGAGACAAAGAAAGAGAGTGACGTTTCATTTTCAGTTTGACAATTCTTCAGAACTTAAAAGGATTCTTAAATGGGCTTTTTAATCCCTTGACGGCGGTGGAGGATGGGTGACGGGAAACAGAGTGTGTAGTCATACAATGCAAAAAGCTAACGAGCTTTTCATTTTGGTGAAAGAGAGACTAAAGCAAAATGAGTGTCAATTAATGTGTGAAATGGGGAAATCGGTTTTCCGTATTGAGTGCAAGATAAAGAAGGGATAACCATATACGTTCATAGGGAGATCAGGAGGGATAGTGTATGAAAAATGGAAAACAGTCATAATGGGGACTGATTGTGAAGTTATGGAATTGAATGCATACTCCTAACGGCTGGAACGTATCAAAGTTTAAAGTAAGATTTTCCTAGATCTTGGGCTGTGCTTCATTGGAACAGTACACAAGCCCAGGACAGAAATGTTAGCCTGACAGTAAAGTAGATTATTGAAATGGGAATCAATGAGAAGGCCATGCTTATTCCAACAGAGAGTGCTCCTCAATGCAGTTTCTGGTCTCGCAAATGTGAAGGAGACTGCATTGTGAGCAGTGAAAGAGTACAAGTGAAATGTTGCTTCACGAGGAAGGTGTGTTTGGGACTTTGGACAATGAGGAAGGAAGAGTTGAATGGGCAAGTGTTGCATCTTCTTCAGTTGCATAAGAAGGTGCCATGGAGGACTGGGGAATTGTACAGCTTGATGGAATGTGTCACAGAGGAAACGGTCCCAGCGGAATGCTGATAGTGGAAGGAAGGGCAAGACCTATTTGGTAACGTTATCATGCTGGCAAAAATGGAATTGGCGGAAAAATATTACTTGAATATAGATTCGAGCAAAGTTTGATGGGAGGACAAAGGGATCTCTATCATTGTTTTGGGAAAGAGGAAAAGGAATGGGGCAGAAACGCAGGAGTGGGACAGCCACAGCTAAACGTCCTGTCCACCACAGTTAGGTGATCCCTTGTTGACAAGGAGGTCTTGTCGGAGGCTTCCACTAGACTGTGGTATCATCGATCAGAAATGATAAAGAGCTAGAAACTGGAAGAGTTTTGTCACCCTCAGCTAGTCGTGTATTCAGCAACACATTCAAAAGATTGAAAATAATAGGACATCTAAATTATAGCTTTCTGTCTTAAATATATTCTAAATCAGGATGCGACAGTTGATCCAGTGGAAGTTCAGTGAGTGCACGGGCCAGATTCTTAACCAGAGATTTCATAACGCCTGGTAATTCTCATTCTGTTTAAACGAAAGGACTCGCCAAGAAATTAAACTGCACACTGTTCAGTTCAGCTGTCATGAATACTACTCAACCACAAATTCATAATCGCTACTGTAGGCCAGATTTGAACGTTTTCTTTGTTTACAAAGATTGACTTGTTGTTTGTCATTGATGGTTTCCGTCCAATAGCAGTTTCATATTTTCCCTTTATTTCGGTGATGGTTCATGATTTGGGCGGATGAGATGCAGGGAAAATTAGAATAATTGGGGATGGCAGATTTTATGGAAACATATAAAATTATGAAAGGGAAAGACATGAATTCGAAGCACGGAGGTCCGTTCGACTGTTGGTTGAAGTTAGAACTAATCTGAAAATGAAGGAGAGTAGATTTATGACTGAGTTGAGGAGAAACCTCTTCACCCAAAGTGTTGTTATTTTGTGGAATTTCCTGCTGATTGAAGCAGTTGAGGTTACCTCGATAAATATTTTACCGGCAAATAAAGATGATTTTTTTGTATGGGAAAGGAATCATACTTTTTAAGAGAGGGCGGGTAAGTGGAGTTGAGTCTATTGAAATGGACAGCCCTGATCTTTCTGAATCCAAATGCCCAGATGGCCGACTCCTGCTTCGGGTTCTTATGTTCATATGCATTGTTTTTATTTAATGCAAGCGCAACTCCACATTCAGCTGAGATACTGGAATTAACCAACATCCCAGGAATCAGTACCATCTTTGAAAGCCCATAGTGCACTGGGACAAGCAAAGGCTGTTCAGAGCTACTCTGCTCAGCCCCTGATATTGATTTTGCACGTGGAAGGCAGGGGTAAATTGCTGCGCTTCCCAAACACGTAATGTCAACATGGGCATGAACCTCCTTCTCGGCGGGGATGGTCACAAGCAGGATTCCTATTCCAGATGGATAATGAGTGGAGGCCATGACACCAAACCATGCTGATCTGATCTCAAGTTAACCCCCTCCCCGGTTACAGCAGTCTCAGCCACCGAGAGGAAAGTATTGACGGGAAAATATTGTCGTTCTCCACTCTATCAGCGTAAAGGGAGACCCAGGGAGAATCTCGCCATCCCATTTGAGAAGACTAAACAAGAGGCAGCGAAATTACCTTCACATCACGAATGGTCTCAGGAAACACCGCGCTGAATCTACCACGAATGTCACCACAGCCCAAGGCACCCAGGTTCACAAACACATTTTGCTGGAGTTTAGAAATTGCAAATAGAAGCATATATGTTGGGAGTTGTATTTCGAAGGCAATACTGCAGTGACAATTGCGTTCATGTTATAAACATGAAATTACATATTACAGAAATTGGCGATGAAACTCAACAGGTGTGGTAGCATGTTTGGGAAGAAATCTTAGATGGCTTTTCATCAGAACAGTTTTTTGTTTCCGAGCTCCAGTGCCTGCATTTCGTTTTTTTAAGATCGGCAAGTATTGTTCATACAATATTAATGAACGACATGATCAAGAAAGAAGGGTAAGTGGTGAGGGAATCAATGCAGGAGAAGTCAGACACCGCTGAAGTTACTGTTCATCAGAGTCTGGGGGTCGGCTGTGAATCCTCGGGGAGCAGAAGAGAACGTCATCTCAGAGATACCCCCACTGAAGTGATGTGACAGATCCGGAGAAAGTGGAAACACAGAGTTACTCTCATCTGGTCATTGGGGTGGCACACTGGCTCAGGGGTTATCACTGTGCCTAGGGCGGGGTTTGATTTCACCCTGTGCTGGCTGCCTATAATGAGTTTTAACATTGTCCCCGTGTCTGCGTGTATTTCTTCCAGGTGCTCAGTTTTCCATCTCACAGTCGAAAAACCCACTGATTTGGTGGATTGTCCATGGTAAATTGTAGTGTGGAATCAAATGATGCGCTCGTTAGCTATGGGAATGCAGAGCTATAGGGATAGGTTTCCCGTGTGTCTGGTGTGATGCTCTTTGAGGAGCCAGTGTTGTTTCGATGGATATAATATGGCCTTTTTTCCACATTACAGGGATTTTGTGAATTATATTTCAATCTCTGTTTTTTGGCAACCTTTCCCAGTTCCCAACAAATATGTTCTGGCCTTATTTGCCGGCATAAAATGTTAATTCTTACCATTGTCTAAAATAAACTCCATCTGTTACTCTTCGCCCCTGAGCCAATCTAATTAAGGTCCCGTTGTCCTGCGAATTAATCGTTGTCACTATCCACTACACCACCAATTCCGGGTGTTTTCTGCAAACTCGCTAACCATTCCTACTATATTCAAATCAATATTATTTTCGTAATTGATACAATCCATTGGATCCATGAGGCTGAATGCTGGCAAGAAGCCTGAATTTCAAACAACAAAACTCCAACAACAACCCAGTTTCTTCCACTCCAGCTAATTACATCCAGTTCTCACCAGATTCCATATTATCTAACTTTGCTAACAGATTACCCGATGGAAAATTGTCGAACACCTGACTGAGGGTCATGGAGGCAACATCCACTGCTGTGCGTTATCAATTTTCTTCACAATTTCGTTAAAACATTCAGTCAAGTTAATGAGACACGATTTCCCACGCACAAAGCCATGCTGACTACCCCATATCAGATGCTGCTTTTCCAAATACAAGTAATTCCATTCTCTCAGAAAACTGTCGAAGACCTTGTCCACCACTGACGTCTCGTTCACTGGTGTGCCATTCCCTGGCATTTCATTACCACCTTTCCGAAATAATCGTACGTATATTTGTCAACCTTTAATCTTCTGGCACGTCATCTGTAACTCTCCATGATGCAAACATCTCATTAACGGGCTCAAGCCGTTATATCTCAACGGGGCTATATCTGCCTTTGTGCATTTTAAGACTTCCATTCTTCCTCTTCTCTAGTATTGACACTTCTCAAGTTATTATTTATTGCCACAAGTTCTCTAGATTCCGTAAGCATCTCCACAGCAAATATTGATATGAATTAGTCAGACAGCATGTCAGCCAACAACTGTGCTTCCACAGATAGCCTGCCCGTAATTCTTTAAGGTCACCTGTTCTCTCCCCAGTTACTGTCTTGTACTTACTGCATTTGTAGAATGCCTTTAGATTCTCCCTGAGCCTATTTACTGAAGCATTCTCTTGTTCCCATTTTTCCCTATTGATTTCCCTTTTGAGTATACATCTGCTGTCCTTGTATTCCTTGATGGCTTCATCCCTGCTGTCCAAACCTATCATTTGCTTCCTTCTGTTTGTTGACCAGAGTCTCAATTACTAGCTGTACAGCATACTTTGCACCTGACAACCTTTCCCTCCTTATGAACAGGAATAAACTGTTGCTAGATGTAGGTTTGCTCTCTGAACAGAAAGGTTCTGTTAGCGCAGATGAAATGATATCAGTCCGAGCCGAGAGTGAGGTTCGACAATCGGTAACGTTTATTGCTACAGTAACGCCGATGGAGACCAACAAGGTCCGAAACTCTGCTGCTTTCCTGTTCCCGCGCGCTGCTACATATTATATACTTTTAGTTGTCAGGATGTGTTGAATTTGAGGATGAATGGGATGATGGTTCCCCATCATCACTGGAGTAGGTGCAAATAGTATGTTTCCTGCCGTCCCAAGAGAGTTGAAAATGTGTTGCTGGTAAAGCACAGTAGGTCAGTCAGCATCCAAGGAACAGGAGAATCGACGTTTCAGGCATAAGCCTGTTCCTTGGATGCGAGAATCGATGTTTCAGGCATAAGCCTGTTCCTTGGATGCTGACTGACCTGCTGTGCTTTACCAGCAACACATTTTCAGCTCTGATCTCCAGCATCTGCAGACCTCACTTTCTCCTCGTCCCAGGAGGGTTGCAGGGCACGCACAATAGGGTGCTAAGTGGTTTATGTCAAACGGGTCCGGGTATTATCTGCTTGCCTCTCTCTGTGAGGGCAGGGGCTAGCATCCCCCTTTGTTCCCTTGGGGTGCTGGTGTGTATTGGTCTGTCTGTTCCTGTCTGGTGGATGCCTATCCTTTGTGTCAGGATGGTTCTGTATCGATGAGTATGGGTGTGTTTCAGTCAGTCTCTTGATGTGATTAGGAGATGGGTTTCCATATTAATTAATTCCAGAGTTTTGGTTTATGAGTCATGGGTAGTGTTGGTCTAGTGTGGATTTGATCTGTCCTCTGTCTCCTATGGCCCGGTCACGTGGGCGGACCGGCAGCTGCTGAGATCTGTAGGTTTAAAGCTGCGACTGCTGTTTAAAACAGAAAATGAATTCTTATAGTTTCCTGATATAGACATAGTCCCGTGGCAAAAGCAGGGCGGCTCTGATGCCCGCTTGCAGTCCCCCCTTTCGGCAAGGGGTTGGACACGTCCACACCCACGATGCTGATAATTTAAAAGCCGGCTCCTCGCCTGGTACATTCCGCCGGCCGTCATGCTGCAGTCATGGGGCCTTTGGATAGTCCTGGGAGATGGTCACATTAACTCAAGCCCTGTGAGCTCACGGTGCCTGATCGCCCGCCAGGAGTCGATGGCGTGGAGCATGGCCTTTCGTTTCTTGGGCTGGCGGCATGAATGACACGCCAGCAGGAGCCAGGCCAGAGCCAGCAGTAACTGTTTGCCTACAATGGTGTGCAAGATGATTCGGATCCAGGGATGGATGTTTACGTTCAGGCCCCAATACCACACCCTCTGTGCCCACCCCTGGGACTACAGAGCTGTGTCTGAGTCCTCCTCTAGGTCCTTTACATGCGACTGCAACTGGTGATACAATTTCACTGAGTGTCCTACCCGGGTCCTAAGCTCCCGTAAGACCTCAGCCAAATGTGGGATGGGGGCTTGTTCAGGCTCCTGATATTCTCTGAGGGTGTCCCTGAATTTATCAGTAGTTTGTATGGACTCGGGGTTCCGTCGTCGGACCTCTGAGATGTGAGCTTGCCCAATCGTGACTGGGCGCCTGGGGGTGAAGCAGAACTCGATTTCAAGGGTGCAGCCCTGTGTGCGGTTGAACCCGCATTCCGCTGTGGGTGAGGGCAGATGGTAATTGCCCCCCGCTGCTTGCAGCCTGTAAGCGGCACCCCGTACAAAGCGCCGTTTCGAGATATGGCTGTGTGGTGAGCTAATCGATATTTGAGGGAAGCGTTTTCCCGTATGACTCCGATGTTCTCAATGTGAAACAGGGAAAATGGCCCCGACTCTGGGGTGACCACGGGGATCAGGAGGACAATCCCAACTCCTGTCGCCTCACTGACCTCACAGTCGGGAACCACTGGGTATACTCTGCTCATACCCTTCAGAGTCCGGCTGTCGAGCGGCCCGGAGCGCCCCGCGAGTGAGGCCAGTTTGGCGCTGTCGATCCAGTCGGGCACCTCCCCACTTTGGACCTGGTCAAGATTATGCCGGATCTGGGCTACCATCCACAGGCCATACGCATGGCACAGCTGTCCCTCGTGGATATGGGCCGTGTTTTCCCTTTCCCGGTCTACAAGGCGGTTAATGGTGTTGGCGTGTGTCTCCAGGACTGCAATGCCGTCGAGCTGGGTGTTTGCTCCCTCTTCCCCCAGGCGTGCCTGGTCTGCCTGATTTGTGAGAGACCTCTGTAGCAGGTCCCCCATTACCCCTTTTAGTTGCTCGACCTTTTCCTTAAGGCCCTGGATGTCGAGGGAGTTTACTACGGATGTCCCCATGTTGAGTCCTGTGAGAGCATCGTTGACTATGTCCCGTCTGTGTCGTTGTGTGTGCGTGTTATGTATGTAAATTCGGTAGTGGGTTGCCCCCATGGCGTCTATGGCCCTCTCTATAACCTCCTTCCCCGTCATGGCGTATAGGTTGCATACCTGTGCTGTGCAATAGTCCGATACTCAGATGCCCGATATATTGACCAGCACAGGCACGACCACGTGTCGCACGTTGTCATGAAGGGCCTCTCCCTCTTCCCACAATACCAGTCCCCCCGCGGGCCCCGGTCCCAGGGAGGGGCATGGCAATATCTCGGGAGTCGTGGTCGGGGGTGGTGTGGTCAGGGCGGGTGGAAAGCACAAATACAAATA
This sequence comes from Chiloscyllium plagiosum, assembly GCF_037043375.1. Classification (NCBI taxonomy): domain Eukaryota; kingdom Metazoa; phylum Chordata; class Chondrichthyes; order Orectolobiformes; family Hemiscylliidae; genus Chiloscyllium; species Chiloscyllium plagiosum. The sequence goes on from NW_028270177.1 coordinate 69,877,487, forward strand.
GACTACCGCGGCATCAGTCGGCTCGTAATATCCACAAACAGACAAATCCCATACTGTAAAGGTATCAAATGCCGGGGCAGAGGAGAGGTCCTCTGGCATGGCACACGTTGTCCCGAACATGCAACCCCCCAAGTCCATCGCCTCAGCACGCCGGAGGCAGGTCGGCCGCGGGTCGCGCTCCGACGTGCAGAATAAACAGAGTATCTGTGCGCCCTGGAGGACCTCCAGCCAGTCGTTGTAGAACACGTCGATCACATCAGGCTTGTCCCTTGCAGGAATACAGATGGCGTAGGACACGTTGAAGGCAACACCGTGGCGGTAGAAGTTGTCATGTATTTCGGGGAAGGAAGGCGCCAGTCGTAGGGCGAAGAGGAGAGCAGGGAGGAGAGCGGTGCACTGGAGAAGCATGATCTGTGGGAAGAGAGGGAGAGAGGCACCCTTACCAAGGGTGTAGGGTTAGTGTGTGTAGGTGCAGGTCTCCCTGGAACCGGTCCACCCGTTGCACTGTAAGGAGAAAGGGGGCGGTTAGAGTCAAGTCGGGGGTGGGGGGAGTGTCTGTCCGGTCGGGGCTTAAGGGTAGGGCTTAAGCTGGGACCAGTGTTTCCACCTGCCCTTTACCTTCATGTCGACACAGGCGCACGTGTCGCTGGTGAGGATGATTTCCTGCGGTCTGAGCCACCGGGAGGCGAAGCCGGGTCGGTCGGGGGCGGTCCTGACTAGGACTTTGTCCCCAACGCCCGGAAGGGGTTGGGCGGGCAGATGCGGTTGCAGTTTTGCCTGGTCCCTGATGTCCTGCTGGTCGCGCGCAGTTTGTCTAAGGGCCCGCAGCTGCGTATCCAGCTGCGTGATATAGCGCGTCATCCTGTCCCTCAGGGGGGCCATGTATTCCCCCCCGACCATGACGTTCTCTGGTAGTCGCATGGCCCTACCCGTCTTGAGCGCGAAGGGAGTGAGGCCTTCGCGATCGCCGCTTTGAGGGTCCGGTTCATGCGCTCGACTATCCCGGAGCTCTGGAGATGGAACGGGACGTGGAAATGCTGTCCGATGCCTTGGAGGCGACAGGCCAGTTTCATTGCGCGTCCGGTGAGGTGCGTGCCCTGATCTGGAGGGTGACCCCCTAGCGAGGGAAGATGTCGAAGACCAGCACTCTGGCCACGGTGGCGGATGTACAGTCCCGTGTAGGGAAAGCTTCTACCCAGCGCGTGAAATGGTCAACGATCACCAGGCAATACTTCTTGCCACCGCTGGGGGGTAGGGATTCTGTGAAATCAACTTGGATTTTCTCCCAGGGCCCCTTGGGCCATGGCTGGTGCGCCAGGGGAATGCGCAGGGGCCGCCCCGCGTTGTGCTGGGCGCAGGCAACGCATCGGCGGCAGTGTTTGGCCACGTGGCGGCCGAGGCCGGGCCACTACCAGTCAGTCTGGAGCCTAGCAAGCATTCCGTCGCGGCCCGCGTGGTCCGGCTCGTGGTGTAATTGCATCAAGGTCGTTCTGATAGCCGCGGGTGCCGTGCCGCCACACCCCATCGGGGCCGTGGGCTGCGCCCTTTGCCAGCCAGTCCTCAAACTCACCGGGCTGCGCGCAATTGATTTTTATCACCGCAGCGAGCAGGGGGAGGCGTGCGGCCGCCACCAGGTCGCCAACCGTATTTTCGTGTTTAATCTGACCACCGCTGGCCGTGATAAAGCCCCTGCGGCTCCATGCTGCCGTGTAATCATGGACTACCCCGAAAGCGTACTGGCTGTCGGTAAAGATGTCCACCCGCTTGCCTGCTCCCAGGCGGAGTGCGGCGGTGAGGGCGACCAACTCCGCGACCTGGGTGGAGGTGTCGCTCCCCATCTTTCCCTGTGCTCTGGTGGTCCCGGTATGGTCGACCACCGCCCATCATGTTTGGTAGGACCCATCGACAAGCAGACGTGAGCCGTCCACATACATGGTCAGGTCGGGAGCAGTGACCGGGCTGTCGGCCACGCAGTCCCCCTCCGCCGAATCGATGGCGGCCTGGCAATGGTGGGGTTCCCCCACCGCGGTAATCCCGTCGGCGAGGTTTGGTCCTGTGTCCCTTACGATCTGAATGGACTCGTCTCGGGGGAGGAGAACCGCCTCCGAAGTTGTCCTGCGGGCATCCGAGACCGTCCGGAGGCGGCCCGTGTTCAGGAGTTCAACTTTCCTGTGTCTAGTGTGTAGTATTATCTGTCCGGACATAGTGACTGGCTCACAGGCCCGGACCGCCCATGCGGCGCAATCCAGCGCCGCCACGCAGCGGTGCATGCCCTTCACGACAGGGGACTCCTTTGTGGAGTAGTAACCGACTGGTCTCATGTGGTCGCCTGAGGTTTGCGTGATAACAGCGCTGTAAACCCCCCCCCCCCCCCCGAGACCGTAGAAGATGTGGAAGGGCTTGGATAGGTCGGGGAGGCGCAGGGCTGGGGCGCTGAGGAGATTGGACTTTAACATAGAATAAGCATCGTCCTGTTCGGGTCCCCATACCACCCTCTCCGCTCTCGGCCTGCCCCCCTTCACCCGGCGCTGAATGGGTTCAGCGATAGTGGCGAAATGTGCAATGAAGGGACGGCAGTAGTTAAAAAGCCCCAAGACGCGGCGGATTCCCCTGACTGTGCCCGGCCACGGCATGTCGGCAATGGCCGACTTGTGGTCGGCGGGTTAGGTCTTGCTCCCCTGGCTGATGTCGTGTCCCAGGTAGCGGACTTTAGCCAGTCCGACCTGAGACTTCGTGGGGCTTATTTTGAATCCTGCCCGGGCCAGTGTCTGCTGGACGGCGGCCAGGGCCCCCAGGTGTTGGCGCAAGTCCACGGACGCGATCAACAGGTCGTCTACATATTGAAGGAGGGTGCTCGAGAAGGGGGAGAGGTCGCACCCCTCCAGGGTCCGGCTCATGACCCTGTGGAAAATGTTAGGGCTATTGTGGAAGCCATGTGGCAGGCGGGTCCATGTGTACTGCCTGTCCCACAGCGTGAAGGCAAACTTGTCCTGTGAGTCACGGTGCAGGGGAATGGACCAAACGCCATTCGCCACGTCCAGGTCTGTAAATATCCGATGTGAGGGTTCAAGGCCGTTGAAGATGGTGGTCGGGCTGGCTCCGATAGGGTGTTCTTTGGGTGTGACCCTATTAAGTGCCGTGTAGTCGATGGTGAGCCTGTAGCTGCCATCCGGCTTCCGGACTGGCCATATAGGAGAGTTGGTGGTGGACACTGTCGGGCGCAGGACGCCATGTCGGGTGAGTTCGGCAACGATTGCCTCAGTGGCGCGCAGCGCCTCATGTTTAATCGGGTATTGTCGGTGCGGGGCGTTTACGGGCCCGTGTATCCACTCAGGAGGAGAACGGACCAGGCCGCAGTCCTGCTTGCTCGTGGCCCACTCCTCCGGGACTAGTTGGCAGACGTCTCCGAAGGCACCGTCCTTGGCCCAGTCCCGGGCGACGGGCACACTGGGTGCAAGTGTAGCGACGGATTTAGTGGGCACCCATCTCCCCTCGTGGGAGCTCTTGTGAATATCGCGGGATGTCCACAGGATGCGACGGTGGAACGCATCCACCACCGCCCCCATCTCGCCCAGGAGGTCGGTACCCATGATCGTCCCCTCCGAGTTTGGGCAAACCCAGAAATGTACGGGGAGTAAAATGTTGTGTACCTCTAAGAGGACAGCCTCGGCGTGCAATAACCGAGCTCCCTCCAACCCCTTTAATGGAAATGGAGTGGTGGGTTGAGGGAACGTCGAGATCGGTGAGGCAGACCGACACCCCCGTATCAATCAAAATCTTGCATCGCCGGCCCCTAACGATGCGGAAACCCAGATACGGGAGTCGGCTCCCGGAATGGGGGCCGACGCTACTCAGTCTTTGCGTCGAGCAAGCTGTTCAGCGGTGGTGGCCCGAGCGAGCATCTGTAAAAGCCCAAATTACGTGGTGTTGTTTACAGTGAAGAAGATTATCTCTGAATATGACAGTACCTTGAGTCAGATCATCTACTGGGTGGTGGAGTGGAAAAATAGAGATTACATTAATTACATGCATAGTAATACATTTGGAAAATAAAATCACCCAAACATGCACACTTTGTAATGAAGGACCTTGACCGAAACGTCCATTCCCCTCCTCCTCGGATGCTGGCTGACCAGATGTGCTTTTCCAGCATCACACTCTCGACTGTAACCTTCAGCATCATCAGTCCACAGTTTTTTATATAAACCTAAAGGTAGAACCTAGCACGCATTACTCTGAAAATAGACCTTGGGGTGTAGATTCATAGTTTGTTGAAAGTGCAGTCATTGGTAGACAGGATGCTACAGACGGTGATTTGTGTCCCTGCATTTATTTATCAGGGTATTGAGTAGAAGATTGGGAGGTTACAAGTATGCAAGACATTGGTGAGGCCACTTTCAAATAACGTATCGCAAACTGATATCTTTACTATCGAAAGGAAACCGTTAAAAATTTACGTTGAGAAAAGATTGCCTGGAATGTTGAATTTGATGGCGACAAGCTCTCTGAAGGATGACGGGTGACCTTATAGAGATTTATAAAGTCATGAGGATAATGGTAAAGGCGAGTAACTCAGGTCTTCTTCCCACTGTTGGAGAGTACAAACACTGAGTGCATAAGGTTAGTGTGAGAGAAGAAAAAAACGAAGATGGAAATTAAGTAACGTTTTCATCCAAATTGTGATGCATGTACAGAATAAATTGCCTGGGGAAGTTTTGGAGGAGAGGACATTTCCAACATTTGAAAGTCATCTGGACGACTTTCAGGAATAGGAAATGCTTACTGAGGTATGGCTACATTCTGGCAAATGGAAGGAGATCACTTTAGAATATCTGGTCGGCATGGCCATGTTGAGGCAAAGATGCATTTCATGCTATTTAAAGGCTATGACTCTAAGACTGATAGACTCACATAATCTGTCCTTCTGGTAACCTCAGTGGATTTATTAATTTGAAGTTACCACACGCCGAACAAATTCAGACATCAGAGCGAAATCCACTTGCAAGATTCAATTTTTCATTTCAGCTCATCGTTTTATGCGTGGGTGGCTGCTTAAAAATTTTAACCAGATGCTGCGAATAAAAAGCTAGCACCCATACATCGTCAGTTAACATTTACTGGAGCAATTTAGTGTGAACATCAGAAAGGAGAATATAATGTATTGTCCAATCGATAGCCTGACAGAAACTCAGAGGCCATGAAGATTACTCCATATCGACGTGTTAAGTGTCAGTGACAGCTCGCAAGTCTGCAATACGCCTCCTTTCAGGAAATTCTTGTGTTACCACTCGTTGTCATCATATTCAGGAAATATCTCTCCCGATTATTAAAACAACTTCACACTGAGCTCAATCTCACTGAACATGGACCAGAAATGAAAATTCACCGATGTTCCTCCACTGAAAAGCCATTTCCTCAAATACTCCTTAAATATTGAAACCTCATAAAAGAAGAAAAAAGAAATAAGCAGAGATTTACCTCTCCGCTGAAACATGTCAGACGCGAAATTCTGGGGACACCCGTCCGAATTTTGCGTCTTTACCATGTTGACCTGAGCATACGATATCAGTGTCAATTTTTAAACATCACTCGACACCAGATTATTGTCCAACAGATTGAATTGGAAGTGCTACATTTCGGAGCACTGCTCCTTCGTCAGGTTGCTGTGGACTATAAGATCTGAAGATGTAGTATTTATAACAAAGTTTAAGAGTGATTTAACTGAAATGATATATTCAAAAATACCTGGATTATTTGTTAACTCTCTTATCTTTTACAATGCCAATGTTGGTTTCAGTTCTTTCATATGTAAAATCGCACAAAGTGTTAAAAAGTTACATTCTCAAGTGAACTTTAACAAGATGTGCCATGCCAGCGCAGATAATGCGTTTAAGGGTTGAGGTGCCTTGTGTGAGGCTACCTGTGTCCCAATGTACACTGAATGTAATGTTCAAAAGGGATTCACAGAATCTTACATGGATTCATGCTGTTTTTGAGCAAAGTACAACATAATTCTTCAAGGACAAATTCAACTCACAAATTAAGATGTGCGTGCGTGAAAATGTGGCTGTGTGTGTTGGGGGCATCCGTGTCTGTGAAAGAGTGTGTGTATGTGTGAGTGTGAGTGTAAAGTGGGTTTACGGGCGTGAGAGAGTTCGCTTGTTTGTGTGTATGGGAGTTGATGTGTGATCGTATGATAGAGGGGAGTGCGTGTGTCTGTGCGAGGGAGAGAGAAAGTGTGTGTGTGTGTGTCTCCGTGTGTACGTGCGTGCTTGAGAGAGAGAGACAGACAGACAGAGACAGAAACAAAGAGAGAGAGAGGCAAAGAGAGCGAACTTGGTTACCAGCCTCTCCGTATTGGAAGCAATGATTTGGCGATGCCGTTAAAATTACACAACACTAGATGACATTCCAACATGTTTAATTGAAAGCAGTTGCTTTCGGAGCGCTGCTCTATCATCAGGTAGTTGTGGAGTAAAAGTTTGCAAAACACAGAATTTACAGCAATATTGTGCAGTGTGATGTAACTGGAATTATATATTTAAAAAGAACCTGGATTTTTTAAAAGCCTCTCGTCTGTTAGAATGACCATGTTGCTTTCAGTTCTTCCATTGGTAATTTGCAAAACTCTTTTAAAAGTCACGTTCTCAAGTGAACTGTAACAATTGGTGTCATTATGCGGTTAGCACTGCTGCCTCATAGCACCAGGGCTCCAGGTTCGATTCTGGCCTCGGGTGGCTGTCTGTGTGGTGTTTGCGTATTCGTCACGTGTCTGCGTGGGTTTCCTCCGGTTCCTCCGGTTTCCTCCCACAATCCAAAGATATGCAGGTCAAGTGAATTGGTCTTGCTAAATTGCCATATTGTTAGGTGCATTTGTCAGAGCGAAAGGGGTTTGGGTGGATTACTCTTCGGAGGGTCGGTGTGGATTTGTTGCTCACATCATGTATTAAAGGTGTGGGCTTCCTTGTGTGTGGCTATCTGTGCCACATTGGTCAAACGATTCTGAAATAAAAATGGCCATTTACCGAATGTTACATTGCATCATGAAGTGTGTGAGCCAACTAAAATGTAATTCTGAAAATACAGATAAACCCGAGATACTTATAGTTGTATGTGTGTGTGTGTGTGTGGTGGAGGAGTGGCTATGTGTGTCAGTGAGACAGATTGTATGTTTGTGTATGATTGTGAGTGTAAAGGGGTATACCTCTGTGAGAGGGTGCGTGTTTAAGTGTGGGAGTGTATGTGTATGTAATGCTCAATGATATTCACCTCCGAAAGAATGCCATCGCACTTCAATGCAAGCTCTCCTGATGGACTTTGTAGCTTAAAAGATAGCACACAAATGGAATCAGTGTGCTCGTCCTCGTACAGGGAGGGACCTGAGGGCAATTCATGCAGAAGCTGAAAATCTGAGACTAAGACAGAAAGGGATCGAGGAGGTCAGCGGTTCTGGCAGGATAGATGGACAGAGAAACATAGTTAACAATTCCAGTCCTGTGTGCCTTTTCTTCAGAATCCATTTCCTTGGTTGTGCACTCTCCTGGGTGATAGCGTTTTGAGCAGCTTAACACACAAGTGGTATTTGTCACAAATACAACAGTGGACTTGAATCTCTGGATTTTACTGCAGGTGACATTTTTAATCAACCTGTTCACATGTGTCATGAAACACTTGTGAAGCTGGTGGTGCTTGAAAATCCACACCTTCCTTACCAGAGTGGAGTTAAAATGGGTTGAGAATGTGGTGCTGAAAAAGCAGAGCAGGTCATGCAGCATTCAAGGAGCAGGAGAACCGACGTTTCAGGCAGCAGACCTTCATCAGGAATAAGGGCTCATGGCCGAAACGTCGATTTTCCTGCTCCTCTGATGCTGGCTGACATTCCACGCCTTTTCAGCAACACACTCTGGACACTGATTTCCAAAATCTGCACTCTACATTTTCCCTTTGGAGTTCGTTTGGGTCGGGGCCTTCGCCTAATCATCTTCACCTGCTTTGTCAATGACTTTCCCTTCAGGAGGTTGACGATTGGACAGCATTCAATATCATTTTCAACTGCTCAGATACTGATTACATTACAGTGAGGAAACATGCCCTTCGGGCCAACAAGTCCACACCGACCCGCCGAAGCGAACCCACCCATACCCCTACATTTACCCCTTACCTAACACTACGGGTAATTTAGTATGGCCAATTCACCTGACCCTGCACATCTTTGGACTGTGGGAGGAAACCGGAGCACCCGGAGGAAACCCACGCAGACACGGGCAGAACGTGCAAATTCCACACAGTCAGTCGCCTAAGGCGGGAATTGAACCCGGATCTCTGGCGCTGTGAGGCAACAGTGCTTACCACTGTGCCACCGTGCCGCCCACAAAGTCTGAAGTTACGCAAAATGCATATGTTCACGTTGTACGTTTGGAAGCTGAGATGTTAGACTTTTTCTCATTGAGAACAACTTTACAGCTGGAATCTCAACCTGCGATTGAAGAAAATCACAAATATCATATATTAATATGTAACAACACCTGGAGAGCATACAAAATCTGCACAACTGGCATGTAACAGTCATATCACATATATGCCTGAAAATGACCATCTTCAATAAGGTACAATCTGAGTATCCCGTTTTGATATTCAACACCAAATTTATTCTTGAATCCACCACAAGCAGCATTCTGGGGTGTACTCTTGAATAGAAAAAGAACAGGACTTACCATACACATGCAGTTGATGCAAGATCAGGGCAGAGGCTAAACATCTTGCAGTGCTCAACCCACTTCCTGACTGCCCATTATTTACCACAGATAACTTAGTTGTGTTATGGAATACTCCTCACTTGCCTGGTTGAATGCTACTTCAATAACTCAAGAAGCTTGTCAACGTCTGGGACAAAGCATCATTTTTGATTTTTAAACACTTCACCATCACCTTCATCTTCGATGTACAGTAGCAGCAAAGGCTATCATCTCCTGTGTAACATCCTTCTGGAAAGGGAGCTTGAGCAGTCCAGCAATTGGCGACGTATGTCCAACAACATGTTGACACCTCAGAATGCAGAATGTCTCATTGACGTTGGAAACAACAACCTGATTAGTGTTTGCTAGTGCTTTTTGCATCTACCAATGTGATCGGATCATTTGTTTTGGAAGGAGTGCGCAATAGTGGAAATGTTTCTTTCCGTAATTGGATTTATTTGTTCTTAGATTTTACCCTGTATGGACAGAGATAATATTTCGCAGAGGAAAAGATTGAAAGAATTGAAGAAGAGTGAGGCAAATTCAGCTTGATATAAAGATCCAAGATCCAACAGAGTCACTACATTCAGCCGGACATGAAGGCTGCATACTTATCTGATATATTTGCTGGAAAAGATTTTAAACGATAGTGTGAGTGTAAATCGCTAACACACACACACACACACTCACACACGGTACAGTCTGAGTCTTCCAGTGCACTGACTGCAGAAAATATTTCACAACATCCAATTAACATTCTTTAAAACATCTGCAGAGAAGCCATACCTATGTTGTGGTTAAGGGCAGGGATTCAACAGACCATTCAACTTGGAGATATGTAAGGAGATCAGCAACATGGAAATGACCGGATTGTGGGAAGGATTACAATCTGCTCAGAGCAGCGGTAAGCGCATCGACACAGATATTCTGAGGAGAGACTGTTGACTTGCTCCATGTGTGGAAAGGGATTTACTCTGTCGTCCAGCCTCGTGTAGCATCTGTGGATTTACACTCACAAGAGACCTGATTGTGGAGAAAAAAATCTTTATGATTTTCACACGTCTTAACTTCAGAAATTTGAATTCACCAACACGTTATTCACATGGGCGACAATTCTTTCAGCTGTACTATGAGTGGAAATGTATTCACTTGGGGATCCAGCCTAATGTCACACAAGCGTCTTCATCACTGGGAGAGAAGCTCCTCTGCTCCGTTCGGGCAGGGATAACCTTCACAGTCCACCCCAATGTGACCCAGTCGCATTGAAACTGGAGAGTGAACATCTGTCTGGTCTGTGCTTGAGACGGGATTTATTAAATCAGGAAAGCTTCAAACACACACGCTTGACCACACTGGATGGAGACTAAACGCGTCCACTGAGTGTTGGAAGCGATTCACTTAGTCATAGAACATAGAACATAGAAGAATACAGCGCAGTACAGTCCCTTTGGCCCTCGATGTTGCGCCGATCCAAGCCCACCTAACCTATACTAACCCACTATCCTCCATATACCTATCCAATGCCCGCTTAAATGCCCATAAAGAGGGAGAGTCCACCACTGCTACTGGCAGGGCATTCCATGAAGTTACGACTCGCTGAGTGAAGAACCTACCCCTAACTTCAGTCCTATATCTACCCCCCTTAATTTAAAGCTGTGCCCCCTTGTAATACCCGACTCCATACGCGGGAAAAGGTTCACACTGTCAACCCTATCTAACCCCCTAATCATCTTGTACACCTCAATCAAGTCACCCCAAACCTTCTTTTCTCTAATGAAAACAGCCCCAAGTGTCTCAGTCTTTCCTCATACGATCTTCCTTCCATACCAGGCAACATCCTGGTAAACCTCCTCTGCACCCGTTCCAGTGCCTCCACATCCTTCCACATCCCTCCACATCCAGATGAGCTGGAGCTCATCTGTACTCAGTGAGCTCCAGCATATTCACATGAGTGACAAACACTTACTTTCTTCTTGTGTGGAAGGGGGTCACTTGGATCTCCAATCTCAGCATATATGGGCTTGTTCACACCAGTGAGAGAAAATGTAAATGCTCTGACTGTGAGAAGAGCTTCAGGAGTAACAATGCTTTGATGAAACACCAGCAAACGCATTGTGAGGAGAGGCCGTTCATTTACACTGTGTGTAGCAAGGGATTCAATAATTCATCCGCACATGTTACACGGCTGTGAGGAAGTATTGGATTAGTTCAGTTGGCTGGGTTGTTGGTTTGAAAAGTAGTGTGATGCTAACAGCATGGGTCCAGTTCCCAATACCGGGTTAAGAATGCCAAGAGCAACTGTCCTTCTCACCCTCTTCACTTGCCTGAGATCTTGTAGCCCACTGATTAAATCACCACCAGTCACTTCCCTTTCTAATGAAGGGAGCAGCTCCTGTGGTCTGGAAAGTCGATGGTGGCACACGCATTCCAGTTGAGTAAAACGTGATTGTATCCTGCTTTTATTGCATCCAGAATTGATCTATGTTCATTCTGTCAACCGGCGTTTTCGTCATTGGATGTGAATAACCTCTTTAATTGAACTATATTCTAATTTTCAAGCATCAATCACATGAAATATACAGTTTTCCCCAATTCCTCTCCCATGAGAGGAGACTGGTGGATTTGCATTTACACTCTGCTCTTGTCGCCTTTTCTTCATTGTTCAACCTTGATATGAATTTATAAATTTGTTTTCAAACATTCAGATTACTGATTGTTTTTCACAGCGACAGAAGTCCTTGAGAAGTCTAGTTACTGGTTGAGAAGATGCAGCAGCTAAATTGTGTCGATGCACAGTGGGAAGTCAGACCCACAGTGAGAGCACGTGAATGGTTTCTCATCAGTGTTAAGACGTTGATGGGACTTCAGTTCATGGAAACTTATAAAACACTACGCATGCTCCAGACATTTAAACTTTTTCTTTTCACTTGTAACCCGTTGATGTACTAGCAGAATGGATGACTTAAATGCAACCTTTCCCAAAAATGGAACATGTAAATGGCCTCTCGCCAATGTGAATTCGCTGGTGTCTCAGCAAGTGTGTTAATTGAATGAATCCTTCTCCGCATTCAGAGCGGGGGAAGGGCCTTTTCTCCAGTGTGAACTCGCTTGTATTGCAGTAGGTTGCTGAAATCAATTAATTTCTTAGCTTACACAACAGACGAATGGTCTCTCCTCTGTGTGAAACTGCTGGTGTCTCAGCTGACTGCATGATCGAGTGAATTCTTTCCCACATTTAGTGCAGGTGAACGGTCTCTCTCCAGTGATTTGGCAGATGAAACCTAAGATCAGATAACGCCCTGACCACATTACCACTGTTAGAATATTTAAATGATTTCTCATCAGTGTGAACACATTGGTGGTACGTCAGTTCCGAAGGACTTATTTAAAAGCATTGCTCACACTCTGGAAAATTAAACAGTCTATGCTCAATGTGAAAGCATTGGTGTTGCAGCAGTCAGCTAACTGAGCAAATCGCTTCCCACAGTTGCTTTTCCTCAGTGTTGCTGGATTAATTTTCATGGCATTCGAATAATTGAATACTTTCCACAGTTGCCACATTTCCAAAGGTTCCCTCCAGCGTCCCTCCATTTATGTCTTGACAGTCCAGGTGATTGGCTGATGCCCCTCCCCTCCACCTCGCAGACAATACACGTGAATGGTTTCATGCGACTCTCAATGTTGGTTTCTTCTTTCGTTTTCAAAGTCCGATGAGTTCAGGCTACATTTAACTGAACAACTCCATCAGATACTGATGTGAAGCTTCGTTTCAGTTTCCCAATGCAAAACTTCATCTGTAATACTTCTGAAATTAAAACAGAAATAGCTTAGGAAGAGAGAACTTTTTTTAAAAAAAACACCAAAGCATTTAATTGTCATTCTTCTTTCAGATGTGGATATTCTAGACAGGATTAGCATTTATTGCTCATTCCTAATTTGACTGGGCAAGGTGATGATGTGCTACCTTCTGGAACCTTTGTTGTCCATGGGCTATCAGTAGACCAACATTATAAGGGATGGAAATCCAAAATTTTGACACAGTGACAGGGAAGGAATTGCAAAATATTTCCAGGTCAGGGTGGAAACTGGTTTGTCAGGTTTTCTGACGTACCTGCTGCCCTTTTCCTTTGAGACGGAAGTGGTTGTGAATGTGAAAGATACTGTTCAAGGAGCCTTAGTGAGCTTCTGCATTGTATCCTGTGGTTAGAACAACCTGCGTGTCTGAGTGTTTGGTGGAGGAGGAAGTCGATCTTTGTCGATATTGTGTCAGTCATGCTGTGCTGATCAATTTGGTTGCACTGTTCTGGGTGGTGTTGAAATTTGCATTATTGTTGGAACTGCACTGAGGAGCCCTGGAGGAGGTCCTGACCGAAATGTCTCTTGCTATTTGGATGCTGCCTTATCTGCTGTGCTTCTCCTGCGCCGTGTTTTCTCAATACTGCACTTATTCAGGCAAATACGGAGTATTCCATCATGTTTCTTACTTCTGTCTTGTAAAGGAATAAACGATAGATGGGGAATGAACCCAAAGAAGGAGAAGAACATTTGGACAAAGGAGTGGATAAGGATCTGCTCGGAGAGTGAAAATTGGTTAATGGAGACAGTTCGTGACTATTCATTGGTGCTGTGTAACGGCAGGCTATCTGATAGATAGTCTTCAGGGAATAAAGAATTGTATTATTTGCTGTAGTAAACCCAGACTCTGACCTGATATTGATTGCACAAAAGGCTGGTGCAATTGATTTCTCTTAGAGACTGGGACTTTTACGGAAATGGGAGAGGTCTTTTGGCACTTCGAACCAATGTCGGGCATCAAACGCCTATATACTCTCATCCCACTTTCCAGTACATGCTCTGTAGCTTTTTGTGCTGTGGTTCTTCAAGTGATCATCGATTTTTTTAAATTCCACCAGCTCCAGCGAAATGCCATTACCACAGGTATATTCCTCTCACCGCCCTTGTCTGCCTTCCGCATAGAACTTTCCCTCCTGGACACACTGGTGCATTCTGCCTTCATTCCAAACACCACCCCACATAGCACCGTGAAATCTGGCCCTGCAATTGCTGAAGATGTGAAACATGCGTCGTACAATATTATAATTATGAACAGGTGTAAGACCTACAGCCATTCGTGCCTGCTCCACCATTCAATGTGTTCATGGCTGATCATTTCGTGCGCTCAGATCCATTTACCCGTCCTTTCAGTCTATCTCGTATTTCCTTTATTGTTCAAAAGTAAGTTCTTAGCCTTAAAAAGGTTGACTGAAGTGGTGTAAATACTTCGCTGGGAACAATTCCAACTTTGAAAATGAGGACCGCAGATGTTCGCAATTCGACCTAAGAGCACTGGGCTGCAAAACGCGCAGTCTGTCAGACATCATCCAATGAGCAGAAAAAAATGTCATTTTGGGCAAAAGCCCTACATCAGTTATCAAGGACTCCAAAGAGCAACAATTCTTTGGTTAAAAATGTTCCTTCTCAATTCAGTGCTGAATCTGCTCCCTCTAATCTTGAGGCTATGCCCTGTTGTCCAATTTTCACCCGTTAGTAGAAACATCCTTTCCACTTTTATCTTACCTATTCCCTTCAAAATTGTGCATATCTCTATAAGATCTCTCCTCATTCTTCTGAATTGCAATGAACATAATCCCGATTTACTCAGTCTCTCCCATAACCCGACCCCCTCAACTCCGGCATTATCCCAGTGAACATCTTCTGTGCTCCTTCCAATGTGAGTCCATTCCTTCTCCAGTAAGGAGACCAAACCTGCTCACAGTAATCTAATTATGTCGCCACCCGCACCCTGTACAGCTGCAACATAACCTCTCTTCTTATAAACTCAACCTCTTTAGTAAGGAAAGACAACATTCCATTTGCCTACCTAATTACACGCGATACCTGCAGACTATCCCTTTGCGATTCATGTACAAGCACAACCAGGGCCCTCTGCACAGCAGAACCCTTCAATATTTCAATAGACAAGTAATAACCCCTTTTTCTCTAACTTCTACCAAAATTGATGACATCACATTTCTTCTGCTAGACTTGTGCCCACTCAGTCAATGTATCTATATTCCTCTAAAACGTTTCACAGTCCTCTGCGCACCGTCCTCTGTCATTCATCGCCGTGTCATGTGTAAATTTGGACGTGCTACACGTTGTCCCCAACTCCAAATTGTCAATATAAATTGTAAATAATTGCAGTCCCAAAACCCATCACTGAGGCACACACGACTCACTGATTTCCAGCCAGAATAGTACTCATTTATCACCACAGTTTGCTTCCTGTTAGTTAACCAAGCCTCTAAACATGCTTGTACTCGACCACGAACACCATGCATCCTTACCTTATGCATCAGCCTCTTGTGCGGCACATTGTCGATGTTTTGTTTTGGAAATATAGGTACACCACATCTTCTGAGTACCCATTGCCCACCATACTTGACATGTCTTCAAAGAATACCAAAAGATTTTTCAAGCATAACCTGTCCTTCATGAATCCATGCTGTGTCTGTTCAATCTAACTGGTCGAGAACCCCCTGTCTTATCCGCCTACCTACTTTCAAATAGTGACGCCACATTTACGGCATTCCAATCAGCTCGAATTTCCCCAGAGTCCAGCGAATTTGAAAAATAACTGCCAGTGCACCTGTTATTTCCACGGTCAACTCTTTTAGCAACCTGGAATACCTTCCATCAGGGCCACGAGACATTCTATCCTTCGCTGCATTACTTTTCCCAACAATTGCTTTTCCCTAAGAAAGATTGCTTCCAGGTCCTCACCGACCTCCGATTATTTATCAATTAGTGGCATGTATTAGTGTCTTCCACTGTGATGAACGATAAAAAAAACCTGTTCAATTCCTCAGCCATTTCATCACATCCCATAACTAAATGGCTAAAGGACCAACGTTTACTTTCACCACTCTTTTTCAGTTTATTTTTGTAAAATCTTCTGCTAAACGTCTTTATATTCTGTGCTAGACTTTTTCTCATGTTCTTTCTTATGGTTCTTTACAGCACTTTTTGTGGCTTACCTTTGACATTGAAAACTTTCCAAATCTTCCAGTTTCGTGGTAATTTTGACCATTTTGTATGCCTTCTCCTTCAATGTGATAGTCTGTCTTATTTCTTGAGACGCACATGGCAGATTACCCCTTTTCTTACAGTCATCCGTTTCACTGGAATATTATTTTGCTGAGTACTTTGAAAAATTTGGTGGAAAGTTCTGCTCATCAGGTGTACTACCTTAAAATTTTTGTTTTCATTCTATTTTAGCCAGGGCATCCCCGTTCTATTGTCGAGCCCCTTGTACATGCACAGTAATCTGGCATTGGATTGTACCTTCACACTCCAACTGCATTCTAAATTCAACCATACTGTGATCACTCCTTCCAAGAGGATCCTTAACGATGAGGTAATTAATTGTTCGTGTCTCACTACTGAGGGCCAGATGGACAATAGCTTGAGTTCTCGTCGTTTCTTTGACATACTGTTCAAGAAATCCATCACGATTAAATCCAACAAAGCCCTCCTCAAGGCAACACTGACTGAGCTAGTTCAACCAAGCTACATGTCGATTAAAATCCCCAATGATACTAGCCGGCCCATTTTCATAGGCATTACTTATTTCTTTGTTTATTGACCTTCCCAATGTAATCGTTTATTTGGTGGTCTACAGACTACGCCTACCAGTCTACGTTTCTTCTTAGAATTTCTAATTTCCAACAAAATGGAATCAAATTCATTCTCGACCGAATCCATACCATCTCACAGAACCGCTTTGAAGTCGTCCTTGAATATCAGACTCCACTGATTGTCCTTCCGAATAGTCTGAAAGCCCTGGATATTTAACTCCCAGTCATGACCATCTTTTAACCATGTCTCCGTAATGGCTACTAAAGCATATTCATTCGTGATGATTTGTGCCTTTACATCTTCAACCTTGTACCAATTGCTGCGATCATTTTGGTAAGCTGCCTTCATGATAGCTTTCTTACCCTCATGATTACCAACGTCTCTCATAATAACTCCTGAATAATCCTTCCTTTTTGCATCTTGTTTCTGCTTACCTGTCCTCTTACGTCCTCCCTCCTCAGTATTCAAGTGCCCAACCACACCTTCAAGGTGATGCTCGATTTTGGACGCTAATATTGAGGCTGTGCAGACTTGCACTCGTTTTATTTGTCATTGGAAATTTCCTTTCTGAACAGATGTTATTTTTTCCCTTCATAATGTGATGCGTTTCTTTCGGAATTCCAGTCAAGATAATCTGAGTTCACTTCATCTCTTCTCAAAGGCCAATCCCCTCAACTCCGGAACCAACTTAGGGAACCTCCTCTGCACAACCGTCGAGTGCCACTACGTCCTTCCTCAACTAAAGAGACCAGACCTCCACCCAATGTGCCAGGTGTGGCCTGAACAGCACCCTGTACAGCTGCAGCATAACCTGCCTGCATTTAATGTGATGGAAGATCCAGAAAATCTCCATGAAATGCGAAGTCGTAAATGAAGAGGAAAATTATTAATATCAGTAACAACGTAGCACTTTAAAAAGGAGCTGCATCGGGCATTGATCGGTCTGATGGGCCAGATATACTTAGCACCATAGAGTCATATAACACAAACGCAGGTCCTTTGGCCCCAACTGGTCGATGCTGAGCGAAATGTTCATCCATGTTCACCAGGTTTGCCTGCATTTGGGCCATATCCTTCAAAACGTTTTCTATCTCTTATTTGTCCAAATGTATTTTAATTGTTATTTAATATACCCACATCGATTGCAACCGCTAGAAGTTCATTCGGTATGCGTATCATGGTCTGTGTGAAAACCTTGCATCTCAGGATCCCTTTTATTCTTTTCCCTCTGATCTGAAATTGCCACCCTCAAGTCCTCGATTCCACAACCCTGGGAAGAGGTGAGTGAAGTCACCTTATCCACATCTCTCATAATTTTATACATTGGTGTAAGATTTCCACCTCGCTCTTCTACACTGTCAAGAGCTTTTCCTATCGCTCCCTACGATGCACACCATTGGTTTCTGTCAACAAGGGCGGCAATAGCAACATCGTGTACAACTGCAATATAACTTTCCAGTTTAATACTCAATGCCCTGGATGAGGAGGACCAGCCTGCCAAAAGCCTTTTTTCACTCCCCTGTGCAGTCGTGATTCCCCTTTCAGAGAACCGTTCAATCTTACACCAAAGTCCCTCTGTTCTACTTCAGTCCTTCAGGTGCTACATTCACCAGGAAATTCCTGCCTTCATTTGACTTTCCAAAACACAGCGCTTCACGCTTCGCTAAGCTCAACTTCTTTGCCCTTTTTCTTGGCCAACTTCTGCAGGTGGTCAAGTTCTCATTGCATTTTCTGATAAACTTTCTCACTAGCCACAGTGCCACCTATTTTAATGTCATCTCCAGAAGTATGAATCATGTCTTGTGCTGTTGCACTGAAATTATTGATTCAGATAAGCAACAGCAATGGACACAGATGCCCCGAGCGACACCAGCATTCGCAGGTTTCCAGTCCAACAAGCATATACTCTGCTTCCGACCATCAAGGCAATTGTGTATCTAATTTGCCACTCCCTCAGGATTCCAGAGCAACTTACCATGTAAACCTTCTCTTGGGCCTCACTGAAATTCATGTATAGTGCGCGTGCCCTCATCAAGCTTCCTGGTCATTTCATGAAAGAACTCAAACAAAGTTGTGAGGCATGATTTTACACGCACAAAACCATGCTGATTACTCCGAATCAAACCCTTTCTTTCGAAATGTATCTACATCCTATCCTTAAGAATCTTCTCAAGTAACCTGTGTCGGACAGATGTTAGGCTCACTAACCCAAGGTCCCCAGGCTTTTCTTCGCAGCTTATCTTGAACTTTATTCCCAGAATTTCGGAAAAAGCAGCAATTAACATTTTGATAACATTGGTGATCAATACGCAATTTCCCAATGCACTCTTCAAGGCCGGAAGTTATTTTGAGAACAGGAATGTTGCTCTCGCAACCCGAACTGTCAATCAAGGCAGAAGAGAAGTTTTGGCAAAGTACAGATCAGTGAAACTTGTCATCGTCTGGGGGGAGGCTGCTGGAAGCTTGTCTAAACGGATAAATGTTTGATTTTTAGGAATTAACAGCAAAATTGGAGGGCATGATAATTGAATTATGAGATGGAAATCAGAACCACCATATCTTTCGTAGCTGTTTGAAGGTATTTCTTATAGCCAGATGTAAATGAAACTGGAAAGGCAGGAGGCTGGAACAACACAGCAAGCCAGGCTGCCTGAGGAGGCGAGGAAAACGATGTTTCATGTGGAATCCAATCTCAGGTGTGGGGGTGGGTTTAGTTGGGAACTCCAGATGCAGGGAGAGTCGGAGCATCGTGGGGAAGCGCAGATAGATGGAGGGTACAACCTTGTTGGTCATGGGGAGGAATGAATCCGTTTGGTAGCAAGGAGCGCTGGAAGGCGTTGGGAGCGGCTGACAAGATATTTTGGGGAAAGGGGAGGGAGATTAATTGAAATTGGAGAACTCAATATTGTGTCCTACGGGCTGTAGAGTGCCCCGGCGGAAGATGAGGCATAGTTTTTCTAATAATTGAGAAGCAGTAAATGTGGGGCAGTTGAATAATCAGATGGATTTTTCAGGAACTCACATAGTGAGTTAGTGAATAAAATTAAAACGAAGGTTATTCAGAAGATCATACATGAATAGGAAAGTAAAATTAAGTTTTCCCTACATTTGAACGGAATTGGAATGTGGAGTGCATGGAGATTTGGTGAGAATGTACCTGGTATACTGCGGACAGTTGAGATGTCCTAACCTGAGAAAAAAAGTATCACGACCAAAGAAAGAGTGTGATGGGAAGT
This sequence comes from Chiloscyllium plagiosum, assembly GCF_037043375.1. Lineage (NCBI taxonomy): Eukaryota > Metazoa > Chordata > Chondrichthyes > Orectolobiformes > Hemiscylliidae > Chiloscyllium > Chiloscyllium plagiosum. The sequence goes on from NW_028270177.1 coordinate 69,897,096, forward strand.
TTCCAGATTAATCTCTCATGAAGGCAACATTTTCTGATGAAGAAACTCGATCTGTGATCTGTAGTGTTTCAAAGTATGACTGAAAGCGCCCATTTATTAAAGTTATAAACTTATTTCAAAGTATAGCAATGAAATCGAGAAAATACACATGGAGGAGACAGCCCAACGAGGGGCAAGGACAAGCGCAGCAATCAGGTTAAGGCATAATCCTAAAATTTTCTACATGTGCGTCGAGCTGAACATGAAAACCAGGGAACAGTGAGGGCAACATATTGAAGTGGCAGTTATCCTGTGAAGCTGAAGAACATTGATCAATTGTTACATGGATGCTTCACATTTTCTTTCTTCGTTGCATTGATTATTCAGTGGTAGAATTCTCGCCTGACATGTGCGATGCCCAGTTTCTTTTCCAGGTATTGCTTGCTTCAATCTTTTGGGCAGCACACGGCTCAGAGGTTAGCACAACTGTCTCACAGCACCAGTGACTGGGAATTGAGTCCAGCCTCAGGCGACTTTGTGTGCGGAGTTTGCACATTCCCTCTGAGTGATTTCCTATGGAAGCTCTGGTTTCCCTGCACATGCTGGTTCGGTGAATTGACCATCCTAAATTGCCCATTGTGTTCACGGAGTTGTACAATAGCTCTTTAGTCAATGGAAATGAAGCACAGTAGTGATGCTGTGTGGGTTGATGTGGATTTGTTGGGCCGAATGGCCTGTTTCATCACTATTGGGGTTCTTTGCTTCTATGAATGAGGATGCCGATATAGAATAACAGAAGATGGTCTGTTAATAGCTTGAGCAGAATGATAGAAGATGCGGGCACGAATTGATTGCTTGGACGAACATAAAATTGGACAATCTCCAAGCGCACTTGAGTTATATTTCAATAGGAGAAAGTGAGGTCTGCAGATGCTGGAGATCAAAGTTGAAACTTTATTGCTGGAACAGCACAGCAGGTCAGGCAGCATCCAGGGAACAGGAGATTCGACGTTTCGGGCACAGGCCCTTCTTCAGGAATGAGCAGAGAGTGTTCAGCAGGAGAAGATAAAAGGTAGGGAGGAGGGACTTGGAGGAGGGGAGTTGGAAATGTGATAGGTGGAAAGAGGTCAAGGTGAGGGTGATAGGTCGGAGTAAGGTGGAGGCGGAGAGGTCAAGAAGAAGACTGCAGGTCAGGAAGGCGGTGCCGGGCTGGAAGGATCCGGCTGAGACAAGGTGGGGGGAGGGGTGATGAAGAAACTGGTGAAGTCCAAGTTCATCCCCTGCGGTTGGAGGGTTCCCAGTCGGAAGATAAGACGCTCCTCCTCCGACCGTCGGGTTGTTGTGGTTTGGCGGTGGATGAGTCCAATGACCTGCATATCCTCGGTGGAGTGGGAGGGGGAGTTGAAATGCTGTGCCACAGGTTGGTTGGGTTGGTTCGTCCGGGTGGCCCAGAGGTGCTCCCTGAATCGCTCCGCAAGTAGGTGGCCTGTCTCCCCAATATAGAGGAGGCCACACCGGCTGCAGCGGATGCAGTAGATGATGTGGGTGGAGGTGCAGGTGAATCTGTGGCGGATATGGAAGTTTCCCTTGGGGCCTTGGAGAGAAGTGAGGGGGGAGGTGTGGGCGCAAGTGTTGCACCTCCTGCGGTTGCAAGGGAAGGTGCCGGGAGTGGTGGTTGGGTCGGTGGGGGGTGTGGATCTGACAAGGGAGTCGCGGAGGGAGTGGTCTCTACGGAAAGCTGATAGGGGAGGGGAGGGAAATATATCCTTGGTGCTGGGGTCTGTTTGGAGGTGGCGGAAGTGACGGCGGATGATGCGCTGTACATGGAGATTGGTGGGGTGGTAGGTGAGGACCAGTGGGGTTCTGTCCTGGTGGCGGTTGGAGGGGCGGGGCTCAAGGGCGGAGGAGCGGGAAGTGGAGGAGATGCGGTGGAGGGCACCGTCGACCACGTCGGGGGGGAAATTGCGGTCCTTGAAGAAGGAGGCCATCTGTGTTGTACGTATTTTGAACTGGTCCTCCTGGGAGCAGATGCGGCGGAGACGAAGGAATTGGGAGAATGGGATGGCGTTTTTACAGGGGGCAGGATGGGAGGAGGTGTAGTCCAGGTAGCTGTGGGAGTCGGTAGGTTTGTAGTAGATGTCCGTGTTGATTCGGTCGCCTGAGATAGAAACAGAAAGGTCTAGGAAGGGGAGGGAGGAGTCCGAGACTGTCCAGGTGAATTTGAGGTCGGGGTGGAAGGTGTTGGTGTAGTGGATGAACTGTTCAACCTCCTCGTGGGAGCACGAGGTAGCGCCGATACAGTCATCAATGTAGCGAAGAAAAAGATGGGGGGTGGGGCCAGTGTAGTTGCGGAAGATGGATTGTTCCACATACCCTACGAAGAGGCAGGCATAGCTGGGGCCCATGCGGGTGCCCATGGCTACTCCTTTTGTTTGGAGAAAGTGGGAGGATTGGAAAGAAAAGTTGTTCAGGGTGAGGACCAGTTCGGTCAGTCGAAGGAGGGTGTCGGTGGAAGGGTACTGGGTGGTACGGCGGGAAAGGAAGAAGCGGAGTGCTTTGAGTCCTTCGTGATGGGGGATGGAGGTGTACAGGGACTGGATGTCCATGGTGAAGATGAGGCGTTGGGGGCTGGGGAAGCGGAAATCCTGGAGGAGGTGGAGGGCGTGGGTGGTGTCACGAACGTAGGTGGGGAGTTCTTGGACTAATGGGGACAGGACCGTGTCGAGGTATGCCGAGATGAGTTCGGTTGGGCAGGAGCAGGCTGAGACGATGGGTCGTCCGGGGCAGTCAGGTTTGTGGATTTTGGGCAGGAGGTAGAAACGGGCGGTTCGGGGTTGTGGGACTATGAGGTTGGAGGCGGTGGATGGGAGGTCCCCTGAGGTGATGAGGTTATGGACGGTCTGGGAGATGATGGTTTGGTGGTGGGGGGTGGGGTCATGGTCAAGGGGACGGTAGGAGGAGGTATCTGCGAGCTGGCGTTTGGCCTCAGCGGTGTAAAGGTCAGTGCGCCAAACTACTACTGCGCCTCCCTTGTCAGCTGGTTTGATGGTGAGGTTGGGGTTGGAACGGAGGGAGTGGAGGTTGGGGTTGGAACGGAGGGAGTGGAGGGCCCCAGCTATGCCTGCCTCTTCGTAGGGTATGTGGAACAATCCATCTTCCGCAACTACACTGGCCCCACCCCCCATCTTTTTCTTCGCTACATTGATGACTGTATCGGCGCTACCTCATGCTCCCACGAGGAGGTTGAACAGTTCATCCACTACACCAACACCTTCCACCCCGACCTCAAATTCACCTGGACAGTCTCGGACTCCTCCCTCCCCTTCCTAGACCTTTCTGTTTCTATCTCAGGCGACCGAATCAACACGGACATCTACTACAAACCTACCGACTCCCACAGCTACCTGGACTACACCTCCTCCCATCCTGCCCCCTGTAAAAACGCCATCCCATTCTCCCAATTCCTTCGTCTCCGCCGCATCTGCTCCCAGGAGGACCAGTTCAAAATACGTACAACACAGATGGCCTCCTTCTTCAAGGACCGCAATTTCCCCCCCGACGTGGTCGACGGTGCCCTCCACCGCATCTCCTCCACTTCCCGCTCCTCCGCCCTTGAGCCCCGCCCCTCCAACCGCCACCAGGACAGAACCCCACTGGTCCTCACCTACCACCCCACCAATCTCCATGTACAGCGCATCATCCGCCGTCACTTCCGCCACCTCCAAACAGACCCCAGCACCAAGGATATATTTCCCTCCCCTCCCCTATCAGCTTTCCGTAGAGACCACTCCCTCCGCGACTCCCTTGTCAGATCCACACCCCCCACCGACCCAACCACCACTCCCGGCACCTTCCCTTGCAACCGCAGGAGGTGCAACACTTGCGCCCACACCTCCCCCCTCACTTCTCTCCAAGGCCCCAAGGGAAACTTCCATATCCGCCACAGATTCACCTGCACCTCCACCCACATCATCTACTGCATCCGCTGCAGCCGGTGTGGCCTCCTCTATATTGGGGAGACAGGCCGCCTACTTGCGGAGCGATTCAGGGAGCACCTCTGGGCCACCCGGACGAACCAACCCAACCAACCTGTGGCACAGCATTTCAACTCCCCCTCCCACTCCACCGAGGATATGCAGGTCATTGGACTCATCCACCGCCAAACCACAACAACCCGACGGTCGGAGGAGGAGCGTCTTATCTTCCGACTGGGAACCCTCCAACCGCAGGGGATGAACTTGGACTTCACCAGTTTCTTCATCCCCCCTCCCCCCACCTTGTCTCAGCCGGATCCTTCCAGCCCGGCACCGCCTTCCTGACCTGCAGTCTTCTTCTTGACCTCTCCGCCTCCACCTTACTCCGACCTATCACCCTCACCTTGACCTCTTTCCACCTATCACATTTCCAACTCCCCTCCTCCAAGTCCCTCCTCCCTACCTTTTATCTTCTCCTGCTGAACACTCTCTGCTCATTCCTGAAGAAGGGCCTGTGCCCGAAACGTCGAATCTCCTGTTCCCTGGATGCTGCCTGACCTGCTGTGCTGTTCCAGCAATAAAGTTTCAACTTATATTTCAATAGTGATGGGGAGTCAAAGTAGGAAAGGCCCTGACCCAAATTTTATTTTCTTGGAATATGGCTATATGGGAGGTGCTACAGAACTGGAGGCTAGCTCATGTGGTTCCATTTTACAGGAAGGATGGTGCATACAAACTCTGAAAATAGAGACGATAGTATCAGAGCAGTTGTATGGAAACTGATAGCAAAAATAAGACGCATAAATGTATCGTTGAATAAATGTGTTGCATTGTGCCCACTCTGTCCATGATTCTAGTGATGTTATGTACATAAAATATGCCCCATCAGCCTTCTCATCTCCAAAGCAAACGATTCCGAGCAATCCTATGTCTCTTAATTACTAATATGCTGCTTTTCAAAGATCATCATGATGTATTTCCATTGCACATTCTTCAGCGCGATTCCCTCCCTCTTGTAATGTGGCGTCCATATTGGCCTAACCAAAGACTTATAGAGTTCTTACAATCTTTGCCTCGACTCATAAACGTATGTCTATGTCTCTGGTCCCCTGCAGTAGTACACTGGAAAAGTGCAGCAGGTCAGGCAGCATCCAAGAAGCAGGAGAATCGACGTTTTGGGCATAAGCCCTTCTTCAGGAATGAGGAGGGCGTGCCAAACAGGTTAAGATAAACGGTAGGGAGGAGGGACGTGGTGGAGGGGAGTTGGAAATGCGATCGGTGGAAGGAGGTTAAGGTGAGGGTGATAGGCCGGAGAGAGGGTGGGGGTGGAGTGGTCAGGAAGAAGATTGCAGGTCAAGAAGATGGTGGTGAGTCCGAGGGTTGGGACGAAGATAAGGTGGAGGGAGGGGAAATGAGGAAGTTGGAGAAATCTGCATTCATCCCTTGTGGTTGGAGGGTACCTAGGGGGAAGATGAGGCGCTCTTCCTCCAGGCGTCGTGTTGCCATGGTCTGGCAGTTCGGTTGCTTGGTGCGGGTGTCCCAGAGGTGTTCTCTGAAAACGTTCTGCAAGTTGGCAGCCTGTCTCCTTAATGTAGAGGAGGCCACATCGGGTGCAGCGGATGCAGTAAAGGATGTGTGTGGAGGTGCAGGTGAATTTGTGACGGATATGGAAGGATCCCTTGGGGCCTTGGAGGGAAGTGCGGGGGGAGGTGTGGGGGCAGGTTTTGCATTTGTTGCGGTTGCAGGGGAGGTGCCGGGAGTGGAGGTTGTGTTGGTGGGGGGTGTGGACCTGACCCGGGAGTCACGGAGGGAGTGGTCTGTCCGGAAGGCTGATAGTGGAGGGGAGGGAAATATATCCTTGGTGGTGGGATCTGTTTGGAGGTGGCAGAAATGACGAAGGATGATACAATGTATCTGGACGGATATGGAAGGATCCCTTGGGGCACATCATCCTCCACACACATCATTTACTGCATCCACTGCAACCGATTGGCCTCCTCTACATTGGGGAGACAGGACGCCCACATGCGGAACGTTTCAGAGAACATCTCTGGGGCACCCGCACCAACCAACCCAACCGTCCCTTGGCAGAACATTTTAACACTCCCTCCCACTCCGCCAAGGACATGCAGATCCTTGGCTTCTTCCATCACCAGACCATGGCACACGACACCTGGAGAAAGAGCGCCTCATCTTCCACCTCGGAAACCTCCAACCACAAGGGAGGAATGCAGATTTCTCCAGCGTCCTCATTTCCCCTCCCCCCATTTTATGTCAGTCCCAACCCTCGGACTCAGTACCGCCTTCTTGACCTGAAATCTTCTTCCCGACCTCTCCATCCCACCCCCTCTCCGGCCTATCACCCTCAACTTAACCACCTTCCACCTATCGCATTCCCAACGCCCCACCACAAAGTTGCTCCTGCCGACCTTTTATCTTAGCCTGCTTGGCACACTTTCCTCATTCATGAAGAAGGGTCTATATCCGAAACGTCGAATCTCCTGCTCCTTGGATGCTGCCTGATCTGCTGCCCTTTTCCAGCAGCACATGTTTGAGCTCTGATCTCCACCATCTGCAGTCCTCACTTTCTCCTACAGTAGTATCCTGTCCCATCGCATTCAGGGGTCTTTGGAGAAGCACTCTCTTAGCTTTTGAGTGTGCTGCCATTCATTAAGTTCTCAATTGTATGGTTTCTTCTTCTAAAGTGCAATACCTCATATTTATTAGAGTTAAATTCCATCTGCCATTCATCTGCTCATCTGACCATTCTACCAATATTTCATGTAACAGAAAATCTTCCTTCTCACTGCCAACCTCGCACAGTTTCTGTGTCAACCACAACGTTATTTATCAAAATCGCCTCACCCAGCCCACATTCACTCATACACGAGTCAGTGAAAACAATAATACCGGAGAAGAATGACAGTTGGGAAGATACATGATGTGTTGTAATGTTGCCTTACTGCAACTGTACAGGGCCTTGTGGAGACATCATCGTGAACATTGAGCAGCATTTTGTGCAGTTTTGGTCTCTTTATCTCATAAATGATAAACCTGACATTGAATGAGTGCAGTGAACGATGATAAGACTGATCTCCCGTCTGATATGCTTGTTGTGAGGGCAGTACTTCCTTCAGCTGGGTCTGTATCACATTGAGTTTAGGAAAATAAGTGGACATCTCATTGAAATACATAAGACTCGGGCAGAGTGGCAGATTGGAAGCAGGCATGATCAGACTGGTACACCTAAAACAATGGGCCACAGTATTAACGACAGGGAGGCTACTGTGCATTGAGATATTACTTCTGTTTCCGCTCTGAGACTGGTGAACGTGGGCAACCATGTGCCACTTCAGGATATGGAGACGAAAATGTAGAATAATATCAAGAGTTTCTGCATGGTCGGAGAGCAGGAGTATGGTGCAGAGTTAATAGGATCAGCCATCATTATATGGACAGTGAGAACAAAATAATGGACCAAAGGTTTAAGTGTTGTTCCTATTCTGTATTTCCTTGATTGTTAGTCACATGAAGATATGTGAACATTGTGTGGAAAAAAAGGTGCATTGAAGCGATATTCGATCATGAAACAATAATGCGTGGGTGGAAGAGGGGGAAGCATCGATAGATTTATGAGCCAACTTTGACACTTTTTTTCTAGCCGTGGGAAAGCTGTGTAAATGTTGTTATAAACTCTCGGATTTTGGAAAAGAGCTCTCTGTAGTTCGATAGAACTACAGCTCATGGTCTTTTTTCTAATACTTAGGCTGGTACAGAGTTTAATCTGGTTTTACTGTTTAAAGATTTGGTGTTGTTTGATGCAATTGACTGTCTTACTTGGCCGTTTCAGAGACCAGTGAAGGGTCTATCACATATCTGTGTTTCTGGAGTCACTTTTCGGTCAGACCTGGAAAGCTGGGCAGATTTGCTTCCTGAAAGGGCATTGCTCAAGCAAAGAGGAGGCGATAGCCTAGTTGTAGTACCGCTAGATTTTTATATATGGAGATAAAGGCAATATTACGGGGCCGCAGGTTCGATACTCACCAACATAGATGATTGAGTCTGAATTTAATTTTTAAAAATCTGAAGACCACCAAATCATTGCAGACTGTAGGGAATCACGCATCTGGGTAACTGTTGTAAATATTTGTTTAACACTCAATGGCCATATTAAAAGGCCCAGCAAGTCATTCAGTTATTTCAATCGTGACAAAGTCTCAAAGTAATGAAACCAGACGGATCACGGGGCATCGATCTTGGCACTGCGAAAGAATGGTTGGACGTGTCCTGTGGACCCGACGAAGTCTTCTGCACAAACTGAAGAAAGAGCTGCCTCACGGACAATTCAAGTATCAACAGAAATGTTACAATCACGCAATCATACCTGACAGAAAATATATTCACAGACAGCAAGGTCAACAAACCTGGACATTTCCTGTCTGAACAGCAGAGTTGGCGACACAGTAATATGCTGTCGGGAGGGAAGTGTTTGGGGAATTTTCAATATTGATGCTTGAACTCATGAGCTGTTATGGATTCAGGTTAAACATGAGAAAGGATAGATCGAACTGATTACAAAATTGTGTCCTCGTTCAACGAAAGAATCAGTACTTGTTCATGTTAAGAAACAGTAAGCAATGTTTACAAAATTGTAAGCAATGGCACCCGGTTTAGATGTGGGGAACGCTTCCACTGTTTTGGAAAACCGATCAACTATTACCAGAGAATATATTTTCCCTTCCCTCGGCGTTAGTTCAATGAAATTCATCTGTAAATGTTGAAAAGGTTTTTGGGGAATGGGTATGCGTCTGACTCATCTGTATTCCCCTCCCCACATTATTAGTAACACTACCTTCACAAGATTTCTGGTAGTAATGAGTAAATCCCTTACTGTATCAGTGTGCTGAAATACTGTCATACATCCCCCCTTTTGACACATTCTCCTCACCGTGTGTCAGCTTGGCATAGAATGGAAATAATGATGTTGGTAGTCAGGGTTTAATCATTGGGGCTACACCATCCGCCTTCCCTGACACTGCATCCTGCTTTCGCCCACTCATGCTTTTCTTCCTGTGTGGCCTGTAACTGTAACTCCCGTACGTCTGCGGTTGTGGTGCGATTCTTTTCATACACGTGGCAATCTGCTCACTTATTGGTTGCTGGGTTGCTGTTTTTGCTGCTGAGTCGGCCCTTGCATCGTCTTGAGAAATAAAATCATTTTTTTTAATGTGGGCTTCACACAAGTGATTGATTTAGGCAACAGGACCGCCTCCAGGAGGTCAGAAATCAGGCCACAGTGTGTGATGGGCTTTCCAGTGGAGGTCAAGTAGTCCCTGCGTTTTCACAGCTTTCTGAAATTATGAACAACCTCGAATGCATATCTGCTATCGGTGTAAATCTTCACTGTCTTTCCCTCAGCCAATTGTTAGGCCTCAGTCAAGGCAATCAGCTCCACTGCTTGCGCTGACAGATGAGAAGGTAATAATCCCGCTTTGACTATATCGTCGGTAGTCACTACAGCATACCCAACACTTTTCTGGGCCGCCTCCTTGCTCCTGAATGCTGACTCGTCCGCAAAAAAAACTCCATATCTGGATTCTTAAGTGGTAAATGCTACAATTCTAGTCTGGGGCTGCAAATTTCATTAGTTACAGCGACACAATCATGTGGGTCCCGGTCTCCTTCTGTGGGGAGACGGCTGGCAGGATTAAGGACGTTACATCGCTTTATTGTAATGTTAGGCATCTCCAAGAGCCCAGGAGTATATCTGAGCTAACATGCTGCTGCCATGTTTACGGTCCTTTGTTCAGAAAGCAGCAAGGATAATGCATATGGGACCAGAAGGGTTAATTCATCGTAGCCAGCTATATCCCAGGACGCTACAACAGCTTTTTCAGCTGCAGCCACGGCGCGCAGGCATTTAGGCAATCCTGCCGCTACGGGATCTAGTTCAACTGAAAAATTAGCTACCGGCCTCTACCTTCCCCCATGATCCTGCAACAGCACAGATATCATGCAGCCACACTTACTATCCACCGTTTGTACAGAAGGCTTGTTTGGATTCGGAATTCTCAGCATAGGTGTAGTTTTGAGCGGCCTTTTTAATTCACCAAAGGCACTCTCGGCCTCTGGGGTCAACAGCAATGGACTCTGGTTCTGCAATCCTTAGCCACGGGCTATGTCACTTAGGGGCACTTCAAGGTTTGCGTAATGTGGGATAAACGTACAACAGTAGGAGCACATGCCTAAAACGGTTAGTAACCGTTTCTAAGTGTGAGGCTTTGGAATTTTCTGGATTGCTTGAACTCTGTCTTGACCAATGGCCTTGCCATGTTCATATATTAATTGACCTAAGAACTTTACCTGTTGTTGCACAAATTCTGGCTTTGCGAGACTGGTTTTGTGCACTTTCCTTGCTATATGGCAGATCAACGCAAGGGCATCCTTCTCACATTGTTCCTTTGATGGTACCGCTATGAAGCAATCATCTACATACTGCAAAAACACTGATCACGGAGTTCGAGCAAAAATCTCCAGACTCCTGCGTAGAGCCTCATTATATAAGGTGGGGGACTCAGAGTAAACTTGACAAAGTTGTGTAAAGGTCAGTGACTTCCATTTGAATGAAAAAGCGAACCAGAATTGACTATCTGGGTGCACAGGTACACTAAAGAAGGCATGTGCTAAATCCACAACAGAGAACCGTTTATAGTCTGGCGGAATTTGAGCCAATACAGTATAGGTGTTGGGAACATTTCAGGCGTGCGGGACAACAGCGCTATTGACTGCCTGCAGGTCTTGAACCAACCTCCATTCCCAGGTTCACTGGGAATGTATGCCTTTTTGACCGGAAAAATGGGGGTTCTCACCGGTGAGTTTTCAGAGGGGATTATCACTCTAGCCTTTAGGAGGGATTCCAAGACTGGAGTAATTCCATCTATGACTTCTGGTTTTAATGGATATTCGGCTCAGTCGGCACCATTTTTAATCTTGGGTCTGAGACTTCTATCTTAGGGTAACGCCAAGCTATCCCACTCGGCTTTTCAGGGTTAGTGGGGGTTACCAGGACTGTCCTATCTGCCTGAGTTAGCCAATTTTGTTTCTTCTTATGTGTCCGCATATCTGCATTGGACCAGACACCCACATCGTCCCTGAAGACCCAACCTTTCGTTCTTTGTGCCTTTAGCACCCATGGTCCCAAATCCTGCCACCTGCCACCAGACGCCTTCGCCAGTGACATATGAGGAGTGGAGACTTCCACATCAAAAATATAGGGTCTGCTTGCTGTTACAGATACCTTAGATAAGTTCACACTGGTTGTACATCTGTGAACAATCCAATAAAAATCGCACAACAACAACTGATCTGGTTTAACCATTCTCCTGAACCAATCCTTCTGATATAGTTCGTCTTGGCGATCACGTTGTATGTGTGCTGTGCAGAGCAGCGTATATCCAGCAAGAAAACCGGCGTTGATAGGATTAACATGGTTGCTTGCTTCCAATGTGAGTGAATCGCTCACTGAACGTATCACCCCCCTGGCTTAATCGCCACTCATATATATATACATCAGGGGTCGTGGGTCATAATTTACAGCCTGTACTGGTAAATCTTTCCGTTGAATTACCTACCAGCTCGTCGGAGTACTGCGAAAGTCCAACCCCAGTCTCCCTTTGAGATACTGACCCAGCAGATTTAAAGGACAAAATTCCAAAAACAAGATGGAGAATTGGAATGTTTCCCCATTACTAGTTTTGCACAGTAGGGGTGTGGAAAATCTCTCCCACACCTCGACTCCTGATACACCCATTCTGTTCAGGAACCTTTCACTCCTCTTTATTTACGTCGATTGTATAAACTAGCTTAATTTAAGGACTGAGTAAGTTGCCCCTGTATTTACCAAAAAGGTAACTGATGTACATTCCACATATAACATAGAGGTAGACATCGCCATAGACGAATTATTGTGATTATGAACAGACCGTCCACTTTTCGCAATCTCAGCGCTCAACATAAAGGTTGGACATGTCCCAGTGCCCGTCCGATTAGTAGAAGAGATTAGTATAAGCGAGTCCTAGTTGCCAAGCGGAAGGGAAAATGGCTAACCTGTACCTTGTGGGCTGCCCACCTCCACCTCAGCCTTTCCCTGTCAGTCACCCTGCTGTCCAGCCTCCAGGGCCGATTGAAGCTGTCTGTGTGGGCACTGTATCGCTCAGTGATACATTGCTCTGCAAACAAAGGACCCGCCAGATCTACCTCTGCCCGCGCCTCTTCCACGACCTCTTCCGCTTCATCTTCAGCGACCTCCACCTCTGCCTCGCCCACTCTTCCTGCAGCACCTCCCTCCAACGGCTGCGTGAAAATTTGCATCATAACAAGCTGAGATTTATTTGGTTGCTGTTCCATTTTTAGTTTCCGATTATCCTTGTCTTGGATAAGCAATTTTTCAACATGTATCGCATGTTGTTCCATCAAATTCAGCTTTCCCGTGTCCCAGGTAGTACATGTGTCTTTTCATTCTTTTCGTTCTTTTGTCCTTCATTCCATTGATGAAGCTGTTCCTCAAGTGGGCTTCATACGGCGTGATTTCTGCTGCCGTTATGTCGTCGGGTGGTCTCAGTCCACTATGGGCATTATGGACTTCAGTGAGGTGCGTAAGTTACTGGGACACTGTCTCACCTTCCCATTGTTGACACATTGCTATTTTGGTTATGTCCATTCGCACTGGGAATGCCTCACTACAGACGGTTGCCAGTGCTGCAACGAAATAATTAAAGTCTCCGTTCTGCTCCCCTTGCGAGTTGGCTACTCTGGCATGGATACTTGCGGCTGGCCAGTTATACTTGATTTTCGTGACATCGGCACCTCGTTTTCATCCTAGGAGACGTCTCATCTCATGTGATGTGGGATGGAACTCAGGACAGAACTTTGTCACTTCTTTGGAGAACTGATTACCTCCAACCTCACGTGAGTCAGGCAAATAACAATAGGCACATTCCAGATCCTTCATGGCCCATGGCCGGTGGACCAATACTGGATGCCCTTCTTGACCTGCAACTTCAACCATTGGGGCTGAAACAGAACTACCTGGTTGGATGGTCATACGCCAGTACCCTCACTGTCTGACTCATCATCCGTCGGAGTTGATCGCGAACAGCCCTGTTCACGAACACCTCCTTCTTTTGGGCTTCTTGCTTCAATTGGTTTTGGGTACGGCGTGCGATGGTTGTTTCAGCAGATCCTGAGATGGCGGTCGCTGACGTGAACCGTTCGCCAGGTGTATCTCGTAGGGGGGCTGTTGGTCTCGGAGCGCAGTCATCAAGGACGGAATCAGAAACATTCTTGAGACACTGTACAGCGTCGTTTGTGTGTTTTGAGCATGCGTCTGCATGTGTGCTGGTTTTTGTACGTGCATTTGGTCTACCACTTACTTGAGATTTCCTTTCTCTGATGTCAGCCTCAGCCTTCCACATATTATAAGCACTCCAAGTGATAGATTCTATTTTTCCCTTCCTTTTCTTCTTCTCTCTTTCCTCCAACATCGACCTCAATATTTCTAGCTGTCTTTTATTAAAACTTCCTTCCTCTGGTAAACCACATTCCTTGATCCACAATTCTAACGGCTTTACAGACTCTGTAATTATTTAGCATGTATTGTATTTTTGGTTGACCATTTCAAGTACTGTGTGGACTCAGTACTGTGTGGACTCTCCTTTTGTTTGCTCTGGCCGGAGCCCATTTTTAGTGTAACTGCCAAAGTGTTCAGCTCGCTCTCTCTCTCTCATGCGGTACCGTTATAGTACATAGAACATAGAACATTACAGCGCAGTACATGCCCTTCGTCCCTCGATATTGCGCCGCCCGGTCATACTAATCTGAAGCCCATCCCCATTACACTATTCCATGTACATCCATATGCCTGTCCAATGACGACTTAAGTGCACTTAAACTTGGCGAATCTACTACCGTTGTAGGCAAAGCATTCCATATCCTTACTACTCTCTGAGTAAATAACCGACCTCTGACATCTGTCTTAAACCTCTCTTCCCTCACTATAAAGTTGTGTCCCCTCGTGTTTGACGTTCCCATACTTGGAAGAAGGCTCTCCTAGTCCACGCTATCTAACCCTCTGATTATCTTGTATGTCTCTATTAAGTCACCTCTCAACCATCTGCTCTCTAACGAGAACAGCCTCAAGGCCCTCAACCTTTCCTCGTAAGACATTCCTTCCATACCAGGCAACATCCTAGTAAATTTTGTCTGCACCCTTTCCAAAGCTTCCACATCCTTCTTATAATGTACAGCTCTAGCATAACCTGCTCATTGCGGAACTCAATCCCTCTATTAATAAAGGCCAAAACACTGTATGCCTTCTTAACAACCCTGTCAATCTGGGTGGCAACTTGCAGCGATCTGTGTACATGGACAACGAGATGTCTCTGCTCATCTGCACTCCAAAGAATCCTACCATTAGCCCAGTACTTTGCATTCCGAATACTCCATCCAAAATGTATCACCTCACACTTGTCCACATTAAACTCCATTTGCCGCCTGTCAGCCCAGCTCTGCATCCCATATATATCTCTCTGCAACCTACGACATCCTTCGTCACTATCCACTACACCACCGACCTTAGCCTCGTCCGCAAACTTACTAACCCACCCTTCTAAGCCCTCATCCAGGTCATTTATAAAAATGACGAACAGCAGTGGACCCAACACCGACCCTTGCGGTACGCCGCTCGTAACTGGATACCAAGTTCCATCAACTACAACCCTCTGTTTCCTTTCAGCAAGCCAATTACTGATCCAAACTACTATGTCTCCCACAATCCCATTCCTCTGCATTTTGTATAATAGCCTAATGTGGCGAACCCTATCGAACGCCTGGTTGAAATCCATATACACCACATCAACCGGTTTACTCTCATCTACCTATTTGGTCACTTTGTCAAAAAACTCAATAAGATTCGTCAGGCACGACCTGCCCTTCACAAAGCCGTGCTGATTGTCCCTGATCAGATTATTCTTTTCTAGATGGTTATAAATCCTATCTCTTATAACCTTTTCCAACACTTCACCGACAACTGAAGTGAGACTCACTGGTCTGTAATTACCAGGGTTGTCTCTACTACCCTTTATGAACAAGGGAACCACATTTGTTATCCTCCAGTCCTCAGGCACTGTTCCTGTCGACAATGATAACTTGAAGATCAATGCCAAAGTCTCGGAAATCTCTTCCCTTGATTCCCAGAGGATCCTAGGATGGATACTATCCAGCCCAGGGATTTGATTATTTTCACACTCTGCATTATTTCTAATCCATCTTCCTTGTGAACCTCAATCTCTTCTAGACTAGATGTAAATATGTCTGTATCTTCCTCGCCAACATTTTCATTTTCTATAGTGAACACTGTCGAAAAATATTTATTTAGTGCTTCCCCTATCTCCTCTGACTCCACACACAATTTCCCACTATTATCCTTGATTGGCCCGAATTTAAGTTCGTCATTCTTTTATTCCTGACATCCCGATGGAAAGCCTTAGGGTTAGCCATGATCCTATCCGCCAACTACTTCTCATGTCTCCTCCTGGTTCTGCTGAGCTCTCTTTTTTCGGTCTTTCCTGGCTTCCGTGTAACCCTCAAGCGTCCTAAATGAGTTTTCACATTTTGTCCTAGCATAAGCCTTCTTCTTCTTCTTGACCAGGGATTCCACTTCCTTAGTAAACCACGGCTCACGCGTTCTGTATCTTCCGCCCTGCCCGTCAGGTGCATACTTATTTAGGACACACAGGAGCTTTTCCTTGAATAAGTTCCATATTTTTAATGTGCTCATCCTCTGCAGTTTCCTTCCCCATTCCATGCTTCCTAAATCTTTCCTAATTGCATCGTAATTTCCCTACCCCCAGCTGTAACACTTGCTTGGTGGAGTACACCTACCCCTTTTCATCACTAAATTAAACCTGGCAGAATTGTGATCGTTGTTTCCAAAGTGCTCACCTCCTTCCAAATCTAACACCTGGCCAGGCTCGCTGCCCAGTACTAAATCTAAAGTGGCTTCGACCCTTGTAGGCCTGTCTACATACTATGTCAGGAATATGTGGATAGTTGAAGTCCCCCATGACAACTACCCTGCCTCTCTCACTCCTATCGAGAATCCTTTGTGCTATCCTTTCGTCTACATCTCTGGCCCTACTTGGAGGCTTATAGAAAACTCCCAGCATGGTGACTTCGCCTTTCCTGTTTCTAACCTCAACCCATACCACCTCAGATTATGATTCTCCAAACATTCTTTCTTCAACTGTAATATTGACCCTGATCAAAAAGTCACACCTCCACCTCTTTTGCCATCTTTTCTATTCTTACTGAAACATCTGAATCCCGGAACCTGCAACAACCATTCCTGTCCCTGCTCTATCCATGTCTCCATAATAGCCACAACACCGAAGTCCCAGGTACCAACCAACGCTGCCAGTTCACCCACTTTATTTCGGATGCTCCTCGCGTTGAAATAAACACACTTCAAACCAGGTTCTCGCTTTCCAGTGTCAGATCCTTAATTTTGAAATTCCCTACTCTCATCCTCTTCTGTACCTGTCCGACAATTTGGTTTCCCATCCCCGTACTCTATTAGTTTAAATCCACCTTAAGAGCTTTTGCGAATTTCCCACTCAGGATATTTGTACCCCTCTGGTTTAGATGAAGACCTTCCTGCTTGTAGAGGTCCCACCTACCCCAGAAAGAGCTCCAATTATCCATAAACCCGAAACCCTCCCTCCTGCACAATCCCTGTAGCCACGTGTTCAACTCCTTTATCTCCCTATTCCTCACATCACTAGCACATGGCACGGGCAGCAAACCAGTGAAAACAACTCTGTTTGTCCGAGCTCTAAGCTTCCATCCTAGCTCGCTGAATTTCTACCTCAAGTCCCCATCTCTCTTCCGATCTTTGTCTTTGGTGCCAATGTGAACCACGACTTGGGGCTGCTCTCCCTCCCACTGAAGGATGCCAAGAACATGATCAGAGACATCACGTACCCTGCCACCCGGGAGGCAACACACCAACTGTGAGTCTCTCTCATCCCAAATAAACCTCATATCTGTCTCCATAACTATCGAGTCACCAATGACTACTGCTCTGCTCCTCTTCCTCTTCCCTTCTGAGCAGCAGGTGTCCCTGCTTTCCCCTGGTAAGTCATCCTCCCCAGTATTCAAAACGGTATACTTATTGTTGAGGGGAATGGCCACCGGGGATCCCTGCACTGCCTGCCGGTTCCTTTTCTGTCCCCTAACTGTCACCCATCTGTCTTTTTCTTTTACCTGGGGAGTGACTGCATGTCTTTTCCCATTGACTTGCTTTCTTACCTCAGGAGGTCCCCTCACGCATCGGACAAGTACGCCTCAATGCCTTGGTTTTTGAAACTAAGAAACCACGTTTCCAGTACGCCTTTGGTGAGTCCAACTCAGCCAGTTGTGGCTCCAAGTCTATAATCACCCTGAAAAGTGCTGTCTCATAAACACTCTAGAGACGGCTATCCCCTTTCCTTGGGTTTTGCTCTAGTACCTCGCGAGAGTTCACTGAACCCTCTTCCTGTTGTATTTATTTCTTAGAATGATTCTCCATGTAGGATTAGATAAGTCACGACTCTTACCCCGACTCTTTTCAATTCGAACGCCGGCGCTTGGACGATCGACACATTCCCTGTCCTCTCACGCATAAGGGCCAAATCAGTGCTCGATATGAAGAGAAACACCTTTGAGGCGCTGGCGCCTATGCCTCGTGGGAATCTTCAGCATCCCACCCAGTCGCCTGGTAGCGGGATGAGCCCCCAAGTTTACTGTTGTGGATATTAAATTGACTTGACTCAACTATTAGTAAGGGCAAAGAAAGGAACTTTATTTAACTTCTGCTGCATTGAACCCAGTACATTCATCTTGACTCCTCAATATAAGGGTTATCTGAGCATTATTCAGATACTTGCCTTATACTGATACTTATCACACAACAAAGGGCAAAGACTGGGAAAACTCAAGTTGTTATTCTCTCAACCCCTGGTCTTGGACATAACAGTTTTTTCTGCTTTCATTGTGTCCAACTGTCGCAAGGTGGAGTTGGATGTTTACAAAACTGAAACAGAGACAAGCTGGCTGCACACCTCACCAAAGTATTGTTTACAAAGCTCAGCACAGCCTTAAATGTTAGAAAAGCATTCTCTTTCAAATTTCACAGTAAATGGATAATTTTCCATTACAGTAACTAAGAGGATTCATGAAGGCACAGCGGTAGATGTGATCTATATGGACTTCAGTCATGCATTCGACAATGTTTCCCATGGGAGACAGATTAGCAAGGTTAGATCTGAAGGAATACAGGGAGAACCAGCAATTTGGATACAAAACTGTTTGAACGGTAGAAGGCAGAGAGTGTTGGTGTAGGGTTGCTTTTCTGACTGGAGGCCTGTGACCAGTGTAGTGCCAAAAGGATCAGTGCTGGGCCCTCTACTTTTCGTCGGTTACATAAATGATTTGGATGTGAGCATAAGAGGCATAGTCAATAAGTTTGCAGATGATACCAAAATTGGAGGTGTAGTGGACAGCAAAGAAGGTAACCACAGACTACAACAAGATCTTGATCGCATGGGCCAATGGGCTGAGAAGTGGCAGGCGGAGATTAATTCAGATAAATTCGCGGTGCTGCATTTTGGGAAAGCAAAGCTCAGCAGGACTTTTCCACTTCACGGTCAGGTCATAGGGAGTGTTGCTGAACAAAGAGACCATGGAGTGCAGGTTCATAGCTCCTTGCAAGTGGAGTCGCTGGTAGAGTGAAGAAGG
The DNA here is from genome assembly GCF_037043375.1 of Chiloscyllium plagiosum. Taxonomy (NCBI): domain Eukaryota; kingdom Metazoa; phylum Chordata; class Chondrichthyes; order Orectolobiformes; family Hemiscylliidae; genus Chiloscyllium; species Chiloscyllium plagiosum. The sequence continues at coordinate 69,915,881 of NW_028270177.1, forward strand.
CGATTGGTATGCTTTGCTTTATTGGTCAGAATATTGCGTTCATTTACTGGCTGTCCAGTGTCTTGTTTAGGCCGCTTTCGGAATACTGCATGCAATTCTGATCTCCTACGTATCGGAAAGATGTTGTTAAACCTGAAAGGGTCCAGAAAAGATTTACAAGAATATTGCCAGCGTTGGACGATTTGAGCTTTCGGGAGAGGCTGAACAGGCTGGGGATGTTTTAAGTCGAGCGTCTGAGGCTGGGGGGTGACCTTATGGAGTTTTACAAAGTTATGAGGGACATGGATAGGAAAAATAGCCAAAATATTTTCCCGGGTGTGTATGAGTCCACAATTAGAGGTCATAGTTTTGGGGTGTGAGGTGAATGATATAAGAGAGATCTAAGAGACAACTGTTTCACGCAGAGGGTTGTACGTGCATGGAATGACCTGCCAGAGCAAGTGGTGGAGGCTGGTACAATTGCAACATGTAAAGTGAATTTGGAAGAGAATATGAACAGGAAGGGTGAGGAGGGATATGGGCTGGGTGCTGGCACGTGGGACTAGATTGGGTTGGGATATCTGGTCGGCATAGACGGCTTGGACCGAAGGGCTAGTTTCCTTGCTGGACATCTCTATGACTGTATGACTAGTTCACCACAGATCACACCAGATGGCCGACTTTCCAAAGACCACAATTTCCCCTCCCACGTGGTTGATGAAACCCTCCCATGCATCTCATCCATTTCCTGCACATTCACACTCGAAACACACCCCTCCAACCCCAAAACGGGCAGAGCCTCTCTGGTTATAACCCATCCACCCCAGCTACCATTTGCAGTCAACGTACAGCCTTCGCCATTTTTGCCACCTACAAACAGAACCCAACACCAGAGATATATTAGTCTCCTCACTCTTAACCGTTTCAAAGAAAGTCCATTCCTTCCGCTACTCTCTCGTCGTTAACACTCCCACACCAATCCACCCAACCATCCTAGCCGCTTCCTTTGCCACCGCAGGAATTGCAAAACCTGGGCCCATACATCCCACCAACCAGGGTCCAAAGCCACAAAGAAGCCTTCCACATCCATCAGACGTTTACCTCTATTTGCATACATGTCAGTTACTGTGTCCATTGCTCCCGATGCAGTTTCCTCTACATTTAGAAGACAGAATGCTGACTCGAAGAGCGCTCCAGTGAACACCTGCACGACACCTGCACCGACCACCTCATTGCCAAAAACTTCAATTACCCTCCCACTCCACCGAGGACATGTCGGTCCTGGGCCTCCATCATCGCCACTCCCTTCTCACCCGACTGTGTAGAAATCACACCTCATCTTGAGCCAGGGTAACCACCAGCCCAATGTCATCAATGTGGATTTAACCAGTTTCCCCATGTCCCCTCCCCCCACCTAATCCTAGTTCCAAACTTTCATCTCAGCACGGCGCTCATGGCTCGTCATTCCTGTCCATCCTGCTTCCCATTTATCCGCCCAGAATTCCCTCAGACCTATCACCATTGCCCCACTTCCATCCACCCTTTTCACTCTCAGCAGCCTTTCCCCGAGCCCCACGCACCTGCCATTTAATCTCTCCAACCCCGAGGCTCAAACCCTCAACACTAATGAAGGGACTTTTCTGAAATGTCGATTTTCCTGCTCCTCCGAAGATTCCTGAACTGCAAACGTTTTCAAGGAACACTCCCGATTAATCTCCAGGATCTGCACTTCTCCCTTTTTCCTACGAAAATGAAGCTGTGTTTTGAGTGTCAGCTTCATTCCATTTGTGTATTGCATGCTCTGTCCACCCACAAATCTCAGGCATGGGATCTGACCTTGTTCTTGATTGCAGATGCTGCTTTTCAAACACTGTTTTAATTCTGACATTTGTGTCAATGTTTTCTCGATTCTGTACCTTCATTCTCAGGGTGATGACCGATCAACTGCGCATTAGCAGAAATTAGGTGCACTTTCCCACGCACCAAAGAATCACCACATTACATTTGATTCCTACAAGACTTCACTGTGCAAGAAAGAGAAAAGAACACCTTTACTAACTTAAGATCAGTTGAGTTGAAGAATCCCCATCTTTAACTGTTGCGGTCAGATCGACTCGACCGTCCTTCTCCAGAGGAGTGCCGTGAGTTTATAAAATAATCATACACAGATGCGTGAGTTTCAAGCAACAGATCAAACATTGGTGTAAAATTTTCCACCCTTTTTATTCACTTGTGTCCGAATTGTGGAAAGTTCTTAATCATCCCAATAAAAGAGTACAGACTCTTCCTGATGATCCTCGCTGCATTCCTGCCCATTCCCTGTGCGAATGAATTCTCTCCTGACTGGTTAAAGATAGTTCCCTACTGGAGAAGTATCACTGTATCGTTTATGTCAAAATGCAGCCCGATTCTCCGTGACACATAAATCGCTTCATGTCCGGCTCTTCCTCAAAGAGTAACATGTATTTAGGACCCACTCCAGTGCAGGTTCACAGTGAATTCACTCATTCTTTATTTCACGTATAACACATCATATCAGCACCTTTACTGAAAGCTAAACATCGTGCTATATACGAAATTCCAGGTGCATTTATTAAAATGAATGTCTGCCACAACATCTGTCTCCGTGGTCCTGCTCTGATTGGTCGTGAAGAGATTATCAAATGTAACTTCCAAAACACAATTTATTGGCAAGCAATTGAAATATCTCCAAAGAAGCAAATCAACTTGTTCAAATCATCTCAACTTTCTAGACTTTAACTGTAACCTGGGTGGATACTACATTCGAAGGTTCTCCTGAAGTATATCAGAAACGAGTTATTTCATTTTGATTGTCACTCTGAACAACTGTTTCAAAACGTTATTTGTAAAACTGGAAGCGCCTTGGTAGATTTTAACTTGCTTGGCTTTTGGGATTGACACTTGTTCTAAATACAGCCAATATGACCCAAGATTCCTCTACTCCCCCTCACTTTCAGGAATCCTTTCACCCTGTATTCTGCATTGAAATTTGCTCTTCCAACATGAACGACTTCACACTTGTTCGTGTTTAACTCCATCTGCCACATATCAGCCCAGTTCTGCAACCTCGTAATGTTCCATTGTAATCCACAACAGCCGAATACACGAGCGACAATTCCACCAACCTTCATGTCATCGGCAAAATTACTACCTCACCTCTCTTCTACCTCATCTAACTCATTTATAAAAATCGCAAAGAGCAGAGCTACCCTAACCTATCACTAAGGACGTTCACTGGATACCTCCACGATGCCCTATTCAATAATCTTCAGTGTACACTTGATGGTCACTGTTATTGAGGAATTCTTTTATGTAATTTATTAAGCCTGCCAAAGTTAAAGTTAACAGATGAAATTTAACTGAGTATCCTGCATTACTTTGCCGCTTTGGAAAGTTAAGGAAATACTCCTGTCTCTAATTTATCCTCCTGTGTTAAAGAAAAAAAGGCTTTCATGGTGAAGGAAGAAACGGAAATCAATTTTTACATCGTATAGATTTAATGAAGGATCGAAGCATTTCATATCTGTTCCTCCTGACTCTGTCAGTTCATGACTCGTTATATATTCTCCACGCACTAATACGTTTACTCATCATTGGATAAAATTAACAGATGTAGTCAGTGTTACTCAAACATTTATCATCTGCGCGGCTGCCAAGATGTCTCAGTAGGTCGGACAATTGTTTGAATCACTTCCAACACGAGGAATGAATGAATGAATGGCTTCTCCCCGATGTGAACCCTTAGGTGCCTCAGGAGCTTGAACGCCTGAGAGTACCCTTTCCCCCACACACAGCATCATTCACAGAGAGTGGTGCAAGTATAGAATAAGTTGCCAGACGGAGAGGTAGAGGAGGGTAGAAGTACAAAGTTTATAATGCATCAAGATTGGTCAATGAGTAAGAAGGTTTGAGAGAGTTATGTATCAAATGCTGACAGATGAGATGAGAGTTATTAATGATATATTGTCAGCGTGGACAAGTTGGACTGAAGCATCTGATTCTGTGCTTTCAATTTCTATGACTCTCTCTCTCTCTCACTTTCTCTCTGTCATGTCTCGCTGCAATCTGCCCTCAGTTCAGACAAAGAGCTGGGATTGGGGCTGGGTCAGTGGAAAATGGATAGCTCCCACTTCTAACCATTTTTACCCAATCACATCCCTGGGAGTGGATAAACTGAAGTCTACTCCAGTACTGGCAGACTTCGAGTTTGTTCCAGGCAATGAAGATGTGTGTGACGAAGATATGGAGGGTGTGTGAGACGGAGAGTGGGAGAATGTGGGTGAAAAACAGGGTGAGGCTGTGTGAGACAAAAACAGGAATTATGCATGTGACCAGACAGGCAGCGTATGTGTGACAAAGACAGGCAGGATGCGTGTGTCCTCAAACATGAGAGAGGTTTTTGATAATGTATTTATGTTCGGACTTGCCATTGAATGATTTGATGGACAGTTTGCATATCCAGCTGACATTTGACGTTTTTTTCTGAAAATATTAGCATGAATTACTTTATATACAATCCCTCAGCACTGTCACTCCGATAGCACTCACTCCCCCCACACTGAACGGGCGACGATGGTACTTACTCAGCACTGACCCTGTGACAGTACCCTCTCGCTCAGTACTGACACTCCAACAGTACCTGCTCCCTCAACACTAAACCTCTGACAGTGCCCACTCTCTCAGCATTGATCCTGTTACAGTAACTGGTCCTTCAGCGCTAACCATCTGAGAGTATCTGCATCCTCAGCACTGATGCTCTGACAGAGTCAGCTCCCACAGCACTGACCCTCCAAAAGCGCCGCTCTTTCAGCACTAACTTTTTGTGTTGGAAAAGGAAAGCATCATTCCGTCAGTTCTGGCGCTCCGACAATGCATGCTGTCTTGGCTCTCTCATTGGAGTCTGGTCCTTGTGCACTATTTTACTCACTTGCACAGTGTTCAGAAGATTTGAAGCAACCAAAGATATCATCGGTGAATTCCTGCGCCAAATGATAATAATCTCCTGCGAGTGAGGGAAACAGAGGTAGATGAGCTGAAAAACTATTTGTCCCTATCAACTTTAATGAATTCCTGTCTCATACTCAACACAGGTCCAAAACCTGCGGCCAGACTGCCTCTTACTAACAGTCACAGGCAACATTGGATTTGGTACGAGTTAATGGGTAGGCCGGGGTTAGATTTTGATGTCGGTGAGCAATTTCGTGATCGCAAACACAATTCAGTTATGTTTATTAAGCAAGAGAATGCGATAGTTACATACTGCAGGGAAAGTCTCATGGCTGACGGAAAGGCAATTATGATGCGATTTGGCAAGATTTAGTATGCACTGGATGTGGAAGTAAACGGATGGGATGACCACAATTGAAATGTGGAACTTACGCAAGGAACTGCTATTGCATGTACTTGATGAGTATGTACCTGTCAGGCATGAAGAAAGTTATCGAGCGAAGCAGGCGTGGCTTACTAAAGAAGTTGAAGCTCATGTCAAGAGAAAGAAGAACGCTTATGTTAGGGTTTGACGTGAAGGCTCAGTTAGGGCGATTGAGAGTTATAAGTTAGTTAGGAAAGACCTGAACAGAGAGTCCAGCAGAGCCGGGGAGGATATGAGAAGTTGTTCGCGGATAGAATCTTAGAAAGCCCTAAGTATTTCTACGTGTATATACGGGGAATAAAAGAATGACGAGAGTAAGATAGTAGTGAGGAATTGTATGTGGAGTCAGAGGAGATACGAAGGCGCCAAATGAATAACGTTCGTTAGTTTTCATATTGAATTAGATCAATGTTGTCGAGGAGAATCCGAGATACAGGCTACTAGACTAGATGGGACTGAGGTTTACAAGGAGGACTTGTTAACAATTCTGGTAGGCGTGAAAATAAGTAAGTCCCCTGGGTCGGATGGGATCTATCCAAGGATTTCCTGGGAAGCCAGGGAGGAGATTGCAGAGGCTTTGCCTTTGATCTTTATTTCATTATTGTCGGCAGGAATATCCCTCGAAGATTGGAGGAAAGCAGAAGTTGTTCCCTTGTTTAAGAAGGGTAATACAGATGATCCAAATAATCATAGACCAATAAGCCTTATGTCTTTTGTATGAACATATTATGGAAAGGCTTATGAGAGATAGGATTGACAATCATTCAGCAAGGAACAAATGATTTCAGATGGTCAATATGGTTTTGTGAGTTTTTTGAGAAGGCGACCAAACATGTGGATCAGGGTAGGGCACTGGGCGTGGTGTACATGGACGTCTGTAAAGCCTTTGATAAGATTCCACATGTTAGGCTGTTGGAGAAAATGCGGAGGCATGGGATTGACGATGATTTCGCAGTTTGAATTAGAAACTGACATTCTGTTGGAAGGCAGCAAGTGGTGGCTAATGGAAAATATTCAGAATTGAGTCCGGTTACGAATGGTGTGGCACAAAGATCTATTTTGGGACCACTGTTGTTTGCCATTTTCATAAATGACTAAAACGCAGGCATAAGCGGATGGGTTAGCAAGCTTGTAGATAACACTAAAGTTGGTAGAGTAGTGGATAGTGTGGAAAAATGTTGCAGTTTGCAGGGGAGCTCGGATAAACTGCAGAATTGGTCTTAGAGGTGGCAAATGAAGTTCAATGCAGCTAAATGTGAGGGGCTTCACTTTGGGAACATCAGCAGGAAGGCAGAATACTGAGTTAATGGAAAGATTCTTGGTAATGTGGATGTGCAGAGAGATCTTGAAGTCCATGTACATAGATTCCTGAAACTTTCCATCCAGGTTGATAGTGGTGTTAAGAAGGCATACGTTGTGTTAGGTTTCATTGGTAGAGGATTGAGTTCCTGAGCCATAATGCCATGCTGCTTCTATACAAAACACTTGTGTGGTTCCACTTGGAATATTTTGTACTGCCTGGTCGCCCCATTCCAGGAAGGATGTGGAAGCATTGAAAAAGTTGCAGACGAGATTTAACAGGATATTGCCTGTTCTGGAGGGAAAGTCTTATGAGGAAAATCTGAGAGACTTGGGTCTGTTCTCATTGGAAAGAAGAAGGCTAAGACCGGATTTGATACAGAGTTACAAGATGATAAGAGGATTAGATAGGTAGACAGTGGAAGTCTTTTTCTCAGGATGATGATGTCAGGTTGTATAGGTGGTCATAAATACAAATTCAGGGGTTATAGATTTAAGCCAGATGTCAGAGGCAGGTTCTTTGCTCAGAGAGTAGTAAGGCCGTGGAATGCCCTGCCTGTCGATATCGTTAGCTCAGCCACATTAGAGAGATGTAAACAATTCTTGGATAAGCACATGGATGATGATGGGATAGTATGGGGGATGAGCTGAGATTAGTTCACAGGTCGGCGCAACATCTAAAGCCAAAGGGCTTGTGCTGCGCTGTATTGTTCTATGTTCTGAAGCCAAATCTCCACTTCGGGAACCTCCAACCCCATGGCATCAGTTGGGATTTCACCAGTTTCTACATTTCCCCTCCCCCACCTTACCCCACTTCACAACCTCCAGTTCAGCACCGTCCTTATGAGCTGTCCCATTTGTCCCATTGCCTTACCACCCATGTACATCACGCTCCCGTCCAAACTATCAACATTACACCCCCGGTGCACCTATTGCTATCTCAGCTACCTTCAGCCCAGCCCCATCATCACACATTTAGCTCTCCACATTCGAGGCTTCCAACCAAATTTCTAATGAAAGGCTTTTGCATGAATCGTGGGTTTCCTGCTCCTCAGATGCTGTCTGAAGTGCTATGCTTTTGCAGCACCACATTCTTGACTCTAAACTCCAGCATCTGCACTACTCACTTTCCCCTTTTAATCATGGGTGTCCTTAACGTCCACTCTCCCTTTCCTGACTCCATTTCCAATAACGTTTAGAGATCTGTAAACAATACATCAGCTATGTCCCAAGAACAGCACGAGATATATCTTGGTTTTCAATGAATTTGCAGGGCTCCTTCATTTCAGTCATTCCCTGGTATATCATCTCTTTCATTGTGAGCATTACGAAAGGACATTCTTTTTCGCAGAAAAAATCTGTCTGTCACTAACCATGGGTTGTTTCATGCACAAGGGCACCCAGACTCCTCGGGAACGCACGCTTTTGGAGTTTCTCTTGATTTTAATTGCAGTCAGTCTTTTGACTCTTCCTACCAAATGCATGACCTCAAACGCCCGACATGAAATTGCACCTACAAGGATTTTGCCCACCCACTGAACCTGTGTCTGTCCATTTCTAGATTCCGCTGTCCTCATCCCAACATGCCCCCCCCCCCCAACTATTGTGTATCGTCAGTAAAACTGGACACATTTCACTCAGCCAATTCGTCCAATTCATTAATGCAGATATAAATCATTAAGGTCCTATGACTGACCTTTCCAGCACTTGAGTAATTACATCTTTGCAACTTGAAAAATACCCAATAATCCAGATTTTGTGTCTTCCATTTAGTAAACAACGGACAAGCCTGGCTTTTTTTTTAACTCAACACCGTGTACTCCTACCTTGTGTAATGGCTTTTGATGTGGTCCCTTATGGAATGCCGACCAAAAATTGATCAACTCGGCATGTAATAGTATCAAAGAACTCTGACAAAGTTGTCAAGTGTGTTTTTCCTTTCAACTAATGATGAGACTCAGTTTCACTCCAATCAACTTTTCTCAACGTCCTGTTATTTCTTTCTTCACAATGGTCTTTCACAGTTTCCAAGTGACAGGCAAGATATTGGAACAGATGGAAGTCATTCGGACCATCAGGTAGTCTCCACCTTTTAATGAGGTCATATCTGACTTGGTTCATTCTCAACTGCAAAGTTCCGCCTTATCCCCGTTTCCCTTTATTCCCCATGTGACTAATTGGCTCGCCATATCAGCCTTGATCATACCCAGCCTTGACAGTTCTCTATTGTAAAGAATTCTGCAGATTTGTTACTCTCTGAAAGATAGAAAATCCTCCTTATCTGTGTGTCAAATAATTGACAGTTCACCTGAGATTAGGCTCGATATATTCTACACAAATGTCGTTATTCAGTAAATATCTTCAGTCCCAGTCCTCTGGAAACTGACCCTAATCGGTGGCAACATTTCCTCCAGAACATCAACCCGCCCATCCGCAATGCGCCCTCCCCCATCATTATTAACAGACCACGTTTACAGAATCACGAGAAAACTCGGGAACACAGAAGATACGAAAAATGCTCGAAGCGAGCCAGACTGCTGTTGCAGAAAAGTTGGTTCCTGTGACATGGATGTGTTTGGAGAGGGTGCAGGACTGTTGCCATGTCATTACAGTGAATGTCCCAGGATTTATTTTGGAAAAATAAAACTGATTGAGGATAGCGATCGCTTCGGGAAGGGCAGGCTGACGTTTGAATTCGTGAAAAACCTGTTTTATGGATCGTGCAACGAGTCAGCTCACCCGTCTTTGTTGCGTAAATGGTCAATCCATTAATCGAGCAGTTGGTGGTTTGGGACCACCCAGGGTCGGATCTCTCACGGCTCATAATTCATTGGTTTTCTTTCCAGCACAGCTGCGGGTTTTTAATGTTGTCAGGAAAATGTTCCCCAAACAGGAATCTAATCCGGAACAAGAAAGGAATTTCTGTATTGTTTTAATGGCTAATGTAAATGAATTTGGATTTTCAGAATCTGAAACAAAAATATAAAATGCTGGGGAAAGTCTGGGGTTTGCTAGTACTACTGGGAGAAAGCGGAGTTCAAATAACTTCTGATGAAGTTCTGAAAAGTGGAATCGCCTTTTCCCAGCCCAGATCCTGCTCGACCTGCTGAGTATTTTCCTGCAATTTCCGCCTTCTTTTAAGCTGAATATCGATTCCACCTATCGGGGTGGAACACCCAGACCCACTTTGTCCCGACATTTCATCGATTTGAAAGCTGAGGTGTTTGAATTCAAATAAACCAAACAATGATTCAGAACTGCTCAGGTCACCAGAGACAGAGACCTGTAAATGACTAATTCAACAATCTGTCCACGGGCTTATCTAGTTGTGGCCGAGTGGTTAAGGCGATGGACTTGAAATCTATTGGGGCAATCCTACACAGGTTCGAATCCTGTCAACTACGGTAGAGGGCGGAGTTTGCTTTGGATTTTCTTTTATGGGATTCAGATCACGGCAGAGAGAATCCCTTTATTCAGGTCATGAATGGTGGAAATCTCCAGTGCACTCAAAGAACTGCACACTTGCATTGCCAAATTTGTTTAGACTCGTTACGACACAGGGTAACCCCTCCTGCTTAATATAAAACACAGAAACGATTTATGCCGTACAGTAATCTGCAAAAATTCGATTGGCCAAGAACGGCACAAAGTAAAAATTAAGAACTTTATTTCTAAAGTAAAAGAGCAATTAATTAACAAATCACGATTGACAATGCATTTCTATTACTCATTGTGTCGTTCCCTTCGATAATACTATTCAGATAAAACTCCCAATTAAAGTTAACAAAACAGCTCTTCTTTTCTCGAAGCCAGGCAGCTGCAGGTTCTTTTCTTCGGATCTTCTTGTGTCTTCTTTTTCCTTGTTAGGAAATTCTGTGTCACACGTCACTGATCGAAAACGCATTTTTCAGAGATATCTTTTTTCAAGAAGATTGTTACATGCAAGGACTTGGCAGTCCTCCTCTCAACTGTTCAATGTCCCCCGTATCATACCCCAGAGAATCTGATTGTGTCATTGCTTTTTAAGATTTTCAATAGACACAATTCAAATTTGAATTGAAATTAATATTTTATTCTGGATAAAATTTAAACTGAGTGGTCAACTCGAAATGTTTATGTCTCTCGGCAATAAACTAATTGAGTTGTTCAACCCAGTATTACGTTGTATTCTTGATAATGCTTGTTGCAGTGTCTGGTTATTCTGCTGCTTTTAACAGTCATAGCCGTGCACCAATATGTTTAAAATACCTCGCCTCTTCAGGAAAAATGAAGAAATGTTTTCATTTTAGTTTTTAAATACTTTATACCCTGACATACCGATAAATTTCATATAATATCGCCTTAACGTTTCCCTATATATACACATAAAACATTAAATAAAGACAAATCTCGTCTAAACGCCATAAGTTGAATCTGCGATAACCTGTCTATGAATGCATTCTACAGACGTGCAACATATACAATTTATAAATTGAAAGTCTCTACCAAAAGAAGCCAACGAAATAGTATCATATTCTTATATATAAAACATTTTAGCGGATTGTGGTCAGTGTGCACAACCGTTTCTGAACCATTGTTCGGGCATATACATTAAATTTGTAAGGCCAGTACAAAAATCAATAGTTCTTTTTTTGATTGTGGAGCATTTCCTCTGCTAGATGTTGATTTTCTTTGAAAAGTTACCAACTGGCAGTTCATTCTCATGCTTATTTTTCCTGTTGAAGTACAGCTCCAACTCAAACGTCACTACCATCGATGGCGAATTTAAACGTTTTTGAGAAGTTTGCTGTCGGTAAAACACGACAGAGATCCCCTGTGGACATTCCCCTCAGCAATAAGTATACCGTTTTGGATACTGCTGTGGTGGGGTGACCTACCAGAGGAAAGCCATAGCGGTCAGTTCTCTTGCACTGAGCCTGACACTCTGGCAAAGAAGGGAAGGAGGCAGAATAGAAAAGTACTCGTGGTAGGGGACTCGATAGTTAGGGGAATCGACAGGAGATTTTGTGGCCAGGATCGGGAATCCCGGAAGGTATGTTGCCTCCCTGGTGCCAGGGTCCAAGACATCTCCGATCGGGTGTATAAGGTTCTAAAAGGGGAGGGCGAACAGCCAGAAATCGTGTTTCATATTGGCACTAATGATATAGCTAGGAAAAGGATCGAGGATATAAAAAGTGATTTCAGGGAGTTAGGACGGAAGCTGCAAAGCAGGACGAACAGCATAGTGTTCTCTAGTTTACTACAGGTGCCACGAGATAGCGAGGCGAGGAACATGCAGAGGGCGCAGCTTAACACCTGGCTGCACAGCTGGTGGAGGAGGGAGGGCTCCAAATATGTAGATAATTGGGATGCCTTCTGGGGAAGGTGGGACCTGTACAAGAAGGACGGGTTGCATCTGAACTGGAAGGGGACCAATGTCCTGGGTGGAGGTTTTGCACGAGTAGTTCGAGAGGGTTTAAGCTAGTATGGCAGTGGGATGGGAACCTGAGCTGTATACCGGAGATGAGAGTTGATGCAGATGAGGCAGTAGCAAGAGGTAGACCAGCTCGTGGGAAGAATTTTCCTGGCAAGAAACCAAGGTATCAGTTAAAGTGTGTTTGCTTTAACGCAAAGAGTATCATGAATCAAGGTGACGAACTTAGCACATGGATCAGTACCTGGTGCTATGATGTTGTGGCCATAACAGAGACATGGGTTTCTCAGGTGCAGGAATGATTGCTGAATGTTCCAGGGTTTAGAGCATTTAAAAAGAATAGGGAGGGGGGAGAAGGGGAGGGGTGTAGCACTACTAATCAGAGAGGATATCACAGCTACAGAAGCTTCCATTGTCGAGGAATATCTGCCGACAGAGTCAGTATCGGTGGAAATTAGGAACAGCAAGGGAGCAGTCACCTCGTTAGGGGTATACTACAGGCCCCCCAATAGCAGCAGGGAGATGGAAGAAAGCATAGCTCGGCAGATTTTGGAAAAGTGTGGACGTAGGCATTGTTGTAATGGGTGACTTTAATTTTCCCAATATTGATTGGAACCTCCTTCGCGCAGAAGATTTGAATGGAGCTGTTTTTGTAAAATGTGTTCAGGAGGGTTTCCTAACTCAGTACGTTGACAGGCCGACGGGGGAAGAGGCCATTCTAGACTTGGTGCTCGGCAATGAGCCGGGGCAGGTATCACATCTTGTGGTGGGAGAGCATTTTGGTGATAGTGACCACAACTGCCTCACATTCTACATAGCTATGGAGAAGGATAGGATTAGGCAAAATGGGAGGATATTTAATTGGGGAAGAGGAAACTATGATGCGATTAGACATGAGTTAGGAAGCATGGATTGGGAGCAATTGCTCCATGGTAAAGGCACTATAGACATGTGGAGATTGTTTAAGGAGCAGTTGTTGCAAGTGATGAATAAATATGTCTCTCTGAGACAGGCAAGAAGTTGTAAGATAAAGGAACCTTGGATGACGAGAGCAGTGGAGCTTCTCGTCAAATGGAAAAAGGTAGCTTACGTAAGGTGGAGGAAGCTAAGGTCAAACTCAGCTCTACAGGATTACAGACAGGCAAGGATGGAGCTTAAAAATGTTCTGAGGAGAGCCAGGAGGGGGCACAAGAAAGGCTTGGCAGAACCGATTAGGGAGAACACAAAGGCATTTTACACTTATGTGAGGAATAAGAGAATGGTCAAAGAAAGAGTAGGCCCGATCAGGAATAGCATAGTGAATTTGTGTGTGGAGTCTGAGGAGGTAGGGGAAGCCCTCAATGAGTTTTTTGCTTCTGTCTTTACGAAAGAAACGAACTTTGTAGTGAATGAAACCTTTAAAGAGCAGGTGTGCATGCTGAACTGGATAGAGATAGAGGAAGCTGATGTGCTGAAAATTTTGTCAAACATTAAGATTGACAAGTCGCCAGGCCCGGACCAGATTTGTCCTCGGCTGCTTTGGGAAACGAGAAATGTGATTGCTTCACCACTTGCGAAGATCTTTTCATCCTCGCTCTCCACTGGAGTAGTACCTGAGGACTGGAGAGAGGCAAATGTAATTTCTCTCTTCAAGAAAGGAAATTGGGAAATCCCAGACAATTACAGACCTGTAGGTTTTTCGTCTGTAAGGTGTTAGAAAGGATTCTGAGGGATAGGATTTATGACCATCCGAAAAAGCATGGCTTGATTAAATGCAGTCAACACGGCTTTGTGAGGGGGAGGACATGCCTCATAAACTTATCGAGTTCTTTGCGAATGTAACAAGAAAAGTTGATGAGGGTCGAGCTGTGGATGTGGTGTATATGGACTTCAGCAAGGCATTTGATAAGGTTCCCCATGGTAGGCTCATTCAGAAGGTCAGGGGGAATGAGATTCAGGGGAACATAGCTGTCTGGATACAGTATTGGCTGGCCAACAGAAGACAGCGAGTGGTAGTAGAAGGAAAATATTCCATCTGGAAGTCTGTGGTGAGTGATGATCCACAGGGCTCTGTCCATGGGCCTCTACTGTTTGTAATTTTTATTAATGACTTGGATGAGGGGATTGCAGGATGGGTCAGCAAGTTTGCAGATGATACAAATATTGGAGGTGTCGTTGACAGTATAGAGGTCTGTTTTAGGCTGCAGCTGGACATTGACAGGATGCAGAGATGGGCTGAGAGGTGGCAGATGGAGTTCAAACTGGATAAATGCGAGGTGATGCATTTTGGAAGGTCGAATTTGAAAGCTGAGTACAGGATTAAGGATAGGATTCTTGGTATTGTGGAGGAACAGAGGGATCTTGGGATGCAGGTACATAGATCCCTTAAAATGGACACCCAAGTGGACCAGGTTGTTAAGAAAGCACATGGTGTTTTGGCTTTCATTAACAGGGGTATTCAGTCTAAGAGTCATGAGATCTTGTTGCAGCTCTATAAAACTTTGGTTAGACAGCACTTGGAATACTGTGTCCAATTCTGGTCGCCCTATTAGAAGAAAGTTGTCGATGCTTTGGAGTGGGTTCAGAGGAGGATTACCAGGATGCTGCCTGGACAGGAGGGCTTATCTTATGAAGAGAGGTTGACTGAGCTAGGACTATTTTCATTGGAGAAAAGGAGGAGAAGAGAGGATTTAATTGAGTTATACAAGGTAATGAGGGGCATAGATCGAGTCGATAGCCAGAGACTATTTCCCAGGACAGAAATGACTAACACGAGGGCTCATAGTTTTAAGCTGGTGGGAGAAAAGTATAGAGGGGATGTCAGAGGCCGGTTCTTTCCACAGAGAGTTGTGAGAGCATAGAATGCGTTGCCAGCAGCAGTTGTGGAGGCAGTGGCATTGGGGACATTTAAGAGACTCCTCGACATACACATGGTCACAGAAATTTGAGGGTACATACAGGAGGATCAGTGATCGGCACAACGTCGTTGGCTGAAGGGCCTGTTCTGTGCTGTACTGTTCTATGTTCTATGTTCTAAAACTGGTTTTGATGGTTAATATCGACTTCAAATTGTCGAGTGTCTTCTGGCATGGTACTGTCCACTGAAACGTTGTGTTCTTATTCAGCAAATCGGTTAACGGTGCCACTACACGAATATAGCTTGGAACCGACTTCTGACAGAGTCCGCTGAGTCTGAAGAATTGAAGAAACTCTTTCTTCGAGGTTGATCATGGAAATCCCTCGGTACCCTTCGTCTTTACTTTTCATGGGCGTGGGGGGTGGGGGGTGCGACTCAACCTCCCATGACCGATGTAACATCCCAAGAACGTCACCTCTGCTTTCGTCAATTCTGTTTTATTTATGTTTGGCATCAGTTTTGCTTCTCGTGGTCGTTCAAAGAGCTCTGCCAACAGTCTTTTGTGATCATTCCTTGAATTGCTAAAGATCACGACATCGTCCAAATAGTCTGCACAGTTTGTCAACCCAGCCACAACTCTGTACATGTGTCTTTGGAGTGTGGCGGGCTTGTTCTTCAGTCGAACGTGCATCACTTTAAACGAATATAGCCTGTATGGAGTTACAAACGCAGAAATATGTTCACCAACTTTGATAATAGTATCTGCCCGTGGCTAAGCAAAATGCTCGCATGATGGCCCATCTGATCAAGATCCTGTTGTAATCTGTGGTAACCTTCTTTGCTGTCGACTACATCTCCAATGTTGATGTCATCTGCAAACTTACTGACTATGCCTCTTATGCTCACATCCAAATCATTTATATAAACGACAAAAAGTAGAGGACTCAGCACCGATCCTTTTGGCACTCCACTGGTCACAGGCCTCCAGTCTGAAATGCAAACCCTCCACCACCATCCTCTGCCTTCTACCGTTCAGCCTGTTCTGTACCCAAATGGCTAGTTCTCCCAGTATTCCTTCAGCTCTAACCTTGCTAATCAGTCTCCCATGGGAAACCTTCTCCAACGCCTGCCTGAAGTCCATATAGATGACATCTACCGCTGTGCCCTCATGAATCCTCTTACTGTAATGGAAAATTATCCATTTACTGTGAAATGTGAAAGAGAATGTTTTTCTAACATTTAATGTTGTGCTGAGCTTTAAAAACAATACTTTGATGAGTTTTGCAGTCAGTTTGTCTCTGTTTCAGTTTGAAAAACAAACAACTCGACCTTGCGACAGTCGAACTCAGTGAAAGCAGAACTGTTATGTCCAAGACCAGGGGATGATAGAATAACAACTAGTGTTTTCCCAGTCTTTGCCCTTGAGTGTGTGATGAGAAACAGGATGAGGCAAGTATCTGAACAATACTCAGATAACCCTTACATTGAGGCATCGAGATGAATGGACAGGGGTCAATTCTGCAGAATTGAAATATAGCTCCTTTCTTTGTTCTTGCAAGTAGTTGAGTCAAGTCGATTTAATTTTCACAACAGTAAACTTGTGAACTCGTCCCGGAACCAAGCATCTGGATGGGATTCTGAAGATTCCCACGAGGCGTAGTCGACAGCGCCTTGAAGGTGTTTCGCTTCATATTGAGTGCTGAATTGGCCCTTATGCGTGAGAGGGCTGGGAATCGGTCGATCGCCCAAGTGAATCGAATAAAGTCGGGGTAAGAATCGTGGCTTAAGTAATCCAACATAGAGACTCATTCTCATAGAATAAACACATCAGGAACATGCTTAAGTTAACTCTCGCGTGGTGTTAGAGCAAAACCCAAGGGAAGGGGATTGCCGTCTGGAGTCTTTCAGAGACAGCACATTTAAGGGTGGTTTTAGACTTGGAGACACCACTGACTGATTTGGACTCACCAAAGGCGTACTGGATACTTGTTTTTTTAGGTTTAGGAAAACCAAGGCATTGAGGCGGACGTGTCCAATGCGAGGGAGGTCCTCCGGAGGTAAGTAAGCAAGGCAAAAGAAAATTATAACGGTACCGCGTGAGATAGAGAGACCTGAACAATTTGCCAGTTACACTAAAATTGGAGTCCAGCAAGAGCAAACAAAAGGAGAGCCCACACAGTACTTGAAATAGCCAACCGAAAATACAAGACATGCTCAATAATGACGGCCCAGTGTCTGTAAAGCAGTTAGAATTGTGGATCAAGGAATATAGTTTACCAGAGTGAGGAAGTTTTAGTAATAGATAGCTTGAAATATTGAGGTGGAGGTTGGAGGAGAGAAAGAAAGAGAAAACGAAGGGAAAATTGAACCTGTGAATTGGAGTGCTTTTTACATGTAAGGCTGAGGCTGACATTAGAGAAAGGAAATCTTCAGTAAGTGATAGATCAAGTACACATACAAACAATAGCACACACGCAGACGCACACGGAAAACAACCCAACGAAGCTGCACAGTGTGTTAAATATGTTTCAGATTCTGTCCTTGATGACTGCCATCCAAGACCAACAGCCCCCCTACGGGATCCACCTGCTGAAGGTTCCACGTCAGCGGCCGCCGCCACAGGGTCTGCTGTATCACAGATCGCACGCCGTACATGCAACCAATTGAAGGAACAAGGCCAAAAGAAGGACGACCACTCCGAGAAGGAAAGGGACCCAGGGCCTCTTTGCGATCAACCCCAGACAGATGATGAGTCAGACAGTGAGGGTATTGCCGAATGATCAACTAACCAGGCAATTCTGCAAGCCCCAATGGTTGAAGTTGCAGGAATGAAGGTTATCCAGTGTTGGTCCACCGGCCGTGGACCATGAAGGATCTGGAAAGTGCCTGTGGACAGTTGCCTGACTCAAGAGAGGTTGGAAGTAGTAAGTTCACCAAAGAAGTGACGAAATTCTCTACTGAATTCCGTCCCATGTCACATGAGATGAGACGTTTCGTGGGACGAAAACTAGGTGCCGACGTCACTAAAATCGAGTATAATTGGCCAGCCACAAACATTCATGCCAGAGTAGCCAACACGCAAGCGGAGCAGAACGGAGACTTTAATGCTTTTGTTGCAGCGCTGGCAACCGCCTTAAGTGAGGCATTCTCAATGCGAATGGACATCACCAAAATAGCAAACTGTAAATAACTGGAAGGTGAGACAGGGACCCAGGACCGTAAGCACATCACTGAAGTCCATAACGCCTGCTGTGGACTGAGACCGCTGTGGACGACATAACGGCGGCAGAAATCACGCCGTATGAGGGACACCTGAATAACAGCTTCATCAATGGAATGACGGACGAAATAACGAAAACAGGTAAAAGACACATTTACAACCTGGGACACGGGAAAGCTGAGTTTGATAGAATACATGTGATACATGCTGAAAAATTGCTTACACAAGAGAAGGATAAGCGGAAGCTAAAGATTGAACAGCAAGCACATAAAGCTCAGATTACTATGATGCAACTTATCACCCAGCCGTTGGAGGGAGGTGCTGCAGGAAGAGAGAGAGGCAGAGATGGAGGTCGCAGAAGATGAAGAGGAAGAGGTTGCGTAAGAGGCGTAGGCAGATGTAGGTCTGGTGGTTCCTTTTTTTGTAGAGCAATGCACCAGTGGGCAAGACAGTGCCCACACAGACAGCTTCAATCGGCCCTGGAGGCTGAACAGCGGGGTGACTGACAGTGAAAGGCTGAGGTGGAGATGGGCAGCCCACAATGTAAGCCTCTTTCCCTTCTGATTCGCTTCTGCTTCTCTCTTCTACTAATCTTACGGGCATTGAGACATGACCAACCTTTACGTTGAGTGCTGATATTGCGAAAAGTGGACAGTCTGTTCAAAATCACAACGATGCGTAAAAGTCGATGCCTACTTCTATGTTATATGTGGAAGATTCATCAGTTCGCCTTTGGTAGATACAGGGGCAACTTACTCAGTCCTTAAATTAAGCCAGTTTAGACAATCGACGAAAATAAATATGAGTGAAAGGTTCCTGAACACAATGGGTGCATCAGGAGTTCGTGATGCAGGAAAAATGTTCCGCACCCCTACTGTGCAAAACTAGCCATGGCGAACATTCCAATTCTCCTTCTTGTTATCGGAATTTTGTCCTTTAAACATGCTGGGTCTGGATCTCATAGGGAGACTGGTGTTGGATTTGCTCAGTACTCCGACGAGCTTGCAGGTAATTCTAAGGGAAGATTTACCAGTGCAGGCTGTATAATATGTACATCTATGCGTGGCGATGAAGCCAGAGAGTGACAAGTTCAGTGAACGATTCACTCATCCTGGAAGCAAGCAAACATGTTAATCCTATTAACACCGATTTTCTTGCTGGAGATGTGCTGCACTGCACAGCAGACATACACCGTGACGGCCCTGACGAACCATATGAGAAGGATTGGTTCATAAGGTTGGTTAAACCAGATCAGTTGTTATTGTGCGACGTTTATGGGAGTGATCACAGATGTGCAGTCAGTCTGAACTTATCTAAGGTATCTGTAACAGCAGGCAGACCCTATATTTTGATGTGGAAGTCTCCGCTCCTCATATGTCCCTGGCGAAGGCGTCTGGTGGCAGGTGGCAGGATTTGGGACCATGAGTGCTAAAGGCACAAAGAATGAAAGGTTGGGTCTTCAGCGACGATGTGGGTGTCTGGTTCAATGCAGATATGCGCACATATAAGAAGAAACAAAATTGGCTAACTCAGGCAGATAGGACAGTCCAGGGAACCCCCGCTAGCCCTGAAAAGCCGAAGGGGACAGCCAGGCGTTTCCCGAAGATAGAAGTCTCAGAGCCAAGAAACGAAAATGGTTCCGGTTGAGTTGTGGGCAAAGGACAAACCTGATGTGGGCCTTATACCGGGCTGTGAATCATGCGGATAACCCCGAAGTCTGAGTATCATCCTTGCAGAGCGCAATACCCGTTAAAACACGAGGCCGTAGAAGGAATTACTCCAGCCTTTGAATCCCTCCTAAAGGCTGCAGTGATAATCCCCTGTGAAACCTTATTTGGGAGAACCTCCATTTTTTCTGGTCAAAAAGGTATACGTTCCTGGTGAACCAGAGGAACGGAGGTTTGTTCAAGACCTGCAGGCAGTCAATAATGCTGTGGTCACACGCGCCCCAAATGTTCCCAACTACTATACTATATTACCTCAAATTCGAGCGGAGAGCCAATGGTTCTCTGTTGTGGATTTAGCAAATGCCTTCTTTCGTGCACCAGTGCACCCAGACAGTCAATTCTGTTTCGCGTTTTCATTCAAAGGGAAATCGTATACCTTCTCGTGACTTTGTCAACGTTAATGTGATTCCCCCACCTAGGCTCTACGCAGGAGTCTGGAGAGTCTTGTTCTCACCCAGTGGTCAGTGCTTCTGCAGTATGTAGATGATAGCTTCATAGTGGCACCAACAAAAGAACAATGTCAGGAGCATACTCTTGCGTTGTTCTGCCATCTAGCGAAGGAAGGGCACAAAGCCAGTCTCGCAAAGCTATAATTTGTGAAACAATAGATGAAGTTCTTCGGTCACTTGCTATCTGAACAAGAGAAGGCCATTGGTCAAGACAGACTTCAAGCAATCCAGCAAATTCCAAAGCCTCACACGAAGAAATAATTTCTACCCTTTTTGGACATGTGCTCCTACTGTAGAATATTTATCCCAGATTACGCAAACCTTGAGACGCCCGTCAGTGACATAGCACATGGCAAAGGTTTGCAGAACCAGAGTCCGTTGCATTGAACCTCAGAGGCCGAGAGTGCCTTTATTAAATATTAAAAAGCGCTCCAAACTACACCTACAAGTGAATTGCGAACCCAAACAAACTTTTTGTACCAACAGTAGATGCGAAGCGTGACTAGATGACATCTCTGCAGTTGCAGGATCATGGGAGAAAATTGAGGCCGGTAGCATATTTTTCAGCTAAACTAGTCCCCATAGCGTCAGCATTGCCTAAATGTCTGCGAGCCGTGTCCGCAGCTAAAAAGGCTGTTGAAGCGTCCAAGGATATATTCGGCTATGGTGATTAAACACTTCTGGTCTCATATGCAGTATCCTTACTGCTTTCCGAGCAAAGGACCGCATGCATGTCAGCAGCACGTTGGCTCAGATATAATACTGTGCTATTGGAGATGCCTAACATTAGGATAAAGCGATATAAAGTCCTTAACCCAGCTATCCTTCTCCCCACAGAAAGAGGAAGAGACCCACATGACTGTGTGGCTGTAACTAATGAAATGTGCAGCCCTGGACCAGGTTTGCAGGATTCACCATTTCAGAACCCAGATATGGAGATTTCACTGTGGACCGGTCAGCATACTGTAGCAATGATACGGGGCAGAATTGTATTGCGTATGGTGTAATGTCTACCTACGAGATAATCAAAGCAGGATTACTCCCTTCTCATCTGTTGGTGCAAGCAGCGGCGCTGACTGCCTTGACTGACGCCTGTAAATTGGCTGAGGGAAAGACGGTGAATATTTATACCGATAGCAGAAAAGCATTCGGGGTTGTACATGATTTTGGAACCCTGTGGAAATACAGGGGCTTCTTGACCTCCACTGGAAAGCCCATCGCACACCGTGGCCTGATTTGTGACCTCCCAGAGATGGTCGTATTGCCTAAATCAAACGCTTTGTGTAAATGTGAAGCCCACACCAAACATAATGATATTATTTCCAAAGGCAATGCAAAGGCAGACCCAGCAGCAAGAACGGCAGCCCCATCAGACCGTCAAGTGAGCGGATTGACATATATATGACAAAACTTTGTACCCCCAACAGCAGACGTATGGGAGTTTCAGTCACAGGTCACACCAGAAGAAAAGCATGGATGGTCGAAAGCAGGATGAAGGGTGATGGAAGGAGTATGGTGTAGCCCCAATGGTAAACCCTGTCTACCACGATCATTATTTCCATTCTATGCCAAGCTGACACACGGTAATGACCATGTGTCAAAAGCGGGGATGTATGACAGTCGTTCGGCACACTGATACAGTAAGGGATTTACTCATTACTACCAGAAATATTGTGCATGTTGTGTTGTCTTTGCCACTAATAATTTGGGAAGGGGAATACAGATGAGTCAGGGAGCACACCCCCATCACCAAAAAACCCTCTGAGCATTTGCAGATGGGTTTTATTGAACTAACGACCAGCGAAGGGAAATGGTATTGTTGGTAATAGTTGATACGTTTTCCAATTGGGCGAAAACGTTCCCCACGTTTTAACAGGATGCCAGTGCTGTAGCAAAAGCTTTGATAAGTCTGAGGTGGGGCATTCCTGAAAGGCATGGTAGTGACACTGGGACGCCTTTTTGCCAATAATTCCTTACAGCAGATCAGTGATTATATGGAAATAAACATGAGACAACACTGTGCGTACTACCCCGCGAGTGGTGGGGCAGTGGAAAGAGAAAATGCAGCCCTAAAAAATAAATTGACAAATGTTGTGAGGAATTAGGGTTGACATGGACAAAGGCACTTCCCATTGTGCTAATGTATATGAGATCTGGGAGGAGAGGAATAGCTAATCTTGGCCCGTTTAAGATTTTGTTTGGTAGGCTGCCCATTACAGGAATTGGCCCAAGACCTAAGGTAGGAAAGATAACATGCCACTGGGAAAATGATATGTTGTGTTACTATATAAAACTCTCTGCACTTGTCTCAAATACAGAATCAAATGAAACAGCACTACCCCATCCAGCAGGAGGGAACCTGCACGAACTAGAACCTGGAGACTGGATAGTGGTGAAAGACTTCAGGAGGAAAAACTGCAAGGCAAAGAGGTGGCTGGGACTATTTTTAGAACCCCTTGCAACACAGACAGCAGTTAACATCAAGAAATAATCCACGAGAATACACGCCAGCCATTGCAAACATGTAGTTGGTCCTGAGGAGAATTTGGGCAGCATTGGAACCAATTAAGTGCAAGTAGTGATTAGAAGCCAAATACGAATAAGGGGCTGCCAGAGCTTACACTTTTAGTAAGCGATCTGGTAAGACTATTCGTAAGGGCAGGGGCATTTGGGATACAGCCGCAGATAGTAATCTTAATTGAGGGTATGAAAGTGGACTTCATGTGCGCCCGCTGGGAGTTTAGAAACAATGACGACTACAAAGGAGATAATAAATATTTATGCAGGGATTCTTGCGGCGCTGGTAACTGGCATTTAGTAGTAGCCACCACGCCCAAAGGGACACCTCACCGGGTAAATAGATATTATTTCATCAAGGTAGGAGGTGCTCGGGCACGCGTGATAATATCCAAAACGCAGAACAGCGATGAGTGAGTGTACTGGTGTGTAATAGATGAACCCTTCTCCGACATTTTTAGACAGGTGAATGTGGTGGTACAGTCACCGCCCCCCACCACCAACCGAGATGAAATGCTGAAGGTCCTACAGAAGATAGTCGTACCAGGGCATGTCAACCAACCAAACCAGATCATGGATCTAACCCCAAGCAGAGTGGAGGGCATTAGTGTCACGCCCGAACGCGGAGGGAGTCGACGGGGCATGATAGCGAGCCTAGCTGGTAGTGGAATTGGCCCTGCAGGAGAATAATGGCGTAAATCCGTCGCCAGTAGGTTGGGAATTGCGGAGGCCACTGCCCAATGTGAAGGGAGCAGAGCATGTGCTTTGGCCTCAATACAACACCGGAGATTAGCCTTTTGCTACCCTCGTTGAATATGTTTGCACATACCCCAATGGTGGACTACCGAACCACCCACAGAGAGCCTGAAGAGAAATGCAAGCTGTCTGCTTCCCCCGGCTGCGACTACCCTGACCCTGATAGGGGGAACAATTAGGACAAATCTCGCGCCACCACTTGAACGTAAGGCCAACTGCAGTCCCAATGCGGAGCCACTCCTGACCACAGAATTCCATAAAGTGGAAGGCAGCTGTATTTGCGCCAATCTGGGGAGATTTGACTTGTGGATTTTTCAATGCACTACGACGCTGTACTTAAGCAATGATTTTTGTTCAGCAACTTTTGCAAATGGTACGATCATAGACATTACTTGGTCCTTTATCAATAATCAGACCATGGTGGAGGGTACAATATGGGTCTGTGGAGAGAAAGGATACCACCACCTTACCCTGGGATGAAAGGGGTGCTGCAACACCGCGATACTGTCCACTGGCACAACAGTGTTCGTCCTAAGGGCAGGTAACAGACGCACCTGAAGAGACGTCCCACGGCATTGGAATGGGTACACAGTCATAGACACCTGAACTACTCCAGAAGCGAACATCGGGTGGTCCATTCTTTTGGGAGCAGGGTAAAAAGTGGCAAAAAACAAGATTAAAGGCCTCGCATATGGTGTATTACTGTTAGCAAATGAGATGGAGGGAGGCTAGCACTCATTAACACTCAGTTCACGGCAGTTAGGGAAGCAGTGATACAAAATCGATTAGTGCTGGACATACTGACGGCCGGGAGAGAAGGCGCGTCTGCAATATGACAGGTACCTCATGCTATTTTAATATTGCTGAGGTGTCCCAAATTATCACGTGTGTAATAAATCATTACAAGCACCTCCCCACAGCTGACTCTTGGTTCCGATGGCTCAATTCCCTTCGGGGAGGATTGGGGGCATTGGTTCCTACACGTGCTACAATTGTTGTACTGGTCTTATTCATAGTGTTGTGTATAGGGCCCTACTTGTGTAATTGCCAATGCCGCTTGCTTATGAGTGCAGTGGGATACCAAAAAGTAAAACTATTAGTGGCTCCACTGCAGGAAAATCCGATTGTGCGGACCCCACCCTACCATGATATTGACGAGTGTGACGTGTGAACATGGCATGTGTAGAGGGCACTCCAGAGCAAGTGACGGTACCATCACAAAGCTGTGTTACAGGCACGTTGCATGTGAGAAAAGGCCTGGTGTTTTCTAAACATTTTCTGATGTATAGCTATCCTGGCAATGTATTTTTGTTGATGCTGTAGTTTTCCTTGTTGTCATAAAATGACACAAAGCGGGAAAATATAATGGAAAATTATCAATTTCCAGTGAAATTTGAAAGATAAAGATTTTCTAAAATGTAATGCTGTGCCGAGCACTGTAAACAATACTTTGATGAGGTTTTCAGCTAGCTTGTCTCTGTTTGAATTTTGCAAACATTCAACTCGAACTTGCGACAGTCGAACTCCACGAAAGCTGGAGAAATATTATGCCCAAGATCAGGGAATGAGAGAATAACAACTTGTGTTTTCCAAGCCTATGCCCTTGACAGTGTGACAAGAAACAGTATTAGGAAAATATCTGAACAATGCTCAGATACCCCTTACAGTGAGGCATGTAGCTGAATGTACTGTGGTCATATCTGCAGAACTGAAATAAAGCTCCTTTCTTTGCTCTTGCTAACAGTCAAGTCAAGACGATTTAATTTCCACGACAGAACCAGGTCCTGCAGAATGTTACAAGGATAGGTAGTGGTTGTCAGTACTGGAGAATGTTACAGGGATACGGCTGTAGAATGTTTCAGGGATAGACGTTGGGTGCAGGTGCTGGAGGACGTTGAAATGATCGTGAATGGGTAATGGTGCTGAAGAACTTTAAGAAGAATAGTGCAAGGCGTAGGTTCTGGTGAGTAATACACGAATAGTGTGTATAGGTTCTGGACACATTACAGGGATAAGGAGTGGGTGCAGGTGCTGAAGAACTTTAGGCGGCGAGGGCGTGTGCGAAGGTGGTGGACAATGTGACAGTTTTATGTACTGGTGATATTCCCGGCATATAGGAGTGGTGTAGGTGCACGAAAATGTTGCAGGATTAGAGAATGGTGCAGATGGATGAGAGGTTTGCAAAGATAGGCAGCGGATGCAGGTGGTTAAGATTGTTACAGGAATCGCTGGAGAATGTCGCAGGGACAGTGAGTGTCAGCAGGTGCTGGAGAATGAGACAAGGACAGGTGGTGTGTGTGGCTGCTTCAGAATGTTGCAGTAATAGGGAGCGGCTGATGTTACTGGAGAATGTGATAAGAATAGGGAGTGTGTGCAGGTGCTGGACAATGTTACAGGGACAGTGTGGGGGTTCAGGGGGTGCAGAAGATTAAAGTAACAGGGAGTGTGTGTAGGTGTTATAGAATGTGACAGAGCTGGGGAGTTGGTAGGGGCTGGGGAATATTAGAAGAATTGGCATGTTTATAGGTGGTGGGGGATACTACAGTGATACAAGAACTTGTAGGTCCTGGGTAATGTGACATGGATAGGGAAGGATGTCCCTGCTGGAGAATGTTTCACGGATAGGGCGGTGTATCGGGGCTGGAGAAGCTTGCAGGGATGAGCGGATTGTCGGTTCTGGAGAATGCTGTGGTGCTAGGTGACGGTGTAGGTATTGAGAATATTACAAGTGCAGTGATGGGGCATAGGTGCTGGACAATGTTACAGGGATAAGATATGGGTGTAGGTGCTCCAGAATGTTTGCTGGGATGGGGTGCTGGAAAGGGTTACGGAAATAGTGAGTGGGTGTAGAGACTGGAGATGTTACGGGTTATAGAGGGCTGTCGGCATTTGAGGATGTGTCAGAGACTGTGAGTGTGCCAATGGATGAGCAGATTACAGAAATAAGAAGTGTTTGTATGTGCTTGGGAATGTTACAAGTATAGTGAACGGGCGTAGATGCTGGAGAATGAGATTTGGGTAGGGACTGGATGTAGGTGCTGGAGAATATTATAAGGATGGAAAGTGGGGGTGTCATTGGATGGAGATCGTAATGGATAGCAAGGGTGCCTTTTCAGGAGAAATTTTCAGGGAAAGTAAGGGCTATAAGGATTGGAGAAGGGTACTGCCTGAATCGGAGGGCTTTTCTTCCGAGGAGAAGTTGATGAATTTGGACTTTTCTCTCTGGAGAGAAGGAGGACGAAAGGTAACCTGAGCGTCTATATTAGCTCAGCAGATTTTGGACGGAAATCAGAAGCAACTTGTTCACCCAGAGTGTGGTATATTGATGGAATTCCCTGCCCAGTGAAGTAGTTGGCGCTACTTAAGTAAACGTTTTTAAAGCAAAAATAAGCATTTTCTTAAAGAACAAATGGATTCAGGGATACGGTGAGAGCGCAGCTCAGTGGACTTGAGTCCACGATCAGATCAGCCATGATATTATTGAATGGTGGAGCAGGCACGAAGGGCCAGATGGCCTACTCTTAGTTATTTTGTTATTATAGTATGAAGATACAAACAAAAAAGCTGTTTAGTGTCGTTGTAATTTCTCAGTTCTGTACCACAAATGATCCTGTCTGCACTTTCACTGTTCCACATTTGTACTTGCATTTAGTATTTATGTGTAAACATTTGCAGAAACCTTTCGTCAGGCGTTATGCTTCTTGTTAATTTGGGTTTTGTTTGTTTTTTGGTGCTTGCATCAGTTTGTTGGTTATCCTTTGCAGGGTCTTAAACGTCAAGTAATCCATGTCTCCCCAAAATATCTGGCATTTTTCAACTGCTCTCCTCCTGTTTGCGCATTAGCGGGATGTGTGAACGCAGGTCATCTTAGAGTGCTTCTACAATTCACAAATATTGCCTGTCTTCTCTTAAATGTGTTTCAAGTACTTTACCGATTCCCTGAAACCAATTTGCCCCTCATGTGTTCATATCTTGAATGATTCAATTGTGTAACGCTAATTGTTTCACACAAAACCGTTTTGTATTTACAAATATTTTAAAATTCAGCATGTTAGCATCACTACTCCCAAGATTCACTTTACAGCAAGATTTCAATTAGCACTCTCATCACAGAACACAAATTCTAAAATAATCTGATCTCTACATTTTTGTGCAACGTACTATTACGCGAAAGAAACATTAATTCCCAGATTGTGCATTCATTTGTATTAGCACAACTTCGATGCAACATGAAATCGTCTATTTTTACTGCAGTGCCCACAAACTTGAATATCGATTTTCCTGTTATATAGCATGTCAAACATTTTCATTGCAGTTTTCATTTATATACCGCAACTCAAATCGATACTTGCTTCTCGTTGTGTTTTCTTTATGCTGAGCCTCACCAGATTCTGTGCACTCTGAAAAATCGAAGGCCTTTGATAAGGATCCACAACTTGGGCTACTCTGGATGGTTAAAAAGCATTGAATCCTGTGTCGCTGGCAAATTAGTTACCAATTATCTTGATGAGAGGAAGGCAAAAGTAATAGTGGAAGATGTTTGTCAGAGTGGAGAACTTTGTGTAGTGCAGAGCCTCAGGGTTGTTGTTGGGTTCTTGTTGTTTGTCATCTATATCAATGATTTGGATGAGAATGTACAAGGATCATCAGTAAGTTCTCACATGACCATAAAATGAAGATAAAAGATTGTTTACTCTGGATCACGTTGCGATAAGGAGAGATGATGATTTGAGTTGGTGAAGAATATTAATGTCGGCAAAATCCCCAGGACCGGATGGGAGCTATACCAGGATGCTGAGGGAGGCGAAAATTGAAATACCTGGTACCCTGACAGCATTATTGTAGCATCCCTCAACACAAGTGTGGTGTCAGAGGACTAGAGAGTTGCTAATGCTGTCCTTCTGTACAAGAATGAGAGTAGGGATATTCCAGGTGATGACAGATCAATAAGCCTGAATACAGAGATGGGAAAGTTGCTGGAGAAAACACTGAGGGATAAAACTTGTTTACATTTGGAAAAGAATGGGCTTATCAGTAATCGGCAACATGGTTTTGTGCGGGGAGATTGCGCCGTCCTTACTTCGGAGAGTTCATTGAGGGAGTGACAAAGTTAATAGATGAAGGATGGCTGTAGGTGTCATAAACATGGACTTCCATAAGGCATTCGATAAGGTTTGCGACGGCAAACTAATGGAGAAAGTGATAACACACAGTGTGCAGGGTGTTTTAGCTAGGTTGGACAAAAAACAGTTTGAGCAATAGGAAACAGAGAGTTGTAGCTGAAGGGAGTTTATCGAAGTGGAAAAGGTGACCAGTGGTGGTCCACAGCGATCATTGTTGGGCTCACTGTTGTTTGTGAAATATGGCAATGATCTGGAAGTGGGCATTGTGGTCCAAACAGTAAGATTGCAGATGGCACGAAGATTGGTTGAGTGGCAGAAAGTATAGAGGATTGGCAATGTTTGCAGTTGAATATAGATAGACTGGAGAGTTAGGTGGAGTAGTGGCAGATGGAGTTGCACTCGGGCAAATGTGAGATGATGCAATTTAAGAGATCCAATCCGACAACGAACAATACTGTAAGCGGATGATACTTGAGAAAAAAAAACGTTGATGAGTGGAGAGACCTGGAAGTTCAGGTCAATTGTACACTGAAGGTGGCAGCACAGGTGGATAGAGTAGTCAAGACCGCAGATGGTGTGCTTGCTTCAACGACGGTGTGCTGTGTATAAGAGGGGAACATCATGTTAAACTTGTACGAAACTTCGGTTCGGCTGCATTTCGAATACTGTGTAGAGTTCTTGGCGCCACATTACCAAAATGATGTGGACAATTTGGAAAGATTTTAGAGAAGGGCTATGAGAGTGATGCCTGGTATGGAAGGTGATCGCTGTGAAGAGAGGTTGAGTAGGTTGGGACTGTTTTCATTCGAAAAAAATGACATTGAGGTTGGACCTGCTTGAAATCCACAAAAACATGAAAGTTGTAGACAGAGTTTGAAGACATAAGCTGCTTTTTTCCAAGAGAGATGCATTCAATAATGAGAGGTAACCGTTGAAGGTGAGAGCTGAAACGTTTGAGGGAGATACACGCAGAAAACACTTTACACAGAGGGTAGTAGGTTCCTGCAACTTGTTGTCGGCTGAGATAGTAGAGACAGGCATGGTAGATTTATTGATAGGGCGTCTGGAACGATGCATAGGTAGGTGAGTAGCAGAGTGATACAGATCCATAGGAATTAGGCGATTGGTTTAGACAGTGAATCTGGATCGGCTCAGGCTTACAGGGCTGAAGGACTTTTTACTGTGTTGTAAATTGTCTTTGCTCTTCTATGCTCTTAGGCGGTATCATAGACAGTGAGGAACTTTATCAGAAACACAACGCGTACTTCTTCAGTTACAGCAATCATTTCTTTTTTCAAAATGCAAATGATCTGGGAAATGTAGTTCGGTCGAGGATTGCAGGAAAATGAATCTGTGGATTGTCTACGAGATGACTTTTTGGAACAGGCAACATTGAATTTACTGTTGTGCCTTCAGAAAGATGTGATAAGGGAACTCAAGGTAAATGAATGCTTCAGGGCTGATGAATATAATATGACGGAAGTGACTATGCAATTTGAAAAGACGCACATAGACTCAGAGGTCATGTTATTTCAGCTGAATAAAGGAAACGTTACAAGCATGAGGGAGGAATTGTGTTAATATAACTGGTAGCGGAACCTAGCAGGAAAAGAAAACAGTGGAATGGCAATGCCAGGATTTTCTGTGATTGATTCAGCAGACACGACTGAGATTCTCTCCGAGAAAAAAGAAGCATGACTCAGGGAGAGTGATGCAACCATGGCTGACTTGGTAAATCAGGGATAGCATTAAATCGAAAAAAGCAAGTGTATAATGTGTTGAAAGGCAAAGGAAAACGAGAGAAT
Organism: Chiloscyllium plagiosum; assembly: GCF_037043375.1. Taxonomy (NCBI): domain Eukaryota; kingdom Metazoa; phylum Chordata; class Chondrichthyes; order Orectolobiformes; family Hemiscylliidae; genus Chiloscyllium; species Chiloscyllium plagiosum. The sequence continues at coordinate 69,946,397 of NW_028270177.1, forward strand.
TGGGAAGCCTGCAAAGAATAGCAGATGGCAACAAATAAATAAAGAGGGAGAAGATTAAATTATGAGGGTAAGCTGGCCAGTAATAAAGTAGAAGACTGCAAGAGTTTGATTAGATACATAAAGCGCAAGAGCGAGCAAAAGTGGACATCGGGCCGCAGGAAAATAACGCTGGAGAGATCGTAGTGGGAAACAAAGGGATGGCTAAAGAACTGAAAAATGACATCGTGTCAGCCTTCATGGTGGAAGACACGAGTGATATCGAAAAACTTCAAAACTGCCACACTCTGTAGTGGCAGAGCTGAGTATGGTGGCAATAACCAAAGAAAAGGCACTAGAAAAACTGAATGGCTGTAACGTGGATAAATTACCTGGAATAGATGCGCTACACACCAGAGTCCTAAGGGAAATTGCTGAATTGCTGAGGCAGTGGAGTCCTTCGTCGTGATTTTTCCGAACTCTCTAGAATCAGGCAGGATCCCAGAGGAGTGGAAAGTCACTAACGAGACTCTCCTGTTTAAGAAGTGAGTAAGGCAAAACATGGAATATTACAGACCGATTAGCCTAACCTTGGTGATTGAATCGATTGTGAAGAATGAGGTTTCTGAATACTTGTAAGTGCATAGTTTCATCAAGGGGATGTGATGCATCAAAGCTTCTACAATTTGCTGAGGAACAAACGAGCAGCTTAGACCAATTGCATTCAATGCATGGACTGAAAGAAGTCCATTTGGCAACGACCCGAAAAGGAGACCACCAAGTAAAATGAAAATCCTATGGTATTACAAGAAAATTGCTAGCATGGATAGATGATTGGCTGTCTGGCAGAGGGCAGAGAGTGGGGATAAAAGGGCTTTTTCTCATAATGATTGCAGTTGACTGGTGGTGTCCCGCAAGGTTCAGTGTCAGCACCACAACTTTTTACTTGATACATTAACAATCCAGATGAGGCAGCTAAGGGCATTCTGACGATGTTTGCAGAAGATACATCTTTAACCACTCGAATCGCCTTGAAGGGAGTTGTGCATCTGGCTACCTCAACTGGTAGAACAAGAGACTTGCAGTTTCAATTCTAAGTTTTCACACAATGTACATTTTGAACTATGCTATTTGAACTGAATCTTGGTTCCTCATTCCAGCGGCAGTGCCATCACATTTAAAGTGAGACTTTCTCCTATTCGTTTTGAGTGGTGTTGCATTGCTGATACAATATACTGAAAAATCAACACCCACCGCCATAAGTAGTTCCATTTGTTATTTGGCATGGCATAACGTGCATTGTTAGCAATTTTGGGAACAGCAGCTGAACTGTTGTTTATTTTAAAGTTTGAACACATAGGAAATGGAACTCTGTCGTGGATGAAAATTAACATGAGCTAAATTTAAAGTAATAAACAAAAATGGACATAAGAGCATGATACAAAATCTGAAGTTAAGGTTTATTGATTTATTGAAAATGTTCAAATGGATTAACGAGGCACATGATAAACTTCAAGACATGAAAATAAGTAAATATGTAAAGTGAAAAATAAAAGTACGTGAGCAACTCTCTCTTGCATTGTAATCCAAGCACTCTGCAACGTTATATTTGATGATGAATAGAGGATCCGCCATTTTGCATTCAAAACTGTATAATGTGACGAACAAGCGAACAGATGCAATGGTTAACGTTGGTAAGATATGTATTTACGAATTTGGTGACGTCACATTCCGTCTATAGTTACAGAAAAGCAAATTAATACAATCCGCTTCGATCCTTCAAGGGCTATATGTAAATCCAACATTCTGGTGAACCTCTGCTATCAACACAACAGGAAAGCAGCATTCAGGTGTAATGTAGATGTCTCGAGGGAGCATACGCAGAAAGATGAATGATAATAGAGGGATGATCAATTTTTTCATTTACGAGTGGTAAAAATTATAGCTTGGTAGAGAGAGTGATGCATGTGGATAATGTTCAGCAGGCTGTTGCAAACATGTTGCATAAGTCTCTTTCAAACTCTAATCAAGAACTTCTCTCTCCCTGACTCGAAGTATGGAGCGTGGGATCTCATTATCAATGTTGGGCCTTTGATAATGGCAGCCATCCTTCTGAGGGGTAAAGATGTGCGATGAGCATGTAACGCCCCCATGTTGGCAGCAAGCAAGTTTGTCAACGGTGTGGAAGAATCAGAAACAACTGAATTGTTCAGAATTGTCAGATCTTCTTAACGAAACTGATGATGTCTCACATCTTCTTGATTAGGCAGCACTGTCGGAAAGACTGAAGGATAAAGTAACAAATTTCTCTGGAGAAACGATGCCTTCTCGAATGAAATTAAAGTCCCAAATAATCTATGGAGAAAAAGCAGGTAAAGATTAAAGTCTAGTGATCCTTCCGGAATGTTATACGCCAATTCCTTTTGCCATCCAGCCATATGTGTTCATTGATCTGCGGCTCTGTTAAGTCACAGCGGAAACTCAAGACTTTGAACAAACACTATCCTCAAATAAAGGATCATCCAATAGCAAAGAGGGACAATGTTCAGCAATTCGATTGGTGTGGCCATCGTGTACTAGCTCACCGGAGGAGAAAATGTTGTCAACTCTTATTCAAAGTGACGGTCCCTCAAGAAAGCTTACCCAAACCACAACAGCTGTACCATAACCATTTTCGACTCAACTAATAGGAAGGAGGTTCAAAAATCTGCCTGATCCAAAACTCTCAGAAGCGTGAGCAACTCTTAGATTTTGCAAGTTTGTGCAATGTATGTCATCATCAGATACTAAACAAAGAGAGTGAGATTAAATGGTTTTGGAGTGAAGTTATAGCGAGGACTAAAGACTCATTTGTTTAATTATGGAAATTTAGAAGTGGATGGCACACATGTCAGCTACGTGTGTGACTTGGAAGTGAATTTGGTGATAAAGTTACCAACATACACCTGCTGACAGTATACTTAAAGCAGGTTCAGTATTTGATTCGAAGTCCCCCTTCTGGAACCCAATAAAACCATTATCTCTCTCAATCCCTCTTTCTTTCCCTCCTCTAAAGAACGCCACAACAAGTATTATCGCTCCTTCCCTGAAGGATATTCGTGGTCCAATCAGACAGCTTTCAGACTCAACTGTTTTATCTCCAGTTGAAACTTTATTGCTGAAACAGCACAGCAGGTCAGGCAGCATCCAGGGAACAGGAGATTCGACGTTTCGGGCACAGGCCCTTCTTCAGGAATGGGGGCCTGTGCCCGAAACGTCGAATCTCCTGTTCCCTGGATGCTGCCTGACCTGCTGTGCTGTTCCAGCAATAAAGTTTCAACTTTGATCTCCAGCATCTGCAGACCTCACTTTCTCCTGTTTTATCTCCAGCAATTATAAGAATGACAGACCTTAAACTGAAATTTCTGTTTTGGCGGGACTTCTCTCATGCACTTCTTTCTCTTTTAAGTCACCTTCAGAGGATTTTGGAAGGGGAGAAATTAACATCGGAAAATTCATATCACACAACATCTCATCAGAATCTCATAGTTTCACACATTTCTGGTAACTTTAATTTTTTTTTTGATTTTGAACATGGAAATTTAAATCCTCATTTACAGTGGGGAGAAACCTTTTTTCCCTGTGTGGGCAAGACTCTGTCGATGGCAAGACACAAGTGCAGTCATATTCGAGAGTGTGGTGCTGGATAAGCAAAGAGGTCAGGCAGCATCCGGCAAACGGGAGAATGGACATTTCAGGCATATACCCTTCATCAGGAAGGGCTTGTGCCCGAAGCGTCGATTCTCCTGCCCCTCCGATGTTGCCTGACCAGCTTTATGTTTCCATTACCACACTCTTGACGCTTATCTGCAGTCTGCAGTTCTCACTTTCTCCACATGTTCTGTCGTAGTCGGGTGAATGTGTGGAAATATGTTGGTTGTGGAAAGCGAATCAATACCCATCTGACCTGGACACATATCGGTACCATCACACTGAACAGAGGTGGTTTGCCTGCGCAGAACATGAGAAGGTTTTCAGCGACTTATCCCACCAGATGGCAAATTAGGAAGTACACATTATTAATACAGATCAGTCACTCAATCAGAGTGTGGGAAAAGAAGCACTCAAGCAACACACTCACGAAAACACCAGCGAGTTCCCATTGGCGAGAGGTCATTTATGTGTTCTGAATGTGGCAAGAAGTTCATTCAGCCATCCCACCTGCTAAAACACCAACAGGTTCACAGTAATGCAAGAGCATTTCCACGGTGGAATTGTGGGAAATGATTTAAATATACTGCAAAACTGGTCAGTCATCAACGTGTTCACACTGATGAGAAACCGTTTAGATGCTTTCACTTGATCTGGGTTCACCACCAAATCGCACCGGGGAGATGCCATTCAGCTGTACCGAATACAGAATAAATAATGATACTTTCTTTCTAATCTGCGAAAGCACCAGCATATTCACATTAGGGAAAGATCATCACCTGCTCTCAGTGTGGGAAGGGCTTTTCCCAGTCATCAATCTGTTCAGACATAAACAAGTTCAAAAGTAATAACCGTGATTGTGTTTTGTTACTCGCAAACTGGGTTGAATCCTATTAACTTGGGTCTGTCTCTGCTGATGATTACTCCTTCCAGCCCAGCTATTGGTGCTAACATTCTGGGCAATGAGAAATCAATCCGCTTTTTTTAAAGTCACGCAGATCTTAGGAGACTCAAAGACAAACAGTTTGCTGGAGAAACTCAACAGGTCTGACACACCTGTGGGGAGAGAAAAGTAAAAAATGTTTTGAGTCTGATCTGAATCTGCTTTGGCACTGAAGTGGACTGGAAATGATTACTATGTAGGAAAGGAGTAGGAAGAGGACATGAAATATTGTAATCATGTCCAGAGAGCTAGTGGTGTTACGGAGATGTATAGATTTATAGGTGGTGCGAGAGTTTCAAAAGAGAAATTATTTTAGTTCTGCTGAGAGCAAGCCTAATAACCAAGACACTGGTTAGCTCCCAGGTAGAATGGAGTGAGGGGACATCAGTACTGGGAAGATGCCGAGGGAGAGCGTTGGAGGAGAGGTTCGTGGGTAACTTAAACAGGGTAGTTCCCAATGGAGGACAGAGTTCCTGGTGTTTAGTTTTGAACTCAGTGTTGAGACCTGAAGACTGTTCGTCCAGATTGTACGTTAACTATGGAAAATGTTGAGTTATTTTTGTATCTCAGATGTCAGGTGGTCTTTTTCAATTGTACGCCCTCTCTCCACCATCCTCACCAACAACAACAAGAGCGAGGAGCTCATTGAGGTTTTCTGTCAGTGAAATAGGAGCGAACTGATTCAGCTGCCTCCCTCCCATCCACCCATCGCTGAACAAGTCTTTAAATTACCTTTAACAAATACAAGATCCTGTGCAAGTTACCAAGTCCGACAGCATCTGTGGAGTAGTATACCTCCAAAGAAAATTCATACTCAACTCAAAATGCTCACACTGATTCTCTATTCAGAGATTCTGTCACACCTACCGAATTTCTCCAGCACTAATGTTTGCATTTTAAATTAGCCCTGTCAGAGCCCATCTTGTACAAATTTATTGATATAGCCTTCTTCCCATGAAACTGCCAATGATCCAATTCCCCCATGTTCACTGTATCTGCAATTGTCCTCTCTCTGCCTTCAGGTACCGTCCTTCATTCTTCTAGATTCACGGTCAGCATCTATCTTCAGAAATAACTGCGTACTCTCTCGACCACAAATACTACTGACCGATTTGCGACCCCTCTTTCCACTACTTGTACATGGTGTCACCAAGGGTTAATCTTTGCTTTGACCTATTTCTCCTCAACATGCTTCCATTGTTTGAATCATTTAAAAAAAAAAGTATGCTCATTTTCGCATTTCCACTGAGAGGACCAAGACATGCGTCACCATCCTCCCTCTATATTGCGCTACATCATGAATATCTTCTATTTAAAACTCAGCTAACAAAAGCTATCTTCTTTGCTGCTAAATGTTCCGTTCCCTGATGTACAAGACCTCCCCCATCCTGGAAACTGTCGAAAGCTGAATCATTTTGTTCACAATATTGCTGTTGTATTTTTTTTACCAGGATCAGTCAGTGATCATATGTTACAAAGGGGAAAAGTGAGGACTGCAGATGCTGAAGATCAGAATGGAGCGCATGGTGCGGGAAAATCACAACAAGATAAGCTGGATCTGAGGCCAGGTGTATCGACGTATCGGGCATAAGCCTGCACTTCTGATGAAGGGTTGTTGCCCGAAACGTTGATCTTTCTGCTCCTTGGATGCCGCCTGACCTGCAGTGCATTTGCAGCACCACATTCTCGATACTGTCTCCAATGGCAGACACAGCCCAGACTGCATTCTCTCTCACAGACATTATGGCTCCATTTTCTTATACCCAGCTGATGTGGATTTCAAGAGATTACCCCCAGTAGAGTCACCTTTCCCTATCCATGTGATGCGAGGCATAGAGGGGTGAATACATCTCATGCAGTATCACCCCATGGTCCTAACTGTTACTAGCTATGTGACGGGGAGAATGAGGGATCAATGCCTCATGTTGTACTTTTACGTGGTCTTTATGTAACACGATCCATGGACGGATTTCAATGACAGCACTTACCAAATTTAAAGAAAATTGTGCATCAAATCAAGGACTGTGGGGAAAGGAGCAGATGCTGTTCTTACATGTTACTGAAGTTAAACTTGTTTTCAAATATTAGGATCAGCATGCCAATCATAAACTGCTCAGAGAACTTTCGAATCAAGGGTCTTAGATGGGAATGGAACTCATGTCGAAAATTCCCGAGTTGGTGTAGTTGGCAGATAGAACGAGACAATGTTCAATGCAGCAAAGTATGAACACTGAAAGGTAATCTAAAATAGGAGGTACAGTTCTAACGATGATGCAGGAGTGGAAGAACGTGGGTGTATCCATATATCGCTGAAGGTAAAAGGGCAGTTCGAGAAGTTAAAGAAACATCCAGACTGTTTAGTTTTATTTACAGAGGCATAGAGTACAAGAGCAGGGGGTAATGTTGAACTTGTTTGCAAGGCCTCAGCTGGCGTAGTTGTGGGCATGGCACTAAGTTATAGAAAAGAGGTGAATGCATTGGTTTGAATGCTGAAGTGATTTACAAGGAAATTTCCAGAAATGAGAAACTTCAGTTCCAGTAATAAGATTGAAAAATTAGGAACTATTTTACTCAGACAGAAGAATGCTGAGTGGAGATTGATGGAAATTTTAAATATCAAAAGCGTGTTGAATAGACTAGTTAAGGAGAGATTGTTTTCACACATCACCGAAAATAAATGAGAAGGAATGGAATTAAAGTAACATGCAAAAGAAGCAAGGGAGATATGTAAAAATATTTTGTCACAGAACTAATAGTTAAGTGTGGAATGTACTGCCTGGAATTTTGGAGGAGGCAGGTTCAATTGAGGCTTTCCAAGCGATCACTTCATGATTATTTGGATGGCAATGGTGCTGTGGAGAGATGTGGAGAAAAGGCAATAGGTCACGAGAGAAGGGAGGTCATGCAGGCATGATGGAACAATTCGCCTGTTAATGAGCTTTAATAGTTCTATGACTGTGTAAAGTGAACCTGGAAATTAGAATTATGTTGTGATATGCTCGAATAGAAAAGAAAAGTGTTTTTCTGGAACATCAGGAGAGGGAAATGCACTGAAAGTAGTAAATTAGTACAACAGCGATTGTGAGTCCTGAACAGTTCCAGACAGGAATTGATGAGTTCGAACCGTCTGGAATAAGTTGATTTTTTTCTGCACATTTGTATGGTTACAGTAAGGAAGTGTGGCGCTGGAAAAGCACAGCCAGTCTGGCAGCTTCTGAGGAGCATGACAGTCGAAATTTCGAGCATCAGCTCAGCATCATGTCTGTCGAAGAGCTTACTCTCGAAATATAGACACTGCTACTTCTCGAATGCGGACACACTGACTATGCTTTTCCTGCACCACACGTTTTGAAAGTGATCTCCAGCATCTACAGTCCTCACTTTCTCCCTTGTGTGTTCACAACTGAACAAGAGCGTAATACTAATTAGGACATCAATTATGAAACTGGAGTGCAGGTCAGCTGGAAAGTGCTGTGTAATACAGTATTACACAAGGGAAACAAAACAAGAAACGCCTGTCATTAAACTCATGACGAGTGCTGAACATAAACTAAGTTTAAAAAAAGCAAGAAGTGAGAAAGTGAAACGACAGTCTCTCTTTGTTTCGCTGGAATAGGAGAATGTCAGGTAAAAAATATCAATGAACAGTGAGTAGCTATGCCTGCTGTCTCCAAATCATGCGACATTGGAATCTTTTGAACTAACACAGTTCAGAGTTCTCCTGTCTCTGCTCTGCCTCCCATATGTGAAAATAATTATTCATGTGTGCAGGTACAGTAGATAAGGCCAGCTCTTTCCACCAATAACATCATAGATCCTTACCCTAATTCTAAGAACGACGTTCTTGACTAACCTGAGAAAATAGGAGAAATTGAGGACTGCAGATGCAGGAGATCAGAGTCGAGAGTGGTGGTGCTGGAAAGGCACAGCAGGTCATGCAGCATCCGAGGATCAGGAGAAGTGACGTTTCAGACATAAGCCCTTCTTCATGAATCGCTGATCAGAAATAATCTGAGAAATTCCCTTATATTTGAGTCAATTAACTGTGAAGCAGGCTGTTACTCACAAACATCAAATAATCACAATTGTTTTGTGCTGTCATCTACAAATTTTGGAACCAATTGACGTAAGACTGCGGAACTGCCTCAACTTATTTCGACAGTCTGTTCATTGGAAAACAGTCACTCAGTGTCTATGTGTATCAGTGCCTTTCCAGTAAAGAGGCATGAAGGCTCAGTCGTTACCATAGCTGCCACATAGCAAAATGGGTCGTGATACAATTTTGACTGCAGGCTACTGTCCTTGTGGCGTTGTCACACAAAATCTTAGCATAACGTGAGATCTTCCAGAGTGTTGGGAGTTATCTATTGTTTTAGTAGAGGATTGACCAAACAACAAAAAGCTTGGGAAAATGATTTTTTTTTTCTGTTCGGCAAAGAGTGGGGTGTCAAATTGTTCAGTCCTCAGGCCCACATCGATTTAAAATCTACATCGATGCCTTGTACATTGGGATAGAGCGTACTCTAGCGACATTGGCAAATGCGATTAAAAATAGTTGGGAGAAGTAATTGCAATCCAGACATAAAGTTGCAAATGTATGTTGGTACGTTGGGTGAACCAGCCAAAATTTGGCAGATGAAGACAAACGTGGCTAACTCTGAGTTATTGGTTCTGGTTGATCGACTAGAAATAGGCAACACGTTCAGGAAACTTTGAAGCAGAGCGTTCTCAGTGTTCTAGTGCATTAAACACTGACATTTTGTAATCAGATAGAGCAGTTAGTCAGGAAGGCAAACAATAATTTAGTATTTCTTGCTAACCGAGTAGAGTAAAAGTAGGGAAGTGTTGATGCAAAGGCAAACGGAATTAGTCAGACTGCACCTACAGTACTGTGCATACATACAATTCCTTCACTTCAGGACGGATATACTTGGAGGCAGTTCAGAGAAGTTTCAGTGATTTGGATCAGGCAAATGTACAGCACAGAAAGAGACCGTTTGGTCCAACGCATCTACGCCGACCAGATATCTTAAGCTGATCTCGACTCAATTCCCGGCAATGGGCCAATGTTCCTCTGAACCCTTCCTGTTTATAAACCCGTATTTTTTGCCTTTTATGCGCTGTAATCATATCCTACTCTACCACTTTATCTGGTAGCACGTTCCATCCACGCAACGCCCGCTTTGTGAACAGGTTAGCCCCTCAGTTCCATTTCAAAACTTTCCATCCTGACATTCAAAATATGCCCTCTAGTTCTTGATTCCCCAGCCACCAAAAAAACCTTAGCTGTCCACATTATTCATGCCACACATGATTTTGTAAACCTCTGTAAGGTGACCCCTCAGGCACGTACCATTAACTGCCACATAAAAAAGCCCAACATATCGAGGCTTTCCGCGTAGCACAATCCTGCCATTCCCGCCAAAATCCTTGACAATCTTTTCTGCATCCTCTCAAGTTTAGGAAGATCTTACTTGCAACACGTAGACCGGCATGAAACGCAATATTCTGACCATGACACCCCAACTTTCGTCCTCTATGTAGTGACCAGTGCAGCGAAGCGTCCCAATTGCTTTCTTCACCACCCTGTCCACCTGCAACTCCAATTTCTCGGAAATATGTATCGACACTCCAGGATCCCTTTGTTTGGTAATGCATCCCATATTCCTACCATTATCTGTGAACGTCCTGTCCTGATTTGCCTTCCCAAAAGATAACACCTCACATGCATCTAAATTAGATTCCATCTTCCACTACTCGGCCCATTGGCCCATGTTATCAAGTTCCCGTTGTTCTCTCAGATAACATTTCTTGCAGTGCTCTGCTCCAACTATTTTGATGTCATCTCTAAACTTACTAACGATACCTCCAATCTTCACATCCAAATCATTTGTATAAATTATGAAAGTGATGAATCCTGCACTGTCCTTGTAGCATAGGACTGGTTCCAGGCCGTGAGCCCAAATCCCAATCCTCCACAACCACCATCTCCATTCTGCCTACAAGCTAATTATGAATCCAATTTCATTGGTCCCTCTGGATCTCATGAATTCTGAACTAACCGGTCCACTATGAAGAACCTTATTGATCACTTTGCTGAAATCAATACAGATAATGCCTATAACTATGCAGTTTCAATCAGAATTGTTACCTTTTCAAAAAAGTCAGTCAAGTCAAGAAGACAGGATTTCATAAGGACAAAGCCATGCTTGCCATCCTCAATCAGTTTTTGCCTTTCAAAATGTATGACATTCCTATCTCTCAAAACCGTATCTTACAATTTACCCACCATTGCTGTTCAGCTCACCGGTTAAAGGTTCTGTACCTCTATCTCACGACCTATCCCAAATAATAGCATCACATTAGCCAGACTCCAAGCTTCTGGACGCTCACCAGTGTCTATTGCTTTTAAAACTGTCTCACAAAAGCTCCCAAACCATCTCTTCGCTTGAACTTGCAGAATTAGGTGTCATTTTATCAGGTAAACTTGGTAGATGCATGGAACTGTTCTTCCCCAATACCATTTTACATCTACTCAATGTTAATTCAACATCTGGTGCTGATGGATCTTTGCTAACTTAAGGTATCCGGAGGCATGGGGCACAGATGAGCCTGACAGGTCGAGATTTCCACGTCTCGACCTGTTGTTCGAGAAACATCTGAGCTCAATGTTGAGTCCAAAGGTTTATATTTCTGTGTAGAAATAAGAGCTGGTGTTATGCCAGCTCTGACTGAGGTTCATTGGAATAATGCTGGAGGTCGAGGATAAACAGGTCAGAGTGAGAGTGCCAGGGATCTAAATGACAAGGAAAGAGAAGCTGAAGCTCATTCCTGACGAAATTCTTATGCATTAAACATCGATTCTGCTGCTCCTGCGTAGCTGCCTGACCTGTTGCGCTTTTCCAGCTAACAATAACCACTCTGATCACCAACAACTGCAGTCCTCACTTTCTCCAAGCTGATTTCAACCCGATTGCGAAGCGTCTTCCAAGCATTCTTATCTTGAAGAAATTCTCCTCCTCTATCTACTGAGAGATTCCTAATGAAGGGTTTATGCCCGAAACGTCGATTCTCCTTCTCAGTGGATGTTCCCTCACCTACTATAATTTTCTATCATCTGTCTTTCGACCAGAAGCTGAGGGTCACCTTGTGGAATAAATGTAACTTTTCTACAAAGTGATCTTCCAACCCCTAATTGATCTTCCCAAGGTAGATCATGAGCCTTAAACCTGGTCGCTAAATTACAATTAAATCACGCATTTCTTTCATCTCAAATATTATGGGTAACTGCCTTCGGAAAAGTCATTTATTTACAGGGTGGGTTACATAATAATGTTATAAATTGTTACACTACAGGAATACTATCATACAAGATAAAGAAAAACAATCGTCAAAATGTTGAATTCTGCCAGTTACTTTTGTTTTATTATCAGCAGAAGAAAGGGTGCAACTCTCAGTGAGAACTTGATTCAGTCATAGATGTGATTGATAGTAAACTCCAAACTGCAGTCACTGCAGAACACCACTGGCTTCTCCGTGAGTCGCATGTTTGATTGAACTACTTCACAAATTCTCTGAGCAAGCGAAGAGACTGTCTCCAATGTGAAATCGTTGGTCAATATCCTGGGAATTATTGTTTTCCCATGGACCAGTTGCTGTAGTCCTTCTGGCAGTTGGGGATTTGGGAGATGAAAAGGCTACAAAGAACAATCCAAATACTGATATGTCACTGCATTAACAGTGGGGAAAGGCCGTTGTCATGCGACTTGTGTCAGAGAGACTTCACCAATTCGTCAGACCGACTGATTACCCAGTGGTTTCACACTGGGAAGAAGCAGTTTTCTACTCCATTTGCGGAAACGAACATCCTGAGTCATCCCACTTTCAGAAATGTCAGCATGTTCATACTGATCAGAGACCTTTTCAGTGCTCGAACTGTGAGAAGAGATTTAAACTTAAAAAAAAAACTCTGCTGACACCAGCGAGATTGCGCTGGAGTGAGACCATTCTACTGCTCTGTGTGTGGGAAATTTTTCAAACAGTCACCGTCCTGCCTGATACACCAGAGAGTTAACATGTGGTCATGTAAAGGATTGAACTCCTTCAATCTTACAGGTTTGGTTCAAATGTATGGATTGTGGATAACTGTAGAACAGAATGGCAACTTTTATTTCAAACACATTGATATCAATTTGTAACTCTTCTACCAGAGTGTTTAACATCACCAGCATGGAGATCAGGAAAAACAAATTGTGGAAGGATCATACACTAAGAACAGAAATTCAGCCTGGTCATACTAGTTAAGTGTAACACTGAGAGGGACAAGCAGCATTTTATGAGGATAAAATGTATGATAGCCACGTGTGCACAATGGATTCTAACGTTGTTCAAATTTAGGCAGCGTGATGTGAAATGGTTGAACGGCTAAAACCGATATTCCAAATTCTCTGTGAATCAGTATCTGGTTTCTATTCTGTAACCATCGCCCCATTTCAACCTCCATGAAACAGCGGAGCTGCGTCACTGCTGTATTTCTCGGCAAGACGAGTAGATACAATCTGTGAAATCAGAGATTTGTGCAAAGGTGTGCTTTGTTCTTCACGAGAAATCCACACGTTATATGAGCAGAATTTGGCCAATTGGCCCATCACGCCTGATCCACCATTCACTGGTGGCTGATACGTTTCCCAACCCGATTCCCTTGCTGTTGTATAATAGCTGTTGACTTCCATACTAATCAAGAAGTATATGTGTCTGCACCGAAGTTCCTGAATGACTTGATGTCGACAGCTTTCTGTGACAGTCAGTTCCACTGATCAATCAGACTCTGCCTTGTTTTGTTAAGCATCATCTGCGGGTTGTAAAAGCTTCCAAATCCTCTGGCTTCCCCTAACCGTCACATCTTTTATGTTTTATCTTTTGTTTTATGTTGCCCACGACCTTTCTTGTCGGCCATGGTTTCCTCATCCTCCCATTAGTATATTTATTTTTCGGTGGTGTGAATTTCTTCAATGTGTCTTCAATTATTGTAGAAACCATCCTATTTATGTTACATTCTCTTCCATGCTTGGCGCCCCTTGCAATCAACTCTCGTCAGCTCCTCGCTCATGTATAACTACTACGTCTGATTCAATCATTTCTCCCAAACTGCAAGGTGAATTCTGTCATTTTATGGTAACTGCGTCTGCGGACCTCCTGCACCTTTCGTTCCCAAATCAAATCAGCCTCTTTAGAGATCACCAAATTCAGAATTGCGTGTACCCTTGTGAGTTCGATCAAAAGCTGCTCTGAAAATACCACCTCGTGCACATTCTACCAATTCCATTTCCTGAGATCTCATAAAAACGTAATTTCCTCAATTCACCTGCATTTGAAGATCCTCATAATTATTGGGAAGACGACTCTGCCTGAATTGTCAAAATAAAATTTGTAGCTTTAACGTAGCAGTGATTATGTTTGTGAAACATTTAACATGTTTTTGTGATATTCCAGAGCAACCACCTTCAGGAACCGTCAAAAACTACGTTTCCAGCACTATTAACAGGAAGTAATAACTGGTCAGTGACTGGGAAATCTACAATGAGTAACTTATCTCCAAATCTGCGACCTCGACCTTCTAGAAGAGCAATGGCATTAGATGCATGCAACCTCAGCACCTATAAGTTCCACTGCAATAATTGACCATCCTGAGGTCGAAATGCATTGCCATTCCTTCACTGTTGCTGTGTTGAAATCCCTGGAACTCACTCCCGATCAGCATTGTGAGTGTCAATATGCTGCACGGACATCAGAAAAGCAGCATATCGTCACACTCTGCAGACCAATTATGGATGGACAATAAATACTGGCTGAACCATAATGCCCAAACCAGGTGAATAATTCAGAAAACTTGAGTAATCAATACACGTAAATCGTCAATTGAAGAGTTCAGAGGATCTGCGAACTCCTGGTACAATTGCAACAAATGTTTGCTGTCTAAATAAGACGGGATTTTCACCTTGTTACGAGGAATTCCCAGTTTCACTGATGTGTGCGTGTCAGTTACCGATACTTTGCTGTAGTCCTTCTTTACCTTTCAATTTGATCATTCCTCCATCGGGATATAAAGCAACTTGCGACTTCCTCATGACTTGTTCAGTCAGCAATTGTTTTATAGACTTAATGTGCTATTCTGACATATTTTGTTAATCTTTTGTTTCTATTTGCAGCTTTCTGGAAATCTGTCCCAAATGTGAAAATTGCAGTTCCGATTTCTAATCCAGACTATTGTAAATTCTTAAGAACAGTGGATTCAGGTTTACTCCACGTAGAACGTCACTTCCTATCTTTTAACCGTCTTGACGAGCTTCTCTTGACTGCAAACCTATGATTTCTGCATTGTATCATACTTGCCTCCATTATAGTATGACTAACCTGCGGGTTAAATATAATCAGGCTATGTCAACTGAAGAGCCAGACAGCAGATTTTATTGAAAGCTCAATGCAAAATCACAGAATTGTTGCAGTGCTGAAGGAACCCATTCGGCCCGTTGCATCTGCCTCGCTTTCCAAGTCAGCAATATGATTTAAAGTCATTCTCGTACCTACCAACCCAGCCCGCACATTGCTCCTGTTCTCATGGTTATCTGATCCCGTCGTGAATATTTGCTTAAAAATGGTGCCTTTTATCTTAGCCTGCTGGACAAACTTTCCTCATTCCTGAAGAAGGGCTAATGCCCGAAACGTCGATTCTCCTGTTCCCTAGATGCTGCCTGACCTGCTGCGCTTCTCCAGCAACACATTTCCATCTCTGATCTCCAGCATCTGCAGACCTCATTTCCTCTTTAAAAATGGTGCCACCAACCTCCAGACAGTGCATTCCGAAATACCTGCTGTCAGAACGGTTCTATAAACTTGCATGTATTCATTCCTTTAGTCTGAAGTTATTCCCTTTGGTTCTCAATCATCACATGAACAAAAAACGTTCCCCCTATATCCTGCGTGTAGACCCCTCATGGTGTTGGTATATCAAACAAATCTCCTTTCAACCATGCCTTCTGTAATGAAAACAATCCAAGTTTCTTTCCAGTATCTGCGTAACGAGTTCCTCACCCCTCGAATCATTCCTGTAAAAAAATCCTGAATCTCTCTTCTGAGTTCTCATTCTTCCTGAGATATATTACCCCGAACTGTACACAATATTCCATCCAATGTCTGTGTGACTCATATAAACTCAGCATAATCTCTTCTAATCTATGCCACAACTATCAAAGTCTAGAATTTTTTCGGCTTCTCCAATGACACTCCCTAACTGCCCTGCCACACTTAACAGCTTCTGTACATCTACATCCAGGTCTCTCTGCCCATGCTGTCTGTACACCTGTCATTTTACACTTCGAGTGTTCGTTCTGAAATTCATCTGTTATCTAGCCGACTACATCTCCAGCTTGTCAGTGTAGTCATGGTTTAAGCAGTCAAAAACAGTCGCACAGCATAGAAACAGAGTCTATGAACCAACCAGTCTATTTCGACCATATTCCCAAAACTGAACTCGTTTCTCGTGCTTCTGCCTGTCCAGTACCCCTGCAAACATGTCCTATTCGTGAAATGTCTACTAAACGCTGTAACCTTACCCGCATCCATCACTTTCTCTTGAAACTGTGCCTTCGTCAGCAAGTCCTACATTATTTTGGATAGATGACATCGACTTACCAATTCCTGCGGTACCCAGACATTTATCAACACAAAATATTGATCTGATTGATTCTCCCTGTACAGAATAGCAAATATTAACCTGATGTTCCGAACTTACATTGCAGAGATTCAATGAGCAATTACAAAACACAGAATTACGACAGCATAGAAGCGGGTCATTCAGTTCTGAATGGACTTTCCGACATTTTGCCATTCAACTAAATATTCCTTGTAATCTTGCATACTGTTTATTTTCAAATAATTGTCTAATGACCTTCATTGACCCTGCCAAATTCACAGTTCCATGCTTTGCCTTTCAGAGTTATCTGCTTACTTTGTGAAGTATCTTTCTCATCTCATATTTCCTTGTATTGTAATTTATTTTAAATCTTATTCTCAATGCTTTTACCGGGGTGAATAGTTTCTCACTGCCCACACTGTATAGAACGATTCTGATTTTAACAGGTTCTTCTTGTGGTTCTGTTCGCCGAGCTGGGAATTTGTGTTGCAGACATTTCGTCCCCTGTCTAGGTGACATCCTTTATGCTTGAGAGCCTCCTGTGAAGCACTTCTGTGATCTTTCCTCCGGCATTTGTAGTGGTTTGAATCTGTCGCTTCCGGTTGTCAGTTCCAGCTGTCCGCTGTAGTGGTTGGTATATTGGGTCCAGGTCGATGTGCTTATTGATTGAATCTGTGGATGAGTGCCATGCCTCTAGGAATTCCATGGCTGTTCTCTGTTTGGCTTGTCCTATAATAGTAGTGTTGTCCCAGTCGAATTCATGTTGCTTGTTATCTGCGTATGTGGCTACTAAGGATAGCTGGTCGTGTCGTTTCGTGGCTAGTTGGTGTTCATGGATGCGGATCGTTAGCTGTCTTTCTCTTTGTCCTATGTAGTGTTTTGTGCAGTCCTTGCATGGGATTTTGCACACGACATTGGTTTTGCTCATGCTGGGTATTGGGTCCTGTGTTCTGGTGAGTTCTTGTCTGAGAGTGGCTGTTGGTTTGTGTGCTGTTATGAGCCCTAGT
Source organism: Chiloscyllium plagiosum (assembly GCF_037043375.1). NCBI lineage: Eukaryota > Metazoa > Chordata > Chondrichthyes > Orectolobiformes > Hemiscylliidae > Chiloscyllium > Chiloscyllium plagiosum. Next base: position 69,963,705 of record NW_028270177.1, read on the forward strand.
GGTCGCAGCAGTCTGGTTGTCAGTTCGGAAATGTTCTTGATGTATGGTAGTGTGGCTAGTCCTTTGGGTTGCGGCATGCCCTGATTCCGTTGTCGTTCCCTTAGGCATCTGTTGATTAAATTGCGCAGGTATCCATTTTTGGCGAATACGTTGTGTAGGTGTTCTTCTTCCTCTTTTTGCAGTTCTGGTATATTGCAGTATGTTGTGGCACCTTTGAATAGTGTCTTGATGCAACTTCTTTTGTGTGTGTTGGGGTGGTTGCTTTCGTAGTTCAGGACTTGATCTGTGTGTGTGGCTTTCCTGTATATCTTTGTGGTAAATTCTCCGTTCTGTGTTCTCTGTACCATCATGTCTAGGAATGGGAGTTGGTTGTCCTTTTCTTCCTCTCGAGTGAATCGGATTCCTGTCAGTGTGGAGTTGATGGTCCGGTGTGTGTTCTCTATTTCTGTGTTTTTAATCATTACAAAGGTGTCATCCACATATCTGACCCAGAGTTTGGGTTGAATTTGTGGTAAGACTGTTTGTTCTAATCTTTGCATTACCGCTTCTGCTAAGAGTCCAGAGATGGGTGTGTCCATGGGTGTGGCGTTGATTTGTTCATATATTTGGTTGTTGAATGTGAAGTGTGTTATGAGGCACAGGTCCAGTAGTTTGAGTATGCCGTCTTTGTTGATAGGTTCAATGTCCTGTTGTCTGTTCTGTATATCCAGCAGGTTGGCTTTTGTTTCTCTGGCTAAGGTTTTATCGATAGAGGTGAACAGTGCCGTTACATCGAATGAGACCATGATTTCTTCCTTGTCTATGTGTATATTTCTGATGATGTCCAAGAATTCCTGTGTTGATTGTATAGAGTGTCTGGATCCGCTGATCAGGTGTTTCAGTTTCTACCGTAGTTCTTTAGCCAGTTTGTGTGATGGTGTCCCTGGTAGTGATAGTATGGGTCCGAGTGGGATGTCTCGTTTGTTCACTTTAGGTAGACCATGGAATCTGGGGTGTTGTTGCTTTCAGGTTTCATTCTTCGTAGGTCAAACCTGGTTATCTGTCCGTTTTTTGGTAGGTTCCTCGGTGTGTTGTTTATTCTGTAGATGAGCTGTGGGGTGGGGTCAAACTGCCTCTTTTGGTAGGTATTTTTATCTGCAAGTAGTTGTTGCGCTTTTTGAATGTTGTCTGCTTTGTCCAGAATGACCGTCATTCTGCCTTTGTCTGCTGGTAGTATGATTAGGTTCTTTTAAATTTTATTTCCTCCTTCTCTATATTAACATTGATGCTGACATGTGTCCATTGCTGGAGCCATACATATGAAGGTGGATTCAACAAACTTCTCGTGCTCAATTTTTTTGTGCCTCTCCAGCTGAAAATAACTTAAAACCGCAGTCAGATCTTTTCTGGATCTTGCATCTTTTGTGCTGAAGAGCTAACTCCAATGAAACATTGAAACGAAATAAGCCAAACTTTCCAGTCCCTGCTTCAATCTTCATTCCTGATCTACTGTCTCTATCCTGCTCTCTTAACTCATTGAGATTTAGCGAGACTATCCACAATTTGGTGCTGTGTTTGACTCAGACGAGAGCTTCTCATCTCCTGTCTCTGTCAATACTAAGACCGCCTTTATCCACCTCTGCAACCAGGTGGAACGTGGTTTTGTAGTTAGCTCTGCTGTGTGAAGTGACAATGATCCAGGTCCGATCACAGCCTCGGGCGACTACCTGTGTGGTGTTTGAGCAATTTCCCCGTGTCTGCGTGCGTTTCCTCTGGGTGCTCCGGTTTCCTCCGACAGTTCCAAGATGTGCGGATCAGATGAGTTGGCCACTCTTAATTGCCCATTGCGTTAGGTGCATTAATCAGAGTGAAATGGGTCTCGGTGGGTTACTTTTTGGAGGGTCAGTGTGGGCTTATTGGGCCGAAGGACCTGTTCTCACAGTGTAAGTGATTTAACCTCATTGAAGTCCGCCCTCTCAGTGTATCTGCTGAGGAAACGCAGATTCATCCTTTAATAAGCTCCGGACATGACAGCTTAATTTCTGTCCTCAATGATCTTCTCCGTTTTACGTTCTAACCTTCATGTCATCTAAAACATCGCGGTTATTACATTCCAACTATTCTCATGCCTCTGCAAATCCCATGCGGATTACACTTTCGCCCATTCAAGCAACATCTCGATTTTAAAACCCTCATACTTGTGGTCAAATTCCTCCAATGGACCCTCCCAACTTAATCTCTGTAATATTTTGATCCGATATATGTGGTCGTCTCTAATTCTGACCTTTTACTCATTTCCTACTTTCATTGTTCCAACATTAGTGACTGCCCCTTAATTTGCCTCAGCCCTGAGGTCTGGAATTCCCTCTTTCGTTCTCACTTTCATGTTTGATACTTATTTCTTTTCGAAAGTGTTTGATAATAGATCCTGCTCTGACCTCATGTCATCTCCATGCAAGGACTTGTTTACCTGCTCCCTCTGAAATGTCAAGGCCTTTGTTTAAGGTCATGGGCAGTATGCAATTGAAAGTGTTGCTAAATGAGTCCATGGCCTCCTGCATGAATTCCCCCAACACACTGTTTTGCTTATTTTTCCAGTCGCTATGTCAGCCGGGTTGGTTCGCTCCCTGTGTTCTCACCAACAAGGCTGGTAGCAGACAAAAAAAAAACGTGCAAATGCTGGAATCTGAAATATACAGGCAGGAGGTTGGAAGAGAACAGCAAGCCAGCCAGCATTAGCAGCTGGAGCAGTCGACGACTCACGCTTAATCCTTCTTCGGCACGGAGGCTGGATGTGGCGGGAGCTGCAAATAAATGGGGTTAGGGGGCACAGTTGTTAAGTAAGGATAGGTGAATTCAGGTTGAGGGTATGATTTGGTTGGCCAATTGGAGGAATGAATCCAGTTGTCGGCATGGACAGTGGGATGAACGGAGACTGAGTTTGAGGAAGAGGAAGGAAATTATTTGAAGTCCGTGTTGAGTCCTCCATGCAGCAGGCTACTAGAGCCAAGCTGAGGTGTTCTTCCTCAATTTGCACTGTGTTTCGATTTGGCAATACAGTAGGCCAAGGAAATGGAGTTATGGGGGATCTGAAATGGGCGGTGACTGGGAGGTCTTGTCGACCCCTGTGGAGCTGGCTGCGACGCTCGTCGATCTGTTCCCTAAGATTACATTCAGTCTCCCCATGTACAGAAGATCTCACCGGAGCACCTGTTGCAACAACCTAGGTAGGAAAAGAGTGAAATGAACCTCTGTATCACCTGTAAGGACAGCTTGGGCTCTGGATTGAGTTCAGGGGGAACATAGCGGGTTTAGCATCTTTGATATTTGCAGGGAAATATACGTTGGAGTTCAGGGATGTCTCTGAGGAGCGTTGTGCCAACCACGGACTGTCGAGGAGGACGGTCCTTTCGCAATGCAGTGAGGGGTGGGAGGCGACGAAGTTCTTGCTTGTGGTGTTAAGGTGGAGTTGGTGGAAGTATGTAAGGGTGATGGTTTGGATGTGGAGACTTGTCCGGTGGTAGTTGATGATTGAGGTGAATGTCTTTATGGAATTGGGAAAGGTGAACGGAGGTATGGTGGAGGGCTGACTGGATGACAGGAAGCAGGAAAACAATGTTGTTCAAAATATGTGGACATCTGGGATGTTCAGGAGTGCAATGCTTCCTTGTTCACGCAGGTGTAGCGAGGGAAGAGGAATTTGGAAATTCAGATGTAGCTTTTACAGGTACAGGGTGGAAGGAGGTGCACTCCCGGCAATTATGTGAGTGTGTAAATTTGCATAAACATCCGTTGGGAGACTGTCGCCGGAGATGGAAATGATAGGTTCAACAAGGTGGAGGGAGGTGTCTGAAATGGACCAAGTGAATTTGGGTAGAAATTGTGGGCGAAGTCAATGAACTGCTCCGATTCACGCTCAGTGCAGAATACTTCACTGATGCAGTCATCGATGCACTGGCAGAAGAGTTGGAGCACAGTTCCTGTGCAGGTACTCAAGAGGGACTGCTCAATATAGGCCACAAAGAGACAGTCATAGCTGGAATCCATCCAGGATTCCATGGCAACCACTTTGATTTGAGCAAATTTGCAGCAGTTTAAGGGCACGTTACTGAGGATCGGATCAGTTCAGAAGGCTGGGAAATGTATTAATGGAGGTGGAATGAATGGTTCTAATGGAGAGGATGAACCGGAGAGCCTGGATGCTGTCCTTGTGGGGTATGGAGGTGTATAAGGACTGCACGTCCATACTGTATATAAAGCACTGGGGAAAGGAAACTGGAAGTTGCTGAATAGATGGATGGTGTGGTTGGTATCGCATATGTAGGTGGGAAGTTCCTGAACCAAGAGGGACAGAATGGAGTCCAGGTGAGACGAGATGAATCTCGTGGGGCATGAGCACGCCGAGACAGTAGGTCAGCCTGATTAGTTGGGATTTTTAATCTTAGAGAACAGATAAAACCGGGCAGTACGGGGCTGGGGGATTATGAGGCTGGAGGCAGAGGAGGGGTCATCACCAGGAGCAATGAGGGCATGGATAGTGCTTTACCTTCTGGTCTGATAGGTTCTGGTGAGGTTGCATGTGAATGAGGCTAGGATGTGGTGTTGGAGAGATAGCATTCAGCATTTGCGACAGAGGTGTCCATTCCCCAGACGACCACTCCTCCATTTTTTTTCAGCGGATTTAAATATGAACTGATAGTTGTTCTGGAACGAAGAAATTGCTGCATGTTCAGAGGCGATGAGGTTGGAGTAGGTGAGCGTGTGGAGAAATTGGAGAGGCCCACATCGCATTGTTAGTCTGCAATGAAGGATTCTAGAGCGGTACAACGCCTTCAGGTGGTGGCCAGCAAAGTGGCAACATTTGAGGTGTGCTCTCCCAAGATGCGTGAGCTGTTTACTTGAAGCAAGTTTTCTGAAGAAATCCTGCAGTTAGCTCTGAGTTTCTTATAGCTGGTCTGAGGGTGATACTGATGATTTCTGAAGCTTTCCATTGAAACTAACCGCCTTCGCCATCTTACTCACTAATTCACCATCTATATCTCTGCCACCCCGAGCACTATGCCTCAGTTCAGATCCATATGATGCAAGATCAGCTGTCTCTTGATTAACGGCAATTCTGACCATAAGAAGAGGCAGAAATAGGAAGAGGAAGCAAATAATGCAATGGTTGCTCCTTCAACTAAACAGAGTTGGTCTTCGGCCGGGCATGGTCTGTCCGATCACGTGGCCTCTGTGCTGTGACAATGCGGGCTGCAATAACATGGATCTGAAATGCTTTGTTGCACTGTCATGTCGATCTCATTTACTCTGTTGTACTGAGTAAATTACTTCGAATTTATTTTAAACACTGTATGTAATGTTACTACTTTCACTTTTATTCCTCTTTTTTATCTGAAATGTGTCGCTGTAAATCCACCAAGTCCAAACTGAGATGCAGCACTCTTGTGAAACCTCCTTTGTAATCCGCCCGCTTCGCTCTCCCAGACAGTGCTAATAATCTAAACATCTCTCGAAATAAAGAGATTTTTCCCCCACATCTCACTCTTCGTTCTCTTGCTGCCAATCTTGAAACTGTGATATTCAAATATCCACTTGTCATTGATTCGCATCAGTGTTGTTACACAGGGTGCAGGTCATTCAGCTGCTCCCAATGTGGGAAGTAATTAACTCGGTCGCCCATCTTCTTATAATCAGTGAATTCTCGCTGGGATGGAAGGTTTTAAATATCATGATTACAAAAAGTCTTTCAAAAGTCCTAAGGAACTGATATGCATTAAAAATGTTCAGATGATCGTTAAACTTTTAAATGTTCTGACTGTGGGATATTTTACTTAAAACTATAGAAATCTGATGTCTCATTAATATGTTCAGACTGACAAGATGGCGTTCAGGTGTTCTCTCCATTGAGGTAGTCTGTGAGTCTTAAAACCTTGGCCCCACTATCAAAGGCAGTCTCTTCCAAGACTCAACAAATGGATCGGAAGAGCAGCCTCGACATTCGTCAGGCTAAAAAAGACACCCTGCGAAAACAGAAAGATGGTGATGCACACTAAAGTCGCATTCTACTGGAACTGCGGCATCAGCGCACAGCTTTAAGGCAGCGACAACTAGAGACTGTATTCCAGACAAGTTCGTAGTCTCAACACCTTCCACCTTTGCAGCCAATGAGGCATCCTGGATTGAGTGAATCAATAACATGCGCCCAGAAACCCAGTCTCTTCACCCTGCTCGAACACCTCTCTCTCCAATGGTTGGTCCACGTACTCTGCATATCTGACGGGAGAATCCCTAAAGATCTCCTGTAAGGGGATTTGGCCTTCAGCAAGACAGCAGAAAGGCGCCATATCTTCATTCCAAAGATGTCGGAAAGAGAGAGATGAAGTCACTGAATGTGATCTTAAAGAGGCCGAAGGACATTGCAAGCGATCGCACTCACTGGAGGCTGGAATTACACAGAGGTCCAAGATGAGGAGAAGTGATGCAGGGGCATGCTGCTGAAGAAAACCGCACCCGCCGAAATAAAATGCACCGTGACAATACCGGAGAACAGTGCTGCAGCTGAGACTGCCACTCCCGAGAAGGCATTAAAAGCCAAAGTCGATGCTGCTCAACAAAGATCGAAGAAAGATATCCCAGGTGCACATTCATAGTCTTGCGAGAATAACGGATGCCAGCAAATGACTGTGCAAAACTTTAATTGAATACCCTACATATATTCCTTTTCTCCAGCACTAAAATTCACTCTTTGCTGCATTATCAATGCTACTGCTCAACTAACAGTCGTTTCCCATTGAACTGTCGTAGACCTTTTTGAGCATCCCTTTCCATTGGCTGACAATTTTTTCCCATAAATACTCTTTGGTATATTGATCCGATTTTCTGCTTCCCGTATGAACATTAGATACTGCACTAAGCGCTCACTTTTAATTCTTCAGTGACACTTGTTATTTTGGGAGTGCAAGACGTCATCGATCACTGTCACTCCAGTTTGGACTTGGCGACACTGTAGTACGTTGTGCAGCATGGTGAAGCTGGAGGGTTGGGGTTCGCGGATCGGTAATATTGTGACATATTGTTTTTGATGAAAGAACAGTATGGGAATTTTTGGAAGTTCGTGGGGTCGACAGGAAGAATAAGTAAGCAAGTTGGAGATTCATAAGTCACTTGATTACCAATCTCAGACCGCGTCTGCACCCATTGTCTCAGCATGCTCTTGACCCACTGAACTCATCTCTACCTACCTCGACACTGTCCTACCCTCCTAGTCCAGGAACTCCCGACATACGTTCGAGACACCACCCACGCTCTCCACCTCCTCCAAGACTTCCGTTTGCCCGGCCCTCAACGCCTCATCTTCACCATGGATATCCAAACCCTCTACACCTCCATCCGCCATGACCAGGGCCTCCAAGCCCTCCATTTGTTCCTCCAACAGTACACTTCCTCCGACACTCTCATTCGTTTGGCCGAACTGGTCCTCACCCTTAACCATTTCTCCTTTGAAGCCTCCCACTTCCTCCAGAACAAAGGGGTAGCCATGGGCACACGTACGGGCCCCAGCTATGCATGTCCCTTTGTTGGCTACGTAGAGCAGTTGATCTTCCGTAATTACACTGGCACCACTCCCCACCTCTTCCTCCGCTATATTGATGACTGCATTGGCGCCAACTCATGCTCCCGCGAGGAGGTTGAGCAATTCATCAATGTCATCAACACATTCCACCCTGACCTTAAATTTACCTGGACCAACTCTGACAACTCCCTCCCCTTCCTGGACCTCTGCATTTACATTAATGACGACCGACTTGACACTGACATTTTTCACAAACCCACCGACTCCCACAGCAACCTGTATTACACCTCTTCCCACCCTACCTCTTGCAAAAATGCCATCCCGTATTCCCAATTCCTCTGCCTCCGCTGTATCTGCTCCCAGGAGGACCAGTTCCACCACAGAACACACCAGATGGCCTCCTTCTTTAGAGACCGCAATTTCCCTTCGAACGTGGTTAAAGAGACCCTCCAACACATCTCGTCCACATCCCGCACCTCCGCCCTCAGACCCCATCCCTCTAACCGTAACAAGGACAGAACGCCCCTGGTGCTCACCTTCCACCCTACCAACCTTCGCATAAACCAAATCATCCGCCGACATTTCCGCCACCTCCAAACAGACCCCACCACCAGGAATATATTTCCCTCCCCACCCCTTTCCACCTTCCGCAAATACCGTTCCCTCCATGACTACCTGGTCAGGTCCACGCCCGCCTACAACCCACCCTCCCATCCTGGCACTTTCTCCTGCCACCGCAGGAACTGTAAAACCTGCGCCCACACCTTCTCCCTCACCTCTATCCAAGGCCCTAAACGAGCCTTCCACATCCATCAAAGTTTTACTTGCACATTCTCTAATATCATTTATTGTATCCGTTGCTCCCGATGCGGTCTCCTCTACATTGGGGAGACTGGGCGCCTCCTCGCAGAGCGATTTAGGGAACATCTCCGGGACACCCGCACCAATCAACCACACCGCCCCGTGGCCCAACATTTCAACTCCCCCTCCCACTCTGCCGAGGACATGGAGGTCCTGGGCCTCCTTCACCGCCGCTCCCTCACCACCAGACGCCTGGAGGAAGAACGCCTCATCTTCCGCCTCGGACCACTTCAACCCCAGGGCATCAATGTGAACTTCAACAGTTACGTCATTTCCCTTCCCCCACCTCACCCGAGTTCCAAACTTTCAGCTCAGCACTGTCCCCATGACTGTCTGGACTAGTCCTACCTGCCTATCTCCTTTTCCAACTATCCACTCTACCCTCTCCTCCCTGACCTATCATCTTCATCCCCTCCCCCACTCACCCATTGTACTCTATGCTACTTTCTCCACACCCCCACCCTCCTCTCACTTATCTCTCCACGCTTCAGGCTCACTGCCTTTATTCCTCATGAAGGGCTTTTACCCGAAACGTCGATTTCGAAGCTCCTTGGATGATGCCTGAACTGCTGTTCTCTTCCAGTCCAACAAGTCGTAGATGTTGTAATATGTAGTTGGTGTATCCGATTAAACTATCAACAGAAATATTTCACAATTGGGCCTTGAGATTGGCGTTGACGTCACAACATCTCAGAATTTAACTTGTAAATAACGTGCCTGAGACAAATCTACATACGATCATAACTCCTAAAGAGAAATTTAGGGAGAAAACGTCCGGGCTATTCAGATAGAGGTTATTATTGTTGCCATTCAATTTGGAAGTTACACAGGTGACAGGACGAGAAACCATACTTGCTGTCAAGTTGTCGAGACTTGGATGAAGAAAGACAGAGGTGTTCTGTGGCCAGAGTAAACTGACTGAAATAGAATGGAGTTGTGAATGTTTGCATGCTTAGTGTCAATACAATATATATGCATTGTAGTCTACTGAAACAGTAAGAATAAGGAGTTTAAAATGAAGTCACCTTTGCATATTGATTGTTCTTTTTTTCAAAGTGGGAGTTGTAACAATACTATCATTTTTAAAAAAAAGGTTATTTTCTCCTGGGTTTTTTGAAGAGAGGTCTTAAAGGCAGAGGTGCCGAACTGCCCACTGAAAACGGCTGAAGTCAAGAAATGCGGAGGCCTTTAGGATTTATTAAAATGGTGGGAACAATGGAAGGGCAGCGGCCAGCTCTCACAGACCAGGTTTTCTCGTTTTGTTTTTAGCTGCAGTATTCAGAAGCTGTTCGGGGTCCCAGAAGGGTTGGAAGCTTCAATATATGATCCCTAGCCCCTATTCCCTCTGAGATCTCTTCTAATATTGTATCTTTCTGGATTGGAAAACTGCATGTAAGAATCTTCATTTGAGTTTTTCTTTGTGCCAAGCAGTGTTTACCAAGGTACGGCATCTATTGTTTGTGTAAGTGTTCCAACACACAAGGTATCTCAATTGTTCTTTTCTTTCATTGTATTTTAACTAAAGAATTTGAATAGATGATATTTTGTTTCACACTTCATATCTACGGTTAAAATAAGGAAAAGTTTGGGTAACATTCTTAAAATATTTTACGGGAATCTAATCTGATGCATAACTCTCGTAGCTCAGCGGCTTCTGACTCTCTCCTGTTATTGAAAATTTAGTGAAGGGGCTGGTGATGGTTTACTGGAGGTTGTGTTGTGAGCTGCCTCAGACATTTAGGGAGACCTGAGGATTTGGTGACCCAACTCTGGATGAAGCATGGGGACTGAATTTACAGCATCTGGGTCTGCAATATGAACACCAAGTGGAGCAGAGGCTGCAGCTCTGAAACCATGGAGTGAGTGTGTGTGGGGAAAGGGATCTACTCTATCCACCCCGGGTTTTCCAAGACCATCTTCCCAAGCTGAAATGAACCCAGGAGCAGAGTGTGAGGAGATCCTGATGGAACAAAGACCTGGGTACACAGCAGTGCCACCTCCTAAAACATGACCTGCAGCGTGACATCAGGGGGAGGAAGGTGCTTCCAGTGGCTGTTAGGATCATTGTTTCAGTCCACTTCTACGAACCGGAACTTTCCAGGCAGGACTGGGTGACTTATTCATCATTTCCCAGTATGCCAACATCAGTGTCACCATTCAGAGACGGAGGATAAAAATGGTGGATGAGGTGAATACAATGTTTTCTCCCTCAGCAGAGAACTGCCGAGCATATCCTTGTTTTCCCAGTAAAATGGGATTCCCAATGATGTACATGGCTCTGCGGGTCCCCATGTCATTGAGGAGATGGAAGGGAACTGAAGGACATCTCACTCCATTAATGTTACAGTGCGCCCATGCACAGTACATAATGTTGGTGAATACCCACTGTCCGAGAAGCAGCCACAGCCTCTTCATTCAGAAGCTGTCAGACCATCCCATCATATTGGTCTCCATATAGAAAGAAATGAATGTATCTTAAAGGCCATCCCGTTGCTACACGTTTCAAAACACTGTCCCCACTGCCAACCAACATCCAAATTCCGGTAGGAACTGAGAGCACCCGGGCCCCTGGGAATGTCACGAAGCAGAGAGATGGAGCAAAATCTCCCATGTCTGAACTGCTCTGAGTGAACTCCCCACTGCACAGTATTACTAAGCCCTGTCATCGCGCTCCACTTCAGTAACATAGTCCCTTCCATTCTTCCTGTAAATGTAATGTCAGTTTATATCGTATTCTTTTCCCCCTGCCTCTCGTGATAATTTAATGTATTACTTATTGCAGAGTCATCAATAAAAGTAGTTACAGTACATCTGTTGCATATTCCTGATCATTGATATAGGTTACAAATAGTTGAGGACCAAGCACTGGTCACTGTGGGATTCCATTGGTGACGTTCTGTCAAACTAATTGAGACTGATTTATCCGGAGTGGCTGCTTCCTGTTTGATAACCAGCCCTCCCCCATTCCTGTGTAACATATTCGAAGGGCTCAGTAAGAACAAGGAACATCAGTCAGTGATTCAGCCTCTCCATCTGCTCCACCACTGAATACAATCATGACTGATGTCATTGCCGTCTCTGTTCCACTTTCCTGCCATCTCTCCATCCTGAAACTCTGGTCTGTTGTTGTAGATTGCTGCACATGAAAAAAAAAATCCACTCCACATCTACACTGTCAATTACTTTTAGCATTTTACAGACCTCAAAGAGATCTCCTTTCTTTATTATAAACATGAAACTATAGACCTGAACTGCTCAAACTCTCTTTATTAGACAAACCCCTCATCCCTGGAATCAATCTAATGAACCTCTTCTGAATTGCCTCCAATGCAAATGCATCCTTCCGCAAGTCAGGGCACCCAAACTCTACTCCATTTGCAGCGTCACTAATGTCTTGCGTAGCTACTTCAACACTCATTATCTTTCTACTCCATCCTTTTACAAATAAAAACTGAACCTACGCTTGCCTTTCCCATTACTTACTGTACCTGCATGCAGGTATTCTGTGAAATACACGTGAACACATAGACCCCTCTGCACCTGAGCACTTTGACGTTTCTCTCCGTTTAGAAAATAATTTACCTTTCTATTCCGCTGGCCAAATTGAATAATCTCATAGCTATCCATTTTAAATTTCATTGTCAAGTGTTAGCCCATTCACCCAAACTATCCATATTTATTTTTAAACCTCTTACATCTTCATTCCGAAATAATTTCCCACCGATGTTCGTGTCATCTGGAAAATTGGTTATAGTATTTTCTACCCTGTCAACCGAGTAATAATATTGATGAAAAAAAGTTAAGCCATGCGTACTGAAATCTATGGCACCCCACAAGGTACATTTGCCAGAAGAAAATGACACATGTATTCCATCTGACTGTATTTTGTTGTTTGACCAATCCTCCATCCAAGCTAATAAATTACTCCTAAACCCATGTTGTCTGATCTTACCACTTACTCTTTGGAGAAGCAACATATCCAATCCCTTCTGGAAGAGCAGATATATTCCATCTCCAGGATTTCCACGAATCACCTCCTTTGTGACATCTTCAAATAAATCAAGCAAACAATTCAAACACGATTTAGCCTTTGTAAAACCATGTTGACTCTGACGAATTGTGCTTTAACTTTGCAAATGTCATGAACATTGGACCCTAACAATTTTCCTTAAATTACAATAGCTTATTGTTACACTTTAGTCCCGAATGTATACCATTGTTACAAGTTTTTGCCTTTGGAAAGCCTTTACGTTTTATTTGAATTCCTGTTTAACAGGCACACGTTTTTAAGAGATCTGCTCCAATTGCTGTATAAGAGCCATGTGTGGCTGAATGGACTCATCATCCTGCTGGTGTACAAACTCGATGGGCTGACGTCTTTCTGGTGTTCCCATGTTGTCGTCTCCAAGTCCAGAATGACCTTTTCTTGTTGATGTGTTAGAGGGTTGGGGGATTATGGAATTGATGATGAATGGCTATTGACGGAAACGTTCGATTTTCCTGCTCCTCGGATGCTGCCTCGCCTGCTGTGCTTTTCAAGCACCACTCTGATCAAAACGCAGGGAATAGACAGTATTGTTGAAAGATTATTGTCCTTCTCTAATCTATCACCATAACGGGAGATCTGGAGTAAATCTCACAATAAAGCTTGAGAAGAAAATTAGTGATGTGGTGAGATGATTTCTGTCATTAATTTCCCCACAATCCACTTCACTGAGATTTCACTGAATCATGTGAGGTGGATCTCAGAAACAGGAAGGAGGAGCATTGATGGGAGTTATATATCAAAGTGAAAGCTGCAATACGTATGTTGGGCATGTTATAAAACAGAAAATGGGATATTTATGTTTCTGTGTACTGCATCAATCATGTACTATTTAAATTATATCTAAGCTGTGCTAACCCAACGGAATGCTAATGCTGGGAAAAATGGCTTTCATGAGCACGTGTGAGATGGCTTGCATTAACATTATTTCGAGCACCGAGCTCGAGATCAGGTTATTTAAGAATTGGTGTTGGATGATCAGAAGAGCGAATTGAAAACTTTGCTGTAAACGACCTTTTGGGAACAGTGACCGCAAATTTTTATTTGAGATTCGATTCCCCACAGAATGGAAACAGGCCCTTCGGATCAGCAAGTCCATATCAACCCTCCAAAGAGTAATCCACACAGACCGGTTTCCCTCCGATTAATGCACCTACTGCTATGGCCAGTTTAATATGGCCAATTCACCTGACCTGCACATCTTTGGACTGTGGGAGGAAACCGGAACACCCGGAGGAAACCCACGCAGACGCGGGGAGAATGTGCAAATTCCACATAGACTGTCGTCCGAGGCTGGAATTAAATAGGGGTCCGTGTTATTGTCAGGCAGCAGTGCTAGACAATGAGCCACGGTGCTGCCTCTATTGGTTTTCTTTTATGCTGTTTGAGTACACGACAGTTTTTGTTTTATTTGAAGTAACGGTTATGTATCTGATTCAGGCAAGCCATGAAGGTGCGAGGAGAAAGTGGGGACTGCAGATGTTGGAGATCAGAGTCGAAGAATGTGGTGCGAGAAAAGCACAGCTAGTCAGCCAACATATTAGTAGCATGACAATCGATGTTTTGGGCAGAAGCCGTTCATCAGGAATGAGGCTTGTGGGCCAAAGGGGCTGAGAGATAAATGGGTGAGAGGTGTGGCGGGAGGACGGAGCCAGAAATGTGATAGGTAGATGGAGGAGGGGTTGAAAGTGATAGGTGATGAAGGGAGACAGAACGCTTTATCTACTGCATCCATTCAACCCGATGTGGTCCCCTCAACGTTGGCGAGACAGGACATCAACTAATGGATCGTTTCAGAAACCATCTCTGGTGCAGCCATACTGACCAACTCACCACCTTGTGGCTGAACACTTTAACTCCCCTACCCACTCCACCAAGAACATGCAGGTTCTGGGCCTCCTCCATCGCCAAACCCTAACCACTTGATGCATGGAGGAAGTACGCCTCATCTACACCTTGGGACCCTCCAACCTTAGGGGATTAATGTGGATTTCGTCAGTTTCCCCATTTCCCCTCTCCCAACTTATCCCAATCTTCCAAATCGGCACTGCTCTCTTAATGTTCCTGTATGTCCATCTTCTTTTCCAGCTATCCACTCGACACTCCTCGCCGACATATCACTTTCACAATCCCCTCCCCACCCCCCCACCCCCACCCCCACCCCCATTTCCCTATTAGATCAAAGGAAGCAGCTTAGAAAAATGCCAAGTATTGTAGTAAGCAAGTGGATTCAGAGTAATATAGGGCCAAGCAAAGAAGGACAAAGAAACAGAGAAAAAAATCAAAAAGAGAAAAAGCATGCCAACAAAAAAATCAACGTAAAAACTGCTAAGAAGCTTCTCTCAATGTATGAAACAACAATAAAAGCAAGGTCAAGTGTGGGACAGTGAGTGTGCGGACAGGATAATTTATTGTAGAGAACAGAGACATTACAGGGAAAATAAACAATTTCTTTGTGCCTGTCTTCATGGAAGAATTATATCCAGAAATTCTCCCAGAAATACCAAGTGACCAATGGACTTGTGTAAGTAAAGTCTATGATCATTCATATCTGTAATGAGGTAATATTTGAAAAGATAATTTGTTTGAGTGTTGATAAATCTGACAGACCAGATTTATTTCATACAAACATTTCAGTGGAAGCAGTAATAATCATATTGGTTGCATTACGGATTTTCACATTATTTTCCGACACCTTCCCAAAAAGGAGGTAGCCAATCGGGATAAGGGACGGTTATAAATATTATCCGCCAGTTTAAGTAAGGATGAAGATGGAGAGTGATGAACTACAGAGCAGTAACTTGTCATCCGCAGTCGGGTGTCTGTTGGACTCGATTTCAAAGAACATGCTACGAGATATGGAGAAGGTAATGGGAAAACTGGGGAGCATGATATCTCAAGAGGGTTGGAATATAAAAGCACCGTTGAGCTACTGAGACTTTATAAAGCTCTGGTTAGGCCCCGTTTGGAGTACTGTGTTCAGTTTTGGTCCCCACACCTCAGGAAGGACATACTGGCGCTGGAACGTGTCCAGCGGAGATTCGCATGGATGATCCCTGAAATGGTTGGTCTAACATACGAGGAATGGCTGAGGATCCTGGGATTATATTCATTGGAGTTCAGAAGATTAAGGGGAGACTTAATAGAAACTTACAAAATAATACATGGCTTGGAAAGGGTGAATGCTAGGAAATTGTTTCCGTTAGACGAGGAGACTAGGACCCGTGGACACAGCCTTAGAATTAGAGGGGGTAATTCAGAACAGAAATGCGGAGACATTTCTTCAGTCAGAGATTGTTGGGCCTGTGGAATTCATTGCTGCAGAGTGCAGTGGAGGCCGGGACGCTAAATGTCTTCAAGGCAGACATTGATAGATTCTTGATGTCACGAGGAATTAAGGGCTACGTGGAGAATGCGGGCAAGTGGAGTTGAAATGCCCATCAGCCATGATTTAATGGCGGAGTGTACTTGATGGGCCGAATGGCCTTACTTCCACTCCTATGTCTTATGGTCTAATGATAATGAATCGATGAAAGGAAAGCCAAAAGTGGCAAACATTTTTTGGAATGGTTTGAAGATAATTCTTGTCGACTTTAGCAATGAGGAAACAATGGATAACGTACAGTTGTATATTCAGGAGCATTGTTTAAAAAACTCACACACGATTATCATAAGAAAAGTTAAAGCAAAACGTATTGTGCAGATGGGACAGTAAAAATTAGGTTTACATTCATGTGAGTGTAATTGGAATATAGAAGATGTCGTACACCCCTTGCATAGCGTGTTGCTGAGACAAAACTGAGAGTATTGTGTACTGATGTGTAGTCCCCATCTAAGAAAGAATATACTGAGTACAGAGTAACTGCAAAAGGCATTCTGCAGATTAATACCTAAGATGGCAAGATTGTCTGATTGGGAAACTCAGCCTGTGATCTCGAATTTCAAATAATGAGACGTGATTGTAATGAATCTTAGAAACTTAGAAACATAGAGGGGACTGAATAACAGAGGGACATGGAGCAGTGCAAGCAGGCGAGATTAGGGAGAATCCCATGATATTCTGCACGGACAACAAGCAGAAAAGATTAATCAGTGAACAGTTGGTGTCCATTAGAAACCCAGGGGGCAATCTGTGTGTGAAGCTGGAGAATATTGAGAGATTGTAACATGAGAGCTTCACATCTATTTTACTTGGGAGAAGGAGGAGGCATGTACAGAATTCGAGAAGATGGATGGGGAAGCTCTTGAACAGATTGATGTAAAATGCGAGCAGGAATTTAAGGCTTTCGCTGGTAGAAAATTGGACTGATTGCCAGGTCTGATTGAATTGTATCAGAGGCTGTCGTGGGAGACAAGGGAGGAAAGACACTGACTGAAGAATTTAATTAGAATCTGACCATAGGGGAGGTGCCAGAGGACTGGAGAACAGCTAATGCGATTCCACTTTAAAGTAAGGATGGAAGAGATAGACCGGGAACTATAGAAAGGCAAGTACTAGATCACTGTTAGAGAAATTACTAGAGAAAATAGGGAAGGAGAAAATTGAACTCCAATCAGAATGGCAAGGCTTAATCAGGGATAATAATCAGAACTTTATCAGAGGTAAGTCACACCTACCGAATGTGAATTAGTTTGAGGAGGCCGCTTAATTAGTTTTGCAGCAAGGCCTTTGACAAAGTTCCACATGGGAAAATGAAAAATAAAGTAAACTCTCATGGAATCAAGGATAACTTGACAAGTTACAACGAAAATTGTCTCAGTGGCAGGAGTCGGAGGGTGTTGGGAGAAGGCTGTTTGTGTGACTGGAGACCAGTGTCCCCTGGTGTACCAAACGGATCAGTGCTGTGTCCCTTGTTGTTTGTGGTATTCATAAATGGTGCAGATGTGAATGGAACGGGGTGGGTGACGGGGTGGGGGTTGCGATAGGTAAGTTTGTGTTTGCCTAGTTGGTTGGTAGTGAGGAGAAAGGTCTTATGTCACGGAAAGGTACACATAGATTGGTCAGATGGGCAGATCAATGGCAGATGCAACGCAAACCTAACAAATATGATGAGATACACTTTGGAAGAAGGAACCAGACGGGGAGGACTCAATGAATGGCAGCACACTAGGAAGCTCAGAGGGTGCTTCTCCACGCACCCCTGAATGTGACTGGACAGGGTAGAACGTTAGTTAAGAAGTGGACCTTGGGTTTGGCAATTATTAATCGGGGCGTAGATTACAACAGCTATTCACGGCTTTGGTGAAGCCAATACAGAGTGCTGTGTGTAATTCTGGGAGCCACATTACAGTAAGGAGGTGATGGTACTGGAGGGTGTGCTGAGGAGATTTTCAGGGATGTTCTCTGGGATGGAGCATAGCAGCTATGGAGAGAGGCTGGGTAAGCTCGGGTTGTTTAGTTTGGAGCAGAGGATGCTAAGGGGGATGTCATTCAGAAGGACAGGATGATGAGGGGCTTGTAGAGGTTGGATCGACAACAGCTGTTCATTTTAGTCACAGGGCCAAGAACAAGGGAGCACACATTTAAAGTGAAGGGTTTCAGATTTAGTGAGGATTAAAAGATAGTTATCTTTTACCCAGAGAGTGTTGGGGTCAGGAATTTAATTCCTGAGAGGAAAGTTATCACGGGTATGCTCACAGCCAAGAAAAAGTGCTTGGACGAGCAATTGGCAGCGTCATAATATTCCAGGCTATGGGCCTGGTTGTAGGAATGTGGAACTACGGTAGATCGTGCTGTATTTCTGTCAGTACAGAATATGTACTCGTGTGAGTGTATGGCTGTGCAAGGTCAGTCATTGAGCCCCCTAAGGCAGGAATTGATGGGTTTCTGAAGAGTATATTTACAAGAGTTATAAGAGTGAACTGTAATAGTTTGTAAAATTATGCCAATGTGAGAAGTATAAGAAAACAATTGCAGCTTCCTTACAATCTGAAACCAAAGAATGGATAATAGAGAACAGGGAAATGGCAGAACTATGAAGCCATTACCTCAGTTCTGTCTTCACAGAACTTTCTATCAATACTAGGAAAACGAATTCTGGTTTGGAAAATGATATAGCACATGGAACATAAAACATAGTAAGTACATGGTTTTGGAGAAAATATTGGGAGTGAAACTAATGGTCATAGACAACACTAAAATGGATTTATGAAATGGGAATTATGTTTGAGAAGCAGACTGGGAGACAAATGAAACAGAAGGAATGCATGTAAAACATTTGCATTTTCAGAAAAAAAAATTGGTAAAGCTCCAAGCCCAGTTTACAAAACTAAATCTTAGTGGATTGGGGCGAATATAGGGCCATGTTTCTATAATGGGATAGCTGGCTGGGAACAGTGAGTAGAAATATACAGAGTCGTCAAGCAACAGCCAGACGTCGTATGAAAGGTACGATTCTGTGAGTATGACTATGTCCCAGACGCCCCATCACCTTTCCTGGATATCTCTTGTCTCAGCAGCAGGACAGACACAGCAGAAATGGCGGCACAGAGGGATACAGTTGTAAGCTCTTGGAGTCCTCAATAGTGACTCCGTGTCCCATGAAGTCTCATGGTGTTAGTTTACGCATGTGAAAGAAAACTTCCTGCTGATTACCATGTACCAGCCTCTCTCAACTGATGAGTCAGTACTCCTCCATGCTGATTAACACTTGGAGGAAGCACTGATGGTACCAATTGCTGGGGTATTTTAATGTCCACCAACATGAGTAGCTCAGCTGTAGCATTACTGATTGAGGTGGCCGGGTCCTAAAGAATATAACTGCTATACTGTGTCTATGGCAGGCGGTGAAGGAACCAACAAGAGGAAAATACATACTTGACCACATCCTTACTAATCTGCTTTTTGCAGAAGTATCTGTCCATGATAGCATTGGTAAGAGTGACACGCTCATGGTCATTGTGGCGACAAAGTCCCACCTTCACATTGAGAATAACCTCCATCATTTTGTGTAGCACTGTCACCGTGCTAAATGGGACAGACTTCAAGAAGATCTAGCAGCTCAAGTCTTGGTTTCCATAAGGTGCTGTGGGTCAGCAATAGCTGCAGAATTGTACTCCAGCGCAAACTCATGGCCTGGCATATCCCCCTCACAACAATTTCCATCAAGCCAGAGGATCAAACTTGGTTCAATGGAGAGTGCAGGAGGGCAGGAGCAGAAACAGGCATAACTGATAATGATGTGTCAGCCTGGTGAAGCCACCAACCAGGAGAACGTGTGTGCCAAGCAGCATAAGCAGTAAGTGATAGACAAAGCTAAGTGATTCCCACAAGCAACGGTTAAGATCTCTGCAATCCTTCCACTTCTAGTTGAGAATAGATATGGACAACTAAACAAGGCATTTGAGGACAAAATTCCAAAAATATCCCTGTCCTTAATGATGGAAGAGCCCGGCACTTCAGTGTATAAGATAAGGCTAATGCATTCGCAACTATCTTCAGTCAGAAGTGCTGAGTGGATGATCCATCTCGGCCTCCTCTCGTGGTCCTCAACAATTCAGTTACCAGTCATCAGCTAATTTGATTCAGTCCACGCGATATCCAGATTCAGTTGGAGACACTGGATACTCGAAAGGGTACATACCCTGACAACACTCTGGCAATAGTACTGACAACTTGTGCTGCAGAACTTGTGACTGCCCTAACTAAGCTGTTCCAATATCGTTACAATAACGACATTTCCCCGATTACATGGAAAATTACCCAAGCATCCCCTATACATAAAAAGCAGAACAAATCCAATCCGGCCAATTACCAATTACCAATCAGTAAAGTGATGGAAGGTGTCAGTGCTTTCAAGCAGCACCTACTCAGCAATAACCTGGTCAATGACGCTCAGTTTGGGCTCCCCCAGGGTCATCCAGCTCCTGACCTCATTACCTTGGTTCAAACATGGACAAAAGAGCTGAATTCCAGAGGTGGGGTGAGAGTGACAGCCCTTTAAATCAAGGCTGCCTTTGACCAAATGTGGCATCAAGGGGTGTTAGTAAAACTGGAATCAATGGGTATCAGGGTCAAACTCCCCGCTGGTTAGAATCATACCTGACATTTAGGAGGATGGTCTTGGTTGATAAAGGTCAGTCAACTCAGCTCCAGGACAAGTCTGTAGAAATCCCTCGGGCAGTGGCCTAGGTCCAAACATCTTCAACGCTGCTTCATCCATGATCTTCCCTCCATTTTAATGTCAGAAGTGGGGATGTTCGCCAATGATTGTACAATGTTCAGCAACATTTGTGGCTCCTCAGAAACTGAAGCAGTCCATGTCCAAATGGAACAACATCTGGACAGTATCTAGGCTGACAAGTGGCAAGTAATATTGACGCCACACAAATGCCAGATCGTGACCATCACCACTAAAATACAATCTAACCACTGCCCCTTGACATTCAATGGTGTTACTGTCACTGAATCCACAGTGGACTGCAGCGGTTCAACAAGGCAGCTCATCACCACCTTCTCAAAGGCAACCAGGGACAGGCAATAAGTACTCGCCCAGCCAGTCACACCCAGATTCAGGAGTTTTTTTAGATTTAGCAGAGGAAGGTTGCTTAGGTATTATAGGGATCGGTGCTCAGGCCCCAGCTGTTCACAATACCCATTAAACATTTGGTTGTAGGAATTAAATACAATATATCCCAACATGCTGAAAGAACTAAAGGATGTTGGATTGTGAGTGGGTGATGAGGTTGTAAAAAAGCTTCAAGGTGACTAAGACAAGTGGAGTGAATGGGCAAATACGTGGCAGATGGTGAGCAATGTGGGTAGAGGTGACGGTGTGCCCTTTGATGGGAACAATAGATTGGAAGCGTATCATTTGAAAAGGGATTGTTTGAAATATGTTGATCTACAAAGGGACGTATGCTCCTTTGTGTTGTTTCCTTCTGTGCAGTCCTCCCAGCTCCCTGCAGCGCAGTGAGGTCTGAACCCAGAATTCAACACTGGGAATGGCATTGGCACGCTGCCCAGTGTACATAGAGCCACCAATTGGGGAGATGTAACATTGCAAAGGATCTGGATCTCCCTGCACACCAGTCACTGAAAACAATATTGCAAAAAAGAAAGCAGTTAGGAAGATAAATGGTGTGTTGACCTTCATTTCAGAGGGATTTGAGTCCAGGAGTAAGGGTGTCTTACTACAGCTGTACAGTTCCTTAGTGATACCCCCTCTCGAACATTGTGCAGTATTGTGTGCAGTTTTGGTCTCAGTACCTAACAAAGGACAAACCTGACATTGAGGGAGCGCAGTGAAGGATGACCAGACCGATGTTTGTGATGACAGGCTTGTTGTGGGAGCAGAGTTTGGGCGACTGGGCCTGTATTCTATGGGCTTGAGGAAAATGTGTGGAGACCTCAGTGAGATATATACAAAACTCTGACAGGGTGAGATACATTGGAAGCAGGGATGATAATTCCCCAGGCTGTGGTGTCTAAAACAAGGGGCCACAGTTTTAGGTACAGACAGGCCATTCTGCATTGACATGACAACAAATGTCTGCACCGGGAGACTGGTAAACCTGGGGAATGTGCTGGAATCTGGAAGCCAACGCACTCAATATAAATAAGGATTTAGAGACAGTAAAGGAATGGTGGGAGAGCAGGAGAACGGTGTGGAAAGAAAAGGCCAACCATCATTATACTGAATTGGGTAGCAAACTCGATGGACCAAAGGGACTACTATGCTTCCTATTTATAGATTTCCAAGGTTACTCACATTAACGGATATATTCATAATGTGGGATAAGTGCATTGAGGAGATGTTTGAACATGAACTGGAATGGGGGAGGCTCAATGTGTTTTACAACCTCCTTCTTTACCTGTGTTTATGTGTAGTCTGTGGGAAGGTTGTCACAAACTCTCAGATGTTGGGAAGGAGATATCTGCAGGATCGACAGGATTGTGTTTACCGTTCCCTTTTCCGATACGGAGGCTGGTGCTGCCTGTTCGGTCTGGTTTTATTCTTTAAAATCTCGGAGCAGTTTGATACAATTGAGTATGTTGCTTGGCCAATTCAGAGACTATTGAAGAGTTTATCACATATCTATGTGTCTGGAGTCACGTTTAGGCCAGACTAGGAAAGCACGGGAGACTCGCTTCCTGAAAGTACATTGGGGAAGGAAATTTGGGGTTTACCAGCGACAATGGCTTCATGGTCGCTGTTACTCACACCAGATGTTAGATCTCAATATTGTATTAATTGTTTTAACTTCCACACAGAGCATGAGCTTGGTCTGGGTTAATAATCCAGTGACATTTCCACAACAGTACCATCTCCACATGGGGACCTATTGGAAACCACATTGAGCAGGTTATTTCTGTGCTGCTTGACAGCTCTGTCAAAAAGAATTCCCACCAATGTGACTGTCGTGGTGGGATGAGGAGGAGGTAATTGGTCAGATTGTAATTATTCTCCTCTTAGGGAACTGGACACAGCTGAGTAATTTTCCACATTACCAGGGAGATGTCAGAGTTGGAGCTGGAATGAAACAGCTTCCCCAGGGACACGGCTTGTTGTGCAGCACAAGTCTTCAGTCCTATTGCAGGAATGGGGTCAGGACCCATTGCCTTTGTCGTATCTACTGTGTTCAGCTGTTTCTTCATGTCACGTGCAGCGAATCAAACTGGTTGAAGACTGGCATCTGTGAGTCTGTGGGCATCATGGCGAGGGTGATTTGGATTATCGACTCAACACTTCTGGCTCAGATACAGATGCTATTTCCTTGTCTTTTACTCTGATGTGTAGGCCTGTTCAATGATTTAGAATGGGGATGTTTGTGGATCCCTTGCTTCCAGTCTTTTGTTTAATCGTCCATTACCATTTATGACTGAATGAGGCAGGACTGCGGACCTTCACACAGATCTGTTGGTCAAGTGCAGTAACCTTAATGGGTTAGCATCAGGTTTAGGTTCACATGACATGTTCACCCACACTCGTCACTGAGCCATAGATCGTGTTGATTGTAATGGCAGACTAAGGAGATTATCCCTGGGCAAAAAGTTACAGGTTGTGGTTGAATGCAGGTCTGCTTCTCCTGCTGTTGTGGTCTACAGCACCTACATAAATACGCAGTTTCCAGCTGCAATATCTGCAATGCAATTCTGCTGTCTGTCCCCCAGTTCTCACTGAGACCCATCAGCCCTGCCCTCAGTAACCTAATCTGGTTTCTGATGTGATAACACTTTCATTTTCATTTTCTCATTCTGCTGAAGTCATGCTTCCAATCTGACATATTCCATAAAAAAACATTTTACTGATTTTAATTCACTTGTTTAATTCATCTGAATCTTTTTCCTTGAGTAATACCATCTTCTGTGTTTGAATTGAATATTGTTCCCTCTGTTTCTCTCCCTGACCATGATTAAGAGCTCTGTAGTGTCAGTGATGCCAGCGTTATGTAGTTTCAGAGCCAATTAATTCTCTGGATTCCCAATCATCTTCACCAAATTGTATGCTTTCTGTTTTGGTTTGATGCCTTATCACTCATGGCTGCCTTGTCCTCCCATGAGTATGTTTCATCTTTTTTGGGAGAATTTCTGATTTCCTCCGAATTATCCCCAGAAACCCCTGCCATTGCTGCTCCATGGTCTTCCCTGCTCGGCTCCCATTCTAATTTACTCTGGCCAGCTCCTTCCACATGTCATTGTAGTGACATTGCTCAATTATAATCACATTACATCAGGATGACAGCAATAGATATAAACCGAGAGAAGGAGTTTTGAGAGATGGGATATACAGAATAATTGGCAGATTTCTTAACTAGATACAAAGAGAGAACGGGAGCGAGGATACAGATGAGGAAATGTGAAAAATGAGAAAACTAGATTATTGAAAGAAGTAGATGCACATCCCTCAATGTTTTGTTAATTCCTGTGTGCTGTGGTCCTTTGTACAGTGCATGTACAACAGAATAATGTGTTCAAATGCTGGATCTGATGCCAGAATTTTAATCTCTAATAATATGACAGACAGTAGCTTTGGAAAGAACCCAGCAGGCCAATATATTGAAGTCCCGGTAGAAAGGGGATTAACTGAAATAAGTTGGGATACCAGAAACAAGAGTTTTTAACACACATCCTGATAAGAATGAGAGATAAGAGAATTCCAGAAAAGGAGGGAACAATGAGAGAAGGGGAACATATCAATTTAGATTAGCATCAAATAGTGTTTTTTTAATTTTATACATCATGTGCGTCATTTTTCGATAACTGTGTTTCCATTATTCATTTAGAATGTGTTGTGCACATATGAAAAATATCTGCACACACATATTGATTAAACAATGTATACAAAATCATTTTTCCGCCATTGAAATGGGCCTGTTGTCGTGTTACCAGGATACATGAACACCAACTGGCCACTAAAAAAAAAGACATGACCCACTGTCATTATGTTCCATGCATACAGAAAGAGAAGGGCATCACTTTGACTGGAACAACACACATTTTAGAGGAATGGCACTCTAACCAGAAGTCCGTCAATAAACACATCAATTTAGATCCTATCTACCTTGTCCAGTAATAGAAAAAACCGGAAATGACATCACCCACCTTAAGAATCGAAGACATGTAAATAGAGAGGTGGGACATAACACCAGCAATTCAGCAGAGACTATCACTGAGGATGTCATCTAGTCATGGTGACGAAACGTCTGATAACACACCTTCACGTTCAGCGAGCTAACATGCATACATAAAAATTGCTATTTTTCATTAATTAGTGGGACTTAGGAGTTCTCTGTCACCCACATTTTAATAGATTTTGATGTGAGGTAAGATTTTCTGAGTGTGTGGTTTTAATTAACAGAGGGGTTCAATATTGATGTCATAACAGTTTGTGGACTTGCCATATGGGATTTGGACAGATTTGAACAGATTTGGGGTGCAAAAGGTCCCAGCAGATTACAACACATAGCAATTAGTGACCTAGATCTTCAAATAAAACCGGTGGGAAAATTCATTTAATTCTTTTAACTTGTGGTTGGTTAAATTAAAAATGAGAGAAATGGCTTTTAATTAAATTAAAGAGGTTCCCAAATTTGCCAAGGAAGTTTACAAAGACAGAAGAAGGAATATTTTTAGAATTAGCAAATAGGCTGGAATTGGGTTTAACCAGGGATAAAAGGAAAGCTGAAATTGTAATTGAGATGGTCAAGCATTTTGGTGTGTCAGAGAAACAGGCAACTACAGTCGAGTTAGAAAAAAAACTTAAATTGAAAATATGGCAACTGGAGTTAGAAGATGAAAAAAGTGATGGAAATAGAGCGAGAAAAAAGAGAAAGGGAAAGAGAGGAAGAAGAGAGAGAGAATTTGAAATTCAGAAGTTGGGAATTAGACAAGAAAGTTAAATTATCAGGAGAGAAATGAAGGGAGAACGTAGGGATGTATGCAGCTATGTTAATACATTGCCATATTCCGGTGAGAAAAATGTCAAAATTTGTTTTTATTTCATTTGAAAAATTTGGCTCGGCAGATGGTGTGTCCAGTGAGCTTGTGAGTAATGCTCCTTCAGATTAAGCTGGTGGGCACAGCTCGTGAGGTATGTGCAGCGCTGTCAGGTGAAGGGTCAAGAGATTATGCAGATGTCAAACGGGCTATTTTGAGTGGTTATGCATTGATACTAGAAAAATATAGACAGAGGTTCTGAAATATAGAGACGAAACCAGGTCAGACTTATGTTACATTTGAAAGAGTTAACCAGTCACTTTGATAGATGGGTGCTGGCCTTAAAAATGGATAAGACCTGTGAGGCTTGAAGGGAAATTATTCTTAAGGAGGAGTTTAAAGACTCACTTCCAGAGAGGGTAAGAATTCATGTGACTGAACAGAAAGTTCAAGAAGTGAGAAGCGTGGCAGAAATGGCAGGTAAATCTGAGGGGCCACATCTGCTCGGAGCTCATCCACGTACCAGCCTCTGTTTAAAGAAGTGGCCCCTCAGGTTCCCTTTTATTCTTCCCCTCTAACCGTAAACTGATCCCATCTCGTCCTCGATTCTCCCTTGGAAAACACTGAGGGCATTCGCCCTATCCATATCCCTCATAATTTGATACAGCTCTATAAGATCCCCCCTCAGTCTCCTACACTCCATAGAAAAGGGCCTAGCTTGTCTTACCTCTCCCTCTAACTCAGACCGTTGGGTCCTGGCAACGTCCTTGTAAATTTCTTCTGCACTCTTTCTAATTTCATAGAACATAGAACATAGAACAATACAGCACAGAACAGGCCCTTCGGCCCACGATGTTGTGCCGAACATTTGTCCTAGCTTAAGCACCCATCCATGTACCTATCCAATTGCCGCTTAAAGGTCACCAAAGATTCTGACTCTACCACTCCCACAGGCAGCGCATTCCATGCCCCCACCACTCTCTGGGTAAAGAACCCACCCCTGACATCTCCCCTATACCTTCCACCCTTCACATTAAATTTATGTCCCCTTGTAACGCTCTGTTGTACCCGGGGAAAAAAGTTTCTGACTGTCTACTCTATCTATTCCTCTGATCATCTTATAAACCTCTATCAAGTCACCCCTCATCCTTCGCCGTTCCAATGAGAAAAGGCCTAGCACTCTCAACCTATCCTCGGACGACCTATTCTCCATTCAAGGCAACATCCTGGTAAATCTTCTCTGCACCCTCTCCAAAGCTTCCACATCTTTCCTAAAGTGAGGCGACCAGAACTGCACACAGTACTCCAAATGTGGCCTAACCAAAATCCTGTACAGTTGCAACATCACTTCATGACTCTTGAATTCAATCCCTCTGCAAATGAACGCGAATACACCATCGGCCTTCTTACAAGCTCTATCCACCTGAGTGGCAACTTTCAAAGACCTATGAACATAGACCCGAAGATCCCTCTGTTCCTCCACCTCACGAAGAACCCTACCATTAACCCTGTGTTCCGCATTCTTATTTGTCTTTCCAAAATGGACAACCTCACACTTGGCAGGGTTGAACTCCATCTGCCACTCCTCAGCCCAGCTCTGCATCATATCCAAGTCCCTTTGCAGCCGACAAGAGCCCTCCTCACTATCCACAACTCCACCAATCTTCGTATCACCTGCAAATGTACTGACCCACCCTTTGACTCCCTCATCCAAGTCATTAATAAAAATTACGAACAGCAGAGGACCCAGAACTGATCCCTGTGGAACTCCACTTGTAACTGGGCTCCAGGCTCAATATTTACCATCTACCACCATTCTCTGACTTCGACCGGTTAGCCAGTTTTCTATCCAATTGGCCAAATTTCCCTCTATCCCATGCCTCCTGACTTTCTGCATAAGCCTACCATGGGGGAACCTTATCAAATGCCTTACTAAAATCCATGTCTCCTACATCCACTGCTCTACCCTCATCCACATGCTTGGTCACCTCCTCAAAGAATTCAATCAGACTTGTAAGGCAAGGCCTACCCTTCACAAATCCGTGCTGGCTGTCCCTAATCAAGCAGTGCCTTTCCAGATACTCATAAATCGTATCCCTCAGTACCCTTTCCATTACTTTACCTACCACTGAAGTAAGACTAACTGGCCTGTAATTCCCGGGGTTATCCCTATTCCCTTTTTTGAACAGGGGCACAACATTCGCCACTCTCCAGTCCCCTGGTACCACCCCCGTTGACAGTGAAGATGAAAACATCATTGCCAACGGTACTGCAATTTCCTCTCTTGCTTCCCACATAATCCTAGGATATATCCCATCAGGCCCGGGGGACTTGTGTATCCTCAATTTGTTCAAAATGTCCAACACATCTTCCTTCCTAACATGTATCTCCTCTAGCTTACCAGTCCGTTTCACACTCTCCTCTTCAATAATACGGTTCTTCTCATTCGTAAATACTGAAGAAAAGTACTCATTCAAGACCTCTCCTATCTCTTCCGACTCAATACACAGTCTCGCACTACTGTCCTTGATTGGACCTACCCTCGTTCTCGTCATTCTCACATTCGCATAAAATGCGTTTGAGTTATCCTTGATCCTATCCGCCAGAGATTTTTCATGCCCTCTCTTGGCTCTCCTAATCCCTTTCTTCAGGTCCCTTCTGGCTATCCTGTATCCCTCCACTGCTCTGTCTGAACCCTGTTTCCTCAACCTTATGTAAGCCTCCTTCTTCCTCTTTACAAGACATTCAACCTCCCTCGTCAACCAAGGTTCCCTCACACGACCATTTCTTTCCTGCCCGACAGGTACATACATATCAACGACACGTCGGATCTGTTCCTTGAAAAAGTTCCACATTTCCACGACATCCTTACCTGACAGCCTATGCTCCCAACTTATGCTCCTCAGATCCTGTCTTACAGCATTGTAATTACTCTTCCCCCAATTGTAAAACCTACCCTGTTGCACGCACCTATCTCTCTCCATAACCAAGGTGAAAGTCACAGAATTGTGGTCACCATCACCAAAATGTTCACCCACTAACAAGCCCATCACTTGTCCCGGTTCATTACCGAGTACCAAATCCAAAATGGCCTCCCCTCTGGTCGGACAATCTACATACTGTGTTAGAAAAGCTTCCTGGACACACTGCACAAACACCGCCCCATCCAATCTACTAGATCTAAAGGGCTTCCAATCAATATTTGGGAAGTTGAAATCGCCCATGACTACTACCCTGTGGCTTCTGCACCTTTCCAAAATCTGTTTCCCAATCTGTTTCTCCACATCTCTGCTGCTTTTGGGGGGCCTATAGTAAACACCCAACAAGGGGACTGCACCTTTCCTATTTCTGACTTCAGCCCATACAACCTCTAAAGGCAGATCCCCCTCGAAATGCCTTTCTGCAGCTGTTATACCATTTCTAATTAGCAACGCCACCACCCCCCTCCTTTTTTACCACCCTCCCTAATCCTACTGAAACATCTGTAACCAGGAACCTCCAACAACCATTCCTGTCCCTCTTCTATCCACGTTTCCGTGATGGCCACAACATCGTAGTCCCAGGTACCTATCCACGCCTTAAGTTCACCGACCTTATTTCTGATACTCCTTGCGTTCAATATACGCACTTGAACCCATCTCTGTGTCCGCAAGTATTCCCTGTCAGTGCTACCTTCTTCACAGCCTCCCCACACACTTGGACATCCTGACAAACAGCTAGCCTACTTGCTGGACTACAAGTCCGGATCCCATCCCCCTGCCAAATCAGTTTAAACCCCCCCGAAGATAGCTAGCAAACCTACCTCCCAGGATATTAGTGCCCTTCTGGTTCAGATGCAACCCGTCCTGCTTGTACAGGTCCCACCTTCCCCAGAATGCAGTCCAATTGTCCAAATACCTGAAGCCCTCCCTCCTACGCCATCCTTGCAGCCACGTGTTCAACTGCACTCTCTCCCTATTCCTTGCCTCACTGTCACGTGGCACCGGCAACAACCCAGAGATGACGACTCTGTCTGTCCGAGCTTTCAGCTTGCAGCCTAACTCCCTGAGCTCTTGAATGACCTCCCCACCTCTCTTCCTACCTATGTCGTTGGTGCCAACGTGCACCACGACTTCTGGCTGCACACCCTCCCCCTTAAGGATTCTGAAGACACGGTCCGAGACATCACAGACCCTGGAACCCGGGAGGCAACAAGCCATCCGAGAGTCTCGCCCATGCCCACAGAATCGCCTGTCCGTCCCTCGAACTGGAGAGTCTTCTATAACTAGCGCTCTCCTTCTGAGTCTCAGAGCCAGCATCCTCCCTATAACAAAGGTGACAAAACTGAACACAATACTACAAGTGCGGCCTTAACAAAGTCCTGTGTTACTGCAACATAAATTCCCAACTTCTGTACTCAATGTCCTGCCTGATGAAGGCCAGTGTCCCAAATGTATTTTTCCCTGCCCTGTCGACCTGTGATTCCACTCCCAGGGAACCGTGCACCTGAACACCAAGGTCTCTCTGCCCACTACACCCCATAGGGCGCTCCCATTCACCATGAATCTCCGATCTTGAATTGACTTTCCAAAATGCAAGAACTACACATCTATATTAAATTCCATTTGCCATTTCTCGGCTCACCTCCCCACGTGATTAAAGTCCTGCTGCAATTTCTGGTAAACTTCCTCACTGATCACGCGACCACGTTTTTTAATGTCATCTTCAAACTTACTAATCATGCCTTGTACATTTCAACCAAATCATAGATAACAAACAGCCATGGACCCAGCATCCAGTCTGACAAGCATCCTTCCACTAAAGCCTCTGCTTCCCACCATCAAACCAACTGTGTACCCAATTAACCAGTTTCCCCAGCATTCCACGCAATGTAACCTTACAGAGCATGCTGCCATGTGGAAACTTATCAAAGGACTTACTGAAATCCATAGAGACTGCGTTTACCGCTCGGCCCTCATCAACCTTCTTGCTCACTTCATCAAAGAACTCTAACACATTTGGGAAGCATGATCTCCGACTCACAAGTCTATGCTGACTGCTCAGAATCAAACCCTGTGTAAGTAATGGGTGCAGTCAATGGTGTGATGTCCTTCATTGTAAGATGATTCGAGTACATAAGTAAAGCCGGCTGTTGTTGAGGCTTGCTGCGAGAGCATTATGGGCACTCTGTAAAGGTTTGATCACCTTTGTAAGGAATGATCTCCTTACCACAGACACGGGTCATAGTAACATGAGGATAGAGTGAATAAGCTGAGTGTTTAATCTGTAGAGCTGTGAGAGAAGAAGAAATGGTGATGCAAAAACACGAGGAGTGGCAGCGATCACTTATTTCCAAAAGAGACATTGATAGGGTGAGAAATTCCATACTTTATCCAGGATTGATTGGTTTGATTTTTTGTCACGTGTACCTCAGTACAGGGAAACACTTTATTTATGAGCAGTAGAGGCAGATCATAGTAAGCATGGCCAGACAGGTCATAGGGTGGAAATAGGCTTGGATAGAGTAAGGCATACAGGTTATATTGAACAGGACGTGCACTAGACAAGATCAACATGAACAAGATCAGCATTATTTGAATTTAGAGAGTCCATTCATCAGTCTAACGTGGCTTTCCTAATAGTTTATATGCCTTAATTAACGTTATTGTGCAGTGGGCGTGTGAACCCGTACTGAACGTCATATTGCTCACAATCCCCAACAGCAACCACAATACCTTCCATCTGAAACATGTAGCCATTCTCACCAGCTTCTGCCCTGCATAGAGAACACCAGGCTGTCTTCTCGGAGATGGAAGGTGCCTTCTTGAGACTTCACATACGACATATGGCTTCCCTTCTCAACACTAGAAAACTACGTTAAAGTCCCACGTGTGTATCATGAGCAATGGAGCCAAGAGGAACAACGTGGAACAGTCTGTCTGTGCAGGCTCTGTTCCACTTATTCATCATGTTAGAGCATCAGTTGGGAGACACTTAAGACTGCCGATGATGGAGATCAGAGTAGAGCGTCGATTGCTGGAAAAGCACAGCAAGTCAGGCAGCATCCGAGGAGCAGCAGAATCGACGTATTGGGCATAAGAAATTCATCAGGAATCAGCATAAATTACCTCATTCTACCCCCGTGTAAATGCATTTAGGTGGGAATGGCCTCCTATTGTTCCTGTGTAAGTGGCTCAAGGGGCAGACTGGCTTCGTTCTCGTCCGATTGGACAGGGCCAAGGGCCTGACTGGATTACCCCAAGTTCCCATTTGACAGTTCGATGTGCTGACAAGTGTGACAATGCTGCAGCTTTAAGAGGTTATTTTGTCCTGGTTTCTTTTCAGAGAGAGATTGAATGTTTGTTACCCAGCTGGCTATATCAGATCACTTGAGTGGACAGCTGGAGAGGCCGTAGGTTAATCTTAATTCAACCTGAATGGGTGTGGCCAGCTCTCACAGATTAGGATATCTGGGTTTTGATTTCTCAGTTACATCAAAAATTATCGCGGTCTCCACGGAGTTGGAAGCGTCAGTGAATGTCTCCTGGTTGCTACTCTCTCTGAATTTTCTCTTGATGCTGTTTTCATTTCCTGAATTTGAGAAATATTTGTGATATTCTGTGTCTGAATTTTCCTTTTTGCCAAGGGCTGTGTTCATGGGAGTTTCCTATGTTGGAATAGTTCATTAGCAATAGCTCGTAATTATATTATTCTGTTAAGTTGTCCAATATAATTATGTTGTTCTAAATTCCTCTTTCTTTGGTTTTATTTCAACTTTCGTGTTGAAATAGATGGTATTTTGCTTACCACCGAGTAGTTCGACCAGTTACATTGCATCTGGAACAGAAACTTTACATTTTCTTTAAAATAAGAAAACATTACAGTCCAGGCTACTGCCTTCAAATATTTTCGACGGGCTCTGGTGTTTACCATCATACTATACACCTTCGCTTCCTGAGTAATAGGCTTGAGGCAATGAATGGGTTGTCCCTCTTCTTCTCCAATAGTGTCAATGGGCTGAATGGCTTCCTCATATTCCTGTGAAACCAGCGTTATTGCTGAATGAACACTTATTTTACTGTGGCAATGCGCAGTGTCAGGCAGTGCTGTTACATGAATGTTAAAGAACCTTTAACAGCAGAAGTCTCAAAGGAGTCTGGGTCTTGCTGCACATGGACACAAGCTGGTTGAGGAGCTGACGGGGACAAAATGTTCTGAACATAGTGGAATCTCCAGTGACCATCCCCACTTCTGATATTATGGTGGGGAAGGTGGGAGCGGGGAGGCATTGATGAAGCAGCTAAAGATGTTTGTGAAGAGGAAGCTACCCTGAGGATCTCCCACAGAGCTGACCCAGGACTGAGATGGTGAACATCTTCCTTTGTGCCATGTTTGACTCCAAACACTGGAGAGTTTCCCATTAAGTTCAGCTCCTTGATGTCAAAAGAAGTAAACCACTGCCTTGATAACAGGGCCAGTCATTTTTACCTGAACCCTTGACTCAACCTGTTTTGTTCATATCAATCGGCCATGGTATAGGAGCAGCACGTGTTTTCTTCAAACAGGTAACATTGAATGTCAGGATTTCTCTTCTCAAGATTGTTCGGGGAGCTCGATGACTGAAAGTATTTAAAGAGGAAATAGATGGATATTGATCTGTCAAAGAGTTGAGGACAATGAAGAATTGGGTATGAAAGAGGATTTGAGACCAAGAGCAGATCAGTCATGATCTTCGTGAAGGGCAAGTCAGGCTGGGGAGCGAACGACCTGCCCTTGTTTCGGATGTTCTCACATTCTGTTATTGGAAAGTTAGTGCGTGTTATTTTCATGAATGTTCTGGTATTGCATATTGCAGTCAGGGAGACCAGACGATTTTGTGAGTCATTGCTTGGTGAGGTATGTGGACTGTATTCACTGTGAATCTGGTTCTACAACATGACTAACAAATGAAGCACAAGTTGCAGATAGGGGAAGGTTTGTAAAGAGAGATGAGGGGCCTCTTTCATTACATTTCATAAATCACCTCAAAACGTGTGTGACAGTCTTGAGAGGCTGAATGATCTTCTCTGTTTCTGTGCACCAGTTTATGGGAGTAAGTGGCCTCCAACTGTTCCAGTCTAGCAGGTTTGAGTGGCTGAACGGAACACAGAAACATGGGACTGAGGAGCAGGAGTTGGTCATTAGATATTTCGACCCTTCTCCACCAGGCAGTAAGATTGTGGCTGATCAGGTTGGGGTCTCAGCCCCACTTTCCTGACTGCATCCCAATATGCATGACTCACTTCTCTGTCAAATATTTAACTAACGCAGCATTCAATCATTGTGAACATAGAGGCACGATAAACTTCCAGTGAAGAGAATTCCGACTTGAAAGGATCTTTCAGAATTTTTCATCATCCCTCTTATAGAATCAGAGTGTCATGCAGAATGAAAGCAGACCCGTTAGTCCAACCTGTTCACTCCGATCAGATATCAACTCTGATCCAGTCCCATTTGCCAGCATTTGGCCAATATCCCTTCTCTTTCAGATATATTTTAATTGTGCTATTGTAATTGCCTTCACCACTTCCTCTGACAGCACTTTCTGTACACACACCACTCTCTGTGTGAAACATTTACCTTCGTGTCCCTTCTAAATCATTCGCCCTCTCCCCTTCAGTCTATGCCCTCTTGTTCTGGACTCCCCTATCCTGGGGAGCAGAACATGGCTGTTCAGAATATCCATGCCTCTGATGGTTTTATAAACCTCTATAATGTCACCCCTCAACCTCTGACACTCCAGGAGAAAGTACCTCAAACTAATCAACCTCTCCCTAATCAGACCTCCAGTCCTGGAACATCCGTGTAAGTCATTTCTGCAGAAACCGCAGTATTCTTAAAGTGGCCTCACCAACATCCTGTACAGATACAACATGCCACCACAACTCCTCTACTCAATGCTCTGAATGATTAAGGCAAATGTGCCAAATGTGTTCTACACCACACTGTCTACCTGCGACTCCACTTTCAAGGAACAATGTACCTGCAGCCCTGGTCCCTTTGTCCCAGAACACTCCCCAGTACCTTATCATTAAGTGTTTAATTTCTGTCCTGATTTGCCTTCCCAAAATGCAAAAACTCGTCATTATCTAAATTAAACTTCGTCTGCCACTCCTTGCCCCTTTGTCCCATCTAATTGCGGTCTCGTTGTACTCTGAGATAATCTACTACACCACCTTTCTGATGTCATCTGTAAACTTACTAACTATGGCCCCAATATTCACATCTAAATCCGTTACATAAATGATGAAATGCAGTGAACTCAGTACGGATTTTTGCAGCACACTGCTGCTCACAAGCCTCCAGTCTGAAAAATATCGCTCTTTCCTCAAGCCATTTGTGACTAGCTGCTTCGGTATCCCATGTGACTGAAACTTACTAATCTGTCAACCAATCAGAATGAAATTCTAGCTATGAAGACAGGCTGAGTAGGTTAGGTTTATTTTCACTAGAAAAAAAGGAGATTGAGGGGGGACCTGATTGTGGTTTGCAAAATCATGAAAGTATAGACCGGGTGGATAGAGACAAGCTTTTTCCCAGCGTGAAGGATTCAATAACGGAAGGTCGTGTTTGAAAGTGAGAGGTGGAAAATTTAATGGGGATACACGCGATAAGTACTTCACACAGAGGGTGGCGGGCGTTTGGCATGCGTTGCCAGCAGAGGTGGTAGAGGCAGGCACGGCAGATTCATTTAAGATACATCTGGACAGATGCATGAGTAGGTGGGGAGCAGAGGGATACAGATTCTTAGGAATTGACCGACAGATTTAGACAGTACATTTGGATTGGCTCAGGCTTGGAGGGCGAAGGGCCTGTTCCTGGGCTGTAAATTTTCTTTGCTCTTTGTTCTTTAAATGTACACCTTGCTGAAGTCCATATTGACAATGTCTACCAAACTGCCTTCATCAATCTTCTTTATCACCTCTTCAAAGAACTCAACCAAATTAATGAGACATGATTCCCCATGCAGAAAGACACGTGCCTAACCCGATCAGCCCTTACCTTCCCAAATGTATGTAAATCCTGTCCCTCAGAATCCCCTCCAACAACTTACCCACCACTGACATCAGGCTCATCGGTCTATAGTTCCCTGGTTTTTTGCGTCTCTATTTCCTTTTCTAGTCCCACTCCTCCACTGCTCACAAGTGTAAAATCTAACCAGGTTGGTGATATGGCCGATGATGTCGGTCTCAGACCGGGTCAGGGGCAGTTTTAGGAACAAGTCAGGCTAGTTTCTTTAATCTGATAAAACAACACGTTTATGATCTAGAGCAATGTTACTCAAACTATGATGGAAAGATGAATGGCAAACTGGTTGGGTGTTGCAAGTACATAATCAATATTTCCCTTTCTAAACACACTCACACACACACACACACACACACACACACACACACACACACACACACACACACACACACACACACACACACACACACACACACACACACACACACACACACACACAAATCTCTGCGATTTTAACTTGAAAGAACTTGGTCCAGATATTATTGGAACTCATGACAAAATGAAAAATTGCGAGATTGTCCAAAACATTATTCTGATTCTGAAGTTATTGTACTCACACAGCTACTAGCAATGGGATTTGATCCTGGGAGAGTTGGATTTGGCTGAATTCCCTTTGCTTCAGGCAGTGAGTAGATTCCAATGAATTCTGGCTACACCTCGCGCAAAGGGTAGCACGGTGGTTAGCAGTGCTGCCTCACAGCCCCAGGGAACTTGGGTTCGATTCCAGCCTTGGGTGACTGTCTTTGTGGAGTTTGCACATTCTCCCTTTGTCTGTGTGACCTTCTAATGGGTGCTCCAGTTTCCTATCACAGCTCAAACTGTGTAGGTTCGGTGGATTGGTCATGGTAAATTGCCTGCAGTTTTTTGGGATTTCTAGGTTAGGTGCATTTCTCAGGGGGAAATGGGTTGAGAAGGTTGGTTTGGGCTGAAGGACCTGTTCCAACACTGCAGGGATTCCACAAAAATAAGAATGGTAACGATGACTTTCGAGTATTTTTTTTAGCTCGCACACATTGCTGTGATGAGGAACAATGAAGGAGAGAGAGTGCAAATAGGCCGTTTCTTCTCAGGCAGATTACATTTTCCCCCTCTCTGAGCTGAATCGCACAGTAATGTCATGCTCTCCCAAACTGGACCATGAGAGTTCTCCTTGTACATTGTCCAAACTATGTCTCCATCACATTCCCTGTTCCACGTAGGTGCATCATTGCTGCTGTCATACACAGAGCCATACCCTGAGCAGAAAATGGTCTCGGTCGATTTGAAATATGTTTACATGGCCCTGCGTCATTAAAAAATAAAATGTTTAATTTATTTTAATACCTGTGTTAAAATCAATGCATTTTTAAAAGAAATACAGAAATTGCTGGTAAAGCCCGGCAGGTCTGTCAGTTCCAAGACGCGTTTTACATGTTGTAGTTGTACCAGCCTCCACCATTTCCCCTGGCAGCTCATTCCATACGCACACCACCCTCTGTGTGAAAAGGTGCCCTTTAGGCCTCCTCAAAACCTTTCCCCTCTCACTTCAACAAATGTCCTGTAGTTTTGGACACCCCTAACCTGGGGAAAAATCCTGACTACTCACCCTATCCATGACCATTCTGATTTTATAAACCTTTACTGCTACGAAATGTGACTCCAATCAACACGAATGGCTGTACTTTCAGTCATTCTGGGCCTAAATTCTGAAATGCAATACTGACACGTCTTCCTTCTCCATCAAGTCACAATTCTCAATCCATTTTAATCAGTTTGTTCAGATGTATCATGAGACGCTTAGTGGGCGGCACGGTGGCACAGCAGTTAGCACTACTGCCTCACAGCGCCAGAGACCTGGGTTCAATTCCCGAATAAGGCGACTGACTGTGTGGAGTTTGCACGTTCTCCCCGTGTCTGCGTGGGTTTCCTCCGGGTGCTCCGGTTTCCTCCCAGTCCAAAGATGTGCAGGTCAGGTGAATTGGCCATGCTAAATTGCCCGTAGTGTTAGGTATGGGGTAAATGTAGGGGTATGGGTGGGTTGCGCTTTGGCGGGTCGGTGTGGAATTATTGGGCCGAAGGGCCTGTTTCCACACTGTAATCTAATCTAATCTAATCTAACTTCTGTGGGATTTACACCTGGACCTTTGTGCTCGGAGATAGGGACACTAGCACCACTCAGCAATACCCATTGAGCTGTAACATTATTCTCCTTTGTGTTTGCTCATCAGCCTGTTCTGACATG
Source organism: Chiloscyllium plagiosum (assembly GCF_037043375.1). Classification (NCBI taxonomy): domain Eukaryota; kingdom Metazoa; phylum Chordata; class Chondrichthyes; order Orectolobiformes; family Hemiscylliidae; genus Chiloscyllium; species Chiloscyllium plagiosum. The sequence continues at coordinate 70,001,809 of NW_028270177.1, forward strand.
CTGTGACATACCTCGGCAACAGGCATGACTTGAATCCAGACCTTCTAGTCCAGAGCTAGGAACACTACCACATACATTCAGGAATTGGAATCAAATACAGAGTTCTGGCTCAGAGACAGGGACACGACCCACTATACTACCACACCCAGATTTTGGGTCATATTTCAACTGTCAGCTTTCAACACGTTATGGATTTATTATAATCAGGTTACCATTACTGAACGACACAAAAGTGCATGTGTTGTGCCATCGAAATTAACTATGAACATATTTAATTGCTATTACCTGTAGTCTGCAATATTAAGGAAAGAAATCCTGCAGACACACTCTGCACAATGAATGGTCTCAAAAAGACATTTAACACTGAACACCACAGACGGAGAAAGACCATAATTTCTGGCCCCAAAAACACCGATCAGTATTACTCAACTCTCATGTGTAACTGTCCTCCTCCTAAAACAATTAAACGATTATTGTCGCGCCTCTCCTCCCCACAGACTGTGTCTGCAATCTGTCCCTCTTCCCCCGAACCACACAAGGCAAACCAAGCTCAGGGTCTTTGTTAAAATCAAGGCTGGAGTGCGCACGCCTCCTGAAGAAGCGGAGCGAATTTTAAAATTAAATGGGGAAGGTGGTAATGTCACTCACTGGGCTGAGGAGTCGCAGATGGAGGTTAGTTTGGATTAATGCGAGGTATTGGATTTGGTAAATCAAACAAGAGCAGGACCTATACAATTAAAAGTAGGGCAGTTGACAGTGTTGTAGAACAGAGACCTAGGCCGTCAGGTATAATTCTTTAAAAACAGCCTCATATAGATAGTGTATTTAAGAAGGTGTTTAACACACTTGACTGCATTGGTCAGACCTTTGAGTATTGGAATTGGGATGTCATGTTGAGGCTGTACAGGACATTGGTGAGACCTCTTCTGGAATACTGTGTCCAGTCTGGTCATCCTGCCTGCTCATTCCATAGGCACACCAACCTCTGGGTGAAAAAGCTGCCCCTTCGGTCACTTTTAAATGTTTCCCCATCTCACCTTAAAACTATGCCCTCTAGTTCTGGTCTTCCCTACCCTCATAAAATTCCTTGATTCTTCCCTTTAATATTATTGACCTTGATATTATTAAGCTGGAGAGGGTTGAGAAGAACCCTCTCCATTCCCAACAACCTGGGTGTTGTTGGGAATGGAGGGAGTGAGCTGTAAGGAGAGGCTGGATTGTCTGGGACATTTTTCACTGGAGAGGATGGGATTAAGGGGTAACTTTACAGAGGTTGCGAAAATAATGAGGGGTACAGATAAGTTGAAGGGCTGATGTCTTTTCCCTCGAGTTGGAGATGCAAAACTGAGGGATATTTTAAGGTGCGAGGAAAAAGATTTACAAAAGTCATGAGAGGTAATTATTTTAGACTGAAGCTGGCATGTGTGTGGAATGAACTTGCAGAGCAAGTGGTGAAAGCAGGGACAGTTACAACGTTTAAAGTACATTTAGATCAGTACATGGGTAAGGCATCATTTTGAATGTTGCTGTGAGCAGCTGCCCTCCCCCTTCCCCTCTCTGAAGTTATCCCTTTTGGTTTTCACCCTCTGCCAATGCCTGTGCAGTGGCGTGCGAAGGCCAGCAGAGGGTGGTATTGCATCACTTTAAGCACCACAGAGACTGCTAGATCTGCCCCACACAGAGACACACAGATACACACACAGCAATTGTTAGGGCACTGCGTGAAGCTCATCTAGTAACTTAAATGAAACATAAAGAAATATTCAATTCACCTCGTAAACTGTTAATATATGAGGGGCAGAGAATTCCCAAATAAAAAAATATATATTTTCACTCTGAAAGTGAACATTTTACATCAACTATTCAAAACTCTGGGACCCCCTTTCTCTTAACTACTTATTACCGACTCCAACTCTGTAGCAATATACAGTTTCTGGGTCTACCATCCTCTCATACCACAGGGGCTTGTTAGCTCTCAGTTCAGAATAGCATTCACCCTCTCTGAAAGGTACAGAACACACTTTCAACTTCATTACATTATACCCTGGTGAATATCGATAAGTGGACCCTATCCGGATTTCTCGTGCTCTGTGGTTTGTCAATATTTCGTCTACTCTGTCTCGTATGTGTCAGGATTTTTGTTGCTCCATTGACAGTATGTCATTATTCGGCTCCGTCCCTGGGAATATATCAGTATTTCACTTGCTCACACTCGTGTGTGGAGGGCAGGATTTCAGTTGTTTCTTGGAGACTGTGACACTATAACAATCTCACTATTTGTAGATGGTACCAAACCTAGAAGAATTGTAAAGTCTATGGAGGACAGTGTGGAACTCTAACAGGACAATCACACATTGGTGTAGTGTTCAGGTTTATGGCAGATGGGGATCAGTGCAGAGCAGTATGAGGTGATGCACTTTGGTAAGAAAGACAATGAAAGACAGTTTAAAACAGTCTGTGCCATTATAACGGGGCTTCAGGAGCAGAGAGCGCTGCGTGCATATGAGCACAGATTGTTGAAGATGTCAGGACAAGTGAGGAGAGCAGGAACTATCACAGATTAGCTTCAGTATCTGAGCTGTTTACAGGAGGAGGTGGTGGAGGGAGACTCAGTGCTCCCTTCCTGGGATGTGATGGTGAAGATGTGTTGTGAGCCCACCCTCCTGCCCACCGAGACCTTGGAGATTCCATTTGTACCAGCTCGACACAAAAGATAGATGACATCACGGCCATGGCTTCTAAGTTGTGCCGGGGGAAACGGAGCTGCCAGTGGGTTTCACGTGAGAATTGCCCTTCACTGAACATCGTTCCTTACTCGGTCGGTGGGACGTGGATGTTTCAGAATCTCCACACGAGGCATCCCAGTCCTCTCCGGCTCCTATCAGTGTCTTCCTCACATGGCGGGGGGGGGGGCTGAGGGAACAGATATTGTGCACTCCACTATCCGGCTTGGCCTTTTCTGTCCTATTCCAGGCTGTTTCTCCTGGAATGGGAGGGAGGGGAGGTGGATGTGGGTGGCCCTGCTGTTAGAGCTGGTGTAAATGTGGTGGGGGGAAATGGTGAAGTGTGCGGAGGGAGTCAGTCCACAGTGTTGTATCCATGCAGTGTTATTAGTGGAGGGGAGGGAGGGAGGGTGTCAGAGAGAGAGAGAGAGAGAGACAGACAGACAGAAGGATCTGCTTGCAGCAATGTGAGTGGTGGACCATGAGCCTTGTTCGGGGGCTGGTGCTACAACAGATACACAGTGAGTGTGAGGGAGCAGAGGGAATACAGTGACCCTTATCCTGACAGAACGGGGAAAGATATTGATGCTTGTCATGTATTGCTGGACATTTCTTCGAACCACAGATACTTGAGCTGGGTGGTGAGCTCAGACCATGCTCGGTGGGTCTGGTGGTGTGGCCCGCTCTGGGAAGAGAATGGTCCCCCTCTGTACTAGCCCATCCACCAGGCCTTCCGTGCCCCCGACGACAAACCGAGGTGTAATTACCCCTTATCTACCATGCTCTGGGTAAACTGTGCAGGGCAGCTCCAACCTGAGAAAGCTCGCCTGTGTGCCCATTGGCCTTTTAAAGATGGCACCAGTGCCAGGGATTATGGAATATCCAGGGGCATCCGGGCGATGGTGAGTACCTCCAACCATGATGGGTGGGAGAATCAGGCTGGCATTGAATGAGAGCGACATCATGGGGTGGGGTGGGTAGTTAATGAGGTGAGCTCGATACGATAGCACCAGGAAACTAACTCAGCCTCGTGAGGACGATCCCTCTGTCACAGTCAATGAAAATGGCACTGAGATAAATTATTGTTAGAATTTGCCCAATGAGTCATAAATTCTGTTTCAACCAATTCAATATACAAAGATGCAGAACCAATGCATCAATTTCCCATTTTTTCCATCTTTTCTGGTACGACAGGCTCATGTTACAGGATGCTATCGAAGTGTCTACATTTCAGCATTCTGAAACCTGGGAACACATCCTTCCATGACACTGTCTCTCAGTCTCCCCTTTTCTGTCTATTTCCCAAACCCCTTCAATGTGGTGATATTTAAACTGATTCCCCGCCATCTCTCTCTGGCTGTGATGTTCACACCCACAGCACCCCCTTGTCATGGTACAATGGAGATATGGAGCTGCAAATGGGTGGAAGCTGCACATCCTATCACTTCCAACATGGGCTGCAGATTTTCCCACGCTGTGTAGGGATCTAACACAGTGTTACTGAGCAATGCACTGGGGTGAGGTACACTGTCCTACATGCTGGGAGGGTAACTGCTCCTGGTTTACAGATCAATGCACTGGGGTGGTGTACACAGTCCTACATGCTGGGAGGGTAACTGCTCCAGGTTAACAGATCAATGCATGGGATGGAGTACACAGCTCTACTTGCTGGGAGGGTACTTGTTCCTGGTTTACAGATCAATGCACTGCGATGGGGTACACAGTCCTATATGCTGGGAGGGTAACAGCTCCTGGTTTATAGATCAATGCACTGTGGTAGGGTACACTGTTCTACATGCTGGGAGGGTAACTGCTCCTGGTATACAGATTAATTCACGGGTGATCACTGCACAGTTCGCTGTGCTGGTCAGACTATCTGATTGAGGTTTATAGATCAATGCACTGCTGTGGTCTGCACAGCTTCCGGTGCTGGACAGATATCTAGTCTGGGTTTATAGAATCAATGCACTACTGTGGTCTGCACAGCTCCCCGTGCTGGATAGATATATTGTCTGTATTTATAGATCAATGCCCTGATCTCATCTGTGCAGCCTTTCACTCTGGACAGATTCTTGGATTGTATTGACCAGTGCAATGTATGAATCTGGTCACATTGCTGGGTTGTACTGAACAGTACACTGGCCTGGTCTGCACAGTGTTCCACGGTAAACAGATATCTCCCCTGGGTTTACAGTGTCTGGGCTGGTTCTGTGAGGTGGATTGAGAATGTGGTATACCTGACCATTTCAGCTGATCTGGCAATGCCTTTAGTTCCCATTGGAACCTCAGTCTCTCACCCCATTAATATTACAGTGTGCCCATGCACAGTAAAGTATGTTGGTGGGGTGAGTAAGGGGGGAAAGGTGATGGAAAGGTCAAGGAGTTCCCCGGAACATTCTGTCCCCAACATTCTATAACTGACATTCCCAGGAACATTCTGTGCCGAACATTCTATAACTGACACTCCCCAGAACTTTACGTCCCCAACATTCTATAACTGACATTCCCGGAACGTTCTGTCCCCAACATTCTATGACTGCCACTCTCCAGAATATTCTGTCCCCAACATTCTATATCTGACATTTCCCGGAACATTCTGTCCCCAACATTCTCTCACTGCCATTCCCTGGAACGTTCTGTGCCCAACAATCTATAACTGATATTTCCCAGAACGTTCTTCCCCAACATTCTATAACTGTGATTCCCCGGAACATTCCGTCCCCGACATTCTATAACTGTGATTCCCCGGAACATTCTGTCCCCAACATTCTATAACTGACATTGCCCGGAACATTCTGTCCCCAACATTCTATAACTGACATTGCCCGGAATATTCCGTCCCCAACATTTTTTAACTGCCATTCTCCGGAATGTTCTCTCCCCAAATTCTATAACTGCCATTCGCCGGAATGTTCTGTCCCGAACATTCTATAACTGACATTCCCCGGAACGTTCTGTCCCTGACATTCTATCACTGACGTTCCCCGGAACGTTCTGTCCCCGACATTCTATAACTGACATTCCCTGGAAAGTTCTGTCCCCACCATTCCATAACTGCCATTCTTGGAACGTTCTTTCCCCAACATTCTATAACTGTCATTCCCCGGAACATTCTGTCTCCAACATTCTATAACTGTCATTCGTCGGAACGTTCTGTCCCCTTCTTTCTATAACTGTCATTTCCTGGAACGTTCTGTCCCCAATATTCTATAACTGACATTCCGCACAGCGTTCTGTCCCTGACATTTTTTTGTGAACGGCAGGACGTCAGTTAATTGAACAAACGATAAAATCCCAAGGGAAGAGGTCCCGTTCCAGGGAGAAGGAGACACTGTTCCGAAGGCCCCTCGGGCAGTTAAAGGGATGAATATGTTTTTCCTGCGTTTACATTTCTTCACAACACAGGATTGACCACAACTTAGACCAAAATACAGGAATTCCCAAACTCCGTTTGTCTTCAGGAAACTGGGAGAGAATCCTTCTGGACAGCAACGTTTTCACCGTCCGTTTTAGGAACTGGGAAAGAGTGATATGTGTCTGCTCTCGAGTGATCGAGTGTGCGGGAATGTTCTAGAAACCATCTGTCCTCATGGATGTGTCACTGTGTGTTTGGGGAGGGGGGTTTCTTGTGGTTTATATCGTCACATTTTTGTCAGTAATTCAGACCTTCCCATTTGTTATTCCAGATCCAATTATTTTAATAAATCCCTGAATACAGGGACACATTTGAAAATCTCACTGGGTCCCCGATCAAACGGGTCCCTTTGCCTCCAGGCTGATGGATAATGGGTTTGTTTTCCTTCCTCACAGTTAACGTAGTGACCATCGACGTCCTGCTTTATAAAGATTGTGGATTGTCTTCATGTGTCAGACGTTACCTGGGGGCCATGGCAGCGGCGGATCTCCTGGTCATTATCGTCGACCTGATACTGAGACACATTCCGATTGTTTACCGGGAACAGTTTTATTTCCTGATGCACTCCGTCCGCGTGTGTAATATCCACGCCGTCCTGCTTTATGCAGCCACTGACTGCTCTGTCTGGTTCACCGTCACTTTCACCTTTGATCGGTTTGTGGCCATTTGTTGCCAGAAGCTGAAAAGTAAATATTGCAGTGAGAAAACGGCGGCTGTGGTTCTGGGAGCAGTGACTGTGCTGAGCTGTTTAAAGAACATTTCCTGGTATTTTATGCTCACGGCTCGGTATTGGCTGGTGAACGACCCCTGGTTTTGTGATGTAACAGACGGTGTTCTATTCTCCAGTGTCTGGGTCACAATCGAGTTCCTCCACCACATTCTAACCCCGTGTGTCCCATTTCTCCTGATTCTGCTGCTCAATGTTCTCACCGTCAGACACATTTTAGTGACCAGCAGAGCCCGCAGGAGACTCCGTGCTCACACTAATGGGGACGCTCAATCTGACACTGAAATGAGAAACCGAAAAAAATCCATCATTTTACTGTTTGTGATCTCGGCCAATTTCATCCTGTTATGGTCAACGTTAATGCTGTATTCTATATGGGCCCGGATGTATGATTTTGGCTTTCGGTCTGTGATTCTTCATGGCTTTGTGAAGGAATTGGGCTTCATGTTGCAGCTCTTCAGTTGTTGCACAAACACCGCGATTTATGCCGTGACCCAGACTAAGTTCAGACAGCAGCTGAAGAATGTGCTGAAATATCCCTTCACCCAAATCCATCTATCCATCAAATTCCCTCATTAATCAATCGATCCGGGATTTTCTCATTTCAGTTCAGAGTTTCAGTGATGGAGCAGCCTGTCGCTATGGTAACAGACTGAGGGTAGCGCTGGTTTGTCCATCCTTATCCCACAGTGGGGGTTACAGGGAAAATGTCAATGTTTCTCACAACTCAGGGGTCAGTGAGGAAAGGCACCATCCCACTTACTGTATCCATCACTTCCATTTGTAAACAATAAAAATGTTCATTAAATCGTGCTGAGCAGCAGAGTGAACGATGGTACTGTGTGTCTTTGTGTTGGAGAAGCAGAGCTGGAGAGAGACAGACTGAGCCCCAAGTCCTAGTCCTCAGGGACGGGGAGGGCACAGGCCCTGAGCTCATGAGCTGTGTTTAACTCACTCTGAACCCCCCCACTCTAACCTGGACTCCCCATTTCTCCTCCCCCACTCTTTCTCATCACTTCCCTCCCTCTCTCTCACTTCCTGCAAACTGTCTCGTTCTTACCACCTCTCCCCTTCCCTCTCCCCCATCCGAATCAGCCAACCCCAACCAGAACTTCTCCACCTGCCTCCACTCTTCCCTCTCCCCTTCAACCTCACTCTTTCGCACTCCAGCCGTCTCCGCAATTCCATCTCTACCCGATTTTCCCTTCTCCTCCCTCCCACATCTCTCGATTCTCTCAACCCCACACCCACCACATGCAGCCTCACCACCAACCCCAGACTCTGGGTCAGAGGGAGAGGGAAGGACGAGGGAGATAGCGTGTGTCAGAGAGATAGGAAGGGAGGGACAGGAGGGAGAAAGATTCAGTCAGAGATAAATGGAGGGAGGTGAGGGGACAGAGACCGAGGTAGGGGGATCGAGCGTGAGAGACCGGGGAGAGAGAGTAAAGGAGCAGGGAGAGACAGAGAGAGAGAGAAAGAGAGAGAGAGAGAGAGAGAGAGAGACAGAGACAGAGAGACAGAGAGAGAGAGATGTAAGGGAGAGATAAGGTGAGGGATGGAGAGAGAGAATTAGGGGAGGACATAATGACAGAGGGGACAGAGAGAGGGGCGACAGAGAGAGGGGAACAGAGATAGTGGGGGAGAGAATGACAGGGACAGAGAGGGGGGGGACAGAGACAGGGGCAACAGAGATAGTGGGGGACAGAAAGACGGGGACAGAGAGAGGGTGACAGAGAGAGGGAGGACAGAGAGTGGGGGAAAGAGAGAGGGGGAACAGAGAGAGGCGACAGTGAGAGGGGGACAGAGAGCGGGGAAAAGAGATAGCGGGGGACAGAGTGTGGGGGACAGAGAGTGGGGGACAGAGAGAGGGTGACAGACAGAGTGGAACAGAGAGCGCGGGAAAGAGAGAGTGGGGACAGAGGGACGACAGAGAGAGGGGGAACAGAGAGAGGAGGACAGAGAGCGTGGGACAGAGAGCGTGGGACAGACAAAGGGGGACAGAGAAAGGGGTACAGAGAGAGGGGGAGAGAGAGGGAAACAGAGGGAGGGGACAGAGAGAGGGAGGACAGAGAGAGGAGAAACAGATGCGGGGACAGAGTGAGAGGGGGCACAGAGAGCTAGCGGGGACAGAGAGTGGAACAGGGAGAGGTGGGTCAGAGGAGGGACGGGGGGACAGAGTAGGAAGAGATTTGGGGAACAGAGAGGGGTGCACAGAGACAGAGAGTGGACAGAGAGAGGGGATCAGAGAGTGGGGGGATGGAGAGAGTGGGGGACAGAGGGAGGAACAGAGGGGGGGACAGAGAGGGAGATGACAGAGAGAGGAGGAACAGATGCGAGGACAGAGTGATAGGGGGCACAGAGAGATAGCGGGGACAGAGAGCGGAACAGGGAGAGGTGGGTCAGAGGAGGGACGGGGGGACTGAGTAGGAAGAGATTTGGGGAACAGAGAGGGGTGTACAGAGACAGAGGGGGTAGAGAGAGGGGGACAGAGAGAGGGAGGGCAGAGAGGGGACACAGAGGGGGTCAGAGAGTGGGGGGGGCAGAGAGGGGGCAGAGAGAGGGCGTGATAGAGAGAGGGGGACAGAGAGACTGGGGATAATGAGAGAGGGGGTCATTGAGAGGGGGACAGAAATGGGGGTGTCAGATGGGGTAGACAGAGAGATGGGTGGACTGAGAGCGGGTAGGCACAGAGAGGGAGTACAGAGATAGGGGGACAGAGACAGGGGGGCATAGAGGGGGTCAGAGAGAGGGGACAGAGAGAGGGGATACATAGGGCGGGTCAGAGAGGGGGGGACAGAGAGAGGGGGCATAGCGAGTGGGGACAGAGAGGGGGGTCTGAGAGAGGGGGGCAGATAGAGGAGGACAAAGAGTGAGGGGCAGAGAGAGAGGGGGGTTAGAGAGAGGGGGGAGAGAGAGAGAGAGGGGATAGAGAGAGGGGGACAGAATGGGGGACAGAGAGAGTGTGATAGAGAGCGGGTGACAGATCGCGAGGGACAGAGAGAGGGGGAACAGATAGGGGAAAGAGTGAGAGGGGGACAAAGATAGAGCGGGACAGAGAGGGCGAACAGGGAGAGGTGGGTCAAAGGGGGGACGGGGGACACAGTAGGAAGAGATAGGGGGCCACAGAGACAGAGGGGGGAGAGAGGGGACAGAGAAAGGGAGGACAGAGAGAGGGGACAGAGAGTGGGGTGACAGAGAGAGGGGGACAGAGAGACAATGGACACAGAGAGGGGGCAGGGAGAGGGTGATAGAGAGGGGGTGACAGAGAGTGGGGGACAGAGAGAGGAGGGGACAGAGAGTGGGGGACAACGAGGGGGTACAGAGTGTGGGGACAGGGAGAGGGGTCGATAGAGAGAGGGGGACAGAGACGGGGGCAGTGAGAGAGGGGGACAGTGAGAGGGGGACAGAGAGAGGGGTATCAGATGGGGTAGACAGAGAGATGAGTGGACTGAGAGTGGGTAGGCACAGAGAGGGGGTCTGAGAGAGAGTGGGAACAGAGAGCGAGGCGGGACAGAGACAGGGGGCATAGAGGGGGTCAGAGAGAGGGGGACAGAGAGTGGGGGTTGGAGAGAGGGGGAACATGGAGGGGCAGTGGGGGGAGAGAGGGAGAGACAGAGAAGGAAGGGTCACAGAGGGGTGGACGAGGGGCTCAGAGAGAGGGGATTCAGAGAGGGGGACAGAGAGACATGGACAGAGAGAGAGGGGACAGAGAGGGGGGACAGAGCGAGTGGGGACAGACGGGAGTTCAGAGAGAGGGGAAGAGATAGATGGGGACAGAGAGAGAGGCAGAGAGAGAGGGGGGTTAGAGAGAGGGGGGTTAGAGAGAGAGGAGAGAGACAGGGGGACAGAGGTGGGGACAGAGAGAGTGTGATAGAGAGCGGGTGACAGAGCGCGGGGGACAAAGAGGGGGACAGGGGTGGGACAGGGAGATGGGGACAGAGAGAGGGGGGGCAGACCGAGGGTGGGACAGAGAGAGGGGGGCAGGAGAGGGGCACAGAGAAAGGGAGACAGAGAGAGAGGGTAGAGAGTGGGGAACAGCTCGGGGGTACAGAGCGTGGGGAACAGAGAGAGCGGGGACAGAGACAGGGCAGTGAGAGAGGGTGAAAGGGAATGAGGCAGTGAGAGTGGGACACAGAGAGCGTTGGACAGAGAGAAGAGGCGATAGAGAGTTGGGGGGACAGAGAGAGGGGGTGATAGAGAGAGCGGGGACAGAGAGGGAGTGCAAGAGTTGGGAGACAGAGAGATGGGTGGACTGAGAGCGGGGTGGGCAGAGAGAGGGAGACAGAGTGAGAGTGGGTACAGAGAGAGCGTGGTTACAGAGTGAGGGGGACAGAGAGAGGGGACAGAGAGAGGGTGACAGAGAGTGAGTGGTGGACAGAGAGAGGGGACAGCGGGAGAGGAGGAGAGAGAGAGGGTGACAGAGAGAGGGAGATAGAGGGGGTGAGAGAGAGGGGCGACAGAGAGCAAGGGGACAGAGATAGGCGGGACAGAGAAGAGGCTGAGAAAGTGGGAGAGATAGAGGGAGGAAAGAGACCGAGGGAACAGAGAGAGGCGGGACAGAAAGGGGGCTGAGAGAGAGAGGGGGTCAGAGAGACGGGAACAGAGGGGCGGGACAGAGACAGAGGGGGAACAGAGAGGGGGAATGAGAAGGAAGGGACAGAGAGGGGTGGACAGAGAGGGGGTCAGAGAGAGGGAGTTCAGAGAGGGGGGACAGAGAGACGTTGACAGAGAGAGAGAGGGGACAGGGAGAGGGGGAACAGAGAGAGGGAGACAGTGCAATGGCGGACAGAGAGAAGGGGACAGAGAGAGGGTGGACAGAGAGAGAGGGATATAGAGGGGGACACAGAGAGGGGTACAGAGAGGGGGTACAGAGAGAGAAAGGGGGACAGAGTGAGGAGGTCGGAGAGAGAGGGAGAGAGAGGGGGCAGAGAGATGGGGACAGAGAGGGGGACAGGGAGAGAGGAAACAGAGTGAGGGGGACAGAGAGAGGGTGGGGCAGACAGAGGGTCCAGAAAGAGGGGGGGCAGAGAGGGGGCGAGAGAGTGAGTGTGGGACAGCAGAGGGGCTAGAGAGAGGGGTGGACGGAGAGAGGGGGACAGAGATAGGGGTGAGAGAGCGAGGGGGCGACAGAGTGAGAGAATGTAGAGAGTGGGGAACAGAGAGGGGGTATAGAATGTGGTGAACAGAGAGAGGGGGGACAGAGAGGGGGCAGAGAGAGGGCGCGACAGAGAAAGGGGGGCAGAGAGAGAGGGACATAGAGAGGGGTGGACAGAGAGAGGGGGACAGCGAGAGGGGGCAGAGAGAGGGGAGACAGAGAGGGGGACAAGGGAGAGGGGGACAGAGAGAGGCCGAAATAGAAGGGGTCAGAGAGAGAGAGGAGAGAGAGTGAGAGGACAGAGAGAGGCGGGACAGAGAGGAGGCAGAGAGAGAGGGCGACAGAGAGAGTGGGGGACAGAGAGATTGGAGGACAGCGAGAGGGGGACAGCGAGAGGGGGATAGTGGGGGGACAGAGAAGGAAGGGATAGAGAGGCGGCAAAGAGAGGGGGAGAGAGAGAGGAGGATCAGAGAAGGGGACAGAGAGAGGGGGGACAGAGAGGGGGACAGAGAGTAGCGAGACAGAGATGGAGAGCGAGGTGGACAGAGATGGGTGATAGGGAGAGGGGGACAGAGAGAGGGGGTACACAGAGAGGGGGACAGAGAGCGGGGGACGGGGGGGCGAGAGAGAGGGGAGTTAGATGGGGTCAGAGCATGGTGGGTCAGAGAGTGGGGGGACAAAGAGTGAGGGGACAAAGAGTGGGAGGACAGTGTGGCGGACAGAGTGGGAGGATAGAGAGGGAGGGACAGAGAGAGAGATGGGGGACAGAAAGGGGGATCAGAGAGATGCGCGGAGCAGAGGGGGGACAGAGAGAGGGGTGAAAGAGAGAGGGTGGATACGGCGGGGGGGTGCAGACAGAGGGGGCACAGAGAGAGAGATGGCAGAGAGAGAGTGGGGACAGAAAGAGGGGACAGAGAGAGGGGGACAGAGAGACAGGGATAGAGAGAGGGCGGGATAGAGAGAGGGGGAGAGTGAGAGTGGGGGACAGAGAGAGACTGGGTACAGAGAGGGAGGTGGAGAGAGAGTGTAGGGAAAGAGAGAGGGGAGAGAGAGAGGGGGACAGTGAGGGGGTACTGAAAGAGGGGAGACAGAGTCACGGAGGACCAGAAGAGGGGGGCAGCGCGAGAGGTGGACAGGTGGAAGGGGACAGAGAGAGAGGTGGACAGATGGGGGTGATAGAGAGAGGGGAAACAGAGAGAGAGGGCGACAGAGAAGAGGGGAAAGAGAGGGGGGACAGTGGGGGGAATGATAGGGGGACAGAGAGGGAGGGGGACAGAGAGAGAAGGGTTAGAGAGAGGGGGACAGATAGATGGAACAGAGAGAGAACGGTGACCGAGAGAGGGGAACAGAGAGATGGGGGAATAGGGAGTGGGGAGGGAGATAGAGGTGGACAGAGAGATGGGGACAGAGAGGGGGACAGACAGAGGGGGAAACAGACGTGGGTCAGAGAGAGGGGTGCAGAGAGAGAGAGGGGTACAGAGAGGGGGGTTAGTGAGAGAGGGGACAGAGAGAGAGAGGGGAGACAGAGAGACGGTGACAGAGAGAGGGGTACAGAGAGAGGGGGCAGAAAGAGAGGGGTACAGGAAGAGAGCGAGAAGGGTAGAACAGAGAGGGGGGCCAGAGAGAGTGTAGTGACGGAAAGATGGTGACAGAGATGGGGGACAGAGAGTTGGGGTACAGAGAGACGGAGAGAGAGGGAGGGGGACAGAGAGAGGGGGGTACAAAAAGAGGGGGGGGCAGAGAGTGGGGACCGAGAGAGGGGGGCAGAGAGTGGCAGGACAAAGAATGGGGGGCAGATTGGGGGACAGGTTTGGGGGTCAGACAGATAGGGGGTCAGAGCGGGGAGACAGAGAGAGGGGCGGAGCAGAGGGAGACCGAGAGAGGGGAGATAGAGTGAGCGAGCGACAGAAAGGGGTGACAGAAAGAGGGGGCAGAGAGAGGGGGATAGAGAGAGGGGATAGAGAAAGAGAGGGAACAGAGACAGTGAGGGGACAGAGAGAGAGGGCGAACAGAGAGCTAAGGTGGACAGGGAGAGGGTACAGAGAGGGGGGACCTAGAGTGGGGGGACAGAGTGAGGGAGAGATAGAGGGGATCAGAGAGAGAACTGAGAGAGGGCGGGGGATGAAAGAGGCGAATGGAGGGAGGGGTATACGGAGGGGAGGGCAGAGAACGAGGGGACAGAGAGAGGTGGGACGGGTGTCAGAGACAGGTGGACAGAGAGAGAGGACAGTGAGAGGGGAAATATAGAGAGGGGGGACAAAGGGGAGACGGTGGGAATAAAGAAGGAAGGAACGTGGGACAGAGAGAGGGGGACAGAGAGAGAGGTGGACAGACAGTGGCGGGACAGAGGGGTCAGAGAGGGACTGAGATGGGGCACAGAGTGAGGGGCACAGGGTGGGGCTACAGAGAGGGGGACAGAGAGGGGGGGAGAGAGAGAGATGTGGACAGAGAGAGAGGGACAGAGGGGGTGGGACAGAGAGGGGGAGCAGAGAGATGGAGGACAGAGAAGGGGACAGAGAGGGGGACAGAGAGAGACCGACAGATAGACGAGGGACAGAGAGAGGGAAACAGAGGGAGGGGTGGAGAACGAATGGTGGGACAGCGGGGGACATAGAGGGGGACAGAGAGACGTGGACAGAAAGATGGAGGACAGAGAGAGGGGCAGAGGGGACGGGACAGATAGGAGGGCACAGAGAGACGGGGGACAGAGAGGGACGAAAGAGAGAGTGTGGACAGAAAAAAGGGGTACAGAAAGAGTGGGACAGAGAGATGGGGACAGAGAGAGGGGGAAAGAGAGGGGTACAGAGAGTGGGGGTCAGAGAGGTGGGACAGAGAGGGGGGAACATAAAGAGTGGGGCAGAGAGAGGGGATGGAGAGAGAGGGGGATAGAGAGAGAGATAGAGAGGGCCAGAGGGAATGAGGGACAGAGACAGAAGGCGTACAGAGAGGGGGGTGGACAGAGAGACGGGGACAGAGAAAGGGGACAGAGAGTGAGGGGACAGAGAGAGGGCGCATAGAGGGTATCAGAGAGAGAGGGTCAAAGAGTGGGGGACAGAGAGTGGTAGATGGTGAGACTGAGGTACGGAGAGGAGGGCAGAGAATGAGGGGACAGAGTGAGGTTGGACAGAGGTTCAGAGAGAGAGGGGGACAGAGAGACGGGGACAGAGAGAGCGGGGGAACAGAGTTGCGTCCGGTGGTCAGAGGGGGAAGGGACAGAGAGGGGTGTACAGAGAGAGGGAGACAGAGAAAGAGATGGAGAAGGAGAGGCGGGGCGGTGGGGGACAGAGTGGGGGACAGAGAGGATGGCACAGAGAGAGGGGGCAAAGCGGGGGGGGGGATGAGAGAGTGTGTACAGAAAAAGGAGGGTACAGAAAGGGAGACAGAGAGATGGGGTACAGAGGGATGGGGACAGAGAGGGGGACAGAGAGACGTGGACAGAGAGCGCGGGGACAGAGAGGGGGTACAGAGGGGGGGCAGAGAGAGGGGTACAGAGAGAGGGGGACAAAGAACTTGGGGACAGAGAGAGAGGGACAGAGAGGGGTGTCAGAGTGCGGGGACAGAGAGCGAGGGGACAGAGTGATGGGGGCAGAGAGGGGGGACAGAGAGAGGGTGATAGAGAGGGTGTGAAAGAGTGGGGTGAACAGTGAGAGAGGCAACAGTGAGAGAAGGGGATAGTGAGAGGGTGACATAGAGGGGTGCGTCAGAGGGGAGTAGACAGAGAGATGGGTGGACTGAGAGCGGGGTTGATAGAGAGGGGGTGACAGAGAGAGGGGGCAGAAAGAGCGGTGGGCAAAGAGAGGGGGACAGAGAGAGTGGGAAAGAGAGACATTGGGCAGAGAGAGCGGTGACAGAGAGAGAGGGACAGAGAGAGAGGGGGACACAGAGAGGGGCACAGAAAGGGGGGGACAGAGAGAGGGCGGCAGAGGGAGGGGGACAGAGAGAGGTGGGACAGAGAGAGCAGGGACAGAGAGAGAGGAGGAGAGCGTGAGGTGGTGACAGAGAGAGGGGAGACGGGGAGAGGCGTGTCAGAGAGAGGGGGACAGAGAGGGGGTTTCAGAGTGTGGAGACAGAGAGATGTGTGGACTGGGAGCGGGGTGGGCAGAGAGAGGGGAGACAGAGAGGGGGACAGAGGGAGAGGGGGTCAGAGAGAGGGTGACAGAGAAAGGGCGAAATTGAGGGGGTCAGAGAGAGGGAGGAGAGAGTGCGAGGGGACAGAGAGGAAGCAGAGAGGGAGGGGGACAGAGAGAGACGGGTAACAGCGAGAGGGGGATAGTGGGGGGACAGAGAAGGAAGGGATGGAGAGGAGGTAGAGAGAGGGGGGCAGAGAGAGGGGGACCAGAGAGTGGGGACAGAGAGAGGGGGGACCCAGAGCGGGGGACAGAGGGGGCGAGAGACGGGGAGTTAGATGGAGTCAGAGCATGATGGGACAGAGTCTGGCGAGACAGAAATGGACAGCGAGGCGGGACAGAGATGGTGGATAGGGAGAGGGGGACACAGAGAGGGGCGACAGAGAGAGGGGGTACACAGAGCGGGGGACAGAGGGGGCGAGAGAGGGGAGTTAGATGGAGTCAGAGCATGGTGGGACAGAGAGTGGGGGTACAAAGAGTGAGGGGACAAAGAGTGGGAGGACAGTGTGGGGGACAGAGTCGGAGGATAGAGAGGGAGGGACAGAGAGAGATGGGGAAAGAGAGGGGGGTCAGATAGAGGCGCGGAGCAGAGGGGAGACAGAGAGAGGGGTGAAAGAGAAAGGGTGGACAGAGAGTGGGGGACAGAGAGAGGGGGCACAGAGAGAGAGGACAGAGAGAGAGGGGACATAAAGAGGGGACAGAGAGAGGGGGACAGAGAGAGAGGGGATAGAGAGCGGGCGGCATCGAGAGAGAGGGAGAGACAGAGAGGGGGACAGTGAGAGAGGGGGAGTGAGACAGGGGAGACAGAGACAGGGAGGACCGAGAGAGGGGGGGGGGGAGAGCGAGAGGGGTCAGGTGGAGGGGGAACAGAGAGAGAGAGGCGGATAGATGGGGGTGGGGGATAGAGAGAAGGGAAACAGAGACAGAGGGTGAAGAGAGGGAAGAGAGGGGGACGGTGGGGGGAATTATAGAGCGGGGAAGAGAGTGAGGGGGACAGAGAGAGAGGGTAGAGAGAGAAAAGACAGAGAGAGGGGGCAGAGAGAGAGGGGTCAGAGAGAGGGGGACAGAGAGAGAACGGTGACAGACAGAGGGGAACAGAGCGTGGGGGAGGGAGCTAGAGGGGGACAGAGAAATGGGGCCAGAGGGGGGGACAGAGGGGGAAACAGACGTGGGTCGAAGAGAGGGGGCAGAGAGAGAGGGGACAGAGAGGGGGGACAGAGAGAGAGGGGACAGAGAGAGGGGAGACAGAGATAGGGGAACAGAGAGAGGGGCAGACAGAGAGACGGTGACAGAGAGAGGTGTACAGCGAGAGGGGGCAGAGAGAGAGGGGTACAGGGAGGGAGGGGGAAGAGGGGAGGGGAACAGAGAGGGGGGCCAGAGAGAGTGTGGTGACAGAGAGATGGTGACAGAGAGGGGGACAGAGAGTTGGGCTACAGAGAGATGGGGAAAGAGGGAGGGGGACAGAGAGTGGGGGGTACAAAAAGAGGGGGACAGAGAGGGGGGACCAAGAGAGGGGGGACAGAGAGTGGCAGGACAAAGAGTGGGGGACAGATTGGGGGACCGATTTGGGGGACAGAGAGATGGGGGTCAGAGCGGGGAGACAGAGAGAGAGGGGGGGAGGAGAGGGGGACAGAGAGAGGGGGGACAGAGTGAGAGGGCGACAGAAAGGGGTGACAGAGAGAGGGGGGGCAGAGAGAAGGGCGGCTGAGAGAGAGAGGGGAGGCAGAGAGGAGATAGAGAGAGAGGGGACAGAGAGAGTGATGGAACAGAGCGAGAGGGCGTACAGAGAGAGGGGGTGGTCAGAGAGAGGGGGACAGAGAGAGGGGTCAGAGAGAGTGTGACAGAGAGTGGTAGGACCGAGAGAGGGGAGAGAGTGGGGGGCAGAGAGAGAGGTGGGACACAGAGAGAGGGGGATAGAGAGAGAGGGGGATAGAGAGAGAGGGGATAGAGAAAGAGAGGGGACAGAGACAGTGAGGGGACAGAGAGAGAGGGAGTACAGAGAGCTAGGGTGGACAGAGAGAGGGGACAGAGAGAGGGGGACCGAGAGTGGGGGGACGGAATGAGGGGGAGATAGAGGGGAGCAGAGAGAGGACTGACAGAGGGTGGGGGGATGAAAGAGGGGAATGGAGAGAGGGGTGTACGGAGGGGAGGGCAAGGAACGAGGGGACAGAGAGAGATGGGACAGAGTGTCAGAGACAGACGGACAGGGAGAGGAGGACAGAGAGAGAGGGATCAGAGAAGACGGAGAGAGGCAGGGGGAGAGAGGAGGGAAACAGAGAGTGGTGAGACAGAGATGGATAGCGAGGGGGGACAGAGCGGGGAGCGACAGAGAGAGGGGGTACTCAGAGAGGGATATAGAGAGGGGGAGAGAGAGCAGGGGACGGGGTTCGAGAGTGGGGGGCGTTAGATGGGGTCAGAGCCTGGTGGGACAGAGAGTGGGGGGACAAAGAGTGGGCGGACAGTGTGGAGGACATAGTGGGAGGATAGAGAGGGAGGGTCAGAGAGAGATGGGGACAGAGAGGGAGGTCAGAGAGAGGCGTGGAGCAGAGGGGGACAGAGAGAGGGGTGACAGAGAAAGGGTGGACAGAGAGAGAGAGAGAGGACAGAGAGAGAGAGGGGACAGAAAGAGGGGACAGAGAGAAGGGGACAGAAAGAGGGGGAATAGAGAGAGGGCGGTATAGAGAGAGAGGGGAGAGTGAGAGTGAGGGGACAGAGAGAGAGTGGGTACAGAGACAGGGGGTGGACAGAGAGTGGGGGAAGGAGACGGGGGAGAGAGAGAAGGGGACAATGAGAGAGGGGAGACTGAGAGAGGGACGACTGAGAGAGGGGAGACAGAGCGAGAGGGGGACAGGTGGAGGGGGACAGAGAGACAGGGGGACACATGGGGGGATAGAGAGAGAGGAAACAGAGAGAGAGGGGACAGAGAAGAGGAGGCAGATCGTGGGAGAGTGGAGGGATAGATAGAGGTGACAGAGAGTGAGGGTGACAGAGTGAGAGAGGGGATAGAGAGAGGAGACAGAGAGAGAGGGGGACAGAGAAAGGGGTCAGATAGAGGCGGACAGAGAGTGGGGGAGAGAGAGAATTTAAAATTTTCGAGGAGAAAGTGAGGACTGCAGATGCTGGAGGTCAGAGCTGAAAATGTGTTGCTGGAAAAGCGCAGCAGGTCAGGCTGCATCCAAGGAACAGGAGAATCGACGTTTCGGGCATAAGCCCTTCTCAGGAATGAGGAGAGTGTGTCCAGCAGGCTAAGACAAAAGGTAGGGAGGAGGGACTTGAGGGAGGGACGTTGGGAATGCGATAGGTGGAGGGAGGTCAAGATGAGGGTGATAGTACGGAGTGGGGTGGGGATGGATAGGTCAGGAAGAAGATTGCAGGTTAGGAAGGCGGTGCTGAGTTCGAGGGATTTGACTGAGACAAGGTGGAGGGAGGGGAAATGAGGAAACTGGAGAAATCTGAGTTCATTCCTTGTGGTTGGAGGGTTCCCAGGCGGAAGATGAGACGCTGTTCCTCCAACCGTCGTGTTGCCATGGTCTGTCGATGGAGGAGTCCAAGGACCTGCATGTCCTTGTTGGAGTGGGAGGGGGTATTGAAGTGTTGGGCTACGGGGTGGTTGGGTTGGTTGGTCCGGGTGTCCCAGAGGTTTTCTCTGAAGCGTTCCGCAAGTAGGCGTCCTTTCTCCCCAATATAGAGGAGGCCACATCGGGTGCAGCGGATGCAATAGATGACGTATGTGGAGGTGCAGGAGAATTTGTGGCAGATATGGAAGTGTCCCTTGGGGCCTTGGAGGGAAGTAAGAGGGAGGTGTGGGCGCAAGTTTTACATTTCTTGCGGTTGCAGGGGAAGGTGCCGGGAGTGGAGGTTGGGCTGGTGGGGGGTGTGCACCTGACGAGGGAGTCACCGAGGGAGTGGTCATTTCGGAACGCTGATAGGCGAGGGGAGTGAGATATATCCCTGGTGGTGGGGTCCGTTTGAACATGTCGGAAATGACGGCGGATGATACGCTGGACATGGAGGTTGGTGGGGTGGTAGGTGAGGACCAGTGGGGTTATGTCCTGGTGGCGGTTGGAGGAGCAGGGCTCAAGGGCGGAGGAGCGGGAAGTGGAAGAGATGCGGTGGAGAGCATCATTGATCACGTCTGGGGGGAAATTGCGGTCCTTGAAGAAGGAGGCCATCTGGGTTGTACGGTTGTGGAACTGGTCCTCCTGGGAGCAGATGCGGCGGAGACGAAGGAATTGAGAGAATGGGATGGCGTTTTAACATGGGGCAGGGTGGGTGGAGGTGTAGTCTAGGTAGCTGTGGGAGTCGGTCGGTTTGTAGTAGATGTCCGTGTTGATTCGGTCGTCCGAGATAGAAACAGAAAGGTCTAGGAAGTGGAGGGAGGAATCTGAGACTGTCCAGGTGAATTTGAGGTCGGGGTGGAAGGTGTTGGTTAAGTGGATGAACTGTTCAACCTCCTCGTGGGAGCACGAGGCGGCGCCGATACAGTCATCGATGTAGCGGAGGAAAAGATGGGGGGTGGGGACAGTGTAGCTGCGGACGATGGACTGTTCCACATATCCTACGAAGAGGCAGGCATAGCTGGGGCCCATGCGGGTGCCCATGGCTACACAGTTGGTTTGGAGGAAGTGGGAGGATTGGAAAGAGAAGTTGTTCAGGGTGAGGACCAGTTCAGTCAGTCGAAGGAGGGTGTCAGTGGAAGGGTACTGGTTGGTACGGCGGGAAAGGAAGAAGCGGAGGGCTTTGAGTCCTTCGTGATTGGGGATGCAGGTGTACAGGGACTGGATGTCCATGGTGAAGATAAGGCGTTGGGGACCGGGGAAGCAAAAATCTTGGAGGAGGTGGAGGGCATGGGTGGTGTCCCGAACGTAGGTGGGGAGTTCTTGGACTAAGGGGGACAGGACCGTGTCGAGGTATGCAGAGATGAGTTCGGTGGGGCAGGAGCAGGCTGAGACAATGGCGGCAGGGCAGGGCAGGGCAGTCAGGTTTGTGGATTTTGGGCAGGAGATAGAAAATGGGTGGTGCGGGGTTGTTGGACTATGAGGTTGGAGGCGGTGGATGGGAGATCCCCTGAGATGATGAGGTTATGGATGGAGTGATTAAGCTTAGAACTTAAGCAATATATGCAGCAGATAACTATGATAAATGAGACTATCCACCTGCAGGAAACGCAAAGGGAACCGTCAACGAGGAAGGAACTGCTAAGCTGGGGATTGGGTGTATGTGCAGGTTTTTTGAAGATGCTGGAATGAGCCGAGGAGATAGGGACCTTTTGTGATGAGGAGAAAGTGAGGACTGCAGATGCTGGAGATCAGAGCTGGAAATGTGTTGCTGGAAAAGCGCAGCAGGTCAGGCAGCATCCAAGGAGCAGGAGAATCCGACGATTCGGGCATGAGCCTGAAAGAATTCCTGAAGAAAGGCTCATGCCCGAAACGTCAATTCTCCTGCTCCTTGGATGCTGCCTGACCTGCTGGGCTTTTCCAGAAGCACATTTCCACCTTTTGTAATGACTAAGGCATTACCTACCACCATTCAAGTGGAAGGATGAAACATATGGTAACACTTAATCGTTGTACTGAAGCTCTTCCACCAGCACAAGCTAACTCTAACACTGAAGTTAGTGGAGCTGAGGCCGAGGAATTTGGAGACAGGCAGCACACACAGGACGCAAGTACCCCTCTGCAGGATTCTGAACAAGGTACATTTGAAGTTCTTGGGGATACTGATCATTCCTGAAATGATAGCGATGGTGGTATGGAGCATAGTCCTCCTGACAGCGGGGATGGGGGAGATATGGGGGATGCACCTAATACACCCCTCTCTGATGCCAGGCCTGCTTACTAAGTCTTGGAGACCATTAACTTGGCAGATTTGGACTGGTATTATCAGGGCCATTCAGGCTGGGAGGCAAAGACTAATTAGAAGTGCAGACCTTGCTGCCCTAACATGGATACGCGCCCATGAAAATCACTGGTATCAGTGGGCAAACCAAACGGCTGTAATGATGGCTAGCCAGGATTGTTTCTTGTGTATAAAGGCAACCCCCCTCATACTATGTTGTCCCTACGCCCTATAACTTGACCAACTGTACTCAATGGCGTTTGCAGAAATCTAGCAACCTCTTAATCCGGAGGCTTCATCAATTTACAGGAAATCCCATTGCTCCTTTTTGTGTCCTCTACTTCAGGCCTCTGTGTTCTATCTGCAAGATTATGCGGACAGGCAGCACCTCCAATGGTAGTGTGGCTGTTGTACCACTTTCAGGATATGGGAAGGGTTGAGGTTTGAATGCTTTAAGCGAAATGGCTCCGCACCAGTAGGCTAATTTAAAGGCCATTGCGGCAATGCAATGGAACTCGCAGTGGACGCCACATTTGGGGCTGTTTTAAATTCTCAATGCATCTCACTGGCAGCTACTTGGTGCCCGTGTGGTAAGAAAGGAAGGTTCCACCCGATGCTGACCGCTGATTGGAGTGGCAGCTGTGCCCATGCAATGCTTCTACAAAAGATACTTATATCACCACACCCACAGCTTGATGCTTTGTCACAATCAGCCCTGTGTTGAACTAAGCGATCTTATGTCCCTGCTTCGACGTTTTGGATTGGTAGCATAGGACAGCCAAGAGTTATTCCTAATGAGTTTAAAGCCCGCAAGGAAATTGCCGCGGGCTAGGAGGCTCTCATCCAAGTGATAGGGGTCAGCAAGAATGCTGAATAGATTATTTACATTTATCACAACAAAGAGAGATTTATAAATTATACTGATGATGTCCTTGTGGCCTTGGGAGAACAAGTGGATGTTACTACCAAAACGACATGGCAAAACAGACGGGCCTTCGATTCGATACTGGCAAAAAAAGGCAGGGTTTGTGTGATGTTTGGGGAGAATTGCTGTACCTTTATACCTAACAACACTATCCCTGGAGTATCGTTTATGAAAGCAATTAAAAACTAAAGAATCTAAGACGGGAGCTAAAGGGCAACGTGGGATTTGGTCATCAGGTTTTTGATTGGCTGAATAACACATTAGGATCTTGGGGAGCATGGTTTGTCAAGATTGGTCTTATTATTGCTGCGGTTTTGCTTGTTGTTGCCTGCGTCTGCCACGTGTATTTCATGGCCATTGTTTGACCCCGATTTTTAAGAACCCCCTTGCACTCTCTATACTTTTGAAGGGCTTCACCTGTTTTTAATGCACTGTATTTTCTTTATCAAATTCATAACATCGCTTGATCAGTATTCTCTGGACTTGCTGCGTTTGCCATTCACTCTTCATGCTACACACTGTATCACTGTAAAAAACGCCCACTTTCCGATTGTAGACTCACCTGCAAGTGATACCTCCGATCTATGCTTGTCAGATCATTTCTAATGACAGTGATAACGATGCCTAATGGTGATAATCTAATGATAAGTGGCCTTGCCCGAATTTAGAACATTAACTTATCCACAATCTTTATCTCTTTCCATAATTAGGTTGAAACTTACAGAATGAATGGTCTATATCCCGAAAAAACTATTCATTTTGTCTGTCACCTTGTCTAGTACCTACAGCCCAATCTGTCTCTGCAACATCCTCAAGCCCTTATCAACCTGCCCATTCCGTGCATCTTCCTCCAGACTCTACAGCACTTGACATCAAGCTCCATTCTCCAGTATCGGCAGCACTCCTCCAACCCGTCCGACAACACCTCACTTCCTCTAACCATTTACCATCGATGCAAACTTCCTTATCTGTATAAAATCCTCCAGTGCCTACATGATTTCCTGCCAACCCTCCCACTGTGTAACACTAGGAAGCTAATTGACCTACAACTTAATCTACAACTTAACTCAATATCTGAAATCTTCTGTGTGTGTGTGACCTCCTCCC
Organism: Chiloscyllium plagiosum; assembly: GCF_037043375.1. Classification (NCBI taxonomy): domain Eukaryota; kingdom Metazoa; phylum Chordata; class Chondrichthyes; order Orectolobiformes; family Hemiscylliidae; genus Chiloscyllium; species Chiloscyllium plagiosum. Next base: position 70,025,766 of record NW_028270177.1, read on the forward strand.
GTCATGACAAGCTTTCTGAAATCTGTAGCATCTTGCTGTCACTAAAACCGTCTGTGAATGCGTAACATCCTATTTATTACTGTCACCTCTTCCAGTTTGTACAACTCTCTCTGCCTGTAAAATTGGTCAGTCTGATGCATCCTTGCTATATCTGCGACCCTCAGAAAAGCTAACTTCATCCAGTCTCGGGCACCGTCCCTATCTGTGTAATGGACTAGAGCTTCCTCCACCTACCTATCGCTGTAACCGTCTCCAGTCTCTGACATAAACACTGCCAATATAATCGCCTCCTGCTCCTACACCACACCCTGACACTGTCCTACTTCTACTGCTATATCATACCTAGACTATATTCTCCAACTGTGCCAGAAACCTTGTGAACTTTGTGAACTCGTCCAATCTTTGCTCTTTATCATTATTTGATCTTCCAGTGAACCATCCTTATCTCTTGGACCTTTCCTGCTTCTCTGTATTCTCCATAAATCTTTAAACAGCCCGTTTTGTACTCCTTGCCACCGTCAGCTTCTCTCATCTTTACAAAGCTCCATATGACGAGCACTTCTTCCTACCAGGGAATTCTCCCTGTGACTACAGCAATCGAATGAATGACTGAATTAGCTTTATTGTCACATGTACTCAAATGAGTGGAGTGAAAAGTATTTAACTCGCCACTTACGGCTCAATGTGATTCGCAAACTTAACGACGTACTGTCTCTTCAGTTACAAGATCAGGTGCAGTGCAACAGTGTCACAAACACACGGTCATCTTCGGTGCAGAGAACCTCAGCACAATCCTTATTAACAGAACAAAGAAGTGAAGAAAAATGCATAGGCATTCTTTACAGCACTCCCCATCGCAGGTACTGCCAGCAACTTCCAGAACCATTCATACGTCTGTGTAAACTGATCTGGATTGTATAAAATTCCCTTTCACTGTCACTCCTTCAGTCCCCCTCGATCACATCATATCATTATAACTAACCCCCATCTCTACACTGACTATCACGGTAACCTTTTCCGACTCTACTGCCCTCCCTGCTGTAATCTCCTTCAGTTGCTATATATTTCTGTTTCGAAGTTTCTCTAATCCATAGAACTCCAACGACCTCTGTCAGGTTGGCCAATCCCGAACAATATCTCTGTCTGTGTAAAAGTCTCCAATATATACAACTATCCCTCTCCACGTAAACTCTCTTTAGCAGTCAGATCCCTGGTAGATTGTTCTCCAGAAACAATTGGCTAAACACAACATCAGATTCCCTGGCTGGGAGATGTGAGTTCAGATGTGAATACATTTACCCATTCTGTCTGTGTGCCTAACACTGACCTGGTACTACTCATGTGATCTCCAGATTGGCATAACTCAACAGCGCTCACCTAATCAATGCCTTCAAAAATAATTTATTTTTCATTTTTTTTTAAATTAGCAGTTTTATGAGATGCAGGAATTGGTTTCCAAGTGGAGAGAATGTAACATTTCTCGTTTACCATGACTCATGCAATGGGGTTTTGTGGATTATGAACTTTTGTACAGATGGTCATTCAGAGGCTTGTATAACTAGGGCAGTTGAGTGCAGATCGTGTTTGCTGTGTAGAGTTATTCAACATGTGAACATAACAGAGATGGTGTGTTTGTGGGCAGGCTGTAACACTGTAAATACGTAGAGTCTGGATGAGATTGCTGCTGGAAAAGCGTAGCAGGCCAGGCAGCATCTGAGGAACAGGAAAATCGGCGTTTCTGGTAAAAGACCTTCATCAGGAATCGGGCCTTTGCAAGAAACGTCGAATTTCCTGCTGCTTGGATGCTGCCTGACGTGCTGTGCTTTTCCACCACCACTCTACTCTCGACTCTGTGTTCCAACATCTGCAGTCCTCCTTGTTTTTACCACTGTAAATACCTGTCCGATGGTATCTCACCGATTGGACCAGAGGTTTGTGAGCTGGGCTCTGAGCACTAGCAGCTGGGAAACCTTATGCTGTTTGTATATGGAGCTTGGCACCAGATTGGGTGAGAGCAACTCAATGAGTAAATGACACAAATAAAGTTTGGGATATTCCTGTTGTTTCTGGCATTGTGCCATATTGTTATATATCTCCCATTAAGCAAGCCTGTCGGTTCTCCAGTCCCGACAGGACATGCAAACTGTTAACCCCTTCTGCGGCTCTCCCCTCTCTCCAATCACTAACAGCCTGGCTTTCGTCTGTTATCTCCTGCAGTCTGCAATGACCTTGTTCTTTGTTATCTTGTCGAATTCCAAGATGCTTTCTCGAAACAAACGTAAAATAAGTTTGGGTCACTTGCAAAAAAGGTCAGTTTCTCCAACTTACACGGGAAGTCTCTTTGTCAAACTGACTCTCCTTGTTTGTCTTTCCCATAAGAGGAAGGAAGCATCCTTTTAGCATCCGGTCAATTCCCCTGGGAATCCGTACAATTGAATGAGGTCATCTCTCATCTTGATTATCCTGAGCGGGAAGAGGATCCATATTCCTCTATGTTTCTGTCACCACTTCCAGTTGCTCTATTCCTCCTTCACTGGAAAGCCTGCCCCAGCCTGGACAATACTCCAAACCACGCATTATTGGGAATGCTACACACCTCTTTACTTCTCTTATGCTTCACTCCTGCATTCATCTCATTTCTGTGAAATCCTCCAGCTTCTCCAATACTCCCAATTTCTAATTTCTCCTGCAGCCAGCACCATCTCTGCATCCTCCAGTCACTACATGTCTCCCTGTCTCGGTGAACTCCTTTATCTCCGAAGAGTCCTGCAGCACCAATTACCATCACTATCTGCGGAACTTCCTCTGGACACCACAACCCTTACAATTGCGGCAGCCCTCGCTATCTCTGAAAAAACCTTCAGTTCCGACAATCCTACTTACATTTTATCAAGACGCTAAAATTCTCCAGATCTATGGAAGCTCCACCAGGCCTTACACCTTTCGACCTCGTTCTGACTGCCTTCAGTGATTTCAAACATCAAAAATTCTAGAACGTCTTCCAGACTTAAAACGTGGTGATCTGCTCCAGTCTCTAAAACAGATCTGCCTGTGAACACCATCTAATTGATGACCCCTCCTCATTTCTCTAATCTCCTGCAGCCTCCACAATCCTTCCTATCTCTGTAAACTATGCCTGTAACTAAAACTCTCTCTATCGGGGTAAATGCCCTAGTCACTGCAACATCCTTCTCTGGGTCATCCCCAGCAGCCATTGCTATCAGTGAAACCTCCTTCATTCTCATAACCTCAATCTTGCTGAAACCTTCTCTCACCATTGAAAATCTCCCTATTTCTTAACATTCTTCAGTCGCTAAATCCATTCCTATCTGTAGAATATCCTTCAGCTCAAAAACGCTCCTAATCTGTTTAAGCTCATCAAAACCTGACAACTGTGAAATCTTCTTCACTTCTCATATACCTTCCATTCGGTGTGACAAATTTGATGCCATTATATTCTCCTTTTGTCTGTAAACAGCTCAACTCATTATCGCCAATCGTAATGTCCTAAGAGAGTCAAATCTCTCACAAAGCTCTCTGTGACTATAAGCTCCTCCAGCCACAACAAGCCTCCCCATCCCTGTAACATCTTCCAGCATCCACAACACTCACACTCTCTGCAATATCTCTCAGTGCATGTAATCATTTCTCTATCTAACATACTCCGGTCCATACCAAACTCCCTGTCCATTTAATACTCTACACTCCACACCATTATACATATCATTGTAGAATTCTTCAGTCCATACCATCTTCCCTATACCCCTAACATTTCCAATCCAGACTATGCTTCCTTTTCGTTTAAGATTCTCCGGTCGATAATTTTTTTCTCCGCCACTTTAATACTTTGGATACGCTACAACAGGCATTAAATGTTCCACAACCTTGAATCCCCTCAATTTCGCCATACCCTGTTCAATTTAGTCTCTAATGGTCTGCAGCCCTACACCCATATATATGGCTGGAATCTAATTCAGTCCCCTCTATCTGTGTAACTTCCTCCAATGCTAGAAGCTTTTCTCCCACTGCAGAATGCCCATTGCTGGGAAGTGGACTTTGAAGAGTTGTCCGGATTTAGGCACGTTCGGGAAAAAGGCAAACAAGGTCAAGTGATTTGTGAAGAAAGGATGCAGTTTGTGAATTGGTGCGACAACCAACTTAAATTGGTTATTTCACAGAAAATGACATTTATGAAACTAACTAAAATTTAGTCTCGTTTTTGGTAAAACTGAGAAATTGCAAGCATCAGCAACCGCTGTAGGAATTCCTTTATTGGCACCAAAAAGTGATGGTAATGCAAAGATGGTTTCAGTCAGGAAATTGAATGTACTTACAGGAATTTGCATCATAGTAATTGTGCGTGATAGTGGTCTGGATCCCAAGTGGATAACAAATGAGTATCAGGGCTGTACTGGATGGAATCCTGGATTGGATACGAGATGGGTTTCTGTAGTAGCGTGTCAAGGAGCTATCAAGAGAATCGTCTCTTCTCGATCAAATGTTGTGCAAAGTGGAATGTCTGTAAATTTCATTTTATGTGAGCTTTGTGAGCAGAAAACCATAATATTATGGAATCTTTTTTTTAAGTTCAAACTGATTGAGTTACAATCATGACACTTCGGAGTAGAATTCGGCCATTTGGCCGATCCAGTATGCACCAACCTTCAATGGGACCATAGTTTATCTAATAGTCTCCACTTCTACTTATTTGTCTTTCCAAAGTAACCCTTGTTTCCCTGATTAATTGAAATCAGACCTCATCTGCTCTTAATAAAGTGACCGACCCAACTATGACACCACTCTGTAGTGAGGAATGTCACAAATTCACTTCAAAGTTTGGGAGAAGATTTGTAGCTCGGGTGCTTGTTGTTGTGGTTCTGTTCGCCGAGCTGGAAATTTTTGTTGCAAACGTTTCGTCCCCTGTCTAGGTGACATCCTCAGTGCTTGGGAGCCTCCTGTGAATTCACAAATTCACTCCCGTTTTAGGTAAGAAAGTTTTCGTCATCACCATCTTGAATGACTGATCACTTTCAGGAATTTTATGCCCCCTGGTTACACATCTTCGCACAAGGGAAAGCAAAGGAAGTGGCAAAGATGGTAATTGAGGGTAAGGCAATGAATGTAGTTGACATGAACATTAATGAGGCATGTAGGTTGGTCCAGACGATACATGGAGCAGTCCATCTTCCACAATTACACCGAAAACTCGCTCTCCCTTTCGTCCGCTGCATTGACGGCTGCATCGGCGCTACTTCATGCATCCATGAGGCGGTAGAGCAAGTCATCAACTTTAGCAACACCTTCCATCCTGATCTCAGGTTCATCTCAGACACTTCCCAACCCTTCCAGGACCTCTTCATCTTCGGTGACCAACTCAACACGGACATCTATTTCAAACTCACTGACTCCCACAGCTGTCTGGAGTACATCTCATCCCAACTCCCCTCCTGCAAAACGCTCTTCATTACTCCCAATTGCTCCAATATATCTGTTCCCAGGAGGAGTAATTCCAATCCAGAACATCCCAAATGTCCTCCGATTTCAAGAACTGCGATTTGCACTCCAACGTGGTGAACAATGCCATCCAGTACATCGCCCCCACTGCACGCACCTTGGCATTGAACACAACGCCTCCATGTCCAACTCCTTGGTCCTCAGCTTCCGCCCTAATGTTCAGATGCATCTTATCCTCCGCCATTCCCGCCATTTCCGAATCTGGGATGTTTCATAAAATTTCACTCTCATTCTCCTGAACTCTGATGACGTCAAACTTCATCTACTCCATCTCGTTCCATTAGAAAATCCATCCAGCCCCAAGAACAGCCTTGTAAACCGTCTTTGTCCTCCCTGCAACACAAGAGTACCATTCCTTTTGGGCACTCATATTGTATATGACACACTCAGTGAGATCTGACTTGTACCTTGCATAGTTTTAGCAAGACTCCATATAATTGAGACTCCATTTCCTTTGAAATAAACGCGAGCATTGGTCATGCCTTCTTCATTACCTGCTGAAAATGTGATCATTTTTTTAAAGTTTTAAAAACATGGATTCCCAAAACCTTCTGTGCAGTCAGTCTGAAACAGAACAGTGTTAGCCTGACAGTAAGTCGGGAAGGTGCTGGAGTGTATGGTAAAGGATATGACAAGCACTAACTGGACGCTAAGAAATAATGGGAGACATGTGCACTTATACAAGAGAGATTTATTTTTGATGAAAATGTTAGATTTTATGTTTTGCAGTAGCTATTAATGGCAGATTAGATAAGGTTGGGGGAGAGTGATATGTTTTATTTGAATTTCACAAGTTTTTTTGAGAAGATTCCAAAGAGCTAAAGAGTAATCCGGGAGAGAATTGGGCCAGTTCAAGATCACGTGGCAGAGTGTGTGGAACCACTGGATTTGGGCGAGATCCTAATCAAATGTCTTGCTCTGGTATTTACTGTGAAGAATGACATAGAAGCACAGAATCTTGGGTAAATAAATAATGATGTGTTGGAAAGAGTTCACAAGGTAGTGCAGGAGGTGCTGACAGTCATAAGGTACAGGAAGACAGATAAATCCTATGGATCTGATCAGGTGTACCCTCGAAATCTGTGAGAATTTTGGAAAGAGCTTGCAAGGTCCATTGCAGAGATATTAGTTTCATTGATCTCTTTGGTGAGTTACAGCCAGACAGATCAGCGGCTAATGCTGTTCCATCAGTTTATGGCTGGAAGGAAACGCGATAAAGCTGTCAAACAGTGAGACAAAATTAGTAGTGGGTAAATTATTGGAAAAGATTCCAGGATATGGGATCCTCATGCATTTGGCGAAGCAAATGAAGCTTAGGGATAGTCAGCAAGACTTTGTGCCTGGGAAAATATATCTCAGAACCTGATTGAGTTTTTTGAGGATGTGGACAGGAGGAAGAGTTATAGATATTGTCAATAACAATGCCTTTGGCAAGTCTCTGTATGGTCAACTGGTTAATAAGGTGGGATCCAGGGAGAGCTAGACAATTGATACAAAGTTAGCTTGATCATAGGAGACAGAGGTTTTGGGACTTGTTTGTTGTTCTCTCCTTAAACAAAGATATCTCGGAAATACAACAAGCAAATCTATTGTCACTTACAACATGCCGTGCAAGATCTCTAACAAACATTACATTGGACAAACAGACAGAAAACTAACTACCAGGATACATGAATATCCAGTTGTCACAAAAAGACATGATCCACTCTCAATAGTATTCTTATATACAGATTAGAAAAGGCACAACTTCGATTGGGACAACACGTGCATCCTAGAGCAGTCCACACAGAGACACGCATAAGAATTCCAAAAAGCATGGTATTCCAACGGGAACTCTATCAACAAACACATTGACAATCCGATTTATCACCCCCTCAAAAAAATAGAATCGTAAATGACCTCAACACAGGAAATTATGTCACTACATTAAAACCCATCACCAACCCAAAGAAACCTAAACACATAAATGGAAAACGGGCTATGCCTCCAGTCCTTCATCCGCATGTTCACTGATGATGTTACCTAATATGGTCTGGAAACATCTGAAAACGAAGCTACCAGCTCAGCAAGCAAATGTACACATCACCCTGAGCTGCAGATCCTCTCAAAACTAGTGTGTGTGTGTGTGTGTGTGTGTGTGTGTGTGTGTGTGTGTGTGTGTGTGTGTGTGTGTGTGTGTGTGTGTGTGTGTGTGTGTGTGTGTGTGTGTGTGTATATATATTTCGGTGTCAATGTTCAGTTGTTTGTGTGTGTCTCTTGTCAACTCTTCCTAAAGCAGCAGAACCCTCTCTTATCGTTGTATCTTGCTGCAATCACCAGTATTCTTAATGTCTGTAACTGCCTATAGGCACAAACATCCTCCTGTTCTTAACACACCTCCCAGTATCGAACTTCTTTTATCCCTTACAGCCCTGTTAATGTCTGGTGAAACCCCACTGATACTTTTTTATCTCTGTAAACTGTTTTGATGCCACAATACGGTATGTTTGAAATTAATTATACGCCCAATAACCCTCCATATCTCTTGAATGAACAACAGCACATATTGCATACCCTGACTCTGCAAACTCCTCCTACCACCATTCATATCGACTTCATAATGTCATTCAGGTCATTATCATACTTCCAGCTGCTTCAAGTCTCCCTTGACATCTCTTTAAAATCTGTCAATGTCTCCGTACCTTACAACACTCCTCTTGCGAGGAGAATCCTTAGTCTCCATTTAACACCTGCTTCAACAGTTTAATAGCCTTTTTGTTAGTCTCTAAGATACTCTATCTTCAGAATTTTCAGTTTTTATCGATTGTCTTCGAAGCACCTTTTAATCTAATATGTTCCTTAAAGACCTGTGGGAGTTAAAGATTGACCTTTCCTGCTGAAGTTTTGTCCGTGTCAATGGAACCTTCATTGGTAAATATTTTCTTGCTATTAATTTAGATTCACACATTTCAATCTGTTTATCCTGTTATCCCTGGGCAGTTCCCCTATCGTACCCATGTAGTTTGATTAGTTTCAGCTCAGTTTGTTGGATGCACTTGGAGTGATCACTGCAAAACTTCATGATGCATTTGAATTCCACCACATCACCCAAACCCCCAAGGCTCCACCTCACTGCTGGCCAAGGATCGTGTGACTCCAATCAATGACAAATAAGCCATCAAACAACGCTTGCTGGAGCACTTCACAGACCCCCTCAAACAGGGCTCAATCATCGATCCGAGTGTCGTTAATCATATCCCACAGCACGTGACACGCCAAGAGATCAGCAATGCCCCAGGCCCATACCAATTACACAAGCCCATCCACCAGTTCAAGAACAACAAGGTTGCCCGAACAGACGGTATCGTCATTGAGGTATTGAAGTGCGGTGGTGCAGAGATCGTAGTGCAGTTCCATGCCCTTGTCTTCCGTATCTGGAAGGACGAAAACTTCCCAGGACACCATTGTCACTATTGTCAGAAAAGGTAACATTTCTGATTGTGGTAACTACAGGAGAATCTCCCTGCAGTCGACCGCTGGAAAAGTCATCATCAAGGTCATCCTCACCCATCTCCTCCCTGTGGCTGAGGAACCCCTTCGGGACCCGCAGTGGGGTTTCTGAACACGAAGGAACAGAATGGACATGATTGTGACTGCGTGACAGCTGCAGGAGAAATGCAGGGAACGGAACCTCCCCCTGCACTTGACCTCCTTGAGCATGACAAAGACCTTTGACACATTCACCCAGGAATCATTATTGAGCGTCCTTCTCAGCTTCGGCTGCACCATGAAGTTTGTAACTATCTGCCGCTTGCTCCACGATGACATGGAAGTCATGGTAACGACAAATGGCTCAATCACTAACCCATTCGGACCAGAGTCAAGTAGGGCTTTGTCATTGCTGCAACACTGTTCTCGACCTATGTAACTGAAATGCTTCACCTCACCGTCAATGTGCTCCCTGATGGAGTGGGGCTAACACACAGAGTGAGCAGGACTTTATTCAACCTCCCAGCACCTTTAAACCAAAACCAAACTCACCCCACCCAGTGTCATTGTTTTGCAGGAGATGAATGGTATTTGTGTATGTGCAATCTCAGAGGGCGTACTCCAGACCATTGTCAGCACTTTTGCAGATACGTATGAAAACAATGGTCTCACCCAAGACATCCGTAAGACGAAAGCCCTCCACCAATCTGGCCTTGCACTGCACAGCGCATCTCCGATCTTCAAGGTCAATGAGGATGCCTTGGACCTTCCAAACCTCGGGAATGTCCTGTCGACGAAATCAGATATTGATGAAGAGTCCAGATCTGCTTCCAGTATGCTACCTCAGCCTTCGGTCATCTGAAGGAAAGGTTGTTCGAGGACAACAAAATCTGCTCCAATCCTAAGCTCATGGTATACAGAGCTGTGGTGGTTACCACGCTCCGATATGGCTCTGAGACGTGGACTGTCTAAACCAGGAAAATCAAGTTTTTCAAACAGTCCCATCAAGGCTACCTGTGCAACATCCAGTGAATCCACTGTGAAGACAGACCCATCGACACCAGCGTCCTTGAACATGCCAACATACCCAGCATCGAGGCACTCCATCCCCCGCCACTCCCAACTGGCTTTGATGTGCTGGAGACGTCATCCCCATGACCAACACGAGACTCACTATCAGGTGATTTACTCCCAGCTCTGAAACAGTCGGCGAGCCCCATGTGGACAGCGGACGTGCTTCAGGGATACCCACAAGGCTTCACTGAGGACGTGCAGCATTCCCATTGACAACTGGGAATTACTGGGTCAATACTGTCCAAAGACAGGGAGGAACATTGACACGGTATTGATCCCCTCGAGACTTGCTGAGGGAACAAAGAAGAATCCACGAGAAAACAGCATAAGGAGTGCGTTGCCACTCCAAAGCTCCACCACTCAATTCCCATGGCCTACCTCTGCTCAAAGTGTATCAGAGTCTGTGGAAGCCACATCGGTCTACACAACCAACTACAGACTCCTCTTGACAGTGGGAGAGAGTTAGCCACGTCTGTGACCCACTGCCATTGAGCTGAAGAGAGAGGAAGTTTGAATCCCTTCATGATTATGCCGCACTGTTCCCTGTTCTACGTTCTGTGTGGTACACTGAGTAATAAGTTCAGATCAAAGTAAAAGGATACGGCATCCAGGAGGAGCTAGTCAATTGGACATAGAATTGACTTTATTGTATGAGAGAGATGGTGGTGGCAGATATTTTGTTTTTATGACTGCACGCATGTGACGAGCGGTAAAGTCGGTCCACTGTTGTTTGTCATTTGCATAAATGATTTGGCTGAAAATATTGGCTTCCTGGTAAGAAGTTTGTGGGTAACATTGAAATTGCTTATATATTGGACAGTGACGATTATTATCTACAATGCAACAGTATTAACAGCATTGTTGGAACTGTGGGCTGAGGAATAGCAGATGGGTTGAATTAGATAAATGCACAGTGTTCCATTTTGGTAAAACCAAGCCAGGGAGAGATTGTACAGTATGTGTTCAGGCCCCGGTTAATGTTCTCAATCAGAACCCCAGGGATACAGATCACAGTTCATTGAAATTGGCATCGCACAAGGCAGCGTTGTGAAGCAGATGTGTGTGGTGCTAACATTCATTGGTCAGAGCATTGAGAGTAGGAGTAGGGATGTCGTGCTCTGACTGCACAATGCATTGGTGAGGCCACCATAAAGCCGTTGCTGTTCAGCAGTAAAACTCATCTGTTTCACTTACGTCCATTTGGGAAGAATATCTGACATTATAAACTAATTTGGCAAAATGTGATTCCCGACGCACAGCAATATGGCTGACAATGAACTGCTCTCTAGGCGATGAGCAGTGAGCGAGATTATGTTGATCCAATCAGTGAATCCTTATACCATGAATGAATAGATAAATGTACATGTCTTCCCTCCCTTCCAATATAGAAACCTCTCGCTCCATCAATTCGCACTGGCTTTGAGACACTTCTCAGGCCCGGGCCACTCTCTGTAAAACTCTCTCCACCTTCAATTCTGTAATTTTCTTTCGTGTCAATAAATCTTGACAATGATTCCCGTTCCTACTGCCCGCCTCCTGCTCGGAGACCATTCGCAATCCCTTTAACACTTACTTCTTAAACACTCTCTCACTTCACAAATGTTAATACTTTTTGGTGATATTCTCAGCCTGATATTCTAATCGGATCCATTTCATCTTGAGTGAGGGACAGGTGGCAGTTTTTTTGCTGAGGTTTGTCTGTTTCAATGGAATGTCCATTGTTGAGTGTTTTAGACTGTTCCGGAAAATGTTTTCCAATGTTCGTTTAGAGACACACATTTCAGTCTGTTTGCCCTGTTTACCTTCGTCAGTTCTCCTCTCAAACTCATGTCATTGGCTATTCTATGTTCTAGTTGTAGCTTACCCTTTCAGCGATTCACTTGAAAACTTCACATTCTTTTATACAGCAGTTTATCAAAATTTCCCGGAGGACCTCTCCATGTGATATCACCCATTCCCTCAGCTTCATCACGCAACCATCGATCAGTGATAGCTATGTCCCTCGCCAGTTGCACAATCTATTATTGAAAGAAACAGTGACAGAATCATTCTCTGAACTCCTCTTCAAAAATCACTCTTACCAGTGTGATTGTCCCAGATGATACTAGAATTGAAGTTTCCTAAAATTATCACAATACCTTTTTTTTTACAAATTACAATGAATGCAGTGATGAAAAATGAAATACTGTTAGGTAGTCGAAACCTATTCCGCTGCTTGTGTCCTTGGCCTGTAGCAGCCACAATTTACATTCATACTGTCTTTACTTCATGATCTGAGACCAAATGGTCTCTCGTTAATACGCGGAGATACTGTCCCATTCTGCCTGAGACCCCGCACGGTTGAGCCCCATTGAATATAGATATTCCACCTTTCGTTCACCATGTAACCATGTCTGCCTACTGACTAAATCTAATTTATCTCTATGTCACAAGTACATCCTACTTATTGCAGAGATGTTGTCCATTCCAAAAAGTCACACTTAACCATAATTTTCCGTGACAAACCCATTCGCTGATGTACACTTCGGTTTAAACTCTGTCCACTCCTCTTCCTTCCTGCTTGTCTTCAGCCACATTCTCATGCTGTTCCCATGCTACACCGTTTCTCATGGGATTTGGCAAGTTCATTTCACCTGAACCCTGTCCCTCCATACTCGCTGGCAGTTTAAATCTCTGGCCATAAACCTAACGAAATGATTGCCTTGTTCAAGAAGGGGAGTAGGGATAACCCGAGTAACTATAGGCCGGTGAGTCTCACTTCTGTTGTGGGCAAAGTCTTAGAGAGAATTGTAAGGGATAGGATTTATGAACATCTGGATAAGAATAATGTGATCAAGGATCGTCAGCATGGTTATTGAAGGGCAGTTCGTGCCTCACAAACCTTATTGAATTCTTTCAGAAGGTGACTAAGGAGGTGGACGAGGGTAAATCGGTAGATGTGGTGTTTATGGATTTTATTAAGGCATTTGATAAGGTTCCCCATGGTACACTACTGCAAAAAATACGGAGGTAGGGCATTGAGGGTGAGTTGGAGGTTTGGATTAGGAATTGACTGGCTGCAAGAAGACAGAGGGTAGTAGTTGAAGGTAAAGTTTCAGCTTAGAGAGCATTTACTAGCGGTGTTCCACAAGGATCTGTTTTGGGATCATTGCTGTTTGTTATTTTTATAAATGACCTGGAGGAGGGGCTAGAAGATTGGGAGAGCAAGTTTGCAGATGATGCATAAGTCGGTGGAGTTGTTGACAGTGAGGAAGGATGTGTCAGGCTACAACGGGATATAGATAAACTGCAGAGCTGGGCAGAAAGGTGGAAAATGGAGTTCAATGTAGGTAAGTGTGAGGTGATTCACTTTGGTAAGAATGACAAGAAGGTGGGGTACTGGGCTAATGGTCGGATACTTGGTAGTGTGGATGAGCAGAGGGATCTTGGTGTCCATGTACACAGATCTCTGAAAGTTGCCACCCAGGTAAATATTGCTGTGAAGAAGGCATATGGCATACTGGCTTTTATTGATAGAGGAATTGAGTTCCGGAGTCCTGAGGTCATGTTGCAGTTTTATAACACTCTGGTGCACCCACATCTGGAGTATTGTGTGCATTTTTGGTCGCCATACTACAGGAAGGATGTGGAGGCACTGGAACGGGCGCAGAGGAGGTTTACCAGGATGTTGCCTGGTATCGTAGGAAGATCGTATGAGGAAGGGCTGAGGCACTTGGGGTTGTTTTCATTGGAGAAAAGAAGGTTTGGGGTGACTTGATAGAGGTGTACAAGATGATTAGGGGTTTAGATAGGGTTGACCGTGAGAAACTTTTTCCACGTATGGAGTCAGCTATTACGAGGGGGCATAGCTTTAAATTAAGGTGTGGTAGATATAGGACAGATGTTACTCAGCGAGTCGTGAGTTCATGGAATGCCCTGCCAGTAGCATTGGTGGACTCTCCCGCTTTATGGGCATTTAAACGGGCATTGGATAGGCATATGGAGGATAGTGGGCTGGTGTAGGTTATTTGGGCATGGATTGGCGCAACATCGAGGGCTAAAGGGCCTGTACTGCGCTGTATATTTTTCTATGTTCTGAAATCTGTCCCAGCACGGTTCCATGGGGCCCAGTGCAGTCGAATTGTTTTTCTTCACTCGTGTGATGTGGATGTCTCTGCCTGGTCAGTGTTCCTTGTCAGCTCTAGATGTCCTTGAACTGAATGGTTGGTAGACCATTTCTGAGGGGGTCTGAGAGGTAAACCCTTTTCTGATGTTATGACGCTCAGACCACCTGAGAATTGCAGGTGTTCTTCTCTAAAGGGAGAGTGTTTGTTTTTTTTTGTCCATCAGCAATGGCTTCATACTTACTTATGAATTGTTAATTATTATTTTTTACAATTATTGATTTCAATTTCCATCATTCGGCATGGTGTGATTCAAACTATGTCTGATGTTTTGAATGCATACTTGAACAATAATACCACTAAGCCATCACTTCACCTGCTCACAAGATGCTCATTCCTGAACACTGATACCACTGTACCACGAAGCAAACACTTTCTTCCTACGCACTTGTTTGATTCGAAAATCATCCTGATCTCTGATGATATCACTTAACATCTTTCAATGTGGTATCCCTCACTGTGTTTAATGTCTGCGTCTATTAGTGTCTCTCTCTTTCTTTCAGTTCCTCCAGATCCTGAGTCAACAGAATGCTCCACTCCAGTGAGACGAGACAGCACAGGTCAGGGATGGAGACTGGGATTTTCCAGAGCTCGATGGGAGTCAGGAACATTCTACATGTGCAACCCTCAATACAACAGTCTAAATTCCATTTCTGTATATTTCTTTGTCTACTGTAGGTTATCAAGACCTTCGTGACTGTATCCACTTCTCGAATGCTGTGTGTCTCGTACATCATCTCATTGAAGATGTTTGCTCAGCAAGATAGACAAAGGGCAGCGAGAGCTGGACCCTTCAATAAACCCTGCCGTGAGGTAAGAGCACCCACAGGGCAAAGTGCATAGAGCAATGAGTGAGCTCCAAACATCGTTCAACAAGACATGGCAAAGGTACAGTGATGGAGGGAACCCTAGTACAGCCATACGCCAGGCTCAATCACCGCCCCTACATTTAGTTATGCTGTACTAAGACACCACAGGGTGTCCACAGTTATCAACACAGGCCTGTGCTGTCTTTGTAAGCATCAGTACAACAGAGGAGAAGGCAGGTCTCCCACGAGAGGGTGCCAATACTGCGTGGGACTTTTCTGTTCTGTGTTCCTTTTCCAACACTATCTATGGCATGTCTTTGTGGAACAGTATATTTAATAACTTTTAAGCCCTATAACAATTCCTGTCCCAGTAAACTCTTCTTTTCCCAATAGGCCCTCCACATATTTGAAACCTATTGCGTTCCAGACTAACTTCCCTATCGTTGTAACTTGCTTCAGTCTCTATAACATGCTATAACTCAGTAGTGCCAACCACCAAGAAGAGGAGACACAGTCATGCAGCACGGAAACAAATCAAAATCGTTCCAATTAGTACATGTTGACCACAGTTCCAGAAGGATATGCATTTGCCTGCATTTTACCCGTATCCCTTGAACCTTCAGCTCTCCATGTACGTGCATAGATGTTATGTACATGTTGTAATCCTCCTTTTCTCCAGCATTTCCCCACCCTGTTTCCCAAGGGGTGGTCAGGTTTTACCGCTTTCTCCAGTGGATTCATTTACAGTTTGAAGGAGACAGTTTTCTTGAAAATACATAAGAATTTGCTCCAGTCCATGCTCTGAACACTATGGCAGTCCCGATCTCGGTTTGGAAAGTTAAAATCCACGAGCATACAGCGCAATTATTCTTACAGATATGTGAGACCTCCAGACATATTTACTGCTTCATTTCCCGCTGACTATTGGGGGCCTGTAGCACAGTCATATCAATCTGATGATACATTCTTGTTGAAGTGATGTTTTCACTGATTAAAACCTCGACTCCACATCATCGCTTTCCTCTCTGTCTATCCTTCCTGTAGCCTCTATTCCCGGGAACATTGAGCTTCCAGTCCTGTCCCTACCTCACCTGTGTTTCTGAAATTCCCGTGATATCCCGCTCCCATGTTCCCAAATATGTCATGAGTTCATCTGACTTACCTGTCAGACATTTTGCATCGAAACAAATGCATCTCAATTCATCAGTTTTCCCTCAGTGTCTGCTGTGCTCTTGCCTACCTCCTCTGTTCAAATTTCTCTCTTGAAATTCTGTCCCAGAGTCAAAGGTCAGACTGTAGCATGAGACCATCCGCCTCACAGTGGTCACCACTCTTACCTTGCATGTCAACTGCAAACCTTCTAATGAT
Organism: Chiloscyllium plagiosum; assembly: GCF_037043375.1. Classification (NCBI taxonomy): domain Eukaryota; kingdom Metazoa; phylum Chordata; class Chondrichthyes; order Orectolobiformes; family Hemiscylliidae; genus Chiloscyllium; species Chiloscyllium plagiosum. The sequence continues at coordinate 70,042,162 of NW_028270177.1, forward strand.
AATTTCTATTTTTACATCCAAGTCATTAACGTGCATAATAACCAGCAGTGATTCCTGCGAAGATCTCTGTATTACACTCGCTGGTGAAAGAATTTCCAAAACAAAAATATCCCCCCACCAAATCTTCTTTCTCCATCAAATTCGTGATGACGATCAAGATTCGATCTCTGGCTTTCCAAGTGTTGATTCATCCTGTCCCTCAGAATTGTTTCCAATCGTTTTCCTCTTACTGGTGTCCTACTATCAGCTTTATAATTATCTGTATTTCCCGTGCTGACTTTCTTGAACAAAGGAACCACATTAGCTATCCTCCACTTATCAGCACTTCACTTATGGCCAGCAATGTAATTAAGATATCCGCCAGGACCCCAACAATCACCTCCCATATCTCCCATAGCAGCCTGGGAAACATTTCATTGGGCACTGGGGATATCTTCACCTTCAGGTCTGTGAAAACATTTGATACCTTCCTCTTATTGACCTTAACATGTTCAAAAATTTCTCCAACACAATGAAATCCCCCGCTACAGTGACATTCTGCAGTGTGAATACAGATGGGAAGTATTCATTTCCCAGCTACCCACTTCCTCTAGCTTCAGGCACAGATTGTCCCTTTAGTTTCTAACAGGCCCCATTCTTTAGCTGAGAATACTCTTCCTCTAACTATACTCATAAAATATCTTGAGCCCTTTCCTTAATAGCCACGATATCACATGACCATTCTTTGTCCCTCATTTTTAAGGACGAACGTACACTCTCTGTACTTGTGGAGGGCTTCACCTGTTTTATTTTATTGCACTGTATTTACTTTATCAAACACACGAAAGCATTTGATCAGTATTCGCTGGACATGCCTTTACTATTCACTCTTCTGGCTCTGTATTCTCAATGCATCATTTTAAAATTCAACGACTTTCGGAATGTAGACACAACTGCAGGTAGTCTGTATGAGTCTCTGTTTGCCATATACTGTCTAATGAAGACAATACTGACATGAGACTAACTTGTGAGGGGCACACCGAGGAGATTGTGTTGTTGCCGAAGAGACCCCAGCATGGTGTGTTGCCTCCCGGGTGCTAGGGTCAACAATGTCTCTGAGCGTTTCAGAACATTCTGAAGTAGAATGATTAGCAGCCAGAGGTCATTGTGTATATCGGCACTCATGACAGATGTAGATAAATGGTAGGGTCCTGTGAAATGCATACAAGGAATTCCGTAAGAAATTAAAAGGCTGGACCTCAAGGGTAGTGATCTCTAGATTACTCCTAGGGCCAAGTGCCAGTGAGGATAATAATAGAAAGATAGCCAGATGAATGCGTGGCTGAGGAGATGATGTTGGGGGCAGGGTTTTCAGTTCTTGGATCATTTGGATCTCTTTTATGTTAGAAGTGACTTGCACCAGTATCCCTTTGGAGGAGATTTGCTCGTATTACCCCGGAGGGTTTAAACTAGATTGGCAAGTAATTGGGAGTATGAATAAGAGAGAGACCATCGACCAGTCAATGAAAAAAAATCAGCCATCGAGAGTAAGACTGCTATTCAGGATATCCAGGTGCACAGTAAAGGGATGGAAAAGACTTCTGGTGGAAAGCGCATTTATTTCAATGCACGAGACCTGACTGGTAAGGCAAACGAAATTTGCAGATGGCATAAAGGTTGGAGGTGTCGCCTATAATATAGAGGGTTACCACTTGCTGCATCACAACATAGACAGGATGCAGATCTGGGTTGAGAAGTGTCAGATGGAGTTCAACCTGGATGAATGCGAAGTGAAACAATTTGGAAGGTCGAATTCGAATGCTGAATATAGGATTAAAGACAGGATTCGGAGCAGTGTGGAGGAACAGAGGATCTTGGTGTGCAAGTACATAGATCCCTCAAAGTTTCCACACAAGTTGACAGGGACTTTAAGAAAACATATGGATTTTTTTGTCTTTCATTTACAGGGGATTGAGTTTCAGAGCTGCGAGGTTTTTCCCCAGCTCTAAAAGTCCCGAGTGAGATCACACTTGGAATATTGTGTCCAGTTATGGTCGTCCTACTGTAGGAAAGATGCAGAGTCTTTGGAGAGGGTGCAAAGAATATTTACTAGCGCGCTGCCTGGAATGGAGGGCTTGCCTTATGAATACAGGTTGAATAAGCTCAGACATTTCTCTCTGGAGAGAAGGAGGAAGAGGGGAGACCTGATCGAGGTGTACAAAATAATAAGTGGAAGAGGTAGAGTCAATAGCCAGAGACTTTTCCCAAGGACAGGATTGAGTGGTACGAGGAGTCATAGTTTGAAGATATCAGGAGGAAGGTATAAAAGAGACGTCAGAAGTAAGTTCTTTAGGCAGAGAGTTGTGAATGCATGGAATGATTGCCAGCTGTGGTTGTTGAAGCAGAGTCATAGGGGACATTTAAGCAATGGCTAGACATGCACATGGATAGTAGTGAGTTGAGGAGTGCATAGCTTACTTTACCATATTTTATATTAGGATTAAACCCTGGCACAGCATCATGGGCCAAAGGCCTCTTCTGAGCTGTACTTTTCTATGTTCTATGTTCTGAAAAGAGTCTGGCAAGTGACTGAAGTTTCAGTCGGAGAGCACGTTGGGTCAAGTGAACACAACTCTTTTAGATTTAACATATTTACAGAAAAAGTTCAGACAGGTGCACAGGTTAACGTGCTAAACTGGAATAGATAATGAAGCATCGATAACCTCCTACTTTGTTGTCAAAGTTTTAGGACCATTAAGCAGAAACTGCAGATTTCGATTGGCTGAGTCTGTTTGAAGGAAAAAGAATGACTAGCACATGGGAGGCATTTAAAAATGTGATATCAAGAATTCAAAGTCAGTATGCCCCTGTTAGCGTGAAGTAAAATGCTGTCAGGCATTGGGATCCCTGTCTTATGAGAGATATTGAGGCTATGGTTCCGCAAAATGAAGAGGACATGCATTGGATGAAAGTTATCCATGCATACCTAACTTCTTCCAGATCTCAAGAAACTATCAATCTGTGGAGACCCGACAATTGTCTCTGATCTGTAGAAGTCATTCCAATTCCTGCAACTCTCTCGATTCAGTTCATTGAAGCCCCATTGTCTATGTAATGTCCTGTCGTCACTGGCACCCACCCTGTCAATGTAAACTCCTCTGGTCTCTCCACCTATCTACTCATCTCCATAATCAGCCCTTACACCGCTTTCTGTGTAAACGTCAGCCTTTCCTACAACCCTTCCCACTTTGACAACAAAGTAGGAGGTTATCGATGCTTCATTATCTATGAAACTGACACCAACCAAAGTTGCTGCTCTCATATCAGAGAAAATCTGTCAGACTCTTCATATCTAAATAATCTGCAGAACCGAAGCCTTCTTATGTCAATGGACATCTTCAGTCACCACTACCCTCCATACAGTTGTTTGCTCTTCCACACTATACAACCTATCTTTCTCTGTAATCTGCTCCATTCACCTAAAACATACCTATCTGTTCAAAAAATCAATCCTACCAATGTCCTTATCCCTGTAAACTGTCCCAGCCCTCCCAACCTGCCCATTTGCATGAACTCCTGTAAGTCCTACAACTTTCCACATTTCTGTGACCTCCTGTGGCTCTCTGGTTCTCCCTCCGTGTGAAATCACCTCCAGTCCCCACTATCCTCCCAATCAGGGTATTTTGCTCCAGATCAGATCATTGCTGTTTCTGTTACCTCTGACATTCATAGCAACACTTCCTATTGTGACTCCTCCTTCATATCCCATCCGTTCCAGTTTCCAGAAACCTCTTCCTGCCATTGTAACCCTACCCAATTAGAACATAGAAGAGTAAAGTACAGTGCAGCCCCTTCAACCCTCGATTTTGTGCAGGCATTTTATCCTACTCTAAGTTCCGACTTACATATCGTACATTTTGCTATCATCCATGTGACTATCCAACAGTTATTTATATGTCACTAATGTAGCTGAATCGACTACCACAGCTGGCAGAGCATTCCACACACCCACCACACTCTGAAAAGAACCTATTTCTGACATATTCCCGGAACCTTCCTCCAATCACCTTCAAATTATGTCCCGAAGTTATAACCATTTTCACAATATGAAAAGTCTGTGGCTATCCACTTTATCTATGTCTCGCTTCATCTCAGGTACACCTCTATCAAGTCAATTCTCATCCTTTTATCTTTTAAATGAGAAAAGTCCAAGCTTCCTCAGCCTTTCTTCAAAGGACCTGTTCTCCAGTTCAGGCAGTATCCCGGAAAATCTCCTCTGCACCCTCGCTAAAGCCTCCAAATCTTTCCTCTAAAGAGGCAGCCAGAAATGAACACAATATCCGATGTGCAGTCTAACCAGGGCTCTGTGGAGGTTTATGCCCCTTAAACTCAATCGCCCTGCAAATGAAAGCCAACATACCATACACCTTCTTAACAACACGATCAAATCGGGTGGTAACTTTGTGGGATCGACATTCGTGGAACCTAAGACCCTTCTGTTCCTCCATGCTACCAAGACTCCTGCGGGTAACCCTTTAAAGGTTTGTCTGTGGAAAATCGTCAATATGCAGAAGTGATTGCTGGGCCTATTGCTGAGATATTTGTATCAACGATAGTCATATATGAGGTTCTGGAAGACTGGAGGTTGGCTAACGTGGTATCACTGTTTAAAAAGGATGGTAAGGACATGCCAGGAAACTATAGAGCAGTGAACCTGACGTCGGTTTTGGGCAAGTTGTTGTACGGACTTTTGAGGGACAGGATGTACATGTATTTAGAAAGGCAAGGACTGATTAGGGATAGTCAACATGGCTTTGTGCATGGGAAAGCATGTCTCACAAACTTGATCGAGTTTTTTTGCGAAATCAACAAAGAGGATTGTTGAGGGCAGAGCAGTAGATGTTATCGATATGGAATTCCGTGAGGCGTTTGACAAGGTTCCCATGGAAGACTGATTAGCAAGGTGAGATCTCACGGAATGCAGGGAGAACTAGCCATTTGGAAACAGAACTGGCTCGAAGCTCGAAGACAGAGAGTGGTTGTGGAGGGTTGTTTTTCAGCCTGGAGGCCTGTGACCAGTGGAGTGCCACAAGGATCAGTGCTGGGTCCTCTATTTTATGTCATTGAGATAAATAATTTGGATGCGATCATAAGAGGTACTTTTAGTAAGTTCGCAGATGACACCAGAATTGGAGATGTAGTGACATCGAATAGGGTTACCTCAACGGGATCTTGACCAAATGGGCTAATGGGTTGAGAAGTGGCAGATGGAGTTTAATTCAGATAAATGCGAGGTGTTGCATTTTGGGAAAGCAAATTTTAGCAGGACTTCTGCATTTAATGGTAAGGTCCTAGGGTGTTTTGCTGAACAAAGAGACCTTGGAGTGCAGGTTCATAGCTCCTTGAAAATGGAGTCGCAGGTAGATAGAATAGTGAAGAAGGCGTTTGATATGCTTTCCTTTATTGGTCAGAGTGTTGAGTACTGGAGTTGGAAGGTCATGTTGCGGTTGTACAGGTCATTGGTTAGGCCACTTTTGGAATATTGCGGGCAATTCTGGTCCCTTTCCTATCGGAAAGATGCCATGAAACTTGCAAGTGTTCAGAACATATTTATAAGGATGTTGTCACGGTCAGAGCATTTGAGTTATAGGGAGAGGCTTAAAAGGCTGGGGATGTTTTCCCTGGAGCGTTGGAAGCTGAGGCGTGACCTTATAGAGGTTTAAAAAATTATGAGGGGCTTGGATTGTGTAAATCGGCAATGTCTTTTCCCTGGGGTCGAGGAATCCAGAATTGAGGGCATAGTTTTAGGGTGAAATGGGAAAGATATAATACAGACCTACGGGTCAACCTTTTCATCCATAGAATGGTACGTGTATCGATGAGCTGCCAGAGGAAGTGGTGGAGGCTGGTGCAATTGCAACATTAAAAAAGCATTTGGATGGGTATATGAATAGGAAGGATTTGGAGTGATATGGGCCAGGTGCTGGCAGGTTTGGGATATCTGCTTGGCATGGACGGGTTAGACCGAAGGGCCTGTGTCCATGCTGTACATCTCTATGACTTCATGACTCTATAAACCCTCCCTATTTTGTAACTAATCAGTCTTCCATGGGAAACCTGGAAAACGCATGAACTGTAAAACCTCTTCAAGCCTAAAATTCTGCTTATCTCAGTAACCTCATTCATTAGTATAAACCATCAAAATTATTGAAGACTCTTTTAGTCATTGCAATATTCCTAATATCTGCAAAACCCTCCAGTCCTGATATCACTCCCAATCTCGATAAGCCCCACCACCCTCCACTGCCATTCAGGGGAACATCGCAGAGAAAGGAATTGTTGTAGAGACTGGACCATGTTATGGAGGTAGGAAGGTGTGCAGAACCTGGAGGGTGGCACAAATGTAGGAAGGGATGTGGATACTGCAGGACGTTAGAGGGAGCGGGATCATAGACATTGCAGGATGGGACTGATAATGGGTTCTGGAACCTGAAGCATGTTACAAGTGGAATCACGGATTTTGATTTTGATCATACGATTGAGCCGATCTTGATGACCTAATTTTGGCGACGTTCACCAGAGTGGTTGTGCACAGCTTCGACTTCCAATGATGGGAGTTGTAAGTTCAGATGTGAATCTATTTGCCCATTGTGTCTGTGTGCCTGACACTGACCTGGTGCTCTCTAGTAGTAAAACACTCTCTGTGCATTTGGTAATCTGCAGATCTGAATGGCTAACCAGATATCACCGCACCAAAGCCTTCGTTTACAATGTCCTTAATTTTTTCATGATTTTTTTACCTGGCAGATTCGTGAGATGGAGGAATTTTTGAGAGTCCATTTTCAGAGATTGAAGTGTTTATCAATGGAAAATAGGGCGCCTTCAATAATGTGATAACAACAATCCGGAGATTGTATACAGTATTCCTGTTAGGGTGAAAGGAAAGGCAGGTAAATGTAGGGAGTGCTAGATGAATAGAGAAATTCTGGGGTTGTTAAAGAAAAAGACGGCAGCATATGTCAGGGATGGACAAGAGAAATCAATTGGATCCTTAAAATATAAAAAAAACAGCAGGTGTATACTTCATAAGGAAATCAGGAGGGTAAAAGGGGACACGAAATCGCTTTGGTAAACAGTGTTAAGGAGAATCCATAAACGTTTTATAAGTATTTGAAGGATAAAAGGGTAATAAGGGAGAGAATAGGGTTTCTCAAAGAACAGCAAAGCAGCCTATGCGTGGAGCTGCAGGAGAGGGTTTAAGATAGTAAGCAAGAATTTCACTTTAGTGTTTACTGTGGAGAAATACATAGATTATATGGAATGTGGGTGCATAGATGGTGACACCTTGAAAAATGTCCATATTATAGAAGAGGAGGAACTGGATGTCTTGAAATGTATAAAGGTGGATAATTCCCATGGACCTGATCAGGAGTGCCCTAGAACTCTGTGTGAAGCGGGAAATTACTGTTGTGACCTTTCCTGCGCTATTTGTTTCATCAGTAATCACAGGTGAGGTGCTGGATGACTGGAAGTTGGCTAATGTTGTGTCGCTACTTAAGAATGCTGGTAAGTAAAAAGCCAGGTGACTGTAGACTGGTGAGCCTGACATTGATGGTGGGCATGATGAATGAGGAAATCCTGAGGAAGACGATTTTCATGTTTTTGGGAAAGACAGGTCTGATTAGGGATAGTAAGCATGGCCTTGTGCATGGGAAATAATGTCTTCAGGACTTGATAGTTTCTTTTGTTAGAGGTAACAAAGAAGATTGATGAGGGCAGAGCGGTGGACGTGGTCTATATGGTCGCCAGTAAGGCGTTCGACAGTTTCCACATGGGGGATTTGTTAACAAGGTTAGATCTTATGGAACACCAGGAAAACCTTCTGTTTGGAAATAGAATTTGCTGGAAGGTGGAAGACAGAGAGTGGTGGTGGAGGATTGTTTTTCGCACTGGAGACCTGTGACCAGTGGTGTGCCACAAGGATCGGTTCTGTGCAGACCACATATAGTTATTTATATACATGATTTGTATGTGAGCAAAGGAGGTACATGCAGATGACAGCAAAATTGGAGGTGAAATGGGGAGCGAAGAAGGTTATCTCAGATTACACGGGATTTTGATCAGATGGGCCAATTGGATCGGAATTGCCAAATGTAATTTAATTTGGATAATGGTGAGGTGCAGCTTTTGGGAAAAAAAAACAAGTCTTAGCAGAAATTATACACTAAATGTTAAGCTCCTCAGGAATGTTTCTGAACAAACTGACCTTGATATGCAGGTTCATGTTTTTTTTTAATTATAGAGTTGCAGGCTGATACTATAACGAAGAAGACATTTCATATGCTTCACTTTATTGGTCAGAACTTTGAGTATAGTAGTTGGGAGGTCATGTTGCGGCTGTACAGGGCACTGATGAGGCCACTTTTAGAATATTTTTGTGCAATTCTCTTCTTCTTGTCAGGAGGATGTAGTGAAATTTGAAACGGTTCAGAAAAAAATAGAAGGATAGTGTCAGGGTTGGAGGGCTTGAGGAACATGGTGAACCTGAATAAGCAGGAGCTGTTTTTTTTTTCCTGGAGCATGAGAGACTGAGGGGTGACTTTATAGAGGCTTATAACATCAGGAGGGGCATGTATAGGTTTAACAAACAAGTCTTTTACCTGGGATGGGGGATGTGCAGTACTACAGGGCACAGATTCAGGGTGAGAGCAGAAAGATATTAAAGGGATATAAGGGGCAACCTTTTCAGGCAGTGGGTGGTGCGTATATGGAAAGAACTGCCTGAGGAAGTTGTGGAGGATAGCACAACGACGGCATTTAAAAGGCATGTCGATAGGTATATGAATAGGAAGGGTTTAGTGGAATATTGACGAAGTGCTGGCAAATGGGACTAGATTTTGTTAGGATTGCGGGGCAGCATGGACAATTAGGATTGAAATATCGTTTCTGTGCTGTACATTTCTATGACTCTAAATGTTTTCCACTATTCATTTACAGTCATACATTGCAGTCTATTTAGCCTGTTTACATTGGTCAGTTATCCTCTCAAACTGACGTAATTGGCTTTGCTACCGAATTTCGGGTGTGCTCTATGGTCACCTTAAAACTTTATAATATCTTTGAATTCCACTATACTACAATTTCCCAGAGGATTGCTCAGTGTAACATTACTTGTTTACAGAGCTTCATCACCCTCCTGACAATCTGAGATAGTTATGTCCTCAGCCATTTCACAACACGTTAGTCCAAAATACATTGACAAAAACATTCGAATAGGTATTTTGAGAATATCAGTTTTGCCAATGTGACTGTCCCTGATTATACAAATATTTAAGTCCACAAAATTATCAGTGTGTTAGTTAAAAATTCCAATGAATTCCTGTTTAATGCAGAGACGAACAATGAAATGCTGTTGAGAAGCCGAAAACCCTGTTCACCTGTTTGTGTTTTGAACACGTTTGACCTATAAATTACTTTTAACCTGATTCCGCTGCATAATCTGAAGCCAAATGTTTTCTCTGTAATGCCGTTGTTAGCCATTAGTGTCAGGGTTACCCATCCTGCTGTCCCATTCCTCCTGAGACCCCTCAAGGATGTGTACCATTCAATATTTATGCTCCACTTTTTATTCACCCTATAACCACGTCTCTCTATCTTATTGCAGGAACAGTGTACATTCGAAAAAAATATATTATTGACGTTATCCCCCTATTTCCTGTCAAAAACCCATTCGCTAATGTACAGTTTTAGTTAAACTCTGTCCCTTTCTGTTCCTTTCTTCTTGACTTCAGCCACATCCTCATGGTATTCTGATACTCACCTTTCCTCTTTGGATTTGGAAAGTTGTTTTCGCTTGAAACTCGTCCCTGTATCTTTTTTTTTGAGTTTACAGCCCTTTCCATATACCTACCAACACGATAGGCAAGAACACTGGTCCCAGCAGAGTTTTGTTTTTTAATTCTGTCGTCGATGCGGCTGTCTCTGGCTGGCCTGCATTTATTTGCAAAGATTGAGGACTGCAGAGCAGAGTCAAAGGTGTCATGCTGGCAAAGCATAGCATATCAGGCACCCTCAAAAGAGCAGTAGAATCGACGTTTTGGGCATAAGTTCTGCATCAGGCGAAGGGTTAAAGCCTGAACATCGATTCTGCAGCTCCTCTGATGCTGCTTGATCTGCAGTGCTTTTCCAGCACCTTACTCTGAAATCTGGCCAGCATATTCGCCCATCCCTACCTGCCCTTGAACTGACTGGCTTGCTCGGGCATTTGAGTGTCAACCCCATTGATCTAGGTCTGAAGTCATATAAAGGCCAGACCTGATGCCTCTAACAGATTTCCTTCTTTAAAGGATATTGAGCATTCAGATGGATATACCTAACACCAGCATTAAATTCTGGATGAACAGTCTCGTAAAAATAATACGAGGCCATCGCCTCTCCCACTCGTAGCTTAGCGGTTAATGACTACTGATACATGCACCATACAACAAGCTTCCTCTTCCTGACCATTGCTTGCTCCTGATACCTTCCTCCTCTCTGATGGTATCAATCAGTATCCAACCACTATTAGATTAGATTACTTACAGTACGGAAACAGGCCCTTCGGCCCAACAAGTCCACACACTGACCCGCCGAAGCGTAGCCCACCCAGACTCATTCTCCGACATTTACCCCTTCACCTAACACTATAGGCAATTTAGCATGGCCAATTCACCTAACCTCCCTAGGTTTTTGTATTGTGGGAGGAAACCGGAGCACCCGGAGGGTGCTCACGCAGACATGTGGAGAATGTGCAAACTCCACACAGAGTGTCGCCTGAGGCAGGCATTGAACCCAAGTCTCTGGCACTGTGAGGCAGCAGTGCTAACCTCTGTGCCACCGTACCGCCCCACTCCACGTGGTTTCCCTCATGTGTGGGTTGAAATGCTGCCTCTGTCAACTCTTGCAGCTATCCAGATTCTGAGCCAACAGAATTCTCCACTTCAGAGAGATGAGGCATCGCAGGCCAGGGATGGAGATTGGGATATTCCAGATCTCTGTGCGACACAGTAGCATACTCCATGTGCAACACTCACTGCATCAGTCTATTTTCCCCTTCTGACTATTTTTCTGCCTCCTGTGGGTACTCAGGGCATTTCTGAATCAACAAATGTCCCAACTGCTGTGTATCTTGTTCATTATCTCAGTGAAGATGGTTGGTCAGCCAGAGTGCAGGGAGATTTGTAAGCTTTAATAAATCCTGCAGCGAAGTAACATCACCCACACGGAACAGAGTAGACAGCATTTAAAGGGCTGGACCCTTCGGTCCACAAGACGTGATGCAGATGCAGTGCTGAAGGGTGAACGCAGCGTAAATTTCCCAGGCTCAATCTCCACCTGCTTGTGAGAGAATTACTTTCATTTCTGCTGTACTGAACCGTCCTGACATAGTATAGGGAGATCATAGTCATTAATGCAAGCTTGTGTTACCTTCGTGAGCATCAGGACAACAGAGGCAAAAACAGGCGCCCCATGAGATTTTGGTAATGCTGCCTGTGATCTTTCTGTTCTCGACTCCTCTCCAATACTCTCTGTTGTTATATCATAGAGTTATGCAGAATGAGAACAGACCTTTCCATTCGATCTGCGCCAGTGCCTGGAATGTTTCTAACTCTGACAACACTTCCTATCTCTGTAACCTCCTCCCATGCTTACAATCACTTCATATATTTGAACCTACTCCAATTTTTACGACCTCCCTATCACTGAAAATTGCTCCAGTCTGGATGACATGCCCAATGTTAGTAATCTCCTCCTCAAGTTACTATAATAATCCATATTCTTGTCATCTTTCACAGTTTCCACTTCCCACCCTGTCTCTGTAGCATTCTTCACACCTTTAGAACCTCCCCCTCTGTGACCCTTCCTCCAGGATCTATAGCACATCATATCACTATAATTTTCAATCACTACAACATTCGTGCCTCACGTCATGCATCACGACACGACCTCTGTACCAGTCTAGTGACCCTACTGACCATCCTGTCTGTATAAACTCCTCCAGTCCCTACAGTCTTTCCTGCCTGTGCAACCTGCTCCAATCCATACAGCCGTCCCTGTGCATTGCGCTCGGAAGCCAGTTTAACCCTCTCGATGTCTGCGTACGCATCCAGTCTCTGCAATCTCCTCCATCACCGTGAACTTCTACCAAGACTACAATTCTCCATAACTCTTCCTCCTCACCTCATTACCAGCCTTCCTATCCCACTGCCCTCCGGGAGGAACCACAACCATTCGTGTACATGTAACACCGTCTTCATTATCCAACTCCAGAGTTGACAGCTGTCAATTTCTCTTACCTCATTCAGTCTGAAGAACCATCCAGTTTCTGCACACCTCCCTATTACTAATTTCATTCAACGCGAACACCAACTCCAGCTCATTATCGCAGGAACCTCTTCCAGCTCCTCCCTATATGTGTATCTCATCTTGTTCCAACTATCCTCCTTATCACATCAAATCATATCATCAACGCTCACTTTTAAAATGAACCTCTTCTATCTCTAAAACCCAGTTCATCTCTCAGGAAAATCTTCATCTTTCTACTCTCCTCTCAATGCATGTAATCTCCTTAATCATTGGAAATATTTACCTATTCCATCCTCACGAAACGGCAATGATATTTATTTCTATAACGAACACTACCTTCTACAACTCTCCCTGCCACAGTAACCTTCTGCTGCTCCTAATTTCAGCCACTTTCTCTGGCCTCCACAACTCCGCACATCTCCACAATCTTCTCCAGAATGACTGGTCCTCTCTATCTATTTAATGTCGATCAGAATCCGCAGGCCTCCCAATATTTGAAAACTCCTCTAGTCACGCAAACTGTCCCTCTCTCTGCAACCACGCCAAGTCATCCCACTCCTCCTTATCACTGTAATCTCCCCAGTCACTCCAAAACTGCATATATCTATAACCTCCTCCAGTAAATGCAAGCCTCCCTATCTCTATAATCTCCTCCAGTCACTCCAAGCCCCCATATCTATAACTTCCTATGTCACTCCAAGCCTCCCTTTCTATGTAACCTCCTGCAGTCAATCAACATCTCTGTGTGGGTTACTCTTTGGAGGCACAGTGTTGAGTTGTAGGGACGAATGGCCTGTTTGCCTACTCTAGGGTTTTCTATGACTCATTGACCGCCCTTATCTGTGTACTTTTCAGTCCTTACTACCCACCTACAACAGCAACCCTATCATCCCATGGGAGAATAGTGACTCACCTTTCCATTTCTGATCTACAGGCTTATCCAGAAACATCTCCAACTGGGGACCTGCTGCACAGCTCTCCTCAAGCTGAGATGACTGTGCTGTCTATCATCTTCCTTTGTGCAAAGTATAACTTCACCCAGTGCAGAAGTTTCCATGATTTCCATTTGCTCCAATTTTGCTGATAATCCTTGATGCCACACTTGGACAAATCGAGTTATGATGATGTTAAGTGCAGTCACTTTCGCCTCACTTCGAGATTTAAGTATTTTTAAAATTTTGTTGTCCATCTTTAAACCAAGGCTTCAATGAGGTTAGGGATTGAGTGGCCCTGGCAAGAGCCCAACCTGAGGAAGTGCTGCTTCATACCACGGCAGATGAGACCTTGCATCACTCTATTAATGATGGGGATTAGAGCAAAGGAACAGTCATTGACTGATATTGTGTCTTTGTTTGTACAAGGCACACCCGGATAATTTTCCACAATGCCACGTCAATGCCAATGCTGTAGCCCAGCAGAAGCAGCTTGAATGGAATTTTATCATTGCCCACAGACTTTGCATTACCCAATCCTTCCAGCCCCTTGGACATACCACACAAAATGAATCGAATTAGCTGAAGACTGCCAACTGAAGGAGCCTGAAATAGATCATCACACCAACACTTCTGCCTGAACATTGTTGTGAATGTTTCTGCCTTATCCTTTCTATCGTTATGCTGGACTCTTCCATCATTGATAAAGGGTATATTTGTGTTGACGCTTCCTTCAGTCAGCTGTTTGTTTGTCCAACCACCATTCACCAAACTGCATGTGATAGGATTGCAGAGATGAGTTTTGATTTGTTGGTTATGTTTTCACTTAGATCTATGGTCACTTGCAGCTTATGCTATTTGGTGAATAAGTGGATATGTTTGGTAACTTCACATCATTTTCATGTGTGCCGAGTGCTGTCCTTGGCAGGCCCTCCTGTGTTAAAACACAGAACAGAGAACATCATAGTGCCATGCAGGTCCTTCGGCCCTCAATGTCACACCATTTTTTTTTACCAATCTGAAGGCCATCTATCATAGACTATTCCATTTCCATCCACATATTTATCTAATGACCATTTAAAAGACCTTAAAAATGGCATTTACCTCGAAACATCTCCAGCTACCACATCCCTCCCTTGTCTCCAAACAACTCCAGCTCCCAAACGCTTATATATCTCTCTAACTACATTCAGCCTTTATACCCTTCCCTATCTCGCAACCAACGTCCAGACCCTAAACACCTCCTTATCTCTCTCACCACCTCCAGTACCCGACACCTCCCTGTATCTCTAAACATCTCCAGCCCCCACACCCTGCCCTTGACTCGAACTAAGTCATGTGCTCACCCTTGTCTACCTCTCTAACCACATTCAGCCCCCACACCCTTCTCTATCCCTCTAATCACCTGCCGCCCCTCATCCCTACCTATCTCTCGAACCACCCTCAGTCCCTGCGCTGCTCCATATCTCTGCATTTCAGCTCCAGCCCCCACACGCCTCCCTATATATCAATCGAACTGCAGTTCCCGCACCCCTCCCTTCTCACTTGCAACTTCTAGCTCCCACATCACTATCGCTCTAACCACATCCAGCCCCTTCACCCCTCCCGATCTAATAAACCAGCTCGAGTTTTTATCTCCAGTCCACATACCGCTTCCTATCTCGCTAACCATCTCCAACCACAATGCTCCCCCTGCCTCTGTAACAACATCCATCCCCGACACCAACATCTGTGTAACCATCTCCAAGTCCTACATCTGCCCTATCTCTCTGACTCCCTCCAGCCTCCGCATCTCCCATCTCTCTAACGTCCAGCTGTTACATCACTCACCATATCCTTCAACTGAACAAATAATGTGTGCCCTTTCCAGCATTCACACGCCTCGCTATCTCTATAATGTCTCCAGCCTTGCTTTCGTCTTGCTGTAACCTCCTCCAGCCCATGAAACTAAGATTATCTCCACCAGACTTCACACCTCACCATTTCTTTAACATCGTCCAGCATCTGCACTGCTCTGAAAATCCCTAAAATCCTCCTTCCCTGTTCCAACCCCCTCTCATGAGACCCAGCCTCTCCTCCACTTTTTATCTCCTCCAAACCCTTCCATCATTCATAATACTTTAACCTCCTCCATCTTCTACATCCCTCTTTATCCCTGTAAGATTCTGCAGGGCCGCCCTCCCCACCTCGGTATGCTCCTCCATGAACTACAACTTACCCTATCTCTTTTACCTGCTCAGGCATGTTCACGCCTCTTTATTCTCTGTATCCTCCTCCAGCGACTAAAACCTTCTTTTGTATGTTACGCCCTCCACACTCCACTCTGATTTGCCTTTGTAACCTCCTTCAGCCCGTATAACCCGACTAATTTCTGCAATCTGCTGCAGTCTGTACAGACCTCCTAATCTCTGTAATCTCCACCACGTATTTCAACCCGCCTATCTGAATGCCAAGATGAGACCTAAAAGCCTTCCTCGTCGCCATGACCCCCATCAGTTATTCCAACCCTCCTTCACTCTGTAGCTTCCTCCGTCTCTTACACCTCTCCCTATCTCTCTAACATCCTCTAACACTTACACTTACATCTGCCTGGTTAACCTCCTCCAACACCAACATTTCTCCCTATCTATGCACCCTCTTCCAGCTTCGGCAATTGTCCATCTGTGTAACTTCGTTCACGATCCGCATTCCTCCTTTTTTTTTCATAAATCTGCTCCGCCATTTCCTGAAGTCTTCCGTAGTATCCCCCAGCAACAGTCGCTAATTCTGTCACCTCGTCGAACATGGCTATTACGGAGACATGGGTAGAACAGGGACAGGATTGGCTGTTGCAGGTTCCAGGGTTTAAATGTTTTAGTAGGGTCAGAGGTGGAGGTAAAAGAGGGGGAGGTGTGGCATTGCTTGTCAAAGATAGTATTACAGCTGTGGAAAGGACGATGGATGAAGATTCGCCATCTGAGGTAGTTTGGGCTGAGGTTAAGAATAGGAAAGGTGAGCTCACCCTGTTAGGAGTTTTTTTACAGGCCTCCTAATAGTCCTAGAAACGTAGAAGAAAGGATTGCGAGGATGATTCAAGAGAATAGTGAAAGTAATAGGGTGGTTGTTATGGGGGACTTTAACTTTCCTGATATTGATTGGGAAAGCTATAGCTCAAGTTCTTTAGATGGGTCAGTGTTTGTCCAATGTGTGCAGGAGGGTTTCCTGACACAATATGTAGATAGGCCAACAAGAGGTGAGGCCATACTGGATTTGGTTCTGGGTCATGAACCAGGCCAGGTGTTAGAATTAGAGGTAGGTGAGCACTTTGGGGACAGTGACCACAATTCGGTGACTTTTACTCTAGTGATAGAGAGGGATAAGTGTGCACTACAGGGCAAGAGTTATAGATGGGGGCAGGGAAATTATGATGCTGTGAGGCATGACTTAGGATGTGTGGCTTGGAAAAGTAAGCTTCAAGGCAAGGGTGTAATTGATATGTGGAGTTTGTTCAAGGAGCAACTATTGAGTGTCCTTGATAAGTATGTGCCCGTCAGGCAGGGAGGAAAGGGTCGTGTGAGGGAGCCGTGGTTAAATGAGGAATTGGAATCCCTTGTTAAATGGAAGAGGGCAGCCTATGTAAAGATGAGGCGTGAAGGTTCAATTGGGGCGATTGGGAGTTATAAGGTAGCCAGGAAGGACCTGAAGAGAGAGCTAAGAGCAGCAAGGAGGGGACATGAAAGGTCCTGAGTTGGTAGGATTACGGAAAACCCTAAGGCTTTCTATAGGTATGTCAGGAATAAAAGAATGACTAGGTTAGGAATAGGTCCAGTCAAGGATAGTAGTGGGAAGTTGCGTGTGGAGGCTGAAGAGATTGGGGAGACACTGAATGAATACTTTTCGTCAGTATTCAATCAGGAACAGGACATTGTTGTCAATGTGAGTACTGAGTCACAATTAAGTAAAATGGATGGCTTTGAGGTATGTAGAGAAGAGGTGTTGGAAATTCTGGAAAGGGTGAAAATAGATAAGTCCCCTGGGCCTAATGGCATTTATCCTAGGATTCTCTGGGAAGCAAGGGAGGAGATTGCAGAGCCATTGGCCTTGATTTTTAGGTCCTCGTTGTCTACAGGAGTAGTGCCAGAAGATTGGAGGCTAGCAAATGTGGTTCCCTTGTTCAAGAAGGGGAGTAGGGATAACCCTAGTAACTATAGGCCGGTGAGTCTCACTTCTGTTGTGGGCAAAATCTTAGAGAGAATTGTAAGGGATAGGATTTATGAACATCTGGATAGGAATAATGTGATCAAGGATAGTCAGCATGGTTTTGTGAAGGGCAGGTCGTGCCTCACAAACCTTATTGATTTCTTTGAGAAGGTGACTAAGGAGGTGGACGAGGGGAAAGCAGTAGATGTGGTGTATATGGATTTTAGTAAGGCGTTTGATAAGGTTCCCCATGGTAGATTACTGCAAAAGATACGGAGGTATGGGATTGAGGGTGAGTTGGAGGTTTGGATTAGGAGTTGGCTGGCTGGAAGAAGACAGAGGGTAGTAGTTGATGGCAAAGGTTCATCTTGGAGTGCCGTCACTAGCGGTGTTCCGCAAGGATCTGTTTTGGGACCATTGCTGTTTGTCATTTTTATAAATGACCTGGAGGAGGGGTTAGAAGGTTGGGCGAGCAAGTTTGATGATATAAAAATCGGAGGAGTTGTAGACAGTGAGGAAGGATGTGGCAGGTTACAGCGGGATATAGATAAGCTGCAGAACTGGGCAGAAAGGTGGCAAATGGAGTTCAATGTAGCTAAGTGTGAGGTGATTCACTTTGGTAAGAGTAATAAAAAGATGGGGTACTGGGCTAACGGTCGGATACTTGGTAGTGTGGATGAGCAGAGGGATCTTGGTGTCCATGTACACACATCTTTGAAAGTTGCCACTCAGGTAAATAGTGCGGTGAAGAAGGCATATGGCGTACTGGCTTTTATTGGTAGAGGAATTGAGTTCCGGAGTACTGAGGTGATGTTGCAGTTGTATAAGACTCTGGTGCGGCCGCATCTGGAGTATTGTGTGCAGTTTTGGTCGCCATACTACAGGAAGGATGTCGAGGCACTGGAACGGGTGCAGAGGAGGTTTACCAGGATGTTGCCTGGTATGGTAGAAAGATCGTATGAGGAAAGGCTGAGGCACTTGGGGTTGTTTTCATTGGAGAAAAGTAGGTTTAGGGGTGACTTGATCGAGGTGTATAAGATGATTAGGGGTTTAGATAGGGTCGACAGTGAGAATCGTTTTCCACGTATGGAGTCAGCTATTACAAGGGGGCATAGCTTTAAATTAAGGGGGGTTAGGTATAGGACAGATGTTAGCGGTAGGTTCTTTACTCAGCGAGTCGTGAGTTCATGGAATGCCCTGCCAGTAGCAGTGGTGGACTCTCCCTCATTATGGGCATTTAAGCGGGCATTGGATAGGCATATGGAGGATAGTGGGCTAGAGCAAGTTAGGTGGGCTTGGATCGGCGCAACATCGAGGGCCGAAGGGCCTGTACTGCGCTGTATTCTTCTATGTTCTATGTTCTATGTGCATCCCACCTTATCTTCCTCCAGCAGCGACACATCTCCCTGTATGTGTAACTTCCTCCAACTCCTACGCCATTCCCTATCTCTGTGACTTAATCCAGTCCCTACAAAACCTACATGTCGTTCTAACCTGCCTTTGAATTTAAAATCCACCCGAATGCTGTAACGTCCTCCAGTATATACGCTCTTCGCTATCTTTTTAACCTCCTCCAGCATCGACATCCAATCCCAGCATGGAAATCTCGCACCTCCACCCCTCCCTATGTTTATAACATCCTCCAGCCACTCTGCTGCTTCCAACTTTGGTAAACCTCGTCGAACGGCTACACTGTCCTGATGTCTGTCACCTCCATCAGCATCTTCATTCCTCCCGATAACGTTGCTAACTTCCAGAATATATGCCCATGCTCATGTCCAAAACATTTCTATCTTACCGCATTGCTGTAACCTCATCCAGCCACTACAACCACACCTCACCCCCACGTACAAACACACACACACACACAATCTGTAACCTCTTCGAGCCACTGCACTCTTCCCCAATTGAGGAAACTCCTCCAGTCAATTCACCACTCCTGACCTTTGTCACCTCCTTCGACCTCTACAAAACTCCCTAAATGACTGATATTCTCCAGCACGTTACAACCATTCGTATCTGCATAGATTCTACCATCACTTGCATTCTTCCCCATCGTAGTAATCATGGCCAACTGTATGGCTCTCCCGATCTCCCTGGCCTCCTCCAGATACTACACCCCTCCCTACTTCTGTGACCCCATCCAGCTCCTGCACTCCTCTCATCTCTGTAGCGTCCTGTGGCACTATACACTTCCCTAATTATGTAATCTCCTCTACACACTATACCCCACCACCTCTGTAACCTGCTCCAGCCCCTACAGCCCTCCCTAATTCTGAGACACCCTCGAGCTACTAAACCCTTTCCTTCCTCGGTAAACTTCTCCAGTTACAAGACCCTTCCCTATTTCTGTGACCTGAACCAGCTAATCTATCCCTCTTCATTGCTGCGATTTTCTCCAAAACCGACAGCCCTCCCAATCTCTTACACCATCTAACACTACTCCCTTCAATACCTGTCTTTTCCTTAATATTTTACACACTTTTGTATCTCATTCGCCACCTGCATACACTCCTCCCATTTTCATCTCTGTAATCTCGTTCAGCACCTTCAATCCTCTCCATGCCAGAAAACTCTTCCTTCAACAACCTTTCCTAACTTTGCAGCATCCGCCAGCCCAAACACACTTCCCTATTTCTGTTACGCATCCATACCGTAGTACCCTCGTTAATTCTGTAAAATCCATCACATACGACAGCTTTAGTGGGCGCCATGGTGGCACAGAGGTTAGCACTGCTGCCTCACAGCGCCAGAGACCCGGGTTCAATTCCCAACTCAGGCGACTGACTGTCTGGTGTTTGCACATTCTCCCCGTGTCTGCGTGGGTTTCCTCCGGGTGCTCTGGTTTCCTCCCACAGTCCAAAGATGTGCAGGTTAGGTGCATTGGCCATGCTAAATTGCCCGTAGTGTTAGGTAAAGGGGTAAATTTGGTGGAATGTGTGGGTTGCGCTTCGGCGGGTTGGTGTGGACTTGTTCGGCCGAAGGTCCTGATTCCGTACTGTAAGTAATCTAATCTAAACATTTCCCTTCACTATAACCACTTACAACATATACATCCCACAGTGTCTCTTTTACATCCATGTCCTTCTTATTGCCCTATCTCCATCAACTGCACCAGCCCCTAAATACCTCCTGATCTCTGTACCATCCTGCTAAACCCAAAACCCTCGCGTCCGTGCAATCTCCTCAAACATGTAGATCCCTCCATATTTCTATAAATTCCTCCAGCCTCCAGACACACCTCCATTTCTACACTCCTTCCTGTTTCTGTCATATCGTCTAGCCATAACAGCCCTCCATATCCTTTAAACTTGCTTCTGCCCTGACAATTTTCCTACAGCTTTTCCAGTCTTCCCGATCGCTGTAGTCTCCTGTAGTATGCATGATACTATACCTCTGCAATATGCTCCAACTCCCCATTCTTCTTTATCTCTGTAAGATCGAGTCGTCCCTCCGGTCTGTGCAACTTCCGCCAGCCGTACATTCCCATCTCTGAAATATCCTCTAGCCCCTTCTTCCCTCTTCATCTCTGAGACCCACATCAAAAATATGAGAGGCCTCATTGTTGTTATGACCTCCATCAGCAACTACATCCTTTCCTATCTCTCAAACCCCCATCAGCCCCAATACCCTTCCTTTTCTCTGTAACTTCCAACAGCTCCTTACCCAAGTCATCCTTAACTCTGTAATCTCCTCTAGTACATACACCACTGCTACCTCTGTAGATTCCTCTAGAATCTTCAATGATCCATTTTATTGCGGTTTCCACCAACATTTAATTCCATCTATATCTCTGGTAGCAACTCCAGCACCTACAGTTCTCCCTATCGCTATAAACGTTTCAAGCCAATGTGTCCCTACCTATCTCAGTAAGCACCTGCAGCACTTACACTCTCTGCTGACTTCGAGCTCCTACACCGCTCCATATAAATGTCACTTTTTTCAGTCGGTACATATCTTCCTATATTTATAGTTTTCTCTTGCACTGACGTTACTCACTCTCTCAATCATCACCTATAGCATATTTGCATCCCTATCACAGTAACCATCTCCAGCATCTGCATCAAGTTTATCAATGTGTTGTCATCCAGCACCTGCACGACTCGGTAACTTTACGTTCTCTTCCAGCACCCACCCTCCCCCAAACTGCTGGAATCTCCTCCAGCCTGTGTTTCTCAACATTCTAAAATACTTAACTCTTGAATCAGCAGCGTCCATTTCACCAGTGAATGTGAAAAGTGTGTGAGCCCGACGTTTATATGTGTCAAGAGGAAGAGGGAGGTAAGCAAAAGAAATGTGAGCCGAGGGAAGATAAATTTGAATATAAAATGCTTACCTCTTGAATCAGCTGAGTGAAGGGTGAACAGGAGCAGAAGTGGACAAGAGGATTGCTGGTTGAAAGAACTCAAGATGTCGGGCAAGCAACTAAACCCGAAACAGTGCACGGATAGTGACTCTCACCCATCCTCTTATTCTAAGGACAGAAAAAAAAAAAGACTGTGGAGGTTGGTAAGCTCAATTTGTTTAATATAAAGGAACTCTTTTAGTAATTTAGAGGAGATGGAATGAAAGGGCAGTTGCATGTTCCTCTTGCCGAATGTGGGAATTAAATATCATCACTCGAGTCCCTGCTGGCTTTACCCATGAGAAGTACACCGAATAGCAGTTCCTCACATTCCACGTTTGGAAACTGGGGATGGATGAATGTTGGATCATTCGGGAGGCTGAGGGGGAGATAGAGTCACACCTAAATTACATTGTAAATTAGGTGAGTGCCCGTCTAGAGAGGGAAAGGGAATAAGCAGACAGTATAGTGGTCGCCTGTGGCCGTTTACTTCTCTGCCATATACAGCTTTGGACAATGTTGCGGGAGATGACCTGCCGGGTAAAGCAACAGCTGCCAGGCCTCTGGCATTGAGCTAAGCTCTACGGGTCAAAAGGAAAGAGGAGAGAATAGGAGCGCAATAATGAAAAGAGATTCAACGGTGAGACAAACAAGCAGGAGATTCTGTGTTCGCGAGAGAATCTCCTGGATGGTATGGTGCCTCCCAGGTGACAGTGTCAAGGATGTCTCGAAGCGAGTCCACAGTATCCCAAAGTGGGAGAGTGAGCAGCCAGAAGTCGTAGTTCAAATTGGTACCAATCACAGAGCTGAGGATTGGTGGGAGGAGGAGAAATGTAAATGTAGGGAATTATTTTGGAAGATACAAGGCAGGACGACCAGGTCAGTGACCTCAGGTTTGCTAATGGTGCCACATGTTAGTGAGGCTCCAAACAGATAGTGAGTGCAGATGAACACATGGCTGCAGAGTTCTTGCAGGTTGGAGGGCTTCAGATATGCGATACATTGGGATACATTCAGGGAAATATGGAATCTGTCCAAGGATGATGGGTTGAACCTGAACTGGATGGGCACCAATGTCCTGGGCGAGAGGTTTGCTAGAGCTTTGGGAGAGTTTAAACGAATTTGACAGGGGGATGGGAACCGAACTGATAGATCATATGGTGGGGTATCTGGTTAACAAGCAGATACTGCGTGCACAGAGTCTATGAGCAAGGATATATAATTGATAGGACGAAGGTGCAGTATGAGTGATAGATTGAAGGGTGTCTGTTTTAATGCTAGAAGTGTTCGGAATAAGGACGATGAAAGTCGTGATGGATAAATACTTGGAGATACGATATTATGGCTATTACGCAGATTTGAATATCACAGAATAAGGAACATTTATTGGATGTTCCGACGTTTCTATGTGTCAAGAGGAATAGGGAGGTAAGCAAAAGAAGTGGGGCAGCGGCATTTCGAATCAGGGGTATATCATTGATGAAGAAAAGGAGGTCGTTCAGGTGGATTTCTCTGCAGATTCAATGTCAGAGCAAGTGTCACAAAGGTTGGGAGGCAAATTTTGGAAAGATGCACAAGTAACTGGGTTGTTGTCATGGGAGATTTAGTTCGTTAATATTGACCGGAAATTCCTCAGTGCTCCCCCACAGTTTTGAAAGAGCAGATTTTTCTAGGTGTGCCCAGGAAGGATTCCTGACTCAATATGCAGATAGGCTGACTGGACGGGAGGTCATGATGGCTTTGGTGATTGGCAATAAACCATGGCAGTTGGTAAGTCTCTCGACAGGAGAGCACTTCAGTGATAATGATCACAACTTTGTAACCTTTTTTTCTACTAATGGAGATACATTAGTATGGGAAAATATTTAATCGGGGCTCAGAAATACAATGTGATTAGGCTGGAACGTGGAGCATAAATTCTCAAGGAAATGCAGAACTGACATGTGAAGGTTATTTGGGAAGCAATTGCTGCGAATGCTAGATAGGTTTGTCCCAGAGAGGCAAGCAAGGGAAGATAGGGTGAAAGAAATTCTGATGAGAAAATGAATAGGTTTGAACAGTATTCACTCTGGAAAAGACAATGTTGTCGAGGAGAATACTGAGATACAGGCTACGAGACTAGGTGGGATTGAGGTTCATTAGGAAGAGGTATTAGAAATCCTGCAGAGTGTGAAAATAGGTAGGTCCCCTGGGCCGGATGGGATTTATCCTAGAATCCTCTGGGAAGCCAGGGAGGAGATTGCTGAGCGTTTGGCATTGATCTTTAAATCGTCATTGTGTGCAGGAATAGTGCCAGAAGACTGTAAGATAGGAAATGTGGTTCCCCTGTTCAAGAAGTGGAGTAGAGACAACCTTGGTAATTATAAACCAGTGAGACTTACTTCAGTTGTTGGTAAAGTGTTGGAAAAGGTTATTAGAGATAGGATTTATAATCATCTAGAAAAGAATAATTTGATTCAGGATAGTCAGCATAGTTTTGTGAAGGGTAGGTAGTGCCTCGCAAACCTTATTGAGGTATTTGAGAAGGTGACCAAACAGGTAGATGAGAGTAAACCGGTTGATGCGGTGTCTATGGGTTTCGATAAGGCATTCGATAAGGTTCCCCACAGTAGGCTATTGTACAAAATGCGAGGGTAAGTGATTGTGGGAGATCTAACAGTTTGGATCAGCAATTGGCTTGCTGAAAGAAGACAGGGGGTGATGGTTGATGGGAAATGTTCATCCTGGAGTCCAGTTACCTGTGGTGTACCGCAGGGTCGGTGTTGAGTCCACTGCCGTTCGTTGTTTTTTATAAAAGACCTGCATGAGGGCGTAGAAGGGTGGGTTAGTAAATTTGCATATGCATTAAAATCGGTGGAGTTGTGGATAGTGATGAAGGACTTTGTAGGTTACAGAGAGACATAGAAAATCTGCAGAGCTGGTCTGAGAGGTGGCATTTGGAGTTTAATACGGACAAGTTTGAGGTGATTCAGTTTGGTCAGAGTAACCGGAATGCAAAGTACTGGGCTAATGGTAAGATTCTTGGTAGTGTAGATAAGCAGAGAAATATCGGTGTCCAGGTACACAGATCCTTGAAAGTTGCCACCCACGTTGACAGGGTTGTTCAGAAGGCATACTGTGTTTTAGTTTTTATTATTAGAGGGATCGAGTTCTGGAACCATGAGGTTTTGCTACAGCTGCACAAAACTCTGGTGCGGCCACACTTGAAGTATTGTGTATAGTTCTGGTCACCACATGATAAGGAGGATGTAGAAGCTTTGCAAAGGGTGCAGAGGAGATTTATAAGAATGCTGCCTGGTATGGAGCGAGGGTCTTCCGAGGAAGGTCTGAGGGACTTGAGGCTGTTTTCGTTGGAAAGAAGAAGGTTGAGAGGTCTTCACTTGTGAGAGAAAAGTTTTCCTTTGTGAGGACTACGTGAAACAGGTTGATATGCTCGAACAGATTGATATGGAGAAGGTGGATGCGATGGAAATGTTGAAACACATGACGATATATAATTTCCCCTGGTCAGATTCATTATACTCAAGGTTACTGCGGGAACAGAGTGAAGAGATTGCTGCGCCTTTGGCAATACTCATTGCATGTTCACTGTCGACTGGATTCCTGAAGAAGGGATTATGCCCGTTTTTCCTGTTCCCTGGATGATGTCTGACTTGCTGCACTGTTCCAGTCCACTGGAGAAAGGCCGTGATGATTTGAGATTGCTAAATTTTATGCCGTTCTTCAAGAAGAGGAATCAGGGTAACCCTAGGAATTACGGACCTGAATTTTTATGTCGGTGGTGGGCAAATTATTGGAGAGTTTTCGGAGACACAGGATATGTAGTTACTTGGAAAACCAAAGTTTGATAAGAGATAGTCAGCAGGACTTTGTGAGTGCAGGTTATGCCTCATTCGCTTTATTGAATTATTTGAGGATGTGACAAATACATTGAAAAAGTTCGGGCAGTGGATGTGGTGTAGATGTGCTTTAGCAATTGCTTGATAACGTTTTTCATGATAGGTTCTTTTAGAGAGTACGGAAACATGTGATACAGTGAAATTTGGCTGACAGGATACAGAATTGGCTTGTCCATGGAACAGATCGGTTGATGGTAGATGGAAAGTATTCAACCTGGAGCTCGTTTTCCAATGGTGTTCCAAAGGGATCCGTGCTGGGACCTCTTCTCTTTGCCATTTTTATAAACTTGGATGAGGAAGTGGAAGGGCGTGCTAGTACGTTTACTGATGACATGAAGCTTTGTGGGGTTGTGCATTGTGTAGATTTAGATTCTAAGGGGACATTGACAGGATGCAGAACTGGGCTGATAAGTGGCAGATGGAGTTCAAAATGGAAAAGCGTGAAGTGATTTATTTTGGAAGTTTGAATTTGATTCCATATTTCAGGTTTAAGGGCAGGATTCTTGGCAGCGAGTACGAACCGAGGGATATCAGAATCCATGTACTTCGATCTCTCAAAGTTGTAACCCAAATCGATAGGATCATTAAGATGCTGTATGTTGTGTTGGCTTACATTACAACGATAATTGAATTTAAGAACCGTGAGATTATGCTGCAGCTCAATAAAGCCCTGGTTCGACCTCACTTGGAATATAGTTTTGAGTTTAGGTTGCCTCATTATGGGAAGAATGTGGAAGCCTTACCGAGGGCACAGTAGAGGTTAACTGGAGATTTACATGCTGCTTAGATTGGAGGGCGTGTCTTCGGAAGAAAGGTTGAGTAGGCTAATGGCTTTTCTCATTGGAGGGAAGAAGGGTGAAGGAGAGTGAAAGGTGACTTGATTGAGGTGTACATGATGATGGGAGGCATAGACAGAGCTAAAAGCCAGCTAATGTTTTCCCCAGGATAGATATGTCTATCACAAGTAGAAAGGATTAGGGGAGGTGTCAGTTGTAGAGGTTGATGCATGTGTGGAATGCACTGCCAGCAGTGGTAGAGCTATATTAGAGATATTTAAGCACCTCATGGATAGGAACAAAAATAGTAGTAAAATTAAGGGTATGTCGGCCAGTTTGATCTTGGAGTAGAATAAAAGGTAGACACAACAATGACGGCTGAAGACCCTATACTGTGCTGTACTGTTCTATACTTCCATAACTTCTTCCAGCCCCAACAATCCTTCTTAACCCATTAATCACCACCAGTCAGTCAGCCCTTAATGTTGGTGTAAACTCCTCCAGATCCCATTCTCCTCCCTATCCCTGGACCCTTGCCTAAACATACTCTCATCCTCCTCTCTGTCATGTCCTCCAGAATCTCCATCTCTCCCTCGAGCTGTAACCTTCTTTAGTCCATACACTCTTTCCTAATTCTATATCTTGCTCCAGCACCTACACTCATTCCTGCATCAGTCATAGCTTTCACAGCATATACCACCCCTATATTAGTCAGCTTATCCAGAATCTACATCATTGTCTATCGGTGTAATCATCTCCAGCCTCTATTTCCCCCTCTAACGTTCTAAACTCTTCGAGCCCCGATACCAATCACTGTCTCGTTTGCCTTCTTTACCACCTACACTATAACTATACTTGTAACCTTCTCCACTAGCTATACCTGTTCTAATACATATAACTCCCTCCAATACCTATACCCATTCCTATATCCATAAATTTCTCCAGTTCCTACACAGATTCTTCTCTCCGTAACTTCCACCAGCTTGTCCAGCTCTCCCTACCTCTACAACGAGCTCCAGGCCTTGCACCCCTCCCATCTCTGTGACAATCTGTATCCCCTATACCACTTCTTTTCTTTGTAACCTCCTCCAGTCTCTTGTTCTCTCCCTATCTCTGTAAGCTTCTCCAGGTAATGCATTCCTATTTCTCAGACATCCCCCAGTCCCTACTCCTCTCTCTATCTCTGCAACATATTCCAACCAATACATCTCTGGCTATCTTTGTAATCTCTCACAGAACCTACGCATTTCCCAATCACTGTAGCCTCCTCCCGTCCCTAGGACCCTCCCTATCTCTGTAACATCCTCCAGTCCCTAAAACCCTCGCTATCACTGTAGCCTCCTCCACTCCCCGGAAGCGACCCTATCACCTTAAACTCCTCCAGCCACTACACCACTCCTAGCTCTGTAAACGCCTCCAGACCCTTCACTCCTCCCTATTGCTGTAATCTCCTTCAGCATCTTCATCCCTTCATATCACTGTGGATGCCACCCGGGCGTATATCCGTCCTTACCTCTGGAACAAACTCTAGCAATCATTACCAACCTGTTGCTATAGACTTCTGAAACTTCACTAATCCTCCTCTCATAGTAAACTATTCCGTCTCCTCCAGCATTATCGAATTTTTTAATGTCTTTCAGCACATATACCTTTCCTTATCGAGGTGATTTCTCTGTTCGATAGCAGCTTTCCCAAATCTGCAATACCCTCCTGCACCAATACCTCGCTGTCACTGTAAGCTCCTCCATCCTTAAGCTCCTGCATCGCTCTGTAAATTTTCACTGTATTCATTGACAGTGCATCCTCCTTGGGATGGCGAATATAAACACTCTAATATGCATTGACTGAAAGTTTCTGACATTATCTCAGTGCCAAATAAGTTTCCCCTTACCCTGAAATTCTATCATCCTGTTTTGGAGTCCCAGATACTCAGACGAAATTTCCCAGCGTCTGCACTACGAAGGTCTTGCCACTGAGAAGCTTTTACTTTTAAATCAAATCACTTAGCAATTTCCTGAAACTCAAAGATATAGACCAAATTTATTCACTAACTCAGCAAGGGGAACCCAAATACCAAACAGGGAAAAGTCATTGTAAAATTCATTGATAGGCACCAGGCATTGCTGGCTGGGCCATCATTTACTACCCAAATAGAGTTTTCTGGACAAGTTGGTTGTGCGCTGCCTACTTGAATCGTTGCAGCGAGTTTGGTGCAGGTCCACCCATAATAATGTGCGTGACTGAAAGCCAGAATTTTACTCAAGCGACACCCATGCAACAGATATATATTTCCCTGTCAAGATGGTCAAATCGCTTGAGGTGAGACCTGCAGGAGATGGTGTTCGCATGGCTCTGTTGTCCTTGCCATTCCAGATGGTCATGGTCTAGAAAGGGCTAGATTAGATTAGATTAGATTAGATTAGATTAGATTAGATTAGATTAGATTAGATTAGATTAATTACGGTATGGAAACAGGACCTTCGGCCCAACATGTCCAATCCGACCCTCTGAACAGCAACCCACCCAGACCCGTTCCCCTACATTTACCCCTTTACCTAATATACGGGCATTGTAGCATGGCCAATTCATCTAACCTGCACATTTTTGGACTGTGGGAGAAAACCAGAGCACGCGGAGGAAGTCCACGCAGGCACGGGGAGAATGTGCAAACTCCATACAGACAGTTGCCTGAGGCGGGGATTAAATGGTGTCGAAATAAAATAGATAAATTCCTGCAATGTATCTTGGAGCTGGAACACACAATCTCCGTTGAGATTTTTGTAGAAGGCAGTGAATATTCTGGATGCGATGGCAAACAATCTGCTATACAAGTTTACCCTTCCTTATGGAATGAGTCTGGGTGGATTGCTCTTCGGAGGGTCGGTGTGGACTTGTTGGGCCGAAGGGAATGTTTCCACATTGGAAGTAATCTAATCTAATCTTATGTATGTACAGCATAATGCGCCAGGTATGTCCTTAGCTTGTTTAAAGGCAATTCAACTTCATTTTGTTGCAATCAATGACTCCATGTAATTTAATTAAACAACTATGTGCAGAAATGAGTTTTTAAGTGGCCGCATGGTTGCCATGCCATTGCAACATGGAACACTAAACCATGAGAACAGGACAAGGTCGTTGAATCCCCTGCGCCTGTTCCAAAATTTAAGAATATCGCAGCTGATTTGTTGCCTAAGTCCGTATATCTGCCCGAATATGTCAAGACCTTTTCTTAGCAAAAGTGTTCCTATCTCAGGTATTAATGTGTAAACAAGGAACTAAACAATATCAACGAGAACAGGGAAGAAGATGGATGTAGCGTTCACAGCATAAACCTTATCAATTCAGTGTTGAGTACAGAAGGCTGTCAAGGGCCAATTTGAATTATAAGATACTGTACTTCGTTCATTGCCTTTGATTCTGTTGAGAATATTTACTCAGACGAGAATGTTTTTCAACCAAGGTAGTTATAGTGGTTTTCAAAATAGGAAATAAAAGATGAAGATTGTGTTCAGATTGAGTCAGGGAGAGTACGGAGGAAAGGCAACATGGTGGGTGGAGGTGATGATGCTCATTTCAATGACCAGTGAAACCACTATGGGACTTCTGGGCCTGAACAATTTTATCACGATGAATGTACTCGTATGGATTAATTATTGGTGAAAAGACCGTAAACCGAATGAAGGATTTAAAACGTCATTCTTGTTTGGAGGCGTGTGCTGTGGGCTAGATCTAAAGATTTTTGAATACTGAACAGGCCTCCACATGAGCAAGATCAGGGAAAATTTCATATCATGCGGAAATGTGAAATTATCCAATTTGTTGGAGAAATTGATGTGCAGTATATTTCTTAAATCATAAAATGTTGCAAAATCCAGATGTAAATAAAACTCAAGAATGTTTCAGTTCAATTATATTTGTTTTCATAATCCTCAGCTTTACTGCATTTTCCGTGCAGCATTTCATTCACTGACTGATTGAAAAGGTATCTCTCAGCCTTGTAGATACTGAATGGTCCAAGCTCTCTACCATGCAGAATCTTCCATAATTGTTTCCCTCTCACTGATGTGAGACTGGGTAGTCTTCAATATCTTCATTTATTTCTAGCACACTTTGTTGAATCTACAATCGATTGTGTCCTCTCCTATTGGACCTTGTCTGTGGCCAATAGGAAATAAGAGAACAATATTATAGCTGATAATTTCCTCCCTCTTCTCCCATATCAGGTAAGATACAGGTTATCCAGATCTGGGTACGTGTCCACTCTTTACTCGATTTGTCCTCACTTTCTGTATCAGTCTGCTTACGGATCACACTGTTGATCTTGGAATACAGCAACTGATTCTCCAAAGTGAAGAATGACACAAAGTACCTGTTTAGCATATTCTCTGTCTCTGTGCGCAGACTGTCTCATTGGAACCTAATAGGACCCATTCTTTCCCATGTTCTCCTCCTTTTTTGATATACCAGTAGAAAATCTTGGGCTTCTTAGTAATCACAACAACTAATGTTTTTTCATGACCCGTTTTGCTTTTCTACTGACTTTCTTAAGTTATGCGCTATACTTCCTGAACTCTTCGAGGAATTTCATTAATCGACTTACTTTATATTGCTTTAAGCTTCTCTTTACTTTGTTATTCCGTTCTGAATATTTTAGACGGCGAAGTTTCTCTGGGCTTATTTTCCAAAACTTGATCTGAGATTGTAACATGTTGGGCCAATACGCTCATGAATTCCATTTTGGGTATTAGCACCACTCCCCCACCACATTCCACACTGTTGTCCTACAACTTTACCGAGAAGTAAATGTACCAACTTGATAGAGTTCTTCGAGGAAGTGAGCAAGTTGTTAGATGAAGGAAGGGCTGTTGATGTCATATACTTTAGTCAGGCGTTTGATAATGTTCCCCGTGGTAGACTAATGGATAAATTAATGTCACATGGTTTGCAGGGTTTTCTAGTTATGTGGATAAAGAATTAGTTGAGCAACAGGAGTCAGAAAGTAGTAGTTGAAGGGAGTTTCTCAAAATGCAGAAGGTTGACCAGTGATGTTTCACAGAGGTCAGTATTGGGGCCACTGTTGTTTGTAATATACATCAATGATCTAGAAGAGGGCACTGTTGGTATGGTTAGCAAGTTTTCAGATGATACATGGATTGGCGAATTAGAAGAAAGCATAAGGGACTGTCAGAGAACAGGAGGATATAGATAGACTGGACAGTTGGGCGAAAAAGTGACAGATGGCTTTCAATCCAAACAAATATGAGGTTATGAATTTAGGCAAGTATAGTTCTAGAATGAATTATACAATGAATGGAAAAGACTTGGCGAAAGTTGATGTGCAGGGAGAGCTGGGAGTGCAGGTCCATTGTATTCTGAAGGTTGCTGCACAGACGGATAGAGTGGTCAAGAAGTCATATGGAAGGCTTGTTTTCATTGGACGGGCTATTGAGTATGAGAGCTGGCAAGTCATGTTGTAATTGTGCAAGACATTGGGTTCGGCCGCATTTAGGATACTGTGTACAGTTATGGTCACCACATTGCCAAAAAAATGTAGAGACTTTGGAGAGGGTGCAGAGAAGATTTACGAAGATGTTGCCTGGAATGGAAGGTGCTAGCTATGAAGCAAGGATGAGAAGGTTAGGTTTATTTTCACTAGAAAAAAGGAGATTGAGGGGTGATCTGATTGAGATTTACAAAATCATGAAAGGTATAGACAGGGTGGACAGAGACAAGCATTTTACAAGGATGAAGGATTCAATAACGAGAGTTCATGCTTTCAAGGTGAGAAGTGGAAAGGCGGCAAGTACTTCACACAGAGGGTGGTGGGCATTTGGAACGCGTTGCCAGCAGAGGTGGTAGAGGCAGGCATGGTAGATTCATTTAAGATGCGTCTGGACAGATGCATATGAAGGTGTGGAGCAAAGGGATACAAATGCTTAGGAATTGGCTGACAGTTTTCGATAGTACATTTGGACCCGGTCGGGCTTGGAGGGCTGAAGGGCCTGTTTCTGGGCTGTAAATTTTCCATATTCTTTGTTCTTTGTACACAGATTACTTTGGTCAGATCATGAGGTATTTGTAATAAACTCTGGCTGCCATGTCCACAAACCATTTACGTTGAAGACCTTTTCTTATAGTTTACTTAACAAATTGAAATGTATGTGCCAGGGTCACTGGTCCTAAAAAGCGATCCCAATCGTGCATGGAACTCCGGTCTGGCTTCATTCCCCATTATGAGGCCCAGCACTGCACCGTTCCTAGTTGTATCTTCTACATATTGACATAAAAAGCTCTCAGCAATATTATGCAAAATATTTGTCCCCTCTTAAAAACACATGACTACCCCAATAATTGTTCGGCATTTAAAATAATTGCCAAGATTGTTGTTATATTTATGGAAATAAAATATAAACTCAGGACAGCACGCTATGATATAAAAATAAAGCATATACATGTTATCTTATACCGAACAGGGAATATGTTGTCTCATTGTCGTGGTGGTCACAATTACATATTCAAGTGAATACATTGACTTTCTAACAATTCAAAAGTTGTTATTCTCTAAACCATTACATATTCACAGTTGACAAACGATTGAACAATAAAGTAGTTAGCATTCTTTCGAATTTATATTTAATTAACCAACTTAATTTCTCATTGAAATGTACAAGTTTTAGCTATTTCCAAATAATTTAGATATAACAATAGTTCGAAATACACTTTGAGCATTAACCTTAATAAATGATTTGTTTTATTAAATTGTCTGTTACAAAGCCAATAAAGATGCCCCAAATGAATCTACTCATTTAACTCCCTTTGGGTTAATATTTAGACAGATAGTAACAGGGTCGTTGAAACTAATTCATGAAAAACTGATAGGACCGAAATCAGAAATATTGCATTTGGAATATATATATCAGAGGTGAGGAACGACTAAATCAGCTGGATGAATTAGCTAAACAGCCATTGAAGAGGGAACAGCACAGAAAGAATCGTTTGCCATATCAAAACTCTAAAATGCGGACATTTTCACATGGGGATGACATATTAGTATTGTTACCAGTGACAGCAGATCCCTTCAAAGGTAGGTTTAGTGATCACTGTCAAATTAAGAAAAGTTGATTGAGGTAAATTATCTGGCAAAGATGCTGGATGGAACAGAAAATGTATCGGGCATGCCTTGTGAATATCTTGAAAACCTATGTCTATGGAGACAGGGAATTATCGAAACAGGTGTTAGATTCCAAACTGAAATACGAGGAATCAAGTCCAGATGTCGAGGATTTCGATGTGCCTCAAATTACGTTAAATAACAAGGAATATCTTGAACAATGGGCTAAGAGCAAAGAACTCGGTTGAAATGTCTCACGCTGCAGTATAAGGACGTATGCAGAAATAAAATGGAAAGACTAATACTACTGTGCATAAAATTCAAGTAGGGAATGCTTTTCCAGAAAACAATGCCCTTACAGTCTTATTCCTTTCACACAGGCCCAGAATGAAAGTGGATGTGATCTCAATGGACACATCATCGAACTGAATCAGATTGAATGGAGGTCGCAGATAGTGTTAATTTCCAAACTTGATGGGACTCAACCATTTTCTGTGGACTATCGGAACATCAACACTGTAACAAATCCGGACTACTATCAAATACTAACATTGTAGCACTGCATACAGAAAGTTGGACAAGCTAGTTACATCACAATGGTTGATTTCCTGCATTTGTATACACAGGTACCTTTATCAGAAGCAGTAGAAGAACTTCCTGCATTTGTAACTACAAATAGCTTGTATCAAGTCAAAGTGTTGGAATGAAGAACACACCAGCCACATTCGAAAGTCTCACAAACAGAGTGGTGGTTAGCTTAAGAAATCGTGTGTTTATCCTGATGATGTGGTGATCTCTAGTTATTCTTTTAAATATCACAGGTTACCGTGGGAAAGGTCTTTGAATGATTTGTAAAAGCAAAACTAGAAATAAACTTAAAGGGAACAGAATTCGTGAAGGAAAAGGTGACGTTCTTTGGACATATATCGGAAATGAATGGATGACCCCAAGGAACGTGTCGATAAAAGCCCTGGAGGGATTTGCACGGCCATACTCGACGAAATAGGTGTCACATTTTTTGGTACAGAACGGATTCTACAGGAAGTTTGTTGCAAACTTCAGTAGCATGGTGACAGCTCCAACAGGTTTATAAAGAAGAACACGAAATGTCTTTGGACTGTATATTGTCAAGAAGCATTGAAGAATTTAAAATCTGCATAACTCACCACATCAGTTCAAATATAATTATATTTGCAGAATTATATTTGCAGATACGTTCTATTTTGCTCAAAAATACACAATCAGGCAGTCAAAAGAAGCAGTCAATATGTAAGAAGTTGCAAATTCTACTTTGGAAATAGAAACAGTCTGAGTCAAGCATGGGATGCAGACACACTCTAAACTCACATTTTAACACATTGTCTGAGCTGAGATGTCACCTTTGGTTATAAACTATTAAGTTATCCGAGAAGGTGACTTAAAAGAGTTTTGGGATTTACATATCAATGTACCGAAAACTGCAACCCATTCTCAAACTCAAATATTTAACAATCCATGTTTATTCAGTGTATCATTTCGTTGCTTGACACTGCACCAGCCATAATACGTCTTGCTATAAATTTTGTGTCTCATGACCTTACCTACCCGATGTAGGACAGCGCTCCGAAAGCTGGTGCTTCCAAATAAACCCGTTGATCTTCAACCCAGTATTGTGTTAGAACTTTCAAGAAAAAAGTATTTCCAATTTCTCTCATTCTTCTGAATCTAAACCTTTCATTGCAGTAATCATTCTAATTACTTATAAAGTTACTGGTATTCTTCGTTGTTATGATTCTGTATATTTGTGCTTTTGTTTGTGAATTTGGGTGTGCAACTGTATATTTATGTGTTGTGAACAATCCCCTGTAATTGCACTGAAACGAAAGATTGAGATGTCATTGCATTCCCATATTTTTTCAGAAAATGTACAACGTTTCCAAGCTGTTTGATGTCAACAAAAATGTAAGAATCTATTTTATTCATCATTTGGGAAAGTGAACAAATGTCCACAGATAGTATACAAGGATGTGCAGGTTAGCTGCATTAATCGGGGTAAATTTAGAGTCATAGATTGGGGGAATGCGTCTGAATGGGATACTCTTTGATCATAGTGTTCAGTGATGCGTGGGTGAGGTGCATTAGTCAGGAATAAATGCAGAGTAATCGGTATGTGGAATGCATCTGGGTGTGTTACTTTGATCATAGTGTTCAAGAATATATAGGTTAGGTGCATTAGTCTGGGGTAAATCCGGAGTAATAGAGGAGGGGAATGGGTCCGGGTGGTTACTCTTCAGAGGATCGGTGAGAACTTGTTGGGCCAAAAGGCCTGTTTCCACACCGTAGGTTTCTATGATTGTGTGAGTTCTACATAAGGAAGGTCTTTGGTGCCATGTTCACGGATGTCACTAAGTTTGCTCAGGGCACAGTGAATATGAAGGGAGGTCAGTCAGAGGCTGTGGTTAACATTAGCAACAATGACATAGAAAGGAAGAGTGACAAGGTCCTGCAAGGAAAGTGCAGGGAGCTCGGCCTAAGTTGAAAAGTAGAATCACTAGCGTTGTAATCTTGCATTACTCCCCGTGCCACGTGGAAGTGAGACAAGAGGAAGACAGTACAGTTTAAAATGCGGCTAAAGAGCTGGTGCGTGAAGATAGTTTCATATTTTTGGATCATTGAGATCTCTTTCACGATAGGTGAGACTAGTACAAATAGGACAGGTTGCACCTTAACTGGAGTGGCACCAACATCATGGTAGGGAGGGTTGATAGTGCAACTTGGGTGGATTTAACCTAATAAAGTAGCAGCCTGGGAAACAAAACATCAGGGCAAAAAAAGGAATAAAAATTCGAGATTGAAAGTTTAAACAGGCACAGCCATTCTAACGACCACTCAGAGGGAAGGAATCATAACAATTTAAAAACGTGAGTTGGAAGTTGGAGTAAATGAGAGGCTCAGTACTTTCGGGGATCGATAAATAATGATGGAGAGTGTGGAAAGTGTAGTGCACATAAAGTATTAAAATGGAAAGAGAGATCTAGGGAACATATTTAAATAATGTGTACCTAAATGCATGCAATATTTGGAATAATATTAATGAGCTGACAGCTCAAACAGAGACAAAAAGAGATAGCCTTATAGGAATTATTGAAACGTGGTTACAGGAAGGTCAGGAGTGGGGATTTAAATATCCAAGGTTCCTCAGTATTCTGAAAATAAGGAAGAGCAGATGGACTTGCTATGTTGGTTAAGTATGATATCAAAGTTGAAACTTTATTGCTGGAACAGCACAGCAGGTCAGGCAGCATCCAAGGAAAAGGAGATTCGACGTTTCGGGCACAGGCCCTTCTTCCTGAAGAAGGGCCTGTGCCCGAAACGTCGAATCTCCTGTTCCCTGGATGCTGCCTGACCTGCTGTGCTGTTCCAGCAATAAAGTTTCAACTTTGATCTCCAGCATCTGCAGACCTCACTTTCTCCTCTAAGTATGATATCAAGGCTATGTCAGAAATGATTGTAACACGAGGGACCAAAATGATTAATCAGCCTGGGACAAAATAACGCACATGGAAAGAAACCGATTGATCGGTGTAATTCCAGCCAACAGCCCACCCCCTCCCCACCCCTCCAAAATTGCTTTCTAAGTAGGGAATAGCATGAACCACGGGATATTGATGGTTTGAGAGAGGAGGGCACCGAAGTAATTATGCGTAACTGGAACGTGCGTAGGGACTGGATTAATCGATTTGGGAATGGTCGCCTCAAAGAATGATTCATTGAATGTACGAGGGATTGTTTCTTAAAGCAACATGTCATGGAACCAACCAGGCAACTGGCTTTTTTAGGTTTAGTGTCATGTAATGAAGAAGGAGTGATAAATGATATTGTAGTCCAGGAAATAGTGACTGCAGCATGCTGACGTTTACATTCGGGTTGAACGAGTGAAGACGGAGTCAAAGACGCAAGTATTAGTGTTGGGTAATGATAATTATAAAGGCCTGAGGAAGGGGTTGCCAAAAACATTAACTGACAGTTCAGTTGAAGAACAGTGGCATAGACTGAGGGATATAGTAAAAGTCGCTCAATTAAAGGATAATCCTGAGTGGAACACGAATTATTAAACAGTGAAAAGGCATTCATGTTTTAACATGGATGTCAATGAAAACGTGAAACTGATGGCCTGGTGGTATTATCACTGACTGCTAATCCGGGTGTCCAAGAAATTTTCTGGGGACCTGGGCTCAAATGCCGCCAGGGCTGATGATGGAAATTAAATTTAATAGAATTCTGGAATTAAGAACAAAATGTTGATAATGAGTCCACTGCTCATTTTTGGAAAAAAAATATGTGATTCCCTAACGTCCTTCAGGGAAGGAAACCGTATCCTGACCTGGTCTGGCCGACGTGTGAGTCCAGACCCACAGCAATTTGTATGACGCTTAACTGCCGTCTGGGCAATCAAGGATGGACAATAAGTGCTGTTTAACCCAGCGATGCCCTTATCCTGTGAATGAATGCAAGCAAACATTTACCCTAAACAAAATCAAAAAAGCTGTTAAACAAAACGAGTAAAAAGCATAAATATTGATACCAAATGCTGTTCCGAGTATATAACATGAAAAAAAATGGTGAAAGCAATATTGGCTTTTTAGAGAACGAACTGGCAGAGCCATCACCAGTACTTCCTTTTTTCACATTGGAAAATAATTTATTCCCAAAATTTTAAGCGACTGCAAAGGACCATCGTGGAAGTAAGATGCCGAGGAAGAAGGCATGAAGTACACTGATTGGATTAAAAACAGGTAAGGCCCTCTGGCCGGATAGCCTGCGCCCTGTGGTATTAAAGGACGTGACGTCAGAGATAGTGGATGTGTCAGTTAGGATATTCAAAAAAAAACCCTTGGATTCTGGAACGTTGCCAATGTTTTGGAAAATTAGTAATCTGGCACTCTTATTCAAAACAGAAGGTAGCTAAAAGGTGGGTAACTATAGACCAGTGAGTTTGACCACTGTACTGGGAAAGTGCTTCTGTCAATCCCAAAGTAGGAAATAACTGAACACTTGGAAGCACAAACATGGATTCACCAGTATCAGCATGGTTTCATGATGGACAGGTTATGTTTGGCAAACTACTGGAGTTCACTGTGAATGTAACCAGCAAAGTGGATAACGAAGATCCAGTCGTATATCTAGATTTAGTATAGAACCAAAAGGCATTTGACAAGGCTGATTTGGAAAGTTAGATCCCAAGGGGTTTTGGGTAGAGTATTGAATGATTGAGAGGATTGGCTGAATTCCAGAAAGCCGAGCATCTGGTTAAATGGTCCTTCTCTGGTGAACTGAAACGAGTGAGGTGCTGCAGGGTTCATCTCTCAGACTTAAGCTATGTGCAATCTATACGAATGACCTGGAAGGAGAGACAGAGTGTAGCAACAACATTTGAAGATGCGACTAAAATAGGTGTTAAAACAGGTTGTGATGAGGAGACAAGGAGGTTACAGATGAATATTGATGGGCTGGGAGTTTGGGACAGCAACAGACAGATAAAGATTAACTTTCAAAAGTGCGAGCTTGTCTGCTTTGGCGGGAAAAAACGTTAAAGTGCAAATGATCAATTAAATAGGAAACGGATTCAAAGTACGTCAGCCATATAGGTTCGAGGCATAGTTTTGCAAAACTTGCAGAAAGTAGATACGCAAGTGAAATATATATTAAGAAATGGAAATAAAAGCCTGACAATTATGCAAAAGAGAAAGTGGATTCAAAGTAGTGTTACTACAATTATCTTATGTTATGATGTGGATGAACCAGTGTTGGATTCGGGCGGATAAAGATTAAAAAATCACACAACACCAGATTCTCGTCCAACAGTCTTATTTCGAAGTACAAGCTTCTGGAGCACTGCTTCTTTGTCAGGAAACTGCCGAAAGCTTGTGCTTAAACTAAACCTGTTGGTCTATAACTGGTGTTGTCTGATTTTTAACATTTTTAAAATTAGATAAGATCTTCGTTCCACATCTCAAGTATTATGTCCAGTTTTGTTCGATTTACTTCAGGAAGGATTTGCTGGCATTGGAGACACATCTGACGCAGCTCATTCGATTGATTCCAGGATTGAAATGTCTGTCGTACGAGGAGCAGTTACTTAGCTTCTGCTTGTACTAGCTGGAGTGAAGAACACTGAGGAAGAATCTGATTGACACAAAGAAAGTATGAAAGATATTCATCAGGTGAGGCAGTTCTCGAACACGTAGTCATAGATATAAAGTGAGAGTAGATAGGCTTAAAGGTCAGATGAGGTGAAACTACTCTCAGAGTATTGTACATTTGTGGAACTCATTACACCAGAGTATCGTGGAGGTAGAATCAATCATTGGATTCAAGATTGAAATAAATATTTTTCTGATGACGATCAGGGTTAGGGCTGTGGGCACAAGCAGACAAATGAGACCAGGGTAAGATTGGCCATGTTCAGATTAAACTTTGCAGTGAGTCGAAGAGATGATTTTCCTATTCCCACTGCTACTTTTCATTTTGTTCTGGTGTTTTTACAAATGTATTTCTTGGGATTTTATTCACCATTGTTTGTTAGGATGTCAGGAGCCAAGAGGTTTGGTTGACGGAAGTGCAGGTTGCTCTGTGTGTCGGGGAAAAGACATTAATGTGGACAAAAGACCGCAGTCAGCCCTTGCTGATTGCCAGAGAAGGTCTGGCAAATGGGTGGACTATCCCTGTTCTTAATTCCTGCTGTTTAGTTGCCATGACTAAATCAAATCGAAACACTATGTCAGACAGATAATCCATAACTAACATGCTGATTTCATAATAAAGGGAGAAATGACCGTTTTGATAAGAAGTAAACATTTGGCAATTCTTTTGAGATTTAATGATTATTTTCTGCAACTGTAGGCTGGGAAATGGGTTACGTGACTCCTAAAGACTTCAACATTGTAGCAACTTGATAGATTTGATACTGAGTACAAAATATCGCATTATCAATTCAATTGGAATGTGGCCATAATCTATATATTTGGAAAAAAATATTTTGAATGTGTTGTGGAAGAATGCAAACTTTAGAATGGTTAGAAATGGAAAATACCAAGTGGATATGATTCTATAAAGAGGTTTAGGTGGGTCTTTGGATCAAAGTTGGGAAAATATGTCTGTGTTGGAGCACGTTGACGGGTTGAATGGAAAAACAGTGTAATTTTTCATGGATAGATTGCAAAACTGAGGCAGAAGAAATGGGGCACCCTGGTCACCAAAGCAAACTGCATTAATGACAAGCTTTTTGGATGGCAAAATAAATGTTGAATTATTTTTAAACCGAATACAATTCGAAGTAGATAAGTTATTTCGAACTTTTACAGATTGATGATGAGACCACTTTCACTTTACAAGTATATCTCCTTGTTATTGAACCTTCGAGTAATCGGAATAGACGTTCTTTGTTCCCCCTGTCTATGCCCCTCGTGCTCTTGAACAGGAAGCCGTCTCAACCCCCTCTGTTTCAAAATCAAATCGAACTTCTACTCAGTTTGAGCACTCTCTTGTCTTGCTACTTCTCAAAAACATCAGCTCGCATTTATCAGTGTTCAATTTAATTAGGCATTGATGTGGCCACCCAAAAAAAAACAGTTTATACCCTCCTGAGCACTGCCAGCTCACAGTGAGCCACACAGCGAATCTTTGTGTCAACCATACCATTGTTTATCAATACACCCAAACTCCATCTGTCGCGTTCACATCATCATCATTTATGAAGCTCATAAATAAGCCTTGATTTTCTTCCTGTGCTTTAGATGTTATTCACAGAAGAAGAATTGAGAATGTATGTTTCTTGTTCTTCATTTGTTGGTGAATTTACAGCGTGATGCAGTTGAGGTCTTTTTCTGAGGAAGCCACAAATTCTATATTGGACATGGAGCTGAATTCCCTTTTTATTCTTTGCCCTTCGGTATGCTTTATTCATATGGCTTGTGTGCAATTAATATTATACGAGGTTTAGGTGCCTTGCACTGCAACATTTGAAATTTACGTGAACCTGAATATAGTTCTTTGTAACACTCCCTGCAATATTTAGAGCTGACGAATTTTTCGTGAGCAGTGATGCGCATATTCTTATAAGTTTGTTTGAAAGAGCTATAGTTACAAGGATAAAGATTCTGTTAAATTCTACATTATAGACACAGGATAAGAGATCAATCGATGTCATTAAGTCTACCTTGAATTGGAAGCAATTTTGAGAATATACGCCCACTGTTGTCCATATTGTATAAGAAGATGTATTAAAAGTATTCAGAGACCATTATGGATTTTACAGCAGCTCCTCAGATAGCAGGCATAGTTAAAGATTTATTATAATCGTATTTATTACAGTTAATATAGTCATTGTAGTTTATTAATATAAGATTATTTTTCCATGTTGTTTTATTAACATGCAGAAACAGAACAGAAAAAGCCATTCAAACAAAAAAAATGATATTTGTTTTCAAATAATTTGTTTTTTATCGAGCTTTCTCAGGGTGATCTACAATGAATTTAGAAAAGTCTGTAGAATATATATTTTTAAAGTTTATTTTTCTTGACACTGCAAAAGCTTTTCGTTTCGAAAAACCAATCTTTTTTTACGTAGAAAGCTGTGCTTTAATTCTGGAGGGTCCTACATGTGTTCAGCGCTGTAGAAAATATTCTTCATTGTATTATTTACTGAAGAGGAATCTTCTTCATCATTTAATTCCCTAAATGCCTGATTTTGTTTAATTATATACGTTTGATATATACACATACATGTATTCATATTTTTCCATTTGAACATTATTCCCTGTAGGTAATGAAAGCCAACAAATCGTGTTATGCCTTTATACATACCTTTATGAAGGCTATATCTAGACAGGGTAGTCTAGAATATTTATAAAAATGTATTATCCAGCAAAATCAGTCGGATTGATGGGTGACTGTCATGAAAGATAAGAAATTAGTTCAAAAGTCTCAGGTGAATATTTCTAAATCAAATAAATGTTCAATTCTTGGAACTTTTGAAAGGGTTAGAGTCTCCGTAGGAAATGGAAGATTGGTCAGTTCTTGGGGACTGGGAACGCTTCTTATATTAATCAGCATTTGACAATATTTAGTATACTTATTGCTACAGGCACTCTCCTGTCAGAGCCATAACTAGGAGACTCTGTGGCAGTGAGGTTAAACTCAGGCTGGTATGTGACGTCTCTCGTGCAAGGATTAAGAACTGAACATTTCGAAAAATTTCAAGCATGTTGTAAAAGGTGAGATTGAGAAGCTGTAAATTATTGTAATGTTGGTCGGGAGTGGCATTTCCAGGGAAAGGGTTAAAGCAATACAGACTGAATTTAAAAGGTGAGGCAGAAGATTAAAAAATAAACACTAGAAATAGCAATTTCTGTTGTATCCTGAATGAAAAACTCAACTGGGATAGCAAAACAAAAAGGTTAAAGGAGAAAAATCAATGGCTGAAGAGCTGGTGGGTTGTTCAGAGATTTAGGTTTTCGGGAAATTGGAATGTGTTTTGGATACAAAATACCTGTCCACAAAGTACTGGTCTAATCTAAAGCGAAAGGCAGGGCGATTTGCTCACTCGATGTCGGGAGACATTATATTGTTTGAGATGGGAAATGGGGGTATCCTAAGTAGCAGTGTAAACGGTAGGATGGATGGAAAAGGTTATAAATGTGATGAGAGCACACCAGTTAGATAAGAAAGATGAGAGAGACAGAATATACAATAATTCTGAATAGTATTCATTTCAATGCGATGCGTCTTACTTGGAAAGCTGATGAACTCAGCATGTTTATGAACATGCGATTGCGACATCCTGGCTGCTCCAGAAACTTGGTTGAGATATGCTCAAGACGAGCATTCCATTGTTAGGTGCTGTAGCAAGGGTAGAAAATGAGACATGGGGTTGGATCCTTACATTTTAGATGAAGAAATAAATTAACTGTAACTAAGAAAGGTAATTCTAAAAAGAAATTCAGAAACAAATTATGTCAGGATTTCTCAGATATTTGTAAGCATAAAAATATTGGAATAACGTGCAATTTTAATATTTCAAACATTGACTTGGACTACCATAGTGTTGAAGGTTTGGTTAGTGAAAAATTTGTCAAATGTGTAAAATAATTTCTTTGCAATCAATGCGTGCTTGTCCCTACGAGAGACGGAACAAATTTAGAACTTCCTTTACGCAATAGACAGGTTTGGTGGTTGAAGTAAATGTGGGTGAACAATTTTAATGGTATGAGACGAAGACTTTCAACTTTTGGTTGAGTAGACAGTTAACAATCTGACAAGTAGATGTGTTCAACAGTGTGCCGACAAGTGTTTAGAGGGTATAGATTTCGTAGTAGACTGAAGGGTGAGTCTGGCAAATTAAGGAATAATTGATGAATTAAGTTAGTGAGCTTCTACTCAAACACAAGAGAATCTTATTCTGGATATAGACAATGTGTTTCAATTAAATCTCTTCATTATTATAAATAATTTGGTCCATTCGTAAGAAGGAAATCGGGAAGGCAAAAAGTGGATATGGGATAACATTGATAGATAGAGCTAAGTATTATCCAAAGTGATTCTACAACTCATTGAAGAGCAATAGAGCACCGAAGGAGAGGGTAAGATCTCTAAAAGATCAAGGAGGACATCTTTGTGTTGAACACCAGGAGATGATGAACAAATCTTCCTTTTCCGTTGCATCAGACAGCGTGAAATACACCCTATTGACTGTACTTCGTATTTATCGAGATTGAACTTGAAATTGCATTTATCAGATCATTGACCCTTTTGATCAAGAGAATTTTGCAATCTTAGAAAATCTTCTTCACTGTCAATGTGCCAACAATTTTGGTGTCATCGGCAAACTCACTTACCTCTCTTCTATATTCTCATCCAAATCATTTATTTGATAACCCTGGAAAAATGTCTGTGGAGCACGTCTGGTCACAGACCTCCAGACCGAAAAGCAATACTCCAGCATACTCTCTGTCTCCTGCCTATACACAATTGAAA
Source organism: Chiloscyllium plagiosum (assembly GCF_037043375.1). NCBI lineage: Eukaryota > Metazoa > Chordata > Chondrichthyes > Orectolobiformes > Hemiscylliidae > Chiloscyllium > Chiloscyllium plagiosum. Next base: position 70,086,741 of record NW_028270177.1, read on the forward strand.
ATACTGGAGAGAAACTCGGCAGTTCTGACAGCATCGGAGCAGAGGGGAATGGAACTAACTTTTCGGAGTCCAATATGACTTGTTCAGAACAGGTTCATATCAGGCTCAATATGTGAACATTGTTTTTCTTTCTTCAGATCTTGCCTCACCTGTTGAATGTCTTCACTATTTAGAGCGTGCATTTCAAATTTCCATTATCTCTAATATTATGCCTTTCATGACGGGGCTAGATATTGAACATAGTTATATTTGGACAATGTGCTCCATTCCTGTTGCCATCACATGTACTGGTGACTTTTGTGTTACACTGGAGACTGTTTCTTCTTTAAGTTCAAAAAATATATTTTTCCCAATATCTTCTTAAATACGTGAATCTCAGCAAATTCATTTTGATTTAAGGTGCATTTTAGAGACAGCTAAACTTTGTCAAACAACAAGAATGGACTATTGATGAAATCTCTATGTCCTTTCTGAATAGGCTTGTCCACTAAGGCTCTGAAAACTTTTAATACATTTTTTTCAGAATAATTACAGCAAAGATGTTGGTCGCAAAGCCCATCATCTGTGTACCAGATCAGAAAGAGTTACATTCCAATGGTTACTGCGTTGTAATTCCTTGTACCCCTACACATTTTCTTATCTGCGTCTCTTTTTATTTCTGAATATCCTGTCCAGATGGAAACAAACCTATCAACTTGTATCACCTGTCATTAAACAGTCTGTGCAAAACACAATTGCCCTATTCCATCCAAATTGCCTCTCAGAATCCATCTCCCAAATGTCATCTGTTCCTTTGGTCTCCATTTCAATTCATTCTGTTTATCTGAACAAGTGATAGTTGAATACTCGTGACTGCGAGATATTACTATTCTCCCCTCAAGTCTCCAGAGGCACTGGCATCGCTATTTTCTGTGTCCGAGACAATGTCATATTCATTCTGTTGCCGAGTCATTAATCAATGGATTTTAATGAACCAGGTTATCGTCAACATCACATTTGGCTTTGGACTGAAGTCAAATAAATGGAAGTCTCACTGCTTTAAAGCCAATAAATCGAATTAACATATTTGAAATTCATATAAAAATTGATGAAGCGTATTGTGTGTTGAAGATACATAATTTCCTAATTAAAACAACGAGAGGGATGTTCAGATAAATCCATACTTCCTTTGTCACGTCAAGACAAATATGCCAACTCGTAATCTGTTGATGGGTGCCTGTTCTGAGAAGAGATCAGCACAGTAAGAACATCTTGATTTTGGTATTTTTTGGGGTGAGGGAGGGTTCAGACGTGTTACAGCATTGTACATGGACGACACAGAGCAATAATCTAGCCTGTGGTAAGAAAACATGCATCATCCCCCCTTACAATTAAATTCACAAGATAATTGACGATAGGAGATGAGACCAATCACCAGAGATGTCAACATCCAATCCAATTCAGTTATTAGTGTGAACTGAAAGTCCATGCTGGAAGGAGTTAGCAGGAACTGTTTGTTCCGTGACTGTGATCAACATCAGTCTCCATGGATTCCAATTGTGTCATTGGAGATTTTCCTTCTCTTATTTATAAGTGGTTTCTTGCAATGTGTCATCCGATTGTCGCAGCAGATGCATCACCTCCAAAACTAACAGGGATCAGCAGCTGCAGAGACAAGTGGAAGAATGTTCAAAATCTGAGAATATTAGAGTGGAGCTTCACAACAATGGACAGGAGTTTATCCTTAGGTCTTTCCTGGATTTCTGCCCTTTGGGCAACATTGCCATGGCGAATATACTCTTTACTGCTGATTATTCAGGCGGGTTACTATCCCATTCTCGCTATTGTTGGTGTTCCTGGTAAGTCTCTCTGTCGCTATCCATTTATTAATCCAATAAACCAAGGTGAACCTCATTGCTTATTTCTATTGCATTTGTAAAGAAGGAAACTATTGATTTCACTTTTAATTACAAACTCATTCATTACCTGCATATTTAAGACCTGCCCCTCCACCAGACAAACATGTGACAAAAAGAATGTTCACAATCCCGAGATCGCTTTTTGCCCTGAATTGGTTGATGTCTCGATACTCCTTCCATTGCCAAACCTCTCCACTACCGGATTCGTAATTTCCCCAAATCTCGACCACTGTGTCCGTGTTGTTGCAAAATAAACGACTATCTATGCCTTGGTAAAATTCAGACTTTACGGTTCCAACTCCCTTCTAAGCACTTTTTCAGTTGCAAATATTTCGATCACTATCCTTATTCTTGTCTCGAAAGTATTTTCATGATTGGGGTACTGTGTCAAAGTAATAATGTTGCCGGAAATATAATGCAGAACCATTCAAACCATTTTTAAACTTATTATACGAAAGGCCATGCATTACGTGCGACCAAAGATGATGTCAGAACTTCAATTCAATTGACAGGAAATGGAAATAAAATTGAATTTCTCCAATGTCAATGATAGAACTAACAGCATATAAGTTTTTCTATTTCACTGATGTCCTTGGGTAAATAAATCTAACATTATTACCTGGTTGGGATTAAGAGTGACTTCAGGACAACGACAATATGCTTTCCTCTGTGCTACTTTAAGGAGTGGCCTCAATAATGTGCGTTTCGTGAGCACGACAAATGAATATCCTTGCCAGGCATCCTATGTAATGGCAAAATCAAAGGTAAAGTAAAACAAATAATGATGCTAGAGATCGAAAATTAAAAAAAACATGAGGAAGTACCAGAGAAACCGAGGAGTTTAGGCAACATCGGCTCGAGAGAGAAACATAATTGGCATTTCGAGTCGAATGTCCAGACGTGAGAACTGAACACAGCTGGGGAATAGTGAGATTGATGCTGTTGACAGGAACGTCTATTGTGGAGGGAAGAAGACGTGAGTTGAACAGAGAGAGAAAGATAAAGATAGAAAAAAAAACAACATCACTGTTGATGATCATGTGGAATGGAAATAGAAAACAAAATTAATGTTATTTGTTGTGGTTCTGTTCGCCGAGCTGGAAATTTGTCTTACAAACGTTTCGTCCCCTGTCTAGGTGACATTCTCAGTGCTTGGGAGCCTCCTGTGAAGCGCTTCTGTGATGTTTCCTCCGGCATTTATAGTGGCCTGTCTCTGCCACTTCCGATTCTCAGTTTCAGCTGCTCGCTGTAGTGGCCGGTATATTGGGTCTAGGTCGATGTGTTTGTTGATAGCGTTTGTGGATGAATGCCATGCCTCTAGGAATTCCCTGGCTGTTCTCTGTTTGGCTTGCCCTATAATGGTAGTTTTGTCCCAATCGAATTCATGTTGCTTGTCATCTGCGTGTGTGGCTACTAAGGATCGCTGGTCGTGTGGTTTCGTGGCTAGTTGATGTTCATGGATGCGGATCGTTAGCTGTCTTCCTGTTTGTCCTATGTAGTGTATGTGCAGTCCGTGCATGGGATTTTGTACACTACATTAGTTTTGCTCATGTTGGGTATCGGGTCCTTCGTTGTCTGAGAGTGAGTTGTTGTCTGAGAGTGGCTGTTGGTTTGCGTACTGTTATACGTTCTAGTGGTCGCAGTAGTCTGGCTGTCAGTTCGGAGATGTTCCTGGTGTACGGTAGTGTGCCTAGTCCTTTGGGTCTCGGCATGTCCTCGTTCCGTTGTCTTTCCCTTAGGCATCTGTTGATGAAATTGCGTCGGTATCCGTTTTTGGCGAATACCTTGTATTCCTCTTGTTACTCTTCCTCTTTTTGCAGTTCTGGTGTGCTGCAGTATGTTGTGGCCCTTTTGAATAGTGTCCTGATGCAACTTCGTTTGTGTGTGTTGGGATGGTTGCTTTCATAGTTCAGGACTTGGTCTGTGTATGTGTCTTTCCTGTATACTTTGGTGGTGATTTTTCCATTACGTGTTCTCTGTACCATCACGTCTAGGAATGGGAGTTGATTATCCTTTTCTTCTTCTCTCGTGAATTGGATTCCTGTGAGTGTGGGGTTGATGATCTGGTGTGTTTTCTCTATTTCTGTATTTTAAATGATTACAAAGGTGTCATCAATATATCTGACCCAGAGTTTGGGATGAATTTGTGGTCAGACTGTTTGTTCAAACCTTTGCATTACTGCTTCTGCTGTGAGTTCAGAGATCGGTGAGCCCATGGGTGTTCCGTTGATTTGTTCGTATATCTGGATGTTGGATGTGAAGTGTGTTGTGAGGCACAAGTCTCGTAGTTTAACTATGCAGTCTTTGTTGATAGGTTCAACGTCCAGTTGTCTGTTCTGTATGTCCAGCAGGTTGGCTATTGTTTCTCTGGCTAGGGTTCTGTCAATAGAGGTGAACAGTGCCGTTACATCGAATGAGACCATAGTTTCTTCCTTGTCTATGTGTATATTTCTGATGATGTCCAAGAATTCCTGTGTTGATTGTACAGATTGTCAGGATCCGCTGATCAGGTGTTTCAGTTTCTGCTGTAGTTATTTCGCCAGTTTGTGTGATGGTGTCCCTGGTAGTGATACTATGGGTCTGAGTGGGATGTCTGGTTAGTGCACTTTCGGTAGTCCATAGAATTTGGGGGTGTTGTTGTTTTCTGGTTTCATTCTTTATAGGTCAGATCTGGTTATCTGTCCGTTTTTTGTAGATTTCTCAGTGTGTTCTTTATCCTATTGGTGAGCTGTGGGGTGGGGGCAAACTCCCACTTTTGGTAGGTGTTGGTATCTGCAAGTAGTTGCTGTGATTTTTAGATGTACTCTGCTTTGTCCAGGATGACTGTTATTCTGACTTTGTCTGCTGGTAGTATTATTATGTTCTTATCGTTTCTTAGTGATTTTAGTGCTTCCCTCTCCTTGGTATTGAGGTTGTGTCTTTGTCTTTTTCTTGTTACCAGAGGTACGAGACTTTGTCTCACTGTTTGTTGTGTCTCTTCTGTCAGTCCATTGTTCCTGAGTGTGCATTCTAGTGCTGCTAAGATGTCTGCTGTCTTGGCGTCCCTGTGGTTATAGTTGAGTCCCTTGGCCAGTATTGTTCTTTCCGTGTCTGTGAGCTGTCTGTGGGAGAGGTGCTTAAAATCCCATGCAAGGACTGCACAAAACACTACATAGGACAAACAGGAAGACAGCTAACGATCCGCATCCATGAACATTAACTAGCCACGAAAAGACACGACCAGCTATCCTTAGTAGCCACACACGCACATGACAAGCAACATGAATTCGATTGCGACAAAACTACCATTATAGGTAAAGCCAAACAGAGAACAGCCAGGGAATTCCGAGAGACATGGGACTCATACACAAACGCTATCAACAAACACATCGACCGAGACCCAATATACCAGCCACTGCAGCGAGCAGCTGAAACTGACAACCGGAAACGGAAGAGACAGGCCATTATAAATGCCGGAGGAAACATCACAGAAGCGCTTCACAGGAGGCTCCCAAGCACTGATGATGTCACCTAGACAGGGGACGAAACGTTTGCGAGACAAATTTCCAGTTCGGCGAACAGAACCACAACAACGACCTCCCGAGCTACAAATCTTCTCACAAACTTTGAATTAGTGTTATTTATTTTTCTCTTGTCCCCATATTCGGAAATATTATGTCGGGTATACATCAAAGTTCCTGTTTAAATGGAGTTATGTACCTTTATCTTTCTTCCCTGAGTGTGATGATCTTCTTTTCTTCCTTCATGGGATTCTGGGCCAGCACTTAATTCCCTTTCCTCATTGTCCTTGAGAAGGTGTTGTTGAATTGCCTTCCCAAACCACTGCAGTCTGTGGGCTGTCAGTAGTCAGTGCTTATGTCTGTCTGGTTTCATTTCTTTGAGGCGTTTTAGTGACTGATATAACTGAGTGGCTGGCTTGGCCATTTCAAAGGGCAAGTGAGTGTCAAACACATTGCTGTGGCTTTGGAGTCAATTGTAAGTTCTACCAGGTGAAGATGGCAGTTTCTTCCCGTGAAGAACATGAGAATGCTGGCCAGGAAGGATTTTCTGACAATCCAAAACTTTTTCGTAGTTTTATTCGATTCTTAATTCATTATACATTGTTGAACTCAAATTCCAAAGTTTGTCATGGTGGGATTCGAAGCCGGGCTCTCAGTCATTACGTAGGTATCGGGATTAATACCGCAGGGACATCGCCTCCACAACCTCCCCACGCATCTCTACTGGCAATACTGGCGTTGCTGTTAGTGAGGCTGTGCTTGAAGTGTCGCTGTTCACGAGCGAAGAAAAGACTGAGCAAATATATAAAAGAAGGTGAGATGGTGGGAAGTGCTCTTTGAGAAATGGAGCTGGATTTCCTTGGTCATGATTCACGGACAGAAGTACTCGGCACAGTAAATTGCAGACTGTGCTTCATTGCAAAATGATTCGAGTAGAGGAGTGAAGACACCTTCCTGTAGTGATAGAATGTTGTTGAGACAGTACTTGGGGCACTGTGTACATCACTTCTGTCTTTGATAAGGAATGATCTCCTTTCCAATTGAGAGACAATGTCAAGGAGTTTCACCGAACTAATCCCTTTGGTGATGGTAGCATGAGGAGTGTGTGAAGGAAATGAGTGTTTAATCTGTATTGCTAAAAAAGACTAAAAGGTGATTGCATTAAAACTTGAGCGTTATAGACCAACATTCATTATTTCCAAAAGAAAAGATTGATAGCATCAAATATTTCATGTTTTCCCTCGTTACATGTTTTCACATTTAGACAAATATATGGATAGGAAACGTTTAAAATGGCATGGGCTCAGGGCAGGGAAATGGGATTAGAGTGGATGAATATTTTGGTCTGCATGGTCCAGATTGGGATGAAGGGACTGTCTCTGTAAGAATCTGTGACTCTATGATAGTTTACTTATCTCTGTGGAGTCTACTAGTTGGTTGCGACAGAGCTCCAGGCTCTGAATGAACTTTCACCGCCTCAATGTGTGTGACCCTGTGCTGAATACCACGATGTTCAAAACTTGACAATCAGCCACACTCTGAAATAGTGAGATATTCCCACCAACTTCTGTGTCTCACTCCAAAGGGAGACAGGTTGGTGTTCCAGTGAATACCATACGACATGGGAGCAACACAATGCCCATCTGCTCAATGAGACTGCCTTTCCTCTCAATCAATTTTTTTTTATTCTTATAGTCCTCTATTCCATTTTGTCTGCGATTTCCCCGTTACCCTTGTTTAAAATACTGTCTATCTCAGCCTTCAAGACATTTAATGATGCAGTGGAAAGAGCCTTCAGAATTTCTGACAACTGTCCCCCTACTAATAATGTGAGATTTGATGGTTTTTAATGCCTTTGTCTTATTTCTAACTCTCTTTGTGAAAGTTGAATGTATATTAGATTTTAACCTGTCCTATCGCAACCCTCTATGGCCAGAGGCAAAACAAAAATAAACCATGATTTTGCAAGGTTTGTGAAGGTTTGTAACTCAGGTTGAGGTTTAGGGCGTAGATTTGCTCGCTAAGAAACCATGTTTCAGAGCTTGTAAACTTCTCCCTCGTCTTCCACACCAACCTAAGATACAGCTCATCCGGATCTGGAAATTGCACACTATTTCTCCAGCATGAATTTACAATTCGTCCTCAACATCTCTGTCAATCTGCTCAAGGATTACAGGGTCACTCTCCCTTTCTCCCGGAACTGCTTATCCAAAGTGAAAATCGATATGTAGTACGTCTTTAACATACTGTCTAGTCCGTGCACAGATTGCCTTCTTGGTCTGGAGCATTCAGCATGCTTTCCCTTGTTATCCTCTTTCCCTTAATAAACCGACAAAATATAGTTGCATTCTTGCTAATCTTTCATCACATTCATTTTCGCTCTTCTAATTATTTTTTAACTTTATTCCTACACATTCTATACTCTGAAAGGGACGCTATTGACCTGCTCACTCTATACCTGCGTTAAGCTTCTCTTTCCTTTTTAATTGAGTTCCGAATAATTGTCGACATCCAAGGTTCTCTGGACTTGTTTTCCTAAATATCATATTCGGCATATCATGTTGGGCTGACACTCTCATCATTTCCATTTTGATCATGTGATCCCACCCACGATGTTTGCTACAGTTTTACCGAGAAGGAACTGTACTTTGGTGAGATACTGTCTAAATTTTAATAAAATCTACCTCCCCAATCCAAAACATTTTATTTTTCAAAACTTTGTTTTTGTCTTTTCCTTACGAAGATTAAAATGAATGAGTCATTGACACTGGACCAAAAATGCTCCCCCAGTACTGCCTGGCTTCATTCGCCACAAAGAGGGCATAGCTTTCCATCGCCCCTTGTTGCATCTTCGACATATTAAAGAAGAAGCTCTTTGGAATTCCAAACTCTCTGTCCCTTCGTAGGAAGCCATCACTACCCCAATAACTGTCTTATTGAACAACCTGAGTATAATTATCCTAATTTTGCACACCTTTGTAAATGGCTTATTTGTGTGCTCCTGTAGTTTCTTGTATCTCGAGTTCGATAATGTATCCAGAGCAGTGTGTCTGTCACTGTATTGATCCTACACTCCACCCACAAAGCCCCATTTTGTGACCCTTCCCAGACATCTTCCGTTCTTACTACAATCACTTACTCCATAATTAATAAAACAACACCATGTTCTCTTTTATACTCTCTCATGTCCTGCCAATTGCTCCTGCACCACAGAATGTAGAGTTGTTATCTCTGACGTCCCTCAACCACATCTCTGTGCTGGCAATAATGTTACATTTTGACATGCAAACTCATTCCCTTACCATATCTGCCTGCCCAATGATACTCCCGGCATTAAGGTGAAGGGCATCTAGCACACCGAATCTCTGTACCTCGGAGTTCAACACACATTCCCTGTTTGTTATCAGGATGTTCAATCCGTGAACCAAAACTGTAATCTAAGACTGAATGAAAATTTGTTGAATTCTAATTTCTTTTTTTAAAACAATGTGTTCATCAAATGCAACTTTCTAGAACTGAGGTATCACCTCAATATACCATAAATTTCTGGTGATTAATTCTCCACTCAGCATGCAGCGGCGACAGCCAAAAGTACTTAGAAACGCTATAGTCTGTAAACAGGTACTTTGACCCAGAGAGTCCACAACAACCCTCCGAAGAGAAAGCCGGCCTGGCCCAGTCCCTTATTTCTCTATATTTACCATGACTAATACACCCAACATACCGGCAATTTTAACATGGTCAATCCACCTAACCTGCCGATCTTTCCATTGTACGAGGAAACCCTCGCAGACACAGGGACAACATACAAATTCCAAACATTTATCCGAGGCTGAAATTCGGAGCCGGCTCCCATGGGCTAACCACTGAGCCACTGTGCCAAACACCACTAATGGAGGAGAAAGGGAGGACTGGAGATCAGACCCGAAATGTGTGGTGCTGTAAGAGCACAGCTGGTGAGGCAGCACACGAGGAAAAAGAGAATCCATCATTCAAGCATAAAGCTTTCAACAGGAATGCGGCTGGTCCCCCAAGGGGGATGTGACATACATTAGAGGGGTGTGGGAAGTAGGAATGAGATACATAGTTGAACGTGGTTTTGAAGGAGATAGTTCGGAGCGGTGGGTGGTTGGAATGAGGAATGTTCCTTCAGCGCCTTGGACAGAGGTAAGTGTGGAGGTGTGTGCGCAGGTTTTGCTGTTCTTGCATTGGCATGGGAAGGTGCTGGGAGTGGAGAATGGTTTAATGGGGTTATATCGACCTGACAAGGGAGGCGCAGCGAGAATGGTTTCTGCAGAACGCAGAAAGGACTGGGAATGGAAATATACCTCTGGTGGTGGGGTCGGTTTGTAGCTGGTGGAAATGGCAGAGGGGGAGGTTGTTCGGGTGGAATGTGTAGACAAGCTGTTACTGTCCTTGTGATTGGACGGGTGGGGTTCAAGCCTGGATGTACAGTAAATGGAAGAGATACGCTGAAAGGCACAATCGACCGCGGAGGAGGGGCAGTTGCTGTCTTTGAGGAAGCTCAAAGCTGCACAGCTACCATTCCCCACCTTGTCATCCGCTATGTCAATGATTGTATTGGGAGCGCCCCGTGCTCCCACGATGATATTGAACAGTTCATTAACTTCACTAACACCTTTCACCCGAATTGAGTTCATCAGGACTATCTTGGAAACCTCCCTCCGCTTCCCAGCCCTCTTAATCTCCATCTCCAGCGACCGAATTTTCATGGACTACAAACTCACCAATTCCCACAACCACCTGGACTACATCTCCTCACATCCTGCCTCCTGTGAAAACTCTATCCATAATTCCCAATTCCACTGCCTCTGCCGCACTTGCTCCCAGCAGGACTAATTCCACAACAGACCATCCCAGGTGACCTCTTTGTTTAAAGACTGCAAGTTACCACCCCACATGGTCGATGATCCACTTCTACGCAATTCTTCAACGTCCCGCACCTCTCCGCTTGAAATCTAGCCCCCCAATCGCAACAAAGATAGAACCCCACTGGTACTCATATTCCACCCCAAAAAACCTTGAAGTCATTACAAAGTCTTCCACCACTTCTGCCACTTACAAACGGACCCCACTACTCGGGCTTTTATGTTTAAATAATATTTGCGTTTCTTTAAATTTTCCTTTAGTTTTAATATATCTCCTCTTTGCATTACTTATTTGAACATCATTATATATCTGGGCCTTACTGTCTTCCCCGAACTCTATCTATGTTCCAGAGAGACTATTCCCTCTGCGACTCCCTAGTTCGGTCCACACCACCGATCAAACGACCCTCCATTCCCGACACCTTCGCGGGCCAATGCAGGAAGTGCAAAACTTGCGCCCCGGTACATGGGCGGCACGGTGGCACAGTGGTTAGCACTGCTGCCTCTCAGCGCCAGACACCCGGGTTCAATTCCCGCCTCTGTGTGGAGCTTGCACATTCTCCCCGTGTCTGTGTGGGCTTCCTCCGGGTGCCCAGGCTTTCTCCCACAGTCCAAAAATGCGCAAGTCAGGTAAGGGGTAAATGCTGCGCTTCGGCGGATCGGTGTGGACTTGTTGGGCCGAAGGGCCTGTTTCCACGCTGCAATTTAATGTAACCTAATCTAACCTCCTCCCTCACCTGCATCCAAGCCACGAAATGATCTTTCCACATCCGACAGAGATTTAGCTGTCGTTCCACGCACGTCATTAACAGTGTCTGTTGCTCCCAGTGTGGTTTCCTCTACCCTGGAAAGACCAGACGCCAATTTGTAGAACATTTCAGAGAACACCTGGGGGACATAAACATGAAAATGTCGCACTGCTCCATGACCGAACACTTTAAACCCCGCCTCGCGTTCCGCCAAGGACATGAAAGTCCTGTGCCTGCTTCACCTCAAAACCCTAACTATGCAATGCCCGGAGGAAAAATGCCTCAACGTCCGCCTTGGGGCTCTCGTGCAACACGGGATAATTGCAGGTTTCACCAGATTCCTCATTTCCAAACTTCCATCTCCTCAATGCCCTCTTGAAATGCTCAGCTTCCTTCTTACCTATGCACTTCACCCTCCTCTCCGACCTATCACATTCACACCCACATTCACCAACCTATCGTATTCCCAACTATACCTTAGCCCAGCCCCACACCCCTCCCATTTATCTCTCAGCCCCCATGGGTCACATGTCTCATTCCTAATGAAGGGCTTATGCTCAAAATGTCGATCCTCCTGTTCTTCAGATTCTGCCTCACCAGCTAAGCTTTTCCAGCACAGCACGCTTTGACTCACCCCTCAGTAATGGAGAATTTGAGGACCGCAGTTGGTGGAAAGTCAGATGAGAAAGCTCTGATCCTGGAAAAGCACAGCAGGTCAGGCAGCATGCGAGGAGAGGGAGAGTCAACATTTTGTGCATAAGCCCTTCATCATGAAAGCATTAATTTCTTCCATGATGCAAAGGATATTGAGAACTGTACTTGCTCAGGAAGCATCACTGTGTATAATGCCGCATGGAGAGTATCAATGGAAAGCAGTCAATTCATTGGTTGAACAGGACATTATGAAAGGGACAAGTGGAGATGATTTACAAACTGTTTGAAGTCCAAACGTAAGGGTGGATAAATCCCCTGGGCCAGATGGGATATACCCGAGATTTCTCCAGGAAGCGAGTGAAGAGACAGTTGCATCTATAGCGAAGATATTTGCGTCCTCACGGTCCACTGGAGTGCTGCCATATTTTGGAGGTAACAAATGTTATTCCCTTGTTCATGCAACGGAATTGGGATATCCAGGCGAATTGCAGTCGGGTAAGTCTTATATCAGTGGTGGGCAAATGTTTGGAGAGATTTCTGAATGGAAGGATTTATAATTACTTACAAAGCTGCAGTTTGATTTGAGATAATCAGCGTGGCGTTGTGAGGGGGAGATCATGATTCACAAACTTTTCCGAATTCTTTGGAGATGTGACAAAACACATTGATGAAGACAGAGCAGTGTATGCGGTGTGCATGGATCTTTGCAAGGCCTTCGATAAGTTTCCCCATGGTAGGCTTATTGAGAAAGTAAGAAGGCATGGGATACACGGAAGCCTTGTCTTATGGATCAACAATTGACTGGCCCATAGAAGAAAGAGTGTGGTGTTTGATGGAACGTATTCAGCCTGGAGCTCGGTGACCAGTGGAAATCCACAGGGATCTATTCTGGGAGCTCTGCTTTCTGTGAGTTTCATAAATGACTTGCACAAGTCAGTGGAAGGGTTGTTAGTAAATTTGCCGATGATACGAAGGTTGGTGGAGTTGTGTATATTGTGGAGCGCTGTTGGACGTTGCAACGGGACATTGACAGAATACAAAACTGGGCTGATAAGTGGCAGTTGGAGCTAAAACAGGAATAGTGTGAAGTCATTCACTTTGGAAGGTCCAATTTGAATGCAGAAAACAAAATTAAAGGCAGGATTCCTGGCAATGTAAAGGAACGGTGGGATCTTGTGTTACGTGTGCATAGGTCCCTCAATGTTGCCACCCAAGTTGATAATGTTATTATGAAGATATATGGCGTGTTGGCTTTCGTTAGCAGGCTAATTGAGTTTAAAAGCCGCGAAGTTCTGCAAGACGTGAACTATAATTTTCAACTGAACAGTAATTGCATCATCTCTGAAAACAGTTGGGTTGATTCCATATTTACAGAACTAAAATATAAGCTGTCAACATTTCATGACAAAAAATGATGAATGCATATTTTTATATTGCATAAAATACTTTCTATCTGAACATTGTTTTGATCATAATTGCGTATTCATAACCAAATGAAAACCTTGCCCCTCCAACATTTGGAAAGTGCTTGGCCTCTGAATGATTTCGTGTTCAGAGTGAGCAAAAATAGAATGATTAAATAGAAATAACGTTCTTATACATTTAACTATGACCAATCAATTCACTTTCTCACTGAAATATACGAGCTTCAGTTTTTTGCGAACAATGCAGAAATCGCAATAATTTAACATGCACCATGAATAGTAACTCTAAATAATTGATTATATTTATTAAATTGTCGCGAGCAATAATTTGAAAACTTGCACTTTCAGAATGAATGATATTTAATGTGAAATATAGTTAGTGAAAAAAAGATGAACTTATTTTCGTGTGAGTGAAAAGTCAAGCCTTTTCAAACACTTTTATTACAAAGCAATGAAATGTTTGTTTTAGTGACAGGATAATAACAATTAACTTATTCATGCGCTAAGTAATAATTAGAATTCATAATGTTGTGGGGGAGCTGATGTTGGACTGGGGTGGCCGAAGTTAAAAATCTGACAACACCAGGTTAAAGTCCAACAGGTTTAGTTGGAAACACAGGCTTTGAGAGCAGGTCGATCCAATGAAGTAGCAGCTCTCCAATGGCGCTTCAAAATAAGTCTGCTGGACTTATCTACTTATCTATTTTTGTTTAACTTCATAATGAAGCTGACCTTGCAACACTTGCATTTTAAACGGTTTTCCCAAATATAATCAGGTAATTTACCAGCGTTTACCACAGGAAGTAATTGGATACTGCCCTTACGTCGTGCTGTGAAACCTGTTACTTAACCCAAACACCCAGAAAAGCTCAACTCGCTTTATAATCCGTTAAAGTAGGACAGACAGAGAACTCATAAATTTTAGTACTTACAACTCTAAGCACCCATTCCCTTAAATACTTATTACCTGCCTACAACTCGATAACAACATACTATCCAAATAAACATGCACTAAAATTGCATCAACTTAATTTCAAAACCACACAGCGGCCTATCGTTGTTGGTGTCTGACATCCCATGGCTGCTGATCTCCATGGGTGATTTTCGGGTTTTTGGAAGAGAGAACAGAGAAAAGTACAGCACAGAACCGGCTGTTCGGCCCACGATGTGGTGCCGAGGATTATTCCTAACATACCAACGCTCCCCAATTCACTACTGTCAATGTGCATGTACAGCAATCACTGAATGAGTCTGCTTCCAGCATCACCGCTGGCAATGAATTCCATGCATTCACAACTCTCTGTGTAAAGAACCTGCTTCTGATTTCGCCTCTATAGCTTCCTCCTAATATCTTAAAACTATGACCCCTCGTGTCCTGGGGAAAAGTCTCTGGTTATTGACATTATCCATGCCTTTCATTACCTTGTATACCTCGACCAGATCACCTTTCTTCCTCCTTATCTCCAGAGAGAAACGTCTGAGTTTAGTCAACTTCTCTTCATAAAGCAAGCCCTCCAGTAAAGGTCAAATCCTGGTAAACGTTCTCTGCACCCTCCCCAAAGTCTCCAACTGCCATTTCCCAGCCCAGTTCTACATCCTGTCTATGTTGCACTGGAGCTTGCAATAACTCTTGATACTATCAACGGCAACTCTAACCATTGTGTCATCAGCAAATTTACTAAACTACCCCTCGACCTTCTCATCCAAGTCATTTAAACAAACTACAAAGAGCAGAGACACACGGACAGAACTCGACGGGCACCAATCACAACTCAACTCCATACGTTCCATTTACATCCAGTCCCTTCCTTCTGGTAGCCAAACAATTCTGAATCAAGACAGCCAAATCTCCCAGTATCCCATTCTTGCTGACTTTTTGAATGAGCCTACCATGGGGCAACTTGTCAAATGTCTTGCTGAAGTCCATATTCACCATATCCACTGTTCGACCTTCATGAGCCTGTCGTGCGTTACCTCCTCAAAGAACTCAATAAGATTTTTGAGGCACGACCCTTCCCCTCACAAAGCCATGCTCACTGCCTTTAATCACGTTATGCTTTTCCAAACAGTCATAAATCCTATTCCTCAGATTTTTTTTTCTCCCAAAGCTTTGTAAATCACAGACGTAAGACTGACTGCTCTGTAATTGCCAGGAACTTCCGTATTCCTCTTCTTGAAAAGCGGAACAGTATTCGCCTCCCTCCAATCCTCTGGTACGAATCACGTAGCGAGTGAGGAAACAAAGGTCTTTGCCAGCTTCTTGGAACATCCTTTCTCACTTCCCGGAGCAACCTAAGATAAATCTGGTCTGGCCCTTGGTACTTATCAACCTTAATGTTTGGCAAACCCTCCAGCAGACCAACTTCGTCAATCTTTACCTGTTCAAGACTGTTTCCCAGCTCCTCAAAGTTCTCATTCACAAGCAGGTCCCTTTCTTTTGTGAAAACAGAAGCAAACAACTCATTTATGGCTTCGCTTATCTGCTCAGATTCTACCGACATGTTCCCTATGCTATCCCTGACTGGACCTAAGTTCTCCCTGATCATTCTCATATTCCTCACGTATGAGTAAAATGCTTTGGAGTTCTCCTTAATCATTCCTGCCAAGGATTTTTCGTGTCCCCTTCTGCCTCTCCTCAGTCCATTTTTGAGCTCATTTATAGTAAGCCTGCAATCCTGTAAAGCTGTGCGAGACCCTTGCTTGCTCCACCTTACTGAAGCAGCCTTCTTCCCTTTGAGCCTCCTCTGTTCTCGTCATCCAAACTCCATAATCTTACTGCTTCTTGCCTCTCTCCGAGGAACAAATTTGTGCATTAATCCTAACGACTGCTCCTTTAACAAGCTGAACGTGTCTGTTGTGACCTTTCAGTGGAACAATTGCTCCCAATGTGCACTTCGTAACTTCTGTCCGACAGGCTCATAATTTCCTTTTCCCCAATTAAATATTTTCCGTTGTAAACTGCTCCTTTCCCTCTCCAAGACTCAGGCAAATGTGAGGCGGTTGTGGCCACTGTCACCAAAGTGTTCTCCCATCGTGACATCTGACAACAGTTCTGGCTCATTGCCGAGCACCAAATCCAAAATGGTCTCTCCCCATGGCGTCCTGTCTACAAACTGAGTAAGGAGGACCTCCTGAACACACCTGACAGAAATGGTTCCACCTACATCATCTGCACGAAGGTGGATCCAGTCAATATGGGGAAAGTTAAAGCAACCATTAACAACAACCCTGCTACATCTGTATTTTTCAAAAATCTGCCAACCTATCCTTTCTTCAATTATCCCCATGACTATTAGGTATCTGTAGACACCCCCCCTCCCCTCCAAATAGGTGACTGATCCATAGCTGTTCCGAACTTCCACCCTTACTGACAGTCGACACATCTTTTCGACAACCTTCATTTGTGTAGCTGTGATGCAATCTCTGATTCGGAATGCATCATCCCCACCTCATTTTCTACCCTCCCTGTTCCCATCGGGCCCTGCTTCTCTCCGCCCACTCTCCTCACCAGTCTATTCGAAATGGAATCTCAACTCTCAAGTTAAATCCTGTTTTTAAACTGGGAATAAACTGACCTACCCGGCAGCCCTCGCTTCACTCCGCCCTCTTTGTTCGCCGCTCCATTCAAAATGGAGGCCCAACTCTTGATGTAAGTCGTTTGTTAAGTGCGAAAAAAAGGTCTACAGCCCGCTCTGCTCTCTTCCTACTCTCCTGGGCGGTCTGTTGAAAATGGAGGCCGGACTCTCGAGTCAAGTCCCTTTTTCAGTTGTAAAATGATGTTTCATAAGAAAAAGATACCTTTGGGAGAGCTTGTTTTGAATGGCATTCTCTCTCTAGATGGTAATTGGTCTCTGTCGAACTTGCCAAACTGCCGGCTTCTTTATACCCCGAACATCGAATTGTCCCACTTGTTCGAGGTTGGCAAAAGCAATAAATTCAACTTCAAATCGGTTTTAGTATCCTGGGGCATAATTTAAACTGATTTACTAAATTCGAATGGTAGTCAAAACAGTAATACCCTGGCAGATACCCTGACGTTGACACTTGCTTGCTCTCTGACTAACTCTCAAAATGCCGGCTTCTGTGTCGCCCAAAGGTCAGAGCTTCTCATTGTTTTGATGTTATTAAAACAGTAAATTCAAACTCAATTGGGTTTTAGTGTCCTTGGGCAAAATGTAAACTGATTGGTTAAATTCGGATGGACATAACACCGAAAACGCAAGTAGTTTTTCACAGATAAATGTTAAATATTTTCAATTATCCAGTACTGTCCGAGACCACTAGTTAGTCACATGACAGATGTCTGAAAGCTCTCAGTGCAAAGCAGCTTTCATACTGGCTTAAAGGTACAGTACAGGACTTCATCTTCATAACAGTAGAATCTGTACATGATAGAGTACAAATCTTTAATGTGCAGGAAGAGTTCATTAGGCCACTGTGTGTGCATCACTTCCCGAAAGTCTCCCAAGCTCTCCCATTTGCCAGCCCAATCCCTGGAGACGTTTAAATTCATAACTTGGAAATATATATCCTGTTCTCTTTTGAATATTCATCCGCAACTCTGCAAAGCAGTGCATTCAACATTCTAACACCTGTCTCAATAAAGAAATGTTTCCTTATCTCACCCTGAGCTCTTTTTCCAGACAGTCTTGAAACTGGAACTCGGAGATGCTGTAATGCCAACCAAATGAAACTATTCTTGTTTTTTCCTGCAAATGCTTTTCAGAATTTTGAGCACAACAATTAGTTCATACCTTTATTCTGCTCCAGGAAGACTTAATCGAATTTCGTTGTCCCTCCTTCAACTAAATCCTTCATTTCTGACTATTTTTAAGGTTACTGGCATTCTTCTACGATGTGATGTGTCTATCTTTGTGTGTCTATCTATTTGTCTGTATTTGCGTGCGCGTGTGTGTGTACGTGTGTATATGTGTGTGTGTGTGTATGTATGTGTGTGTGATAGATAGATAGACAGATAGACTGATAGATAGATAGATAGATAGATAGATAGATAGATAGATAGATAGATAGATAGATAGATAGATAGATAGATAGATAGATAGATAGATAGATAGATAGATAGATAGATAGATAGATAGATAGATAGATAGATAGATAGATAGATAGATAGATAGACAGACAGACAGGTAGATAGATAGACGGACAGATAGATAGATAGATAGATAGATAGATAGATAGATAGATAGATAGATAGATAGATAGATAGATAGATAGATAGATAGATAGATAGATAGATACATAGATAGATACATAGATAGATATACAGAGAGTATATCCATATGTGCGTGAGAGAGAGAGAGACAGAGAGAGAGGACAAGTCACTATAGTCTCTGGATTACTTTTCATGTCAAATGGTAAAGATCTAAGGATTGACAAAATAGCGTAATTTAAGATAAGATTAAAGAGCTAGTCAGGGGTGAGGGTTTCAGGTTTTTGTACCATTGGTATCCTTTCCAGGGCAGGTGGGACTTGTACAAAAAGGACAGTTTGGACATTAACCGGAGGAGATCCAACATCCTTGTCAGAAGATTTGCTAGTGCAAGTCAAGTGGAGTAATCTAATAAACAAAGATACGGAGCGGAAGGTAGAGTTAAATAGAAGATCACGTACAGCCAGTCTAATTACTATGGTGAGGGAAGGATTTGTGTCCGAATAAATGATAGAGGTGAGGTGTAGTTTTGCAGGAATTTACAAACAAGGGTGGATAGTGTGGGCGATGTGAGTGTGTGAGGTTTGTGAGATTAAGAAGCTAGTGCACAACAAATAATTAAAGGGGAAAGACAAATAAATGAAACAATTTTAAAAATCTTGTACCCAGAAGTACACAATACTTCAAATGCAATTGATGAGCTGACAGCACAAACTGAGAAAACTGGGTATTACCTGGCAGGGATTATTGAAGCATGATTACAGGAAGATCAGGACTGGGCAATTAAATGTCCATGGGCACTCAGTATTCCAGAAGGATAGACATGAAGGCACAGGATGTGGAATTCATGTATTTGTTCAGGGTGATTTCAAGATTGCACGCTGAAATAATATTGGCATCATGGAACAATATGAAAATGAGTAGAAGTACAGATAAAAAGCAAGGAAATAAATAACTTGGGAGGGGTAATTTCCAGGTACTCTGTCCCTCCCCCCTACCCCGCCAAATATAATTCTGATGTAGAAAATAATGAGAGCTTGGACCAAGGACAGAACCATGGAATGAACATGCATTGGGCCTCAAATAACCAATATTACAAGGGTAGCATCGAAGAACGATTAATATAGTGTGTGAAGAATTATTTCTGAGAGCAACATGCCATGGAACAAATCCAAGAACGGGCTACCTTAGATTTGTGTCGAGGGTGTAGTGCTGGAAAAGCACAGCCAGTCAGGCAGCATCCCAGGAGCAGGAGAATTGACTACTCCGACAGAAGGTGGACATTGAAAAAATGTCCCCTTAGAGGACCGTCTCGAGCATGTCGTCATAAACATAGAGTGAGAGTAGGTCTACTCAAGAGTGAGATAAGGAAAAGCTACTTCTCTCAGAGGATTATCAATCTATGTAATTCATTACCGAAATGTGTCCTGGAGGCAGAGTCAATCCACAGAATGCAGAAAGAAATATATATGTTTCTGATGAAAAGCAGGTTAAAGAGTTATCGGGATCAAAGAGAAAAATGCAGTTGAGACCGGGACAAGATTAGCCATGGTCATATGACATGGTGCAGTGGACAATAATTGCCTACTCCCACTCATAATTCCCATGTTCCAATATTGTTCCATCGGCAGTTCTATGTTTTTTTAGTCATTCTTAATTGTTGGGATAGCGGGAACCGAGGGATTTGGTTGAGGGAGGTGCAAGATGGCTCCGTGTATGAGGAATAAGACAGACATGTGGGAGATATGACCACAATCAGGTCTTGTTGTTTTTTTGCCAGACCAAGCTTGGGAATGGCCGTTTTTCTCATCCCAATTCCTGATGTTTCATTGCATAGAGAAAACAAAATCAAAATGTTACAGTCAGACAGATTGTCCTTAACTCTCATGTTCAGAAATATTGTGGCCACATTCCAATGGAATTGGCAATGCAAGATATTTACACCGTGTCCAGACTGTGAGGTTGCAGCAATGCTAAAATGTTTTGCTGCCAAGGTTATACAGGCAGGAGTGTGGAAAAATGCGATAAACCAGGCAACCACAGGAGGTGAAAATGTCAAAGTTTCGTGTCTTTGAAAGGGAAAATGACTGTTTAGGTTGGAAGCGAAGCGAGTTGACCGTTCGTTCGAGATCTAAAGTTTCTTTTCTGCAATTGCAGGCTTGGAACTGGGTGTTGGGACTGCAAGAGACAATAAAACTGCAAATGCTGGAATCCAAAATAGACAGACGAGAGAGTGTAAGAAGTCAGGCAGCTTCAGAAGGTGGAGAAATCGACGTTTCTGGGTTACACCCTTACATTGACTTGTCCACCTCCTAATGCTCCATGTCCTGCGTTGTTCTTCCGGGCTCCTGACTGTCTATAATGGGGCTAAAAAAATGTTAGCATTGCTGCAAAGTGATAGTTTGGACACTGCGATGAAAATATTATATTTTTGACAAAAACAAACTCTGGCTCTCTTATGGAAGAATATAAAAATTGAAAATTTAAGAAAGTTAAGATAACAAGTGGACATCAGTCCATAGTCACGAAATTGGTGTGCAAAAATGGGAAACTTATGAAATTGGGGGTAACACTGTGATGTCCTTTGAAGATGTAAATTGCTTTTCTTTGCGTAAAACAGAGTGAAAAAAAAGTGTATGTGGGTAAGCAGTTTTTAGGTGCCCAAATTGACACAATGTAGAAAAGCCATTCAGTTCTTCGGTCCAAACAGCAGTTTTACCCAGACAACAGTTTCAATTCAGCCAGTTAATTTTAAAAAGTACTTGGAGATGAATGATCCATTTTAGTGTTAATATTGTGAGAACTTGTTCTGTCCACGAGGGATTCATAAGAGAGGGGCAGCTGGATAGATCTGGAGAGTCAACTGCCATCTGAAAAAGCAGTGAGAGCACAATGTCTTCGGAGGAAGAAATATTGGGTTTGCACAATAAGTCTCCCTGCTCTGACGAAAAGGCATTATCAATCTGTAAATGCACACAGTAGGCTTAGCAAATACTCTTGACACTAAAAAACAAGCGAGAAGGCATTTCAAATATTGAAGGAGGAAGGAGATACAGAAAGTTCAGGAGAATATATTCTGTAATATCTTTGAGAAACGAAGATTTATTGCTTTTGTTAACAATGGAGCTATTACTAGAGTCTGTGTTTTTGAAGCAGAATACCAGTAGAATCTTGTTAATTGCACAATAAGAACTTAAGTACGGAGTGATTATTCAGTTTGTTAGCAATTTGTTCACTGTCAGAGTTAGAAGCAGAGGATCCCTACAGTGTGGGAAAATGCCCTTCGGCCCAATAAGGCCACACCGACTCTCCCAGGAGTAACCCACTTAAATGCATTCCTCTACTCTACTATCCTATACTTACCTCTGACAAATGCACCTCACTAACAATATTGGCAATTGAGTATGGGCAATTCACGTAAACAGCACATGTTTGGATTGTGGGAAGAAATCCATGCATACACGGGAGAACAACACACAGACAGTCGCCCGAAGCTGGAATCGAACCCATGTCCCTGTCACTGTGAGGCAGCAGTGATAACCACTGAGCCACCATCCCGCACCTCGATAAATAGATAGTCATGCTTTTTCGATGTAATGCAAATGTTAATACCTTCTGAAACAGAATAGATTCACAAGTAGGTAAGATTCTCTACAGTTTTGCAGTGAAATAGTGGGACCACATCGAGAGTGCTGTGAGCATAATGACATAAAAAGCAGTCTCGAAAATATTCATTCAACTGACTCCTGTAAGGAGCATTTATTTCAGGATAAAGTCTTGTCCAGATTAACCCTGGAACTGTTGGAGTTCAGACAAATGGCATATGATCCCATTGAAATCCATAATGCTCTAAGCAGTATTTTCAAGTTGAATGCTGAAACAATAATTCAATTCGTGCAAGAGATTTCCAGAAATGGATGGACTGTGAAACTGGAGAATGTCCCAGTGAAGGAGATAGTGATTGTTTTAACCTATTCAAAGGGTCGTGCGTTTGTGAACCTCTCTTCCCAGAGAATGAGAGAAGGTAACACATTGATTATTCTTTCCACAGACGCAGTTTATTGACTAAGAATGATACACTAACGTTATAAGGCGTGGCAGGAATGTGTGATGAAGATCACAATCAGATCATTGACGATATTTTTGCTCGGCGGACTTAGTTCAAGTTGTCCAATCACTTACTCCTGATCTTAGTTTCTACGTTTCTATTGTTGTTAGATACGAACAAATAATGAAAGCATTCTCTTGGCCATAATGACTCTCCCTATCTGAATGACGAGCACAACTTCGAACTGTTATTTTAAACAGCACTGGGAAATCACCTGTGGAAGTTTCATGGTGTTACAGAAGGTCGGAGACTTAGGACAAAGTGAAAACCTTATTAAAACTGCTTTAGGAATCAGATCGGTCGAATGGATGACTTAAATCGTGCCGATTATTTTCCTTTGTTTTGTCCTGTAAATTCAATCAATTAGACAAGCATTTATTGCCTTTTCTAATTTCCATTCAGAATATGATGGTGAATCGCGGTGATCCTCGTGGTGCAAGGACATTAACACATATGTCTCAAAGAGCAGTACAGGCTTCTGTTCAAGTGACAGTGAAGGGACAATGATCTCGATTAAAGCCAGGATGCTGTGTGATCATGGAGATTGTATTCCTCAACATGTGCTGCTAACAGCGATGGAAATAGTGAGACTACATCTTTCGATTTTAACATTGAAGGTCATAGAGCCAAATAGCATAACAATAGGCCTAACATATCTATTCCAGCCAATAACCAACAAACTGAATTCATCCCACTTACCTCGAGAACTGGAGCCCAGGCATTTTAATTGCTTATTCAGCTGCTTCTTAAATGCTCTATTACCTTGTATTATAGAATACAGAACATAGAACAGTACAGACCCTTCGGCCCTCTGTGTTGCACCGACCTGTGAAACCAATCTGAAGCCCATCTAACCTACACTATTCCAATCCGTTCGTATGGTTATCGAATGAGCATACAAATGCGGTTAAATTTGGTGGATTTGCTACTGTTACAGACAGAGCTTTCCATGCCTCTACTCCTGTCTGAGTTATGGAACTATCTCTGACATCTGTGTTATATCTATTGCCACTCAATTCCATGTTATAACCCCTCGTGCTAGTTGTCACCATCTGAAGAAAAAGGCTCTCGTTATCCAATCATCAGATTAGATTCTCTTCAGTGTGGAAACATGCCCTTCGGCACAACAAATTCACACCGTCCCTTCGAAGAGTAAACCACCTCTAATCATTCCCCTATCCTATATTTACCGGTCACTAATGCACATAACACAATCGGCAAATAACCTGAAATGACTGAAACCGGAGCACCTCAAGGAAACCCACGCAGACACGGGGAGAACATTCAAGCACCACACAGGAATCGAACGCGAGTACCTGGTGTTCTGAGGCAGCAGGGCTAACCACGAAGCCATCGTGCCACTCCTCAATGAATTAAAATTTACATTATACGTCTCAATTAAGTTACCTTTCCAACTTATTTATCCAAATGAAAATAGTTTCAGTTCCCTCAGCTTTTAATCGTAAGACCATCCCTCCATATCAGACAACATCCTCGCAAATCTCCTCGGAACCCATTCCGAACCTTCCTCATTCTTCCTATAATGCGACAATCAGAATCTACACAATACCCCAAGTGCGGCCACACGAAAGTTTTGTACAGTTGAAACATGAACCTGTGACCTGAGTTGTCAGTTTGTCTTCCCTTTGAATTTTGCACTAAATTGTTTCTGTGTGTGTCTGCCACTGTCAGATGCAACATGAACGGGGTGGTTTTATTGCCCGTGACACAGAGTGGAGCTTCTTTCCCTCTGTCTGTAACAGCGCTTAACCAAACAGCCTCATCACAAGTAGAACAACCTCTGCTCAGAATCAGGAGTCCAAGCATCAGTATTCCTTAAAACATTGTGAGGACAGTGAGCATATTGTTCAAACAAGATGAGTTCTGCCCTTTTGCTCTATTATTTTAACTGATGTTCCAATGTCATTTGAGCTGGGACCAAAGTAACTTCCATCATTATCAAAGTACAATTTGACGATGATCAATGGGAATCGGATGGAAACTCTATGTTGGTAATTTCATAAGTGAGCAATGGTTAAGCAATATCTAAAAGTTGTCTTCCAAGTAACATGCAAGTAACATGCCATTTTGAATGAGGACATATATATTGTTCTTTCATTAACATTTGGTAAAACTCTTGTAATCAACTTAAATCTGTGTATGTAGCTGCACCACTTAAACAGAGGCGGTTCAGGAAGGCAGATCTCCAACATATTCCCCAGAGCTTATTGGGGATGACAAATAAATTCTCTCTTGCTCGTGCCTTCCAAAACCATGTTTGAACTTGCTCTGTAAAAATATCAACACACGAATTATGTTTTCACAGTTTGGTCTGAAGTCTCAGGAATGTCAGATCTTGCTGGTTGGGTGTTAACCCAGTGTACACAGGACATTACAATAAGATTACGATCCCGATCGTTTTCAGTTAGTTACTTGCTGAGGACAGATCATGCGATGTCAGTCATACTGAGTTCAACGTTTTTTCTCTGTCCAACAGCATCATGGCCCATTGTCTCAAGGCTGCACCATCTGCAATTCTCTTTCACCCTCTGGCTCATTCACGTTGCAAACCGTTTTCATTTCCTTTCAAGCATCAAAGCCTACAATATGCAACACCTTTGGGATGCCCATGGCCCTCTGGAGCCTTTCTCCCCTCTCCTACCATACCCTGAACTCCATCCTCTCCCCCAACCTCACCTCACGTCATCTATTCACCGTCCCTCCTAACCTTCCACTCTCAGATTGAGAACATTCAGGACTCAACGTCCGGCAAATGTCTCATTTTAATCCCTTGCGGCCTCAAATTAATAAATTTCGGGCACGACGTGACGTTGAATTCTCCTTCCACTATCTTCTCTCCCGTGCCTACTTCTTTGGACAAGAGTACTCTCTGCGTCCAACAGACCACATCACCCAGCACCAACACCCTCCCTCCAACTGATCCCTTCCCTCTGCGCTTTTACCTGCACTCGATCTGTTTAATGAGAACATTTGTTGCCTAAATTTTTCTGCTTCCCCTTCTCACAATCGAACCTATCACCCTCTGTACAGACCACACTCTGTGCGTTTAGATCCGAGCCTGGTTGTGCTTTGAAGCCTGTGCCAATAAGGGTGGTGCTGTTGTAGTCTGGTGTACTGACCTCTACATTGTAGGGGCTGAGCGCCAGCTCTCAGATACCTCTTCCGATCTTTCCCTGGATCATGACTCCACCATGGCACATCAGGTCATTGCATCAACTGCGATAACTGACTTCATTCAATTTGGTCATTTACCATCGAACAATCATCCCTCAGGCTGATGATTCACTGACAGAACAGTTCACTTCCATCTTCCCCAGCAAACCCACAAACAGAAATGCCCAGCGGACCCATTGCCTTAGCCTGCTCCTGCCAGACAGAGATGATCTTCTCCTAACATGACTATCTTCTGCCTGGTCCAGCCCCAGCCCACATACATTCGTGATTCCCTTGACAGTAGACAACAGCTTCAGCGTTTTTGTTACTATTTCCCATGCAAGTACAATCCCATAACCCACCAGGTGGTCTCAGGACTCTTCCTGGAACAAAGGCCTGAACCACAACAAGTCACCGCCATATTCCTCCGCCTGCAGAATCCACACCCTGGTCAACTGCTCTTTTGAACTTCTCTCGGTTTCTACAGTTTCGGGAGTGGCATGAGTGCATGCCTTTGCATGTGGTGACAAGTTATCTACGTCTCTGCAGCCGATAATCCACAAATCCCTGTTCTTAAAATCCACTACCAACCTAATTTTGCAAGTCCACGTGCATACCGAATTATGCCATGATCACTGTAGCTTTGTGTTTCCAACACATCTTTTCTATCTCCTGGTGAATCTTGCATCCCAGCTCTTGACTACTGTTTGGAGGCCTGTACATAAATTTAACTATGTTTATTTTTCACGTATTTAGTTCCACAATTCTATCGTCACAGATTATACACCATCTGACCCTCCTTCATTCCCTATTATTGAGTCTATTTCATTTTTTGCTAATAAGGCAAACCCACCCTGTCTGCCCACCTGCCTATTTTGTCGATGCACTGGATAGCTTCGAAGTTTCAGCTCCCAATACTGATCGCCTTGCAACCACGTCATACCTGCCAACTTCTACCTGCGACATAAGTGCATTTACCTAATTCCTTTTCTTGTATGCTTTCAAATGTATCACTATAAGTTCTCTGTCAACCATCCCCTTTTTTGTTGTCATTCAATTACCCAATGTACTTGAGGTTTGATTATCAAACCCTTTCCAAATACTCTGTCCTTTTTACTTTCTGTCTGGAGATTTTATTAACCTCTCCAGAGTTCCGCACACTTACCTACCCTTTAATTCATGTTTCCTAAATTCCCCTATGTCTGATATCATTCACACACACACACAGAGAAGCCCCATAGTTAGTTTAAAGCCTTTTTTTTCCAGACCTAGCATTGCGATTCACTTGGGCTCTGGTTCCAGCCCTGGAAAGACAAAGACCATCCCTGTGTAACAGTACCCTTCTTCCCCAGTATTGGTGCCTATATCCCAAGAGTTCAAACCGATTTTTCCATGATACTTATTGAGACACGCATTTAACTGCTTTTTCTTGTTGACACTGTGCCCACGAGTCGTGGCTCAGGTTATTAAATGTTTGGTTCTGCTTTTACCTTAACTCCTAGAAGTTAATATCCTTCAGCAGAAACTCTGCCATCGTTTTAATCTATGTCGTTGGTGTCTACGTGGACTCTACCACTCCAAGTCCCTCTGAGATATCCCAAACCCAAGCACCAGACAGGCAACATAACCTTCAACATTCTCGATCATGGCAACAGGAAAAAGTGTACGGATGTAAGTTTGCTCGCTGAACTGAAAGGTTCAGCGAGAGACGTGGAAGAAAGGATTGCGAGGATGATTCAAGAGAAGAGTGAAAGTAATAGGATGGTTGTTATGGGGGACTTTAACTTTCCAGATATTGACTGGGAAGGCTATAGCTCGAGTTCGTGAGATGGGTCTGTGTTTGTCCAATGTGTGCAGGAAGGTTACCAGACACAATATGTATCCAGGCCAACAAGAGGTGAGGCCATACTGGATTTGGTTATGGGTAACGAACCAGGACAGGTGTTACAATTGGAGGTCGGTGAGCAATTTGGGGACAGTGACCACAACTCGGTGACTTTTACTCGAGTGATGGAGAGGGATAAGTGTGCACTGCAGGGCGAGAGTTATAGCTGGGGGCAGGGAAATCATGATGCCGTGAGGCACGACTTAGAATGCATGGCTTGGAAACGTAGGTTTCAAGGGAAGGGAGCAATTGATATGTGAAGCTTTTTCAAGGAGCAGCTATTGATAAGTATGTACCCGTCAGGCATGGAGGAAGGAGTCGTGTGAGGGAACCATGGTTTAATAAGGAATTGGAATCCCTTGTTCATGTGAAGAGGGAGGCCTATGTAAAGATGAGGCTTTGAGGGTCAATTGGGGGGGTTGATAGTTATAAGGTAGCCAGGAAGGATCTGAAGAGAGATCTAAAAGCATCAAGGAGGGGATATGAAAAGTGCTTAGTTGGTAGGACTGGGGACAACCATAACGCTTTCTATAGGTATGTAAGGAATAAAAGAATGACCAGGGTAGGAATAGGTCCAGTCAAGGATAGTAGTGGGACGTTGGCGTGGAGGCTGAAGAGATTGGAGAGACACTGAATGAATACTTTTCGTCAGTATTCACTCAGGAACAGGACATTGTTGCCGATGTGAATACTGAGTCACAATTAATTAGAATGGATGGCTTTGAGTTTTGTCGGGAGGAGGTGTTGGACATTCTAGAAAGGGTGAAAGTAGAAAAGTTCCTAGGGTTCTCTTGGAAGCAAGGGAAGAGATTGCAGAGCCATTGGCCTTGAAGTTTATGTCCTCGTTGTCTACAGGAATAGTTCCAGAAGACTGGAGGACAGCAAATGTGGTTCCCTTGTTCAAGAAGGGGAGTAGGGATAACACTAGTAACTATAGGCCGGTGAGTCTCACTTCTGTTGTGGGCAAAGTCTCAGAGAGAATTGTAAGGGATAGGATTTATGAACATCTGGATAAGAATAATGTGATCAAGGATAGTCAGCATGGTTTTGTGAAGGACATGTCGTGCCTCACAAACCTTATTGAATTCTTTGAGAAGGTGACTAAGGAGGTGGACAAGGGTAAAGCGATAGATGTGGTGTATTTGGATTTTAGTAAGGCGTTTGATCAGGTTCCCCGTGGTAGGCTACTGCAAAAAATACGGAGGTATGGCATAGAGGGTGAGTTGGAGGTTTGGATTAGGAATTGGCTGGCTGGAAGAGGACAGAGAGTAGTAGTTGATAGTAAAGGTTCGTCTTGGAGTGCAGTTACTAGCGGTGTTCCACAAGGATCTGTTTTGGGACCACTGCTGTTTGTCATTTTTATAAATGAGCCTGAGGAGGGGCGAGAAGGTTGGGTGAGCAAGTTTGCGCATGATATGAAAGTCGGTGGAGTTGTTGACAGTGAGGAAGGATGTGTCAGGTTACAGCGGGATATAGATAAGCTGCAGAGCTGGGCAGAAAGGTGGCAAATACAGTTCAATGTAGGTAAGTGTGAGGTGATTCACTTTGATAAGAGTAACAAGAAGATGGGGTACTGGCTAATGATCTGATGCTTGGTAGTGTGGATGAGCAGAGGGATCTTGGTGTCCATGTACACAGATCTCTGAAAGTTGCCACCCAGGTAAAAAGAGTTGTGAAGAAGGCATATGGCGTACAGGCTTTTATTGGTAGAGGAATTGAGTTCCGGAGTCCTGAGGTCATGTTGCAGTTGTATAAGACTCTGGTGCGGCCGCATCTGGAGTATTGTGTGCAGTTTTGGTCGCCAGACTATCAGAAGGATGTGGAGGCACTGGAACGGGTGCAGAGGAGGTTTACCAGGATGTTGCCTGGTATGGTAGGAAGATCGTATGAGGAAACTCTGAGGCACTGGGGGCTATTTTCATTGGAGAAAAGAAGGTTTAGGGGTGACTTGATAGAGGTGTACAAGATGATTAGGGGTTTAGATAGGGTTGACCATGAGAACCTTTTTCCACGTATGGAGTCAGCTATTACGAGGGGGCATATCTTTAAACTAAGGGGTGGTAGGTATAGGACAGGTGTTACGGGTAGATTCTTTACTCAGCGAGTCGTGAGTTCATGGAATGCCCTGCCAGTAGCAGTGGTGGACTCTCCCTCTTTATGGGCATTTAAACGGGCATTGGATAGGCATATGGAGGATAGTGGGCTAGTGTAGGTTAGTTGGGCTTGGATCGGTGCAACATCGAGGGCCTGTACTGCGCTGTATGTTTCTATGTTTCTATGTTCATTTTCAGACCTTTCATCACCATACCAGGTAACATCTTCAGTCAGCCACCGGACGAAGCTTCGTCTGGAGGCTCACTGAAAATATTCGCTAGTATGGTGATGTAACGTCTGACAATTAAGCTTCCAGTTCATCGAGCAAAGTTGCATGCAGAACCTCAATCTGAGCTACAAATCTTCTCAAAACGCGCAAAGAGGAAGGTGTCACTGCCTCTAAGTATGCTATCCCCGATTACAACAACATTTCTCTTCTCTTCCCCTCCTTGACTGGCTCGCTGCATCCACAGTGCAGCAGTCAGGAATCTCATTCTCCTGCTCGTCCCCATTCCTGTCCACACAGCGAGAAAACCTCATAAACAAGATTAGGGGTTCAGGCTCCCGCACCGCTATCCCTGGCTCCCTCTCCCTTCCTGATTCACAGCCACTCCTTCGTTTTCGCTAAATTTGATTTGGTTAGTCTGAGGAGTTTGACTGTCTCCTTTCACCAACATCAAGATCACTCTCCTTCCTGATGTGTCGCAATTTCTGGTGGTCAGACTCCAGCCCAACGACTCTGAGCCATATTTCATCCAGCAACCAACACTATCCACAGATATGTTAACTGGCAACTACAATAGGGGCCACCAGCTCCCATATCATAAAGAAGCAACACATCACCTGACCCTCCATTCTTATTTATTTAATTAATTTTGTATTTAATTGTTTTTATATTTTCAATTTTTTTTTGTATCACCACCTATGCAAGTTGTAACGAATAAATTAACAATGTTCAGTTACCACAGAATTTAACAGACCTTCCATTTTGCCACTCAAATCTCAGCCCTACATTGTCAAACCTGCTCATTATTTTCTGAAACATTCTGACAGACTTGTCACACAGGACCTCTACGTGACTAAGCCATGCAGATTCAGCCTTATTTTATCATGCACCTTCAAGGTATCTGAAATCTCAACGTTAATAATGGACTCAATACTCTCGTAATGACCGATGATAGACTAACAGACCTATAATTATTTGTTTCTTTTCCTTACTTACCTACTCAGAGATTTTGCATTACCCATTTTCCAGTTCTTAGAGATTCTCACAGGCGAGGTATTCCTGAAAATTCTCGAAAACCTCTACAATCTCCTCCGATATATCCTTCAGAACTTTATGTTGTCATCCTTCCAGTGTTTATGATTTTCCCAACTTTGAACATTCCAGCTTCCCCAGCACCTTCTTCTCAGTGCCGATCACCACACTCATCTGTAGCATTGATTCTCTTGAGATTCTGAAATAAAACTAGTGTCTTCCATTCTGAAGACTGGTGCAAAGTACCTGTTCAGTTCATCCACGAATTGTTCGTTCTCCGTTTCTCCATAGACAGCCTCATGTTTTCGTTATCCAATTATACACTTTTGCCCCCTTTCTTTTATATAAGTTAACCAAACTCCTATAATATCCTTTTCTGTAGTGAACCACCTTACATATTTCATATTCTCCATCTTATTGCTTTTTAATTGCCATCTGCTGCTTTGTAAAACGTTCCCAATCTTACGCAGACCGAATGAAAGTGTTCCACTGAACTGACTGTCGAAAACAAGAATGAAACTATTAAACGTCATGGGCTGGCATGGTGACACAGCACTGCTGCCTCATAGTGCCAAGGACCTGCTTGGATTTCCATTCCCAGGTGCCTATCTGTGTGGAGTTCGTGCTTTCTTCCCGTGCCTGCATTAGAAGCATGAACTCTTTTACTCTCTCCACAGTATGTCTTTGTATGTGTTTCAGGTTTCGGCCATTAGCTGTAGTATTGCTTTTGGTCGATGGAGAAATGCGGCAAATGCCACTCGTTTGTTATAAAAGCGGCCCTGATGCTCAGGCTGGCTTGGGCGTTTGGGAATCTTGCCCAGCGACTTACGTGAGTGCAGTGTCCATCGTCTCCCACTTCATCTTTCTCAGTCCCTCAGTCAATTTGTCACTGCATGCAGCCTTGTCTTGTGCCACTCTTAGGCCTCCCAATAACCCATCGCCTATCACTGGATACTCCTTACTTCGGGCTGTGCACGCAAAGTCACTGGGCACTTTCTGACCCGCTAGTGATGCTGGATAAAGATCCTGCCAGTGAAATTAACAGAATAGCTAAAATCTCATTGAACAGCAAAGCAGAGGAAACGTGCTGAATGGCATCCCTGCTCTGATTTTTTCTGGTCTTATGGATTAACTTCTGTTTTTTTTTTTGCCTCGTCCATCTGCAAATCGATATTCAATAGATATATCTTGTCAAACATTTTTCGTGGAGTTGACATAATCAGATCTTGTCGTCATTAAATGATTCAATGGAATCTTCTTTCATGGTTTTGAGGTCACATTTAATTTATATTATCAAATCTAACCATTGAAAAAAGGGGTCTTGACAGAGTTATGCTAAAAAGATATATTGATTTTGGAGAGACTCGAATATGCCACATTGCAGTGAGGTGAAAAACAGGAGAGTAGTGCAGTCATATACATGGCCAAAGAGCTCGTAGACGAGGTAGTGCTTCCGATATGTGGATCAATGGGTCGGTAGCCCCGCCACAAGAAGGACCAGATGCACCAGTACTGGCGCCAATCTCCTGGCAGGTAGGTTTGATATTGTAACTCAGGAAGGTTTAAATTAATGTGGTGGAGGAATGGGAACCAGACAAAAAAGGTCCACAAGGGCAGTGACTGAGGAATAGTTGGAGACTAACACCAGTACAGATAAGACCAACAATAAACAGGCAGAGGTTACTGATCGAAATGGTACTGACAGTCTGAAGTGTACTTTTGTAAATGTAAGCTTCACAAGAATTGTCCCAGGAATGAAAAGCTATGCATATGAGGACTTTCAGGTTTTTGGGATTGATGGATATTAGAAGAATGTGGGCGGATCTAATTGAAACATGCAGAATCCTGAATGACCTGGACAGAGTAGATGTGGGGATGATGTTTACATTCAGATGAGGGTGAGAGAACACATCCTTAGAGAAAAGGGAGTCCTTTCCGAACGGAATCTGTGGAATTCGTTGCCACAGAAGGCTGTCGAGGCCATGTCATTGTGTGCGTTTATGACTGAGATAGATAAGGTTCTTGATTGTAAAGTGGATCAAAGGTTACCGGGACAAAGCTGGAGAATGTGGTTCAGAAGCTTAGAACATAGAACATAGAATAATACAGCGAAGAAAAGGCCCTTCGGCTCTCGATGTTGCTCCGACCCGTGAACTATTCTCATCTCGTCTCCCTACATTGTCTCAAAATCATCCATGTGCTCATCTAAGGATTGTTTAAATCTTCCTAATGTGGCTGAGTTGACGACATTAGCATGGAGGACATTCCACGCCCGTACCTCTCTCTGTATAAAGAACCTGCCTCTGACATCTGTCTTAAATCTATCACCTTTCAATTTGTAATTATGCCCTCTCGTACAAACTGACGTCATTATACGAGGAAAACGTTTTTCAATATCTACCCTATCTAATCCTCTGATCATCTTGTACGTCTCTATTGCCCCCTTAGCCTTCTTCTTTCCAATGAGAACAGACCCAAGTCTCTCAACCTGTCCTCATAGGACCTTCCATCCAGACCATGTAACATCCTAATAAATATCCTCTACACCTTTTGCAATGCTTCCACCTCCTTCATGTAATGTGGCGACCAGGACTGTACACATTATTCCAAGTGTGGCTGCATCAGCGTTTTGTATAGTTGCAGCAAGATGTAGCTGTTCCGCAACTCAATCACTGTACAAATGAAACCTAACACACCGTATGCCTTCTTAACAGCACTATCCATCTGGGTGGCAGAGATCTATGCACATGGACTCCATGATCCCTCTGCACATCTACACGACCAAGAATATTTCCATTGACCCAGTACTCTGCCTTCCTGTTATTCTCCCCAAAGTGCATCACCTCACAGTTAACTGCATTGAACTCCGTTTGCCACTTCTCAGCCCAATTGTGCAGTTTATTCAAGTCGCCCTGCAATCCGTATCATTCTTCCAAACTGTACACTACACCACCGACTTTAGTATCGTCTGAAAATTTACTAATTTATCCACCCGTGCCTGCGCCAAAGTCATTTATAAAAATGACAATCAGCAGTGATCCCAAAGCAGGTTCTTGTGGCACACCACTAGTAACTGGACTCCGGACAGAATATTTTCCATAAACCAGCACTCGCTGTGGTCCTTAGTGGCTTTTTAGGCTTGGATATCATTAGCATCGCGGATCCAAAATGCATTTCGAAGTATTCAATGTGATTACTATCCTGTCCTTGCAGCAATTGGTGCTCTTTGTGAAGCATTCTGCTTGTCTATTAAATCTGGTTGAACTGAATTTCTGGACATGATATGTAAATTTTGCAAAGTGCAATCAATCTCTTCAGTGACATTCAAAAATTTCTTCCCTAATAATTTATAACTATCAAGTTACTATTTCCAAATTACTCACTGATATACGAGGAGGAACCAGACTGTTCTCAAACTCAAAAATCCTTTTTGGTCTGCACATATTTACATCTTTGTAACCTCCCTGCTCACCTACCCTGCCCAGTACCACCATAATGATATCCCAGCCTCGTCCTCAGCCTCAGTGCAGCTCCTGAATAAATCATAATTTGACTGAAAAGCCAGCGTAATGTGTTTTATTCTTTACTGTCCTGAGGAACAGTTCAAACATCCACTCACTTCAAGATAGGCATAACAGACTGGCCTGACCAGGGCTGCACACGTGCGTGAAGGAAGAACAAAAGGAAAGATAGCTCCTTTCTTCTGCCTGTTTCTGTATTCTGACAGCGCATCTCCATTCAGGTAGGTGACCATTCCCTCTTATAGCGTATTCTACCTCATTGAAATTCTTCCCGAGAGTGATGTTCGTCTCCATAGACAGCTCTGGTTATTGATGCTGACATACAGATGTATGGAACTTGCAAATTCCACGTCAGTAGTAGTGCATTGAGAAGGATGGGTGTTTTAAGCCATAAGAAAGAAATGGAGACAGCTGGGGAGGGGAGGGGGTGGCAAGAATTGTTATAATCAAACTTCACAGTGTTGTTGATTCAGTATTTGGGGTATTGTGTACAAATTTTATCACCTTTACAAGGAATGACCACCTTTCCACAGAGAGAGTGCAAAGGAGTATCAACAGACTAATCCCTGATATTATCGTACCATGAGGACAGAGTGAAGATTAATCTGTAGCGCTATGGGACAATTAGATTTTATTGCATTGACCCTTGAGGGGGGATTAACATTTGTTACATACAGACATCGAGAAGGTGATAAATTCCATTGTTTTTTTTTACATCGGTTTACATGATTCTCGATAGTTCAAGTGGCATCCACCCCAACTCCCCATGTCGATTAAGAGAGAGAGAGAGAGGGGGGGGCAGTCTTTGATTAAACTCTCCCCACATTAATACAGTTCAATTGGTGTATGATCCTGCACATGTTATTTACAATCCAACAGCAGCCACATTACCTTCATTCTAAAACAGTTAACTATTCCCCCCAGTTTCTTACCTCCACGCAGAACATGGGTCTGTCTTCTCGGAGATGGAACATGTGTCCTTGAGACTTGACACAAAACATTTGGCTTAACTCCTCACTGCCAGCAAACCATGTTAAATTATCATGTGTTGAATAAACAATGGAGCCACGATTAGCATCATGGATTCAGCTATCAGTCTCTGCTCCATTGGTTTGAATTGATGCAATGGAGCATCAATGATATCCTTTTGTTCCTGTATCAGATCTTGAGTGTCTGAATACGCTCTTCTTGGTCCCCTTGGAACCGGCCGAGATACCTGTTTGAGCTCCGCCTGTTCCTGATTCACAGTTCGATGCATTGACCACGTTCCCTCTCTTCCTGAGTAACAGTCAAGGGGTTTGAAAGGCAGTCACTGTTTCTGTTCAGTAGTTTCGATGGGTTAAATACTTTTTCACATATCCGTGTGCAACCAACTTGAAATGCTGTATGAGCTCCAATTTTAAATGTGGAAATGTGCAGGGTCTGGCAGTGTTGTTACATGAATGTTACCAATATTTTAACAGCATAGCCTGAATGTGTCCACGTTTTGGTGCACATGGACAGATTGCTTCAGGAACTGAGGGGGTCAGATTGTTCTGAACATTGTGTGATCTTCAGTGACCATTTCCACTTCTAATGTTATGATGGGGCAAACACATTGATGAAGCAGCCAAAGATGTTTCTGCTGAGGTAACTACGCTAACGATCTCCCAAAGAGATGTTCTGGGACTGAAAAGTTTGATGTCCACCAACCACGAACATCATCCTTTGGGCGCTGGATGACCATAAACAATGGAGAGATTGCGACTGATTCCGATTAACTTTAATTTTGTCAGCGTTCCTTCATACCATCCTGAGTCAATTTTTGCCTTGATATCACAGTTTGTCACTCTTCCCTGAGACCCTGCATTCACCTCCTTTGAATGTATCAATAGGTTATGGTGTATGTTTGGTCGCATTTTCTTCCCACAGAGGGTAGTGATTGTCAGGAATTATCTGGTCGAGAGAGCTCGGAGAGTTCTACCACGAAAAGTATTTAAAGAGGAGATCTATGGATTTGTTTTGCCCTGTTATGGAGTTGCAGGGTGTGAGGAATTGAGAATTAAAGCGAAGTTGATCTCAATCGTAGATCATCCATGATCTTATACCTCTGCACGGCATGCTTTACCGTCCAAACTACCTTATTCAGTTCCTTATGTTCTCATATTGTGTAATTAGAAAGTTAATGGTTGCAATATTCGTGGAAGTTCTGTTACTGAATGCTGCAGTCCGAGAGAACAAAACATTTTGTGAATCACCTCTGGGTGATGTATAGGGGCTGTGTTCACAGTGAATCTGTGTCTATAACATGATCAACGAGTGAAGCACAGAGAGGAGAGAGGAGACACACTCTGCAAAGAGACGAGAAGCATCTTTTCAACCGAGCCTGCATTTGAGACCGCATTTTCCAAACCACAAAAGGCCGTGCATTGCAGTCTTGCGGGACGGAATGATATCCTGTGTTCCTGCATACCAGGTATTTTGAGGAAGTGGCCTTCATCTGCTCCTGTGAAGACGCTTTGAGAGGCTCAACAAACCAGAGTAACAATTGATGAGGAACAGGAGTGGGTCTTTAGCTACTTTCTCACTGTTCTACCAGGCACAATAATCTGGTTGTGGTCTCAGCAGGACGTTTCTGTAGGCATAAGCTTTCCTTCATTCAATTGCCTGCCGACGATTTAACAGACACAATATTGAATAAATGCAAACACCCAGGCACCACAAAGTTCTGGAGAATTCCCACCTGAACAGCCGTTTCAGAATTTTTCATTCGTGTTCCCACCAGTGTAGCCGGTCCCTGATGCCTTTTACAGCCCATACCTCCATTGGTTACAACGAATTTCAAAGTTTAGTGAGAAGGCCAATGATATAAGTGCCAAGTTTGGTCATTTTCGCGGAGAATGTGAGATACACAAAAACACACGCACACGTGCACACACGTACACACACATAATAAGAAAAAATAGAAAAAAAAAACAACAGCATTCGAGAGTTTATATTTGTTGCACTCATAACAAATGAAAAAGGGAGAGTGTCACAAGTGTTATTCTGTAATGTGAAGTTATTCTGCTCAGACAAATTGCTGGCAATATATATTTTTTAACCCAGAACAGTTGGAATTGGTCGAATTCCCTTTGCTTCATATAGAGTAAAGTTGCCAATTAATCTTTCATGTGGAATCTTCACGAGTAGTGAAGATAATTCATCGTTTTCCTGTTGTCAGGCGGAAGAAAGTAGGACAGAAAGAGAGCAATAGGCTGCCCCTTCTTAGGGTGTTAACACTTTTATCTTTCTGTGTATTGAAACATGAAATAATGTCAACTGAACAACAAAATGGGCCATGTGCGCTCTTTGTGAACATTCTCTGCAATGGATGATAATTGACAGTACGTCGATGCATCATTGCTGTTGTACTACACCATATCATTCATTGGCAATAAAGAATCCTGCTTTATAATTTGATGACATGTTTTCACGCATCTGTTTAATGCTTAAAAATCGTTTGATATCTTCCTAGTATTTGAATTAAATTCAATGCATCTTATTCTTAAAATTCATTCCATAATTTTAGTCTCGCTGACAGGAGAAAATATGTATCCAGCTTATTATTCTCAAAATCGTGCATGCTTCAAAAATATTTCTTATCTGAGACCAAAACTGATAATGCTTCATTAGAAAAGGTCTTCTTTCCAGGAACGTGTAAACATAATCTACTGAAACAATTATATCTTTTATTTAGTTTATGGGATCACAATTGCACATAAAGCGTCAGATTGTCACGAAGCAATGATTTTGTTCAGATACAGAGTCGAAAACACTGATGCCAGAAGTGCACAGCAGGTTAGACAGCATACAAGGAGCAGTAGAGTCGACGTTTCGTGCACGTTCCTGATGAAGACCTTATGCCAGAAAAGTCGACTCTCCTGCTCGTCGGATGCTACCTGACTGCTGGGCTCTTGCAGTGGCACACTTTTCGATTCCGATCTCAAGCATATACAGTCTCCCGATACAGATGCATTAAAAGATTCAGCTAATTAATCCTGATATCCATTGCCGCAAACAACTTCATTCTCTTTATCTTCCAAATCACTTGTTGTATCTTCAGACTAACTACATATTATTCATGAACCAGGAATATACAAAGCATCTGTATCACAGAATTATGCAACCTCTCTCCATTTAAATTGTTTACAAATGTGTTATTCATCCTGCCAAAATAGATAACTCATGCTCTTTCTGTCGATGGTTTGCTCACTAACTGCATTTGTCTGAAATCACAATGCAGACTCGCTCACTGTATTTGACGACATTATGAGTGACCATTTTGGAGCATTCGTCCTGAACTTTGGCACAGATTATTGATCATTGATGACACCACAGTGATCGGAGGCACTACACAAGTTACAGCTTTGTAACCTGTAAATAAAGATTTATCTCTGCTGTCTATTTCCTGTTAGTGACAGCTTCCTGTGTAGCAGCTTGGGCTGGATTTAATGGCCTCCTCCTTTCTTGTGTAATGTACTCAAAGAACCAAATTATTTCATTCGATATTTCTATGTAACTTCTTAAGTGGTGGAATTTCCTACTCCCGTTTCATGGTAACGATCCTGAATGGTTGAATCGCGTGGACTATGACCTCTGTAACAGTCTCCAGGGCGGATTGAGGGTAAAAACGCATGGAGGAGTACCAGCAGTTCGCCATTCCGTTGCACCATTCAGAATGTTCATGGCAGATCCGAGTGTGTCTGACCATCCGTCTCCCGTCTGTTCCCAATAAACTTTGACTCTGCTGCCCAGCAAATATCTGTCGAACTCAGCCTTGAGTATTTTCACTAACCGAGTCTACACTGCTCCCTGAGGATGAGGGCATCAGAGACAGCACAACACCAATGTGAAAGGGACATCCTTCATTCATTCTTACCTTACGACTGTGTTGACTGATCATCAAATTGTCACATCGTTTCAGATATAAGGACACAATAATTAAGAATAAACATAAACCATTCAGCCCTCCAAACCTAGCCCATGCTACCACTGACTCATTCCAATCAAATACGTGTCCAGTTAGCCCCGCTCCCATCCCGGGAAGAGAATACCAGATATTTTGACAACACATGGGATTAAAATAAGGAGATGAATTCGACGATTCGGCCCATCGAGTATGAAATGTCATTTCAAAATTGCTCAGAGTTTTCTCAACATAATTCTCCTGACTTCTCTCTGTAATGCTTGATAGCCTTATTTGTCACAAACAAATCTACTCCCGTCTTCAAGACACAAGTGGCTGTGTCTCTGTGTTTGTGCGCGTGCGTGTGTGCGTTTGTTCATGTGTTTGCGCGTCTGTGAATTTGTGCGTCTCCTTTTGTCCATCTGGTGTATAAGCCTGTGTGTTTCGTGGTATCGGGGTGGAGTGGGGGAAACGTACTCAGTGGCTCAGAATACAGTGACATTTATAATGATCAAGCGGGGAATGTTTTTTGTTGCTGTCCTGTATTGCTGGACATTTCTTCAGATCATCGAGGTGGCCCTCCCTGATTGTTTTGGCCAAGCCTGTCATTAACACTAAACAGACCATGGCCCTCAGATTCTACAAAGCCAGATTAGGTGGAGCTCACATATAGAAACGAGAAGCAAACATTGGTAAGTTACATATCTAAATCAAAAATGTCGCTCAAATTTTGTACATATTATGCTCTGGAAACTAGATGCGCAAGAACGAGGGGACTGCAATAATCTTGGATGAGCTCAAGTTGCAAGTAAACTGCGTTAACTAAGTGAATGCTAATGCTGTGAAAACTAATTTCAATCAGTGTCAATTGAGGCAGGTTGACCGGTGTGTTGTAATCAAACCAGACAGCAGGTTATTTACCATTTCGTGTTATGTGGTCAGAAGAGCTGCTTAATAGCATTGTCATGAAAGAGTTTTATAGAAATAGTGACAAAAGTCTCTTGCATTTTACACAGTATCTGCATACAATATAGAATTCATGAACAGTACGGTCAAACATCATGGAAGCCCAGAGGATCGAGGGTCAAGCAAGTTGCAGAGACTAGGGAAAGTATAATACACAATATCGTGGTAGACAAGCAATAGTTGTTACCTCTAGAAATATTGCAACGTCTGACGGCTTCATATATTTCTCTCAGGTGCAAACAGCAGAGAAAAGGGAGGTTTTGATGGTTAACATCAAAACTGAAAGATTGGATTAAATCAAAGCAAGTAGCATCAAAACAATTTCAGTCCTGAATGAAACCTGCGAATTCTGAGAAACTTACAACACTGAAACGGAGGGCCTTAGAACTGAAAATAACATGACGAAGAGGACACAAAAGAATAGGAAACACAAAGACTGACAAATTTACCAACTATTTTTCAAAAAAAAAGTAAAGGCAAGGTCAATTGAGAAAGAAAAGCTGTGGGGGTAGGAAAAATTATTGTGGATAACGGAGAAATGGTGGAGAAACTAACAAGTCACCTTGAGTCTGTCTTCATTGGGGAAGATCCAGTAAATCTCCCAGAAATACCAAATGATCATCTGAGACTTTTTGCAGTAAAGACATATCAGTAACAGGGTAATACTTGAAAATTTAGCTAGATTACGCACTGCAAAATCTGAGTGACAAGGTGTGCCTCATTTCAAAATGTCAGGAAAACATAACAATAGATGTGTTAATTGTACTGTTGCTGACTGTGTTTTATATTTCCTGAACGTTCTGCAGAGGCCGGAAGTAATTATGGATAACTGCAATTTAGTGTTATTAAGTTAAAGGCATGTTCTGAATCAGTGCGGGAGAGCGAAAGCTGAGAGTTTGCAAACAACTGTCATGTGACCGACTAGCAGTCTCAGATTGTACTGGAAAATCGAAATTATGTTACATTTGACTGTTAAACATTACCTGAGCAGTTTTGCTATGTCTTCACAACAGCTGGAATTTAACCAATCAGTTTAAAATATGCCCCAGCATACTAAAACCCAAACGAATTTGAGTTTTGTTTTTTCACAACCTTGAACCATTGAGGCGATCCAATATTTGGGATATAAAGAAGTTAGCAATTTGAGAGCCAGAGCAAGAGACGAACTGCCATCTTCATAGTGTCTATCAGAAAATAATACCTTCTAACAAAGGTAACTTTCTGATTTGAAACATCTTTGCAGAAAAAGATTTGAAGGTGACCCAGGGAGACCTCAGCCAGAGGAATACAGGCACAGGAGACGACAACTTCTGCTTGGTTTTGAAATTCAAATGCACATCATTTTCATAGGGGATTTATTGGTGCAATATTGTTATAGAGTGGAGGGTAGATGACAAACATAGAACATAGAACAATACAGCACAGAACAGGCCCTTCGGCCCACGATGTTGTGCCGAACATTTGTCCTAGCTTAAGCACCCATCCATGTACCTATCCAATTGCCGCTTAAAGGTCACCAATGATTCTGACTCTACCACTCCCACGGGCAGCGCATTCCATGCCTCCACTACTCTCTGGGTAAAGAACCCACCCCTGACATCTCCCCTATACCTTCCACCCTTCACCTTAAATTTATGTCCCCTTGTAACACTCTGTTGTACACGGGGAAAAAAGTTTCTGACTGTCTACTCTATCAATTCCTCGGATCATCTTATAAACCTCTATCAAGTCACCCCTCATCCTTCGCCGTTCCAACGAGAAAAGGCCTAGCACTCTCAACCTATCCTCGTATGACCCATTCTCCATTCCAGGCAACATCCTGGTAAATCTTCTCTGCATCCTCTCCAAAGCTTCCACATCTTTTCTAAAGTGAGGCGACCAGAACTGCACACAGTATTCCAAATGTGTCCTAACCAAAGTCCTGTACAGCTGCAAAATCACTTCACGGCTCTTGAATTCAATCCCTCTGCTAATGAACGCGAATACACCATAGGCCTTCTTACAAGCTCTATCCACCTGAGTGGCAACTTTCAAAGATCTACGTACATAGACCCCAAGATCCCTCTGTTCCTCCACCTGACTAAGAACCCTACCGTTAACCCTGTATTCCGCATTCTTATTTGTCCTTTCAAAATGGACAACCTCACAGTTGGCAGGGTTTAACTCCATCTGCCACTCCTCACCCCAGCTCTGCATCATATCTAAGTCCCTTTGCAGCCGACAACAGCCCTCCTCACTACCACAACTCCACCCACCTTGAAGAGAAAGCAGGCTTACATTTGTAAACAGCTTTTCTGGCTAACTTATAAACCTCAAGCGCCATAACTGAGCCTTCACATCTCATCCTAATATCAGCCTTCTTCTTCTTGACAAGAGATTCCACTTCCTTTGTAAACCACGGCTCCCATGCTCTACAGCTTTCTCTCTGCCTGACAGGTACATACTTATCTCGGACACACAGTAGCTTTTCCTCGAATATGCACCACATTTCTAATGTGCCTATCCCCTGCAGTTTCCTTCCCCATCCTATGCTTTCTAAATCTTGCCTAATCACATCGTAATTGCATTTCCCCCAGCTGTAACTCTGGCCCAGTGGTATGCAGCTATCCCTTTCTATCACTAAAGTTAATATAACAGAATTTGTGATCGCTTTCACTAAAGTGCTCAACTACATCAAATTCTAACACCTGGCTGGGCTCATTACCCAGAACCAAATCTAGTGTGGCTTCGCCCTTGTTGGCCTGTCTACATACCGTGTCAGGAAGCCCTCCTACACACGCTGGACAAAAACAGGCTCATCTATAGTACTCGTACTATAGTGTTCCCAGTCAATATTTGGAAAGTTGTAGTCCCCCATGACAACTACCCTGTCTCTCTCACTTCTATCGAGAATCATCTTTACTGTCCTTTCCTTTACGTCTCACAAACGATTCAGAAGCCTATAGAAAACTCCCAGCAGGGTGAGCTCTCCTTTCCTGTTTTTCACCTCAGCCCGTACTATGTCAGTTGACGAGTCCCCAAACATCCTTTCTGCAACTGTAATACTGTTCTTGACCAACAATGCTACACCTCCCACTCTTTTACCATCTTCTCTGTTCCTACCGAAATATCAAATCCTGGAACCTGCAGCAACCATTCCTGCCCCTGCTCTAACCATGTCTCCGAAATGGCCATAACATCGACGTCCCAGGTACCAACGCATGCTGCAAGTTCACACACCTTATTCCACACGCTCCTGGTGTTGAAGTAGACACATTTCAAACCAACGTTTTG
This sequence comes from Chiloscyllium plagiosum, assembly GCF_037043375.1. NCBI lineage: Eukaryota > Metazoa > Chordata > Chondrichthyes > Orectolobiformes > Hemiscylliidae > Chiloscyllium > Chiloscyllium plagiosum. The sequence continues at coordinate 70,130,231 of NW_028270177.1, forward strand.
CTTGCTGGTGCTATCTTGCGTCCCTGAAATTTGATTTTGGACCTCCATACTCTCAACCTTTTCTTTTCTCAAAGTACAATTTTCGTTGCCATCTCCCTGCTTGACGAGCTTAAACACACACCAATAGCCTTAGCGAATTTCTCCCCCAGGATATTGGTACCCCTCTGGTTCAAATTAAGAGGTGCCACGTACCCCAGAACGAACCCCAATTATCCAAGAATCCAAAATCCTCCCTCCTGCACCATCCCTGTAGTCACGTGTTCAACTCATCTCTCTCTCCCAATTCCTTGCCTCACTGGCACGTGGCACGGGCAACAAACCAGAGACAACATCTCTGTTGGTCCTAGCTCTGAGCTTCCATCCTAGCTCCCTGAATTTCTGCCTTAAATCCCCATCTCTCTTACTACCCATGTCATTGGTGCCTATGTGGACCACGACTTGAGGCTGCACCCCCTCTCTCTTAAGAATCCCAAAAGCACGATCAGAGACATGACGAACCCTGGCATCTGAGAGGCAACACACCAACCGTGAGTCTCTCTCCTTCCCACAGAATTTCCTATCTTTGCCCCTAACTATGGAGTCCACAATGACTACTGCACTGCTCCTTTTCCCGTTGCCCTTCTGAGCAGCAGGAACAGACTCTGTGCCAGACCCCTGCGCCCCACTGCTTTCCACTGGTAAGTCGTTCCCGCCCCCACCCAAAACAGTATCCAAAATTGTATACTTATTGTTGAGCTGAATGGCCATAGGGGATCCCTGCACTGCGTCCCTGTTCCCCTTTCGTCACCTGAATGTAACCCATTTGTCTTTTCCTTGTATCTTAGGAGTGACTACCTCCCTGTAACTCCTCTCAATAACCCCCTCTGCCTCCCGAATGATCGGAAGTTCATCCAGCTCCATCTCCAGTTCCCTGATGCGGTTTTCGAGGAGCTGGCGTTGGGTGCAATTCCCGCACATGAAGTCAGCAGGGACACTGGTGTTGATCCTTACCTCCCACATATAGCTGCCGAGCCACCATGAAACTGTTGCACAGTGTTGGTGAGACTGTATTTGGTGTATTGTGTGCAGTGTTGGTATCCAAAATCTAAGGAAGAATATTGCGATTATAGAGTAAGTGAAATAAACATTCTCCCGAGAAATCACTCAGCAAGTAAAATTATCTGATGAGGGGAGTATGATAAGTACATTTAAGCTTGCTCAAAGATTGGCCAGATGGTTGGAAGTGAGGAGGAAGGTCTTCTGTTACAGGAAGATATAAATGGAACTGTTAAATGGGCAGATCAATGGCAGATGGAACGTAACCCTGATAAATATGGAGTGATGCACTTTGGTAGAAGGAACCAGAAGGGGAGAACGCCAGGAATGGCAGCAACTAGGAATCACAGAGCATGCTTGTCCACAGATCCATGAATGCCACTAGGCATGATAATAGATGGCTAACGGAGGATTCTAGACATGCCTTTCATCATTGAGGTATCACTTGTAAGAGCTACGTCGCACTTCGATTCGGTCAAGCTGAAATATCATGTGGAGTTCGGTGTCCCACTTTACAGGAACGATGTGATTGCACTGGAGCGCGTGCAGAGGCGATTCACCAGGATGATCCCAGCGATGGTGCATATCAGTTGTGAAGAGAGGTTGGATAAGATCGGTAGTTTGCTTTGAAGCAGATACAGCTGAGTTCAGATATATAAGATAAACAGGACCATGGACAGGGTGGATGAACAGCAACTGTTCGTTTTCGTCAAAGGATCAAGGTAAAAGTGAAGGGCTTGAGGTTTAGAGAGGATTTTAGAATTGTTTTCCACCCAGCGGGTGTTGGGGTCTCGAATGTACGTCCGGAGAGTGGAATTGTCACGTAAACCTCAACTGTTGAAAGGTCCCTGGGAGAGCACCTGAAGTGTCATAACATTTATGGCTATGGGCATGGCATAGAAAAGTGGGACTAATGGAGATCATTGTTGTATTTCTGATAATATAGAGTCTATGCTTCTGTCGGAAAATCTTGTGTGAATGAGGCTAATATATGGACATTTCTTAGGATGGGAAAGTTGTCAGGAAACAGAGAGCAAAAATAAAACCATGTGTTTTTGGACGGGAAGGTGCCCGGGAGGTTGCCGGGGTCACTGCTTGGGCCACAGCTATTCATAATGCACATCAAACATTTGTTGAAGAAATGAAATACAATAGTTCCCAGCCTGCTGACAGCACTAAATGACGACGGATAATGACGACAGAACTGTCCCCATGATTTGTCCGGACTTGTCCTACCTGCCTATCTCCTTTTGCACCAATCCACTCCACCCTCCTCCCTGACCTATCACCTTCATCACCTCCCCCACTCACCCAATGTACTCTATGCTACTTTCTCCCCACCCCCACCCTCCTCGAGATCATCTGTCCACCCTGCAGGCTCACTGCCTTTATTCCTGATGAAGGGCTTTTGCCCGAAACGTCGATTTCGCTGCCCCTTGGATGCTGCCTGAACTGCTGTGCTCTTCCAGAACCACTAACCCAGAATTTGGTTTCCAGCATCTGCAGTCATTGTTTTCACCACAGAGACTGCCAGACCTGTCCCACACAGAGACACACAGACACACGCACGGGAATTGTCAGGGCGCGTATTTACACACGGAGAAAGAGAGGACTGCAGCTCCTGGAGAACAGTGTCGAAGAGTGCGGCGCTGAAAACGCATATCTAAATATGCAGCATTGGAGGTGCAGTAGAATTGAGGTTTAATGTATTAGCCATTCGTCAGGAATGAGTCTCGCACTCCGCCAAGGACATGCAGGTCATGGTCCTCCTCAATTCCTAACCACACGACGTCTGGAGGAAGAATACCTCATCTACCACTTTGGGATTCTACAAGGGTCAGTGTGGATTTTATCAGTTTCCTCATTTCTCCGACCCGACCATATCACAGTTCCAACCTTCCAAATCGGCACGACCCTCTTGAACTGACCTAGATGTCCATTTTACTTTCCGCCTATCTCTTCCACCCTCCTCTCCGAACTATCAATTTCATCCCCACCTTCGCCTACCTATCACATTCCTAGCTACCTTTCCCGGCCCCATCCCCATCCCCATCCCCATCCCCATCACCGTCCCATCTTTTTCTCAGGCCACTTGGCCCAAAAGCCTCAACTCTGATGAAGGGATTATGCCTGAAACGTCGATTCTCCTGCTCCTCAGATGCTGCGTGAGCGATTGTGCTTTTCCAGCACCACACTATTCGACAGTGTTCCTAGATACACAAAGTGAGTAGCTATAACATTGAAAAGGATTCTTGCATGCGAGTCCTTGAAAACGATATTGCAGCAACAGAAAGTAATTAGGAAGGTAAATGTTGTGTTGACCTTGATTTCGACGGCATTTGTGTCCAGTTGTAATGGTGTCTTTCTGCAGTAGTACAGGGCCTTAGTGAGACCTCATTTGAACATTGTGCGATATTGTGTGCAGTTTCGACATCCTTACCTAATAAAGGACAACCAGAATATTGAGGGAGTGTGATGAAGGACGAACAGACTGATTGCTGAGATGACAGAATTGTTGTGGGAGCAGAGTTCGCGTCTATGTGGCCTGCATTCCATAGGGTTTTGGAAAATGAGTGGAGATATCCGTGAAATATACAAAACTCTGACAGGGTGCGTCAGATTGGAAGCAGGGATGATAATTCCCCTGGCTGGCATGTCAAAACCAAGGGGTCACAGTATTAGATACAGGAAGGCCACTCTACATTGAGATGAGAATAAATGTCTGCTCTCAGAGCCAAGTGAACTGGCGGATTCTCTACCACATAAGGCTGTGGAGACCAAAGCACAGAATGTAAATAATGACTGTTAGAGACAGAAGGGATGGGGAGTTCAGGTGTATGGAGTCTAGATGGAAGGTCAGTCACATTTTAGGATTTTCTCCGATAATGAGGTAGCCGCTTTCTTTTGCAACACTACGCTGTGGAAAATTGCGCAATGTGGATTATGTGGCCGATGGAAAAAAGCAGTGTAAAGGGCACGCCGCCAAATATATCAATGAAAAACAAAAATTAAGGTTAGTTTAACACACGCAATTACACAGTCTAAGTACATTCTAAATCATGTATATAGTAATGAAATAGCAAAGTAAATGTGACACTTTAACACTAAATTCACTGATGACACCACTGTGTCTTTCAAGAATTTCTTCACGAGAACGCGCGTGACCTGACAGACCAAGTGACACCGACAAGAAATTTCAGATCTCAACAAGATTCTCTCCCTGATTTGAAATACAGTTTCCTCTAAATGTAGATTACAAATTCCAGTTTCAGCTGCGGTTCAAGGCTTGTGGAGGTGATTATATTCCTGGTTTATCTGAACACAATGCATGTGCATTTTGCAGACGGAGGATCCTGAAGCTGGGTTTTGCTATTCAGCCGGTACCGGGATGGAATCTGGCAGCAGAGAACGGGAGCTCGTTTCATTAAAGTCAGATCCAAAATTAGTAACCGTTTACAGCATGGCGAATTCAGCTAACTGCCACATTTTTGGACTGTGGAAGGAAAGAGGAGCACCCAGAGAAAATCCACGCAGTCACAGTGAGAATATGCAAACTCCACACAGTCAGTCGCCTGAGGGGGGAGCTGAACCCGGGTCTCTGGCGCTGTGCCACCGTGCTGCCCTGAAAGTAGGAAGCAGGTCTGTACATTATCAACAGGAGTGTTGTTCCCGTTCCCTTTTCCAATACCGAGGATAGTTCTGGGTGTTCTGTCCGGATTTGTCCTTTCAGACCTCGGCGCAGTTTGATACAATTGAGTGCCTTGCTTGGCAGGTTCAGAGACCATTGAAATGTCTATCACAGGTCTGTGTGTCTGGACTGACTGCTAGGCCGGACCAGGAAAACACGGGAGATTTGTTTCCGGAAAGTTGATTTTGTAAGGAAATTGGTGCTGACAATTGACATTCACTTTAGGGTCACTGCTACTGAGACAAGATTTTAGATCTCGAAAACTTCCACCAGTTTCCAGAACATCAGACTGGTGCGGAGTAGCAATCTCGTGACATTTTCACTTGAGCACCATATCAATATGGGGGCCTACGTGAAAGCACATTGAGCATGCTATTTCCGTGCTGCGATGTCACGTGCAGCGAATCCAATTGGTTGAAGACTGGCATCTGTGATTCTGTGGGTATCATGACTGAGGTGAGGTGGATCATAAACTCAACACATCTGTCTGAGAATATTTTAAAGACTGCATCCTTTTCAATGATGTTCACAGCTGTTCCATTATTGAGGTTGGGATTATTTGTGGAGTCCTCTCCTCCAGTGAGCTGTTTAATCGTCCATCACCATTTCCAGGAAGTATGTACCTGCACGCCTGGGTCTGCCTGTTCAACCACATTCTCCAGAGCCCGACCGTTAACTGTAAATTCTGCCACAGTTCATCTAATAAAATGCAATACCTAATATCTACCTGCATGAAGCTTCATCTGTCATTGCTTGGCCCAGTGACCCAGCTGATCATGGTCTCATCGTCCTTTTAAATATGGCAGGTCCCAGACCACTAGTTGGAACAACAAATTTCTCCCAGGAACCTCTGCCTCCGACTGTCAAGCGGATTTTGTACCGAAGTGGCTCGCTCTCCGTGATCTCTTGTGATTTAACCTTATTAACCAGACTCATATGTGGAACGCCGTTGGGCCTCACTGAGGTCTACCAAGACAGCACATGCTGTTTTAGCTTCATCTGTCTTCTTGGTCACTTCTTGGAAAATTTTAATCAGGTTTATGGGGAACGTTTTCACAGACACAAAGCCTTACTGACAGTCCAATATCAGTCCTTGCCTTTGCAAATGCATGTAGATGCTACCTCTCAGAGTTTGCTCCAAACACTATTTTTAAAGTATTCATACAGTGTACAAAGAGACACTTCGGCCCAACAACTCCACACCGATACTCCAAACAGCCTCCCATCCGTGCTCATTCCACAACCCTACTACTCGACGCTTAACCCCTCACTAATGAACTTAATCTTCCCCTCCCTGGGGGAATTCAGTATGACCAATTTAGTAAAGATGCACACCTTTGGATAATAGGACGAAACCGGCGCACCCGGAAGACGCCCCGACAGACACGGGTAAAATGCATAAGCTCCACGCAGGCCCTTTACGAGGTTGAATCGAACCGAAGACCCGGGCACAGTGAAGCTAAAGTGCTAACCACTGAGCCGCCAAGCATCCCACTCATTGCTTTATAGCTCCCTGGATTTTTTTGCAGCCTTTTGTCAAGATAATTCCATAACATTAACTGCCTTCCAGTCCTCCAGCACTCCATCCTTGGCTATGAAAGTTTCAATAAATATTGAACAAACTGTCTATCCTGTAAAACAGACACAATGACATACGGTGCTGGGAAAGCTCAGCCGTCTGGCAGCATAAGGGAACATAAATTAAAGTTAATATTCCAGGTCTCCACCTTATTATTCGATGTTTACCCATTGACAAATACACCTAACCTACACATCACTGAATATTTTGGGGCAATTTAGCATGGCCAATTCACCTAACATGCACATCTTTGGAAATTACATATCTGTCAGCTAGTGGCTCAAACCTTCTTCCCCAGCTTCTTGCAATGCTCTGGGATACAGCGGAACGTATCCTGGGTATGGATCAACGGTTATGCATTTCAAGACCTGCAGGAAGTCCTCTTCTGTAATGTGAGCTCGTTTCATGTATTTATATCCATGAGGTTCCATGTATTTCACCACAGCAAATGTTGACGTGATATATTTGTGTAGTACCTCACCCATCGAGCACGAACTGGCTGTAAGGCAGCAGAGTGTGGAAGTTTGAGTCCTTGTGAGAAGTGTGAACGCCACATGGCCCTGCATTTAAGGACTGTGTCGCTGAGCTCTTAACTGTTACATATTTTTTCACTTTTACAGAAAGGGCTTTTTACAGGAAACTTTGATTTCGTTATTTTTTCCACATTGCACCAAGATTCTGTACCTATGGGGGTGAGTACATTTGTACTTAAGATTGTGTCACATGTGGCGACTTGTAAACGTTTCGCTGTCCTCGTGTAAATACACGTGACAATAACCCTAATAAACCTAATTCATACCCTTTGGTTCCACGCATAGAAGGCAGTTTTATTTTTAAGGGGCCCGAGTGTCACTCTACTTTTTTGCCCTTAATATATTGGCAGAATATTTTTCCATTCTTCTTTACCTTATCAGCCAAAGCGCTCTCACGCTCCCTTTTTGCTCTCCTAATTTCCCTGCTAAGGGTACTCCTACACTCCGTATGCTCGAGGGATTTACTTGATCCCAGTTGCCAGTAGCTAACATATACCTTCCTCTTTTTCCTTAAGCAGTGCCTTATTATTTCCGTCAAGTTCGCTTCCCTACTGATACTAGCATTGCCGAAATATGCTGTGCATGACCGCCCGTTATGTAACTTTTGAAAGACACCCATTTACCAGATGTACCTCTACCTGCGAATAATTTTCCCCACACTCCATTTAAATGTTCCTGCTTAATACCATCAAAATTAGCCTTTCCCTATTTTTTTTATTTGGACGAGGCCCTTCATTTCCCAGAAAAATTTTCAAACTAATAGAATTACGGTCACTGGTCCCAAAGGGTTCCCGCTATACATTCTCAGTCAATTGCCCTGCGTTATTTCCAAAGTGGAAATAAAGGTGAGGCATAGATCAGATCACCCATGGCCGTATTGAATGGCAAGGCGGGCTTGAGGGGGCGAATGTCTGCGTGTGTTCGTGTGTCTAAGGTGCGTGTTGTGTGTGTGTGTATGCATGCGTTTTCGTGTATCTGTGTTTCCCGATGTCTGCGTGTGTGTTTTAGTGGATGAATGAGTGTATTTGCGCATCCGCATCTCTGAGCATTTGCGTTTCTGTTGTGTAAGGAGTGATTCCATTGAAATGGGAATCACAATGTCCCTCCTCACTCTCTCACACTCTGTCGCTCCATCATGTGTTCAAAGTGATGTAATAACACCTTCTGCTGACGACCCCATGCCACAACACAAGCAGTAGCGTCGTTTCGAAAAGGAATCAAAGATAGTTACTCATTCAGAATTGAATTACTTTGATTTTTGCGAGCACATTAATGGTTGTAGGGAATAGCATGCAATCTGCTTTCTTATTGTGCCATGTCAGGTATATAATTTAGCTAGCAGCATGGCTCGGTGGTTAGCGCTGCTGTCTCACAATGCCAAGGATGCAGGCTCACTTCCATGCTCGGGCGACTGTGCGGCGTTTGCTCACTACACACGGGTTTCTTTCGGACGATCCATTTTGCTGAAATTCCATAGGTGTGCAAGTGTGAGTGAGTTGGCCATGATAAATTTCCAATAGCGTACAGGGATGTGTCGGTTCCATACATTAGTCTGGGGTAAATATTGTGTAGAGTAGAGTGCTGAAAAAACAAAGCAGATCAGGCAGTTTTTGAGGAGCAGGAGAAATCCTGATGAAGTGCTTCTGCCTGAAAAGTCGATTCTCCTGCACCTCGATGTTATCTGACCTGCTGTATGTCTCCAGCATCACTCTATCGAAACTGATCTCCGAAATCTGCATTCCAAATTTTCTCCAAGTAAATGCAGAGTGACAGGAGAGAGAGAGAATAGGTCTGGGTAGTCATTATTCAGATTGTCGATGTAGACTTGGACCACATAGCCTGTTTCGACACTGGAGGCATTCTCTACCTTGGTACACATGTGTAAACATTTTTGAAAGAATAATAAAATAAAGTCCAGAACAACATGAAAAAGGAAAAAAAAACGATTCGATTTACAGTCCTTACACTTCAGTAACCACACCACACCAGGCACAGTGCCCAGGCCCCACCAAGTCCAGTCTCCAGCCAAACTAGTCATAGTCGCCAATCTGAGTAGGGCCCAGTCTCCAGACCGCACCAAGTCCAGTCTTCAAACCGCACCAAGTCCAGTCTCCAGACCTCACCGGGACCAGTCTCCAGACACCACCAGCCTGAGACTACAGACCACCATAGACCCAGTCTCCAGTCTACAATGGGACCAGACTCTAGACAGCACATGACCCAATCTCCACACCTCACCACGACCAGTGTCCCGAAACCACCAGCCTGAGACTAGAGACATCCATGTGCCCAGTCTCCCGTCTTCAATGGGACCAGACTCTAGGGCCCACTGGACGCATTCACCAGACCACTCCGGGCCAATCTCCAGATAGCAGCAGGCCTCGTCTCCCGACCACACTGGGCCCAGTGTACAGATTGCGCTGGGCTCAGTCGACAGAATGCACCAGGTTGAATCTCCAGACCCCACCATGCAGAGTCTCCAGAATGCAACGGGCCGAGATTCGAGACTCGCTGGTTCCAGTCTCCAGACCGCACGAGGCCCAGTCTCAATACCACAGCAGCTCCAATTTCGAGACTGCAGGCAGCCACCATATCCAGGCCGCACTGGGCCAAGTCTCCAGATCTCATTGGACCCGTCTCCAGACAACACCGTACCCTGTCTCCAGGCCCCACAGGGCTCAGTCTCCAGACTGCAGTGGGTCCAATCTGCAGATGGTTCCGCTTCCATTTTTTCAGACTGCATCAGGCAGACTCAAGACCACATAGGGCCCAGTCTCCAGACGATGCCAGGCCAAGTTTCCAGACTGCACCGGGCCCATTCTCCAGGCGACATCAGGCAGAGACTCCAAACCACGCCGGTCTGCATGCTGAGTCTCCAGACATCACGAGGCTCAGTCTCCAGGCCGCACCCGACCCAGCCTCCAGATCGCACCGGACCCAGTCTCCAAACTGAATCAGGCCTATTCTCGCAGCCGCATTGTGCCTAGTTACCAGATCAGACCTGTCACAGTCTCCTTCCCACGCCAGTCCGAGTCTCCAGAGTTTACAGGGCCCAGTCTCCCAACCGTATCAGACCCAGTCGACACACCACTCTGAAACCTGTCTCCAGACTGCACCAGCTCAGTCTCCGGACTGCACTTGGCCCTGTGTCAGGACTGCACCATCCCCAATCTCTGGACCGTACTGCGCCCTGTCTCCAGCCTGAATTGTGCGTCGACCACAATCTCGAAATCTTGCATCCCTGCATCAGCCTCCGGTCTGGAACACACCTCTTCCTTTCCTTTCACTGTAATATTATAAAACTAAAATTTTGGTAAGCAAACTCCTCCTAGGTTAGGTTACCTACAGTGTGCAAACCGCCGTTCGACGCAAACACATCCACACTAATCATTCGATGAGTAACCCACCCAGGCCTATTTCCATCTGTCTAATGCACCTAACACTATGTGCAATGTAGAATGGCCAATTCACGTGACCTGCATATTTTTGTACAGTGGAAGGAAATCGGAGCACCCAGAGGAATACCACGCAGGCACAGGGAGAATGTACAAACTCTATACAGACAACCGTGCGAAACTGGGATTGAAAGAGGGACCCTGTCGATGTGAGGCATAGTGCTAACCACTGAGCCAGTGTGCCACCCTGAAAACCGAATAAAAATAAAAAGTGCCAAAGAGTGGGCGAAGCAGAAGAGTTGTGGCTGGAGCATTCCAAACCTGCCGCCATGTTAAGGACATATCCCGGCTTTTCTCCTTCTTCAAAAAATAACTTTGGAGACTCAGAGCATTCTTGTCCGATTCCTTGTGATGCTGTCTTTGATATATTAACGAAGGAGAACAACATACCCATTACTGGCACTTAGGCTGCCATCAGGTTTGTTTCAGGACTCTACAGTCAATCCTCGAGCTAATTTTGAACAGAGCATCAAAAAACATTAAAAGTTAGAGAAAGTGAATAAAATATCATCTCGCCTCGACCAAAATGCTTTATTCGGAGTACGGCTGAAGTGTGCATAGCTCCCCGTGTTATAGATCAATGCATTGCTGTGGCCTGCGCTGCACCCCGTTTTGGACAGGTATCTCGTCCGGGTTTATAGATCAATGTACTGCGGTGGTATGCATCGTTCCGGTTCCAGACAGATAGCGACTCCAGATTTATACATGAGTGCACTGCTGTAATTTGCATAGCTGCCAATGCTGGGCAGATGCATATTGCGGCTGAAAATGTGTTGCTGGAAAAGCGCAGCAGGTCAGGCAGCATCCAGGGAACAGGAGAATCGACGTTTCGGGCATAAGTCCTTCTTCAGGAATGAGGAAAGTTTGTCCAGCAGGCTAAGATAAAAGATAGGGAGGAGGAACTTGGGGGAGGGGCGTCGGAAATGTGATAGGTGGAAAGAGGTCAAGGTGAGGGTGATAGGTCAGACTGGGGTGGGGGCGGAGAGGTCGGGAAGAAGATTGCAGGTTAGGAAGGCGGTGCTGAATTCGATGGATTTGACTGAGACAGGGTGGGGGGAGGGGAAATGAGGAAACTGGTGAAATCCGAGTTCATCCCTTGTGGTTGGAGGGTTCCTAGGCGGAAGATGAGGCCTTCCTCCTCCAACCGTCGTTTTGTTGTGGTCTGACGATGGAGGAGTCCAAAGACCTGCATATCCTTGGTGGAGTGGGAGGGGGAATTGAAATGTTGAGCCACCGGATGGTTGGGTTGGTTGGTCCGGGTTTCCCAGAGGTGTTCTCTGAAACGCTCCGCAAGTAGCCGGCCTGTCTCCCCAATATAGAGGAGGCCACATCGGTTGCAGAGGATGCAATAGATAATGTGTGTGGAGGTGCAGGTGAATCTGTGGCGGATATGGAAGTTTCCTTTGGTGCCTTGGAGGGAGGTGAGGGGGGAGGTGAGGGCGCAAGTTTTGCACCACCTGCGGTTGCAGGGGAAGGTGCCGGGAGTGGAGGTTGGGTTGGTGGGGGGTGTGGATCTGACGAGGGAGGGGCGGGGTTCAAGGGCGGAGGAGCGGGAAGTGGAAGAGATGCGGTGGAGGGCATCGTCGACCACGTCGGGGGGGAAATTGCGGTCCTTGAAGAAGGAGGCCATCTGGGTTGTGCGTTTTTGGAATTGGTCCTCCTGGGAGCAGATGCGGCGGAGTCGAAGGAATTGGGAGAATGGGATGGCGTTTTTACAGGGGGCAGGATGGGAGGAGGTGTAGTCCAGGTAGCTGTTGGAGTTGGTCGGTTTGTAGTAGATGTCCATGTTCAGTCGGTCGCCTGAGATAGAAATGGAAAGGTCGATGAAGGGGAGGGAGGAATCTGAGACTGTCCAGGTGAACGCCGCCCCTCCAACCGCCACTCCGCCCTTGAACCCCGCCCCTCCAACCGGCCCTCCGCCCTTGAATCCCGCCGCTTCAACCGCCCCTCCGCCCTTGAACCCCGCGCCTCCAACCGCCCCTCCGCCCTTGAACCCCGCCCCTCCAACCGTCACCAGGACAGAACCCCACTGGTCCTCACCTACCACTCCACCAATCTCCATGTACAGCGCATCATCCGCCGTCATTTCCGCCACCTCCAAACGGACCCCACCACCAAGGATATATTTCCCTCCCCTCCCTTATCAGCATTCCGTAAAGACCACTCCCTCCGTGACTCCCTTGTCAGATCCACACCCCCCACCAACCCAACCTCCACTCCAGGCACCTTCCCCTGCAACTGCAGGAGGTGCAAGACTTGCACCCACACTTCCCCCCTCACCTCCCTCCAAGGCCCCAAAGGAATCTTCCATATCCGCCACAGATTCACCTGCACATCCACACACATTATCTATTGCATCCTCTGCACCCGATGTGGCCTCCTCTATATTGGGGAGACAGGCCGGCTACTTGCGGAGCGTTTCAGAGACCTCTGGGACACCCGGACAAACCAACCCAACCACCCGGTGGCTCAACATTTCAATTCCCCCTCCCACTCCACCAAGGATATGCAGGTCTTTGGACTCCTCCATCGTCAGACCACAACAAAACGACGGTTGGAGGAGGAAGGACTCATCTTCCGCCTAGGAACCCTCCAACTACAGGGGATGATCTCGGATTACCCCAGTTTCCTCATTTCCCTCCCCGCACCCTGTCTCAGTCAAATCCATCGAATTCAGCACCGCCTTCCTAAGCTGCAATCTTCTTCCCGACCTCTCCGCCCCCACCCCAGTCTGACCTATCACCCTCACCTTGACCTCTTTCCACCTATCACATTTCCGACGCCCCTCCCTAACTTTTATCTTAGCCTGCTGGACAAACTTTCCTCATTCCTGAAGAAGGGCTTATGCCCGAAACGTCGATTCTCCTGTTCCCTGGATGCTGCCTGACCTGCTGCGCTTTTCCAGCAACACATTTTGAGCTCTGATCTCCAGCATCTGCAGACCTCACTTTCTCCTCAGATGCTTATTGTGGTTTATAGAAAAATGCACTGATCCGGTCTGCCTAGCTCTCAGTGCTGGAAAGATATCTGGTCGGGGTTTACACGTTAATGCACTCCTGTGGTCTGCACAGCTCCCCGTGCTGGTCAGATATTTCGTTGGGGTTTATAGATTAATACACTCCTGTGCCCTGCATTTCTCCCCGTGCTGGAGATATATCTAGTGCGGGTTAATAGTTCAATGCAGTCCTGTTCTCTGCATAGCTCCCAGTGCTGGATGATTACCTTTTCCAAATTTACAGATCAATTCACTGCTATTGACTGCATAACTCCATGTGCTGGACAGGTATCTTGTACGGTTTGTACATGAAAGCATTGCTGTGGTATTTATATCTCCCAGTGCTGGACAGATATCTAGTCGGAGTTTATTGATCAATGCACTGCTGTTCCCTGCATAGCTCCCCGTCTTCGATATCTGTCCAGCACCGGGAGCTATGCAGAACACACATTGCACTGATCTATAAATATCGACTAAATATCTATCCAGCATCTACATCTCGTCCGGGCATATGTATTAATGCACGGCTGTGGCCTGCATATTTCCGGATGTGATATACATCTAGTCCGAGTTTATAGATCAATGCACTGCTTTGACATTTATAGCTCCCAGTGCTGGACAGATATCTGCTTCGCGTTTATAGATCAATCCACCTCAGTGATCTGCTCAGCTCCCCGCTGGAGAGATATCAAGTCCAAGTTTATGGATCAACCAACGGTTGTCGTCTGCATTGCTCCATGTGCTGAACAGATAGCTATACCAGGTTTATCCTTCAATACAGTCTTATTGTCTGCATTACGCCCTGTGCTGGATATCTAGTCTGGATTTATAGATAAATATTCGGCAGTGCTCTGCATAGCTCACAGTGCGGGTCAGATATCTATTCCATGTTGAGAGATCAATATGCTGCATAGCTCCCCGTGCTGGACAGATTTCAAGTCCAAGTTAATGCATCATTGCATTGCTGTGGTCGGTATGGCTCCCTGTGCTAGACAGATATCTCGGTTGTGTTAATTGATCAATGTACTGCTGAGGTCTCCATAACTCCCTGTGCTGGACAGATATCCAGTCCAAGTTTATAAACCAATGTCCTGCTGTGTCTGCATAACTCCTTACGCTGGATAGATATTTAGTCTAGGTTTATAGATCAATGCAATGTGTGTTCTGCATAGCTCCCGGTGCTGGACAGATATCTAGTCTGCGTTTATTAATCAACACATTTCTGTGGTCTACACAGCTCCCCGTGCAGGACAGATATGTAGCCAGGGTTTATAGATAAATGCACTGTTTTGCTCTGCATAGCTCACGATGCTGGACAGTTATCCAGTCCAAGTTCATCAGATGATAACTCTGCTGTGGTCTGCTTAGCTCCCAGTGCTGTATAGATATCTAGTCCGGGTTTATATATGAATGTACTGCAGTGGTCTGCGCAGCTCCCCGTGGTAGACTGATATCTCGTCCGGGTTTATAGATCAATGCACTGGCATGGTCTGCACAATTTTCCACACTCGGCAGATTGTTGGGTTGGACCGAACAGAACGTGATCTACACAGTTCTCAGCGCCGATCACAGATCTCCTCTGGGTTAATGGTTCCCTGTAGTGGATTAATAATGTGATATGAAAACTATTTTCGCTGATGTGGCAACGCCTTAATTCTCATTCATATGATTGAACGCTCTGACATTCCCTCCAGTAATGTTGCAGTGTGTCCATGCACAGTACATCATGCTTTTTGATGAAGTAACAAAGAGGATTGATGAGGGCAGAGCAGTAGACGTGATCTGTATGCACTTCAGTAAGGCGTTCGACAAGGTTTCCCATGGGAGACTGATTAGCAAAGTTAGATCTCATGGAATACAGGGAGAACTATCCATTTGGATACAGAACTGGCTCAAAGGTAGAAGATAGAGGGTGGTGTTGGAGGGTTGTTTTTCAGACTGGAGGCCTGAGACCAGTGGAGTGCCAGAAGGATTGGTCCTGGGCCCTCTACTTTTTGTCATTTACATAAATGTTTTGGATGCGAGCATAAGAGGTACAGTTCTTAAGTTTGCAGATGACACCAACATTGGAGGTGTAGTGGACAGCGAAGAGGGTTACCTAAGATTGGAACAGGATCTTGACCAGATGGACCAATGGGCTGAGAAGTGGCAGATGAAGTTTAATTCAGAGAAATGCATTTTGGGAAAGCAAATTTAGCAGGACTTATACACTTGATGGTAAGGTATTAGGGAGTGTTGCTGAACAAAGAGACCTTGGAGTGCAGGTTCATAGCGCCTTGAAAGTGGAGTCGCAGGCTGATAGGATAGTGAAGACGGCGTTTGGCATGCTTTCCTTTATTGGTCAGAGTAGTGAGTACAGCAGTTGGACGTCATGTTGCGGCTGTCGAGGACATTGGTTAGGCCACTGTTTGGATATTACGTGCGAATCAGGTCTTCTTCCTATCGGAAAGATGTTGTGAAACTTGAAAGGGTTTAGAAAAGATTTACAAGGATTTTGCCAGGTTTGGAGGATCTGAGCTACAGGGAGAGGCTGAACAGGCTGGGGCTGTTTTCCCTGAAGCGTTGGAGGCTGTGGGGTGTACTTATAGAGGGTTACAAAATTATGAGGGGCATGGATAGGATAAACAGGCAAAGTCTTTTCCCTGGGGTCGGTGAGTCCACAACTAGAAGGCATAGGTTCGGGTGAGAGGGGAAAGATATTAAAGAGACGTAAAGGGCAACTTTTTCACACAGAAGGTGGTACGTTTATGGAATGAGCTGCCAGAGGATGTGGTGGAGGCTGGTACAATTGCAAAATTTAAGAGGCATTTCGATGGTTATATGAATAGGAAGGGTTTGGAGGGATGTGGGACGGGTGCTGGTAGGTGGAAATAGATTGGGTTGGGATATCTGGTCGGTATGGATGGGATGGACCGAAGGGGCTGTTTCCATGCTGTACATCTCTATGACTCTATGACACTATGTTGGTGAATGCCCACTTTTCTGACAGCAGCCACAGTCTCTTCACTCAGATGCAGTTAGCCATTCCCATCATCTTCGGTGATCCACATAGAAAGAAAGGATGGCCTCTCGGATGAAGGCCGTCCCATTCATACACATAAAAGCATTGCCCCACACCACACCTCAGCACTACGCACACCAAACAAACCCATCAAAATATCCCGAGTGTACTGAGAGCACTACAAACATCATCGGAGTAGATAATCAGAGAGATGGAGCAACGCTTCTGATTTTTGAATGCGTCAGAGTGAACTCTCCAGTACGATGTTGTTTAGTCCTGTAATCTCTTTCCATTTATGTAATATACAGCCTTTTTGTCTTCCTTAAAATTTCATAGCTTCATGATTAGCCATATTATATTCCAGCTGCCAAATTTTTGTTCATTACTATCCAGTTAGAAATTCTCTACCTTCTCCAGATAAATGATGTTCCTGTCGACCTTAGTTAGAATATATTTTTGCACTTTCGAAAACGTTGACATTGGTTGCAAATAGTTAAGGCCCCAGCAATGCTCACCGTGTCACTGTATTCGGTAAATTACTAAAGATTGATTGTTCCCTAATTTATTCTTGCTCATTGCGCAGAAACCCGTCTTCCCCATATTCCTATGGAGCAGCTTGGAAATGTTGAATGTTAACTTCCATTTCCAGGGTAACAGATATGAGAGATTAAAAGGTCTGCTGCAATTGGCTGAATAGCCTGTTGCAGTGTCAGTGCGGTTGTGAATGTTGCTGAACATATTGGAACAATCAGTGAACAGCCAACTTCTAACCTTATGGTGAAGGGAAGGCCGTTGATGCTGCAGTTGCTGTTTGAGCACAATGCCTCATGGATGCCCAGTTTCCATTTGTTGGTCCTTTAGAAGTTTGTCCTACTTCACACGTGGTAGTGCTGAAGATCGAGACACATCCAAAGGGGCCTCTTAGTTCGAGATCGGTTAAAAAAATGAACAGAATTGCATCAAAATGCCTTACTTTAATAAACTAATGACCCGCATCAGAAGAATCTCTCGGAGTACGGTGTGTTTAAAGCAAGGCCAAGAGTTTTATAAATTTAGACAGCCTGGCGTAGATTTGTCCAGCAACACAGAGGCTAAAAGCTTCTGTGTTCCGTGGAGAAGTGGCGCAAGGCTGTTCCTACAGATACTCTTCTGGACAGATCCATCTGTGACATGGGGTTTGTTGAGAATGATTCCCTATTGTTGGTTCCACCATCTGGCTGCAGTGCATTTGAGACCTCTATCTGGTCAGTCACTGGTGGGTCTGTGAAGACATCTTGGTGATGGACATTGAGGTCCGACACCCAGGATGTGTTTTATGCCCTTGTCACCCTCAGTGCTTCCTCTGACTTGTTTTCAACGTCGAGGGGAACTGAGGTATCACCGAGGGGTGGTGTGAAAGCCAATAGATATCCATCATCAGATTTCCTTGGGTATCTTTGACGTATTATCATGTGATTTCTGGGGTTCTGGAATCAATGTTTTGGAATTCCAGGGTAACACCTTCCCTGACTATTTCCCACAGCGCAGCCACCACTGGTGGGTCTTACCTGCCGATGGGACGGGTTATTCCCCGGAATTCCAATGGAGCTTCATGAAACATGACCCATCAGGTCCGATTCTGAGTATGACGATATCAGACTGTTTATTGATAGTGTCAATATGAGGAATACAGGGACAATAGAGCAGGGAGTAGTCGGTCAGAAAGCTGAATGAAAGTTCCTCCAACTAAATGTGTGTTGTATTCTCAAAACAGACTGAGGAATTTAAAACATATATATTTAGGGAAATGGATATGATTTAATGGTATTAAAGAGACAAGTCTACAGGGCGACCGATATTGGAAACTGAATATCACGAGCATTTTAAAGCTTGGAGTGTAAGACAAATTTGAAAAGGAAGTGGGGGAAACAGCTGAAGAAGCGATGACATCTGCATTTTCATTAAGGAGGATCTTACAAAATTCTGACCCAACATGCTCCGATATATACAGTTAGTGATGTTCCCTGGAACATTCCATGCATGACTTTATTTTTGAATGGATGGACGAGAGTGAACTGACCAAAAGGTAAGATCATGAATGAAGTGATCCCTGTCCAAGGAGAACGAGAAACTGTCCCGAAGTTCCCTCAGGCATAAAGAGGTGAATACTTTTTCACTGCGTTTACATTTCTTTATGACAGAGGATCGACTATAATTTAAAATAAAAGACAGAACCTTACAACCTCTATTTGTCTTCAACGAACTGGGAGGGAATCCTCCACGACAACAATGTTTTTACCCCGCAATATCAGGAACTGGAAAGAAGTGAGCTGTGCCAGCTCTCTTGCGCATGCAAGGCACATGGCTCTCTCCACCAAGGAAGGCCATTCAGCCCCATTCTCCCCTACACCCCTTGGTACTGCTAGTCTAGTTCGGACTAAGTCGGTCGGCCGACGAGGGATCACGCAGTTATTAGATTACTGACAGTGTGGAAACCCCATTGAACTCTATGCTACTTTCTCCCAACCCCCACCCTCCTCCAGCTGATCTCTCCACCCAGCAGGCTCTCTGCTTTTATTCCTGATGAAGGGCTTTTACCAGAAACGTCGATTTTACTGCTCCTCGAATGCTGCCTGAACTGCTGTGCTCTTCCAGCACCACTAATCCAGAATCTGCTCTTGAGTGATCAAGTCTGTGGGAATGTTATAGAAACCATCTGTCCTTATGCATGTGTTTCTGTGTGTTTGGGGAATGAACGTTTCTTGAGTTTTATGGCACATGTTTCTCAGTAACGTAGACCGTCTCTGGTTAGGCCCCACATGGAGTACTGTGTCCAGTTTTGGTCCCCACACCTCAGGAAGGAAATACAGGCACTGGAGCATGTCCAGCGGAGATTCACACGGATGATCCCTGGAATGGTAGGTCTAACATATGAGGAACGGCTGAAGATCCTGGGACTGTATTCACTGGAGTTTAGAAAATTAAGGGGAGATCTAAATGAAACTTACAAGATAATCCATGGCTTGGAGAGGGTGGACGCTAGGAAATTGTTTCCGTTAGGCGAAGAAACTAGGACCCGTGGACACAGCCTTAGAATTAGAGGGGGTAAATTCAGAACAGAAATATTGAGACATTTCTTTAGCCAGAGAGTGGTGGGCCTGTGGAATTCATTGCCCAGAGTGCAGTGGAGGCTGTGATGCTAAATGTCTTCAAGGCAGAAATTGATAAATTCTTGATGTCACAGGGAATTAAAGGTTACGGAGAGAATGCGGGTAAGTGGAGTTGAAATGCCCATCAGCCATGATTGAATGGCGGAGTGGACTCGATGGGCCGAATGGCCTTTCTTCCGCTACTATGTCTTATGGTCTTATGGTCTTATGGTCTCATTTGGTATTTCAGCTCAATTATTTTAATAAATCTCCGGATGCAGTGACAGATTTGAAAATCCGACTGCATCCTCCAACAAACTGAGCACTTTGACTCCAGGCTGATGGATAATGTGTTTGTTTTCCTTTCTCACAGTTAACATCGTGACGATCTACGTCCTGCTTTATAAAGATTGTGGATTGTCTCCATGTGTCAGACGTTACCTGGGGGCCATGGCAGTGGCGGATCTACTGGTCATTATCCTCGACCTTATACTGAGACAAATTCCCATTGTTTATCAGGAGCATTTTTATTTCCTGTACTCTATCCCCGTGTGTAATATCCATGCCGTACTGCTTTATGCAGCCACTGACTGCTCTGTCTGGTTCACCGTCACTTTCACCTTTGATCGGTTTGTGGCCATTTGTTGCCAGAAGCTGAAAAGTAAATATTGCAGTGAGAAGACGGCGGCTGTGGTTCTGGGAGCAGTGACTGTGCTGAGCTGTTTAAAGAACATTTTCTGGTATTTTATGTTCTCAGATCATTATCGGCTGGGGAGCACCCTCTGGTTTTGTGATACACCAAATGCAGTTATGTTTTCCTGGGTCTGGGTCACAATCGAATTCCTCCACCACATTGTAACCCCGGGGGTCCCATTTCTCCTGATTCTGCTGCTCAATGTTCTCACCATCAGACACATTTTAGTGACCAGCAGAGCCTGCAGGAGACTCTGGAGTCTCCGGACTCACTCCAATGGTGACGCTCAGTCTGACGCAGAAATGAGAATTCGAAAAAAATCCATCATTTTACTGTTTGTGATCTCGGCCAATTTCATCCTGTTATGGTCAACGTTAATGGTGTTTTCTATTTCGAGCCGGATGCATGATTTTGGGTATCGGTCTGTGTATCTCCATCCCTTTGTGCGGGAATTAGGCTTCATGCTGCAGCTCCTCAGTTGCTGCACAAACACCGCAATTTATGCTGTGACCCAGACGAAGTTCAGACAGCAGCTGAAGAATGTGCTGAAATACCCCTTTACCCAAATTCATCAATCAATCAAATTAACTAATTAATTAATTCATCCGGGAATTTCTCACTTCAGTTCAGTGTTTCAGACGTGAAGGACCGTGCGCTGTGGCAACAGACTTACAAGAGCGTTCGTTTGTCCAACCGTTTCCCACGAGGTAGTGGTTGTGGTGATGGGGGTGGTGGTGGGTGTCGAGGGAGACTTTTCAATGTTTCTGTAAACTCTGGGGCCAGTCAAAAAAAGCGCCATCCGATTCACTGTAACTATCATTTTAACTTGTAAAGAAAAATCATGTTAATTAAAAAGTGTTGAGTAGCAGAGTGAACAACGTTGTCGATCGTCTTTGTGTTGAAGAAGCTGAGTTGGAGAGAAACAGTGTCAGGCCCAAGTCCTGGTCCTCAGGGAAGGTGAGGGACCCTGGGCCTGAGCTCAGGAGTTGGGTTTCAGTCAGTCTGGGTTGTTTTCACCTGTGGGTGCGTCACACCGACATAGCCTCAGCAGAATTGATTTCTCAAGCCAGTTGGCCCCATCTCCACTCAATCGCCTTCGTCTCGCGCTCTCGTTCTCCATCCCTCGCTCTCGCTTCTACATCCACACGCCCTGTCTTGAGAGCGGCTGGAAGAGAGAGAGTGAAAGTGGGAGAATGGAAGAGTAACAGGGAGAGTTCGATGAGGGTAGGGCGAGACTGGGAAGGTGATCGTGTGAAAGACAGAGAGAGAGTGGAAAGAGAGAGAAAGCAAGTGAGTTAGAGAGAGAGGGATAGGGTTGAGATTGAGAGAGTGGGAGTGGGGTAGAAAGTGAATGTGGGCGAGAGGGAGACTGTTGGAGAGAGAGAGTGGAGTAGAGAGAGTGAGGGGGGTAGAGAAGGAAAGTCGAACGGGAGTGGAGAGAGAGTTTAAGGGTGGTCGAGAAAGAATGAGAGAGAGCACGAGGTGGTAAATGGGTGGAAAGAGAGAGTGGGAGTGATTTAGAGAGAAAAAGAAGGACACACGAGACAACAAGCAACATGAATTCGACTGGGACAACACTACTATCAAAGGGCAAGCCAGACAGAGAACAAGCGAGGGAATTCCTAGAGGCATGGCATTCATCCACAAACTCCATCAACAAACACATCGACCTGGACCCAATATACCAACCTCTACAGCGGAGAGCTGAATCTGACAACCGGAAGCGGCAGGGACAGACCACTATAAACACCGGAGGAAACATCAAAGAAGCGCTTCGCAGGAGGCTCCCAAGCACTGATGATGTCGCCTAGCCAGGGGACGAAACGTTTGCAACAAAAACTTCCAGCTCGGCGAACACAACCACAACAGATAAAGAAGGAGCTGAAATAGAGAGAGAATGGGAGGGGTCTACAGACAGAGAGTGCAAAGGGTGTGTCGAGAGAGAATGTGAGAGGCGTATAGCGAGAGAGTAGGAGAAGGTAGAGAAAGACACACACACAAGGAGCGAGAGATAGAGAAAGTGGGTGTTCGAGGAAGCGACAGAGATTGGGAGGCGGTTAGAGCAAGAGGTTGGAATAGGGGAAGAGAGGTGTTGAGGGGGTGAGAGAGAAGAAGAGAGAGGTGAGGGAGAGGGGGATAGAGTATGTGGGGAGACACAGTGTGGATGCACTTTGAGAGACAGTGTGGGAATAGAGTAGAGACAGAATGGGAGAGGAATAGAAAGAGGGATAGGGAGGGGGTGAAGAGAATGGAGAGAGAGCGCGGGCAGAGAGAGGGAGCGTGGGAGTGTGTAGATTGAGAGAATGGCACGAGAAAGAGAGAGACAGACAGAAAGGGAGTGGGGGAGAGAATGAGAGCGTGAGACGAGTGTAGAGAGAGAGAGAGAGTGGGAGGGTGGGAGGGAAATACAGAAAGAGAGAATGGTGGAGTCCGGAGAGAGACTGCGGGAGGGGGTTCGAGAGAACGTGTGGGATAGTGTAGAGAGAGAAGGTGGGACGAGGATGGAGAGGTAGAGACAGAGACAGACAGAGGGAAGGATGTAGAGAGATAGGTGGATGAGGCTGGAGAGAGGTGGAGACAAGAGGTTCAGAGTGGAAGAGGGTGGAGAGAGAAGCAGACAGAGGGACAGACAGAGAGAGGGAGTGAAAGGGTAGAGAGACAGTGACAGGCAGATAGATGGATTGACAGAGTGAGGGGCGTGGGAGAGAGAGTGAGAGAGACAGATGCTGGGATGGGGTGGAGTGAGAGACAGAAAGAGAGAGAGGACAGAGAGAGAGAGACAGAGTGGGAGGAAGTGATTAGGTGGAGAGAGTGTGGGTGGGTAGAGGGAGGGGGAGAGAGAGGGTGATATAGCAAGAGAGAGAGATGGGAGCAGAGTAGAGAGAGAGCACGGGAGGTGTGTGGAGAGAAAGAGAAAGTGGGAGTGGGGGAGATAGAGGGGAGAGAGAAAGAGAGTGTGGATGAGGGAGAATGGGAGTTGAGGAGAGAGACAGAATGGGAGGGAGATAGCGAGGGAGGGAGATAGACAGAGAGATTGTGACGGGGAAGAAAGATAGAAAGTGGGCGGGATGTTGAAAGAGACAGTGGTCGGAGGTAGAGAGAAGAGAGTGGGGGAGTACAGACAGAGAGAGTAGAGATGTTGAGAGACGGGGGAGCAAAATGTGGTGGGCTTAGAGAGAGAGAGTGGGACAACGTACAGTGAGAGTAGAAGGCAGGTTGAGACAGAGAATTTGGGATTGGAGGGAGAGAGGGTGTCAGGGAGAGAGACAGAATGGGAGGGGACAGAGAGAGACTGACACAGGGTGAGAGGAGGATAGCGAGAGAGTGGAAGGGTGTAGGAGAGATAGACCGTAGGAGGGGGTTTGAGAGAGAGAGTGGACAGAGAAAAGAGAGAATAGAGAGTGGGAGGGGGTTGAGAGAGAGGTTTGAAGGACAGGGAGAGTGGAAGAGGGAGAGTGGTGGAAGGTAGAGAGAGATTTAGAGGGGGTCGAGATAGAGTGTGGAACGGGATTGTGAGAGAGACATGGAAGTGTCATAGAGGGTGGAGAGAGTGCCTGGTGGGAGTATAGTGAGAGAGAAGGAGGGAGAGTGCGAGAGACAGAGTGAGAGAAAAAGTGGCGTTTAAAGATAGAGAGAGAGTGGGAGGAGAGGAGAGCAAGTTAGAATCAGAAGGTTGCAGAGACAGCGATAGAGACACAGAGAGGAGATAGAGAGACAGAGGAAAAGAGATGGGTAAGAAGAGATTGAGAGATTGGGAGACATGTGTGCCAGTATTTACAGGGGAGGCTCCAGGGAGTGCATCGGCATTTACCTGAGGCTCCCGTGAAATGAATCGATATTTGCAGGCATCTGCTGGGGTCTGTGTCGGTACTTATACGGGGGTCCTTGGGGAATGTGTCAGTATTTACTGTGGGGTCCCAGGAAATGTGTACATAGTTACGAAGGGTCCCGAGAAGTGCTCCGGTGTTTGCAGGTAGGTCCTGGGCAGGACATCAATACTGAGAGGGGAGCCCAGCCAGAGTTTTGGTATGTACACGGGTGTGGCCAAGGACTGTCTCAGTATTTACACGGGGGTGGTGGGGTTCCCGCGGAATATGCTGGTATTCACAGTGTGTTCCGGGGTGGGTTTCAATATTTTTAGGTGTTTCATAGGTAGTGTGTTGGCATTTCCACAGGAGTCCAGGGAAGTGTGTCGGTATTTACAGGGCTGTGTTGAGTAGTATCAATATTGGTAAGGATTATCGTCAGGAGTATGTAGTTATTTACATGGGGGTCCTGGGGAGTGTGTCAGTATTTATAGGGTGGACCCAGGGAATGTGCCGGTCTTGAAAGAGGCTACCTTGGGGCGGGTGTCTGTATTTACGGAGGGGATCCAGTTGAGGGTGTCTGTATTTACAGGTGGTCACAGGGGCTGCATCGGTATTTATGAGGTTTCCTGTGGGGGGGTTCACTATTTTCAGGAAGCGACCCACGGACGAATGTTTGTATTTGGAGGGAAGTCCTCTGAGGTCTGTCCGTATTTACATGGAGGATGAGGGGATTGTGCAAGGATCCCTATCCTGGATTGTGGGTCGCTATTGACAGAAAGTGCTGAGGAGTGTGTCAAGATTTACAGGGGGTTCCCTGGAAGTCTGTCATTATTTACAGGGCAGTCCCAGGTAGTGTGTCGGCATTTACAAGGGTGTTCTGGTTCGTGTGTCAGTATTTATAGGGAAGGTCCTGAGGAGTGTGTTGATGTTTAATGGAGTGACCAGGGGATGTGTGTAGATATTTATTGGCGTTCACTGAGAGTGTGTCAGTTTTTACAGAGGGCGTGCCAGGAAGCGTGTCGGTATTAATAGCGTTTCCAGGGGAGTATTCGGTATTTACAGGTGGTTCCTGGGCCGTGTGTTAATATTTACAGGGGACCTTGACTAGAGTGTTGGTATTTACACCGGTGTGCCCGGGTGTGACTCTATATTTACACGGGTGAGCATGGGGTCCCACGGAGACCGTCGATATTTACAGGTGGATCATGGCGCGTGTGTCAGTATTTGTGGGAGGAAGGCGTCGTAGACAGTGTATTGATATTTACACGGGGATCTTGGGGAGTATGTGGGTATCAATAGGGCAGTGCCGGAGAGTGTGTCTGTATTTATAAGGGGATCCTCGGTGGTGTATCATTATTTCCAGGGGATTTCCAGGGAATGTATCATTGTTTACAGGAGGTCCTGGGGAATGTGTCAGTATTTCCAAGGGGATCCTGGTGTGTGTCGGTATTGACAGGGGGTGTCCCAGGGAGGATGTCAGCATTTGCTGGGGAGTCCTGTGGAGTGTGTCTGGATATACAGGTGTTTTCTGGTGAATGTTTTGTAATTTGGGGTCCAGGGTGTTTAGGGGGTGACCTGGTTGTGTAGAGATATCTAAATAGGATCCCTGGGAGTTACATGTAGCGTACCGGGTAGTGTATCAGTGTTGATACTGGGATCCCGGGGAGAGCATCAGTCTTTACAGGATGGTCCAGGGAGTTGGTCGGAGTTTACAGAGGCGTCCAGGGCTGTCTGTTGAAATGAACAGTAGGTTGCCGAGGAATATGTCAGCACTTAAAAGGGTCATGCCGCAGAGTGTGTTCTTATTTGTAAAGGTGTCCTGGGGAGAATGTCAGTAATTACAGGGAAGTCACGTGGAGTATGCCGCTATGGGCAGGGATGTCCCGGGGAATGTGTCAGTATTTACAGGTGCTGTCCAGGGCAGTGTGTTGGCACTTGCAGGGGACGCTGGAAAGAGTGTCAGTATTTACACGGGGGACTGGGGTATTGTGTTGTTGTTTACAGTCGTTTGCCGGGGAATATGTTGATACTAAAAGGTGCGTTCCCAGGAGTGTTTTGGTAATTCCAGGGGATTCGCAAGTATAGGTTTACATTTACAGTGGGCACTGGGGAGTTTGTCAGTATTTGCTGTGGCTCCCAGTGAGTGAGTCAGAACGTACAGGGTGTCCCGGAGAGTGTGTCAATATTTGCAAGAGGTTTCCGGACAGTGTGTCGGAATTTATAGGGGTGGTCCCGATGATTGTGCCAGTATTTTTAGAGGGATTCGCAGGGAGTGTGTCAGTATTTACAGTGGGCTCGCGGGTGTATGCTGGTACTTACAGGGGTGTTCACCAGGAGTGTGTTGGTAATTCGGGAATTCCCGGGGTGTGGGTATGTATTTACAGGGGCACCATGGGGCACACAATTTGTCTTTATTTGCTGTGGCTTCCAGTGAGTTTGCCAGAATTTAAAGGTGGGGGGGTTCCCAGGGCATGTGCCCGTGTTTAAGGAAAGTTCTGGGAAGCGTGTCGCTATTTAAAGGATGGTCCTAGGATGTGTGTTACTATTGACAGGGGCTCTGACGAGTGGTCAGCGTTTACTGGATGAATCTAGGGAGTGTGTCAGCATTTAGAGGGAATGTGCCTGTGGAGTGTGTCCGCATTTACAGGGTTTGTTACGGGCGAGTGCATCGGTATTTACAGGGATGGTACCCGGAAGATTGTTGTTGTTACAGAGGTGGTCCCAAGAGTGTGTTGGTATTTGCATGTGCGTCACGGTGAACGTGTCGGTATTTACAAGTAGGCCCCAGGAAGAGTATCGATACTTACCGGGGTGGTTCCAGATTGTATGCCAATATTTAGCAGGTGTGACCTGAGGAGTGTCTCATTTTTTTCAGTGGGTACCCAGGAGTGTGTTGGTATGTAGATTGGCCACCTGTGGAGTGTGTCAGTATCGACAGGTGAATCCCAGGAAGATCTTCAATATATACAGGTAGGTCATAGGGAGTGTATTGTCATTTATAGGGTGTTTCTAGGGAGTGCATCGGTATTTACAGTGAGATCCCAGGAGGTGTGTCAGTATTTGCTGGCATGTGCTGCGGAGTGTTTCCATAATTACAGGCGTGCCACGATAGTGTTTCAGGGAGGTGCTGGAGAGTGTGTCAGTGTTTAGAGTGGTTCCCGGGGAGAGTGTGTCCGTATTTGCAGGAGGGCCCCAGGGAGAGTGCTGGTACTTACAGAGGGTGTTCTGGGCAGTGTGTTGGTATTTACAGGAGTGTCCTGTGGAGAGTGTTGGTATTTACACTGGGGGATCTGGGGACTATATCGGAAATTATAGTCCCGTGGAGTGTCTCTGTATTTTGAGAATGATTTCCCGGAAGTGTGTTGGCATTTTTGGGGGGTTGGTGGGGGGGGGGGGGGGGTGTTGGGTGGTGGGAGGGGGGGGGGGAAGATATTGTGTTGTTGTTTACAGTGGAGTGGCGGGGATTGTGTTAGTATTTACAGGAGGGACCCAGTGAGTGTGACAGAATTTATAAGGATGGTCCTGACGAGTGCGTCAGTATTTTCAGAGGGATTCCCAGGGAGTTTGCCGATATTTACAGGTATGTTTCCCATGAATGTATCAGTAATTCCAGGGATTCCCGAAGAGTAGTTCTGGATTCACAGGAAAGCTAGGGACTTAGTTTGTGTTTGCCATGGTGCCCAGTGAGTGTGTCAGAATTTACAGGGGGTCCCTCGGACTGTATCAATACTTACAGGAGGGTCCTGGGTGCTGTGTCGTCATTTAAAGAGCTGCCCTGGTTTGTGTGTGGCTATTGATAGGAGATCCTGAGGAGTGGTCGGAGTTTGCAGGATGATTACGGGGAGTGTGCCTGTATTTAGAGGAGTGTGCTTGGTATGCGTGTCGCTATTAACAAGGGATGTGCCTGGGGAGTGTATCGGTATTTACAGTGGTGGTCCTCGGGGGGTTGTTGTTGTTTACAGGGGAGCCCCAGGGAATGTGTCGTTATTTACAATGGGCGCTGGGGTAGTATGTTGGTATTTACAGACGTGTTTCCCTGGAGTGTGTTGGTGTTTAGAGGAGTCTCCCGGGTAATGTGTCTGTATATAGGGGTCCCCCAGGGAGTGTGACAGTTTTTACAGGGAAGTCCCGGGCACTGAGTCGGCATTGAGAGGTTGGTCCTGAGGCATGTGTCACAATTTACAGTATGGGTCCCTGGCAGTGTTAGCATTTATAGCGGTGTCCGGGACTGTGTGTCAATAGCAATTCAGGCAGCATCCGACGAGCAGCAAAATCGACGTTTCGGGCAAAAGCCATTCATCAGGGCTTCCCTGATGAAGGGCTTTTGCCCGAAACGTTGATTTTGCTGCTCGTCGGATGCTGCCTGAATTGCTGTGCTCTTCCAGCACCACTGATCCAGAATCTGGTTTCCAGCATCTGGAGTCATTGTTTTTACCTGTGTGTCAATATTTGAAGTGTCTCCCCAGGTCTGTGTCAATGTTTAAAGCAGAGCCTAAGGGTGCGTGTTAACAGGGGGTCCCGGGGAATGAGTCAGCATTTGCTGTGAGTGTCTGGTGAGTGTATCAGGATTTACAATTGGTCTCCCAGGAACTCTATTCCTGTGAGTGTGTCAGTATCTACAGGGGGTTCCCAGAGTGTGTGTTAGTATTTACAGGGGTGTCATGGTGTGTTTCTCTGTCCTTACAATGGGGTCATTGCAAGTGCGTCAATATTTACAGGGGAATCCTGGGAACAGTGTCAAAACTGAGAGGGGAAGCTGATGAAGTCCTTTTCTCCGAAACGTCAATTTTCCTGCTCCTCAGATGCTGTGCGTTTCCAAAACCTCTCTATTCTCGACTCTGGTTTCCAGCATCTGCAGTCCTTGTTTTTACCTACTCAATATTGAGAGGGCTGTTCCAGGGAGTGGGTTGGTATTTAGAGTGGGCATCGTGGGGAATGTCTCCGTCTTTGCAGGAGAATTCTGGAGAGTATATCATTGATTACAGGTCGTCACAGGGAGTATGTCAGTTTTTAACAGGGAGTTTGCATGAAGGTTTTATCGGTTGTTACAAAAGGGATCTTGGGAAGTCAGTTGTTGATTACAGGGGTATCGCTATGAGAGTTGTTATTGACAATGAGGTCCCGTGAAGTACTTGTCCATTTACATAGGTGTTCCCCGGGATTTTGTCAGTATTTACATCATGTTCCCGGGAATTGTGGCCATAATTGTAGGGGCGTCCTGGGGATTGTTTCGGTATTTACGCAGGTGTCTACATAGTGTATCATTATTATCAGGGGTGTTCTGGAGAGTTAGTCGATATTTATACGGCTGTTATCCAGGAGTGTGTCAGTGTTTGCAGAGGGCTCGGGGGACTGTGTAAGTGTTTACCGGATCATCCAGTCGAGTGTGACTGTATTTGACGATTGTGTCTATATGTAGCAGATGGTCCTGGGGATGTTAAAATAGTTATATGTGGGTCCTGGGGTATGGTCCTATGTGTGGACCTATTTACAGAGGTTTCCCGGGGAGGGTTTTGGTAATTTCAGGGGCGGCCCGGCGAATTTACCAATATTTTCAGTGGAGTCACAGTGAGTGTGGCAGTATTTTCAGGGGGTCCAATGGAATGTGTCTTTATTTACAGGTTGTCCTGCAGACTGTGCCAGTATTATAAGGGGCATTCTGAGCAGTGTGCCAGTAGTTACAGGAGATCCTGCGGATGTGTGTCACATTTTACAGGGTGCCCCGTGAGTGTACCAGTATTTGCAGTGGAGTCTGGGGAGTGTGTCAGTATTTATAGGGGTCCTGGGGATTGTGTCAATATTTGGACGTGGACCCATGGAGTGAGAAAATATTAAAATCGGATCCTGTTGAGTGTGTCTGTATGTACAGTCGGTTCCTGGCCAGTGTGTTAACTATTTGCAGGTGGGTCCCGGAGAGCATGAAAATATTTGCAGGGGTACCCAGTGAGAGTGTCAGTATTTAATGAATTCCCATGGAATGTGTCAGTATTTGCATGGCTATCGTGGAAAGTGTGCCAGAATTTATGGGGTGGCCCTGTGAAGTGTGCCAGTATTTATAATGGGGTCCACGGCTGTGTGTTGGTATTTACAGGGGGTCACAGGATTTGTTTCTGTATTTACCCGGGATTTCCAGGGAGAGTGTCAGTATTTACAGGATCAGTCCCCGATGCGTGTTGGAAGTTACGCGGGAACCCAATGTAAGTATCATCATTTAATGGCGTGGAACCAGGGATTGTGTCAGTGTTGACATGGGGACCCTGGGCATTGTGTCGGTATTTGCCATGGGGCCCTGGGCAGAATGAAAATATTTACAGTGGAGTCAAGGGAGGGTGATGGTATTTATGCGAGGTCCACAGGTGTGTGTCGATATTATCAGTGGTGTCCCAAGATGTGCATCAGAACTTATGGTGGGTCCTGCACAGCGACTGCTATTTGCATCGTTTGTTCGAGAGATTGAGTTCATATTTAAAAATGATTCCCGTGGAATGCTTCCAGGTAAAAAGCAGGGTTCCAGGAAGTGTCTTATTATTTACAGGTGTACCGGGGAGAGTGTTGGTTATTAAGGGGTTGTTACAAGGGTGTGTGTTAGTATTTACAAGGGTGTGTGGGAGCGTGTGCAGTTATTGACAGTACATCAGGGGAGAGTGCTTGTATTTGCGAAGGGGTCCCAGGGAATGTGTTGGAATTACAGGAGTCTCTTGGGGAGCGAGTCACCAAATACACGGTATCCTGGAGAGAGTATCAGTATTTACAGGTGGAGGGATCCCCGGGAGAGTGACGCTATTTACAGGGAGCTTGCAGGGAGTGTGTCGGTAATTGTAAGGGGGTTCCAGAGAGCGTGGCAGTATTAGCAGGTGGCTCTCTGGCAGACTGTCAGGATTTATGGGGGTGGGTTCCGGACATTGTGTCGGTATTTACGGGGCTTCCCGGGACTATTTTGCTATTTACAGCGGTGTGGCCTGGGAAAGTGTTGGTTTTACCGGATGGGTGTCCCTGACAATGTGGTGGTTTTTAAAGTGGTGATCCGAAGAGTGTTTCAGTAGTTCTAGGGGGTCACGGGGAGTGTGAAGGTATTTTCAAGGGGGCCCCAGGGAGTTGGTCAGTATTTTCAAGGGTACGATCCCGGGGGAGAGTCCGTATTTATAATGGTTGTCCTGGGGAGTAGGTCAGTATTTACAGGCGGGTTCCGAGGGAATGTGTCAGTATTTACGTTGGATACCGGGCATCATGTCAGTATTTGCAGTGTGTCCCGGGGACAGTAGTTAAGGGGAGGTGGTGAGGTTGCCAGGAAGAGTGGTATCTACTGGATGGTGACAGTGAATGTGTCAGCATTTACAGGGGATCCAGGGAAGTGTGCTGGTGTATACAGACGGGTTCTCGGGTAGTGTGTCAGTATTTGCAGGGAAGGAGTCACATAGAGTGTGTTGGCATTTACAGGTTTTCCCGGAGATTGTTTCAGCATTTACACGGAATGACCCAGCGTGTGTGCCAATATTTCCAGGGGGGGTCATGGGGAGTGTGTCGGTACCTACATGAGGCATCTCGAGGAAAGTGTCCGTATTTACGGGTGTCTAAATGAGTGGGGCGGTACTTACGGAGGTGTGAGTATTTATAGGGGTTTCATGGGTTGTGTGTCAGTATTTACAGGGGTATGCCTTGTAAGAGTGCGGGCATTTACAGAGTCGGCCCAGGGGATTGTCATTGTACTCACACGGGTCACCTGTGGAGTATATCAGTATTTGTCATGGGCCCACGGAGTGTGCAGTTATTTACAGTATCATCCCGGAGAGTGTGTTGGAATTTACAGGGTGTTCGAAGGGATTGTTTCAGTATTTACAAGGGGTAGCCTGGGGAGTGGGTCAGCTTTTCTAAGGTGTGGTGTGGTTCCTGGGGAGTGTGTCAGAGTTAACAAGGATGGGTCTCCAGGGGTGTGTCGATATTTTCAGGAGAATTCCAGCGAGTGTGGTGACACTTACACAGGTGCCCCAGAGAGTGTGTTAGGTTTTACAAGGGTGTCACCGGGAGAGTATAGTTATTTACATCAGTATACCTGGGGCTGCTTCAGTGTTCACAGGGAGTTCCGAGGAGTGTGCCGGTATTAACGGAAAGGAGGTCCTGTGTATTATGTCAGTTTTTACAGAGGGGATCGCTGGGAGTGTGTGGTATTTAGAGCAGTGTCATGGGAAGTGTGCCAGTATGTCCAGGGGGATGAGGGGCGATGTCCAGGGGAGTGTGTCACTAGTTGCAAGGGTTTAGGGGGAGTGTGTTTGTATGTACAACGGTGACCTGTCGATTGCTTTGATATTTATAGAGGGTATCAGCGAGTGTGGCGGTCCCTGCAGAGGTATTCCAGTGAGTGTGTCAGTATTTCGGGGGGGTTCTGGAGAATTTGCAGTTATTTACAGAGGGATCCCTGGGCTTGTGTCAGTATTTTCAGGTGGCCGCAGGGAGATGTACATGGACGCCCTGGGGAGTGGGTGAATATTTATGGGGAATCCTGGAGAGTATGTCATGATTTACAGAGAGTTCCGGGCAGTGTGTCAGTATTTATATGTGGGTCCTGTGACGCGTGTCATTATTCACAGGGAATGTTCATGGAGAGAGGAGCTGAAAAATGTGCTGCTGGAAAAGCGCAGCAGGTCAGGCAGCATCCAAGGAGCAGGAGAATCAACGTTTCGGGCATAAGCTCTTTGGATGCTGCCTGACCTGCTGCGCTCTTCCAGCAACACATTTTTCAGCTCTGATCTCCAGCATCTGCAGTCCTCACTATCTCCTCCGTGTTCATGGAGAGAGTCATGGTATTCACAGATGCACCCTGGGGAGTGTATTGCTATTAACTAAAGGGTTCCCGAGGAGTTTGTCAATATTTACAGTTGTATGTACTGGGAGAGTGTTTGTATTTACAGGGGGCATCCTTTCGAGCGTTTTGGTTTTATCCGGGATTACTGGGGTGTATGGCAGCATTTCTGGGAGTTACCTGGGAATGTTTCGGTATTTCCAAGGGGTGCCCCTGGAGGCTGTCAGCATTAACAGGGGTCGCATGAAGTGTTGGTATTTATAAACGGGTCCCAGGGACAGTGTGGATATTTACAGGGAGGTCCAGGGAGACATTCTGTATTGACAATGGTGTCCCGTGGAGTGGGTTGCTTTTTACAGGGGCTGTTCACAGGAAGACCGTCGATATTTACGGTGGGGGGGAGGGGGGGGGGTGGCTCTGTGGTGCATCGGTACTGTAATCTGGGGAGTGTGTCGCTATTTACAAGAGTGGTCCCCGGGTATTTATGGTGGAATAATAGATGGTGTGTCAGAGTTTACGGGGGACTGGTCCAGTTTACTGTGGTTGTACATACGAATGTTCCCAGGGAGTGTGATACGATTGACAGTGAATGTGCACTGGGAGAGTGTCTGTATTTACACTAGTGATCTGGGGAGTGTGTCAGTGTTTGCAGGGAGTGTCCTGGGGTTAATGTTGGTATTTACCTAGGGTTCTGATTGAGTGTGCGGTATTTACAGGGGAATCCATGGAGTATGTCAATATTTAGAGAGGGGCCCTGGATTGTGTGCCAAGATTACAACGAGGTTTTCGGTGAGTGTGTTGGCATTTTCAGTTAGGTCCTCAGCAGTATGTCCACATTTACAGGATGGTCACGTGGATTGTGTCTGTAATTACGGTATGGTCCAAGGAGAGTGTCAGTATTTAAATGGTTGTCCCTGGGAGTATTTGTTCTTTCAGGAACGTAGAACATAGAACAGTACGGCACAGAACAGGCCCTTGAACTCACGATGTTGTGCCGACCATTGATCATCATGTAAGGTAAACCTAATGTACGAACCCTCAAATTTCTGTGACCATATGCATGTCCAGCAGTCTCTTAAATATCCCCAATGACCTCGCTTCTACAACTGCTGCTGGCAATGCATTCCATGCTCTCACAACTTTGCATAAAGAACCCGCCTCGGACATCCCCTCTATACTTTCCGCCAAACGGCTTAAAACTGTGGCCCCTTGTGTTAAGAATTTCTGCCCAGGGAATCAGTCTCTGGCTATCGAGATGTACCCTGGGATTCCGGGGACTGTGTCGGTATTTACATTGGGACACCATAGACTGTATTTCCAGAGTGGTTTTGGAAAGTATGTCGCTATTTACATGAGGAGTCTCAATGAGTGTGTTGGTATTTACTCCGGGTTCCAGGGGATTCTTTCGATATTTACAGGGTCCCAGAAAGTATATTGTATTTACATTGGTGTTCTAGAGAGATTATCAGTACTTACAGAAGTGTACCTGGGAGTGTGTCCGTAGTTATGGGGAGTGCTGTGGAGAGTGTTGGTGGTTACAGGGCATGTCCCAGAGTGTGTGGCAGTATTTACAAGAGGATTCTCTCCACGGTGTAGATAATCACAGGTGGGGTGTGGGAGGGTGTCGCTATTTGCAGGTGGATGTCAGGAAGTGTGCAGTATTTACATGGATAATTGTTCATGAGACCGCTTGTAAAAACTTGATTGCCGATTCATTATCGAGACTTGAATGAGATACAGATGTGTTTTGTCGTGGATATGCCACAGCTTAAATTCAAATGTGGTTTCGCATGATTGCAAGTGTATAGTTTAGGTAGTGTATATGTGTGTTTTAGAAGACTAAGTTTGTTTTTGAAGCTTTTTCTTTTACAAATAAAGCACTGTTTTGGTATTGATG
This sequence comes from Chiloscyllium plagiosum, assembly GCF_037043375.1. Classification (NCBI taxonomy): domain Eukaryota; kingdom Metazoa; phylum Chordata; class Chondrichthyes; order Orectolobiformes; family Hemiscylliidae; genus Chiloscyllium; species Chiloscyllium plagiosum. The sequence goes on from NW_028270177.1 coordinate 70,164,842, forward strand.
GTTCATTATATGCGGGAGGTGTAACAAAGCTGGTCCCGTATTGCTAAAAAGATGTTCCTTTTCTCAAGGATACTGTGTCTTTGTTTTTCTTTCATAGGAGTCGTAAACGTCTTTTGTTCCTAATTAGACTGGTTTTGTAAAGAGAGGATGCGTATTGCACGCCGTCTTTCATAATATGCAAACAGGTGAGACTTCAGGCCAAAGTGGTCACTTTTTAGAAGACACCTGCATCATGAAAGAGGATTTCAGCTGTGTGTAAAGAGGCTGTGAAGTTCTCTGTCTCTTTCTGCCTTTCTAACTTTCACTTGTGAACATATGTTCTAAATATTATGTTTTTCAACGGAATTTGCTTATTGCGACTGTGGTGTATATTCGGATCAGCAAAATTAAATCTAGTCTGCATAAACTGAGTTTTGTAGGTGTTCTTTATTCCGTTCTTTTTGTTTAATTGTGTAATTTTCTGCATATCTTTTTGTCTGCTTAAAACCTGGTAGTCAACAGAGCTAACTTTCTCTGTGTATTTTCACTGCATATTAAGCAATAAAAATTGCAAAGTTATCATCTGGGCTGCCTGCTTAACAATGCTTTGAGTGGTCTGGTCTAGTTCGTAAGTGTGTGCGCCAAGGTCTTTTTTTTCCGGCGGCAATTACAGTGGGAGGAGGGATGGCGAGGACCAGGTACCTGATGGGAAGGTCAATTTGAAGTACAAAAACTTACTTAAAATTTACCTTCCCATCAGGTACCTGGTCCTCGCTATCCCTCCTCCCACTGTACCTGCCGCCGGAAAAAAAGACTGTGTAAAGGCGACATCCACGCTGTATGCAGGAGCGGACACGGGACTGCTGGGTAAGTGATGATATATAATTGGGCAGAGACTGTTGGGGTGATGATTTACCAGGAATAAGCAACGGAGTGCAGGTGTTTGGCGCAGTCTGTCCCTGTTGCTCAGAGGGAAGGGGAACAGGGGCAGAGCATTAGTCTTTGGGGAAATCCAGAGTTAGGTTGGCAGATAGGAGGTTCTGTGAGAATGAAAGAGACTCACAGTTGGTGTGTTGCCTCACAGGTGCCAAGGTTTGTGATATCTCCGAAGTTTTTTTCAGGTTTCTTGAAGGGGAGAGGCAGCATACAAAAGTCATGGTAAACATAGACAACAATGACATAGGCAGAAAGAGAGATGGGATTTTATGGCAAAAATTCATGGAGTTTTAATGGAAGCTTGGAGCTGGATAAAACAGAGTTGTTATCTCTTTGTTGTTGCCCATGCACGTGCTGGTGAGGTGAGGAATAGAGAGAGAGAGGACTTTAACACGTAGTTACGGGGATAATTTTGCATTCCAGGATAACTGGGGCTATTTTGGGAGTAGGTGAGACGTCTCCAAACAGAATTGCATTTAACTGAACCAGAGGGGTACTGATATCCTCGGGGGGAATTTTATGAATGTTCTTCGGGAAGCAGTGGGGATGGAAACACAAATTGTAGTTCCACTTACACAGGAGATTGAGTGTAATGAAGTCAGAAATAATATTATAGCTGGGGTAAGGGAAATTATGATGCGGTGAGGCATGACTTAGGATGTGTGGCTTGGAAAAGTAGACTCCAAGGCAAGAGTGTAAATGATATGTGGAACTTGTTCAAGGGGCAACTATTGAGTGTCCTTGATAATTATGTACCTGTCAGGCAGGTAGGAAAGGGTCGTGCGAGGGAGCCGTGGTTTAATAAGGAATTGGAATCCCTTGTTAAATGGAAGAGGGCGGCCTATCTCAAGATGAGACGTGAAGGTTCAATTGGGGCGATTGAGAGTTATAGGGTAGCCAGGAAGGACCTGAAGAGAGAGCTAAAAGCAGCAAGGAGGGGACATGAAAGGTCCTTAGTAGATAGGATTAGGGAAAACCCTAAGGCTTTCTATAGGTATGTTAGGAATAAAAGAATGACTAGGGTAGGAATAGGTCCAGTCAAGGATAGTAGGGGGAAGTTGAGTGTGGAGGCGGAAGAGATTGGGGAGACACTGAATGAATACTTTTCTTCAGTATTCACTCAGGAACAGGGCATTGTTGTCGATGAGAATACTGAGGCACAAATAAGTAGAATGGATGGCTTTGAGGTATGTAGAGAAGAGGTGTTGGAAATCCTGGAAAAGGTGAAAATAGATAAGTCCCCTGGGCCTGATGGCATTTATCCTAGGATTCTCTGGGAAGCAAGGGAGGAGATTGCAGAGCCATTGGCCTTGATTTTTATGTCCTCTTTGTCTACAGGAGTAGTCCCAGAAGACTGGAGGATAGCAAATGTGGTTCCCTTGTTCAAAAAGGGGAGTAGGGATAGCCCTAGTAACTATAGGCCGGTGAGTCTCACTTCTGTTGTGGGCAAAGTCTTAGAGAGAATTGTAAGGGATAGGATTTATGCACATCTAGATAGGAATAATGTGATCAAGGATAGTCAGCATGGTTTAGTGAAGGGCAAGTCGTGCCTCACAAACCTTATTGAATTCTTTGAAAAGGTGACGAAGGAGGTTGATGAGGGGAAAGCGGTAGATGTGGTATATATGGATTTTAGTAAGGCGTTTGATAAGGTTCCCCATGGTAGGCTACTGCAGAAAATACGGAGATATGGCATTGAGGGCGAGTTGGAGGTTTGGATTAGGAATTGGCTGGATGGAAGAAGACAGAGGGTAGTAGTTGATGGCAAAGTTTCTTCATGGAGTGCCGTCACTAGCGGTGTTCCGCAAGGATCTGTTTTGGGACCATTGCTGTTTGTCATTTTTATAAATGACCTGGAAGAGGGGTTAGAAGGTTGGGTGAGCAAGTTTGCGGATGACACGAAAGTCGGAGGAGTTGTTGACAGTGAGGAAGCATGTGGCAGGTTACAGCAGGATATAGAGAAGCTGCAGAGCTGGGCAGAAAGGTGGCAGATGGAATTCAATGTAGCTAAGTGCGAGGTGATTCACTTTGGGAAGAATAACAAAAAGATGGGGTACTGGGCTAATGGTCGGATACTTGGTAGTGTGGATGAGCAGAGGGATCTTGGTGTCCATGTACACAGATCTCTGAAAGTTGCCACCCAGGTAAATAGTGCGGTGAGGAAGGCATATGGCGTACTGGCTTTTATTGGTAGAGGAATTGAGTTCCGGAGTCCTGAGGTCATGATGCAGTTGTATAAGACTCTGGTACGGCCGCATCTGGAATATTGTGTGCAGTTTTGGTCGCCATACTATAGGAAGGATGTGGAGGCATTGGAACGGGTGCAGAGGAGGTTTACCAGGATGTTGCCTGGTATGGAAGGAAAATCGTATGAGGAAAGACTGAGGCACTTGGGGCTGTTTTCACTAGAGAAAAGAAGGTTTAGGGGTGACTTGATTGAGGTGTACAAGATGATTAGGGGGTTAGATAGGGTCGACAGTATGAACCTTTTCCCGCGTATTGAGTCGGGTATTACAAGGGGGCATAGCTTTAAATTAAGGGGGGGTAGATATAGGACTGATGTTAGGGGTAGGTTCTTCACTCAGCGAGTCGTTAGTTCATGGAATGCCCTGCCAGTAACAGTGGTGGACTCTCCCTCTTTATGGGCATTTAAGAGGGCATTGGATAGGTATATGGAGGATAGTGGGTTAGTGTAGTTTAGGTGGGCTTGGATCGGCGCAACATCGAGGGCCCAAGGGCCTGTACTGCGCTGTATTCTTCTATGTTCTATGTTCTATGTTCTAATATTTCAAGGTCGGAAGAGGCCACCCTCAAGCAAGACGTTGGTTTGCAGAGTGTCTACTTCAATGCCAGGAACGTTTGGGAAAAAGTGGGTGAACTTGCAGAGTGGTTTGGTACCTTGGATTTAGATATTGGGGCCATTTTGAAGACATGGATCTAGCAGAGGCATGAGTGGGAGTTTAGGGTTCCGGAATTTATATGTTTCAGTAAGAACAGAGAACATGGTAAAAGAGAGGGTGGGTGGGATTGTTAATCAAGGACAGTATTATGGTGGCAGAAATGACGTTTGAGGTCTCACGTACTGAGGCAATATGGGCTGAGGTTTTAAACATGAAAGAAGAGGTCACCCTGTTGGAAGTTTTATATCGGCGTCCTAATAGTTCCAGAGATGTAGAGGAAAGGATAGCAAAGGTCATTCTCGATAGGAGCGAGAGGGACAGTGGAGTTCTTATGAGGACAGTTAACTCTCAAAATATTGACTGGGAATACGATAGGTCAAGTATCTCAGGCGGGTAACCTTTTTGTTTAATGTGTGCAGGAGACTTTCCTGACACAATATGTAATATGTAGACAGGCCAACAAAGGGCGAGCTCACATTGGATTTGGTACTGGGTAATGAACCCGGCGAGGTGTTAGATTTGAAGGCAGGTGAGGACTTTGGTGATAGTGACTACAATTCGGTTATGTTTACTTTAGCGATGGAAAGACACGTGTATATCACGCAAGTGAAGAGTTTTGTTGGGGGAAATGCAATGATGACACAAGATTTAGGGTGCATTGGATGGGGAAGGAAACTGCATAGGATGTGCATAATTGAAACGTGAAGCGTATTCGATGTGCAGTTACTCCATGTCCTTAACAGTTATGCACCTGTCATCCAGGGACGAAGTTGTAAACCCAGGGAGCCGTGGTTAACTAAAGAAGTTGAAGATTTTGTCAAGAGGAAGAAGAAGGATTATGTTAGGATGAACCGTGAAGGCTCAGTTTGGGCATTTGAGAGTAAAAAGAGAGCCTAGAGAGACCTAACGAGAGAGTTAAGAAGAGCCAGGAGGTGATGGGAGAAGTCATTGTCGAATAGGGTGAAGGAAAACCTTCAGGCTTCCACACTGGAAAAAGACAATGTTGTTGAGCAGAATACTGATATACAAGAGATTAGACTAGATGGGATTGCCGTTCAAAAGGAGGAGGACTTCTCAATTCGTAAAAGTTTGAAAAAATATAAATCCTCTTGGCAAGATGTGATTTATCCGACGATTCTCTGGGAAGTCAGGGAGGAGACTGCCGAGCCATTAGTTTCATTTTTCTGTCTTCATTGTCAAATGGAATTTTGCCGGAAGATTGGAGCATAGCAAATATTATTCCCTTATTCAAGAAGGGAAGTACAAACAACCCTGGAACTTATAGATCAGTGAGCCTGACTGTGGTTGTGGGTAAATTGTTGGAAAGAAAAGGTAAGAGATAGTATTCTTCATCATCTAGAAAGAAATAAAATGAATCGGGATGTCAGCATGGTTTTCTGATCACTAGGTTTTGCCTCACAAATCTTACTGAGTTAGTTGAGAAGCTGACTAAACAGGTGCATGAGGGAAAGCGGTTGCTGGGGTGTAAATGGATTTCAACAAGACGCTTGATACAGTTCCCTATGTGCTGCATGTCACAAGATACAGATGCATGGGGCTGACGGTGATTTAGCGGTTGAATGAGAAATTGGTTGGCTGAAAGCAGACAGAGGGAGCTGGTTGATGGAAACGTTCATCCTGGAATTCAAATACTAGTGGTGTACCGCAAGGATCTTTTTGGGTCCAATGCTGTTTGTCATTTTTACAAATGACCTGGATGACGGTGTAGAAGGATTGGTTAAAAATCATGCAAATGAAACTAAGGTGGATAGAGCTGTGGGCAGAGCCTTAGGAGGTTATAGTTTAGATAGGAACATAGATGAACTGAAGAGCTGGGCTGAGAGGAGTGAAGTGGAGTTTAATACGGAAAAGTGTGAGTTTATTCGCTTTGGAAGGAGTAACAGTAACGAAAGGTGCTGGGATAATGATAAGAACATTGGCGTTGCAGATGAGCAGAGAGATCTCGGTGTTCCTGTGCATTGATCCCTGAAAGTTGCCACCCAGATTGATAGGGTTGTGCAGAAGCCAGACGTTGTGTTTCCTTTTATTCGGAGACGGATTGACTTTTGGAGGCATGACGTCATACAGTAGCTGGGCAAAGCTCTGATCCGCCAGGCTGGAATATTGTGTGCAGTTCTGATCACCACATTATAGGAAGGATGTAAAACTTTGAAAAGAATCAGAGAAGTTGTACTGGGATGTCGTGTGGTATGGAGTGCAGGTCTTATGAGGAAAGGCTGAACAACGTGAGCTTGTTTTCTTTAGAGAGAATGTTGAAAGGTGACTAAATTGAGACATAAAGATAATCAGAGATTGAGATAGGTTGGACAGTGAGAACCTTTATCCTCTGATGGTGATGGTTGTCATGAGGGAACATAACTTTAAATGTGAGGGGTGATAGATTTTAGATAGATGTCAGAGGTAGTCTCTTTATTTTGAGAATAGTAGCTGCGTAGAACAGCCAGCCTGAAACAGGTGTGGACTCACCAATATGAAAGGTATGCAACTGGGTATTGGATAGACACATGTTTCAAAAGGCAACCAGAAATGGTATGCCTAAATTGTGAAAACATGCTCTTTGGTGCATCTGACCCTCCGAAGAGTAACCCATGCAGACACATTCCCCTATACTTACCCCTGACTAACAACCGATACTATGGGCAATTTAGCTTGGCCAATGCAATTGACCTGCACATCATTAGATTGTGGGAGGAAACCGGAGGACAGCGAGGAAATTCGCACAGACATGCAGAGAATGCGCAAATTCCACACATATGGTCGTCTGAGGGTGGAATCAAACGTGGGTCCCTCGCGCTTTGAGGCAGCAATGTTAACCATTGAGCGATCATGCCAAATATTGCAGGAAAGTTGGGCTTTAGACTGGTTTCACAGGTCAGAGCAACGCCAAGGGCCAAAGGGCCTGTACTGTGGTAATGTTCTGAATTCTATGTTATCTCACCTCTCTCCTTCCTTTTCATCTCTCTCTCTCTCTCTCTCTCTCTCTCTCTCTCTCTCTCTCTCTCTCTCTCTCTCTCTCTCTCTCCTGTTCCTTTCTATCACATAAAGCTAAGCTTACAATGGCAGGGAACCTCAGACCCGTGGCATGTGCCTCTTGATTGATGTGGGAGCTCAGGAACGTGTCTGATGTTCCTAACTCTTACACTTGCAAGAAGGGTATCCAGCTGCAGCTCTTGTTAGACCGCATGACACCTCTGGAGCTGCTGATGGACTCATTGTGGAGCATCTGCTTTGCTGAGGAAGTCGTGGATAGCCCGTTTACACCGCAGGTTAGTATTGCTGAGGGAGGCAGTGAATGGGTGACCAAAAGCCAGAAAAAGAGGAGGAAGGCAGTGCAGGTGTCCCCTGTGGTCATCTCCCTCCAAAACAACTATACCGTTTTGGAGACTGTTGGGTGAGTTGGCTCAGCAGGAGAGGGCAGCAATTGTCAAGATCGTGGCACCGTGGCGGGCACTACTGTTCAGCAGGACTGGAAAAAGGCTCATAGGGCCATAGTCATCGGGGATTCTATATCGAAGGGACTATGTTGGTGGTTCTCTGGCCGAAAACGGGAATCCCGGACAGTATGTTGCCTCCCAGATGTTCAGGTCAGGGATGTAATTGATTGGCTGCAGAACATTCTAAAAGGGGACGCTTAACAGCCAGTTGTCTTGGTGCATTTATGCATCAACAATATAATTAGAAAATGAGACGAAGTCCTGAAAGAAAAATTCAGGGAGAGAAGTTAAAGAGGAGGACCTCAAAGGTAGTGGTCTCCGAATTACTACCAATGCCACGTGCTAGCCAGCGTAGAAATGAAAACAAAATAAGGGGTGCAGATTTTTTGGACATTTATACAGGTTCTGTGCAAGGTGGACTAATACAAAATAGGACAGTCTACATCTGAACCAGAACGGCACGGTGGGCGGCACGGTGCCACAGTGGTTAGCACTGCTGCCTCACAGCGCCAGAGACCCGGGTTCAAGTCCCGCCTCAGGCGAATGACTGTATGGAGTTTGCACGTTCTCCCCGTGTCTGCGTGGGTTTCCTCCGGGTACTCCGGTTTCCTCCCACCATCCAAAAAAGATGTGCAGGGTCAGGTGAATTGGCCATACTAAATTGCCTATAGTGTTAGGTAAGGGGTAAATGTAGGGGTATGGGTGGGTTTCGCTTTGGCGGGTCGGTGTGGACTTGTTGGGCCGAAGGGCCTGTTTCCACACTGTAATCTAATCTAATCTAATCTAAAAAACGTAGCCAATGTTTTTGAGGGAGTATTTGCTATTGCTGTTGGGAGGTTTTAAACGAATGTGGAGAGGACTGGGAACCAGAGGCGAAAACAAGTAGGCAACGAGGTGGAGTTTGCAGACTCCAAGAACCATGAAGATAGCATTAATAAAAGGAAGTGTAGGCAGAGAGCAGATGAACGCAAAAGAACTGATGGCTTGAAATGCATCTAATTTAATGCAAGGAGTAAGGCAGATGAACTCAGGGTTTTGATTGGTGCCTGGGATTATGACGTTATTGCAATCACAGAGACTTGGTTGCAAGGATGGGCATGATGTTTCACAACTAAATGTTCCAGATATAAACGCTTCAGACAGGACAGGGAGGGAAGTAAAAAGGGGCGTGGAGTTGCACTGCTGGTCAGAGATAATATCACGACTGTGCTAAATGAGGACATTATGGAAGTCCTGGTGAGTGATCCATTATGGGTGGAGCAGAGAAATAAGCAGGGTGCACATACGCTGTTGGAATTGTATGACAGGCCTCCCAAAAGCAGGCGTGAGGTGGAAGGACAAACTGGGGAACAGATTATGGAAGGACGTAGTGGCGATAGGGTTGTGGTGATGGGAGATTATAATTTTCTTAACATTGGCTGGGATACACTTAGCGTCAGAGGTCTGGATGGGGTAGAACTTGTAAGAAGAGTCCAGGAGAGTTTTCTAGAGCAGTATGTCAATAGCCCGACGAGGGAAGGAGCCATATTGGACCTGGTACTGGGGAACGAGTGAGGACAGGTGGCAGAAGTTTCAGTAGGAGATTTCTTTGGGAACAGTAAACAGAATTCTGGAAGTTTTCGAATACTAGTTGATAAAGATGAGAGAGGTCCTAATGGAAGAGTACTAAACTGGGCCAAGGCCAGTTATATCAAAACTGGCAGGAGCTCAGAAATGTGGATTTGACATAGCTATTTGAAGGGAAGTTCACATTTAATATGTGGGAGGCTTCAAAGATAGGTTGAAGATAGTGCAGGATAGGCATTTCCCGTTGAAGGCAAAGGATAGGAACCATGGATAACAGGAGAAAATGTACGACTAGCCTCGAGGAAAAGGGAAGCGTACATAAGGTCGAGGCAGCTAATAACAGTACGTGCATTGGACAACGATCGGAAGAGTAGGACCAGTCTTAAACGAGGAAGCAAGCGGGCTAAAATGTGCCATGATATAGTTTTATCGAACAGAATTAAGAAGGCTCTGAAAGCATTTTCTTCTTATATAAGAAGCAAGCAGGTTAAAAGGGAAATGATTGGTCCACAAGAGGATAATAAAGGAAGTCTGTGTATCGAACTGGAGAGAATTGGTGAGATTCTGAATGATTACTTTGCGTCAGTTCACGGAGTAGAGAAACATGGTTTATCTTGAAATGGGAAATAGAATTTTGATTAGTCTGGTTCACGTTGACATAAGTAAGGAAGATGTGTTGGGCAGGCTCGAGGTTATTACGATGGACAAATCCCCTCCACCAGATGGGATCTATCTCAGGTTACTGAGGGAGGCAAGAGAGGAAATAGCTGGGACCCAAACAGATATCTTTGTGGCATCTTGAAATACGGGTGAGTTGCCAGTGGACTGGAGGATTGCTCATGTTGTCCCCCTGTACAAGAAGGGTAGTCGGGATATTCCAGGTAACTACAGACCAGTGAGTCTGACTTTGGTGGTGGGGAATTTACTGGAGAGGGTACTGAGGGAGGGGGTCTATTCATATTCAGAAAAGAGTGGGCTTGTCAGTGATAGGCAACATGGGTTTGTGCGGGGGAATTCGTGCCTTACCAACTTACTAGAGTTCGTTACGTGCTGTTGGCGTCATATACATGGACTTCAATAAGGTTTTGATGAGGTTCTCCATGGTAGACTAATGGAGAAATTGAAGTCACATGGCGTGCAGGATGTTCTGGCTAGGTGGATAAAGAACTGGTTGAGCAACAGCAGACAGAAAGCAGTAGCTGAAGGGTGTTTCTCAAAATGTAGAAAGGTGACCAGTGGTGTACCACAGGGGTCAGTGTCGGGGCCACTGTTGTTTGTGATAACATAAATGACCTGGAAGAGGGCAGTGTTGGTAAGATCAACAAGTTTGCAGATGACACGAAGATTGGTGGATTAGCAATAATCATGAAGGACTGTCAAAGAATACAGGAGGATATAGATAGACAGGAGAGTTGGGCAGATGGATTTCAATCCAGACAAATGTGAACTGATGCATCTGGGAGTGCAGGTCCATTGTACCCTGAAGGTTGTTGCAAAGGTCGATAGAGTGACCAAGAAGGCATACATTATGCTTCCCTTCATTGGTTGGTGTATTGAGTATAAGAGCTGGCAAGTCATTTTAAAATTATACAAGACGTTGGTTCGGCCACATTTAGAATACTGTGTACATTTCTGGTCGCCACATTATCAAAAGGATGTGGATGCTTTGGAGAGGGTGCAGAGAAGGTTTACGATAATGTAACCTGGTATGGAAGGTGCAAGCTATGAATGGAGGTTGAGTAGGTTAGGTTTGGTTACATGAAAAAAAACGATTGGGGTGACCTGATTGAGGTTTACAAAATAATCAAGGGTATAGACAGGGTGGAGAGAGACTAGCTTTTTACCCAGGGTGATGGACTCAGTAACGAGTGTTCACACTTTCAAGGTGAGAGGTAGAAAGTTTAAGGGGGATACACGCGGCAAGCACTTCACACAGACAGTGGTGGGCATTTGGAACGCATTGCCAGCAGAGGTGGTAGAGGCAGGCACGGTAGATTTATTTAAGATGCGTCTGGGCAGATGCTTGAGAAGGTGCGGAGCAGAGGTATAAAGATGTTAAGAATTGGGCGACAGGTTTAGACAGTATATTTGGATCGGCTCAGGCTTGGCGGGTTGAAGGGCCTGTTCCTGGGCTGGGCATTTTCTTTGTTCTTTCTTCTTTGCTCCATCTTGCTTCTCGCTCTCTCCCTCTTCAACCCTCTCCACTCTATGCCACTTGCCACGCTATCTCAACCCCATTCCACTCTCTCCCTCCTCCCTCCCTTCCCACTCCCTCTCCTTTCTCTCTTCCTCCATCTCTCTCTCTCACACCTCTCTTCCCACACTCGCTCTTCACCATTCACTCACCACGCCCTCCCTCGCTCCTCCATTCACACTCTCACTTCCCCTTCCCTCCCACTCTCTCTGCCCTTTCCACTCTCACCCACTTTACACTCTCTTTCCCCCGGCTGAATATACTTTCTCTCCACCATTCCATGCAACTTCCTCATCCACTCCGTTCCCACTGTCTCTATTCCGTCTTGCTTCTCACACTCACTCATCTCTGCCTTCCAATTCTCTCTATTCTCCCTTCACAATCACTCTCTACCCCTCCATTTCCATTCCCTCTCTGACCACTGCCCGTACACACACTCTCTCTCTTCCCTGCCGTACTACTCTCCCTGTCTCCCTTACCACTCTCTCCCTCCCTTACCACATTCTATCCCTCCCTCCCTTACATATCTCTCTCCCTCCCTTATCAGTCTATCTCCCCTCCCTTAACACTCCCTATCCCTCCTTCACATCTCAGTCTCTCTCCCTCCCTTGCCATTCTCACTCTACCCATCCCACTATCTTTATCTACCCCTTTGCTGTGTCTCTGCTCTTCCCACTCACTCTCCCTCCATTCCGATTCTCTCTCTCCCTCCCTCACTCCCATTCCACCCTCTCTCTTCCTCTGATCCTACTCTGTCTGCCCCTCCATTCCCACAGTCTCTCCTTCTATTCTCACTCATTACTTCCGTTCCAACTCCTTCTTTTGCCATTCCCTTCCCACTCCCTCCCTATCTCTGCCTGCCTTCCCACTCTCTCCCTCTCTTTATTCCCTGTCTCCATCATCCCGTTCACCACTCCCCCTCACCCTCCCTTCACACGTACTCTCCACCTCTCCCGCTCTCTCATCCCCTCTCTTCCAACTTTCTCGTCCACACTCCCTTGTGCTCTCTCTCACCCACTGTACCTACTCCTCACTCCCTCGCTGCCTTCCCACTCATTCTCTTATCACCGCTTTTCTGTGTCTCTCCCCTTCTCTTTGCATCTCTCTTCCTCTCCCTTCCCAAACTCTCTTTCCTCCCTCTCTTTACATTCTCCATGTGCCTGTTCAATGCACACTGTCTTCCCACCAATCCCTCTCTCTCCTCCCTCCCTTCTAATTAACTCTCTACCCTCCCACTATCTCTCATCTCAACCCTTCCCACTGCCTCGCTCACTTCGCACTTACTCTCTCCCCAGAACTCCGCTGACTCTCCTCCTTTACTCTCTCTCACCCTCCCTTGTTAACACTCTCTCCTTCCATCCTCCACCCCCTCACTCCACCAGGCTCTTTCACCCACTACCTTGCCATTGACTTTCTACATTCCCACTCTCTTTCTCTATTCCTATTTGCACTTTCTGTCTACCCCCTTCCCACTCTCACCCTCCCTTCCCACCCTGCCTCACTCCCTCCCTTCCCACACTCTCTAACTCGTTCCTTTCCTACTCTTGCTCCCTCTCTTCCCACACTCTCCCTCTCCTCCTTCCCTTCCCACGTTCTTCCTCCCTTCCCACATCCCTATTCCTCCCTCCCTTCCCACTGTATCTCTCTCCCCGTCACCACTCACTCTTTTTCCCCTCCCTTTCCACTCTCCGTCTCTCAATTTCCCCCTCTGTCTCCCCTACCTACTCTCTCTCTCCCCACTCGGTTTCAACTCTCCCTTTCCTCACTCCCTTCCCACTCTCTCTCCTCCGTCCTTATCCCTTTCTCTCTCTTCTCCTTCCACTCTATCACATCCCTTCTGTTTCCACTGCGTCTGTCCCACTTCACTTCCAACTGTCTATCTGGCTTCGTTCCCACTCTCTCTGTTGCTCTACCACTATTTCTCTCTCCAACGTACTCTGTCCCGCACTCAATCTTATGCCCACTCTCTCCATTTTTCACACTCTCTCTCCCCTTCTGACTCTCTCCCTCCCCTTCCATTCTCACTCTCTCCCTCCTCTCTCCCCTCTCCTTTCTCACTCTCCCCAGTCTCCCCTCCCTTCTCACTCTCTCCCTCGTCTCTCCCATCTCCTTTCCAAATCTCTCTCTGCTCTTACTTTCCACTTCCTCTTCACCTCACTTTCCACTGTCGCTCTGCCCCCCTCACTTCCCACTCTCACTTTTCCCTTCCTTTCCTCTCTCATTTCCTCACTCCTTTCCCACTCACTCTCCTACCCTCCCTTTCGATTCTATTTATAACATCTCCCTTCCCACACGCTCTGTACCCTCTCCTTTTCCAGCTCCCTTCCTACTCTCTCCGCCTCCCTTTCCACTCTCTCCCCTTCCTTTCCACATTCTGTCTTCCCTCTCCCTTCCCAGTATCTCATACCCGACTCCCTTCCCATTCGCTTTTGCTCCACACTTCCCATTCCCTCTCTCCCACTTTTGCAGCCTTTCTTTCTCCCCACTTACTTCCCATGCTCTCTGAACACCCTCTCCCTCACTCTTACCCTCACTTGTCACACTTTCTCCCTTCCTCTCTTCCCACTGCCAATCCCATGTCCCATTCCCCTTACTCTCTCTCTCTGTGCTCACTTCTCACTCTCTCTCTATCTCCACTTCGAACTCACTCTCCCCTCCCTCTCTCTCTTTCTCATTGTGTCACATTCTCTCCCCTACTCCCCACCATCACCCTTCCCCGTCCTTTGCTCCTCTCTACTTCAGCCTACTCCGTGTCTCGCTCCCTTCATTCCCACTCTATCCCTCATCTTTCCCTTCCCATTCGCCCTATCCCCCTTCTCCCATTATCTCTGTTCGTCTACCCTTTCCACTGATTCACCTTCCCTCCCTTACCACTCTCTCTGTTCAAAGTTTGTGAGAATATTTGAAACTCGGATGCTCGTTGTTGTTGTTCTGTTCGCCGAGCTGGGAATTTGTGTTGCAGACATTTCGGCCCTGTCTAGGTGACATCCTCAGTGCTTGGGAACCTCCTGTGAAGCGCTTCTGTGATGTTTCCTCCGGCATATATAGTGGTTTGTCTGTGCCACTTCCGGTTGTCAATTCCAGCAGTCTGTTGCAGCAAACCGACCACTGCACGGACAGCTGGAACTGACAACTGGAAGCAGCAGAGATAAACCACGATAAATGGCGGAGGAAACATCACAGAAGCGCTTCACAGAAGGCCCCCAAGCATTGAGGATGTCACTTAGTCAGGGGATGAAATGTCTGCAACACAACTTCCCAACTCGGCGAACAGAACAACAACAACGAGCACCCGAGTTACAAATATTCTCTCTGTACCCGTCTCTTCCCATTGTCTTTGTACCCACTCCCTTCCTGCGCGCTGTCTCCCCACTCCGATCCCACCCTCACTCAGTCCCACCCCTCCATCACACTCCCTCTCTCCCTCTTTTCCACTGTCTCTTTCTCTCCCCTTAATTGCCACTCTCTTGAATCCCTCTCCCTGTCCATTCTCTCTCTTACCTCGTCTCAACTCTTCTCCTCACTTGGAACTCTTTTTTTCTCTCCCTCCCATCCCACTCTCTCCACAACTCACAACTCTCTCTCCTCCCACCTTTTCCCCTCCCTGTCCCTATTCCTCACTCTCTCTACCCCTTCCCCTTCCCACTCTCCTCCACCCCTCTCTTTTCACTTTCTCCCTCTTCCCGTCCTTCCCACTCTCTGTTCCCCTCCCTTCCCACTCGAACTGCTTCCGTCACTCTTTCTTTCTCACTCCCAGTCTCTCCCTTCATCCCTGTCCCTGTCTGTTTCTTCCTCCAACACAGAAACTCTGCAGTGTGGAAACCAGCCATTATGACAAACCGACCCTGAGAAGAGTAACCCGTCCATACCCATTCCACTACCCTATTTCTCTACATTTAGCACTACACTACACGTCATTGAACGCTATGTGCAATTTAGTATGACTCAATCACCAAACCTGCACAACTTTGGACTGTGTGAGGAAATGGGTACACTCGGTCGAATCCTATGCAGACACAGGGAGAATGTGGGCGGCACGGTGGCACAGTGGTTAGCACTGCTGCCTCATAATGCCAGAGACCCGAGTTCAGTTTCCGCCACAGCCAACTATCTGTGTGGATATTGCACATTTTCCCCGTACTGTGTGGGTTTCCTCCGGGTGCTCCGGTTTCTTCCCACAGTCCAAAAAATATGCATGTTCGGTGAATTGGCCACGCTAAATTGCCTGTAATGTTTGGTAAATGGGTAAATGTAGGGGAATGGGTCTGCGTGGGTTGCTCTTCAGAGGGTCGGTTTGGACTTGTTGGGACGAAGGGTCTGTTTGCACACTGTCAGTAATCTCATCTAATATGCAATCTCCACACAAATGATGCCCGCCGCTGGAGTAAAACCCAGGTCCCTGGCGCTGTGAGGCTGCAGGGTTAACCACAGAGGCACCGAATTCGACCTGTCTTCTTCTCTCCTGCCAACTATCCCAAACCCTCGCCCTCACTACCTCTACCCCATTCTCATTGTCACTCTTTCCACCTGTTTCTTCCCCTCTGTCTCACTCTTTATCTTGTACTCCTTCATTCCCTCTCTTGCCCTCTGAAGGCCTCTCTCTCCCTCCCATTATGCTTGTTCCTATGTCTAAATGTCTGCCTTGGTCCATCGCTGCTCCCTTTCCTTTTGTCTGACAATCTGTCGTCTAACTCTCGTTTTCTAATTTTTGGTCAGTATTATTCTCTCTATACCTTCCACTGCCTGTCTGTCTCTCTCTCATTCCTTCTATCTCGATCGTTCGTTTTCTCCCTCTCATTGCCGGTGTCTCTCTTTCGCTCCCTTCCTGATGCTCGCTCGGTCTGTCTATCTCTCGATCCATCTCATTCAATATCTCCCACGGTCGGTCATTCTCACTCTCTCTCGCTCCCTCTTCCTGGTTCACTCTATCTCTACTTCAGTCCTTCCCTCCCTCTCCCTCTGTTTGACTCTATCTCTCTCCACACCCTCAGTCCATCTTTAGCTCTTCCTCTGTCTGACACTCTGTCTCGCTCCTTCCCTCACCATTTCTGAATCTTATTCGAAGTGTCTCCCTCCCTCATTCCTTCTCCTCACTGTCTCTGGCTCATCTCTGTCTCACACAAACACCCTCCCTCCCTCGCACTGACTCTCTCTATCACGCCTATTAACTCTCTCTCTCGGTTCTTCAGCCCCTTCAATTCTCTCTGCCTGTTCCTCCTTATTTCACTTTCTCGTTGCCTCATTCCCTATTTTTCTGTCCGAATCTCTCCCTACCTCGTTCACTCCGTCCTCCTCCCTCTGCCTGACTCTCTGTCTTCTCCCCTCAACCCCTCCCTCTGTCTAATCCTCTCCTCATTTATTTCCCTCCCTCCCTCTGCCTCTGTCTGAAACTAACCCTCTCTTTTCCTCCGTTTGACACTCTCCCTTTCTCACCATCTGTCTGATTATCTCTCACCCTCTCCTTTTGACTGTCTCTGGCGCTCTCTGTCCCCATCTCCTTCTCTCTTTCTCTCTCTCTCTCCAGCTGTCTGACGTACCCCCCCCCCTCTCTCCCTCTCTCCTTCTCTCAATTTCCCTCTGACTGAATCTGTCTCCCTCCCTTTCGATCTGACACACACTCTCTTGCTCGTTCTTGCTTCATCCTCTGACACAGACACGTGAGATGGTTGGGATGCTGGAGGCTGTGGGCAGAGTTTAGAGAGATGTGGGGGTGGGAGGAGTGACAAAATGGGGAGAGATAGAAACGCAGAAGAAAGGCAGAAACAGCAGGAGAATGAGAGAGAAAGGGATTGAGAGAGAGTGAAGTGGAGATGGGTGGACAGGCCCGGGGTGGGAGAGAGATGGAAGAGATCGATAAAAAGGAAAAGGGGGTCAGAAACAGAGAATGTGCAGAGAGAGAGAGAGAGGGAGAGAAATGAGTAGGAAGAGGGGTGAGTCCAAGAGTGGGGGCGAGGGGTAAGACGGAAATGAATGAGCGAGAGTGAAATAGAATGATGCGATTGAGTGATGATGTGTGGAACAGGGTAGATAGATGAATTCTGCCGAAGACCAGGTCAGTGTGGAGCACCCATAGATAAGAGCTAGGACAGATGATCTTAAACTTTCTCCCCACCCGCAGCCTCCTCTCATTTATCTCTCCACCATTCAGGCACTCTGCCTTTATTCCTGATTAAGGGCTTTTGGCTGAAACGTCGATTTTCCTGCTCCTCGGATGCTGCCAGAACTGCTGTGCATTTCCAGCACCACCCTAATCCAGATTAAGTTAACCCAACTCCTGCGGTCACGCCTGATCCCCTTCCTTTCCCTGAATACCAGGTGTAGTGGCTTAGTGTGTCTCACTCCAGGTCAGCTTCTTCAACACAAAGTCAAGCAACGATGCAATTAATTCTATTACTCAGCACTTTTTAATGAAGATTTTTATTGTTGACAAACTGAAGTGGTAGGTGCAGTCAGTGGGATGGGTCCTTTTCTCAGTGGTCCCTGAGTTGTGAGAAACATTGAAATGTGTCCCTGTAAGCCTAGGTGGATGTGGTTGGACAAACCAGCACTAACGTCAGTCTGTTACGATGCTGAAACATTGAAATGAAATGAGAAAATCTCGGACGGATTGTTTAATGTTGAATGTGATTGATTGATGAATTTTGGTTAAGGGATATTTCAGCACATCCTTCAGCTGCTGTCTGAACTTAGTCTGGGTCACGGTATAAATCACAATGTTAGTACAGCAACTGAGGAGCTGCATCGTGAAACCCAATTCCTGCATAAAACCATGTAGATACATAGAGGTATCTACAATCAAGCACAATCTGTACCATATAGTAAACACCATTATCACTGACCATGAAAGAACTAAATTAGCTGAGATCTCAAACAGTAAAATACTCGATGTTTTTCGGTTTTGCGTTTTTGTATCAGTCTGAACGTCCCCATTCATGTGAGCCTCGAATCTCTTGCGGGCTCTGCTGGCCACTAAAATGTGTCTGATGGAGAAAACATTGAGCAGCAGGATCAGGAGAAAAGGGAGAACCGGGTTTTGAGTGTGGTGGAGGAACTCGATTGTGATCCATACACGGGAGAACATAACCGCATGTGTTCCATGAGAAAACCAGGGGGTGTTCCACAGCCGATATCGAGGGGTGAGCATAAAATACCAGAAAATGTTCTTTAAGCAGCTCAGCACAGTCACTGTTCCCAGAACCACAGCTGCCGTTTTCTCACTGCAATATTTACTTTTCAGCTTCTGTCAACAAATGGCCACAAACTGATCAAAGTTGAAAGTGACGGTGAACCAGACAGAGCAATCAGTGGCTTCATAAAGCAACACGGTGTGGATATTACACACGGGGATGTGGTGAAGGAAATTGAATTGCTTCTTATAAACAATGGGAATGTGCCTTCGTAACAGGTCGTGGGTAATGACCAGTAGATCCACGATTGCCATGGCCACCAGATAACGTCTGACACATGGAGACAACCCACGATCTTTATAAAGCAGGATGTAGATGGCACGTTAACGGCAAGGGGGACAAAAAAACAAACACAGAGTACATCAGGCTGGATTCAAAGTGACCAATTTGACTGGACACCCAATGAGATTTTGAAGTGCATGACAATAATCAGAGCATTGTCGCTGTAATTGGAGTTGACATTAAAAAAAAGCTAAGTTCTGAATGACTGATAACAACGTGTCGCAAGACACAAGAAGCCCTCCTCCTCCCCAAACACACAGAGACACATCCATACGAACAGTTGACTTCCAGAAAATTCTCACACACTCGATGACTTGATAGCAGACACACGTTACTTCATTCCAGTTGCTTATACTTAGCGTGAAAACATTGCCATCCTGAAGGATACTCTCCCAGTTCCTTGAAGACAAGTGAAGGTTGCAAATTTCTGTGTTTTAGTATACGTTGTGGTTGATCTCTGTCGTGAAGTAAATATATGCAGGGAAAACATATTCATCCCTTTAATTGCTTGGGCGGACTTCAGAACAGTGTCCCCTTCTCTCCGGAAAGGGATCTCTTCCCCCGAGCTCTTATCTTTTGTTCAATTCACTGACGTCCAGTCATTAACAATACTTTCAGGGGTAGAATGCTCCAGGGAATGTAACATATGTAATATTACATCGAATGTCGGGTGCGAAACGTTCTGGAGAATGTCGAACATGGAATATTTTGAGAAATGTAGGGAAGAGAAGTTTTTGGAAGATGGCATGTATGGAACGTTCCATTGGGATGTTGGGTATTGAAATTTCGGGGGAATGTTGGGTCTGAACGTTACAGAGAATGAGGGATAGGGAACGCTCGTGGCAATGTCAGGTCGGGGATGTTGTAGAGATTTTCGTTGATAGAATGTTCCTGAAATTTCGGGTGTCGAATGTTCCAAAGAATGCCGGGTATACAATGTTCCGGAGAAAGTTGGTAACATAATATTCTGGGGATTGTTGCGGTAGAATGTTTCATAGAATGTCGAGTTATGAGCATTCTGGGGAATGTCGGGTATTGAATGTTCAGGGAAATTTTGAGTACGGAATGTGCCGGAGAATGGCATGCTAAGAATGTTCTGATGAATTATGTACATTGATTTTACCTGAGAATTTGGATACAAACTGTTCCTGAAAATATTGGTTCCAAAATGTTCCACAGAATGCCGGGTATAGAAATTTTCAGGGAATGTCCGGTATGGAAAATCATGGAGAATGTTGGGAATTGAGCTTTCCAGGAAAGATAAGTTGTAGAATGTTCTGGGGAATTTCAGGTATAGAAGGCTCTGGAAAATAACTGGTAAGGAACGTTTCAGAGAATGTTGGGTATAGAGTGCACCAGAGAATGTCGGATATAGAAATTTCCACAGAATTTTGGGTATCGAATGTTCCAGAGAATGTTGATTGTAGAATGCTCCTGATGGTGCCGTGTATAGAATGTTCTGATCAATGTCGAGTGGAGAATTTTCCCGGGAATGTCAGGTATAGAATGTTCTGGAGAATGTTAGGTATAAAACATTCTGGGTAATGTCAGTTATGGAATGTCGGGTGTAGAATGCTTCAGGGAGTGTCATCAACAGAATATTCCGAGAAATATCGATTACAAAACGTCCTGCAGAATGTCTGATATAGAATATATCAAAGTCGTAAAAAGCAACAGGCAAAGGCTCTTTCGTCCGTCAAGACTACCCAAGTCTGCATCAACGAACCAACCTGTTCCAAACAGCAACCAATATCAGAATACAGGCCCATGAGGAGAAGCAGTTTCTTACAGGTACAGGGATAAATTAAGGTCCATTAAATGGCCTTCAGCTCTTCACACCTACTCGACCATTCAGTATGATTCTAGGTGATCAGACAGTGTCCTGAGCTCAACGTCCCCACACACTCCCTGATAACCATTGACTTTGTTGTTAAAAATGTATGTATCTTCCTGTATCTAAAAAAAAAGTCAATGTCTCTGGTCTATGGGCAAGGACATTCCAAGCATTTGCAACTCTCCGAGAACATAAAATAAATCTCCTCTTGTCTGCAATACATCAAATATGTCATCTTCAAAATAACTTTGTAACCCAGAGATGTCGCCTCACCCATTTCTTATGCTTCCATTTGTGAGTGAATACACTTCATGATCGTCTTTGTGAACCAGAGGCAGTTCATCTTCTCAGAGATGCTTTTTGATGACTTTGGTTTCTCAGTCCATTGAAATATTTGCTTAAATGTCTTCTAATGTCTCTAAGTCGATAAGATGCAGGAGGTGAATGCACCCATTCGAGTCAGCGAGACAATTCAGCCTTTTGATTAGGGCTGACATGATTTTAAACACCATCCTCCTGCCTTCCATTTTTTATCAAATGACCTTCTCATGAGTGCATTTTCACGACTCGCTTCCGACAAAATGCCAGTGAAGAGCTGCAGTTTCAATTCTGTCTCCTTTGCAACTTTCAGTCTTGGATTCCCTCTGTGTTTGAACAAATGACCAGCTGAGTGAGACTAAACACACGCAATCTCTCTGAATCCGTCATATCTGTTGAAATGCTGATATTGTTGAAATCCATCAAATGCTGAATCCCAGAGTGTGACCAGCAACATGACCTCCCTTATCACACCTGAGAAATATCCCCCTCCCGGTACCCACCATCCCTTCGATCCTACCCCAAACTCTGATGCGTATTCAGCCTTCAGCTGTAACTGACACATTTCCTGCACTTCTGCTGGCACCCCTTCCCCTACTTCCAGATTAATGCTGCATTCCACGCAATACTTGTCGATTTTTATTACATGGTGGTAGAACATTCTGGTAACTAAATAAAACAAGCATAAAAGCTCATCTTGCCTCGTAATCTGTTGAAGTATAAGTGACAGAGTACTGAACAAATTTCGCTATTTGACAATAAATATCATTTCTATCCTTAAACTCTCAACTGAACATTAAAACACAAATATTTGCAACTCTCCGCTTCCTTTCTCTGAAAGATTTGTTGTCTACCTCAAACTGTCTAAAAATAGACTGATCCAATAAAGTCCCAAATAAATGTACAGCAAATAAATCTTCAAAACCAGACAGTGGCTGTCATCGTTGGTGGCGATCTTTTCCTGTTTGTAGATTTCCCTGGAACATAATCGGCCTCCTGCCGCAAAGATGTTTCAGATGAAAATGTAACTTTAATACAGAGTGTTGTGTATGATCGACTTTCAAAGGCAGTTGCTACTCTTTCTAGCTAACTACCCAAAATGCCTGTTTTTATACTCCAAAACAAAGAACCATCACATTGGTTTGATGTTACCAATGCAGTAAAATTGGGATTCGGTTGGGTTTTAGTTTCTTGGAGCATAATTTAAACTGATTAGCTAAATTCGAACTGCTGTCAAACCGTGAGGTATCTAGGTTACAGCCAAATTTTGCATCTTTCAATTTTCCAACTAACTCTGACACATGACAGGTGCCTTCCAGCTCTCATTCTCTCTTAAAGGAACAGTACACGCCATCAACTTCACAACACCTCTTCCTTTAGAAAAGTAATGAACCATAAAAATGAAAATATGGCTTCAATATGATCTAATTCTTAACGCTTATACCGTGAAATACATTAGACATTAAGCCTAGTTCACATACAGGCACACACACACACACACACACACACACACACACACACACACACACACACACACACACACACACACACACACACACACACACACACACACACACACACACACACACACACACACACACACACACACACACACACACACACACACACACACACACACACACACACACACAAAACGATCGATTGCCGTGATACTTTATCAGTTACAATCGCAATAACGCAATTGCTATCACACTCTGACGAGCCACAACATGTGCAATTTGTAAATTAAAAGTCTGTAACTGAAGACCCTAACAAAATAGTTGCATATTCTTGTCTTTAAGTCGTTCCAAGAATGTAAGAGGTTCTTGATCCGTCCACACAAAAGCCTCAGACATACTGTTCCGAGCATAGACATTACAATGTTGTAAGGGTAGTACCAAACTCAATAATTTATTTTCGGTCTTAGAGTATTTTCTCTGTTGAATGTTGAGTTTGTTTAAAAATAAACCAACTGACAGTTCAGTTCCACCATCATCTTGCTGTTTCAGTACAGCTCCAACTCCTATGTCCCGATAATCAATTGCATCTTTGAAGGGTTTCATAAAGTGCGGTGGTCAATACTGCGTTTTAAGTGTCAGATACCATCTGTCATTGATCAGTCCACTGAAACTTTATCTTCTTCTTCAGCAAATCTGTTAAAGGTGCCCTTAAGCTTTTGAGGTTTGGTACAAACTTGCGGTAGAATCCGCGTAGTCCCAAAAATCAAAGCACATCTTTCATCGAGTTTGATCGTGGAAGTTCCTCGTTACCCTTCTTCTTTATTTTTCTGTCTTTCATATCTAAATGTTCTTAGCGAACTTGGGAATCATCTTCAATCCGCAGAAACACTTTAGTAATTTTAAGAGCCATTTCTCTAACCTTTACTTTAAAAACAAGTAAGCGAAATTAAACAATTTGTCTCATCTATGTTTTATTTACGGATTGAGGAAATTCATCCGCAAGTATTTAAATTTTCTGGGATCTTTTCCCCAAATCAGTATCTCTCTAAACTTGTCCAAATCCTGAGGCCGAGATCTACAGAGGAAGATCGATAAACGGAGACGACAGTCACTGTGTTTTTGAATATTAAGATGCTGTAAATTTAATAGGGGCTTTATTGTATCAGTATATTGTCATAGAGTGGGACATAGATATCAAATCGTTTAGAGAAAGGAGGCCTGGAGTTGTAAATGGCAGTTGTTTAATGTTCACGTCAAAGTTAAAGAATGAAATTGATCGTCCTTATGAAATAGTGGAACGTGGGTAATTCTTTCTCAGTCGTGCTTTAACAGAGTGTGAGGCAAGTTGAGCTTTTGTGTGTGTTTGGCTTAATTAGCAGGAGAGTTTGCTGCTTTGTCATAACAGGGAGCTAAAACAAAACAAAGAGTTGCAGGTGCTGGAGATCTGAAACAAAAAGAAACAGTTCTGATGAAGATTCTCCAGGTTTGAAATGTGATTGCTCATTTCGTACTCCAGACGCTGCAGACGTGTTGAGTTAAGTCAGCAATGCATCTACTTGAATACCTAATTTCCCTTTTTGCCATGCACAAATTTTCCCTGCAGTTTTGATTTCGAGAGATAACTTCCACTAGTATTTGTATCTTCTGCTGTTTCGAAGCTCCTGCCAAACTGATTCTCTGCAAACTGAGCAACGTGGGCTATCGTGAGATATATGGTGGATTCAGCGAGATGTTTCCTGAGATCTTTCCTGATGTTAATATGATCTTGCTGCCTCTTTTCTTTCTTCTCACGGCGTATGATGAGATTCTCCGAGGGTTCCAGGCATTGTGAGGGTCACCCCTGATGTGAGGTAGTGCAGAAAGAAAGTGATATCCTTGTAACTTGTAACTCTCAAGTGCCCTAACTGAGTCATCACCTCTTTCCGACCGTAAACCAATTTGTTCCTCTTCGTTAGTAAACCACGGCTCCCGTATTCGACAACTTCCCCCCTGTCTGACACGTGCATACCTATTAATGATCCGCAGTAGCTGTGCCACAGAAGAAATATGTGAAATGTGTTAAACTCCCCTGCAGTTTCCTTCCCAATCCTATACATCAAAAATTCTGCCTAATCGCATTGTAATCGTCTTTGCTTCAGCTATAACTCTTGCTCTGCGGTATTTAACTATCACCAAAGAGCTCGCCCGCATCCAGTCCAACACATGGCTGGGTTCATTATCCATTTTCAAATCTAATATGATCTCGCCCCTTTTTGAACTGTCTACATACGGTTTGGATACCCTCATGCACACATTGGATAAAAACTGACCCATCTAATGCACTTGAATTTTAGTATTGCCAGTGAATATTTGGAAAGTTAAAGTCCCCCATAACAACTACCCTGCCACTCTCGATCCCTTTGAGGATTATCTTTATTATCCTATCCTAAACCTTTTTGTAACCATTCGGAGGCCTGTAGAAAACTCCCACGGGGTGACCTCTGCTTTCTTGTTTCCAGCCTCAGTGAAGACTATCTGAGCAGATGAATCCTCAATCGTTCTCTACAACTGTAATACTGTGCTTGACTAACAATGCCACCCCCCATACCACCTTACCATTTTCTCTGTTCTTACTGTAAGTTCTAAATCCCGGAACCTGAAATAACCATTTCTGTCCCTGAACTAACCATTTCTGTCCCTGTTCTACCAATGTCTCCGAAATGTCCACAGAACAGAGAACATAGACCATTAAAGCGCAGTACAGGCCCTTCGGCCCTCGATGTTGCATCGACCTGTCATACCAATCTGAAGTCCATCCAACCTACACTATTCCATGTACGTCCATATGCTTGTCCAATGACGACTTAAATGTACTTAAAGTTGGCGAATCTACAACCATTGCAGGCAAAGCATCCCATATCCTTACTACTCTCTGAGTAAAGAAACTCCCTCCGACATGTGGCCTCTCTCTATCACCTGAAGAAGGTTTATGCCCGAAATGTCGATTCTCCTTTTCCCTGGATGCTGCCTGACCTGCTGTGCTTTTCCAGCAACACATTTTCAGCTCCATACCTATCACCCCTCAATTTAAAGCTATGCCCCCTCGTGCTCGCCGTCACCATACTTGGAAAAAGTCTCTCCCTGTCCACCCTGTCTTATCTGTCACTATTAAGACACCTCTCAATCTTCTTCTCTCTAAGGAAAACAGCCTCAAGTCCCTCAACCTTTCCGCGTAAGATCTTCCCTCCATATCAGGAAACATCCCAGTAAATCTCCTCTGCACCCTTTCCAAAGCTTCCATATCCTTCTTATAATGCGATGACCAGAACTGTACACAATACTCCAAGTGCGGCCATAGAAGAGTTTTGTCCAACTGGAGCATAACCTCATGGTTCTGGAACTCGATCCTTCTGTGAATAAAAGCTAAAACACTGTATGCCTTCCTACCAATCCTGTCAACCTGGGAGGCAACATTCAAGGATCTCTGTACCTGGACGCCGAGATATCTCTGCACATCCACACTACGAAGAATCTTACCAATAGCCCAATACTTGGAATTTTGGTTACTCCGGTCAAAGTTACATTTGTCCACAATAAACTCCATTCGCCACCTGTCAGCTCAGTTCTGCAGCTTAACAATGTCTCTCTGTAAGCTATAACATCATTCGTCACTATCCACAACTCCACCGAACTTTGTGTCGTCGGCAAATTTACTCAGCCACCCTTCTACTCCCTCATTCAGATCGTTTATAAAAATGACGAACAACAATGGACCAAACACCGACACTTGCGGTATACCACTGGTAACCGGACTCCAGGATGAACATTTCCCATAAACCACCACCCTCTGTCTTCTTTCAACAAGCCAATTGCTGATCTAAACTGCTATATCTCCCACAATCCCATTCCTCCGAATTTTGTACAATAGCCAACTGTGGGGAACCTTATCTAATGCCTTGCTGAAATCCATATACACCACATCAACCGGTTTACTCTGTTTGACCTGTTTGGTCACCTTCTGAAAGAACTCAATAAGAACTGTGAGGCACGACCTACCCTTCAGAAAACCCTACTGACTATCCCTAATCAACTTATTCTTTTCTAGATGATTATAAATCCTATCTCTTATAACATTTTGCAACACTGTACCAACAACTGAAGTAAGGTTCACTGGTCTATAAATAGCTGAGTTGTCTCTCTTCCCTTTCTTGAATACGGGAACCACATTTGCTATCCTCCAGTCTTCTGGCAGTATTCCAGCAGACAATGACGATTTAAAGATCAATGTCAAGGGTTCGGCAATCTCCTTCCTGGAATCCCAGAGAATCCTAGGATAAATCCAATTCAGCCCAGGTAACTTTTCAATTTCCACACGCTTTAGAATTTGTTGTCGTTCTGTTCGCTGAGCAGGGAATTTGTCTTGCAAACGTTTCGTCCCCTGTCTAGGTGACATTCTCAGTTCTTGGGAACCTCCTGTGAAGCGCTTCTGTGATGTTTCCTCCGGCATTTATAGTGGCCTGTCTCTGCCGCTTCCGGTTGTCAGTTTCAGCTGTTCGCTGTAGTGGCCAGTATATTGGGTCTAGGTCGATGTGTTTGTTGATAGCGTTTGTGGATGAGTGCCATGCCTCCAGGAATACCTTGGCTATTCTCTGTTTGGCTTGCCCTATAATGGTAGTGTTGTCCCAATCGAATTCATGTTGCTTGTCGTCTGCGTGTGTGGCTACTAAGGATAGCTGTTCGTGTCGTTTCGTGGCTAGTTGATGTTCATGGATGCGGATCGTTAGCTGTCTTCCTGTTTGTCTTGTGTAGTGTTTTGTGCAGTCCTTGCATGGGACTTTGTACACTACATTAGTTTTGCTCATGTTGGGTATCCGGTCCTTCGTTCTGGTGAGTTGTTGTCTGCGAGTGGCTGTTGGTTTGAGTAGTGTTATAAGTCCTAGTGGTCGCAGTAGTCTGGCTCTCAATTCGGAGGTGCTCCTGATGTGTGTTTTCTCTATTTCTGTATTTTTATATATTTTTTAATTTTTAATGATTACAAAGGTAATTTGTAATCATTAAAAATAAAGAAATAGAGAAAACACATCAGATCATCAACGCCACATTCACAGGAATCCGATTCACGACAGAAGAAGAAAAGGATAATCAACTCCCATTCCTAGACGTGATGGTACAGAGAACACCTAACGGAAAATTCACCACCAAAGTATACAGGAAAGCCACACACACAGAACTATGAAAACAACCACCCCAATACACACAAATGACGTTGCATCAGGACACTATTCAAAAGGGCCACAACACACTGCAGCACACCAGAACAGCAAAAAGAAGAAGAGGAACACCTATACAAGGTATTCGCCAAAAACGGATACCCGCGCAATTTCATCAACAGATGCCTAAGGGAAAGACAACCCAAAGGACTAGCCACACTACCGTACATCAGGAGCATCTTCGAACTGACAGCCAGACTACTGCGACCACGAGACTTATAACAGCACACAAACCAACAGCCAGTCTCAGACAATAACTCACCAGAACGTAGGACCTCATTCCCAACATGAGAAAAACTAATGTAGTGTACAAAAATCCCATACAAGGACTGCACAAAACACTACATAGGACAAACAGGAAGACAGCTAACGATCCGCATCCATGAACATCAACTCGCCACGAAACAACACGACCACCTATCCTTAGTAGCCACACACGCAGACGACACGCAACATGAATTCGATTGGGGCAACACTACCATTATAGGGCAAGCCAAACAGAGAACAGCCAGGGAATTCCTAGAGTCATGGCACTCATCCACAAACGATATCAACAAACACATCGACCTGGACCCAATATACCGGCCACTACAGCGAGCAGCTGAAACTGACAAGTGGATGCGGCAGAGACAGGCCACTATAAATGCCGGAGGAAACATCACAGAAGCGCTTCACAGGAGGCTCCCAAGCACTGATGATGTCACCTAGATAGGGGACGAAACGTTTGCAAGTCAAAATTCCAGCTCGGCGAACAGAACGACAACAAATGTTAAATGTAACTAGGTTGATGATATGGCCGATGATGTTGGTCTCAAACTGGGTCAGGGTCAGTTTTAGGAACAAGTCAGGCTAGTTTCTTTAATCTGCTCAAATAGCACGTTTATGATCCAGAGCAATGTTACTCAAACTATGATGGAAAGATGAATGGCAAACTGTTGGGGTATTGCAAATATATAATCAACACTTCCCTGTTTAAAATGTTGACACAGACACACACACAATCTCTGCAATTTGAAGTTGAAAGAACTTTGTCCAAATATTAGTGTAACTTATGACAAAAGGAAAAATTGAGAGATTGTCCAAAATGTGATTCGGCTTCTGAAGATATTCTATTCACACAAGCTGCTAGCAATGGGATTTCATCCTGCGACAGTTGGATTTGGCTGAATTCCCTTTGCATTAGGCAGTGAGAGGTTTCCAATGAATTCTGGTCAGTAATCACCCAAAAGGTAGCACAGTGGCTCAGTGGTTATCACTGCTACCTCACACCAGTAGGAACAGGGGTTCTATTCTAGCCTCGAGCGACTATCTGTGTGGGGTTTGTACATTCTTCCTTTGACTGCGTGAGCTTCTAATAGGTGCTCCAGTTCCCTCCCATATCTCAAACTGTGTACATTAGGTGGATTGTTCATGCTAAGTTGTCTCGTATTCAGGGCTTTCTAGGTTAGGTGCATTAATGAGAAGTAAATCTCCGGGAACGTGACTGTCAAGGTTACTGTTTCGAAGTTTGGTATGGACTTGTTGGGCCGAAGGGCCTGTTTCCACACTGCATGAATTCTTTAAAAATGAGAACTTTAATGATGACTGTATAGGTGTTTTTTCTTTAGCTCACACACATTGCTGTGATGAGGAATAATGAGGGAAAGAGAGTGTAATAGGCCAGTCCTTCTCAGGAAGATTACATTGTCTCCCTCTCTGAGTTGAATCACACAATAATGTCATCCTCTCCCAAAGTGGATCATGTGAGGTCTCCTTGTATAACGTCCAAACTATGTCTCCATCACATTCCCTATTCCATGTCGATGCATCATTTTCGCCATCTCGCACAGAGCCATACCCTTAGGAGAAAATGGTCTTGGTCAATTTGAAAATATGTTTAAATGCCCCTGCGTCATTAAAAAATAATATGTTTAATGTATTTCGAATACCTGTGTTAAAATGAATGCATTTCTAAAAGAAACACATAAATTGCTGGTAAAGCTCGGCAGGCCTGTCAGTAGCCAGATGCTTTTTACATGCTGCAGTTGTACCAGCCTCCACCACTTCCTCCGGCAGCTCATTCCATACGCACACCACCCTCTGCGTGAAAAGGTTCCTCTTAGGCCTCTTCAAAACCTTCCCCCTCTCACTTTCATCCAATGACCTCTAGTTTTGAACGCCCCTAACCTGGGGGAAAACCGTGACTACTCACCCTATCCATGACCGTTCTGATTTTATACACCTCTACTGCTGCAAGCTGTGACTCCAATCAACACGAATAGCTGTGCTTTCAGTCATCCTGGGTCTAAATTCTGAAATTCAATTCTTACACTTCTTTCTCCATCAGGTCACAATTCTACAACCAGTTTAATCAGTTTGTTCAGATGTATCATGAGACACTTACGTGGGATTTACACTGAGACCTTTGTGCTCGGAGATAGTGACACTAGCATCACTGGGGAATACACATAAATCTGTAACATTATTCTCCTGTGTGTTTGTTCATCAGCCTGTTCTGACATGCTGTGACATATCTATGCAACAGGCAGGACTTGAATCCAATCCTACTAGTCCAGAGCTAGGAATACTACCACGCAAGTTCAGGAATTAAAATCAAATCCAGAGTTTTCGTTCAGAGCCAGGGACACTACCCCCTACACTACCACACCCAGACTTGGGTCATATGTTAAGTGCCAGCTTTGAGCTCGGTGTGGATTTATTATAATCAGGTTACCATTACTGAACTACACAAAACACTTTGTATTGTTAAACAAATGCAGGATATTTATCTAAACTGTAGGTTATTGAGTGCACGTGCTCTGCCATCGAAATTAACTATAAACGTTTTCAATCGCTATTATCTGTAATCTACAATATTAAGGAAAGAAATCCTGCAGTCATAGTCTGCCCAATGAAGGGTCTCGAATAGAATTTTATCACTAAACACCACAGACAACGAAAAAACATAATTTCTAGTCCCAAAACACCGACCACTATTACCCACCTCTAAAGTGCATCTGCCCTCTTCCTAAAACCATGAAATGACACCAGGCCGCTGATTACAGTCCAGCCTCTCCTCGCCATTGACAGAGTCTACAATATGTCCCTCATCCCACTAACAACACAAGGCAACCCAAGCTCAGGGTCATTGTGAAACTCAAGGCCGGAGTGTGTAGGCCTCCTGGAGAGGGGGAGGGAATATTAAAGGGGAGAGTGAGGAGGTGGTAATATCACACACTGGGCTGAAGGATAGCAGATGGAGTTTAGTTTGGATTAATGCGAGGTATTGGATTTGGTAAATCAAACAAGAGCAGGACCTATACAATAAAAGCAGGGTCTTTGACAGTGTTGTAAAGCAGAGACCTAGGCCGTCAGGTATAATTCTTTAAAATTTGCATATCATATGGATAGTGTGGTTAAGAAGGTGTTTAACACACTTGTCTTCATTGGTCAGACCTTTGAGTATCGGAATTGGGACGTCATGTTGTGGTTGTACAGGATATTGGTGAGACCCCTTCTGGAATACTGTGTCCAGTCTGGTCATCCTGCCCGCTCATTCCATAGGCACACCATCCTCTGGGTGAAAAAGCTGCCCCTGAGGTCACTGTTAAGTGTTTCCCTCTCACCTTAAACCTGTACCATCTAGTTTTGGTCTCCCCACCCATAGAGGATACCTTGATTATTCACTTCGATATTACTGACCTTGATATTATTAAGCTAGAGAGGGTTGAGCAGACATTAACCTGGATGTTGTTGGGAATGGAGGGAGTGAGCTATAAGGAGAGGCTGGATAGGCTGGGACTCTTTTCAATGGAGAGTATGAACTTAAGGGGCAACTTTACAGAGGTTTATAAAATAATGAGGGGTTCAGATAAGCTAAAGGGCTGATGTATTTTCCCTACAGTTGGGTATTCAAAACTGAGGGATATTTTAAGATGTGAGGAAATAGATTTACAGAAGTCATGAGAGGTAATTAATTTAGTCAGAATCTGGCTTATGTGTGGAATGAACTCGCAGAGCAAGTGGTGAAAGCAGGGACAGTTACAATGTTTGAAGGACTTTAGATCAGTACATGGATAAGACATCATTTTGGATGGTGCTGTGAGCAGCTGCCCTCTCCCTCCCCCTCTCTGAATGAATCCCTGTTGGTTTTCACCCTCTGCCAATGCCTGTGCAGTGGCGTGTGGCGGCCAGCAGAGGGTTGCATTGCATCACTCTAAGCACCACAGAGAATGCCAGACCCGCCCCACACAGAGACACACAGAGACACACACACGGGAATTGTCAGGGCACGGCGTGAAGCTCATGTGGTAACTTAAACTAAACATAAAGAAATGCTCAATTTGCCTTGTAAACTGTTAGATTATGAGTGACAGAGAACTCCCAAATTCCACTGTTTATATAATAACATCAATTTAATTTTTAACTCTGAAAATGAACATTTTACATCAAGCATTCTGAATTCTGAGACCCCCTTTCTCTTAACTGCTTATTACCCCACTCCAACTCTATAATGATATATTGTTTCAATAAGACACTTATTAAAATTGCACTCATTTAATTTCCAAATCACACGGCAGCTGTTGTTTGTGTGTCTTCTTGTGGCCATGGATCTCCCTGGGTCATCTTCTTTCTTTTTGCTTCGAATATGCTCCACATGAAAAGGTACCTTTGATAGAGAGTGTGTCCTAATCTCTTGGATCTGTGTTGATGGCATTTACTCTGTCTGCAATTTTCTAAATGCCTGCATTTTTAATATGCACAACGTCTGATCATCTCATTGGTTCAACTTCCGAAAACCAATACATTCAAACTTGATTTGGTTTTAGTATCCTGTGGCATAATTTAAACTGATTCATAAAATTCGAATTGATGTCCAAGGAGCAACCATCTCAGGGATCTATTTCACAGCCAAATGTGACATATTTTCAGTTATCCTTCACACTCTGGGTCTGTCATCCTCTCATATCACAGGTGCTTGGACGCCATCAGTTCAGAACAGCTTTCCCTCTCTCTTAAATGTACATACATACTTTCGACTTCATGACATTAATACCCTGATGTCAATACAGAAACTTGGAGCCAATCTGGAATTCTCTTCTCTATGGTTTGTCAATATTTCATTCACTCCATCTGGTTTGTATCAGGATTTTTGTTGCTCCATTGACAGCATTTCATTATTCGACTCTGTCCGTGGGAATATAACGGTATTTCACTTGCTCACACAAGTGATTGTCGCAGAATTTCAGTTGATGCATGGGAACTGTGATGCTATAGCAATCTCAATGTTTGTAGATGGCACCAAACCTGGAAGAATTGTAAAGTCTATGGAGGACAGTGTGGATCTAAGAGTACAATCACACTTTGGTGTAGTGTTCAGGTGTATGGCAGATGGGGAACAATGAAGAGCAGTGTGAGGTGATGGACTTTGGTAGGAAAGACAATGAAAGACAGTTTAAAAGAGGCTGTGCCATTATAAAGGGGGTGCAGGAGCAGAGAGCACTGCGTGCATATGAGTACAGATTGTTGAAGATGCCATGACAAGTGGGGAGATCAGTAACGATCAAAGATTAATTTCAGTATCTGAGCTGTTTACAGGAGGAGGTGGAGGAAGGAGTCTCGGTGCTCCCTTCCTGGGGGGCGGGGGGTAGACGATGTGTTGTGAGCCCATCCTCCTGCCCACCGAGGGGATTTCATTTGTACCGGCTTGACACAAAAGGGAGATGGCAACAGGGCCATGGCTTCTAAGTTGTGATGGCGGGTCACAGAGCTGCCAGTGGGTTTAAAGTGAGTTCACTGAACATTGCTCCTTACTCGGTCAGTGGGACGTGGATGTTTCGGAATCTCCACACGAGGCGTCCCGGTCCTCTCCGGCTTATATCACATGGCGGGGGGAGAGGGTGAAGGAACGGATAACGGTTCACTCCACCACCCGGCTTGGCCCTTTCTGTCCTATTCCAGGCTGTTTCTCCTGGAATGGGAGAAAGGGAGGGAGGGGGTGAGGGTGGGAGTGGGTGTCCCTGCTGTTAGTGCTGGTGTAGGTGGGGGACATGGTCATGGTGAGGTGTCCGGAGCGAGTCAGTCCATAGTGTTGTATCCATGCAGCATTATTAGTGTAGGGGAGTGAGGTAAAGTGGAGGGAAGTGTGGGCGAAGGTGCTGCATGCAGCAGTGAGAGTGGTGGAGCATGAGCCTGGTTCGGGGGTCGGTGCTATAACAGATATTTAGTGAGTGTGAGGGAGCAGAGAGAATACGGTGACCCTTATCCTGACAGAGCGGGGAAGGTTATTAATGCTTGTCCTGTATTGCTGGGCAATTCTTCAGACTGCAGATACTGCACTGATGTAGGTGGTGAGCTCAGACCATGTTCGGTGGGTCTGGTGGTGTGGCTCCCTCTGGGAAGAGAATGGTCTCATTCTGTACTAGCTTATCCACCAGCAATTCCGTGCCCCTGTCGAGAAACCGCGGTGTAATTGCCCAGGATCTGCCATGCTCGAGGTAAACTGTGCAGGGCAGCTCCAAACTGAGAAAGCACAACCGTGTGTCCATTGGCCTTTTAAAGGTGGCACCAGTGACAGGGATCACGGAATATCCAGGGGCATCCGGGCGATGGTGAGTACTACCCGCCATGATGGGTGGGAGAATTGGGCTGGTTTTGAATGAGAGAGACATCATGGGGTGGGCTGGGTAGTTAATGAGGTGAGTTCGATACGATAGCACCAGGAAATAGCTCAGCCTCGTGCGGACGATCCTTCTGTCACAGTCAAGGAAAATCAAACAAAGATAAATTATTGTTAGAATCTGCCCAATGAGACATAGATTTTGTTGAAAGCAATTCCAGTAACAAAGAAGCAGAACAAATGCTCATCTGGCCTCACACAAATATTCTTTTTTCCATCTTTCCTGGGAAGACAGGTTCATGTTATAGGATGTTATCGAACTGTCTACATTTCAGAATTCTGAAACCTGGGAACACATCCGTCCATGACACTATCTCTCAGTCTCCCCCTCACTGTCGATTTCCCAAACCCCTCCCATGTGGTGATAATTAAACAGATTCCCCCGCCATCACTCTCTGGCAGTGATGTTCACTCCCACAGCACCTCCTTGTCATGGTACAATGGAGAGACGGAGCTGTAAATGGGTGGGAGCTGTACATCCTATCACTTCCAGCATCGGCTGCAAGTTTCCCCATTCTGCGCAGGGATCTAACACAGTGTTACTGAGGAATGCAGTGGGTTGTTGTAAAGAGCTCTACAAGCCGGGAGGGTAACTGCTCCTGGTTTACAGATCAATGCACTGGGGTGGTGTACATAATCCAACATGCTGGGAGGGTAACTGTTCCTGGTTTACAGATCAATGCACTGGGGTGCTGTACACAGTCCTACATGCCGGGAAGGGTAACTGCTCCTGGTTTACAGATCAATGCAATGGGGTGGTGTAAACAGTCCTACATGCCGGGAAGGGTAACTGCTCCTGGTTTACAGGTCAATGCACTGGGGTGGTGTACACAGTCCTACATGCTGGGAGGGTAACTGCTCCTGGTTTACAAATCAATGCACTGGGGTGGTGTACACAGTCCCACATGCCGGGAAGGTAACTGCTCCAGATTTACAGATGAATTCACGGGTGATCACTGCTCAGGTCGCTGTGCTGGTCAGACTATCTGATTGAGGTTTATAGATAATGCAATGATGCGGTCAGTGCAGCTCCCCTTGTTGGACAGATATGTAGCATGTGCACAGTACATCATGTTGGTGGGGGTGGGTAGCGGGAAAAGGTGATGGACAGTTGAAGGAGATTCTGGAGCGTTCTGCCCCCGACTTTCTACAACTGATATTTTTGTCAGTATTTCAGAACTTTACAGTTGTTTTTCCAGCTCCAATTATTTTAATAAATCCCTGAATACAGGGACACATTTGAAAATCTCACTGAGTCCCCGATCAAACGGGTCCCTTTGCCTCCAGGCTGATGGATAATATGTTTGTTTTCCTTCCTCACAGTTAACATAGTGAACATCTACGTCCTGCTTTATAAAGATTGTGGATTGTCTCCATGTGTCAGACGTTACCTGGGGGCCTTGGCAGCGCCGGAGCTCCTGTTCATTATCCCCGACCTGATACTGAGACACATTCCCATTGTTTATCGGGAACAGTTTTATTTCCTGAGGGTCTCCGTCCCCGTGTGTAATATCCACGCCGTCCTGCTTTATGCAGCCACTGACTGCTCTGTCTGGTTCACCGTCACTTTCACCTTTGATCGATTTGTGGCCATTTGTTGCCAGAAGCTGAAAAGTAAATATTGCAGTGAGAAAACGGCGGCTGTGGTTCTGGGAGCAGTGACTGTGCTGAGCTGTTTAAAAGAACATTTACTGGTATTTTATTCTCACGGATCGGTATTGGGTGGTGAACAACCCCTGGTTTTGTTATGTAACAATCGCTGTTCGTTAGTCCAGTGTCTGGGTCACAATCCAGTTCCTCCACCATATTCTAACCCCGGGTGTCCCATTTCTCCTGATTCTGCTGCTCAATGTTCTCACCGTCAGACACATTGTAGTGACCAGCAGATCCCGCAGGAGACTCCGCGCTCACACCAATGGGGACGCTCAGTCTGACACAGAAATGAGAAACCGAAAAAAATCCATCATTTTACTGTTTGTGATCTCGGCCAAATTCATCTTGATATGGTCAATGTTAATGCTGTATTCTATATGGAGACGGATGTGGTATAAAATGAATACCCCTGTGTCTCTCCATCCCTTTTTGCAGGAATTGGCTTCATGCTTCAGCTCCTCAGTTGCTGCACAAACACCGCGATTTATGCCGTAACCCAGACTAAGTTCAGGCAGCAGCTGAAGAATGTGCTGAAATATCCCTTCACCCAAATCCATCCATCCATCAAATTCCCTCATTAATCAATCCATCCGGGATTTTCCCATTTTAGTTCAATGTTTCAGCGATGGAGCAGCCTGTCGCTATGGTAACAGACTGAGGGTAGTGCTGGTTTGTCCATCCTTATCCCACAGGGGGGTTACAGGGAAACATTTCAATGTTTCTCACAACTTAGGGGCCAGTGAGAAAAGGCACCATCCCACTGACTGTATCCATCACTTCCAGTTGTAAACAATAAAAATGTTCATTAAAGTGTGCCGGGCCGCAGAGTGACCAATGTTGTTGTGTGTCTTTGTGTTGGAGAAGCTGAGCTGGAGAGAGACAGTCTCAGCCCCAAGTCCTGGTCCTCAGGGAAGGGGAGGGTAACACTGCAAATCAACAATTCAGTGACTGAGCTATTTCAGGTTTTGTATTATTCAGTACATACAATACACCATATACATTGTTGTATAGAGCTAATTGTCTATGCATAAATATTGTTTTGCATTGCAGCTGATCTGTTTACATGTAAATATTACTGTGTATCCAACTATCTCAGTTTATTTAGAAATCTTTTTTGTTTGGGAACTGTTTGTTATTAAATACAAATATTGTTGTGGATGGGAAGTGCTCATGTTTATATTGAAGTCCTGTTTTGTTTTGGAGATGTTCATGCTTTTTCATAAATATTGTTGTGGATTGGAATTGATATGAATTATATTCCAGACCATAACAACTCTCTGCATTAAAACATCTGCCCCCTTGATACCTTTTGCTCAATTCGATGGGCCCTCATAGCATCAACAACAGCACATTTGCCTTGTGTGTCAGAGAGAGTAGTTACATTTCACTTAAACCCTTCCTCAATCTCATGAAGAAGTGATTAATCAAAGATATGACATGTTTTTACTGTTCAACCAAATCAAATAAAATGTTGTACAAAGTTAGAAAGATAGAATAATCTGGAGTGTATATGTCCATCCCTGTTTCCCTTCAGTGTTGTTATGGATTTGTTTGGACTGGGAACAGGGACTGGAGTTCATTGAATGAACAGCAGAAAGGAATCTTTTTTTAAATTTCACTGGAATTTCAGTGAAGATTCTGAAGTATGCTCTAAACCCACTAGAGGGCAGTCTATTGTAAACTCCCCATGGGGCAGTCAGGCAGACTCACAGCAATATGCTCTGACCCCACTAGAGAGCAGACTATCGTAAACTTCCCATGGAGCAAATAGACAGACTCACAGCAATGTGCTCTGACCCCAATAGAGGGCAGACTATTGTAAACTCCCCATGGAGCAGTCAGACAGACACACTGCAATGTGTTCTGAGCCCACTAGAGGGCAGGGTATTGTAAACTTCCCATGGGGCGGTCAGACAGACTCACAGCAATGTGCTCTGACCCCACCAGAGGGCAGACTATTGTAAACTCCTCATGGAGCAGACAGAGAGAATCACAGCAATGTGCTATGACCCCACTAGAGGGCAGACTATTGTAAACTCCCCATGGAGCAGTCTGGCAGATTCTGGACAGAGATCAGAATAAAATTCCATTAAATGTATGCACTGAAGACAGGAAGCAGTACAAAGTTCCCAACATTTTACATCTTGGTAAAGCCCGCTGTAATGACAAGGAGAAAAGAGGTATTATGTAGCCATCTAAACCAAACTGCTTTTGGAGAGCATTACATATTAAAAAGAGGATATCTTCAACTGGACATTAATGTAAGGCGGCATTTGTTTTTCAGGAGCATCCAAATGTGACAGGACCGAAGCTTTACCCCAGAAAAGGAAAGGGACGGTGTTCATCCGGAGAAGATGTATTCTCATTCGGATCAAACTCAAACTCAGCAAGTTCCCAGAGGCTCACTGGTTCATTGTATTTGCATCAGTCTGTGCAAACACCTTGTGTAAACATGTGGAATAAACTTGTGTTAATTTGGGCTAAACTGTTGTATCAATCTGCACAAAGCTCTTGTCTTAATTTGTGCATTTAGCCTGTGCTCAGCCAGGCAAAAATGTTGGATGAATTTGTCCAAAGAATGTGTGTTAACTTGTACAAACATCTTGTGTCAGTTTGTTGGGGAAACATGTGTGGTTTTGTATTGTGTGTGTCTGGGGTTGTTTACGATTTGAACCTGCAGCTTTGTATCTGTGTCTGTGTATGTATTCCCAGGCTGCGCTGAGTGGCTGGTTTGAGGGGGGAACAGATACAGGAACAGACTGGGTCAGCTCTGGTCTAAGCCATTGACCTGCTGTTTCCTCGCACACCCCCCTGCAATCTCACAAAGATGGTAGTTGGTGTGTTCCATACCTGGGGGAGGTGGGTTCCAGGTAATGGAGCTGGGAGCTGACTGGATGAACTGGGATTTGGGAGGAGATGGGGTTGAGTGACAGACCTGGGGCTTTTTAAACCAGGCTCAGGAAGCCATCATTCCTTTTGACATGTGGTGTGCCTAGGGGTGAGTATTGGGGAGTTAGTGTCTCTATGTCTCTCTGTGTGAGTGTGAGTGAGAGAGAGAGAGAGAGAATGTGTGAGTTGTATTTGAATCTCAAACCCAGAGTTGACCCTTTAAGCAGCCTCAGACCCTGATGGGACACAGAGAGAGACCTTGGGGAGATGGAGCCGAGAGCAGCTGGGGCGATGGAGAGTATGGGGCTCCTTACCCTCTCCATGTCTCCCCTTGCCTCACTTTTCTCTCGACCTCACTTTCCCCCTTCCCTCTCTGTCTCTGTTCTCTCTATCCACCTTCCTTTCTGTCTTGTGTTCTCTCCTTCTAACTCACTTTCTTCCATTTATTCTCTCTCTCTGTCCTCTTTCTCTCTCTCTTTGTCCTCTTTTTCTCTCTCTCCTTCTCTCCGGTTGTCCTCTTTTCTCTCTCTCTTTTCTCTCCTTTTCTCTCTCCTTCTGTCTTTTCTCTCTCTGTCTTTTCTCTCTCTGTCTTTTCCCTCTCTCTCTCTGTCTTTTCTCTCTCTCCCTCTGTCTTTTCCCCCTCTCTCTCTGTCTTTTCTCTCTCTCCCTCTGTCTTTTCTCTCTCTCTCTGTCTTCTCTCTCTCTCTCTGTCTTTTCTCTCTCTCTGTCTTTTTTCTCTCTCTCTGTCTCTCTCTGCCTCTCTCTCTGTCTCTCTCTCTCTCTGTCTCTCTCCCTCCCTCGCATTCTCCCCCCCACGCATTCTCCCCCCCCACTCATTCTCCCCCCTACACATTCTCCCCCCCACGCATTCTCCGCCCCAAGCATTCTTCCCCCCACGCATTCTCCCCCCCAGGCATTCTCCCCCCTACGCATTGTCCGCCCTATGCATTCTCCCCCCTACGCATTCTTCCCCCACGCATTCTCCCCCCCCACGCATTCCCCCCCACGCATTCTCCCCCCCACGCATTCTGCCCCACCACGCATTCTCCCCCCCCACGCATTCACAGATTTAAAAACCTCTCTTTTAATGCAGCATTCTATATCTCTCTCACACACGCGCGCATTCTCTCTCTCTCTTTCTCTCTCTCTCTCTCTCACACACACACACAAGCATTCTCTCTCTCTCGAAATATAACGTTAAACATCACACAACACTAGCTTTTGAAGAATCCTGTTACACTATAACCAAGTGTTGTCCCAGTCCAACACCGTCATCTCCATCATCGCAACATAAAGATCACCATTGAGCTTTTAACCAGATGCTTGCTTGAAACACACACAGCAAGATCTCACGAGCAGGAGTGTAACCACAGGCAGATCGTGTGTGTCCCTGATGCTGGTTAAGGGTTTGATTCTGTCTCCCAGACAAGAGGGAGCAATCCTCCTGTTGAACAAATTCCAAACATTTCCCCCTTCCTTCTCTGTGCCCTGCACTCTCTGATGTCCGTCTTGCGCTCTCTCCATCTGAGATCTCTCCCTCTTTCTGTTTCCCCCCCACCTTACTCTCTCCATCTCCGAGATGTCTCTGTTCCTCCCCTGTCTCCCTCTGTGTTCCCCTCTCTCGCTGTCTCCATCTCGAAGATCTTTCTCCCTGTCTCTCAGATTTCTCACATTTTATCCCCCTGGCCTATGCACGTGACTCTGACATTAGAAAGGGACTTTGGAGATACTTTCTCATGATACGGTATTCATTCCCTCCTCCGGCAGTCCTTCCCCCCAGACCCTGGGGGTGTAACCAGTTTGTGTCCTTTAACCCCAACCCTCAAATCCATTTTAAACCAATGAACCTTCCACTTTGACCGTCAGCGCTCTCTCACTGTCTGTGTGTCTGTCTCTCACTCTCACTCCCGCCCCCTTCATACCCCCATTCTCCCTCCACCCCTCTCTCTGTCCATGGAGCTGGAGTGAGAGAGGGAGGCAGTGACATCAGTGGGATCAGACTGTGCAGCAGCTCCTCCTCCATCCTTCCCCCCACCCCTTTGTCTCCCCCAGTCCAGACCAGAAAACATCCCCTTGTGGTAAAAGTCCCAGAGACAGCCTGAACCCCACCATTCTTTACCCCACGTGTGTGTGTGTGTGTGTGTGTGTGTGTGTGTGTGTGTGTGTGTGTGTGTGTGTGTGTGTGTGTGTGTGTGTGTGTGTGTGTGTGTGTGTGTGTGTGTGTGTGTGTTTGTGTGTAAATGAACGACAAGGAGATCGGACAGTTTCTGATTATTCTGATTATTCTCTCTCTGTGTGTCTGATGATTCCTCGCAGCAGAAGTGATTTAATTCTCTCTGTCTCTGGATCGTCCCAAGCTTCAGATCAAGGATCCAATCTCCTCCACACCCCCAAGGTTGGGGGGGGGGGGGGTTGGGGAAACACACTGAAACATAAAAACAAATCAATTTGAAATAAAATACAACAGTGACACCAAAAGCACAGCAAGATCTCACAGCTCTGTGCCTTCCACGATCTCCCACGTGACACTGGTTCAGTTTAATTATTGCAGAATGAATGAATTGCTGACCATCACAGCGACATTGAAATGCACAGACATCACCACAGAGCAGTTGACCAGAGGCTAGAAACATTAATAAACATGTACGCACAGCAAGATCCCAGAAGTAGCAATCTAATACCACACACATCGTGGGTGATGCTGGTTCACGATTGACGTATTTGTATCAAATCCCAAGGCCCCAGTTACCTTAGCCCCAGGCTTCCAACCTGTTCAAAAACGACAAGGCCGCAATCTGACAGGATCCGGATAACCAGAGGTCCCGGGAAAACCCTCCCCAGAGAGAGGAGATTAAACCTCGGGGTAATACGCAGACAAAACTCATTGGACCCAACAGGCTGTAGCCTGTCAAAACAGGCCTCAGGACTGTGTTCCCCCTCTGGAGGAAGCTCTTGTTTGAAGGTTTCCTGCTCCCAAACACACACTTTTCAAATCCTCACGTGGCCAGGAAGATCCCTTTGGGAGGAAAGAGGCAGCATTAATGGGGAAGGCTGAGCAGGAAAATCTTTCACAGGGAGATAGCACAGCAAGATCCCAGCTTTTCCCCTCTCAGTGAGACTGACAATTTCTCAGCAATATCCAAACACAAACACGTCGGGTGATGAGTTGAGTTTCATGTTGAAAAGTTTTTGAAATGACGGGTTAGCTGATTAAAACCACTCACTGCCTGCAACGATGGCATTAGGCCAATTGACGCACAGCAAGATCCCACAAGTGACAGTGCTGCAGAAGCTCGATGATCTGATCGTTTTTATTTCTAGTTTAATTATTTTCTGTCGCCTCAGAATCAAATATTGCAGCTATTTCACAAACTTACACTGCACCTCTCTCTCTCTCTCTCTCTCTCTCTCTCTCTCTGTCCTGTTTCTCTTGCTCTCACCATTTTCCATTTCTTTCTCTCACTCTCTTTCTCTCCGTGTCCAATTCGGTCATCCTGCCCTCTCTGTAACCCACTTTCATCTGAGAGTGTGACAATTCTTTCCAGAGGGTCAGATATTTTGGGTTAGAGTTCCCTCCCGAGGGAGTCCCGTCTCCCAGATCCTGGGAGGGTTCACGTGTTTGTGTCACCAATGCCCCGGTTACTTTAACCCCAGGCTTCAAACCCGTGATCTAACAGGTCCCAGTTAACCAGAGGCCCATGACAAACCAGGCTCCCGCCCCACCCCAGAGGAGATGAAACCTCGGGGAAGACACAGACTCCCACTCACCTGGGCCCCACGGGCTGCAGCCTGGACAACAGGCCTCAGGCCTGCGCTCACCACAATCTGGAGGTTGTTCTTGTCCAAGACTTTCCTGGCCCCCATGCATTTTGGATCTTCACTTTCCTCCTTTCCCAACAAAAGTTCCTCGGGATAAAAGAAAGAAGAGATGAGTTGGTGGGGGGCCGGGGGAGCGAGAGCAGTGTGATGAAAAATTACACAGCAAGATCCCAGTTTAAACACAATCCCACCACTCCCGTCCCCCATCCCCAATGTATTTCATAACCTCACAGCAATATCCAAATACAAACAAATCATAAGGAAACAATTAACCAGAGGCTGGAAACATTATTAAACACACACACACACACACACACACACACACACACACACACACACACACACACACACACACACACACACACACACACACACACACACACACACACACACACACACACACACACACACACACACACACACACACACACACACACACACACACATTGCCACACAGTCACAACCAGACAGGGAGGGCTGCTCACTCTCCATACAGAGAGAGAACAGGGTTGGAGAATGAATCTGATCAATTCCCTGCGCACATTTATTCTGGGTGAGGGGTTAGTGGAGCCCACCCCTGCCCTCTCTGAAACGTTGCATCGTCTGTTAGTCTGCTGCCTGGGGAGAGCTCTGTCTGATTGACATGTTAATTCCTAGGACAGGAGCCTTGTGGGATCTTGCTGCCCACTGAGATGTCAATTCTGGGGCAACAAAGTGTCACCTTTCCCAGTCGCTACAACTCACCTTTTTATTGAAGCCTTATTAGTTGTGTCAGTGCAGTTTGAAAATATTATAGATTACTCCCACACTAGCGTCTCAGAGCCTGACTGTAGGTAGGCTTCCTGAGACACTCACACACACACAGTGCTGGGAATGGAGTGGGGGATATTTGCTGAGGTTTTCTTGGGATTTTCCTGCTGTATGTGTGATTCCTAGAATTAATCTCTGTCTCTGTCCCTGTCTGTCGGTCTCTGTGTGTGTCTCTCTCTGTCACTCTCTTTCTCTCTGTCTCTGTCCCTCTCTCTGTCTCTTTCTCTCTGTTCCTGTGTGTGTGTCTCTCTCATTCTCTCTGTCCGTGTGTGTCCCACTCTTTGTCTCTCTCTCTCTGTCCCTGTGTCTCTCTCCTCTCTTTGTCTCCGCCTCTCTCTCTGTCTCTCTTTCTGTTCCTGTATGTGTGTCTCTCTCTTTCTATCTCTCCCTGTCCTGCTCTGCATCCAGCCATTTCTAACTTGATTTTGAGTCTTTTATTTCCTTTCCCTTTCTCAAAATTATTGGCAGAGTTTGGGAATTTAAAACATAGATCACGTGCCTGCCCCTCAACACCCACATTTCACCCCCACTGCTCCCCTGCCTTCACCACACCCATACACACAGAGACACATACTCACATAGACACAGACACACGCACATAGAGACACACACAGACAGACACACACACAGACACAGAGACACAGACACACACACACACATACAGAGGACAGACCGACATACACACACACACAGACACACCCCAAAATATGACATGGACACTGTGCACAGATTTAGTCTGGGGAGGAAGAGTCAGTGAGGGTTTGAGCTCAAGTATCATTACAGAAATGTCTCTGTGTGAGAGAGATAGTGAGACCATGCCTGTGTGTGTGTGAGAGAGAGAGTGAGAGAGAAAGTGAGTGAGAGAGAGAGAGTGAGACCATGCCTCTCTGTTAGTGTGTGTGTGTGTGTGTGTGAGAGAGAGAGA
The DNA here is from genome assembly GCF_037043375.1 of Chiloscyllium plagiosum. Taxonomy (NCBI): domain Eukaryota; kingdom Metazoa; phylum Chordata; class Chondrichthyes; order Orectolobiformes; family Hemiscylliidae; genus Chiloscyllium; species Chiloscyllium plagiosum. The sequence continues at coordinate 70,208,956 of NW_028270177.1, forward strand.
GAGAGACAGAGAGAGAGAAAGAGAGAGAGAGAGACCATGCCTCTGTGTGAGAGAGAGACCATGCCTCTGTGTGTGTGTGAGAGAGAGACCGTGTGTGTGCTTCCATTGGAGTGCCCAGTTTCTGTGTCAGTGCTGTCCCACCATAATGTAACTGTGTATAAACCACGTGTTTATGTCCCTGTCCCAGTAATGATACTCAAACCATACACTGTCCCTCACTCTCATTTACTCACACTCTCACACGTGTACACACACACACCCTCACACACTACAGTCAGTCCCTCACACACATATCCTTTCACACACTTGCAGACATCCACACTGACATGCACACGCACACGCAGTCACTCACTAATGCACACTTAAACATTTTCACACGCACTATCATAATCTCTCTCTCACACTCACACACAAACATACACACGCGCACTCTCTCTCTCTCTGTCTCTCTGACATACACACACTTTCATTCACTCATTCGCTCTCTCTCTACACTCTTTCTCTCACACACTCGCTTCCACATCCTCTCTCAGTTACACACATTCTTACACACGCACTCTCATACATACTTTCTGACACACGCACCCCCACACACTCACATTCACCATCTCATATATGCTCACTTCCACACACTCACTCTCTCTCTCCAAAACTCTGTCTCTCTCACACACACTTGCAAAGTCTCTCACACATGCCCTCTCTCTCGTTCACTTGTACACACACTGTCTCTCACTCTTTCACATACACACACACTTCCTCTCTCTCACTTTCACACTTTCTTTCTCGCACTCACACACTCCCATGCATGAGCATATCATATCTCACACACGCTCACTCTCTTTCTCACTCACAGGCGCACATTTTCTCTCTCATGCGCGCACACTATCTCATGCACGCCCTCTCGTACACACGCATTCTCTCTCACACACGAATTCTCTCTCTCGCACACACACATTCTCTCTCACACACGCATTCTCTCTCACACACACACATTCTCTCTCACACACACACATTCTCTCACACACACACATTCTCTCTCTCACACATTCTCTTTCTCACACACATTCTCTCTCACACACACATTCTCTCACTCTCTCACTCACACATTCTCTCACTCTCACTAACGCATTCTCCCACTCTCTCACTCACGCATTTTCTCTCTCACACACACGCATTCTCTCTCTCTTATGCACACACGCATTCTCTCTCTCTCACACACACACATTCTCCTCTCACACACACGCATTATCTCTCTCACACACACGCATTCTCTCTCTCTCACACACACGCATTCTCACTCTCTCTCACACACGCATTCTCTCTGTCTCTCACACACACATTCTCTCTCTCATACACACGCATTCTCTCTCACACACACATTCTCTCTCTCACACACATATTCTTTCTCTCACACACGTATTCTCTCTCACACACGTATTCTCTCTGACACGCGCATCCTCTCTCACACACACGTATTCTCTCTCTCACACTCACATTCTCTCTCACACACACAATCTCTCTCTCTCACACACACATTCTCTCACACACACACACACACATTCTCTCTCACACACACACATTTTCTCTCTCAAGCACACTCATTCACTCTCACACATAAATAGAGAGTGAGAGAAGGTGTGTGTGTGAGAGAGAGAATGTGTCAGAGAGGGAATGTGTGAGAGAAAGAATGTGTGTGTGTGAGAGAGAATGTGTGTGTGAGAGAGAATGTGTGTGTGTGAGAGTTTTTGTCCAATGTGTGCAGGAGGGTTTCCTGACGCAGCATGTAGACAGGCCAACAAGACGCAAAGCCACATTGGATTTGCTTATGGGTAATGAACTCAGCCAGCTGTTCCCTTTGGAGGTAAGTGAGCACTTTGTCCATAGTGACCACAATTCGGTTATGTTTATTTAGTGATGGATAGGAATAGGTATTTATTGCAGAGCATGAGATATCGCGGGGAGAAAGGCCATTATGATGCGATTAGGCAAGAGTTAAGATACACCACTTATGGAAGGTAACTTCAAGGTTGTGCACACCTGAAATTTGGAGCTTGTTCAGGGAAAAGCTACTGCATATCCATGGTAAGTATTTATGCGTCATGCAAGGAATATGAGGTCGACACAGGGATCTGGGTTTACTGAAGAAGTTGAATCTCTTGAGAAGAAGGAGAAGGAGGCGTATGTAAACATGAGATATAAAGGCTGAGGTAGGACGCTTGGGAATTAAAAGCTAACCAGGAAGGAGCCAAAGAGAGGGCTACTTCGAGCGAAGAGGAGGCATGAGAAGTCTTTGTCTGGCAGGAACAATCCTGAAGCTTTCAATTGATAGTTCAAGAATAAAAGAATGTCGAGCATATGATTATGGCCTGTCAAGAACAGAATTACGAAGTTGTCAGCGGAGTCCAAGGACAGCAGAGACGCTGAATGTATTTTTTTTATCATATCAAAAATGAAAAAGACAATGTTGTGGAAGAGAGTATTGAGATGCAACCTATTAGAAGAAACGAAATTAACATTCATAAAGAGGAGTTGTTAGCAATTCATGAAAGTCTAAAAATAGGTTTGTCCCCTGGACTTGATGGGATGTATCCGAGGATTCTCTGTGAATCGTGGGAGGAGATTGCAGAACTTTTGACTATAAACTTTATTTCGTCAATGTTTATGTCATTAGTGCTAGAAGACCCGAGTTTAGCAAATATTGTCCCCTTCTTCACGAATTGGAGTAGAGACAATGCTGGTAATTATAGAACAGTGATCCTTAGCTTTCTTGCAGCTAACGTTTTGGAACAGATTATGAGAGATAGGATTTATGATCATCGAAAAAGGAAGAAGTTGATTCGGGATAGTGAGTACGATTTTATGAATAGCAGGTTGTTCCTCACAAACCTTGTTGAGGTCTTTGAGAAGGTGAGCAAACAGGTGGATGAGAGTAAACTGGTTGATGTGGTGGATGTGGTTTTCAGTAAGGCAGTGTCAGCTGTTGCATGAAATACAGAGTCATGGGATTGAGGATGGTTTAGCGGTTTGGATCAGAAATTGGCTCGCTGAAAGAAGACCGAGTGTGGCAGTTCATGGGAAATGATAATCTTGGAGTTCCGTAACTGATGGTGTACTACAAGGTTCCTTTTTGTGTCCGCTGTTGTTTGTCATTTTCATAAATGACCTGGGTTAGGGCATGGAATGATGGATTCGTAAAATTGCAGATGACATTAAGATCAACGATGTTGTCAATAGTGCCAACATCTGCTGAAGGTTGAAGAGGGGCATGGATAATCTGCAGAGCTGACATCAGAAGTGGCAAATGGATTTTAATGTGGAAAAATGTGAGATAATTTACTTCGGAAGGAGCAACAAGAATAAAGAGTTCTTGGCTAATTGTAATATTCTAGGAAGTGTAGATGTGCAGAGTGATCTCGGTGCCCATGTATATAAAACTCGAAAAGTTACCACCCACGTTGACAAGTTTGTTTGCAAGGAGCACGGTGTGTTAGTTTTTCTTGGGAGAGTGATTCAGTTTCAGAGTGAAATTATCACTTTGCTGCTCCAGAAATTAACTGGTGTGGCCGCAATCATAGAGTTGCGTGCATTTCTGGTCGCCACATTATACGATGGATGTGAAAGCATTGGAAAGGGTGCAGAGGACAATTTCAAGGATGTTGCCCTCTATGGACAGATGGTCTTACGAGGAAAGGTTGAGGGGCTTGAGGTGGTTTTTGATAGCGCCAAGAAGTTTGAAGGGTGAATTTGGAGAGACATAGAAGATGATCAGAGGTTGCCATAAGGTGGACAGTGAAGGCATTTTTCTTCAAATGGTAATTTTGGCACAAGGGCACATCGATGTAAATTCAGAGTGATAGATACCGAGTTGGTTGTTTATCATTGAGTAGTAAGGGTGCTGAACGCCTTGCCTTCAACACTCGTAGACTCAACAACTTTCAGGGCAATGGTCATTGTATAAACTTGCGGATTATGATGGTAAAATACTAGTCAGATTGGTATCACAGGTCGGTGCAAAGTTAGGGCCAAAATGAACTTTATTGCAGTGTAATATTCGGTGTTTGAACTGTTCGTCAGCTTGAAGTTGCTATCATCTCTGGTCACTATCAGTAAAACCAACACCTGGCGAGAACCGAATGTGCAACTTTGGAACATTACGCACTTACATTCTGTCGTGCAACTACATCAAACTGACGAATTGCACCACTGGAGCTGCCGTGCACTGATGACCAATGACTACTGATCTTACCTTCAAACCAATTACTCCTTTTTTGCTAAAGATCTGAAATGAAACACAGCGCAGAGGAGATTATACTGATGATGGATCATCGATTATGGAGCATCAGGTTCTGGAAAATGACATTGTAAAATGTGGTGAAAATAGGCATAATAGAATTCTCTGTTAATTTACCGTGACTTCCTGCGTTGATCACAGGCAATGTTCTGTCGCCACTGTACTGGGATTTTCCTTCTGTCGGTATCAATTCATCAGAGAATTCGATTCACTGGGACTTCACCTGCATCCTTTGGAATGTTCATACAGCACAATGACCCACACTGTACACAACGTCAACAATCTTCTGCATTACTACATCCAAGGGCACGTGGCATGGTTTTTCTTTAATAAATAGTGAAAAATTAATCATGTTATGCAAGGGCAAATTGAATTTTAGTTTAAGTAGTAAAGTCGCAAGAATCCACAGTAAGTTTGAAAATGTCAGAAATTCATGTTCATTACCTTGGCCAGAATTCTAGCCCAGCAAAAGGGAAATCTGTCCCTGAATCCCCATGTAATCGCTTGCTCCATGTGTCTACGTGGAAACCTATGTGAAGCGATGTTCAGCCTGACAGAGACCTGATGAGAATCCTCCACTGTCTGACATAAAGCTGAAACAGGAGCTATCTATTCCAGCATGGAGGGTAGCGAAGTGGACTTGAGACAGAAAATATTAATTGTTGTAGATTCACATTGTTCTCATTGTGATTGTTTAAAAACCTGGGCCAGAAAAAACTCAAGCAGAAAGGAGCAGTAGTAGGCCATTCTAAACACCGTTCCTGCCTCGGCACGCCATTCTGTACTATCATAGCTCACACAGCAGTTCTCTGTCTTTTTCCAACGTATCCATATCATCGTGTTGCCAAGTGGCGAACACATATTTATCGATCTCTACCATAAATAGACATCGAAGTTATTCATCGCTGAGAGGGAAATGCTGCATTTCGGGTCAGTTAGGTTTCTGCATGAATGTTAAAGGTTTTGCAGATGAGCAGCCGAGTCTGGTCTGAACATCTTTCAAACCATAAACTAAAACTCGACTCTGATGAGATTTGCATCCACAACTTTTGAATGGCAGTCTTAAGAAAGACGTAGAAATTCAACGCGCTTTCCATTGCACCACAGAGTCGCTGCCTCACCCAGTTTTCAGCACTAAAGTTTGCCTGAGAACGATTTCGTTCGGGACGCCCATCTCACATCTGTCTGACCTCGTCACACTTTCCAGAATCTGGTCCTTATCTACGTGTGCTCTGAATCTTCAAGTGTTCGGCTACATACTGCTGAAATATCCTCTTAACACTTAGCATTACCACACGTTCAAATAAGAAATTCCAGATGAGCAACACTCTATGGGTGAAAGCGTTCTTCCAAAATCTCCTCTCAACCGCTTTTCTCCTGCTTTTCATCTATGTCACTGGTTATTATTCCTTCCCGAAAAGCCGTATTCCTGTCATACATATCTATCATCTTCATAATACGTGCATATTAATCAGTTTCTCACTCAGCCTTCTCTGTGCTTAGTTACACAGCCCCAGCTTAGCGCATCTACCTTCACAATGGGAATAGTCCAGCCCTTGGCATTATTTTCATCTCCTGTGAACTTCTCCTCCTGCAATCAGACAGTTCCTGCAGTCTTGCAATTACAACGGAAAAAGAAATGTTCTTTGAAGAAATGCCAAAATGTCTGAACAAAATCAGCAGCTCTTGTCCATCTATGATGAGAAAGGACAGTTAACGCTTCGAGTCCAAAGATTCGTGTTCGGAACTGATGGGATGTGTGTGTGGGTGAAAAATGTGGAAGAGGGCGGACAGGATCCAAAATGATTGATGTTGGATCCTGAAATCTGCATGGTCTTTCAGTAGAAAATGAGTTGCCGATCTTCCAGCTTGCACTGTGCCTTGAAGAACTGCAGCAGACCAGAGACTGGTATGATGGCTTGGGTATGCAATGCAATGTTAAGGTGACAGGACACTGGAAGACCGGGGTAATTTTTGTTGATTCTGGACAGAACTTAAGTGATCTCAGCTTTGTCACCGACTCTGTTTTCCTATCTCCATTGTAGAGAGATCACATTCTCAGCAGGAACTACAGTTTTCTGGATTGAATGAAGTGCAGACAAATCACTGGAAGATGTGCCTGGAAGTTTCCACATTGAGGAGAGACATCGGAAACCAGCAGGAAATGTATCTTACAACATAGAACGTTACAGTGCAGTACAGACACTTCGGCCCTCGATGTTGCACCGACCTGTGAAAATAATGTGATGTCCATTTCAATGGAAAATTAACATTTTTTTTGAAACCAATAAAAGCACAGGGAAACAAAAAAGTAAGGGCCTGACTTTGCAGAGGGCAAGTGTTGCAGACAGAAAGAAACATATTTAAACCGAACTAATAGCAGACTTACAAGGCCAGCAAACTACCATATCAACAGCCAAGGAATTAGGAAAAAAACAACTCCATATCTGGAAAGGAACTCGAATCTTTCTTTCCACTGACATTGAAGTGTTCATAAGAAGAAGCGAATTGTACTTTAAAGGGAATATGTGAAAGCTATCAGGCGCCCATTACATGAGGCGTCTTGCCAATGTATTACCTGGGACATGGGAAACCTGAATTTGATGGAACGCGCTACATGCTGAAAACTTTCTGGCCCAAGAGAACGAAAAACGGACATTAAACATGGAACAGCAAACACATAAAGCTCAGCTTACGATGATGCAAATGCTCGCCCAGCCGTTGGAAGGAGGTGCTGCGTGAAAAGAAGAGCTGTCAGAGGTAAATCTGGCGGGTGCTTTGTTTGCAGAGCAATGGACCACTGAATGAGGCAGTGCACGCCCAGGCAGCCTCAATCGGCCCTGGAGGCTAAGCAGCAGGGTGACTAATGGAGGAAGGCTGAGGTGGAGATGGGCAGCCCCAAAGTTACAGGTAAGCCTCTTTGCTTTATGCTTGGCAACGAATACTCGCTTATGCTCATCTCTACTACTAACCTTATGGGCACTGAAACACCGCCCACGTCTATACTGAGCACTGAGTTTGCAAAGCGTGAACTATATTTTCAGTACAACGATGATGCATATAAGTTAATGCTTACATCTATGTTATATGTGGAAGGTGCACCTCTTAGCTTTTTGGAAGATACAAGGGCAACATATTCAGTTCATTAATGAACGCAGTTCAGAGAGTCGACGCAAATAAAGATGAACGGAAGCTTCCTGAACTTAATGGGTGCATCAGGAGTCGTGACACGAGAGAGATTTACCGCACCCCTATTGTGCGAAACCAGGAATGGGGAAACATTTCTGTTATCGGAATTCTTTTCTTTCAATCTGATGTCTCGGGATCTCAAAGTGAGACTGGGGTCGGATTTGCGCAGTATCCTGACGGGCTTGCAGGTAATACAAAAATAAGATTTCCCAGTGCAGGCTGGAAAATACGAATCACGACCCCTGATGCATGTCAGAGAGCGATAGGTTCCGTGAGCGATTCACTCAACCAGGAAACAAGTCGCCATGTTAATCCTATTAACACCGATTTTCTTGCTGTAGATATGCTGCACTGCACAGCACACATACACCGCGATGGTCCTGACTAATCATAAGAGAAGGATTGGTTCAGGAGATTGGTTAAACCAGATCAGTTGTTATTGTGCCAATTTTATTGGAATGATCACAGATGTGCTGTCACTTTAAACTTTTTTAAGTATCTGTGACGGTAAGTAGACCCTGTTTTGTTGCTGTGGAAGGCTCTTTTCCTCACGGATCATTGGCGAAGGCATCCAGAGACAGGTGTCAGAATTTGGGACCATGGGTACGACAGGCACAAAAAACGAAAGATTGTATCTTCAGGGTCGGTGTGGGTATCTGCTTCAATGCAGTTATAAGGACGTATAGGAAGAAACTAAATTGGCTAACTCAGGCAGACAGGGCAGTCCTGGTAATCCCCGCCAGGAGTGTCGTCTGGCGTTTACATATGGTAGATGTCTCGTACCCAAGATTAAGCAGGGTCCCAACTGATTTCAGGGCAAAAGGCAAACACGATGTGGGGCTCATACGAACCCTTAAGAATAACCCCGAAGTCTGAGTATCATCCTTGCAAAGCAAAAGAGCCGTTAAAACCCGAGGCTGTGCAAGGAATTACCCCAGTCTTTGAATCTCTCCTATAGGCTGGAGTGATAATCCCCCGTGAATAATCACTGGTGAGAACACCCATTTTTTTCGTTCAAAAAGGCAAACATTCCAGGTGAATCGGGGGAATGGAGGTTTGTTCATGACCTGCAGGTTATCAAGAACGCTGTTGTTCCGCACACCCCAAATGTTCCCAAACCCTATATTATATTGGCTCAAATTCCACCGGATGTAAATGGCTGTCTATTGTGGATTTAGCAAATGCCTTGTTTTGTGTACCGTTACACGCCGACAGTCAATTCTGGTTCACTTTTCCATTCAAAGGCCAATAGACTTTCACGTGACATTTTCAAGATTACTGTGAGTCCCCACCATAATTAAAGAGGCTCTACACAGGAGTCTGGAGACTCTTGCTTTAACCCGGGGGCTCAGCGCTTCTGCAGTATGTAAGCGAATGCTTAATCGCAGCATCAACAGAGAAACAATTCGAGAAAGGTAGGCTTGCGATGCTCTGCCATCTAGTCTCGCAAAACTACAACTTGTGGAACAACAGTTGAAGTTCTTAGGTCACTTAATATCTGAACAAGGAAAGGTCATTGGTCAAGACAGAGTTCAAGCAAACCAGCAAAATTCAAAGGAGAAAGTGAGGACTGCAGATGCTGGAGATCAGAGCTGAAAACATGTTGCTGGAAAAGCGCAGCAGGTCAGGCAGCATCCAGGGAACGGGAGAATCGACGTTTCGGGCATAAGCCTGAAGAAGGGCTTATGCCCGAAACGTCGATTCTCCTGTTCCCTGGATGCTGCCTGACCTGCTGCGCTTTTCCAGCAACACATTTTCAGCAAAATTCAAAGCCTCACATGAGGAAACAATTGCTACCCTTTTTGGTCATGTGGTCCTAATTAGAATGTTTAACCCGCATTACGCAACCCTTTAGGCGCCCAAAAGTGACATAGCTCATGGCTCAGTTTTGCTGAGCTAGAGTCCGTTGCAGTGACCCCTGAGGCCGAGATGCTTTTGCTGAATTGAAATGGCTCTCCAAACTACACCGACACTGGGATTCCAAATCCAAACAAGCCTTTTGTACAAACAGTGGATGAGAAGCGTGCCTGCATGACATCTGTGCTGATGCAGAATTACGTGTGGAAAATTGAGGCCAGTAGCTTACTTTTCACCTCAACTTAGATCCCGTAACGGCAGGATTGCATAAATGCTCCCCTGTCGTGCCTGCATTTGAAAAGGCTGTTGTAGCTTCCAGGGATATAGTCGGCTTTGTTGAATTAAACCGACTGGCCCCACATGCAGTATCCTTACTGCTTTCTGAGCAAAACACAGCACATATGTCGGCAGCACGTTGGTTCACATACAATGCTATGCTATTGGAGAAGCCTAACATGACAATAAAGCGATGTAACGTCCTTAATGCTGCTTGTCTTCTCCCCACAGAAGGAGACGGAGACCCACATGACTGTGTCGCCGTAATTAATGACATTTGAAGCCCGAGACCAGACGTGTAGGATTCACCAATTTAGAATCTGATACGGCGTTTTATTGTGGATAGGTCAGCATTCAGAAGCAAAGAGATAGGCCAGTGTCTGGTATGTTGTAGCAACTACCCACGAAGTAGTCAAAGCGGGATCACTTCCTTCTCATCTGTCAGCGCAAGCAGCAGATTGCCTTGATTGAGGCATATAAATTGGTCGAAGGAAGAACAGTGAATATTTACATCGACTGGAGATATGCATTCGCGGTTGTACATAATTTTGGATCCCTGTGGAAAAACAAGGGCTTCTTGACCTCCACTGGAAAGCCAATCACATAACATGGCCTGATCTCTGACCTCCTGAAAGCAGTCTGATTGCCGAAATCAATCACTGTACGTACGTGTGAAGCCCACAGGAAAAGTTATGATTCAATTTCTCAAGGCAATCAAAATGTAGACTGAGCGGCAAGGTGGCAGCCAATCAGCCGCCAGGTGATGAGTTTGACATGCGTATGTCAAATATTTGTAATCCAAAGCAGACTTATGGGAGTTACAGTCGCAGGCCACATCGAAGGAGAAGTGTGAATGGACAAGGGCAGGCTGCAGAATGAGGGAATGGGTGTGGTGTGGCCCCAATGGGAAACCCTGTCTCCCACGATCTTTATTCCCTTTCTATGCCAAAGTAACACACGGTAAGGACCATGTGTCAAAAGTGGGAATGTACGGCAATATTTCAGCACGCTGGTACAGAAAGGGATTTACTCATTACTCAAAAAAATAATGTGAATAATGTGTTATCTGTGCCACTAATAATGTGGATACAAATAAATCAGGCAGAACACCCCCAATCCCAAAGACCCTTTGAACATTTACAAATGGATTTTATTGAACTAACACTCAGCGAAGGGAAAAGGCATTGTCTGGTAATAGTTGATGTTTTCCCAAAGGGTGGAAGTGCTCCCACGTCTAACCAGGAGGCCAATGCGGTAGCCAAAGCTTTGCTAACTGAAATAATTCCGAGATGGGGCATCGCTGAAAGGCTAAGCAGCGACAATGGAAAGCCATTTATAAATATTGCCCTCCAGCACATCAGTGATTACTTGGGAATAAAGGTGAAGCATCATTGTGCCTATCACCCAGCGAGCGGTGGGGCAGTGGAAAGAGAGAAAGCTACCCTTAAAAATAAAATGGCAAAATGCTGTGAGGAACTCGAGGTGACATGGACAAAGGCATTTCCAATTGTGCTAATGTATATGAAGGAGAGGAAGAGTAAATCTTAGGACGTTTGAGATTTTGTTTGGAATGTGGCCCAATACAGAAATTGGCCCAAGACCGATAGTAAAACAGATAACAGATAACATTCACCTCTATTGACAAAGCCCTAGCCAGAGAAGCAATAGCCAACCTGCTGAAAAGACATAACAGACAACAGGACGTTGAACCCATCAACAAAGACGGCTTACTTAAACTACTGGACTTGTGCCTCACAACACACTTCACATTAACATACGAACAAATCAACGGAACACCCATGGGTTCACCGATCTCGGGACTCATAGCAGAAGCAGTAATGCAAAGGTTAGAACAAACAGTCTTACCACAAATTCAACCCAAACTCTGGGTCAGATACGTGGATGACACCTTTGTTATCATTAAAAACACGGAAATAGAGAAAACACACCGGATCATCAACTCCACACTCACAGGAATCCGATTCGCGAGAGAAGAAGAAAAGGACAACCAACTCCCATTCCTAGACGTGAAGGTACAGAGAACACCAAACGGAGAATTCACCACAAAGGTACACAGGAAAGCCACACACACAGATCAAGTCCTGAACTATGAAAGCAACCACCCCAATATACACAAACGAAGTTGCATCAAGACACTATTCAAAAGGGCCACAACACACTGCAGCACACCAGAACTGCAAAAAGAGGAAGAGGAACACCTATACAAGGTATTCGGCAAAAACGGATATCCTCGTAATTTCATCAACAGTTGCCTAAGGGATAGACCACAGAACGAGGACATGCCACAACCCAAAGGACTAGCTACACTACCATACATCAAGAACATCTCTGAACTGACAGCCAGACTACTGCGACCACTAGGACTCATAACAGCACACAAACCAACAGCCACACTCAGACAACTACTCACCAGAATGAAGGACCCGATACCCAACATGAGCAAAACTAATGTAGTGTACAAAATCCCATGCAAGGACAGCACAAAACACTACATAGGACAAACAGGAAGACAGCTAACGATCCGCATCCACGAACATCAACTAGCCATGAAACGACACGACCAGCTATCCCGAGTAGCCACACACGCAGACGACAAGCAACATGAATTCGACTGGGACAACACTACCATTATAAGGCAAGCCAAACAAAGAACAGCCAGGGAATTCCTAGAAGCATGGCACTCATCCACAAACTCCATCAACAACCACATCGACCTGGACCCAATATACCGGCCACGACAGCGGACAGCTGAAACTGACAACCGGAAGCGGCAGGGACAGGCCACTATAAATGCCGGACGAAACACCACAGAAGCGCTTCACAGGAGGCTCCTAAGCACTGAGGATGTCACCAAGACAGGGGACGAAACGTTTGCAACAAAAACTTGCAGCTCGGCGAACAGAAACACAACAACGAGCACCCGAGCTACAAATCTTCACACAAACTTTGAACACCTACGGGCGAGAGACGCTAAGACAAGCCAGGAAATGGAAATCCTGCGCTAACCGCCTAAGCGCCACATACGAACAACTCCGGTTCCTGCACGAATGCCGAAAGAATCGAATCCTTCCACAAAGTGTCAGATACAGACCGCCAGTCAACAACCCACAAGCCAGAGACACAGCCAGACAGAACGGATTCAGGATGATCCAGGTAATGATTACAGACCCTCACAAACGACTTCACAGATACAGACAAGAAATTGCGCGCCAAAAGTCGTTAATATCAAAAACTACTAATCAGGAATGGACCCAGACCATAGAACAGGCTGTCACTATAGGACAGAACAGGACTACACACCGCAAAAAACGGCACGAAAAGAAAAAATGGCCAAGCTAACACACAACATAGAGGACACCACAACACACACCTGGGTTAAAAACCTCTCCCACAGACAGCTCACAGACACGGAAAGAACAATACTGGCCAAGGGACTCAACTACAACCACAGGGACAGCAAGACAGCAGACTTCCTAGCAGCACTAGAATGCACACTCAGTAACAATGGACTGACAGAAGAGACACAACAAACAGTGAGACAAAGTATCGTACCCATGATAACAAGGAAAAGACAAACACATCACCTCAACACAAAGGAGGGGGAAGCACTAAAATCACTAAGAAACGATAAGAACATAATCATACTACCAGCAGACAAAGGCAGAATGACGGTCATCCTGGACAAAGCAGAGTACATCCAAAGAGCACAACTGCTTTCAGATACCAAGTCCTACCAAAAGAGGGAGGTTGACCCCACCCCACAGCTCACCAATAGGATAAACAACACACTGAGGAATCTACAAAAAAACGGGCAGATAACCAGGTCTGACCTACAAAGAATGAAACCTGAAAGCAACAACACCCCCAGATTCTATGGACTACCTAAAGTGCACAAACCAGACATCCCACTCAGACCCATAGTATCACTACTAGGGACACCATCACACAAACTGGCTAAAGAACTACAGCAGAAACTGAAACACCTGATCAGCGGATCCAGACACTCTATACAATCAACACATGAATTCTTGGACATCATCAGAAATGTAAACATAGACAAAGAAGAAACCATGGTCTCATTCGATGTAACGGCACTGTTCACCTCTATTGACAAAGCCCGAGCCAGAGAAACAATAGCCAACCTGCTGAACAGACATAACAGACAACAGGACATTAAACTCGTCAACAAAGACGGCATACTTAAACTACTGGACTTGTGCCTCACAACACACTTCACATTCAACAACCAGATATACGAACAAATCAAAGGAACACCCATGGGCTCACCGATCTCGGGACTCATAGCAGAAGCAGTAATGCAAAGGTTAGAACAAACAGTCTTACCACAAATTCAACCCAAACTCTGGTCAGATACGTGGATGACACCTTTGTTATCATTAAAAACACGGAAATAGAGAAAAAACACCGGATCATCAACTCCACACTCACAGGAATCCGATTCACGAGAAAAGAAGAAAAGGACAACCAACTCCCATTCCTAGACGTGATGGTACAGAGAACACCAAACGGAGAATTCACCACAAAGGTGCACAGGAAAGCCACACACACAGATACAGTCCTGAACTATGAAAGCAACCACCCCAATACACGAAGTTGCATCAAGACACTATTCAAAAGGGCCACAACACACTGCAGCACACCAGAACTGCAAAAAGAGGAAGAGGAACACCTATACAAGGTATTCGGCAAAAACGGATATCCTCGCAATGTCATCAACAGGTGCCTAAGGGATAGACCACAGAATGAGGACATGCCACAACCCAAAGGACTAGCCACACTACCACACATCAAGAACATCTCTGAACTGACAGCCAGACTACTGCGAACACTAGGACTCATAACAGCACACAAACTAACAGCCACCCTCAGACAACAACTCACCAGAATGAAGGACCCGATACCCAACATGAGCAAAACTAATGTAGTGTACAAAATCCCATGCAAGGACAGCACAAAACACTATATAGGACAAACAGGAAGACAGCTAACGATCCGCATCCACGAACATCAACTAGCCACGAAACGACACGACCAGCTATCCCTAGTAGCCACACACGCAGACGACAAGCAACATGAATTCGACTGGGACAACACTACCATTATAGGGCAAGCCAAACAAAGAACAGCCAGGGAATTCCTAGAAGCATGGCACTCATCCACAAACTCAATCAACAAACACATCGACCTGGACTCAATATACCGGTCACTACAGTGGACAGCTGAAACTGACAACCGGAAGCGGCAGGGACAGGCCACTATAAATGCCGGACGAAACACCACAGAAGCGCTTCACAGGAGGCTCCTAAGCACTGAGGATGTCATCTAGACAGGGGACGAAACGTTTGCAACAAAAACTTCCAGCTCGGCGAACAGAACCACAACAATAACAGACCACTGTGAGGAAGAGATGTTATGTTATGGTATAAAACTCTCCACACTTCTGTCTCAAATACAGAATCAAAAGAAGGGCAGCACTACCCCAATCAGCAGAAGGGAAGATGCACAATCTAGAACCTGAAGACTGGATAGTGGTGAAAGACGTCAGGAGCAAATGCATGAGGGTGAAGAGCTGGCTGGGCCCGTTCCAAGGGCTCCCTACAACACAGACAGCTGTTAAGGTCGCCGAAAGAGCCACGTTGATACACGCCAGCCATTGCAAACGTGTAGCTGACCTTGAGGAGACATCGGACAACACGGGATCCAAATAAGTGTAAGTAATGATTAGAAGACTCATAGAAATATGGGGCTGCATGGCAGGACGAGTCGTGAAGGCAGGGGTGTGTGGGATACAACCGCAGACTTTAATCTTAACCAAGGATGTTAAGTTGACATTTACATGCCCGTTTGGTAACCAGGACGACTATAAATAAGGCAATAAATGTTTACGCAGAGATCCTTGTGTACCCACTTACTGGCACTGAATAGTATCCCCCACGGCTACAGGTACACCTGACACGGGATATCGGTTTCCTGTTATCAAAGAAGGAGGTGCCATGGCAAGGGTAATAATAACCAAGATTCAGGAGAGTGATGAGGAAGCCTGGTGGTGTGGAATAGATAGACCCTTCTCCGATATCTATAGACATTTGAATATAGTGGTACAGCCTCGCACCCACCCCACCCGAGATGCAGTGCAGAAGGTCCTCCAAGAAATAGTAGCTCCTGGACTCGAAAAGATGAATGTCCAATGACCCGCACTGCAGATGAGCAGAACGGCCTTTTCCAATCTGACAGAAATAGACGAAACAAAGAAACTGAATGTGCAGCTAAAATGATCACAAACAATAAAAGTAAAAGTGGATTCATTGAGAAAACTTACAGCGCCATATTTCACTTTCCGTGGAAGTCTACTGTTAAGGACTCAGTGTTCTCACTGCTGTAGCAATGGGGGATGTCCTCTGACCATTTATGTTGTTGACAACCTTCCCAAAGCAGGGAATGTTGTATGGAACTGTCCATTAATCGAGTATCGTCACAAACAGGATTCAGACTAGCATAAAACAAAGAAGTGCGAATCCTGGAAATCTGAATCAACAACAGGAATTGACAGAGAAACTCTGCAGGCTTGACAGCATCTGTGGAGACAAAGAGATTTAATGTTTCTTATCACAGATTCAGGCTACTTATGCTTTATATTGTTTTATTGCCTGGGTAATTGTCAATTGCACTTCACGAAACAGCATACCTACCAGAATCTCTCATTAGCTGACAGGCGTCATCTGTAAAAATGCAAAATTCCTTTATAAGCGGTAATGCTGTTGCTGTTGCCCTGAGTTGGTGAAAGGCTGGCCTTCATTACCTTTTTCTTCTCCTTTATGTCGATGAGCAGCCATCGTGAATGGAGAATTTCTGTTTGCCTCCCTTTGTGTCTCTGTGCCATCTCACTCTCTTCTGCATTCTCTCACTCTCTGTCTGTCAATATCCCTCATTTTTCATTTCTACTCTTGGAAAAGTGTTAAAATCGGAGTCTGGTCCGTGGCTTTCTCATCCCCCCCGGCCAGAGTGTGCAAAACTGGGCTCACAGTCTCCAAGTAATGTCTGTGTTACTTAGGTCTGAGATCAGGTGACATTTGTTCACACAAAACGTTATGAGCTTTTACAATTCTAAATAGTATTCATAATAGACCAGAAAAAAGCAGTTTCACTCCAATTATAGGATTTCTATGGTGCCATTGCCGTTTGCCTAAAATCAATGAATGGTGACAGCAGACAATGAGAGCCATTATCTCATTGGATGCGTTATGACTACAACATTGTCCTGCAAGTCTGCAGTGTCTCCTGCGTCTCTTTATTATTCCCAAAAAAACTTGAAAAGACGGACGGAGAATAATAGTAGAAGAGATAGACAAATCCTTGTCGAACACAGGAAAAAGAACTCTGCGTTGAATTAGCAGGATAGAACATAGAGTAATGGGTCCACATCAGACGGTAGGGCTTGGTAGCACGAAATAACAACGGTCTGAGCTCAAACACAAGAAGCATGCTGAACCATCACTTTCGCGATGTTGGAGAAACAATACGGCTTTTACAAGAAGTTTAAACAATGAACTTTCAATATACAGAACATTTGACAGCATTTGACACCATTAACGCCTGATTATGACCATATGCTTTAACTGACGAAACCACAGACACTGTTCTTCAAATCAATAAGGGCATTTAATGAAGTATTTGATCACAGTTAATCGGACAACCTTTCTGTAATAAAGCTGCTCGATGAGAATTTATATCAACGTCCGCTTGTGCAGGAAAGAAGTTCACAGCTGGTGACTCTCCAATGACAATGTACAGGAAGATGCAATCTCTTCTTTGATTTCGAACTGATGCCTTCACCTCTTTAACCTGACAGGGTAAACAGTATGCGTTCATCATCCCTGGGCCGATTTACCGCGTGAATATGCACAGAGGGAAACTCATACCAAGAGACCAGGGTAATTGTGGTGAATTTACCAGGAGTGGTGTGTGAGTCGGTGTTAACAGTGGGCAGTAAGGGCTCAACCATTAGCACTGACATTCATCCTTGTACCAACAGCTCCTCACTCACTTTCTGCCTCATTCATCCCAGTCATCATTGACTTTCAGGTTATCCTACTTTCCCTTCGAAACTTTACATTTGTTCCGGATCACTTTTGGGTTTCCAGTTGGAAACTGCAGCTTTTTCAAACGAAATTCTGGAGAATGCACGTCACTCTTTGGGATAGGCTTCACTGCCCAACCATAATTACTCATGAGATTGAGATGATAAGTTACTTTACTTCGTCCTCGAAGTGCTCAACACAGTGATACAGCCATGATGTCGATAGGGAGGGAGTTCCAAGAATTAGACATAGCGGCATTGAATGAAGAGCGAGATAGTTTCAGCTCAGAAAGGCGAGATCATTCGAGTGGATTTGCAGTGACAATTTATTCGTGTATGTGTTGCCATGGCTGCCAGAGGATGTGGTGGAGGCTCGTACAATTGCAACATTTAAGAAGCATTTTAAATGGTATATGAGTAGGAAGGGTTTGGAGGGATATGGGCCGTGTGCTGGAAAGAGGGACCAAATTGGATTGGGATTTCCGGTCAGCATGGACAGGTTTGAACGAAGGGTCTGTTTCCCTGCAGTACATCTCTATGACTCTATGATTCCAGTTGGATGCAATCAATCACTGGATTCCTTCTGGCAGAACCGGGTCTGTGCTCTCTGTGGAAGCAGAAAATGGTTTTCATTCAGATTAGCCACAAGAAGAGAAACAAATCTTCATAGAATAGAAACAGAGTTAATCGTGCATTTCGAAGTCCTCCTCTCATAACTCGGCGAGGTGAGAGATGAAACAGTTCTGCTATTAAATTTGGAGACTGGGAGAATGTTTGGAGACAGAGTAATAAAAGAGAAACTGAGTGTAAAGTTGAGAGTCAGGACATATTCAATAAAACGGTAGACGGAGATGGACATGGAGAAATAAGTGTCACTGGTCTTGAAGACTTAACTCGGTTTTCCATTCCAAGATTCTACCAGACTTGCTGAGATTTTCCCGCAATTTCTTTTGTTGGTACTGAAACAGAATGGAGAAGTGTGATCCTGGACCATACAGCTATGTCTGCTCTGTGGACGTTTGAATTCCCTGTTCGAACAAATCACTTCTGACTCACACAGAAACCTCACTATCCTGCATCACCCCCACCCGTGTTACTTACAATAAACTGTTCATGATGTAAACCCATATCGGTACACAACAGCATCATTTACCGAGTGAATTGGGAAAATTTCAGGAAGAGTTCCATTCGGTTTCCATCAGAGCATTCACATTCAGTTAATTCTATTGCAGCACCATTTGACACGCAGCTGTCACTGTCATGTGGCCAATCGCATTCGACGTCTCTGGACATATTGGTTGGGGCACGTTTGGAATGGTACCTCACGTTTTGGAAGGGACATCGTTTATAGTATATTCGGCTGAACTGATAACCTTGTCTCTTGCACCTGCAGTACAGTGGAGACAGTTTTCACTCAGAAACCAAGAGATGATCAAAAACGGAGGAAAAAATGTCAACAAAACCTGCCTCAGCGAGCGAATTCGCACTTGCAACATTAATGGAGAGCGGCAAACATATTAACAAACAACAGCGCCCTGCGTGGGTCTCGACCCCACACCATTGAGATTAAAGGTCTCTAGCTCTACCGACTGAGCGAGCCAGGACCGGATTGGTGTTGGTTAATTTATCATTTCATACTGAGTTTAATTCAGCTGACACGGCAATTTTCAAAAATTTCGTTCATTCCTCCCCATTGCAAATAACATTATTCAAGTCTTTTCAATTCTCAGATTTATTCCTTCAGACCATTACAATCCATTTAGGCCTTGCCCCGGGATTTACGATTCTCTGTTAATATTGTCATATTTTGACCCTGATCCTTATGTCGCCGAAGTGATTCCCAGACAATCTGGCAGACTGCAAATCAATCGGGAAAATACCTCAGGAAACCAAATCATTTCTGATAGAGTGTAGGGAATCCCATCTGCTGAAGAGACAGAGTCCTCACTATCAACACTTTATTTGATCTACCTGCCTACAAAGTTTACCACTTCTAATATTCGAGACAAGAATTCTGATTATAAAATGTTTTAAAAACAGGAACAACCTTCTGAAGCCATTTCCAATTTGAATTAGAATTTTTTACCCTTTCACACGGTAACAGCCGTTCCTGAGGAAGGAGTTTCATTGAGCTGCGTCCCAGGTCTGGGCAGGAAGCCGCTGATTGAAACGGCAGTGGCCCCTTTTTGTTGGCAGCGAGGGCTTGTAGAGAGTGGGGTCACATTCTGCTGCACGTGACCGTTTCACTCACTGCGGACTCAGGGTCAATCATGGATGAGTTCTCGTGGTTGTATTGTCAGTACATGGTCGGTCTCAATACTTAGAGTCATAGACTCAAAGAGAAGTACAGTTCTGTGCTATTTTTTGGGCTAGGAGAACCAACATTTCAGCCAAATGCACTGACCATTTGAGACACAGCAACTGGCAGCAAAATTGTGCGTGTGCACATCCAAACACACAGTGCTCGAGAGGATGTGGACAGCAGTAGTTCTCAGTATTTTAAGAATCAGTTGCTCATGTACCCGTGTTTATCGCAGAGAGAGTGAGAGACCCGAGGAGTAACAAACACACCCATAAAACAATATCAGGACCTGTGTAGTTCTGTCATAAAAAGCTGCCTGCTGCTGTTCTATTGCAAAGTTGGGTTTCAAACCCACGATGCAATAGAGACTGGACCCTAAACGCAGCACATTAAACCTTTCTGGATTAGTGGTGCTGGAAGAGCACAGCAGTTCAGGCAGCATCCAAGGAGCAGTAAAATCGACGTTTCAGGCAAAAGCCCTTCATCAGGAATACAGGGTTTCGCCCGAAACGTCGATTTTACTGCTCCTCGGATGCTGCCTGAACTGCTGCGCTCTTCAGCACCACTAATCCTGAATCTGGTCTCCAGCATCTGTATTCATTGTTTTTGCCTACATTAAACCACTCGGCGACGCTCCCTGACAATAACTAAGCGCCAGACCTGTCAAGACTAATGTTTCAGCATCGCTTCACTTCAGGCAATTTCCCCTGGCACTTTCTATGAATACCTTCGCATAATTTTAAAAAAAAAATTACAACGATTTGAAAGGTTTGCACGGTGTGGACATTAGTAAGAAGCTGAATATTCTTCGACAGTTTTCCCCGGAGCTTCAGGCCTGAGGGATGTCCTGAGAAAAGTTTGCTAAATCATGAGGTAGACGAGCAGAGAACATAGTCAATCTACACTTTTGCAGAGGTCACGTGAGTTTAAAGCGAGACAGCATAGGTTTTATGTGAGAGCAGTACAATTTGAAAGGGACGTGAGGACAGTTGTTTTTAATACAGATATTTTTGTGCGTGTGGAATAAATTGCCACATTTATTGGCAGTGTTTGGTGCACTCACAACACTTCAAAGGCATCTAAATGGGTATGCAGACAGGAAGTGTTCGGAGAGATAAGGGACAAATATTGGCAAATCTGTTTAGATTAGTTACGGCCATCTGTTCAGCAGGTGCAAGTTGGATAGGAAGGTTTGCTTCCATGCTCGGCAATTCTGTGACACTCCAGTACCTGATAACAGTTTCAATAGACCACTTGCAAAAACGCATGCTGTTTGTTACTAAGTCAGCGTGTTTGAATTTTATTTTTTCTTGAGGCGTAATGTTTTGAAATGACACAGAGAGGAATGTTTTCCAGACATTTACAGACAATGACCATTCTCCTTGATACATTCCCAAGTTCTCCATCAAATAATCTCGTTGACTAATAAAAAACCTCACAAATCGTGTTATCCCCTCAACTCTCCAGAGAATCCAAAAACTGACAGCTCTGAACGTGGACAAGGTGCAAAACTCAAAAGGCAGAGTCATTATCAGACACACAAACTCATTACTTCTGTCTGAGGCAGTGCGAGACGCATATGTCAAGATCTGCTCACACAAATAGTACCGAAGCAATTCCAAACGGAACTTCCCGACATTCTGGAGATTTAGTGCATTGCCAAGTAACAGAAAGTGCTCAAGTAACATAAAACAAAACAGAAAAATGTACCATGCAAAGTGAATATTACCAATTAAATTCTCGATTAAATTAGGTCAACAATGCGCTGGTGCCTCCATCTGATCCAGAGAGCTAATCTCCATCCTCCCACACCAGGACAGTAATGAAGGAAATGAGAGAAATATAACAAAGTTTCACGTTGCGATTGCCCACCTTTTAGCCACAACAACAAAAAACGAAGGTGCAGATTCAGTGCAGGATCTGGCTTCATAACAGCGGTGAAATAACGACGTCCACTCACTTTCAGGGAAAGCTGTGAACAACGCACATTGTCCAGAATATGAATACACAGCGCGGGCTGTTTAGTTCCCATATTCTACTGCTGTCCCGACATTCATACGAAAATGTACCTTTCAAAGAGAGCGTTTGTAGCTGTGGAATGACAGTGGCAGCTGTTTCCCCTCGCTCTGACTGCCGCCATTGGTAATTTAGAGGCTGGTATTCTCATCTTACACGCGGTAGTTGAGTGTGCAATTCTCTGTTGCTCTGTTGTGGAAAAGCGGAGTGTTTTGGAGCAGAAAGATGTGAAGCTCGGATGCTTCTGGAGTTCTTGTTGAAAAGTTCGGTGACGCGAGGAAGATGGTTTGCAGACTTTTCCTCGCCTGTCTGGGTGACATTCTCAGCGCTGCAGAGGTTCCTGTGAAGCGCTGCTCTCATGTTTTGGTACGAATTCATTTGGTTTCATTCCCGCTGCTTCCGTTTGTTGGGATTGCAGATTGGGTCCAACGGATGGAATCCGTGGATGAGTGCCCTGCTTCCAGGATTGTCTGGCTGTCTTCTGCTTGCCCTGTCCTATTATTGTTGTGCTATTCTAGTCGAATGTGTGGCCCTTGCCGTTTGTACGTATTGCTACTAGGGACTGCTAGACTGACGCCCACACAAATTATTTGCCAAGAACCAATATCCATACACCTTCATTCGCAGATGCATGGCACACGAAGTTCACAAGGAGGATATGCTTTGAGGTAATTTTTAAATCATGCTTCCCTGTATTAAAAACAAATTCTGGAAAACGATATCCAGACTCCTCCGAGCACTCGGTCTTATGACAGCACAGAAACCGAGAGCCTCACTCAGACAATAACTCACGAGAAAACAAGGCCCAATACGCATCATGTGCAGGTCAAACGTGGTTGACGAGATTCCACGCTGCGATTGCACGAAACACGACATAGGAGAAAGAGGCTGACAACTAGAGAGCTGCACTCATAATTTCATCTGGACTGTAAACGCCTCGGACAGCTGTTCCTTGCAGTTATGCACAGAATATTGAATGTCTCTGATTCCAGGGCTTAGAACTCGGATGATATGACCGTCTGCAACACTGGTTACTTCCTTGTGTGAGGTAACTCCTGATGGAACACATGTAACATTCTATTGCTCATTGAGAAATATATTCAAAATAGGAGCTCATAGCAGCATTTCTGTTGTCTTTCTGGTGCTGTCCCTGACATGCCCTGTGGCACTGCACTTATTCTCTGTTTCCTGAGGGTTCGGCACATGCTTCCACGATCGTATTATGGGCAGTAATCTGCATTTTCGCTTCAATAACGGGTGTGTGAAGCGGAGGTCCACCATTCTCGATGCTATTTTTCTCTTCTTATGCGCAACTGCAATACAGTAAATGATCAATTAATATTGTAAGATGATACACAGAGGCCTGTGAAATATCGAAGTTTTAATGACATTTATGCAATGGTTAGAGATGACCTTGATTCAGGAAATAACGATGTAAAGTCTGTTTGGCTGGAGTTGAGGAACAGTGAGGAATGAACTCACAAGCATGTGTAGTTTACAAGCCCACTCGCAGTAACCACAAAGCGAAATAAATCGTACAAGGAAAAAAATATTGAGTGTGAGTGACAAAAATGGCAATAGTCATGCGTGATCTTAACTTCCCATCTAAAACTCTCGGTTCTATTGTAGAAACGTTTGGAGAACCATAATCAAAGAAATCCCACATGTCCCATAAAACATCACGAGGGATATCTTGGTAATTGATTACTCTACTGGTGATTTAATTTTCTTATTTTCTTGGAAACCATCTCTTTAATTGTGAGCATCAGAAAAGGCTTTCTTTTGCCAGCAAGAAATAAATATGTGATTAACCTTTGTTCGTTTCATGTATAAGAACACTGTGACTCCTCTGCACTGCACATCTTTTGCGTTTCTATCGATTTTAATAGTAGCGTGTCTTTTGATTCTTCCCAACAAAGTATATGACCTCGCATTCCCGACATGAAGCTGCATCTGCCAAGAATACTCCAATTGTTGGAGGGAATCCTGAGGAACAGAATGTACATGTATTTGGAAAGGCAAGGACTGATTCGGACAGTTAACATGGCTTTGTGCGTGGGAAATCATGTCTCACAAATTTGATTGAGTTTTTTGAAGAAGTAACAAAGAAGATTGATGAGGGCAGAGCAGTAAATGTGATCTATATGGACTTCAGAAAGGCGTTCAACAATGTTCCCCATGGGAGACTGATTGGCAAGGGTAGATCTCATGTAATAGCAGTGGACCTTGTAGTACGCCGCCAGTACCTGGACACCAAGAAGAACATGTTCCATCAACTACAACAATGTTTTGTATTGGCAAGCCAATTACTGATCAAAGCTGCAATCTCTCCCACAATTCCATTCCACCGCATTTTGTGTAATATCCTATTGTGGGGAACCTTATCGAACAACTTTCTGAAACCCATATACACCACATCAACCGGTTTACTGTCATCTCCCTGTTTGGTCACTTTGTCAAAAAAGTCAATAAGATTCGTTTGGCAAGGTCTACCCATCACAAAACCGTGCTGACTGTCCCTGATCAGATTATTCTTTTCTAGATGGTCATAAATCCTATCTATAATAACCTTTTCCAACATATTACCAACAACTGCAGTGAGACTCAATGGTCTGTAATTACCAGGGTTGTCTCTACGACACTTTTTGAACACGGGAACAACATATGCTATGCTCCATTCCACAGGCACTACTCCTGTAGACAACGATGATTTAACGATCGCCGCCAAAGGTAATCAATCTCTTCCCTTGCTTCCCAGAGGATCCTAGGACAGATCCCATCCGTCCCAGGGGACTTGTCTGTTATCTCACTCTCCAGTATTTCTATCACCTAATCCTTGTGAAACTCAATCTCTACTACTCCAGACGCAAGTATCTCTATACCTTCCTCGACAACATTTTCATTTTCTATAGCGAACACTGTCGAAAAATATTTATTTAGCGCTTCCCCTATCTCCTCTGACTCCACACACAACTTCCCACGATTATCCTTGATTGTCCCAAATTTAACTCTCGTCATTCTTTTATTCCTGACATACCTATGGAAAGCCTTAGGGTTAACCCTGATCCTATCTGCCAACAACTTCTCATGTCTCGTCTTGGCTCTTCTCAGCTCTCTTTATACGTCTTTCCTGATATCGTTGGAACCCTCGAGCGCTCTAACTGAGTTTTCACATTTTGTCCTAACATAAGACTTCTTGTTCTTCTTGACCAGGGATTCCACTTCCTCAGTAAACCACGGCTCACGCGTTCTATATCTTCCTACTTGCCTGACAGGTACATACTTATCTAGGACACACAGGAGCTTTTCTTTGAATAAGCTCAACATTTTTAATGTGCTCACCCCCTGCAGTTTCCTACCACATTCTACGTTTCCTAAATCTTACCTCGATACATCGTAATTTCCCTTCCACCAGATGAAACTCTTGCTCCGTGGAGTACACCTATCCCTTTCAATCACGAAAGTAAACCTGAGAGAATTGTGATCGCTGTCTCCAAAGTGCTCACATACTTCCGAATCTAAAACCTGGCCAGGCTCGTTTCCCAAGTCTAATCAAATTACTGGCCTGGTTTGCAAAATAGGTGTTCGGAACTTTGAGCGAAAACGGTTCCAGCAGGAAAGCATTCATAACGTAGCCAGCAGGATTCGAACCTACGTGGGGAAACCTCAATGGATTTCTAATCCATCGCCTTAACCACTCGGCCATGACTACAGACAGCGCAGTACGGTTGAGCAATGACCAAATCAGCCGTGATCTCATTGAAAGCTCTTGCTGACTTGAGCTAAATGCTTCCATCTCCTTTCATACCTTTGCTGTCATTTGTAAGGTGCGAGACACCAATGTAAAAGAAGGAAAGCACAAAGGTAGGAAAAGATATTTGCAGTCAAACTGAGTCAAAATTATTTATTGAAAGGAAAATCACACTTGGCAATTTGCTAGATCTCTTTGCGAACATGACCTGCAGAGGCAAGCAAGGGAGCTATTGATCTGAGTATTCTTGGACCTGAAGCAAACAAAGGTTAGTGACATATTCATTTCTTTTTCCGGCGAACGAAATGTTCTTTCCTGATGGTTACAATGAAAGAGACGGTTCCCAATAAAAGACAAAGATTCAGTCACATCTAGATATATTTCAATGTGACATGATTCATTTTCCGTCCCAAATTACCCCAGAGATGGAGGGGGTGAGTTACTTTTCTTCACTCTTCAACTCCTCAGCACGGAGGTACAGACATGAAACCGCTAGAGATGGAGTACTTGAATTGGGAACCAGTGACACTGAAGGAACTAGGCAAAAGTGAGGACTGCAGATGCTGGAAATCAGATTTTAGATCAGAGTGATGCTGGAAAAGCACGGCAGGTCAGGCAGCATCCGAAGAGCAGGCAAGTCGACGTTTCTGTTGCCAGTCCTGCTGCGTTCCGCAAACAATTTTCGTTTTTGGCTCAGATTTCCAGAAGCTGCAGCTATTTGTTTTATGTTAACCTTCATAATGTTTTGGACAAAACCAATGACCTGCCAGCATCGGAAAATCGGCAGAAGTACTGGTACACTGATATGTTTGCTGAACAATACAACCATTCCATGAGCGGGAATACGATCCGGGCCACGGTGCTGAGAACACCGAATCCTCACAAATAAATAACAAGAAAAGGCGATAGATACTATAGTATTTGGTGTAAATAAAACACCCTTTCTGAACATTTTCGTGGCAGATTATTTTCAACTTGTCTTCGAAGATTTACAAAGTGGGAAAAGGCCATTCCGTCCGTGTGCATTGCGGCTAATCAGAGAACCATCCATTCTAGTCGCAGTTTCCAACTTTAGCTCAAAGTCTCGTGTGTTCTAATGTTTCCAGGGCAAATGTCAATGAGGTTATCCTATGTTCTTAAATGGCACAATAACGGGGCAGAAGTATGACACTTCCACAACGAATTGTAAGTCTTTTGAGGAACTCGTGCTCATTTTCACCCACAGAGGGAGACACACAGTAAGATACCCCCAAACTGACGGAGGTGTCCGTTGTGTAGAGTTGGAATTTGAAATGGACAATAGGACAAATGCAAGTTTTAAATGCGGAAGCACAGAGGCGACGTCCCGCCAGGACTTAACAGGGGAGCGTCAACGTAGACCACGGTTAAAGCGAAACAAGTCAGACGCGTTATCGATTACGCCACTGGCCCAAGAGGCAAGCCTAGCGTTGGCAGTATGTCGATATGTAATGCCATGGACTTTCACGGAATCAAAATTAAAAAGGTGAACAAGCAGCGAAGATCATCACCAACATTGCTTCACTTCGATTTGTGAAGCAATGCCTTTCACTGGCAAAGGAGAAACATTTGTCCTCAGCTGCCTGCTTCAGGGTCGCCTCCTTCTCTGCTGGAAGTTTCCATCGTTTTATTGACAGTCACGACGCGATTTCATGATCCACTCCAGTGAAAAAGTGTCATGGTGTCATCCAAGCAAGAGCCTGCAGATTCTCAGCGAGAGACCTCCGGTCATTTCGAGCTCTGGATGTGGAATTAGACGAGATGCGTGACACCTTTTATTGGCGCCACCACTTCACTGCAAATTAGCGGCTCAAAACGAGCCGTTGTTGCAGCAGCTTGATTTGTACCTTCCTGTAGTGCTTTTGCTAAACAACATCAGATAGATCCCATCCGGCCCAGCTGACTTATCTATTTTCACACTCTGCAGTATGTTGTGGTTCTGTTCGCCGAGCTGGAAGTTTTTGTTGCAAACGTTTCGTCCCCTGGCTAGGGGACCTCATCAGTGCTTGGGAGCCTCCTGCGAAGCGCTTCTTTGATGTTTCCTCCGGTGTTTATAGTGGTCTGTCCCTGCCGCTTCCGTTTGTCAGTTTCAGCTGTCCGCTGTAGTGGTTGGTATATTGGGTCCAGGTCGATGTGATTGTTGATGGAGTTTGTGGATGAATGCCATGCCTCGAGGAATTCCCTGGCTGTTCTCTGTCTGGCTTGCCCTATGATAGTAGTGTTGTCCCAGTCGAATTCATGTTGCTTGTTGTCTGTGTGTGTGGCTGCAAAGGATATCTGGTCGTGTCGTTTCGTGGCTAGTTGATGTTCGTGGACGCGGATTGTTAGCTGTCTTCCTGTTTGTCCAATATCGTGTTTTGTCCCGTCCTTGCATGGTATTTTGTACACTACATTAGTTTTGCTCATGTTGGGTATCGGGTCTTAAACTACTGGACGTGTGCCTCACAACACATTTCACATTCAACAACCAGACATACGAACAAATCAACGGAACACCCATGGGATTCCCAATCTCGGGACTCATAGCAGAGGCAGTTATGCAAAGGTGAGAACAAACAGTCCTACCACAAATTCAACCTAAACTCTGGGTCAGATATGTCGATGACACGTTTGTAATCATTAAAAACACGGAAATAGAAAAAAAAAACACCGGATCATCAACGCCACACTCACAGGAATCCGATTCACGAGAGAAGAAGAAAAGGATAGCCAACTCCCATTCCGAGACGTGATGGTACAGAGAACACCGAATGGAGAATCCCCTACAAGGGTATACAGGAAAGCCACACACACAGACGAAGTCCTAAACTATGGAAGTAACCACCCCAACACACACAAACGAAGCTGCATCAGGACACTATTCAAAAGGGCCACAACACACTGCAGTACACCAGAACTGCAAAAAGAAGAAGAGGAACACCTATACAAGGTATTCGCCAATAACGGATACCCGCTCAAATTCATCAACAGATGCCTAAGAGAATGACCACGGAACGAGGACATACCACAACCAAAAGGACTAGCCACACTACCATACATCAGGAACATCTCAGAACTGACAGCCAGACGACTGCGACCCCTTGGACTCATAACGGCACACAAACCAACAGCCACACACAGACAACAACTCACCAGAACGAAGGACCCGATACCCAACATGAGCGAAACTTATGTAGTGTACAAAATACCATGCAAGGACTGCACAAAACACTATATAGGACAAACAGGAAGACAGCTAACAATCCGCATACATGAACATCAACTAGCCACGAAACGATACAACCAGCGATCCTTAGTAGCGACACACGCAGGCAACCAGCAACATGAATTCGACTGGCACAACACTACTATCATAGGGCAAGCCAGACAGAGAACAGCCAGGGAATTCCTAGATGCATGGCATTCATCCACAAACTCCATCAACAAACACATCGATCTTGTCCCAATATACCAACCACTACAGTGGACAGCTAAAACTGACAACCGGAAGCGGCAGGGACAGACCACTATAAACAACGGAGGAAACATCAAAGAAGCGCTTCGCAGGAGGCTCCCAAGCACTGATGATGTCACCTGGCCAGGAGACGAAACGTTTGCAACAATAATTTCTAGCTCGACGAACAGAACCACAACAACGAGCACCCGAGCTACAAATCTTCGCACGAACTTTGAACTCTGCAGTATTTCGAATATCTCTTCCTTGTGAACCTCAATCTCTTCTAGTCTAGACGCAAGTATCTCTATACCTTCCTCGCCAACATTTTCAATAGCGAATACTGTCGAAAAATATTTATTTAGTGCTTCCCCTATCTCCTCTGACTCCACACACACTTCCCACTATTATCCTTGATTGTCCCAAATTTAACTCTCGTCATTCTTTCATTGCTGGCATACCTATGGAAAGCCTTCGGGTTAACCCTGGACCTATCTGCCAACAACTTCTCATGTCTCCTCCTGGCTCTTCTCAGCTCTCTTTATAGGTCTTTCCTGATATCGTTGGAACCCTCGAGCGCTCTAACTGAGTTTTCACATTTTATCCTAACATAAGACTTCTTGGTCTTCTTGACCAGGGATTCCACTTTCTTAGTAAACCACGGCTCACGCGTTCTATATCTTCCTCTCTGCCTGACAGGTACATACTTACCTAGGACACGCAGGAGCTTTTCCTTGAATAAGCTCCACATTTTAATGCGCTCACCCCCTGCAGTTTCCAACCACATTCTACGCGTCCCAAATCTTACCTCGATACATCGTAATTTCCCTTCCACCAGCTGAACCTTTTGCTCCGTGGAGTACACCTATCCCTTTCAATCACGAAAGTAAACCTGAGAGAAGTGTGATCGCTGTCTCCAAACTGCTCACCTACTTCCGAATCTAAAACCTAGCCAGGCTCGTTACCCAGTACTAAATCGAAAGTGGCTTCATCCCTTGAAGGCATGTCGACATACTGAGTCAGGAGGCCCTCCTGCACACACTGGGCAAAAACTGACCCATCTATAGTACTCGTACTGTCGTGATCCCAGTCAATATTTGGATTTTTTCTTGAGTGTTCCAGAGTTTTTCATTGTCCCAGAGTCCAGATGAAGTTTGCATTCCTCACGTACGTGAGCGAGAATTCTTTCAATGTCTCAGATCAGTTCCTGTCCCAATAACATCAGAGTCAATGTCCCGTCCTCTACTCGGTCCGACAGTTCACACTTCTTCATCCTCCTCTGATTCCATTTCCCAAAGAGTTTCTCAAGATTTCCAAAGCTGCAGCCTAAATTATATGGTTTGCTTCTTAAACATTTTTCCAACTGCCAACTGAAAATATTTTCACAGTATCTCTTCACAATCCTCTGGCTTGCAACATGTCCAGGGAGAAGAAGTCCCGTTTGGTGGAGAGATTCCCGAGGCTGGTGAGTTTCACTTTGGAACAAAGATGGTTAAGTGGCAATTTCCTGCGGTTGTTTGTAATGACCGGAGAGGGAGCGGTGGGGAATGAGCACTTTGACGAGCAGGAGGAAGTGTTGCCACTGACCCGAGTCAGAGAACAGAGGACATGGAATCGAATGAAAAGCAGCACTTCTGCTTAGGACGTTCAATAAAAACTGCAGAAACCCGTTGTGTCGAGCAGTGTATCTGGAAAGAGAAACAGAGATAATGATTTAAATATGGAACGATTCTGATCAAGAACTCGAGTTTCCCAAGTCTAATCAAATTATTGGCCTGGTTTGCAAAATTGGTTTTCTGAACTTTGAGCGAAAATTATTCCAGCAGGAGAGCATTCGTACGTAGTCAGCAGGATTTGCACCTACGTGGGGCAACCCCAATGGATTTCTAATCTATCGCCTTAACCACTCGGCCATAACTACAGACGGCGCAGAGCGGTTGAGAATTGACGAAATCAGCCGTGATCTCATTGAAAGCTCTCGCTGACTTGATGAGCTAAATGCTTCCATCTCCTTTCATACCTTTGCTGTCATTTGTAAGGTGCGAGACACCAATGTAAAAGAAGAAAAGCACAAAGGTAGGAAAAGATATTTGCAGCCAAACTGAGTCAAAATTATTTATTGAAAGGAAAATCACACTTGGCAATTTGCTAGATCTCTTTGCGAACATGACCTGCAGAGGCAAGCAAGGGAGCTATTGGTCTGAGTATTCTTGGACCTGAAGCAAACAAATAGTGACATATTTATTTCTTTTTCTGGCGAACGAAATGTTCTTTCCTGATGGTTACAATGAAGGAGATGGTTCCCAATAAAAGACAAGCATTAAGTCGCATCTCGATATATTTCAATGTGACACGATTCATTTTCAGTCCCTAATTACCCCAGAGATGGAGGGGGTGAGTTACTTTTCTTCACTTTTCAAATCCTCAGCGTGGAGGTACAGACATGAAACCGCTAGAGATGGAGTACTTGAATTGGGAACCAGCGACACTGAAGGAACGATGTAAAAGTGAGGACTGTGGATGCTGGAAACCTGCTGTGCTTTTCCAGCATCAGAGTGATGCTGGAAAAGCACCGCAGGTCAGGTAGCATCCGATGAGCAAGAAAGTCGACGTTTCTGTTGCCAGTCTTGCTGCGTTCCGCAAACAATTTTCATTTTTGGCTCAGATTTCCAGCTACTGCAGCTATTTGTTTTATTTTAACCTTCATAATGTTTTGGACAAGACCAATGACCTGCCAGCATCGGAAAATCGGCAGAAGTACTGGTACACCGATACGTTTGCTGAACAATACAACCATTCCTTGAGCGGGAATACGATCCGGGCCACGGTGCTGAGAGTACCGAATCCTCACAAGTAAATCCTCACACGAACATTTTCATTGCAGATTATTTTCAACTTGTCTTCGAAGATTTACAAAGTGGGGAAAGGCCATTCCGCCCTTTGTGCTTTGCGGCTAATCAGAGAGCCATCTATTCTAGTCGCAGTTTCCAACTTTGGCCCAAAGTTTGGTCATGGTGTCATGCAGAAACTCAGCGAGTTCACTCAGACATTTTTGTGTGTGCAGAATGATTTGCCACATTTAAGGCAAATTCAATGGCATCCCGAATGGGTATATACACAGGAAGCGTTCGGAGAGATAAGGAACACATTTTGGCAAACATGGTTCAATTAATTTCGGTTATCTGTTCAGCAGGGACATGTTCGATAGTAGGGTATTTTTCCGTGCTCGGCTTTGTTGATGTGCTCCCGCAGCTGACACCAGTTTTAATGGACCATTTGCAAAAAGTGCACTCTGTTTGTTAGGCAGTAAGCGCGTTTGCCTTTCTTTCTGGAGGGTGGATGGGACGAGTTGATCCAGCAATGAGGGTCTTTCCGGACTTTTGCTGCCAATGACCATTCGTTTGGCATCTTCCCAACTTTGCCATCAAAGAGTTTGGCTGAAGAATAATACCGCACAGATAATGTTACCCCCCTCAGCTCTCCAACGAATCCAGAAACTGACAGCTCTTCATGTGGAACAGAAGCAAAACAGAAAGGGTGGACCATTGGCAGACACACCGAAGCATGCATGCTGCCTTTGTTACAGTGCAATCCGATTATGTCATGAACTGCTCAGAGAAACGGCAGCGAGGCAATTCAGGACATACTGGAGATTTAGTGCATTGCCAAGTCACAGAAAGTGCTCAACAAACATAAAACAAAACGGAACAGCAATAATCAATGAAACATGAAGTTTACCAATTGCACTCGTGATGAAATTAGGTCAACAATGCGCTGATGACTACATCTGATCGAGAGGACCAATCGCCACCCCCCTTCACCAGGACAGTAATGAAGGAAATGAGAGAAATACAAAAAACATTTCTCATCGCGATTGCCAACCTTTGCGCCACTGCAACAACAAAAACGGCGAGCAGATACAATGCAGAATCTGGTTTCGTATCAGCAATGAAATAGTAATATCCATTCACTTTCAGTGAAAACGGTGAACAAAGGAAATTGTCTGAAATATAAATACCCAGCGCAGGCTGCTTGGTTCCCCGATTATACTGCTGCACAGACTTTCATATTCAAAGGTATCTTTCAAAGAGAGTGTTTGTGGCTGTCCATATGACAATGGAAATTGTTGCCCTCGCTCTCACTGTCATTATTGATCGTGTTGGGTTTGGCATCCTCACCTTGCACGCGGGAGTTCAGTGTACAATTCTCTGCTGTGAAAAATCGGAGTGCTTTGGAGCAGAAAGATGCGAAGCTCATGTGCTTCATGGAGATGTTGCAGGAATGTTTTGCGGTGCTGGGAAGTGGGATCCTCACAGTTCTGGGTAACATCCTCAGGGTTGCAGAGCCTGTTGTGAAGCCTCCTGTCCTGTGGCGTTTGGAATTGATTTAGTTTCATTGCCGCTGGGTCCAGTTGTTGGTGTTGCAGATTGGATTCTGATCAATGTGTTTATTGATGGAATCCATGGATGGGTGCCCTGCTTCTAGAAAATCTCTGGCTGCCTTCTGATTGCCATGTTCTATTACTGTTGTGCTGCTCTCGAGGATGCTTTCTGTCTGTACGTATAGCTACTCGGGACAGCTGGCCGTGGCAATTACTGACGGCCACACAAATTCTTTGCCAGAAATATGTATCCCACAACTGCATTCCCAGATGTCTGGCACACTAAATTGTCAACTAGGATATGCCATAAAGCAATTGAAACACCATGCTTCCCTTTTTTAAAATAAATTTCTGGAAACTGATAGCCAGACTCCTCTGAACACACGGATTTAGGACAGCACATAAACCAACAGCCTCGCTGAGGGAAAGCTCACCAGAAAACAATATCCAATGCCCATCTTGTGCAGGACAAATGTGGTTGTCAAGATTCCACGCAGGGACTGCACGAAACACTATATCGGAGAAACAGTCAGACAAATAGCGAGCTGTAATCATGAACTTCAGCCAGCCTGTATACGCCACGGGCAGATGTTCTTGTAGTTGTATGTAGGGCATTGAGTGTTTCTGATTCAGGGGCTTGGACCGTCTGCAGCACTGGTTAATTCCTTGTGTTGTAACTACTGTTGGAACATATGTAAAACTCGATTGCTCATTGAGATGTACATCCAAAATATTAGCCGAGAGAAGTATTTTGGTGGTTTTTCTGGTGCTGTTCCTGTCATGCCCTCAGGAACTGGACTTATTGTGTGCTTCCTGACGGTTCGGGGCATGCTTCCGTGATCGTATTTTGGGCAGAAACCTGCGTTTTAGCTTCAAAAGCGTGCGTTTGCAAACCTGGTACACCTCCCTGTATTTTGTTATCTCTTATTGTGTGCAATTGCAACACGGCAAATTATTAATTTATATTGGAAGGTGAAAAACGGAGGCGTGTGAAATGCCAAGGTATTAGTGACATTTATCAATTGATTGCATATTACTTTTATTCAGGAGATAAGGATGTAAAACGTGTTTGTGTAGAAATGAGGACCAGTGAGGAAAGAAGTCATCTGCAGGTGGAGTTTACAAGTGCACTCGCAGTAACCACTACGTACAAGAAAAAAAAAACTACATGTGAGTGATAAAATATGGCAATGGTTACGGGTGATCTTAGTTTCCCATCTCCCACTCACGGTTCAATGGTAAAAAAAAGTTTGGATGACAATAATCAATGAATCATATCGGTCCCAGAGAACAACGCGAGCCATATTTTGGTCATCGATTAGTTTACAGCTGACTTAGTATCTGTCTTTTCTTGGAAACCATCTCCTTTGTTGTGACCATCAGGAAAAATATTACGTTGACATAAAGAAAATGAAGATTACGTCACTACTCTTTGTTTGTTTCATGCCCAAGTACAATCAGACGACCTTGATCAACTCTGCTAGTCATGCGAGCAAAGAAATCTGGAAACATGCCAAGTGTGATTTTTCGCTCAATAAATCATTTTGATTCAGTTTGACTGAAACCACCTCTCCCTAAAGTTGTGCTTTTCTTCTTTTAAAATGGTGTCCGGTATCTTCCAAATGACGGCAAAGATATGAGAGCAGATGGAAGCAATTTAGCCTATCAAGTCTGCGACAACATTCAATGAGATCATGGCTGATTTGGTTAATTCTCAACCCCCGTTTTTATCCTCACCTCCGTGATGCTCCATGTCTGTCTATCACAGCCTTGAATACACCTCGCCTTCACAGCCCTCTGTTCTTGGGAAACCCACAGATTTGCTACCCTCCCAAAGAGTGAATATCCCCCTTATCATTTTCTTAAATGTTTGATCCCTTCAGCTGTGAGAACGCACTCTCGTCCCAATTTCTCGGGGGTGTACATCAGAGCAGAATAAGTCCCTGAAGGTAGGTCTGCACTCTCCACTGCCGCTCCGTGTATTTGAAACATTTTCAGATTTTGACCTCTGATTAAAAATAGTAGACCTAATTGGCACATCAGATTTGCCAGTGGTGAATTTTTTCAAGAAGAGTTCAATGAGAGTAATTCTACTGGCAGTGAATAGGGCTAGACAAATTAGATTACTGACAGTGGGGAAACAGGCCCTTCGGGCCAACAAGTCCACACCGCCGCGCCGAAACACAACCCACCCATACCCCTACATTTACCCCTTACTTAACACTACGGGCAATTTAGCATGGCCAATTCGCCTGACCTGACCTGCATATCTTTGGACTGTGGGAGGAAACCGGAGCACGCGGAGGAAACACACACAGACACGGGGAGAGCGTGCAAACTCCACACAGTCAGTCGCCTGAGGCGGCAATTGAACACGGGTCTCTGGCGCTGTCAGCCAGCAGTGTTAACCACTGTGCCACCGTGCCGCCCTAATGCAAGAACATTTTTCTTTCGCGATCCAGTGCTGTGTTTATTCACCTCTCTGCGCATGAAAATGGATCCTACCCATCCACTTTATCTCTCATCAATATGTGTGCAATTCAAATTGATGCGGCCATGACGACACGCGCGCAATGCTGTCTTAGTATGTCTTATGTAATGGAAAGTTCCAACCTGAAACACCAGTATTCGCTGTCAGACTCTCTTGCTTTCGAAAGGAGGAGGATGCTGGGGTGCCAAGAAAAGCCAAATCCTGGTGTTTCAGGTTGGAACTTTCCATTACATAAGATATATTAAGACAGCATTGCACCGTGTAGTCATGGCCGCGTGATAC
Source organism: Chiloscyllium plagiosum (assembly GCF_037043375.1). Taxonomy (NCBI): domain Eukaryota; kingdom Metazoa; phylum Chordata; class Chondrichthyes; order Orectolobiformes; family Hemiscylliidae; genus Chiloscyllium; species Chiloscyllium plagiosum. The sequence continues at coordinate 70,245,362 of NW_028270177.1, forward strand.
AGGTGATGGATTACAAATCCATTGGGGCTTCCCTCCGCAGGTTCGAATTCTGCTGGTTCAGTTTTCAGTGATGTCATGCAGGACGAGTTTTCACTCACAGTTCAGAAATCTCGTCTCAACAAACAAGACCAGTCAGTTGATTAGACTTAGCAAACTCAAGTTATTAATCAAAAATGCAACACACTTATCTCCAATGCAAAATATTATCTCCATTTCTCTTTTCAAAGTTACTGCCAGACCCATCGAGATTTTGCAGTATTCTTTGAATGTACTGTGCAGAAGTGCTGCTTTTGAATCGATTCCTTTTACCGCAGTCCTCCATCGACTAACTCTGGTCAGTGGCAACACTTCTCCCCGCTCGTCGAAGAGCCAATCCCCACCACTAATTTTCCCATCATTATAAATAGCCGCAGGAAATTGCTGACAAACCATCTTTGCTCCTAAGCGAAGCTCACCAACATCGGGAATCCCTCCACAAAACGGGACTTCTCATCCTTGGACATGGTGAAATACAGACGATTGTGTACAGAATTTGGGAAAATATTGTCACTTGTCAGGTGAAAAAATGTTAAGAAGGCAAAACACGTCACCCAGTCTCCAGCTTTGTGAATCTTCAGAAACTCTTTGGGAAAAGGACTCAGAGGAGAATGAAGAAGGGTGAATTGTCAGACTGATCGGAAACAGTCAGGACAACTTCCCATTCTTTAAGTGGACGGGACATTGATTCTGATGTTCTCAGGACAAGAACTGATTGGAGATATTGAAGTAATTCTCGGTCTTGTACACGAGGAATACAAACCTTATATGGACACTGGGACAAAGAAAATACTGATTTCACACAAGATACTGAGAGGTTCGAAGATAAATGTTCCCGATTGGTGCAGAGCTGGTTCCCAGTGACATGGGTGTGTCTGTCGTGGATGGGATCAGACTGTTCCCATGTCGCTATTATGAATGTCCCAGTCTTTATTTCGGAAAAGTAAAACTGATAGAGGACAGTTGTCGTTCTGGGAATGGCAGCCTGAAGTGAGAGGTCAATCACAGACTGCTTTCGAGGATCGTCCAAGATTTTAGGTTGGAAGTATCAGCTCATTCGACTGTTAACTGAATTGTTAATGGTTCAATACCGCCAGAGCGACAGTGATTGATGTTCTTACTGCATCTGTTTTCTGTGCAGCACCGTTTCGTGTTTCTGATGGGGTCGGGAAAATGTTTTCCAAACAGAAACATTTGGTATGACGAACGATAAAAAAAAAGTTTCTGCATTGCTTTAATGGTTAATGTAAAGAACTGTGGATTCTGGGAATCTGAAGCAAAAACAGAAACTGCTGTCGAAACTAACCAGTTTGGCAGTGCCAGTGGGAGATTACCGTGTTCTGATGAAGTTTTGAAATATTTGTCTCTGATTCTCTCGGAATAGACGCTGTAAGATCTGCTGAGATTCTCCTGGTATTTCTGTTCGTGGTTTTCACTGAATGCCTATTCCATTTATAAGGATTATACAACCAAACCCACCACAAACCAAAATTAAGAAATAACACCTCAGCATCTCACTCCACCGCAAGCGCAAGGATAACTGCACGATATTGCACTTCTCCAGCTTCCACCCTAAATATATTAAAGAAGCCATACCGTAAGGACAAGCGCTTCACCTGCATAGGAACCGCTTAGATTAGGAATAATGCGACAGACACCTAAAGATTTTGAAGGATATCCTCATGATGATGGGGTACATGTTGAACTGATTGATCGCCAGTTCCGGTGTGCCACAGTGAAAATCTGCTGTGAACTCGTCAGAAGACAGACAGAGGATGCGACTAATAGAGTATCTTTCATCGTCAGTACTTTCCTGGAGTTCAGCACGTTCTTCACAGGATTCAGCATGTCACCGATGATGATGATCATCTCACTAAGAACATCCCCATGACTTCAATTCTCACCTTCAAACACCCAGCAAAATTATAACATACGACAGTTTACAGTAAACTACTCAGCCTTCACATAGCATTAACCACAACACCACAGCACCATGCCTTCGCAACCTTTGCAAGACATGGACACTAACATCACCCGTTGGTACACTACCCACCACGTACACGACAGGTACTCATGTGACTCAGGCAATGTTGTTTGTCACATATGCAGCAGGCAATGATACCACAAGATGCCACAAGATACCCAGTAATGGTATATTGGCGAGACCATGCAAATTGTGTGCCAATGGATGAATAGTAACGGCATAACAGTTTCCAGACAGGGTTATTCACACCCAGTCGGGGAAGAGTTCAGCAATCAAGGACATTTGGTTTTCAATCTTCGACTAAATGTCGGTCAAGGCGGCTTTCGAGGTACACAACAACGCAAAAGCGCCAAACAGAATTGGGTCGCCAACTGCCTTCGTTGGGGTGATGGCTTCAACCATGATATTCGGTTAATGTCACACCACATGTGACCCACCACACTGTTCTGTATCTGTGAAATCTTCCTTATTATTCTGTTTTCACACCATCACCGTGACAAGTTGTTATTGTGTCTCTACCTTAATCACTTTGTTCAATATTGGCTAACTGATAATTGGGTCAAACTCGCGGCATGCGACTCTAGCCAAATAAAAATCAGAAGAACTGGGAATGCTGTAAACCAGGAGCAAGGGCAAGGGTTACTGGACGGGGTGGGGGAACGGGACTGGGGCATCGTGGCGAAGGGGGCAGGTGTTTCGCTGGTCTGGGGACATCTGTGGAAGAACATGAGAGTTAATGTTTCGGAACTGGTGACCCTTCCTCTGGTGTTTTTGTTGTGGAGCGGTTTTCCAGTTGCTTCTGTTTCTGTTCCATGTCATTCCAGTTCCTTGACTTGTCTCCAGTACGACTTTATTTTAACGGTTTGTAATTATCTCTCTGCCTCACTTTCTTGGATCATCGGTCATCCATTCTGTTGGAACGCAGTTATTGACACATTACTCACACTGTGTGACACTCTTGTTCACTTCCAGAGACTAAGTCTTTGACACTCCGCTCCCACAATTTGCCTGATATTTTGATCTGTCTGCCCTTGATCTCTCTTCCCTTAAATTGAGTGTTCTGTGTTATTCCCTCCCACTTCACCTAACGAAAGGGCTCTGGTCCGAAATCTTGTTATTTCAAATAAACATGTGCATCTATAACCTGGTGTGATTTCTGAATTGGTCCATCGTAGTCCAAAACCGCAACCTCCACAGCAGGTATACGGAAACACCACCACACGCACTGTCCCCTCCACACTATGTTCAAGCTCATTTACTCCTGTTGCCTCATGTAATTCTGAACTTGTTGTTGTTCGTGATGAAATCTTAAGGTTCAAGCAGTTCTTTTGCAATGTATGTACTTTGGAATGTGGTTCAATGTCAAAGAAAAACATACTTCAAGGGACGATATATCCTTCAAAGCTTTGCCTGAGTTGTTTAAATGTCATTTATCCTGAACCCAGTGAGCTGACGGAAGAATAAACATGCTTTGCACTTCTACCACACGGTGCCAGGGACCCAGTTCAATTCCAGCCTGTGGCGACTGTCTGTATGGTACTTGTACTCCTCCCATGTGTGCGTGAGTTTTCGTCCCACATTATGAAAGCTGTGTAGTTTCGGTGGATTGCCAAATGGAAAATTACCCAACTTGTCCATGTATATGGACTTCAGGTTATTTCGCTGTGAGAAACTTGAAGGGGATCGATTAGGAAGTCGTTTTTGTTGGGATAATCTTCACTGCTTTGGTGTGGGCTTGATAGACCGAACGGCCTACTTCCACACAATTGGGATTTTACGAAAATTATTGCGATCGTGCGATTTTCCAGACAGTCCGAAAGATAAATAATGTTTCTAGGTGTCGTTTTGAATGTCTGCAAACGATATTCCAATTCTCACACAGGAGCTACACCTCGAAGTCTGCACTTATGCAATTTAAAGTTGCGCATTCAGTGTTCACGCTTCGGAAATCACAGCTTTTTACCATTAAGATCAAATCTTGTGTTTTTTAATCTATATCATAAATAGTCGAATTAGTCTCATTTATCTACATTTAATGCATGTACTTCAAACTGATGGGAATGGTAACTTCTCAGATTCAGGTTCATTTTGATGGTGGATAGGTAGATGACGACCACTCTTCCCATCATCTCAAGTGGATTTGCAAGGCATCGATCACCAACGCTGAGCCGTGCTGCTCCCTGGGAGAGAGTGAAGCGCGCGGCGATGGCCTGTTCGGTGACATCATACATGTATTTGTCTCCACTTAGTTTCTATGGAGTAGGACTGACAATGAGGGAAAGTTCGAAGGCAAGAGCTGATTCTGGGAGGGGAAGACTCCTGAAGAGGTTTTGGCAGTATCTGAGAGACTTTCCAAATTTCAAACAGGCAAAGTCATTGAATAAAATCTCTGGGGATGCCTTCTAACAGGATAATGGTGTATCCGAAAATACATAACATAGCCTAAATGAAGATAAATACCGCAGTCTTAGCAGGACGAATGGTAAGAAGAACATATTTGATTGAGGACTTCCTGTTGCAGTCTTTAAGTCGCGCAGCTGAGTCAGCTGCTCATAAATGATGATAAAATATCTATCCTTTAACTGATCACCTTCAGCCACGTGCTGGAGTATGTCTAGTCTACTTATGTCTACCTTTTGCTGCAAAATGGCTATGGAGACGTGTATGTCTTTGATATCAGGCTTATTCGGAAGAATGGCTCCACTAAGGTTTGAAGTTAGCTTTCGTGATTCGTTGGTTAGCACTGCTGCCTTACAGCCTGGATTCGATTCCAGCCTCAGGCGACCGTTTAGAGTTCGCATATTCTCCCTGTCTCTGCATGGGTTTCTTCGGGTTGCTCCAGTTTCCTACTACAGTCCAAAGATATGAAGGTTAGATAAATTGGATATGCTAAATTGTACCTCGTTCTCCAGAGTGTGTTGGTCAGGAGCAGTGCAAAGTAATAGGGAAGGGAAATTGCTGTGGGTGGAATACTCCTTGGAGGTTGCGTGTGAACTTGTTGGGCCTAATGACCTGTTTCCACACTGTAGGGATGGTATGATTCTATTTCATTACGTCGGTACTTTAACAGCGTAAGGCATGGTACAACTCAGCAGCTCGCTGGTAAAATGGTGAATGGTGGATTCACGCTGATGATCTGTGTCAAAGTTAACTGGCAAGTGTTCATCTCAATTGGAATTGACGACTATGCAAATTTAATTGAAACAGAATCATGACTGGAAAATACCTCCAGTGAAAATGCATCACCAAATTCAACATTTCTATTCATGGCAAGTTGCTGACTCATCCTATCTCAAATTTCTGATTACATGAATCTGCAGCAAGAACACAGGGATACATATTTCCAAACTGCTCCTCTTAACTCTATAGCTTAAGCGTTACATTTTTGTGAAGGTTTTCTTACCTCCCAGTAAGTGTTGGCCTTCTAACAATTGAGTTTGACAAAGTTTATTTGAACAGTTCATTAAACTATTTGGATGTTTTGAAGTGGGGGAGGAGGGCAACCCTCTGATCCACTGGGACAGTGAAGGACTGACTGAAGGAATACCTATCCAATTGTGATGATTAGTAGCTTGGAAGGGAACATACAGATAATAATTTTCCCATTCGTTTACTTCCTTTCTCTTTAGGACGATAGTAGTACTCGAGTTGGAGTGTGCTGTCAAATGGAAATTGTTGATGAATCAAAAAGCTGCGACAGTGGTGAATGGTTTGAAATTATACATAAATTGCCAATCGAACTGGCTCAATTGCCATGGAATGTAACGTTCTGAAGAAACTCAGCCGACCTGGTAGCAACTGTGAAAAGTGTCAGAGAAGTAATGTTTCTTGTCCTACATGTCCTCTCTTCAGTACTGTTCTGAAGAAGAGTCATTTTGGCCTCAAAAAGTTACCTGTATTTCTCTCCAAGTATGCTGTTAGAGTTGCTGAACTTCTCCAGCACTTTCTGCTTTCATTTCAGTTATTAAATGTCCGCAGCATTATCCTTTTGTACGCATGTTTCATAATGGCGCTGTCCAACATCTTGAGGTATGTTGTCGATATATTGGTTCAGTCAATCGGGGAGTATTCCATAACACACTTGACGTGAGCCTTCTCGGTATGAGAGAAGCGATTGGAGTCAGAAAGCCCATGACTGATGGCAGTTTTCTTGCCATCTGGCCTGCTCTTGTAGCCACATTATTTATGTAGGGAGGACAGTTCATTTTGGGGTTAATAGTAACTCCCACATTGTTGATCGTTGAAGAATAGGTAATGGCAACACCATTGAATTTCCAGAGGTGATGATTAGATTATCTTAATCAGGATGTGTGAAATTCATATCCCTTGTCTGCCCAGGCCTTCACATTGCCAGAATTCTGCTGCATTGTGAAATGAAATGCTTCAGGAGTTGAGGAAGTAAGAATACAGCTGAACTCTGGACATTTATTTACGAACAGAACCTTGAATAATTCCTGAAGTGAGGTCCTGGAGTTTAGATAACTGACCTGCAACAACCAATCCAGTTTCTGTGCGTCTGGAGTCACATGTATCTTGGAGCAAATAAGAATAGCAGCTTTACTTCCCTAAGGGGTAGAGGCGAATCGGAAGGGATTTTCCATGGTCAGTTGTAATGGGGAAAAGGCATTAGACATAGAATTTCAACTTAGAATTCATGGCATCTATCGTTGCAGGGTTTGAATTAGGTCTCTGATATCAATTCTGGAATATCTTCACGTGAGCTGATTATCATGTACTGATGAGCAATGCTCCTCCAAAACTGGGATTAAGCTTGCTATTAAGCTTCTTCATTTCTCAGAAATTTGAATAAAAAAAAATGTGAGAAATGCTACAGTCTCAGTCTCGACAAAATGCTTACACACAGTACCATGCAACACTTTTGGTGATGCATCAACTCAGATTTTCAAACAAGGAGCTTGTCAGTTGCCTGAAGGGAGAGATAACGTCGCACAGAAAACTGCATCAAACAATTCAAACATGTGGAGAAGGTGATCCTCACTATCCTGGTCTTCATTGGCGTTCCTTATAAGGCATTATGACAATTTCACTTGTTTTAGTCTGCTGCTGATCTGCTCTTTGGTTTTAACTTTTGAACAATAAAGTCTCCAATTCACTGACAGGTTTCCTTATTTAGACACAGGAAGTGCGATGTCAGTTCACTGAGCAGTAGTGTCCTTACAATTCTCCAGTGATAGAGACTCCCGATGTCACTGCAAATGCAGAACTCCCTAATGTCTGTGTTCTGTCATCCGTTCCGGTTTCATACCGTTTGTAGGTATGATAAGAAGTCAGGCAAGTCAGTTGCAAAGAATGGTAAACGGAAGTGAAACATTAACTCTTGCTCTCCCACAGATGATGTAAGACATGCTGAGCCATTTCTGTTTCTGATATACAAATGAAGCCTGTTTTTGCGACAACTTTGAATGTTAAGTGGTGACCTGAGAGAAGTAATGCAAGACACTAAAATGAAGCGATAAACTGTTTCAGTTCGCTGTGGATTCTGCAATGAGTCTGAAAATGAGGTTCAGAGTATTCAGGACAGATGTTAGTGAGCACTTCTACACACAATATTTGGGAGAGGATTGTAACTCACTTCCACAAACGACAGTAGATGCAGGGTTTTTATTTTGGTTGCCAGAATCAATCCTGTGATTGCTTACATCTATCTCTAAGGACAATAGCAGCAGAAACAAGAGAAAACTGTGACCACAAATCACCTATCAGGGATCTCGCCTTTCTGAGTTGGAAGTATCTGGCTATTCCTAAATCCTGGAACTCCCTCGCCAACAGCATCTTGGCTGTACCTCTATGTTAAGTTCGCTCAAGTGTCTGTGCAGTAGCTCATCATCTCAATCACTGGAGAAATTAGGGATGAGCAGTGAATCAAATGCCATTGAGTGACGTCGATACGCCACTAATGAGTTTCGAACATCTGCAGGTTCTACGTGTACGCCCGCAAGCGATCGGGAGAAGGGAGTAGTGGAGCAGGGCGTTTGAGTAAAGTGAAAGGCAATGATGACTGGAGGGCGTGAGGCTGTACGTGAGACAGGAAGTGGTGATGCAAGGCTCACTGTTGGCATTAATGGGTCAGCCTATACTGGCCACTGTTTACACTGACTTACGCAACACTGCTGATCAATTCACCACAATGATACTGTTCTCTTGGCGTTGTATTCCCTCTGTGCATATTAACGTGGTTGATGGGCCCTGAGAGGATAAACGTATCTTCTTTATCCTGTCGGCTTAAACAGATGAATATGAGGAGAAAGTGAGGACTGCAGATGCTGGCGATCAGAGCTGAAAATGTGTTGCTGGAAAAGCGCAGCAGGTCAGGCAGCATCCAGGGAACAGGAGAATCGAAGTTTCGGGCATAAGCCCTAATTCCTGAAGAAGGACTTAAGCCCGAAACGTCGATTCTCCTTTTCCCTGGATGCTGCCTGACCTGCTGCGCTTTTCTAGCAACACATTTTCAGCTCTAAACAGATGAATATATCAGTTTGAAATGAACGCAATACGAGATTGGCTCTTTCTGTGCATTTGCACTGGAGAATGTCCAGGTGTGGACGTTTCTTTTCTGTATCAGCGGAGGTTAGTTTAAATTCTTATGGAGCAACTTTCATAAAGTAACAAATGTCCAAGTTACTGTGATTGAACAGCTAATTAAATACACATATGGATATGAACAGCATTGTCTGCGCTGACACCGTTGATGAATTAGTTAAAGTGTCTGGTTAGAACGAGACTAGTATGGTGTCAAATCCTGGCGTTGCATGTCCTGTACATTGAAGGATCGTTGCTTAAACTTCTTTAAAATGCTGTATTGTTGATCCACCATACCGAAAGAGCATGCTTCTTGTGTTTGAGCTCAGCGCATTTTTATTTTGTGTTATCACATCCTGCTGCCTGCTGTGGCCCCATCAGTCAATACTAGATCCTGCTAATTCAACGGAAAGATTCTGTACTATGTTCCACAAGGACGTTTCAGTTAACGGTCGAATGCGCTGAATCTTCCAACCAAACAAATTCGACGATCCTCTAAAGCAGTCCGTGACTGAATTCCATATTCAATGTGCCATTCCCTGAACGACGACTGTCCTCTATCAGTTTTACTTTTCCAAATGAAAGATTGAACCATTCATTATGGAGACATTTTAACAATCTGATACCCCCAAGACAGACACATCCATGTCACTGGGAACCAGCTCACCTCCATCAGGGATAAACTCCTCTTTTGCCTCTCAGTGCCTTGTGTGTTCCAGAGATTTTCATTGTCGCAGAGTCCAGATGAAGTTTCTATTCCCCATGTACAGGGCTGAGAATTTTTTCAATGTCTCAGACCAGTCCCTGTCCCGACAACATCAGAGTCAATATTCCGGCCTCTGCTCGGTCCGACAGCTCACCCTTCTGCATTCTCCTCTGAATCCACTTCCCAAAGAGTTTCTCAAGATTCCCAAAGCTGGTGCCTGGATTGGTTTGGCTCCTCGACATTTTTCCAACTGCCAATTGACAATATTTTCACAGTAAAGCTTCGGAAACCACTGGTCTGCACCATGTCCAGGGATGAGAACTCCCGTTTGGTGGAGAGATTCCCGAGGCTGGTGAGTTTCACTTTGGAACAAACATGGTTAAGTGGCAATTTCCTGCGGTTGTTTGTAATGATGGGAGAGGGAGCGGTGGGGAATGAGCACTTTGACGAGCAGGAGGAAGTGTTGCCACTGACCCGAGTCAGTGAACAGAGGACAGGGATTAAAGGAATCTAATGAAAAGCAGCACTTCTGCTCAGGATGTTCAATAACAGCTGCAGAAACCCGATATGTCGAGCAGTGTATCTGGAAAGAGAAACAGAGATAATGTTTTAAATATGGAACATTTCTGATGAAGAACTCGAGTTCCAAAGTCTTATTAAATTACTGGCCTGGTTTGCAAAATAGGTTTTTTGAACTTTGAGCGAAAATTCGCCCAACAGCAAGTCATTCATAGCGGAGTCAGCTGGATTCGGACCTACTCGGGGAAACCTGAATGGATTTTTAACCTATCACCTTAACCATGCGGCCATGAGTACTGACTAAAAAGCAGAGTTGAGCATTTTCCAAATCAGCAGTGATCTCATTGAAAGCTGTCGCTGACTTGATAGGCTAAATGCTTCCATCTCCTCTCCCACCTCGGCTGTCAATTGTAAGGTGCGAGACACCAATGTAAAAGAAGAAAAGCACAAAGTTAGAAAAAGATATTTGCAGCCAAACTGAGTCAAAATTGTTGATTGAAAGGAAAATCACACTTGGCAATTTGCTAGATCTCTTTGCGAACATGACCAGCAGAGGTAAGCAAGGGAGCTATTGATCTGAGTGTTCTTGGACCTGAAGCACAATAGAAATACATCTCTTGGGTACTATTTTGGCCGTATTTCTCAATGAGCTATCATGTTTTACATATGTTCCATCGGGAGTTACCTCACACAAGGAAGTAACCAGTGATGCAGACGGTCATATAATCCGAGTTCCAAGTCCCGGAGTCAGAGACACTCAGTGCCCTGTGTGTACCTGAAGAAACAACTGTACATGGGGTTTACAGGGTAACAGAACTGCATGAATGCAGCTCGATGGTCGTCTGACTGCTTCTCCTCCATAATTTTCTGTGCAGTCCCTGTGTGCAATCATGTCAACTATGTTTGTCCGGCACAAGATGGGCATTGGTTACTTGTCTCTGAGAGAGGCTGTTGGTTTATGTGTTGTCATAATTCCGAGTGTAAGGAGGAATCTGGTTGTCAGTTCCCAGAAACTTACTTTAATAAATGGAAGCGTGCTTTGTAACTTGCCGCGTGGCATATCCTCGTTGCGAAGTTCGTGCACTGCGAATCACGTTGCGGGACTATCCAATTTTGGCAAAGAATTTGTGTGGCAGTCACGAGTTGCCACGACCAGCTATCCCTAGTTGCAATACGGACAAATGGCAAGAACTACAGATTAGAGCAGCACAAGTTTAATGTGACAGGGCAAACAGAAGGCAGTCAGAAGATTTCTGGGTGTAGGGCAATCACTCAAGGTACCTTTTCATATGAAAGTCTGTGCATCAGTAGAATCTGGGACCCAAGAAGTCTATGTTGGTTATTCATATTCCAGAAAACTTGTGTTGTTCCCCATTTACTCTGAAAATGAATAGACATAGTTACTTCACCGTTATTTCGAAAGAAGATCCTGCATTGAATCTGTTCGCCGTTTTTTGATGCTGTGGCGAAAAGATGGGCAATCGCGATGTGAAACGTTGCTCTACCTTCATTTCCTTCATTACTGTCCTGGTGAGGGAGAAAGGTGATTGGCTCTCTCGATCAGATGGGGGCACCGGCGCATTGATGGCCTAATTTAATCACGGATATAATTGGAAATGTTCACTATTAATGGTCCGTTGTTGTTCTTTTTTTATATGATACTTGAGCACTTTCTGGGACTTGGCAATAAACTAAATCTCCAGTAGGGTTGGAATTGCCTCGCTGTTACTTGTGCGAGCGGTTCATGTCAGAGACGATTCACAGACAGCACTTCAGCTTCGGTGTATCTGATCATGGTACTGCCTTTTCAGCTTTAATTCTGTTCCACGTTAAGAGCTGTCAGTTTTTGGATTCGCTGGAGAGCAAAGTGGGTAATGCGATATGGGAGGTATTATTCTTCAGCCAAAATCTTTGATGGCGACCTTGGGAAAGTGTCAAGAAGAATGGTCATTGGCAGCAAATATCCGGAAAACCTTCATCTCTGGATCGGTTGGGCCCATCCACCCTCCAAACAAAATAGCCAAACTCGCTGACTGAGTAACAAACATCATGCGTTTTTTGCAAATGGTGTATTCAAACCGTTGCCGGTGGCTGGAGCATCTCAGAGTTGTCGAGCATGGAAACAACTCCCGCGATCCAACTTGCCTTTGCTGAATAGATAACCGAAATTAATCCATACATATCTGCCAATATTTGTGCCTTATCTCTCCGAGGTCTTCCTGTCTATGCACCCATTCAGATGCGTTTGAAATGTTGTGAGTGCACCAGACTCTGCCACTAAATGTGGCAATTCATTCCACACAAACAAAAGTTCTGTGTGAAAAACATGTGTCCCTCACATCCCTTTAAAATGTTTCCTCTCTCGCATTAAACGTTTGCTGTGTAGATTTGAACTCGCGTGTCTTGTGAAAAAGTGCTCCTTGACTATTTACTTTGTCTGTCTTCGTCATGATTTTATAAGCTTCTGTGAGGCCATATCTAAGCACTGAAGCTCGTGGGAATCTGACGAAGCCTATTCAGTTTCGTTCTCATGTCCAAGCAGTGCAAACCTTGCAAATCCTTGTCAATGTTTTCTAAACGTACACTTGCAAGAAGTGTGTCCAGCTGCAGCACTTGTTTGACCGCGTGGTCACTCTGGAGCTGCGGGTGGACTCACTGTGGAGCATCAGCAATTCTGGAGAGTTATGTTGCCTCCCAGGTGCTCAGGCTAGGGATGTCGCCCATCGGCTGAAGAACATTTGAAAAGGGGATCGTGAACAGCCATTTATCTTGGTGCATACAGGCACCAACGGAAAAAAAAAACGAGATGAGGACCTGCAGGGAGAATTTAGGGAGCCAGGAGAGCAATGAAAGAGGAGGACCTCAGAGGTAGTAATCTCGGGATTACTGCCGGTGCCATGTGACTGCCAGCGTAGAAATGAATAAAAAAAGGCACGATGAACACGTGACTTGAGGAATGGTGCTGCATCGCGGTTTTCAAATTTGTTGGATTTTGCGACCAGTTCTGGGGAATGTGGAACTATAAGAAAATTGACGATCTACATCTGAACCGGACAGGAACGAACTTTCGGGAGTTGTTGCTACTGCTGTCGGGGAGGTTTTATACTAATGTGGCAGAGGTCTGGGAACCACACGATTAAGCAAGTCGGCAGTGCGGTGGAAACTGGAAGCGCTAAGAATCAGGAAGATAGCATTAATAATGGGAAGAGTAGGCAGAGAGCAGTTGAATGCAAAAGAACTGGTGGCCTGAAATGCATCTACTTTAATTCATGGAGTATAGACAGATGAACTAAGGCCTAGGTTGGTGCCTGGGAATATGACGTTATTGCGATCACAGAGATTTAGTTGAAGGAAGGGCATGGTTGGCAACCAAATGTTCTAGGATATAGAAGCTTCAGAAGGGACAGGGAGGGAAAAAAGGGGAAGGAGTTGCATTGCTGGTCAGGGATGATATCATGGCTGTGCGAAAGGAGGACACCATGTAGGGCTTGGGTCATGAGACACTATGGATGGAGCAGTGAAATAAGAAGGGTGAGATTAGATTTTTGGGGCTGTATTACAGTGAGCGTGAGGTGTAAGAAAACAATAGTTAAACAGACCATGGAAAGACGTAGTGGCAATAATTTAGTGTTGACTGAAGATTTCCGTTTTCCCAACATTGACCGGGATACTCTTAGCGTCAGAGGTCTGGATGGTATACCATTTGTAAGAAGCCTCCATGTGAGTTTTCTGAAGCGATATATCAATAGTCCGACGAGGGAATAGGCCATATTGGAACTGGTATTGGGGAATAAGTCACGGCTGGCGATAGCAGTTGCCGTGGGTGATTTCTTTGGGAAGTGTCCAATGTTCTGTAAGTTTTAGAATACTCATTGACAAAGATGAGAGTGGTCCTGAGGAAAGAGTACTATCCTGGACCAAAGCTAATCATATCAAAATTATGCAGGAGGTCGGAAATGTGGATTGGACACAGCTATTTGTAGGAAAGTCCACAGTTCATATGTGGCAGGTTTTCAAAGATAGATTAAATATAGTGCAGGATAGGCATGTCCCGTTGAAGGCAAAGGATGTGAAAGGCAATATTCGTGAACTGTTGATGACAGGACAATTGTACGACTCGCCAAGAGGAAAAGGGAAGCATACATAACGCCCCGGCAGCTAAGAACATAATGGTCCCTGGAGGAACATGAGAAGAGTAGGACAAGTCTTAAACGAGGAATGAAGGGGGTTAAAAGGGGTCATGAAACAACTTCACGCTAGCACAATTGAGGAGAATCACAAAGCCTATTATTCATATATAAGAAGCAAACGGGTAACCAGAGAAAGGATTGGTCCACTAAAGGAAAATGAACGAAGGCTGTATGTCGAATCTGAGAGAGTGGGTATGATTCTGAATGATTATTTTGCATCAGTGTTCACTGAGGAGAGGAGCATGATGAATTTTGAGTCTAGAGTAAGACATTTGATTTATCTGGATCATGTTGACATAAGTAGGGAAGCTGTGTTGGGCAGGCTAGTGGTAATTAATGTGGACAAATCCCCAGGAACAGATGGGATGTATCCCTGGTTCCTCAGTGAGGTGAGAGAGGAAATAGCTGGGACCCTGACAGATATCTTCGTGGCATCCTTCAGCACAGGTGAGGTTCTGGCTGACTGGAACGTTGCTCATATTGTCCCCTGTACAAGAAGGACAGTAGGGATATTATGGATAACTACAGAACAAGGCGCCTAACATCAGCGTTGGGAAAGTTGCTGGAGAAGGTACTGAGGGATAGGATCTATTCATATGTATAAAATAATGTGCATATCAGTGAGAGGCACAGAGTTTTTCGGGGAAGTGCCCAAGTTGATAGATGAAGGAAAGGCTGTTGATGACATATACATGCACTACAGTCAGGAGTTAGATCAGGTTCCCCATGGTAACCAAATACAGAACGTAAAGTAACATGGTGTGCAGGGTGTTCTAGACAGGTGGATAAAGAATTAGTTGAGCAATAGGAGAGAGAGAATGGCAGTTGAATGGAGTTTCTGGAAATGTAGAAAGATGACCAGTAGTGCTCCACAGGGGTCAGTGTTGTGGCCACTGTTGTTTGTGATATACATAAATGATCTGGAAGAGAGCACTGTTTGAATGATCAGAAAGTTTGCAGATGACACGAAGATTTCTGGACTAGCAGAAAGTATAAGTGACTGTTAAAGAATACAGAAGGCTATAGATATACTGGAAAGTTGGGCGGAAAAGTGGCAGCTGGAGTTCAAAACAGACAACTGTGAGATGACGCATTTCGGTCAGTCTAATTCTAGCTGGGGTTATACAATGAAGAGCTTTGGGAAAAAAAGTTGATGGACAGAGAGATCTGTGAGTGCAGGTCCATTATACTGAAGGTTGCTGCACAGGTGGATAGAGTGGTCAAGCAGGCATATAGTATGCTTGGCTTCATTGGATGGGGTATTGAATAAAATGGCTGGCAAGTCATATTAAAATCGAACAATACATTGGTCTGGCCACACTTAGAATACTGTGCAAATTTCTGGTCGCCACATTACCAAAAGGATGTGGACGCTTTGGAGAGGGTACGTAAAAGGTTTAAGCGGATGTTGCCTCGTATGGAAGGTGCAATCTAGGAAGAGAGGTTGAGTCGGTTAGGTTTGTTTTCATTAGAAATAAGGAGTTTGACGGGGAGCTTTTTGTGGCTTACAAAATCATGAAGGGTACAGACAGGGTAGATAGAGAAAAGTTTTATTTCCCAGTTGAAGGATTAAATACCGAGAGGTCACGCGTTCAAGGTGAGAGGTGAAAAGTTTAAGAGCGATACACGCGGCAACAACTTGACACAGCGGGTGGTGGGTGTCTGGAACGCGTTCCCAGCAGAGACGGGAGAGGGAATCACGGTAGATACAGTTAAGATACGTCTGGACAGATCGATGAGGATTTGGGGAGCAGAGGGATACAGATGCTTTGGAATTGGGTGACAGATTTAAACAGTAGATTTGGATCGGCTCAGGCTTGATTGGATGAAGGGCCTGTTCCTTGTCTGTACATTTTCTTTAGTCTTTCTTCTTAAATTACGCAATTTCATTACATAATCTGCGAGGTCTAAGTACCTGAAGTGAATCGATGCTGAAACACTAGTCATAACAAATCTGAGCGTTGACTTTTGTGTGGTAGCGTGGTCGAGCAGTCTAATATGCTGCGTTTTAAGCTTCAGTTTCTATCGAATCGTGGCTTCAAATACCAGCATCGTAAGTGAGCTACTATGTGGAGATGTATGTGAGTGAACTGTGCAAGTGTGGATGCCTTTTAATTTGAGTGTTTGCAGCTCCTCAGTGTGCTTACCCTCTCGTTGATAAAATCAGCGACCGTCTCTGAAAACAACGCAAGTTCCTGCTGTCCGATGTATCCTCATATCCCGTCGATAACTTTGCTTTTGGATATCTGCGTTGCCAGTTTCTAAATCTCAAATGGTCAGCGTAGTTGGCTGAAATGTTGGTGGTTCGAGCCCACTCAGGGAATAAATCTCAAATATTTCAGCACAAGCATTTACCCCGAACATGTATTGACATTGTAACTGGGAAAACTCATCCATGATTCACCCCAGGTCCGCAGGGAGTGAGACGTTTACACGCAGCAGAATACGACATCACTTTCTCCAAGCTCCCGATGCCAACAGAAAACGGCCACTGCAGCTTCAATCAGCGACTTTCTGCCAAGCCATGGGAAACAACTCGTGGAAATTCCTTCCTTAGTAACAGCTCTTTCAGTGTGAAAGGAGCAAAGCTTTCACTTTAAATTGGAAAGGGCTTCAGGACATTGGAATGTTGCTCCAGTTCTTGGAACATGTTATAAATAAAACTACTGACTGGTAAATAAGAAGTGGTACACGTTTTATGCAGGAAGAACAAAGAAAATGATGATTGTGAGGACTCTGTCTTGTCAGTAGTTGGGAAATTCCCAATACTGTAAACAGAAATGGTTGGGTTTCCTAAGGTAATTTTTCAATTGATTTACTGTCTGCCAGAGTGACTGGAAATCACTTCATATGAAAATATTCAGGTTGAATCTTAAATGCCGGGACAAGTGTTAAATAGATTGTAATGTTTTGACGAAGTAACAAAAGTGAAAGATGTGAATTATGTTATTTGTGATTGAGAGGAATGAGCTGGATCTTTGCAAATTGCTGTGCCAGGTGAATTATGCTCAGAATGAAATAGCAAACTAATTCATCGTGTGCCAATGCTGGATATCTCAGTTCGGTGCAATGTGAGTTGTTTAATCAGAAAGTCGTGCGTCCAAGCCCCATAACAGTCGTTTTCACTGTTTAATAGAGTTCCAGCTCTTCGTTCCACATGCAGAATTGCAAGCTAACGCTGGTAGAGCATTCTTGTTGTTTTCGCTGACACATAGGTCCTCCTGCTTTGATCACATGTCGGTTTCAGAGTGAAAACTGTCTGCACTTTACTGGGAGCGCCAGAGACAACTTTATCATTGCAGCTGAAAATACTATGATTGATGTCCATTTCAAAACGTGAGATTCCATTACATCCGTGCACCAACCAAAGTGTTCAAAGACACAGAACGCGAATGACCATTTGTTAGTGATCTGACAGAGACGGCTTAATGTCTCATGGGTCGTGAACAAAAATTAACTGATTCAAAATGTGCTGATGGATCGGAACGGAGCTCTCCCTGTACATTTTGCAATTGTTCTTGTTGTGTGCTCATGTAAGTTTATTAAATGAACAGTTTAGTGCCAGTAACGAGGGTGGGGGTGGGAAAGGATTCTGAGGTTTCAGTGTGGGACAGACGTGATCTGATCGAGCGGGTAAGTCAAATACTCCCAGAACATGGGAGAGCTGATTGGTCCAGAATCACTCCCATCTTCTGTTTCAGAATCAACAAATGAAATTGCTGGAAAAGCTCAGCAGGTCCGGTCGCATCTTGAAAATGAAAACCAAATGAGATTTCGGGACTGGTGATACTTCCTTTTCCATCTCCATGTCCCTCTGCCTTTCTGCAAACTTCCTTTTTATTGAATATGTCCTGACTTCAAACTTTATATTCAGCTTCACTTTTATTGCTTCCTCTCCAACCATTTTCCCAGTCTCTAAAATTGTATCATGCTTGTTCTATCTCTCACTTTGCCCGGGACGTCCAACTGAACAAATAACTCTGTTTCTATTTCCTTAGATACCAGATGGCCAGAGATTGGAAGACATAGGAGGACGGTTAGCGCTTTCAGAATATCTAGTCTGCTCCGCCATTCTTAACCCCATTCTCCAGTCCTCTCCCTGAACACTTACTTCCCAGTCTTAGGATCCAGTCTTTTTCCCAGTCTTTTTGGGTCCTAATCCGTCCCAAAGCCCTCCACATGTGTTGGCAGCTGTTACACCATGTCTACATGACATCAATCTCAGTTTCAGTGATTCTCGGCAAACACGAACTGTTCTGAGCAGCTCGATCGGGTCTCTGGCCCCACTGTGATCCTGCGGGGGAGCAGTAATCATCTTCATCTCCTTCGGAAAGGATCGACGCTTCAAAAAAATCGGACAGAAAGAAAGATAGGCTTGTGTGTCAAGATATGTGGAGGTAATTGCTTTCTGACCTGGTCAGTAAACCTTACTCTGTATATCCCCGCCCATTCTAGCTGTTGTGGTGAAAGGGAATACAAGTACAATTTATTACCATCTACGCTTTTATTCGATATGTATTCTTCCTTGTTCTGAATATGCAGGGAGTTTCCAGCACTGATGGTCACCATTTCTAAGAGTGCATGCCGCGGGCCCTGATCTTTTCTGGAGAGTAGCAGTATCAGTTTGTGCGAAAGTGGCCCAGTAAAAAGCTTAGAAGAAACATTGTTGTTCCCTCTTTCCGGGCGACAGTCTTTCATATCATGAATGATGGGGATTTATTGCATTCTCATCAGCAAACCTTGTTTTGTATTTACTCGCCCAATACTACTGTAGCGGTGAAAAGAATATAATTCCGAATACCTGCTGCGTGAATTTCATTTTCAAATTTCTATTCGCAGTGGTCCTTCATATGTGGCGATGTCTATATCACTGCTGGCCATCCTGTTTAAGAGTGCCGTTATATATGTTCCTCTGTCTTGGCGCTGCAGGGAAAATTGTCTGCACCTTTACAGCCAATATTTCCTGGATATTTCAACATGGTATTCTTTATTCTTTCAATCATGTCCACTTTAAGGACACAGTTACCGGGCACTGATCCTTTCTGTAACAACAGTACCGCATGTGCTTGACATGCGAAGGTGGCCTGGATCAGTAACAAGGAGAGCATTCATTTCCTTCTGTCACAGCGAACATGATGTTAGTCTCTGTCAAATGCATCCGAAAGTGTGCTGTGAAAGCTTCATTTGAATGCTGTCTGGCGTTTCTCAACGTGTGTCAACCAAAACCAGAAATCCTCAATCATAGTTTGGAGCAGTTCACATATTCGAGTTTCGAAGCAGCAGGCACGGATACAGTTCATTCAGTCAACCACAGAAATGAAAAGATTTACAGGCACAGATGAACTATCGACTCTTGTTCTCATACTGTTACTAATATTACCGTGTGGCCTGAAGTCTAAGCCATATTGTAACTGAAAATTTGGAAATCACAGACAGGCTGCCGAATGAGGCATTATGTATTTTGTTTTCTTGTTCTCACAGAGTTCCAGGAAAGTATGACAGCGAGGGAGAGGAATGCAAGTCAAGTGCAGCTCTGGTGAAACACCTTCTGTCTGATTCAGTCATCAACAAGAAACGTGAATGCGACTAAAGCGGGAAACCTTTTAACAACTCGAACAAAGAGCAATCACGAACAGTGACCACCTCTTTGACATTTCAGATCGTCTTTGACCTTCCATGAATATGTATAGAAACTAATTTTTGTTCACCTCAAAGTGAGAAGTGTTTGATATACCGACAATAAGTGAGTCGCATGTCCTTGATTGCCACATAGGTTTCCAACTCAGCTTGCAGCCAGGTGGCAGTTGCTCATGGCTCTGCTGGATAATGCACTATTATAGAGAAAGAGAAGGAAAGTTGGAACTCTTATTGGCTCTGGGTTTCGAATAATCTTGCTACGTGTTCTGCCATTCTCGGATTCCTGTACTAAATCAGTTTTTCAGTTCATCCGAGATGCAGGAGAGTCAGCGTTTCTGGCAGGAGCAGAATTCATCATCTCCAGTGATCACTTTATCTGAAGAGAGAAAATGAGCAAAGTTTCACACAGCGACTAATCGGAATTGCATTCCGTTTCAGCATGGTAGCAGGTATGGGCTAGCAAATTCAAAGCCAGATTTGCTGATGAGAACAAAAAGCACGACCGCTCAGATAGAGCAATTCCTTCCCACTGTTTATTCTGCAGGACTGGTGCAGTTGCTGTGAGTATGCTGCAGGGTATCATCAGGTACATGCTCTTGGGTTTCCGGTTTTGGCCTGTGTGCTCGCGTGGCTGAGCAACCTGAGACTCTGATTTCAGATTCCACTTCTTAAGAAGTCTTGTGTTTGCATCCCTGCGCGGCCACGTGTGATAATGGATTAAGCTGGCAACGTTTTGTAGGGATGAGTTTTGTTAAAGTTGAACAGAAAAAAAAACAGTCATTTCTTCTAAGCCGGTTGTGATGTGGCACAGCAGAAAACAACCAACATGTCAGTGCCCATGTTTTACCCTTCTGCTATAGTTATCACGTTCCCCGCCAGCTCGAAATGCCACCAGCAGAATATGCGACTCAAAAACAGGCTGCGCCAATCATATTCCAGACAATTTGCATTTTTCACCGTTTCTCTGAAAATGAATGTTAATGTGAAATTAGGTTCAACATTGAATCTGCTCGCAGTTTTCTGTTGTTGCGAAAATGAGGAAAATTGCGATACGAAACTTGGTTACTTTTCCCTAATTTCCTTAATTTCTGTCCTGATGAGAGAGGCTGGTGATTGGTCCTCTCGATCTGGTGGAGACATCAGCCCAATTGTTCACCTCATCTAATCGAGACTGTAACTGGTAATCTTCATGTTTCATGGTTCATTGTTAGTCAGTTCTGATTCATGTAACTTGAGCACTTTCCTGGAGTATTGGTGCACTAAGGCGCCAGTACGTTGAAAGCACCATTTGGAATTGCCTCGCTGCAATTTGGGTGAGCAGCTCATGACCCAGACGACTCGCTCTGCCTCACAGACAGCATTTATGAGTCCGTGTGTCTGAAAATAGGTTCTCTTTGTCAGTTCTGCTTCTGTTCATGAGTTGTCAGTTTTTGGTTTCGCTGGAGAGTTGCGCGGGCAACATGATTTGTGAGGTATTTTCTGCAGCCAAAATCTCCCACTGAGAAGTTGGGAATGTGTCAAGAAGAATGGTCATTGGCAGCCTAATACCAGAAAAAATGATTCGTTGCTGGTTTTAACCGAAGCAGCCTGAGGGAGTTATCTCAAATGGGAGAGTACTCGCTTTGCATGTGAGAGATTGCGGGGTGGCTAGCTGCGTTCTCCATCCCATTTTAGGGCGGCACCGTGGCTCAGTGGTTTGCACTGCTGCCTCACAGCAGCAGTGTTCCACGTTTGATTCCTGTGCGTAGTTTGCACATTCTCCCTGCGTCTGCGTGAGTTTCTTCCCACACTCAAAAGATGTGCGGAAAAGGTGAATTTGACATGCTAATTTGCCCATAATGATCGGTGCATTAGTTCGAGGGAAATTGGTCTGGGTGGGTTAGTCTTTGAAGGGTCGGTGTGGACTAGTTGTGCTGAAGTGCCTGTTTCCATACCGTAGGGAATCTAATCTAACCATCTTCCAGAAAACCAGCCCAACGCACTGACCAAGTGATGAGTGCCGATTCAAACTGGTGTTCGCCACTGCAGCATCTCAGAGGGGCTGAGCCCGTAAACAACCGCTGTATTTGTCAAATTTTCAAGTTTATTCTTTTTCAACTTTCTTGTCTGTATACAGATCAATATGCCTTTGAAATGTTGAGAGTATACCAGACTCCACCACTAAATCTGACAACTCATTCCAAACACGCAAGTCTTTCTGTGTGAAAAACACAATGTACTTCAGATCCCTTTTTAAATTTTACCACTCTCCCCTTAAAACAGTGTTCCCTTGTTTTGAACTTGCCTGTCTTGGGAAGAAATGTTCATTGACCAATTACTCTACCGCCTCCTTCAGATTGATATAAACCTCTGTGAGCCCATCCCTCAGCCCTCAAGCTCCAGGGAAAATTTTCACATCCTGTTCAGCTTTACGCTACAGTCCAAACACTGCATGCCTTGCAACATCCTCAAAAATCTTATCAAACTTACGCCAAGTTCGCCATTGAAAGTGTGTGTGGGTAAGTGCCTGAAGTGAGGCGATGCTGAAACACTAATCATGAAAAACGTGTTTGCGGGAGTTTGTGTGGCAGCGTGGCAGAGGTGTCGAAGGAACTGTCTTTAAACTATAACCTCGATCCAGTCATTGATTTGAATTCCCACCACGACCAGAACCACAGGTGAAGTCGGGAACTCTGTTTTTCATGAAAGACCAAAAAACATTGAGATGTCAGGATTTGTTCCCATATTCGGCTGTTTTTTCACAGGAACTTTCACTAACTAAGGCTGAGGGACTGCCCAAGCTCAACGAGTCAAAGCTGTGCGTGCATTTACTTGACTATTCGAACACAGGAACTCGGACTCATTTTTTGTGTGTTTCACAGTTACTCGGTGTAAATTTAAAACAGCCTCTGGTTATGTAGAAGAGTTCAAAGCTGGAGATTCTCCACTGAAAATGCACAGAAAAAGGCAATCTCTTATTGCTTTTGTTGTAAACTGATAACTTAGACTGTTTAAACTGACAGGATAACGCGGATCCATCCGTCCTCTTGGGCACCTTAAACCGCGTTAATATCCGCAAAGGTAAACTCACACTAAGAGGAATGGGCTTATTGTAGTGAATTGTTAAGGAGTGGTGTGTGAGTCAGAGTGAATAGTGGTCACTAAATACTGACACTGACATTGAACGTTGCAACACCACCTCCTCACTCACTTGCTGCCTCATGCCTCCCAGTCATCATTGCCTTTCACATTTTCCTCTCGTCCGTTCCACTTCTCAACTTATTCCCGACAGCTTGCAAGTGTTCCCTTAGAAACTGCAGCTTTAGGAAACGTATTACTGGGATAAAGCCATTGCTCAATGTGATGGGATGCACCGTCAATCCCTAATTACTCGAGTGATTGAGATTTTGAGTTACTCCGCATAACCCTGGATGTCCTCAGTAGCGGGGTACAGGTATGATGCCATGAGGCAAGGGTTCAGACGGAGTGACATTGAAGGAACAGCGAAATATTTTCAACTGGGAAACGCGAGAACCTTGGAGGGGTAATTGCTGTGATAGCTTTCGCTTGTATTTGCTGCCATTGTCCTTCCAGACAGATGATGATAGATCACTGAATTGTTCTGGCAGGATCCGTGTGTGTGTTCTGGGTGCAGCCAGGATTTAGTTTTCATTCGGATAATTCACAAGAAGAGAATTAAATCTACATCTCCTAACTGAGAATGAAAGCCTGTTTTCGCAATGCAAAATCAGACTCGTCTGCAGGGATGTCCATTGACACTGCAGAAGCCTTTCGGACCTGTACAAACTCTAGTGCCTGCTCTTCACGCCATAATCGTCTTCGTCAGCAGTGTTTCTCTCTCCATGTTTCCAAGTCGGTTCATATTATCACCCTTGGTTTCAATGTGAAGAAAGCAATGCTGTGATAATCTGATGTTGTTCAGCAGATATACTGCAGCAAGTTAGGTAAAGACTGATGCAAACACGAGCTCGTTTTCAGCTGCGCTGATGTTTTGGCAGCAAGAAAGGCATCGTTCAACTCGCCTCATTCCGGGTGACGGGCTCGAAATGACCAGTGGTTTCTCGCTGAATTAGTTCAAGCTCTGGAATGTAAAATACTTCAAATATGAAAGTACAGCGAAAGGTAACGGTTCACAGAGTGGGGAATTCCAAGTGAAACAGTGACGGTGACTATGTTTGCTGATTTTTCACCTTGTGAATGCTGTTTCCCTGATGTGGACGTTTACATTCCCTATAGACAAACTGTCACAGCCAAACCTGGTCTTTGGATCAGTGACGGAATTGGTAATTGCCTGACGTCGAGTTAGGGGATTGTCGGTTCGCATTTAAAATCACGAGGATGTAGCGTGCTAGTCTATTCCTGTTGTCTGTCAGGAAAGGAAGGGTTTGGGTTTTCGAATTTACAGTTTCTTTCGTCCACTTCAAATTCTAGCTCAGATCAACGTCTCTCATTGTCTGTAGAACTGGCTTTGGTTTAACCAAAAGCTGCCTTTTGGCGGTTGAACTTGCATGTTGGAGCGGACAGCTGAAGTGAAGCACAAGGAGCTGGTCAAATCCTGAGAACTCTGCCACTCTCGGGGAATGTGTCTGTGCGTCTCTTTCTGTGGGAGACACGACGTGGGTAATAACACAGTGTGACTATGTCAAACTTCAATCCCATTGTTGTGTCATCTAAGATCAAAGCGACAACCTCACTGCCATTTGCACTGGAAACATCAGAAGACATAAGGTTATGGACCAAAGCTGGAAACTGGGAATAGAATAGATGAATGTCTTTCAACCAGACTGCACCATGGGCCAAATGGGATTTTCTGTTCTGCAAAACTTGAAGACAAGTAGAAAACAATCTGCAGTGAAACTGATCAGTAATTAAAGGGAAAAGCCATTTCATTGAGAATACGTGCAAGAGCGTCTGTCTTCATTCCGTGTAATGTCGTAGTTAGGATTTGGAACTCTAACCGCCATAGTATTGGTTCTATTCTCGAACAGGGAATGAATGTTTTATTGCGCAAATATATCGTGGTACCAGTATTTCTTACCACTGGTTCCTACCTGGTAATGCTTGGTTTTGTGCCAGGTTATCAAAAATCCAAAAGATGCAGGTTTTGGAAATCTGAACTAAAAAAGAGAATTGATGGAGAAACCCGCTACACCTGGCAACATCTGTGGAGAGAAGCACATTTTTTTAGATAGACAGGAAACAAGTTAGTTATAGATTTCTAGATTATACTGTTGGGAAAATGATCATTTTACCTGTCGAATTAGTATATTTATCAAAATAACTCTTGAGCTTACAAACGTCGAATTTACAATCTTAAAAGGACTTAATCAGCTGTCATGCTACTTTCATTTTCCTGAGCTGGTGGAAGGCTATGTTTTAATGGCTACATTTCCTTTTGCTTTCTGGTATTTAGCAGTCACGCTGAATGGAGAATTGTTTCTTTCAGTGTCTGCCTCAATATGTGTCTTTGTTTTCTTCTATATGTGTCTCTGTATTCTCCTGGGCCTTTTTCACATTCTTCGACTCTCTGGCTGTCCATATCCCTCATTTCCCATTTCTGCTCTTGAAACGCCTGACAGGCTTTCTGACTCCTGGCTGGCGTCGGTCGAAGTAGTCTCACATTCTCTGGATAATGCGCCTGTCACTTCGACCTGAGGCAAGGAGACATTTCTTCCTCAAAATCTAAAGACCCTTTCGATGTTAAAGTTGAATTCCTTATCCAACAGAAAAAGAAAGTAATTACATGTTAGTTGAAGAAGAACAAGGATGCATTTACTGTTGGTGTACAACCAATGAATGGTGACAGCAGAGAATGAGGGTGATCATGTCGTGGTGTCAGTGCCATTACCACAACATTCCCCGGGAATGCTGCAGTGTCTCCTGCCTCACCACTTAATTTCCAAAAAACTGGGAATGAAGGAATGAGAAGAAGATAATGAGAAGCAGAAGTGCTTGTGGAACTGCGGGAAGAATCTCCAGGTTAAAATAGTAGTTAAATAGAGCAACATACACTACTGGATTTAAACCTGGAAAATGAAGCTGGAACGCGAAATCAGAATATACAGCAATTCAAACAGGACACTCAGTGTCTCGATCAGCAACATAATATTTGCGAGAAATAACGAGCTTTCAATACAATGAGCAGGCATCAGTGTGATGGGAGGTGCTTTCACCAGCTAAGCCACGGCGTCACGTTAAAAGCCAGATTTCTCGTCCATATGTGCAATGCCTGAACCACTTGATCACAGGAATTGGAAAACGCGTTTTCTGTATTCGCGTTGCTCAGTATGAATGGCAATCAAACTCTGCTTGTGCAAAAGCAGACATTTCAATGCTGAGCATGCCCCACTGAAAAGGCACAGAAAAAGATAGCATCCTCTTGCATTGGCATCCAACAGATATTTTCATCTGTTTAAACTGACAGAATAAAGAGGATGTGTTCATCTCCTCTCGCGTCCCATTAACCACGTTAATACACACGCAGGGATTTTCAAACCAAAATGAACAGGCTCATTGTTGTGAATTGACAGCAGTGGTGTGTGAGTCATTGCGAACAGTGAGCAACAAATGCTGAACCAATAGCACTGACACTGAGCTTTGCACCATCAGCTCCACACTCACATCTTGTGTCATGTCTCCTCGGCATCAATGCATTTGACTTTAGTTATTCTACCCTGCACCTCTCCTCAAGTTATTCCCAACCGCTTGCAGTGTCGAATTAGAACGTGCAATTATTAGAAATGCATTTCTGGGACACAGTTGTCTTTCAATGAGATAAGATTCACTGTCCATCCCTAATTATCCCAAAGATGTAGGGGACGAGTTACTTTTGTTAACTCCTCAAATTCTTAATATGGAGGTACTGACAAGAAACCGCTAGAGATGGAGTTCCTGGATTGCGGAAAGCAGACCGACCCCAAACTGCTAACGTAACTCACCCAGGGAAGAGCAGACGGACCCCACTCTGTCAATGTAACTCAACCAGGGGACAGAAGTCTGACATCACACGATCAATGTAACTCAACGAGGTAATTATGGCCTGACCGCACTCTGTTAATGTAACTCAACCAGCGAATAGCAGACTGACCCAACACTTTATATGTAACTCACCCAGCAAATGGCAGACTGACACGACTCAGTCAGTATAATTTACCCAAGAAAGAGCAGACTGATGCCACTCTGTCAACGTAACTCACTCAGAGAAGTGCAGGCTGTACCCATTTTGTCTCTGTCGCTCATCCAGGAAAGAGCAGGCTGGTCTGATTCTGTCGATGAAACACAAGCAGGGATTCGAGCCTGACTCCACTCTGTCAAAGTAACTCACTCAGAGAAGAGAAGACTTATTCCATTCTGTCTACGTGAATCGAAGACAGTAATGAAACCACACTTCCTGTTAAACTCAGACAGAGAAGAGCAGACTGTCACGACTTTGAGAAAGTAACACGCCCATGGAGGAGCAGACTGACACCACTCTCTTAACGTAGCTCACCCAGGGAAGAACAGACTGAGTGTATCATTTGCGTATGTTGCTCTACAAGAGTCATTGTTCAAGTCCAGCATCAAGGTACACTGGAAGATACCCAAAAGTAGTCTCCCCCGATTGGTGTAAATACACGTTTCTCCCCTGCAATCCACTATCTGGAATGCTATGGTCGGTAGCGTGTCAGGCTTGGGGCTGTAGTTAGCCTGGAGTTCGGGTGGTGACACGAGATTTGCCCAAATTGCCCCCCACTATCAAGGTCAGGCCATGGAAGCAGACAGCTGGCATTTCTCGCCAGGCTCTCAGTAATTTGCTGGGCAGACTACCTTTGGGCTGTGTGCAAACATATCCAACAAGTGTAGCCAATGTCTGATCTCTCGTTTTGTCTTTTGACCAAAGCACATGCTCTGTTCCCTTCACATCTAGCAATGGCCCTTCGCAGCTCCCAACCTACTGGCGTCGCAGTTACGCCATTTAATTCCAGCAGGCAAATTCCCCTCCTGCTTTAAATTCGCTCTCTCGCCACGGCCGTCTCCCTTCGGGTTCGGGTGTGTCATTAATGACCTTTGCCCGGCTTGGGGTTAGCTCAATGATCTGGTTTGATTGGTTGCCATGCCCCACTGCTCCTATCGTCTGTCGTACGTTCTGCACTGCATCTCGGGGGGCGGGGGTGGGGCGACTGCACCACTATATTCACCTGTCTACAGATGTCGGAGAAGGATCTATCTATTCCACACCACGAGACTCCCTCATTGCTCTTCTGAGTCTTACTTTGCTCATAGAATATCTATTTCCCATGTCAGGTGCCCCTTTTGCCGTGGTGGTTACTACTGAGTGCCAGTCACCGGCGTGGCATGGATCCCTGCATAAATCGTAATGATCGAATTTATAGTCGTCGTTGTTGCTGAACGGCTATGGGTCGAATGTAAAGATCCACTTCGTCCTATCAGTTAAGATTACCGTCAGCTGCTGCATCCCAGACGCCCCTGCCCTGATGAATATTCCTATCAGGGCGCTTGCCAACAGTGTGAACTGGGGAACCCCACATTTGCTTAAGTCTTCTAATAAATACTTGCTCTAAATTGGTTTTGGTGTTGTGCGATGTCTCGTCAGTCCCAGCTGCAAGTTTGTAATGGCTGGCGTGTATCCACGTGGCTGTTTTGGCGATCTTAACAGCTATCTGTGCTGTAAGGAGTACTTGAAACGGTCCCAGCCACCTCTTTGCCTTCCTGTTTTCCCTCCTGACGTCTTTCGCCACTATTCATGCTCCAGGTTATAGATCATGCATCTTCCCTTCTGCTGATTGGGGTAGTGCTGTCTTCACTTGATTCTGTATTTGGGACAGAAGTGTAGAGAGTTTCATGCAGTAACACAACATCTCATCCTCACAGTGGCCAGTTATTTGGCTTCCCTTACATCTCGGGACAATTCCTGTGTTTGGGGCCTACCAAACAAAATCTCAAACGGTCTAAGATTAATTCTCCCTCTCCTCCTAGATCTCATACACATTAGCACAATTGGAAGTGCCTTTGTCCATGCCATCCCTAGTTCCTCACAGCATTTTGTCAATTTATTTTTTAAGGTAGAATTTTCTCTTTCCGCTGCCCTACCGCTCGTTTGGTGATAGGCACAGTGTTATCTCATGTTTATTCCCAAATACTCACTAATCTGCTGTCGGGCATTATGGGCAAATGGTGTCCCACTGTCACTACTAAGCATAGAGTGTAGGTTTGCTCGCTGAGTTGTACGTTTGATATCCAGACGTTTCATTACCTGGCATATGGAGGTTAGTGGGCTAGTGTAGGTTAGGTGGGCTTGGATCGGCGCAACATCGAGTGCCAAAGGGCTTGTACTGCGCTGTATTTTTCTATGTTCTATGTCCTAGGTTACATCATCAGTGATGAACTCCAAGTGAAGAGAAGCTGTTGTCTCCTGCTTTCTAGTTATATGTTTGTCCAGGATGGGGTTCCTGGGGTTTGTGGTGATGCCATTTCCTGGTCGTTTTCTGAGGGGTTGATAGATGCTATCTATATATATATATATATGTCTTTTTTATGGCGTTGTGGTTGGAGTGCTAGGCCTCAAGGAATTCTCTGGCATGTCTTTCCTAACCTGTTCCAGGATAGATGTGTTGTCCCAGTCAAAATGGTGTTTAAATTTCATCCGTGTGAAGGGATACGAGGGAGAGAGGGTCGTATCGTTTTTGTGGCTAGCTGGTGTTCTGTATCCTGGTGGCTAACTTTCTTCCTGTTTGTCCTACGTAGTGTTTGCGTCAGTTCTTGCATGCCATTTTGTATAAGACGTTGGTTTTGTCCATGGGTTGTATTGGGTCTTTTAAATTTGTTAGTTTTGTTTGAGACTGTTGGTGGGATTCCGAGGGGTCTTAGTAGTCTGGCTGCCACTTCTGAGACTTCATTGATGTATGGAAAGGTCGATAGGGTTTCTGGCTGTGTTAGGTCTACTTGTCGTGGTTTGTTCCTGAGGAATCTGTGGACTGTATTTTTTAAGTATCCATTCTTCTTGAATGCGTTTTATAGGTGGTTCTCCTCTGTTTTACGAAGTTCGTCTGTGCTGAAATGTGTGGTGGTTCGTTGGAATAGTGTTCTGACACAGCTTCCTTTTTGCGTTTTGGGATGGCTGCTGGTGTAGTTAAGTGTTTGGTCAGTGTTCGTCGGTTTGCTGTATATGCAGACACACCAGAGAATTCCGAGAGGCCTCGCACTCCAATCACAACGCCATAAACAATCACATAGATCGATTTACCATCTGTCAACCCCTCAGAAAATGAATCGGAAATGACATCACCACAAACCCCAGGAACCCCATCCATGACAAACATACAAATAGAAAGCAGGAGTCAATATCTTCGCTTCTCTTGGAGGTCGCCACTGATGATGTTACCTAGCCAGGTAATGAAACGTGTGGATAACAAACGTACAGCTCAGCGAGCAAACTTACACCCTAAACCTCAACCGGAGCTATAAACGTTCACAAACCTTGGGACTACTAAGCCTCTCAGGGATGCTCCATCTCGGAATTATCTCAGTTAGGAAAGCTTTGGTTATGGCACTGGCATTCTGTTTTGCCGTGGGGAACGCTTGCACCCATTTGGAAAACATATCAACTATTACCAGACAATACCTTTTTCCTTTGCAGGGTGTTAGTTCGGTAAAATGCAGTTGTAAATGTTCAAATTGTTTTTGGGATTTCGGAAGTGCTACATGACTCATCTGTATTCCCCTCCCCACATTATTGTGGCACAGATAACACATCGTTCACAATATTTCTGGAAGTAATGAGTAAATCCCTCAGTGTACCACTGTGCTGAAATTCTGTCATATCTCCCCTCTGTGGACACATGTTCCTTACCGTGTGTCAGTTTGGCATAGAATGGAAATAATGGTCGTGGTAGAAAAGGTTTAACATTGCGGCCACACCGTACCCCTTACCTCAAACTGCACTCTGCTTTTTCCCACTCAAATGTGTCTTCAAGCCTGGACTTCGACTGTGTCTCCCGTACGTCTGCTGTTGGGGGAAGGATTTTTGTCATTCCCATGTCAAACGTCTGCTGGGCTGCTGTCCTTGCCGCTGACTCTGCCCTTGCATTTCCTTGAGAAACGGAATCGTTATTTTTCGTGTGGGCATCATATTTACACAAAGCGATTGATTTAGGCAATAGGAACGCTTCCAAGATGTCAGAAATCTGATCATGGTGTGTGATGGGCTTTCCGGTGAATGTCAAGAAGTCCCTGTATTTCCACAGGGTTCCAACATCATGTGCATCTCCGAATGCGTATCTGCTATCGGTTAAATATTTGTTGTGTTTCCCTTAGCCAATTTACATGCCTCAGTCAAGGCTATCAGCTTCGCTGCTTGCGCTGGCAGTTGAGAAGTGAGTGATCCCGCTTTGAATACCTCACGGGTAGTTACTACCGCATGCCCAATAAAATTCTGGCCTATCTCCTTGCTCCTGAATGCTGACCCATCCACAAAAAAACGCCATATTTAGATTCTGAAGTGGTGAATTCTGCAAGTCTTGTCTAGGCAGCACATTTCATTAATTACAGCGATACAATCATGTGGATCTCCGTCTCCTTCTCTAGTGAGAGGATTAGCAGCATTAAGGTCGTTACATCGTTTTATTGCAATATTAGGCTTCTCCAATAACATAGTATTGTATCTGAGGCAACGTGCTGCCAACGTATGTGCTGTCTTTTGCTCGGAAAGCAGTAAGGATACTGCATGTGCGATCAGTTTGGTTCAGTCGCCATAGCCGATTATATCCCTGGACACTGCAACAGCCTTTTCAGCTGCAACCACAGCTCGCAGACATTTACGCAATCCTGCCGCTACGTGGTCGAGCTTAGCCGAAAAATAAGCTGCCAGCCTGAATTTTCCCCCATAATCCTGCAACAACACAGATGTCATGCAGCCATGTTTCTCATCTACCGTTTGGCAGAAGGCTTGTTTGTATTCGGAATCCCCAGTGTAGGTGTACTTTGAAACGTCTTTTTCAATTCAACTCGGCCGCTGGGATCCATTGCAACGGACCTTCGTTCTGCTACCCTTTTCCATGGGCCATTTCACTTCAGGGCGCCTCAAGATTTGTGTAATTTGGGATAAACGTTCTTCAGTAGGGGCGTGTGCCCCAAAAGGATAGCAATTGTTTCTTCAAGTGAGGCCTTGGAATTTGCTGAATTACTTGCACTAAAGAATGTATGTGCTAAATCCACTGCAGGGAACCATTTACTGTCCGGTCTAAATTGAACTAATACAGTATAGGGTTCGGGAACATTTGATGCGCGCGGGACAACACTGTTATTGACTGCCTGTAGGTCTTGAACAAACCTGCTTTCCTCCGGTTCACTTGGAAGTTTTGCCTGTTTGATCAGAAAAACGTGAGTTCTCACCGGTGAGTTTACACAGGGGATTATCTCTCTAGCCTTTGGGAAGGATTGAAAGACTGGAGTAACTATGTCCATGGCCTCGGGTTTTAACGGATATTGTGCCCTGCAAGGACGGTACTCCGACTGTGTGGTTACTCGTATTGGTTCACAGCCTCATATAAGCCCCAAATCATGTTTGCCTTTTACCCATAATTCAGTAGGGACCGTTATTAATCTTGGGTCTGAGAATTTATCTTATGGAAACGCCAGGCCAGGCTTCTAGGCTCTTCAGGGCTCGGGGGGGGGGGGGGGGGGGGGGTTACCTCGACTGTTCCATTGCCTGAATTGGACAAATTAATTTCTTCCTATATGTCCGCACATCTGCATTGAACCACATACCCACATCGTCCCAAAACACCCAACATTTCGTTCTTTATGCCTTTAGTACCCGTGGCCCCAAATCCTGCCACCAGTCACAGAACACCTTCGTCAGTGACACGCGAGGAGCGTAGCCTTCCACATCAAAAATATAGAGTTTACTTGCCGTGACAGGTACTTTACATAAGTTCACACTGACTGTACATCTGCCATCCCCTCAATACAATTCGCACAATAACAACTGACCTGGTTTAACCAATCTCCTGAACCAATACTTCTCTTATGGTTCCTCAGGGCCATCGTGGTGTATGTGTGCTGTGCAGTGCAGCATATTCCCGCAAAGAAAATCGGTGTTACAGGATTGACATGGTTACCTGCTTCCAGGGCAAGTGAATTGCTCAATGAACTCATTGCTCTCTGGCTTAATCGCCACTCATAGACATACACCAGGGCTCGTGGGTTGTATTTTGCAGTTTACACTTGTGAATCTTCCCTTTGAACTATCTGCAAGCCCGTCGGAGTACTGAGCAAATACAACCCCAGTCTCACTATGAGATCCCGAGCCATCAAATGTAAAGGACAGAATTCCGCTAACAAAATTGAGAATTAGAATGTATACACATTACTGATTTCACACAATATGGGTGCGGTAAAACTCTCTCATATCACGACGCCTGATGCCTCCATTGAGTTCAGGAACATTCCACTCATCTTTATTGGCGTCACCTCTCTGAACTGTCTTGATTTGAGGAGTGAATGTGCTGGCCATGTATCTACCAAAAAGGTAACTGGTGTACCTTCCACATATAACATAGAGGTAGGCATCGACATATACACATCATTGTTATATTGAACATATTGTCCACAATTCGCAATCTCATGTTCAATATAGAGTTGGGACACATCTCAGTGCCCGTTAGGTTAGTAGAAGAGATTAGCATGAGGGATTCTTCGTTGCCAAGTACAAAGGAAAGAGGGTTACCTGTACCTTGCGGCCTGCCCACCTCAACCTCAGTCGTCCCCTGTCAGTCACCATGCTGTCCAGCCTCCAGGACCGATTGAGTCTGTCTGTGCGGGCACTGTCTCGACCAGTGGTCCATTGCTCCGCAAACAAAGCACCAGCCAGATCTATCTCTGTAAGCGCACTTCCGCGATCCCTTCCTCTTTTGCGAACTCCACCTGTGCCTCTCTCTTTTCCCGCAGTTCCTCACTCCAACGGCTGAACGATCATTTGAATCATAATAAGCTTAGGTTTATTTGATTGCTGTTCCATCTTTAATTTCCGGTTATGGTTCTCTTGAGCCAGCAGTTTTTTCAGCATATATCACGTATTGTTCTATCTGATTCAGCTTTCTCGTGTCCCCGGTAATACACGGATATTGTTACCTATTTTGTTGTTTCGTACTTCATTCCATTGATGAAGCTGCTACTCAGGTGTGCCTCAAACGGTGTGATCTCTGCCGTCGTTATGTCCTTGGGTGGTATCAGTCCACAGTAAACGTTATCGACTTTCGTGAGGTGCTAAAGGTACTGGGACATTGTCTCGACTTCTTTAGGGATTCTTGCTTCAATTGATTGTGGGTACGATATGCTATTGGTGATTCAGCAGACCCTGAGGCGGCGACCATTGACTTGGAATCTTCACGAAGTGAATCTCATAGGGGGCTGTAGGGCTTCGAGGGCACCCATTAAGGTCAGGATCTGAGCCAGTCTTAAGACACTGTACAGCTTCATTAGGTTGTTTTCCGTGTGTGTGTGTGCATGTGCGCTGGTGTTTGTACCTGTACTTGATGTATCTTTTATTCGAGATTTTCTTTCCCTGAAATCAGGCTCAGCCTTCATCATTTTATAAGCACTCCAATTCACAGGTTCTATTTTACCCTTCCGTTTCTCCTTCTCTCTCTCCTCCAACGGTGACCTCAACATTTGCAACTGCATGTTACTAAAATTTCCTTCCTCCAGAAAAACATATTCCTTGATTTACATTTTTAACTGCTTTACAGAAACTGGGCCATAATTATTTAGCATATATTGTATTTTTTCTTGACCATTCCGAGTTGTCTGTCGACCCTCTTTTTGTTCGCTCTTGCTGGAGCCAATTTTCATGGATATTGGAAAAGTGTTCATCTCTCTCTGCCTGTCTCTCTGTCTGTATATCTGTCTATCTCTCTCTCTCTCTCTCTCTCTCTCTCTCTCTCTCACGATACCATAATCTTCTCTTTGCCAATATAACTTGCTTTTACCTCCGGAGTTCCCCTCTCATTGGGCGCTACCGCCTCATTGCCTTGGTTTTCACAAACCAAGAACCCACGTAACCGGTACAGCTTTGGCGACTCCAACGCTGCCCATGGTGGCTCCAAGTCTCAAACCACCGTTAATCTTGCTGTCTCTGAAACTCTCGAGAGACGGCAATCCTTTCCCTTGAATTTTACTCGAATACCGCGCGAGAGTTCACTGGCGCCTCTTCCTGGTTCATTTATTCTCTTCAAACGAGTCTCTATGTCGGATTACTTTAACCACAACTCTTACCCCGAGTATATTCGATTCGGAACGCGACTCTGGGGCGATCCACTTATCCCCAGTCCTCTCACGCAAAGGGGCCAATTCAGCACTCGAGATGAAGTGAAAGACCTTCAAGGCAGTGGCGCGTACACCTCCTGGGAATCTTCAAAATCTTACCCAGTCGCAGGGTCCCAGGCGAGCCCCCTAGTTTACTGCCGTGGAATTTCAATCGACTCGACGCAAATGCTACCAAGACCAAAGAAAAAGTTTATTTTTGAAATTTGCAGAGTGGACCCGACACATTTGCAAGACGCCTCATAAAAAGGACGCCTGACGGTTTTCACATATTCCCTTTATACTAAATATCGCCTTGCTTTATCACACCTCAAGCCAGGAACCTGGATCAGTCGAGTTCCTTTCCACATATGGAGTAGCTTTTTCTAATTAATTGACTGCTGATATAATAGATTATTGGCATTGAGAGTCAGCTGTAAATTAGTTTGAACTTTACATTTTCTCTTTTTTCAAAGTTAGGACTATAGTTCTTTGTTTCAACCATGGTTTCACAGATTTCCCAATAAATGATAATTTTCCATTACAGGGGTTCAGGCTGACAGTGACTCAATAAGTGTGATGGAGTGAGGATGATAGTGACACAATGAGGGTGAGGTGTCAGCGTGGTAGTGACGCAGACTGTGTGAGTGGATCAGGCCGATAGTTGCGCAGTGAGGGGGGTCAGAGTGATAGTGATGCAGTAAGTCTGAGGGATCAGACCGATAGTGACGCAGTAAGTGTGAAGTGGTCAGGCAATAGTGAAGCACTTCGTGTGAGGGGTCAGTGTGACAGTGACGCAGTAAGAGTGAGTGGTCAGGCTGATAGTGACGCAGTAATTGGAAGGAGATCAGGCTGATAGTGATGCAGTAAGTGTTACTGTGTCAGGCTGATCCTGACGCATAAAGTGGGAGGGGACAGGGTGATCGTGATGCGGTAAGTGAGATGGGGTCAGGCAGAGACTGAGGCAGTGAGGGTGAGACAGTCAGGGTGATAGTGAGGGAGTAAGTGTGTGCGTTCAGGCTGGTAGTGACACAGTAAGTTGAGAGCGTCAGGCTTATAGTGGCCAATAAAAGTGAGGTGTTAGTGGAATAGTGACATAGTAAGTGTGAGGTGTCAGTCTGATAGTGAAGCAGAAAGTGTGTGGGGGTCAGGCTAATAGAGATGCAGCAAGTGTGATGGGGTCAGGCAGATAGTGTCACAGTATGTGTGAGGGGTCAGGCTGATAGTGATGCAGTAAGTGTCCGTGAGTCAGAGTGATCCTAATGCAGGAAGTGAGAGGGGACAGGATGATATTGACGCAGTGAGTGTGAGGGGGTCAGCGTAATGGTAACGGAATAAGTGTGAGTGTTCAGGCTGATAATGATGCAGTAAGTTGAGGGCGTCAGGCTAATACTGGCCAGTAAGTGTTAAATGACAGGGTGATAGTGATGAAGGAAATGTGAGGAGTCAGACTGATAGACACGGTGAAATTGTGAGGGGTCAGGCTGATAGTGATTCTGGAAGTGTGCGAGTGTCAGGCTGATAGTGATGCAGTGAGTGTGTTGGGAGCAGAGTGACAGGAACGCAATAAGTGTGAGCGGCTCTGGATGATAGTGACATGTCAGTATGAGGGGGAGGATGGTAGTGATGCAGTGAGTGTGAGATGTCAGGATGACAGTGAAGCAGACTGTGTGAATGTGTCATTTGTGATGGTGACATGGCAAGTGTGATGGGGTCAGGGTGACAGTGACGCAGATGCTTTCAACGGGTCAGGTTGTAGTGATGCAGTAATTGTGAGGGGTCAGGGTGATAGTGACGCAGTGAGTGTGAAATGTCAGTGTGATAGTGACGCAGAACATTTGAGGGGCCAGGCTTATAGTGACGCAGTATGGGCAAGGGGTCAGGGTAACAGTGATGTAGATGCACTCACAGGGCCAGGTTGTTGTAAAGCTGTAACTGTGAGTGTCTCAGACTGATAGTGATGAAGTAAATGCGTTGGGGTAAGGTGGATAGGGATGCAGTAAGAGTGCAGGGGTAGTGCTAAAGTGACGCAGGAAATGTGAGTGTTGAAGCTGATAGTGACGCATTAGTTTGAGGGGATCAGGCTGATCTTGACGTAGTAAGTGTGACGTTGTCAGCATGATAGTTACGCTGTCAGTGTATGGGGGCACAATGATCTTGACGCAGTAAGATTGGGGAGTCAGGGTGATAGTGACGCAGTAAGCATGAGTGGGTAAGTCTGATTGTGACGCAGTATATGTGAGGGAGTCAGCCTTGTAGTGGCGCAGTATGTGTGAGATGGTCAGGCTGATATTGATGCAGTTAGTGTGTTGGGGTCAAAATGATAGTGACGCAATAGGTGTAAGTGGCTCAGGATAATAGTGACACAGTGGGTGTGAGATACCAGTGTGACAGTGACGCAGTAAGTGTAAGGGGTCAGGATGACAGTGACACTAAGTGTAAGGCCCTCAGTGTGATAGTGCCGCAGCAAGTGTGGGGTGTCAGGGTGTAAATGACGTCGTAAGTGAGAGAGGGGCATTGCGATAGTGAAGCAGTAAGTGTGAGGGTGTCAGGCTGATAGTGGCACAGTCAATGTGACGGAGCAGTGTTTTAGTGACAAGCAGTGTTTTAGTGAGGCGTCAGTCTGATAATGACACAACAAATGTGATGGAGTCCGGCTGATAGTGACACAGAAAGTGTGAGGGGTCAGACTGATAGTGACACAATAAGTGTAAGGATTCAGGGTGATAGTAACATGGGAAGTGTGAGGGCGTGACTGAAAGTGACGCAATAAGTGTGTGGCGGTTAGGCTCATGGTGACACAGTAAAACTAAGGCCGGCAAGGTGAAAATGGCAAAGATTGTGTGAGTTGGTCAGGGTGATAGTGACGCAGTAAACGTGAGGAGGTCATGATGAGAGTGACGCATGAAATGAGAGAGGATCAGAGTGAGAGCGACGCAGTAAGTATAAAGGGGTCAGGCTGATAGTGACACAGTCAGTGTGAGGGGGAGAGTTTTAGTTAAACAGTAAGTGCGAGGCGTCAGACTGAAACTGATACAAAAAGTATGAGTGGGTCAGGGTGATAGTGACACAGTACGTCTGAGGGGTCAGGCTGATAGTGACACAGTCAGTGTGATGGGGCAGAGTTTTAGTAACATGGTAAGCGTGAGGCTTCAGTCTGATACTGACACAAAAAGTGTGATGGAGGCAGGCTGATAGTGACGCAGTAGGTTTTAGGAGTGAAGGTGATATTAACATAGGAAGTGCTAGGGCGTCACTGATAGTGACGCAATATTTGTGTGGCTGTCAGGTTGATAGTGACGCAGTAAAAATGAGGATGTCACGGTGAAACTGGTGGAGTAAGTGTGAGGATGGCAGATGGACAGTGATGCAGTAAGTGCGAGGGGTTCACGCTGATATTGAGGCATGCAAGTGTGAGGGGCCAGGTTGATAGTGACGCTGTGTGCCGGCGGGTCTGGCTGATAACGACGCAGAAAATGTGAGTGTCTCAGTGTGACAGTGACGCATTACGTGTGAGGGGGTCAGGGTGATAGTGATGCTGTAATTGTGAGCTTGGTCAGCGTGATAATGAGGGGCTCAGGCTGATAGCGACACAGCAATTGTGAGGGGATCAGGGTAGTAGTGACGCAAAATGTGTGAGCGGGTCAGGCTAATAGTGATGCAGTACGTGTGAGGTGTCAGGCCGATAGTGACGCAGTAAAGGTGAGAGTGTTGGTATGCTAGTGACGCAGTAAGTGTGAGCCACTTAGGATGATAGTGACGCCATAAGTGTGAGGTTTCAGGTAGACACCAATGCGGTAAGTGTGACGTGTTCAGGGTGACAGTGACGCAGACACTTTGAAGGTGTCAGATTGAGAGTGACACAGGAAATGTGAGGGGACAGTTTGATAGTGACACAGTAAGTGTAAGGGGTCAGGCTGATAATGATATACTAATTGTGATGGAGTCAGGATAATAGTGGTGCAGTGAGTATGAGTTGTCAGGGTGATAGTGATCTACACGGTGTGAGTGGGAGAGAGTTATAGTGATGCATCAGGTATGAGGAGGTCAGAGTGATAGTGTGCAGGGTGTGGCTGAAGGTGACGCAAGAAGAGTGAAAGGTTCAGGGTGATCCGGACGCACTAAGTTTGGGGGGTCAAGGTGATGGTGATGCTGTAAGTATGAGTGGGACAGTCTGATAGTGACACAGTACATTTGAAGGGATCAGGCTGGTAGTGATGCAGTAAGCGTGAGGGGGTCAGGCTGATATTGATGCACTAAGTGAGAGAGTGTCAAGGTGATGGTGACGCATCAAGTGTGAGCAGGTTAGAGAGAGAGTGACGCCGTTAGTGAGTGGGGTTTCGCTGATAGGGATGCAGTAGGTGCGCATGTGTCAGGGTGTGAGTGATGCAGGAGGTATGAGGGTGCCAGAGGGATAGTGACGCATTAAGTATGAGGGGGTCAGAGTGATTGTGACGCAGTAATTCTGAGGGAATCAGAGAGATACCAACGCAGAAAGCATGAGGGGGTCAGGCTGTTAGTGACGCTGTCAGTGTGAGTGCCTCAGCCTAATAATGATGAAATAAATTTGAGAGAGTAATGCTGATTGTGTGAGTGAGTGAGTCAGGCAGGTAGTGAGTGTAAGTGTGAGTGTTGAAGCTCATAGTGAAGCAGTAGTTGTGAGGTGGTCAGTGTGATCGCTGCTTCAAAAAGTTGGGGACAATGGCGTGAAGCATGGACAGTGATTATCTTTGCTAGTTGTTTAACTTGTGAACATGAATGCTCTTGTTTATATCCGTGTTGACAACACTAATTTGCAGCATGCACGCCCAAAATACGCTGGGGCCAGTGGCGCAATGGGTAACGCGCCTGACGACGATTCAACAGCAAGGCTTGTAGGCTTTTGCCAAGCCGTTTCCAGTGGCGCAATGGGTAATGCGCCTATCTGCAGATTGGGCAATTGCAGGTTCGAATACTGCTGGTGTCAGCAGCAAGGGCTTTCGGCTCTCACAAACTTATGAAGTGTTGTTGTGAAGCTGAGATAAGAAATCAATTCGAGATAGGCAAAAGCAAAAATCCTTTCCATAAACGTCCCTGAGGATATCCGATTCAATGTCCCAGGGTCATCACAGAGGAGGAAGCTGGATTAGTCCCAAACGCTGCTCACGCACAACATTCCAGTCCCAGCCATCCAATTGCTAAAGCTGCAGGGAATGGCAATGAAATGAAAAGAATACCCAATCTCAGGTTTTAAAATCTTCAGACATTCACTGGGAAGCGGAATCTGAGGAGAATTATGGTTGACCTGACCGACGGAGCAGGGATTATCCAGGCATCTGCCCCTTCTGTCAGAGGCCAGTACATTGACTCTGATGTTCTCGGGGCGATTAATTGATCCGAGGCTTTGCAAGGAATCCTGTCACAGATGCTGTGCGTTTGCTGTTGCCGTTGTCAGGATCAATAAAGTTCTCATTCACTGGCAGGGAATCGAAGACGGGACGCGGTGATAAAATTGTAAAATCCGAACTAATAGACCACCAAGGATGCCTGTAGAACGGGGATGTACTGTTTGGTCATCGGCCATCAATCACCTCTCCGTGCTCTTGTCAGAAACAGCGGCTTGCCGATCCTCATCCCATTTTCCAGGACTATTTTTGCCTTTACATCAAATGTTGACATCTGAATACTTTTGTAGATTATGTGGGTTCGTGCCCCTGCGAACCCTGACAGTGAGTTCCCGATTCAACCACCCGATCATTGATAAATGTTTTCGTTTTCCCTACTGCATGTCAGGATCAAAGTTCGGTCACGGTTTTGAGCGGCAATTGAGCTCGGACTGCGACGCTGAAAGTGCTGAATCACAACCAATGCATCACCAGGGATGACAACAGACAAACGACACAGTTTTTGGCTTTATTTCACTGGAGATAAGTTTCTCTTCCAAAATGATTGAGTCCTCGAGGGTAATCAGCAAGTAAACAAACACATCATTCCATTTTATCAACCCTGGACTATAGCCTTATGTGCACTGACGTTCCAACTTTCATGTTAATGATGTTGTCTCCCTACCATTTTCAACTAACGACACAAATAATGGGGTGAAGTTTGAGATGGGTCAATTTTGTTAACATTACCTTGAGGAAATGAACCTCATTTTGACCCACAGAGCGAAACATGAAAATCCATTCACCCGAGAGTGACAGATGTAAGGTGAGAGGCGAAACCCCAAAAAACAGGATTTCACCCACTTGACTTATATCGTCCCATGTCAGACTTCAACACCAGACTCTGTTTACCGTAGTGAAGGAAGCAAACGGTCACTCCCTGTCCGTGCACATCCCACATTAATTCCATGTAACTCTGCAGTTTATGCGGCTTCGACTGGCTCTTCCTGCCTCACTAGAAAATTGCTTACGTCAGCATCTTACTCTCCTTCCAAGTGGTCTTCCTCACATTCCTGGAAAGACAAAGAGGAATGGGATATTTCAAGGGCATTTTTACTTTACAAGGCCAACGTTCTATCCACTGAGCGACAGAACCAATGCATTGCCATGTGAGAGAGAACCTGCAAACTAATAGATGCACTGATAGCCTGTGTAACATGTAGGAAGTCAGTGTAACACAAGCCAGAGCTGAAGGGATAGCAGGATGTAATTCTAAAACGTACAGTGTTGAGGGTGGTACAAACAGATTTCTTCCATGGTAGTCGGTCATTAGGATTCAAGAATTCCAATGTCATGGTCTGTTAAGTGTTACCAATTATAGTAATTAATAGGAAATGCTTACTGAACTTTAGAAGCAGAATTATGCGTGAAACAGTCAGAATCATTTCCCTCCATGTCACAGATCCACATCCGTAATGTCAGCTGCTATTGCCAGACGTGCATTCGGCTCAAAACAAGAACAGAGGAGGCCATCGGAATAAGGAAGACTGATGGTGGTTTGTTAGAACTGATTATAGGCTATCTGGAGCCAGGATCAATGTATGCTCTGAAGGTTAGTTTTCCTGTTTATCCTGGTGTAGTGACCACTCCGGAACAATCATCCAATTGACTCTTCTTTATGTGTTGATCTTTGCAGGTCTCACATCGGTTCAGTGCCCCAAGTGGATCCACACATTTTTAACTTGGCGAACTTTACTCAGATCATCTTTGCAGATTCATATTAACACAGCTATATTTAGAAGCAGAAAGAAACCATTAAAGCCAAGTCTGTTCCACCATGAACTGAGCTCATGTCTGATTTGATAACTTTCTTCATAACTCTTCATAACTTTACAACTTTGTCTCTCTTCGACTTGAATATACTTTCTGAGCTAGACCCGACAGCCTATGCTGTATAGAATTCCACCAAATACAGAACAATAGTGAGTAAACTTGCCAAATACGACATAACAGTCAGTCCCACTGGAATGGGAGAATGGCGAAGTCATGGTGAGAGAGAATGTACCAGTTAAATCTAAAGGAAAAGGAAGGAGTGGGTGTGGTTTCACCATTACACCATGGTTCTGCCATTCTCAGATTCCAATCACTTACCCGAACGATTAAGATCGTTACTCACACAGCAGGCCACCCCCTCTCACCACTGTTGCATAACCACTGACTGGATTAGTCCCAAACACTGCTCATGCACAACTTTCCAATCCCAGCCATCCAACTACTGTGGCTGCAGGGAATGACAATGAAACGAAACGAATACCCAATCTTATGATTTAATATGCTCAGAAATTCACTGGGAAGCAAAATCTGAGGAGAATTATGGCTGATCTGACCGACGGAGCAGGGATTATCCCCTTCTATCTGCCCCTTCTATCTGAGGCCAGTACATTGACTCTGATGTTCTCGGCGCGGTTAATTGATCCGAGGCTTTGCAAGGAATCCTGTCACAGATGCTGTGCGTTTGCTGTTGCCGTTGTCAGGAACAATAAAGTTCTCATTGACTGGCATGGAATCGAAGACGG
Organism: Chiloscyllium plagiosum; assembly: GCF_037043375.1. Classification (NCBI taxonomy): domain Eukaryota; kingdom Metazoa; phylum Chordata; class Chondrichthyes; order Orectolobiformes; family Hemiscylliidae; genus Chiloscyllium; species Chiloscyllium plagiosum. The sequence goes on from NW_028270177.1 coordinate 70,288,213, forward strand.
GACGCGGTGGAAAAAGTGCAAAATCCGAACTAATAGATCACCAAGGATGCCTGTAGATCGGGGTTGTACTGTTTGGTCATCAGCCATCAATCTCCTCTACGTGCTCTTGTCAGAATCAACGGCTTGCCGATCCTCATCCCATTTTGCAGCATTTCTTTTTGCCTTTACATCAAAAGTTCACATCTGAATACTTTGTAGGTTATGTGGGTTACTGCCCCTGCGAACCCTGACAGTGAGTTCCCGATTCGCTGGTCTCTGATGGTTAATTTAATTCAGTGAATGGCTTTTAAACAGTTACCTGGCCTTGATAAGAGATGTGATTGTAGCTTGTTAGTGTTGTCCACTTGCCAATGTTAGGAGAATAAGCGATTTTCAATAACAGGTCATAAGTTTGACACCCCCATTGCATAACCTTCCATTTCTGGGCGACACGGTGGCACAGTGGTTAGCACTGTTGCCTCGCAGCGCCAGAGACCCGCGTTCAATTCCCGCCTCAGGCGACTGACTGTGTGGAGTTTGCACGTTCTCCCCGTGTCTGCGTGGGTTTCCTCCGGGTGCTCCGGTTTTCTCCCACAGTCCAAAGATGTGCAGGGCCAGGTGAATTGGCCATGCTAAATTGCCCGTAGTATTAGGTAAGGGGTAAATGTGGGGGCATGGGTGGGTTCGCTTCGGCGGGTCGGTGTGGACTTGTTGGGCCGAAGGGCCTGTTTCCACACTGTAATGTAATCTAATCTAATCTGAATATCTGTTTTCTGAGCTGAACATTGACTTTTCTTTCCACTGTCAGTGTGAACACATTCGAAGCGAGTTCATCTGCTGTTCTGAATATTAATGCCTTTGTTGCTTTTACAAAGTGACAATTAGGAGTGAATGAGAGACACGTTTGTAGATGTGGTTTCAAGTTGCCTGAGCGGGGGTACTTTAAATTTGACCGCTTCTGCTCATGTTCTGACACCAATAAGTGATTCAATCACAGAATTAGAACGGCCAAATGTTACATGAATCAAAAGAAACTGATCCATATCAACGAACGGATTGGATTCGTATCTAATTTGCTCCCCCCCCCCACCCCGGACGTGAGAATGGGGTACTTATGTGTGCGATCACAGGTAATCAGGGCAGAGAACAGACAAAATTAGGGATTTCAAGGAATGGTGGAGATCTATCCACCATTGTCAGAGAGGAGCTCACTACCTCACCTATGTCCTTGTCCAACTAACATTGAATCTCTGGAAACAGGGAACATTAATGAGAATTAGTACTATGTGAAAAATCAAAGTGTTCCCATGAAAAACGGAAATGTATTAACAGACAGCGGTCATAGATTTTACTGTGAGACCTAAGAGGAGGAAAGTGAGAATGATAGTGATGGCGCTCACCCCAAAAATAATATGAGGTTACTCCGACCTCTCTATCAGTAACATCCACGATCCTTACCCTAACTGAAAGAAGAATGCCCTGGATAACGGTGAGAAATTTCCTTATATTTGAATCAATTCGCTGCTGAGGCAGGCTGGTCTTTGCAAACATCAAACAATCACAGAATTGGTTTCAGGGAAAACATACAAATTTTGGAAGCAAGTGAATTTATGGCTGCGTAACTGACTCTTAATCTTTCCACCGTCTGTTCATTGGAACACCAACTCAGTTTCTATGTACGATTGCAATTTTATACCAATAGGTTGTCACGGTGGTTTGCACTGCTGCCTCACAACGCCAAGGATCTGGGTTCAACCTCGGCCTTGGGTGATAGTCTGTGTGGAATTTTCACATCTCCACTTGAGTGTGCGTATTTCTTCCTACAGTTCAAATGTGTGCTGGTGAAGTGGATTGCCCACAGTGTTCAGGTTTATATTGACTGGTCTTGGAAAGTGCGCTGTTGGTGGCCAGAGGGGTGACTCTCGTATGAATGCTGTGCAGTAAGTTGGTGTGGACATTTTAAGCCGAATGGCCCATTTACCCACATCGGGAATCAATAATGCTAATGTTAGTAAACTTGTCACAAACACATTGAGAGGTAGCGTTCAGTTGCTGATGAAACGCGGGGCTCTTTCAGATCTCGGTATAGTGTCTTGTTTAATTTTCCCATCAGCAAATACTGTCTTTCTAATCAATTAGAAAGAAATGCACAAAATTCAGTTCTGCTAAATATAGAACAGGGATTTTGCCAGGGAGACCAGTTCGTGTCAAAAGTTTTTCCTTTCTGTTAACCTCAAAGTTATAAATCTGTTTCCCAGATTCTTCCTCGCGCTTCCACAAAATCGAAATTCTGGTACGGATAATTTATTTATGAAGCTTTTTGTTTAAAAAATTGCATCTGGAATCAGTGATGTGCTTGATAATTCAAGTTAGTCAATGATTCTCTCAAATAATTAATCACAGCATTGTTCAGCAACCAGATTGAATATGAAATATTAATGCCATGTTCTTGAGTGATTGTGTGGAGATTCAATGAGTAATTTTGAATCACAGAATTGTTCAGGTACAGAAGAGGTCATTCAACCCTTTGGGTCAACACGATTCCCCGAATATGCTTTTTGATTTTGTGTCATTACCCTGACTTCTCCCGCTGTAATCCTGTAATTTTCCCAATAAAATAATGTTTTACTGCCCTTCACTGGAAAAGCCCAAACCACAGATCCATAAAAAATTCAAATTCTAACTATGTCATTGTGTGAAGTTTATGTCTTGCATCACATTTTCTTCTTTTGTTTTTTTTTTAATTCTCCACTCTTCCTCTCAAAGCTTTTCCGAGTGGGATCACTTTCTCACCATCAATTTTGTACTGTACCCACGTGATTTTGAAAAATTGTTTTGAATTTCCTGTCTGCCTTCTCCAATTTAACGTCATGGCTGAAATGTTTAACTGCCGGAGACTGTTGTTTCAATGTGATTTCTCTCAACCTGCCAGTTTTCCCTTCGATCCTGTTCTTCCGCTTGTACTCAACTGCATCTTGAATCCATCTCGAGAGCCATCTTGCTTTCTGCTTCACTTCATGCTGATTAGTTAACTCGAATAAATACTGGAATGACTTAAGGCAGTGTTTCTAATTTTCAATACTGTCCACAGTCCCTCTCCCTTGTAACTCGACGAGATTCAGCTCGGAATGTTCACACTGTGCTTGTTACTGTAGGAAACGATGCAGCCGACGCTAACACAAAGTAATAAACAGTCTTATTTAGACTTTTAGGCCAACATTTGGTATTTCTGACATTCCCAGTGTTAGTAAGCCTCCTGTTCCAGTCAGTATGGCTCCAGGCCATGGTTTGTGTCTGCACCAACACTTCACATAATACTGCACATGTCTGCTAAACAGGTGATTGACAGCGGCTCCTGTCCATTAAGAGTTGGGGGCGGAAAGATTAATCCACCAAACGCAGAGCGAACGAGGATGAGGCTAGTGCCAGCGTAGACAGGTAAGGGAGATATTAACTCGGTCCTTACTGCTAACAAGCCAGACTGGAAATGAGCTACTTATCTCAAAGGTTGTCTCTTTCATGGGGCAGACGGAGGCGCCCAGGACAATCCGTGCACAAGGTAAGACGGAAACATTTTAGTAATCTCCAGGCAGAAGCGTGAAATCATGGAGACCCTGGACGATTCTATACTAGTTCCCCCACCCCAAATGTCCCCAGCATTGATATATCGGTATAGCAGGCGGACATTTAGGCCATCAAGTCTGTCTTTCCCTTCGATATAATGATTGATGGTCATCATATTCAATGCCCTGCTCCAGCTTCCACAACAGCGCATTGGAACCACGACATTCATATTAATACAGGTTAATAAAAATGCCCAGTTGTGACTAGTCCACAAAAGGAGGACAAATCCAACCCTTAGTCCAGTCAATAACTGCTCAACCATCAGCAAGGTGATGGCAGTGAGTAATAACTGTGCTTTCAGGTTGTACTCAGTCAACAATAAGCAGCTGTCTGATACTGCGTGTTCCATTAGAGGCACTTAGCTTTTGTCCTCATAACATAAATAGTCCAAAATAGATAAAATACTGCACTCACAAGGCAAGGTGAGACTGACTGCCCTTGAAATTAAGGGTGCGTCCGAATGACAAAGTCATTGAAGAGCTTTTGCAAAACTGGAGTCAGTTGGAATCAAAGGAAACATTGTTACAACGAGGACGTGGAATCCCTCGTTAATTAATAGCAAACATTCAGAAAACCTCTCCTCAAATCGTAATCTATTCCAACACTTAAAGAAAAACAACTTTTTATTTCAATCTATTGCGAATAGTAAACAAATAATCAACAAACTAAATATTCTTTTCTTTAACTGAAAGCAATCTATTAACATGCTGTTTCAATAACACATTTGTTATACATTACATCAACTTCATCTCAAGTCGACACAGTTTGTATGTGCTCCGCTGTTTCCAACTTCTATCTGCTTATCTCAATTGTTTCAACTTCTTTCATTTTTAAAGAGTACGTTTTGCAGAAAAAGGTACCTTTTGATAGAGAGTGCTTTCTAATTTCTTAGAGAGGGAAGTGTTAGATGGGCAGGTAACTCTCCAGCAATAGCCCTCACTCTAGTTTTCAAAATATTGGTTTCTATACACTCCAATGACACATTAATTTCTATAAATTGATTAAATTCCAGATGCCAAAGCAAAACAAAAATTGAAAATTTATTAGCTTCTGGGATCCTGGACATAATTTAATGTAATTGCTTCAAGGGGAGTTGTTGTCGAAACAGCAAGAAAAAAATTAGGTTTTCACCGAGAAGTGTTACCTGTATCTATTTTGGAACAGCCCGTCTCCCAGCCTTTTCATTCAGGGAGCAAAGCATGCAGTCTTAATTTCCTTCAACATTCAGAAAATACACTCTTTTAAAGAGAACATGGGTGCTTTCAACAATGTAACTCTTGGTGTAATCATCCAGCCCAAATGCTTGCAATTTCTGAATGTCAATCATCCCAAGCCCAGCACATCACTGCAGGGGTTTTGCAGGTTATTGTCTCAGTCCCAATCGTTCTGAGCTGTTTCAATGTCTATTGTTCAATCAAAAAATAAGCGTTGGTTATTTGACTCACAGAAACATGGAATCCCTGAGACGGGCCAATTTACCCAACAAGTTCACACCTGCCTTCCAAACACTATCCTGCCCAGAATAATCCGCCAACCTCCTTCAGTAACCCTGCATTTCCAATCGCTAAGTGTCTTACCCAGACTTCCTTGGATAATTTACCAATTGCAAATCTTCCTAACCTGCACATCTTTGGGCCGTGGAATGGAAATAACACAAACATGGGGAGATTGTGCAAACTCCACACAAAATATCACCCAAGACTGCAGGTGAAGCAAGGGCCCTGGCCCTGTGAGAAAACAGTGGTGACTATTGCGCCAACTGCCACACCTGACTGCATATTATTTAGCACCATTTGTGACTTCTCAGTCACAAAAGCATTTCCTGTCTGGACAATGTGGAGAAAATCAAGCACTTCTCTGATGTTTGAAGCATATATTTTGAATGAATTAGTTGATGTAGAACAGGAGGAAACTGGAACACATTTAGTTTCTTCGGGAATATTAACTTCATCGGAAAGAAGACACAATGGGCATCAGTCAATCACCAATTAAGAAACAGTTAAATTCCTTGGTACAGCTCCACAGTAAGCTGGAATTGAAACCAAAACTTCTAGTTGAGACTTTGGCACACTGTGAAGCACAGTAAAAACCAGGCACTTCCTTCACTTATGAACTTGCTTTTGTTTCAGTAGTTTGGATTTCACATCAAATCTCTTGCTACACCAGTGCAGATGAACAGCCTCTCCACACAGTGAGATGGCGGGAGCACAGTGAGTCTAATTAACCACTTGAATCCAGGCCCATTTTGAGAGCAACTGACGTTTCTCATTCGTGTCAACACGTTGATGGGTCAACACATCTTCAGAGATTTTAAGGCGCTTCCCACTTTCAGGGCATTTAAAAAAAATCCTGTGTGGAAATGCTGTTGTTCAAACAGTGTGGTGGATCAAGTGAATTCTATCCCACACTCGAAACAGACGAATGACCTCGACCTCGTCTGACTGCGTTTATGTTCTGACAAGGCAGTTTATCTGTTGAATACCTGTCCACACGTACAAGACACAGTTTCTCCACACTGTGAATGATGCTTTTCCCTTCCATGTTCAAAAGCGAATCATATTCAAGCAACAATCAATTGGACAACATCATCAGATGCTGAAATAATATTTGGTTTTAAGCCTTTGCACTGGAAATCTTCTTCTTCTAATGCCCGGGAAATTTATTGATAAAGGAAAAACAGAAGCATTTTGAAGTCCAGAAAAAAAATACAATAAGATGCAAGAGCAGAAGTCAGCAATTCAACCTATACAGTCTTCTCTCTATAAAGTCATCCTTCGACCTCCGATGCTGCAGTCCGACAAGTCAAAGCCTACATAGTCTCTCCTCGTTATATTACAATCGAGTCCTGGGAAAATGTAAACGCTTTGTTGCATGAAGCAACACAGAGTCGAATGCAAACCAGCCGCTAGAAATATCACCTAATGTCAATTTCTTTGATGATTGGTCAAATAGTTTAAGAAAAGGAATCGTCCTCTTCATACATGGAGAGTGAACATTCGGTATTGCTTTCTGTACAGTAAAAACTGACGTGACAAATTCGTTTAATGGCTCTTCCATCTGCTGAGCTCAAACGCAATGAAAACCTCTTTAATCTTTATGGTACTATTTATAGAATTGTTCTCTTGCCAGATATGTACTTGTAGACCCTCTTCGGATTATCTTCAGCCCTGGCCGATTCGATAATTTCATATCCCCACTTTGTCTTCCTGGTCTGCATCTTATTGAAGTCCCGAAAAGAAAGTGAGATTACGGCTGATCTGGTAATCCACGGGTACAGCTTCCTGCAATATCAGCTATCCTTCGAATCCCTTGCTGACTAAAATCTGTTTGTCACAGGGTTCAAATGACTTTCTTTTCGGGACCTTTTTTGGAAGAAATTTCTCATCGCAAGGAAAGAAAGCTGTGCTGTGAAGAGAAGATGCAATTACACATGCCGTCCTTCCTGGACGACTAGTGGTTATGATGCAGCGCTTTCACTGTTGTAGTTTGGGTTCATTTCTTGGTCACGGTATCAGGAATTATTGTACCTGATATGGGCAATAACAAAAGTAGAGCATATTTGACAGGAATCGCATTTCAACCGCGTTCGCATGTGACTTGAAATATTGTACAGGGCCGCAAGGTGGCTCACTGGTTATCACTGCTGTCTCAAAGCACCAGAGATATGATTTGCCGACAACTGAGTCGACTGTCAGTAAGGTGCATTATTCAGGTGCAAATGAAGAGAAAAAGGGTAAAGAATTGTTCTGTGAGGGTTAAATCCTGGAGGATTGGTGTGCATTTGTTGCATGTTTCTGAACGGTAGGCATTCTATGATCCCTTTCTGTGTTGCTTTAGCACATGTTCAGACAGGGGAAAAAAGTGAGGAAAAGCACTTCCCAGTCAGGGATTGATCCATAGTGCGACAACCAACGGATTCACTTTTGACTGAACTAGCTCCCATTTTCCCTACATTGGTAATGGCAGTATCCAGCATTAGAGCGGGTTTTCATGTGTTGCAATGGACCCAGCATCCTTTCTATACTGGGATATAAAGAGATAATAAACGACATGGATTACAATGACTGGAGTGAAAAGACGTCAGGAAGAATGGACAGCGTTTACTTGGAAACAAGGAAATGGAAAGGAGGCCAACGATGTAGTGAGGGATAATGCCATTTGAAAAGACAAGGCGGGGTTTCATGGGTTGGTGGAAAAGACGAATAGATCATACGGCGTGACACCAGGTAAAACGGAGTTGTGTCCATAGAGAAGGTTTCCAGGCGATGTAAATTTGGTGAGTGTAAACAGGAGGGAAATTCCCTCATTCGGATGGATCTACGTCTAGAGTTTAGAACTTCAACACCAGCGATGAATGATAAAGAGAAGTTTGGAGCACGTTTTCTTTTTCTCTCGCCAGCCATTGAACTCGAAAATGATTACTTTTTCGCAGGAAAAATTATTCAGAAGCCGATTCTAAAATATTTGGAAAGACGCGTGCAGAGTGAATTTCACTGGGACAGGGAGTGTGGGCGGCCAGGATGGGTACGCGTTAGGTGCACACTCTCTAATTGGTTAACGTTAATTGGAAAGAAACCTCATAACACCTGCAACTGAGTACGACTAAGTATAGAATGAGCTGATTCCGAGGAAAGGTTGAGCAGCTTGTTCTACGTGAACTTCTATAACTTGTAAAAGAACTGAGCTGTTTGTGTTAGATCAGCATTTAAGGGAAGCCGATTAGTTCAGTCCGCTACATAACAGGTTTATGATATAAAGTGATGCCAACAATGTGTGATTAATTGTCGCAATGTCTCAGCATACCCTCAGGATCCTGATCTCCCAACTCAGCTAATATTTTCAACGATGGCGATAATCAAAGTGAAACTACACTATCGTGAGTTGGAACTGACCTGCCGTGTGTAATGCACCTTTTTTCTTTCATCTGTTGCATTGGAAAATTTGGCTGCATCACAGAGAAGGGAGTGAGTCCCTTTGCTGCTCACTCATCTTCCCCAAAAATATACAGTGACAAGACACGAAAAATATTCCTGTTTGAATTCTGTAATCTTCATAGCAGTACTTAAAAACATCTTTGTCATTTCGATTCCAGTTTTTCCGATATCAGTCAAAATGTCCGATGAGATAAATCCACTACTTTGTGGATTGTTTTAATGGCCTTTGCGAGTTTGCATAAATATCAGTAATATGAAACGAGCTAAATATCCTTTCCAGAATTTAACACAGCGCAGGCTCAGAGATATGAGAAATGCCATCGACTTCAAAAATCGCCTCTGTATCTGTATTGAGTGATGGATATTCATTCAGGGAGTATTTATGGCTGGTCTTAAGTAACTGAAGTCTTTCCCAAGGACAGTACACTCAACGAAATCATATTTCTTTAGAATAAATGCTGTTTTACTCAATGTTCTTTTGCAACTTGTAAACATATATATATGCACATATCTGTGTGTGTGTGTGTGTGTGAATTTAGAACATTAGAAATGGATGGTCGGCCATTTGAATGACCTTCCTGTAGAATGTGAGAGCTTGGACTTTACAGTAATGTCCCTGACATTTGAATCTGCGGGAAGTGTACCCAACTCCATCTCCTTGGCAACTGCATTAGGGAACTGGAGCTGGACATTGCATCTTTCGGGAGTCTGAGGGGAAAAGAGAGGAGTGATATGGAGGCTGTTACAATTCAGGTACAAGAAAAAGGTCGATGGGATACAGTCGGGAGACGAAAAGGGAACAAGCAGCCAGTGCAGGCATCCGCTATGGCCGTGCCCCTTAGTAACAAGCATACCGTATTTGTTACTTTATGGGGGGATGACATACTAGGGGTAAGCCATGGGGTACATGTCTCTGGTACAGTGTTTGTCCCTGTTGATCAGAAGGGTAGGGTAGAGGGGAGGAGAGCAATAGTTACTGGGGACTAAATAGTAAGGGGGACCGATTGCAGTTTCTGTGGGTACAGGGCAGGCTCATGATTGATGTGATCCCTCCAAGTTACCAGGGGTGGTGATGTTTCACATCGTGTTTTCAGGATCCTTCAGTGGGAGGGGGAGCAGCCCGATGTCGTGGTTCACATATGCAACAACAACATAGGTCAGAAAATTGATGTGGATGTATGGCAGAAATTCAGGGATCCAGGGTGACAGCTTCGATCGAGATCAAACAGAGTTGTTCTCTCTGATTTGTTACACATGCCACGTCGTAGTGAGGGAAAGAATAGGGAGAGAGCAGGAGAACACGTGTTTGTAAGGATGGTACAGGTGATGGGGATCCGGATATCTGGATAGTGGTGGCTCATTCTGGAGTCAGTTGGACCTCTACAAACAGGATGATCTTCACCTGAACCTGAAGGGTACCAATATCTTGAGGGGTATTTTCAAACGCGATTGTGAATGGTTTAAACGAATTCAGCAGCGGAGTGCGAACCTGAATGTTAGCTGCAGTGTGCAGGAAGTTGTGAGTGGTGAGGTCATAAATAGGTTTTCGTGTTCGCGAGTGTATATTTGGAAGAACGAAGGTTATTTGAAGTGTGTCTACTTCACCGCCTGGAGCATCTGAGCTAAAGCAGGTGTCATGGGTTGATAAATGGGACTTCAATGTTGTGGCCATTTCAAAGACATGAATGGAGCACTGAAAGGAATGGTTGTTCCTGGCATCTCAGTTTCGAGTTTTCAGTAAGAACAGGAAAGTCGTTACAGAGGGGGAGATATGACGTTATTCGTCAAATACAGTATGGTAGCAGAAAGGATATTTGGTGTGGATTCTACTGAATCTGCTGAACTAGAATGGGCTGAAATTAAAGTCAGGAAAGTAGAGGTCACCACCAAAATGTTCCAGAGATATGGAGGAAAAGATTGCAAAGATGATTCTGGATAGGAACGAAAGTAACAGGGTAGTTGTAGTGGGGAACTTTAACTTTCCAAATATTATTGTTTCATTACCTCTGATTGGTCAGTCTTTGTCCATGTCTGCAGGAGGGTTTCGTGACGCAGCATGTAGACAGGCCAAAAAGAATCAAAACTTCATTGGATTTGGTACGACGTAATAAAGCAAGTCAGCTGTTCGATTTGGAGGTAAGTGAGCACTTTGGTGAGAGTGACCACAATTCGGTATGTTTAGTTAGTGATGGATAGGAATAGATACATATATCACAGAGCATGAGTTACCGCTGGGAGAAAGGCCAGTATGATGCGATCAGGCAAGAGTTAGAATGCACCAGATGGGGAAAGCAACAGCAGTGGTTATGCACACCTGAAAAATGGAACTTGTTCAGGGAAGAGCTCCTGCATGTCTTTGATAGGTAGGTGTGCGTCATGCAGAGAATATGAGGTCGAGACTCTGAGCCATTTTTACTGAAAAAGTTGAATTTCTTGAAAAGAGGGACAAGGAGGTGCATGTAAACATGAGATATGAAGGCTGAAATAGGGCACTTGAAAATTAAAAGCTGGCCAGGACGGTCCAAAAGAGAGAGCTACTTAGAACGAAGAGGAGACATGAGAAGTCTTTAGCTGGCATAAAATACAGAGACATGGGATTGACCGTGATTTAGCCGTTTAGATCTGTAATTGGCGAGCTGAAAGAACATAGAGTGTGGTAGTTGATGGGTTATATTCATCCTGGAGTTCAGTTACTCATGGTGTACCACTAGGTTCCTTTTTAGATCCACTGCTGTTTGTCACTTTTATAAATGACCTGGGTTAGGGTCATGAATGATGAGTGAATTCGTTGAATACACTAAGCTCGATGGAATTATCAACAGTGCCAAAGTCTGCTGCGGATTACAGAGGGACATGGATAATCTGCAGGTCTGAGCTCAGAGGTGGCAAATGAAGGTTAATATGGAACAGTGTGAGATGATTTACTTTGGAAGGAGCAACAAGAATAAAGAGTTCTGGGCTAATTGTAATATTCTTGGAAGTTTAGATGAGCAGAGAGGTCTCGATGCCTATGTACATAAAACTATGAAAGTTAACATCCACGTTGATCGATTTGCGTGCAAGGAGCACAGTGTGTTAGATTTTATTGGGAGAGGGATTAAGTTTCAGGGCCAAATGACCCCTTTGCATCTCCAGAAATGTTTCTGCTGTTGCCAAACTTGTAGAGTTGCGTGCAGTTCTGATCGCCACATTATTGGACGGATGTGAAAGCATTGGAGAGGGTACAGATGAGATTTCCGAGCATGTTGCCTTCTATGATGGGAAGGTCTAACGAGGAAACGCTGAGGGACTTGAGGCTGTTTTTGATAGAGATGAAAAATTTGAGAGGTGAATTAATAGAGACATAAATGATGATCAGAGGTTGACGTAAGGTGGACAGTGAAAGCCTTTATCTTCAAATGGTGATGGTTGGCACAAGGGCGCATCGATGTAATTTGAGGGTGATAGATGCCGAGGTAGATTCCTTTCTCAGAGAGTAGTAAGGGTGCTGAACGTCTTACCTTCAACAGTCGTAGACTCACCAACCTTCAGGGCAATTAAATGATCATTGGATAAACTTACAGATTATAATGGTAAAATGCTGTTCAGATGGACTTCAGATTGGCATCATAGGTGTGTGCAACATTAGGGCCAACGGTACGTTTTTGCAGTGTAATATTCTGGGTTTGAACTGATCTTCAGCTAAGTTGCAATCATCTCTGGTCACTATCAGTAAAACAAAGACCTGGCGAGAATCGAATGTGCAACTTTGGCAGCTCATGTCCTGCCGTTCTGTCATGCAAGTATAGCAAACTAACTAATTGCACCACTGGACCTGTCATCTAATGGTGACGAATGGCTCCTGAACTTACCACTGGGACCCTCAACCCAATTACTCATTTTTTTTTCTGTGGATCTGACATGAAACACAGTGCATAGGAGGTTATACCGATCATGGAACATCGATTATGAAGCATCAGGTTCAGGAAAGTGATATAGAAAAATGTGGTGAAAATCGGCTTTATTGAATACTGCGTACAAATACCATGGTATCCTGCGTTGATCACAGGCAATGTGATGTCGCCACTGTACTGGGATTTTCCTTCTATCGGCTTCAATTCGTCAGAAAATTCGATTCACTGATATTTCACCAACGTCCTTTGGCATGTTCATATGACTTCGTCACACTTTTCAGTACCTGGTCCTTTTCCACGTGTGAATTGACCCACACTGCACACAACGTGAATAATGTTCAGCTTACTGCATCCACGAGCACGTTGCATGGTTTGTATAAACAGTGAAGACTGAATAATGTTTTGTAAGGGCAAATTGAAATTCAGTTTAATTAGTAAATTCGCAAGAGTACAGATGAAGACTCAAAATATCAGAACTTCACGTTCATTACCTTGGCCAGAATTCCTGACCAGCAAAGGGGAAATCTGCCCTTGAATCCCCAGCATCCATGCAATTGCTTGCTCCACGTGTCCACTTGGAAACCTATGTGAAGGAACGTTCAGCCTGAAGGAGAACTTGTGAGAATCCTCCACTGTCTGATCTAAATCTGAAACAAGAGCTGTCTATTCCAGCTGGGAGGGAAGCGAAATGGAGGTGAGACCAAAATATTACTTGGTGGTTAATTCATATTGTCCTCATTGTGATTGTTTAAAAACTTGTGCCAGAAATGGCACAGACACAAAGGAGCAGAAGGAGGCCATTCTGAACACCGATCCTGCCCAGCCACGTCATTCGATATCATCATGGCTGACACAACAATTTTAAGTCTTTTTCCAGCCTATCCACATCATCGCGTTCCCTAGTGGCTAACAGATATTTATCGATCTCTATCACAAATAGACATCGAAAATGTAAATCTGTGAGAGGAAACAGTTCCGTTTCGAGACAGTGGGTTTCTGCACGAATATTGTTCGGTTTTCAGATAACAGCCGAGTCTGGTCTGACCACATTCCAAACAATAAACTAAAACTCGACTCGGATGGGACTCGAACCCACAACCTTGGAATCGCAACCTGAACAAAGGTATAGAAGTCCAACGCGCTTTCCATTGCGCCACAGAATCACACCAGCAGCGAGCTTTAAGCATGCAACTTTGTCTTTGACCCATTGCGTTCAGGGCACCCACCTCGCGTCTGTCTGCCTTCGTCACACTTTCCAGTACCTGGTCCTAATCCACGTGTGCTCTGGCTCTTCCCGTGTTCGGCGACAGACTGCTGAAACGTTCTCATGACAGTTAGCTTTACCACATGTTCAGATAATGATTTCCAGATAAACAACACGCTATAGGTGAAAGCATTCTTCCCAAATCTCCTCAAAATATCTTGTCTCCCGTCTTTCATTTATATCACTCTATTCCTTCCCAATATAGGCGTATCCTTGTCATACATATCTATCCTCTTCATAAAATGTTCACGTTAATTGGTTTCTCACTCAGCCTTCGCTGTGCTTAGATAAACAACCCCAGTCTAGCTCGTCTACCTTCACAATGGGAGAGGTCCAACCCTTGCCATTCTTTTCATCTCCTGTGAACTTCTCCTCCTGCAATCAGACGCTTCCAGCAGTCTGGCGATTACAACGGAAAAGCAAAGTTCTCTGAAGAAAAGCCAAAAGGTCTGAAAAAAATCAGCAGCTCTTGTCCATCTCTGATGAGAAAGGAAAGTTAACGTTTCGAATCCAATGATCTGTCTTCGGAGAGATGTGATGGGCGGGTGGGTGAAGAATGTGGAAGAGGGCGGACGGTATCTAAAATGATATAACTCGATTTTGGTTCTTAAGTTTGCATGGTCTCTCGGTAGAAAATGAGTTGCTAATCTTCCAGCTTGTATTGTGGCTAGAAGGAGCACTGCAGCAGGCCAGAGACTGAAGTCGTAGCCTGGGAACACAGTGTCTCGATGAGAGTGGTGCTGGAAGAGCATAGCAGTTCAGGCAGCATCCCAATCGCAGTATATTCGACGTTACGGGCAACAGCCCATCATCAGGAATACAGGCAGAGAGCCTGAAGAGTGGAGAAATCGTAGAGAGAAGAGGAAAACGTCTTCAAGGCAGGCATCCTTGGAAGACGATTCGCAGTAGTGTTAAACTCAACTAGGTAAACACAATGACTGCAGGTGCTGGAAACCAGAGTCTAGTTTACAGTGGTGCTGGAAAAGCACAGAAGTTCAGGCAGCATCTGAGGAGCAGTAAAATCGACGTTTCGGGCAACAGTCCTCCATCAGGAATACAGGCAGAGAGCCTGAAGGGTGGGAACGGTGTAATGTTGAAGTTAGAGGAAACTGGAAAATCTGGATAGCTTTTCTTGATTATGAACAGACCGTAAGTGATCTCAGCTTTGTCAACGATTCTGTTTTCCTCTCTCCATTGTACAGGGATCACATCCTGAGCAGGAAATACAGTTGCCTCGATCAAATGAAGTGCAGACAAATCTCTGGAAAATGTGACTGGAAACTTCCACAATGAGGAGAGCAATTGGAAGCCAGCAGGAAATGTAGCTTACGACATAGAACGTTACAATTCAATACAGGCACTTCGGCCCTCGCTGTTGCAGCGACCTGTAAAAAATTATGTGATATCCATTGTAATGGAAAATTAACGTGTATTTTGAAACCAATAAAAGCACAGGGAAACCAATAAGTAAGTATGTGACTTTGCAGAGGCAAGTATTGCAGACAGACAGAAAAAAAAAATAAAGTTAAATCGAACTAATAGCAGACTTACAAGGACAGTAAAATACCATATCAACAGTCAAAGAATGAGAAAAAAACAATTCCGTATCTGGAAAGGAACTCGAATGTTTCAGGTCGCTGACATTGAGGTGTTGATAAGAAGAAGCGAATTCTAGTATCAAGGGAAAATGTATTATATGTGGAAAGTGCACCAGATATATTTTTTGGTAGATACAGGGGCAACATATTCAGTCCTTAAATTTATGCAGTTCAGAGAGTCGACGCAATGGATGCATTAGGAGTTGTGACATGGTAAAGATTAACCGCACCCCTATTGTGTGAAACCAGTAATGGTGAAACATTCCAATTCTCATTTCTGAACTCGGAATTCTGTCCTTTAACTCTGATGGCTCGCGATCTCATAGAGGGATTGGAATCGGATGAGCGCAGTACCCCGACAGGCTTGCAAGTAATAAAAACGATTTACCAGCGCAGACTGTACAATACGACTCACGACCCCTGATGCATGTCTATGAGTGGCGATTAAGCCAGAGAGCCATAAGTTCCGTGAGCGATTCGCTCGCCCAGGAAGCAAGTAACCATGTTAATCCCATTAACAACTATTTTATTGCTGAGGATATGCTGCACTGCACAGCACACATACACCATGATGGCCCTTACAAATCATATGAGAAGGATTGTTTGAGGAGATTGCTTTAACCAGATCAGTTATTATTGTGCGAATTTTATTAAAATGATCACAGAAGTGCAGTCAGTGTAAACTTATCCAAAGTATCTGTGACGGCAAGTAGACCCTATCTTTTTGACGTGGAACGCTCCTTTCCTCAAGTACCATTGGTGAAGGCATCCAGCGACAGGTGGCAGGATTTGGGACCATGGGTACTACAGGCACACAAAACGAAATATTGTGTCTTCAGGGACGATGTGCGTATCTGCTTCAATGCAGATATAAGGACATACATGAAGAAACTAAATTGGCTAACTCAGGCAGATAGGGCAGTCCAGGTAACCCCCGCCAAAAGGGTAGCCTGACGTGTAGCTTATGGTAGATGTCTCGGAGCGAAGATTACGAAGAGTCCCTACTGAGTGCAGGGCAAAAGGCAAACGTGGTATAGGGTTCATACGAAGCTGTGAACCCATACGAATAACTCCGAACGCTGAGTATCGTCCTTGCAGAACACAAGACTCGTTAGAACCCGAGGCTGTAAAAGGAATTACTCCAGACTTTGAATCCCTTCTGAAGGCTGGAGTGATCATCCCCTGTGGATAATCACCGATGGGAGCCCATATTTTTCCGGTCAAAAAGGCAAACATTCCAGATGAATCGGTGAAATGGAGGTTTGTTCACGACCTGCAGGTAGTCAATTATGCTGTTGTTCCGCCTGCCCCAAATGTTCCTAACCCTTGTACTATATTAGCTCAAATTCCACCGGACAGTAAATGGTTCTCTGCTGTGGGTTAAGCAAATGTCTTCTTGAGCGTACCGGTACACCCAGAAAGTCACTTCTGGTTCACTTTTCCATTCAAAGGCAAATCGTGTACATTCACACGACTTTGTCAAGATTACTGTGAGTCCCCACCATAATTAATGAGGCTCTATGCAGGAGTTTGGATACTCTTGTTTTAACACCGGGGTCAGCGCTTCTGCAGTATGTAGCCGAATGCTTAATAGCAGCACCCACATAGGAACAATGTGAGAAAGATACACATGTGTTACTCTGCCATCTACCCAGGGGTGGGCACAAAGCAAGTTTCGCAAAACTACAATTTGTGCAACAACAGGTGAAGATATTAGGTCACTTCTTATCTGAACAAGGGAAGGCCATTGGTCAAGACAGTTCAAGCAATCCAGCAAATTCCCAAGCCTCACGCAAAGAAGCAATTGCTATCCTTTTTGGTCATGCGCTCCTACTTTACAATTTTTATCCCACATGACACAACTCTTGACGCCCCCCCATTTCCCATGGCTAAGAGTTGCAGAACCAAACACCATTGCAGTTGAATTGAAAATGGCGTTCCAAACTTCACCGACACTGGGGATTCCGAATCCAAACAATCCTTTTGTAAAAACGGTAGAAGAGAAGCGTGGCTGCATGTCATCTGTGATGATGCAGGACACTGTGAGAAAATTGAGGTAGGTAGCTTACATTTCGGCTAAACTTGGACCCCGTAGCGTCAGGATTGCCTAAATGCCTGCGAGTCGTGGCTGCAGCTGAAAACGTTTGTTGTAGCGTCAAGGGACACAGTCGGCTGTGGTGAATTAACCCTACTGGTTCCACATGCATGCTTACTCTTTTCCAAACAAAACACAGTACACATGTTGGCAGCACTTTGGCTCAGATACAATACTGCGCTATTGGAGATGCCTAACATTACCACAAAGAGATGCAACGTCCTTCATGCTGCTAGCCTTCTCCCCACAGGAGACGGAGACTCACATGACTGTGTCGATGTAACTAATGAAATTTGCAGCCCAAGACCAGACGTGCAGGATTCAAAAATTCAGAATCAGGATATGGGTTTTTTTTTGTGGATGGGTCAGGATTCAGGAGCAAACATATAGTCCAGAATTGTGTTTGCTATGCTGTAGTAACTACCCACTAAGTAGTCAAAACGGAATCACTCCATTCTCATCTGTCAGCATAAGCAACAGAGCTGATTCTCTTGACTGAGGCATGTAAATTGGCTGAGAGAAGGATAGTGAATATTTACATTGACAGCAGATACGCATTCGAGGTTGTACATAATTTTGGAACCCTGTGGAAACACAGAGGTTTCTTGACAGACACAGGAAAACCCAACATACAACGTGGCCTGTTTCTGACTCCTGGAAGCGGTCCTTTCGTCTAAATCAATCGCTGTCTGTAAATGTTTGGACCACACGAAAAATAATGATTCCCTTTCTAAAGACAATGCGAACGCAAACTCAGCCGGAAGGACTGCAACCCAGCAGCCGCCAAGTGATCAGTTGACATGTGTATATCAAATATTTGTAATGCAAAGCAGGCTTATGGGAGTTACAGTCGCAGGCCACGTCGGAAGAGATGCGTGAATTGACAACGGCAGGGTGCAGAATGAGGGAATGGGTGTGGTGTGGCCCCATTGGTAAACCCTGTCTATTGCGATCATTATTCCCATTCTATGCCAAATAACACAGTAAGGACCATGTGTCAAAAGGGGGAATGTACGACAGTATTTCGGCTCACTGGTACACTAAGGGCTTACTCATTACTCCTGAAAATATTGTGAATGATGTGTTATCTGTGCCACTAATAATGAGGGGAGGGGAATACAGATGAGTCAGGCAGACCATCTGCAATCGCAAAGACCCTTTGAACATTAACAGATTTATTTTATTGAACTAATGCCCAGGGAAGGGAAAAGGCACTGTCTGGTAATAGTTGACATGTTTTCCAAATCGGTGGAACCGCTCCCCACGTCTAAACAGGATGCCATTGCAGGAGCCAAGGTTTTGCTAACTGAAATAATTCCGAGATGGGGAATTCCTGAATGGTTTAGCAGCGACAATGTGACACTATTTGTCAATATTGCCCGAGAGTAGATCAGTGAGACAACACTGGGCCAACCACCCAGCCAGCGGTGACAGTGGACAGAGAAATGCTACCTTAAAAGATAAATTGACAAACGTTGTGAGGAGAAAGGCACTTCCAATTGTGCGAAAGAATATGAGATCTAGAAGGAGAGGAATAGCCAATCTTAGCCCGTTAGAGATTTTGTTTCGTAAGTCGCCCAATTCAGGAATTGGCCGAAGACCTACGGTAAGACCAATAACAGACCACTGTGAGAATGAGATTACACTAGATTACGTGCAGTGTGGAAACAGGCCCTTTGGCCCAAGAGGTCCACCCCGACCCTCGGAAGAGCAACCCACCCAGAACCACTCCCCTACATCTACCCCACACCTAACACTACGGGCTATTTAGCATAGCCAATTCACCTAATCTGCACATTTTTGGACTGTGGGAGGAAACGGGAGCACCCGAAGGAAACGCACGCAGACACGGGGAGAATGTGTAAACACCAGAAAGACAGTTGCCTGAGGCGGGAACTGAATCCGAGTCTCTTGGCGCTGTGAGGCAGCAGTGCTAACCATTGTACCACCGGGCAACTATCTGCACTTCTGTCTCAAATACAGAATCAAGTAAAGGCAGCACTACCCAACTCAGCAGAAGGGAAGATGCACGACCTAGAACCTGGAGATGGATCGTGGTGAAAGACTTCAGGAGGAAACGCGGGAAGGCGAAGAGGTGGGAGGGACCGTTTGAAGTGCTCCTTACAACACAGTCGGCTGTTAAGTTCGCTCAAAGAGACACGTTGATACACGCCAGTCATTGCAAACGTGTAGCTGGACTTGAAGACACATCGGACAACACCGGAACCAAATAAGTGCAAGTAATGATGAGAAGACTCATACAAATATGGGGCTGCCCTGGCAGGACGATCCGTGAAGGCAGGGGCGTCTGGGTACATCTGCAGACGGTAGTCTTAACCAAGGATGCTAAGTTGACCATTACATGTGACTCAGTTTAGTAACCAGTACGACTATAAATGGGACAATAAATATTTATGCAGGAATCCTTATGGTCCCAGTGACTGGGACACAGTAGAAGCAACCACGGCTGCAGGGACAACTGACATGGTATATAAGTATTGTATTATCAAGGAAGGAGGTGCCATGGCACGGGTAATAATAACCAAGACTCAGAAGAGGGATGAGGAGGCCTGGTGGTGTGGAATAGACAGACCCTCCTCCGATATATATGGTGAATATAGTTGTACAGCCCACTCTCCCCGCGAAATATGTTTCACGAAATAGTAGCACCAGGGCACGGCAACCATCCAAACCAAATAATGGACCAAACACGAAGCAGAGCAGAGCGTATTAATTTCACGCCAGAACCTCGAGGGAGTTGGTCGGGGTTCGGGAGCGAGTCTTACTCGGTAGTGGAATTGGTGCTTCATGAGATAATTGGCGTAAATGCGATGCCAGTAGGTTGGGAGGTGTGAAGGGCTATTGCTAGATGTGAAAGGAACAGAACGTGTGCCTTGGTCCTAACAACAACGGAGTTAAGAGGTTAGCTACCGTTGTTGGATATGTTTGCACACAGCCCGACGTGGACTGCCGAACAAATGACAGAGATTGGCAAGAAATGCTAGCTGCCTGCTTCCACGGGCAGCTACTACCCTGATCCTGATAGGGGGAGCAATTATGGCAAATCTCGCGCCAGCACCCGAACTTAAGGCTAACTGCAATCACAATGCTGATACCCTTCCAACCACATCCTTCAATAGAGTGGAAGGCAAGGGAGAAACCTGCATTTGCACACATCAGGGGAGACTACATTTGGGGTTCTCCCAGTGATATACGACGCTGTTCTTGAACAATGACTATTGCTCCGCAACCTATGCAAGGGGTACGATTTTACACATTACTTGATCCTTTATCAATAATCAGACCAGAATGGCGTGTATAATATGGGCCTGTGCAGAGAAAGGAAACCACCAACGCCTGGGATGGAAGTGGTGCTGCTACCCCTTGGTACTGGTACTGGCACGACAGTGTTCGCCCCAAATGCCAAGAGCGGCCAGAAAGAAGTGACATCCCGCGGAATTGGAATGTGTACACACTCGCAGACCCCTGGACTACACTAGGAGCGAATATTGGGTGGTCTATTCTCTTGTGAGCAGGTGCAACGGTGGCAATAAACTTGATGAATTGTCTCGCATACAGTGCATTACTGCCAGCAAATGAGACAGAAGAAGGTCTGACGCTCATTAATACTGAGTTAACGGCAGTCAGCGAAACAGTGACACTAAATCTATTAGTCCTAGACATACTGACGGCCGAGATCGGGGGTGGGTGTAAAATGTTCGTACCTCAAGCTGTTTTAATATTCCTGTCAGCGCGTTCCATCTTCAGACTGCAGTTACTGAACCGCAATAATCCTGTACCAGTTTTACTTTACCAAAATACAGGCTGAGACTTCGATTGTGCAGAGATGAGGACAGTCGGATGCCAGAAACTGCAAACTCATCCATGTCACCAGGAAACAATTTTGTGTGTGGAGACACACAACGTAATTCTGCAGCCTGGACAATAACAGGAAAATGGGAATGGAATCCAGCCCATGTTTGTTTTTATCTCACGCAGATTGTTTTGTCTCTCGTTTCCTCTGTCTTGAATCTGTCTTCACGCTGAAACACGAAGTGGTGAGGATTGGACTGAAGCAGTGGTGGTGATTTTCTTTCCTGGTTAAATTTTTGAATATGCCTGCTATTTCTCCTGTCCATGTTAACATCACAACTCTGAAGCATGGAAGCGTGAAGAACACGTGGGACAAGTGGCGCAAAGTCTAACGTGCCTGACTTCAGATCAGAACATTGTAGGTTTCACTCCTCTCTAGCTCGAGGTTAACGCAGGTATTTATTAATCTCACAACCGAATCTTCCTCATTGTTCTGAAGCCGAGATGAAGTTTAAGCTCCTGACATGCAGACACGAGAATCCCTTTCAGTACACGTCCCGGAGAACATCACAGTCAATGTCGCAGCGTCATCACAATTGAGGAAGACCAAATAGTCCCACACACTGTGAATCGGCACTTTTCAATTTCACAGAGCGATGGACACAATCGCTGTGGCTCCTCGTAATTGCAAGGAAACAAAATAAATATCTCAATCTCATGTTGGTACATGGAGTGCCGAGGCACCTTCTCCTTGTTTAAGAGGCTGGAAAATTGACTCTGATGTTCGTGGAGACATTGATTGATTCGAAGCATTGAAAGGAATCCTATCACAGATGCCCATGCTGTTGATGCTGAATAAAACAGCCCTTACTGGGAATTGATCCCGGGCCGCAGTGGTAAAAGTGCCAATTCAGGACCAGTACACGACAAGGGACGAGTACAGTGGTCAGACGCACGTAGTGTGATAGACCTCAAATGTGTTGGACGTGTTCTTGGCAGAAACAACCGCTTCACTATCCTCATTCCAATTTCCATCTCTTTGCCTTTTATGCCTTAGCATCACAAATACAGATTGAATACCTCTGAAGGTTGTGTTGATTTCATCACAATGAGTTGCAGATTTATCCACCACCACTGGTGGATAAAGTTTTTACTGCTTATCTACTGAAAACGTTCTGCCTCGTACATTTAATCTACACCACTTGGCGTTTGTCCGAGAGGAACCATTTCTTTCAGCTGAACATGCCTTTATCTCTCATTGTTGTGCACATTTCAATCATGTTTCCTCACAATCTCCTCTTCTCCATTGAAATTAGAACAGAAAAACTGATCGTTTCAAAAAAAAACACACTTTGCTGAATTGTGTCATTTTCCTGGGCCTGATGATCCAGTGATCTCCGGAACATGTCAGTAAAAAATGTTCCATGAGCAATGATCTCACAACAGCAGTATGTAAATGTATTGACTAGTTTTAAGGTCCGAATTGTGGGATTTGATCACGTTCGCCCAACAAAATTGACCGCAGCTGCACAGACTGAACAATGTCAATGCGAGTACTTGATATCCAAATGCCTCAGTGAAATTGGAGGAGGAACCTAAATCAGGGTTAGTGATCATGGTTTGGGGAGAAATCTCCGAGAATTGGTGGGTTTGAATCCTGATACATAGACAGCAGAGACGTGAAAGGGCGAGGGTTTGAAGGAGCAAAATCATCACCTCGACGAATATTTTCATGTCAAAAAAGATAGAATCGCTCCTGCTTTTGTGAAGCATGTCTTACTCTGCATAAAACGGTAACAAGTGACAATACTGGATGTCAAATTGCAGATGATCTTTCTGCTGCCACAACGCAAAGTGCTAACCTCTGCACGATACCGGCACTGCATGGAATAGCATGATGCAAAAAGCAGTACAAATAGTGGTAGAGGATATGTTAGAATCAGGTCTACATGAACAGTAGGAATACTTGACAAATAGTGACCTGGACATGCAAACTCATGGTTGGCTGAATGGTTAACTTCGGTATCTCAAGAGCCGATGGATATTTCATCACTTAGTTTGTTGAAGGCGAAGATTGATATAGTCCTCCAGAAAGTGAAAGCGTCAGGGAAAAGCGCAGGGAATTGCTGGAATGTGTTTCTGCAAAAGAAATGTAGTTTACCATCGGTTCCTTTACCAATTTCGTCATACAAGGAAGTGACCACTGCTGCGGAATATCATATAGTGCCAGGTTTCAGGCCTGGAATACTAGAAACTGTATGGTGCAGCAGCGAAGATCAAACTGGAAATGCGGATGAGGATGAGCCAGCGGATATGAGTTCAGTAATGAAATCATTGAGTGTGAAGTATTTCACTGAATGTACAGAGTGAACTGAAATGCCGGGGACTGGGAGTTCCAACATTGCGTGGAGCAGTTTCTATTGACGTGGTATACGTCGCATCAGCCTGGGAGCTCCAACCTCAACTGCAGTAGCTTCCATTGACACGAAGCAGGGAGCACTGGGATATCAAGCTGGAAGATCCAACTGTATCTGGAGCAGCTTCTATTGACATCTGCACTGAGAGAAACGGAGGTAATGTTTTCGCTCTCTTAGCTATCTCATATGGCTAACTCTGTTCTGGGCAGAATGGGAATTTTTTTGGTCATTTCATTTTATTCAATTTCTTGTAAACTCGTACAGATCGTAAACATACTCGCAGACTTCGAAAATTAGCTTGAATGCAATGTTGTGATTAGGCAATAGCTTATCAAAAGTGATGGAGCAAAATCAGTTAAGTGATTTTGAAATTCATCAGATGAGCGGAGATCCCATTGAATGGCTGAGTAGACACAAAGTGAATGGAAGCTTCATGAGGATGAATGTCTTTTCGTTACAAAACCTCCCGCTGCTCAAACAGTAGATCATTGGAATGAAGTGTAATGGTGGTTATTTTTCATGGTTATTCAACTTGTGAACATGAGTACGTTTGGACATATCCGTGTTTAGATCACAACTCTCCAGAATACTAACCTCAAGCACGCGCAAGCGCAGTGTCACAATGGATAATGCGCTTGGTTACAGTCCAGAGATTGTAGTTAAGGTTTCGACTTGGTTCAAGAGCAAGAATGGCAGGCTTCAAATTCACATACAATTTAATTTACCGCACAATGTAGCACATACAACGGGCCAGTGGCACAATGGATAACATGCCTTACTACAGATCTGCTGTGAGGAGCTTTGATTCCAACCTGGCTTGCGGGCAGCGCTGACTTATTGCACTTAAAACTGACTGAAATCTGAAGCCGAAATGAGGTTTGCACCTTGAACTGCAGGGACAAGAGTCCCTTCACTAAATGTCCCTGCGAACGTCAAAATCAATATCCCAGAGTCATCACTGGAGGGGATGCTCAATTCTTCACTCACG
This sequence comes from Chiloscyllium plagiosum, assembly GCF_037043375.1. Lineage (NCBI taxonomy): Eukaryota > Metazoa > Chordata > Chondrichthyes > Orectolobiformes > Hemiscylliidae > Chiloscyllium > Chiloscyllium plagiosum. Next base: position 70,312,818 of record NW_028270177.1, read on the forward strand.
TTGCCCTTTACACCTGTCAACTTTCCGAGATTCACTGTGGCACCTGCGATTGTAAAGGAAACAAGACACAGAGTCAAATCACAGCTTTGGCAATCTTGGGAAAACCTTTAGGAATCAGAAACAGAGGAGAATGGAGAGTGAACTGTCTGAATGAGCAGAGATTGCCGAGGTACCGCTCCCCTTCTTTAAGAGGCTGGGACATCGCCTCTCATTTCTCGACGTCATTAATTGATCCGAGGTACTAAAAGCACTCCCTCTGCAGGTGGTTTGCTTTTGCTGATGTCGCTGTCAGAATCGAAACAAACCCCAACTCCCGGACTGAGAATCAAAGCCGGGTCACAGCGAAGGAAGCGAAAAAAATGGACCTGCGAGCCCAGCATGGACAACTACATGAATACCACGTATGTGTAGAATGACAGCCCTCAAGGTCGTTGTACATGCTTTCGTCAGATGCAATCGCTTGACTGTCTTCATTCATTTTCATCACTTGGCCTTGCATGCATTAAGAACTCAAGTTCAGATCCGTGTATTTCTGAAGGTTATGTGGGTTCGCCTCTGCGCATCCCTTCAGACATTGAATCCAGATACAACCATCCGCTTGCTGATGAGATTTTTCTGCATATCTCCTCAACCCTTTCCACCTCTTAAGTTCAGTCTACGCCCAGGTGATCGGTCAAGAGGAAACATTTCTTTTAGTCTGCATTGTTCATGTCGTGCATTACTTAGTGCATATGAAACATGTATCCTCACAGTTTCCTCTGCCTCAAGAAAACAACCCCAGTCAAAACAATCTGTCTTCATAACCTAAACTTTTCAAATTGGTCAATTTCTGCACGGTTTCCAGTGCGATCACATGACTACTGTAATGTGAATTGCAGAACTGAACGCAATCTTTCAGGGGAACCGAATGAACAAATGAAATAAATGACTGGAGAAAGCCACAGAAACTTCTCTTTTCCAATAAAACATCATTTGCACTTATCTTGAACCCAATGCTCCAGTAATCTCTTGTCCGTGTCAGTAAAAGCTGCCCCACGAGAATTAATTACAGAACAGCTGGATCTAAATGGATTGAATTGAAGAAAAAGATGCCGACCATGGGATTGAGCACTTTCACCCAAAACAGTGACCGCAGCAGTACAGAATGAACAGTGTAAATGTGAGTATTATATTGCGCAATACCTCAGTGAAATGGGAGGGTGGACGTTTAGGCGAGTTAGTTCTTGTGGGCGGGAGAGATTTCTCTGATAAAGGGTGGTTATGATATGTGAAACGCAAAGATGTGAGACAGTGGGTGTTTGAAGAAAGAAAGATTTATTTTCTCAGCGTTTGCTAAGCACATATTACATGGAGTAAAACGGGAAAAATGCCGATTGCTGTGACAGTGATTCGAGCAGAACTTGTTGTGTTGACAATGCCAAGGAAGAACCATTTCATGATCCAAGCGCCACATGGAAAAGCACTAGGCAAAAAGTAATAAGGATCGTGGCAGAGGTTATGCCAGGAACAGAACCACACGCACAAAGGAATACTTGTCAAACAGTGACTGAGATGTGGGAACTCAGATTCGGTTGAAGCTTTAACTTCTATGTCCCGAAAGACTGTCGAGCTTGCAACACTGAGGTTGTAGGATATTACGTTTGCGAGACATCTACAAAACTTCGAAGGGTCATGGGATACTGCAGGGTGTTGCTGAAATGTGTTTCTCAATACTACTGTATTTTAACATCGGTTACTTTACTAATTTCCTCACTCATTGACGTAATAATATAATGGCATGTCATATAATCCCAGTTCAAGGGCGTGGAATCAGAGAAATTGATCGCACTGCACCCAAACCTAATTGGAAATGGTGATGGCGTTGAGCGCGAGCATGTGGCTGCGAAAATGCAATCGGTGAGCGGAATGCCATTCTCTGATGTTACGGAGGCGCGTGAAATATCGAGGCTAAAACTCCCGCCTTAACGACAGCGACTTCAATTCCTACGCATCAAGAAGCAGTGGGACATCAGGCTGGGAGCTCCAATTTCACCTGCAGGAACTTGTATTGACATGGAGCAGGGAACTTTGGGACATCAGCTGGGCGAAAAGATAGTCACCCATTTTAATCTGAAGTGAAGTAGTTTTCAGCAGGGCACTTGTTTGTGGATTGAGAGAATATCTGCAACTGGGACAGTCTAAATTACAAAGAATTCTGCAAAGAGTCAATTCTTGGAGAAGCATCTGTGCTTCTGCCCGTCCTTATAAGGTTGACTTTGAACTGGATTAATTTCCATGAATGGATTTTTTTGCTCTGTTCACAGTATTCACTTTCCTGCATACTCGCAAAGGTTGTTACTGTAATCGAAACGTCTGAAAGGTTACTGATATATACAATGTGGTGATTAGTGTCAGGTTCACGTCAGTTATGATGAAGAAGTGGATTCGAAATTCATCAGATCAGCAGTGATTCAATTGAATGACTGAGCAGACAGAGTGTGAATGAAAGCTTCATGAGGACACGTGGTTATGTTTTGGAAAATTTGCTGCTTTGCAAGGTGATGAAGATTGGACTGAAGCAGTGAGAGTGATTATCTTTATTGCTTGTTCAACTGGTGAACATGACTGCTATTAACCATGTTCGTGTTAACATCATGGCTCTTAAAACCGCACTTGTGCATCAGGCCAGTGGCGCAAAGGATAACGCGCTTAACTACGGATAAGAAGACTGTAGGTTTGAATCCTACTTGGCTCGAAGTCAGTGCACATTTTAATTATGCATAAAAACTGATTTTCTAAAGCCGAAATAAGATATGAACTCCTAATCTGCAGGAACGAGAATGCCTTCATTAAATGTCCCTGAGAACATGAGAGTCAATATTCCAGCGTCAACTCAGGAGGGAAGCCGAATAGTCGCACACGTTACTCATGGGCACCTTTCTATTTCATAAAGCCACCGATCGAATAACTGTTTCTCGCGGGAATGCTCGGCTTTGAGCATTTTTCGAAACTCTTTGGCCGGTGGAATCAGAGAAGAATGAAGTGTTAACTGTCCAACTGATCTTTATAGAGAGTGAGTTCCAAAGTCTACCACACGCTGACTGATAAAGTTTTCCTACCAGTCTATTCAAAGTTTTCAGCATCTTATCTGAAATCTACAAACCCTGGTGATCGATCAAGAGCAAATGTGTCCTTCAATCTGTCATTCCATGCTCCTCATTATTTCGTACACGTCAATCATGTCGCCTCACAATCAGCTCTGCTCTGAAACAAAACAACCCCCGTTTTTCCTAGGCCACGCCACTCAAAACATTCTTATGCAGGCAATCCAGAGCGTAACGTCGCTATTTGTTTTGGTGAATATATAGTAAAATTTACTCGGAATACTTTAGCTCGGTTGACTTGCAGTTTTAAAAACAGAGAGAAAATTATTCACAATATTAAGGGATGAAACACAGTGAACAGAATATAGAATACCCACAGAACTCAGCTACCCAAAATAGACTTCATTATGCTTTTCCAAAAATACACAACAGTCCTGATAATTAAACCCCATAAACGCAGAGCAAAAATGAAACAGGTTTACATTTCGAAATTAGAGGGACAGAAGAAGAGAGACACGCACATCACTGGCATCGATAGGCACCTTGAAAGCCTTCGTGTAATTAAGTGTGGCTGACACTTTGGCAATGGTTAACAAAGTATTTAGGCTGTCAAATACATTTTGAAAGTCTTGTGTTCACTGACATTTCTTGCCTGTTCGGTGAGCGGAGCAGTCCCACTGCTAACATTCAACACAAACTTTCAGTAAAAGCTACTCAATCCGGGAAACCGTAGTACTGCTCTTTTCGTCAGCAATGTGTAAAAGTCCCCCGTAACTTTCGACTTCACATTCCCATGGGGCTATTTGTCCGTGTTCAACGATATATCCCAGGAAGGTGATTTTGGCTTTGGCAGATTCACTTTCAGCTAGGTTTACAAACCAGTTTGACTTCCGAATTCGATCAAACAAACTCGATAAATGCTGTAAATATTCAATCCATGAGAGACTGATAGTCACCAGGTACAATATACACCGGACAGTTGCGTATCCGACAATTACCCTGTCAGTTAACTTCTGAAATGTGGCTGAAGTGCTTTCCGTACAAACGGCATTACTTTAAATTTCTGCAGGCCAGTTGGCGTTGTAAAATTGCCTTTGATCTTTCTGACAAAGTTCACTACCAGACACCTGTGAGGAAGTCCAACTTCGAAATGTAAGTTGCTCCTTCAATCTTTTCCACACAGTCCTCCAACTGCAGATATGTATATGCATCAGTCTTTCTAACAACATTGATTTTGGGATCGTCCACACATAACTGTTGGGTCTTTTCTGGCTTTGGCACCATGATGATGGGTGTACTCCATTCATTGAAACTCACTTCGGTTATGCTATTTTGGAGCAGACGTGACATCTCCCTATGAACTTGTACAACTTCAGAGGGTTATGCCTGCAAGGATGTTCCAAAGTCAGAACATCATCTCCTGTACTTACGTCATCTACAATTAGATTATTAATACCCAGTATATGTAGCAGGTCTCCCCATGCAAGAGTAATAACTTCCAATTTTCTTCTGGACGGTAACTGAATAACTTTACCAATTTTAGAGAACTTTTGCATTGTCCAATTTTATTTTAGGAATTTCCAATGCAGAATTCCCTGACATTGGTTCTTCTAATTGTGTCGTAGTCAATAACACATTCTCCTCTTGCGTTCGTTCTCTGCCAAATTACCGTTAGAGCATATTCCAATCGCACATTCTGTGAGATTCCTTCATGCCTGGAATCGCTATCGAGTAGCTATCCTCACTGAATTTCTTATCAATTTGATAAGGTCTTCTAAACCTTACTTTAAAGTTTCATCGATTATTGAAATTTAAGTAAATACATTAATCCCAGTGGCAAAATTGTGATTTTTTTGATTTCTCATATACTTCCTGCTTCACCATTTGCTGCGATACTTTTAAATACTGTCCCGACAACTCCCCAACATTATTTAGTCCAACTCTAAAATTTGACACATCGTCCAAATGCGTGGTCTCTGTAATCTGACTTAATAATTTTTCCTTAATAAATTTTAATAGTCCTCTTACTTTATGCCCAAAATTGGTTTCAGACGGACTTAGTTTGGTGGATTATTTTGGTACATCTCAGATTGCAAACAGCACTGACGCAACTCCCTTATGGAAATAATCCGGCTACTCCGAGCCATAAAACCTCAACATAGTCTTTAATAATTGATGTCACCTTTCCAGTGCAACCTGAGATTCTGGATGGTACACAGTAGATTTGAATCGTTTTATTTCCAAGCTATCTATCTACCCCTTGAAAAGTTTGGATGTGAAGTTTGACCTTTCAGCTAATTGTATCTCTGATGGTAGTCTTAATCTGGTTTGTAAAAAAATCGTAATTATTCCACAATCCTTTTAACTGTCATATTGCACGATTGAACAACATTTGGAAATCTCGTCAATACATCCATTTCTGTTAATTAATACATATTCCCATCGCTTGTTGGATGTTGGGAACCTACACAATGAATGAAGACACTTAAAAAAGATTCCTCGAACGCTGGAATAGGTATCAAAGGTGCAGGCTTTATTATTTCGCAAGATTTTCCTATTAGTTGAAATGTATGATACGTCTGGCAAAATCCAAATGCATTCATCTGCAATCCAGGCCAGTAAAAATGTTTTTGCATTTTAGCCTCCGTTTTCCTCACGCCTAAGTGACCTCCAATTTGTGGCACATGCAGCACTCGCAGCACTACTTTTCTGTACAATACTGGAAAACTAATTCTTCCCATTTATCACTTACTTGAACATGTGTTGCTCTCCACTTCCTCCTTAACATATCATTTACTAAGTAATATCACACGGGGATGCATTCACTCTCCTTCCAAGTACATGTCTTCTGATCCAACTCCTTTAATTTTTCATCTTTCTGATGTAACTCAGTAGCATAGTAGAGCTGAATATACTTGCATTATTAACGTTTGTCCTCTGCTGTATCCCACTGATCTGATAAAAAAATTGTAATCATACTTCAGCTTCCATATCCGTGCCTTTTGATTTCTCCTGCTTCAACTTATGACTCTGTGATCGCGTTAAGACAGAATCTGGGAAATTTCCTTGATAAACTTCCTGCATTGCTACACTTGCCTGCATCTCGACTGGCTTTTCAACTGGAGTAGGCAGCACGCTTATCGGTAATTGATGTACATCATTTGAAAGCACAAATTGTATCTTTGGAGCTGAGATTGTTTCCATAACTCCCACCACAAATTCCCCACTCTTTTTTGCACGCTCTAGCCTCACTGTACATAACTGAGCAATTTTTCGTCCCACCATGAATTCCCATACACATATTTCTTCAGGACTACATATTTCCCCTTCCTTCTGCATCACAGACAGACACGATCCTGTGTCCCTGAATATTGTTACCTCTCTATCAGCTACTTCGAGCCAAGGTAAATGAACTTTAACTTTGCAGGTATATTATTAATGCAGATGTGGCACTTCCCTCTTACCAACCTCTGATCGGTTTGTGCACTCTGATGCAGCTTTCCACCCTCCACTGTGCTTTCTATTGCCTTGCCAACAAAATATCCAGGCTTGTTTCGTTTCCCTGCATCTGACTTTCCAGTGCTTTCCCTCGTTCTCCAACACTGATTTCATGGGGCCTACTTTATTGTAATGAAATCCTCCGATCTTGTTCCCTTCTAGAGTTCCCTATTTATACTGTGATAAGTTATCCTAATGATCTTCACAGAGATTTAACTTTCCCTTTCCACGTGAGGATTTCTCTTTGCCCCAATTTCGAGCCCTCAGACTTAAAATGATTCTGGAAGCCCATCCTTGTTTTATGGACCACTTCATAACAATCAGCCATTTCAGCTGCTAACCTTGCCGTTTTAACAATATGCTCTTCCAGATTAATCTTATCTTCAGCCTTAATCTCCAGCCATTTAAGGTGAATTCCTTTAATAATAGCCATTTTCTGAAGTTCAAACTGTGTCTCCCTTTCTCTCTGATCTGCCGCTTTCTCTTCTTCCCTCTCTCTACTTCGAATCGTATCTCAAACTGCTTCAAATCTGTTATCCTTTCCTTATCTATCCCGTCTAACTCAAGCTGCTTCATTGTTAAATGCATTTTAACCATCTCTACAGATTCTTATGGATTTTCCAGCTTAGTTAAATGCTGAGCGATTGCGGGAATGATCTCTCCTTTCCTCACAGAAATAGACAGCATCAGCATTTCTGCTAATTCCAGAAGCCAGGCCTGAATTATTTTATGTAAGATTACCAACTTTACATCGTCCATAGCCAGAAAACTATTTGTATCTAAATGAGACATTGTTTTCCTAGGCATTGTCTACCCCAATCCAAATCAACACCCGAAATAAAGACGCAAGCACCTTTCAGTTGCTCTTTTAATCCATCAACTACCTCCCAATTTGTTATGGACGAGGCGAAAGCATTCAAAATCTTATTAAGCAGACAACCCAGACCGTAACATTATATTTTTTTCGTTAAGTGTATAGTGAAAATTACCCGAGTAAACTAGTTACAAAAATTATACACACAATGACGGATTAAAAAACAAAAAACAGAATATAGAATATCCACAGAACTTACTCTATCCAAAGTAGACTTACTTGTGCTGTTCTGAAAATACACAACAATCCTTAAAAAAAAGAACCTTAAACACAGTAAAAATGAAACAGAAGCTTATAGGTAAAAAATAGAAGGGCAGAAGGAGAGAGGTTGTTAGTTCGTGCCCCACTGCTGCAGGATCTAAAAACCGGAATTCAGCTTTCCAGAATGACAACTCCTTTTCCATTGTACAGTTCTTTTCTAAAACATTAAGCCTTAAGCTGTTTACGGAGAAATGAAAGGCCTCTCAGCGAACATTTTTATCTCTGTAACACTTCATCCGATTTTGAGCCTGAACTGTTTTACAACGCCTTTGATAAAAAAAAAAGATATCAAGACACATTATCCTTGAGGAAAAGAACAGCTCCGTTTTTTTTTTATAAAAGAGAACATCTTTGTGAGAGCCCAGTCCGTCCAAACTGTCTTCATAAGTGAAACTCTACGAACAGACAATATCCTGGTAAATCTGTTTTGCACCGTTACCAATGCAATCACATCCGTGCTGTAATGATAATTGCAGAAAGCCACACAATACTCCAGAGGGAGCCGATTGGGCAAATGAAATTAACAACTTAGAAAATCACATAAACTGTACTTTTTCAATAATTGGACTTTTACACAATGCTGCCCCGTGGAGAAAGTTAGAACTGCAGATGTTAGAACGCAGAGTCGAAAGTGTGGTGATAGAAAACACAGCAGGTCAGGCAGAAGGCGAGGAGAGGGAGAGTTGATGATTCGGGCATAAACCCTTCATCAGCAATGATGTTCGTGGCCGTGGGGGCTGAGAGATAAATGGGCGGTTTAGGAGGTTTGGGGGAGTGATAACTGAGAATGCGATGAGAAGATAAAGGTCGACAACAAGATACTGGTTCTGACAGGAGGTGGAGCGCATAGGTTGCAAAGGTGATGTGCAGGTCATGAGGGCAATGCTGAGTTGGAATCATGAAACTAGAATAATGTGAGGGGAGGGCGAATGAGGAAATTGGTGATCCCATGTGGCATCAAGGTCCCAAGTGGAAGATGAGGCCTTCTTCTTTCAGGCGACAGGTGTTTAGGGAATGTCAATGAAGGTGGCACAGGACCAGCATGTGCTTGTCAGATTGGGAGGGGGAGAATGAATTGCATCAGTGATGAGCTTCCAATCGCATATCAAACGTATCATTACGAACATGTCGTTACACGTCAGGAACAGTATCTCACACTACCACACCTGAGGAGAAGACGAGGCGAGAGATTAGAGTCAGGAAGGATGGCGCTAGAAAGCACAGCGGTTAGGCAATATCTGAGGACCAGGAATGTCAATGTTTCCTACATTCCTGACGAAGAACTTATGCTCTAAACATCGACTTTCCTGCTCCATGGATGCTGCCTTCCCAGGTGTACTTTTCCGGATCCAGACTTTTAACTCGACACCACCTCAGCTCATCTGCATAGGAAAATTAAGATGCACCTGTCACCACTCAATTGATTCTTCTATCGCATGCGAGACAAACTGCAACGTTCATTTCCCCATAAACATCAGGTCATTCAGATCACTAAAGAAAAGAAAAATGCAGAGGCTGAATGTCTGAAAGAAAAGAAATAATTGTTGTAGAATTTAGCATCCTGTCAGTTCAACTGAATGTTTGGATATTAAAATTGGTAAAAGAAAAGAGAAATCTGCAGTTCAATAACTGCTACATTCTGTTTCTCAAAATAAAAACGAGTTTAATGAACTGGAATGTTTCGATCAGGAAATGCATGCTCACCTTGTCAAGTGCTGATAGGAATGGAGGAATATATATTGGCTTCGCCACTGCTGACCAGATGAAACATATAATTTTGCATTCCAAATCTGTTGATGCTCCTGCAGAAAAGTCAATGTGACTCATATCCCAGCACTGCCAGTTCGGTGTGTATTTCAGAATCCTGCAACATCACATTTAATTCAAATGATCTTTATTGATTGGTCCTTATAAATATGGCACTCTCCATTTCATAGCGCATTGGACAATATTGCACACACTCATTTATTCATCGTTTCATCACTCAATTTTAGCACCCCTAACTTTCAATTCACGACTTATCTACAAAACGACATTCACGAAAAAAAATGTTATTTTTAAAACCGAAGACTGAGCTGAAGCAATGCCTGTTGCAAATCAACCATCATTATCTCACTCTCTATAACTTAATTAGTGTTTCTCAGTGCCTGTCACCATAAACCTGTGCCCTCTAGTTTGAACTTCACCATTCTGCGCAAACGATTTAGGCCAGTTCCCAACCATACCCGTCAAGATTTTATAAACGGTGAGAACGTTACGCGCTGCCTGGAACATTCCAGCTAAAAAGCTCCTGCCTACCCCATCTCCACGCCTAAAACCAGCTCTCAGGTCCCCGCAACATCCTTGTAAATCATTCGTGGACAGTTTCAATTTTCACAAAATCCTTCCTGTAGAAGTTGACCATATTTGCAGTCAGTATTCTAAATGTGATCTCACCAATGCTCTATATCGCCACAACATGACATTCCAACTTGGATAATCGACTTTCTGACGAATGACAAAAAGCGTGCCACGTACTTTCTTCACCATCTTGTCTACTTGTGACACCATTTTATCTGCTTTTATAAATTTTGCCTTTACTGATAAAGTTGTGATTGTCACGATGTTCTGCTGCCTTTACGGACTTGTGGCCCAACATGCAAAGTCTCTGTGTTCCTCTGGGTTTCCGCGTGTCCTGCCATTCATTGAGTCATCCGTTGATGTGTTACTTCCAATGTGCATCACATCACGTTTTTCATGGTTAGTTTCAACATCCCCTATCTGAATTTGACATTTGACAAATCCATCTCTGAGCTCCTCCATCCTAAGACCTTCTTCCTCACTATTAACCACTTTGCTAATATTCGTATCATCGACAACTCTGCTTCTCATTTCCCGATAACCTGTTCTATATTCTTTACACACATTCACAAACGACATGGGACCCAGCATTCATCCTTGTGTTACACCATTGAATACCAGTTCCAATCACACAAACAGCCTTCATCACCATCCTGTGTCTCCTACCACCAGCAAATTAAGTTTGGATCCAACGTGCCAGGGGACCTTAAATCCCTTTTCACTTTTATCCTCTTACCAGTCTCCAGTGTGGTGTCGTGTTAAAGGCTTTCTTGAAAACCACACAAACAACATCAACTTTACTGCCCTCGTTAAATAAAACCGATCACTTGCCAATAAAATATACTTCATCCAATCTGTTAGGCATAACATTCTGTAACAAAACCGTGATGACTCTTCCTGATGAAACCTTGCCTGGACAAGTGGCAGTTAACTCTCTCCTTCAGGGTTTGCTCCAAAAGGTTCCCTTTCACTGATGTGAGACTCACTGCTGTATGATTCTCTGGTTTATCTCTCCCAATCTTGCTGTATGTTGAACTGCGTTAGTTCAGTCCACGGCAAACCCCAAGAGGAAAGTAAAACATTGCTCAGAACACCTGTAATTCCCTCCCTTGTCACAGACAGGAACAAAAGATACAAATGTGTACTGAATTGGGAATATGCCCACTTCAAGCCGGTCAGAACCACGAACACTTCCTCAGTCACTATATCGCACTTCTTCAGAACCTTTCCATTCCTCTTCCTGAATTCTGCCCCTATATCTTACCACAAGAGGAACGTTCGCTAGCTGAATAAGTAAAGTGATTCACTCAGTTATCCCATTTGCTGACACAACTATACTGTCAAACTGGAGGGAGATCATTCAGATATTTTAACTCAAAAACGCTGTATTAAGTCTTTGTGGTTATAAAACACTTTGCTTTGATAGGCACAGGCTATTACAGTAATAAATGGTTTGAATTTTCTCTAACTGAAAAACATTCAGTGATTTCCAACGCTTGTGGAGATTCCTATCTGTTCCCATCTGACATGACGGAGATTTTGCTCTCTGTTGTTTGTCATATCCAGAACAGAACTGCGGGACAAATCCAAGCACATGATTTCTGTATTTATTAATCTTCGAAGTCGATGCCAATGGCTCACATTATAATGGGATTCATCAACAAGAGAACTTTTATGGATTAACACAGTTGTGACTTATGTGCAGGCGGTCATTACACAAGCACAGTATTAAGCTTCCTCGGGGCAAGACCAAAAGATGTTGGAAAGATAAATCGGAGTTAACATTTTAGGTATATAGCCGAAAGAGAGAAACTAACAGTTGGGCATAGGAATTGATAATGATTTGTTTGGAGCATTAACAACTGTTCACGGAGACTGTTTATGACTAACCATAGGCAGTGTATAATGGCTGCTTTGCTATAACTAGGCCTGGGGGTGTGTCGGAGGCCAGGACATGGGAGACTGCAGGCCTCTAAAATGACTGAAATTGATATGGAGGGTTGCGGGATCCTCAAGCAGAAAATCGTCTGTTGCTTTCCCAGCATGCGCTGAGTTATGGTGGAACACTGCAGTCAACCTGAGATAGAGACGTTGGCGAGGAAACATGGTTCTGTGCGAAAGGAGCAGTCACCCTGAAGCTCAGGGACATTTCTGGCGATAGAACTTGATATTCTGCAAAATGGTCATTCAGTCCACAGTTCATTTCCCAAAGTATAAGAGCAGCGAATCTATTCGACTGGATTGTGCAAAGTGTAGGGAAAGTGTTGCTTCACGTGGAAGGTGTATTTGAGCACTTGTGTACTAAGCAGGGAGTTCAGAAATGGATAAGTGAGGAGAAACATGAAGAAAGGATAACGTAGAAGATATTATTAGAGATGTTGTTAATCAATGGGTAAGAAAGCGACCATAAAGGCACTATACCTGAATGCTCGTACATTTCGGAAGAAGGTTGGAGATATAACGGTATAAATTATCACGAAAAATTCGATTTAGTAGACATTGCAGAGGCATGGAGACAGCATAGTCAAGACTGGGAGGGAAATATTCACGGGCATGAGACAATTTGGAAGGACAGGAAGGTGGTGTAACTCATACATTCAAGGACAACCTCAGACCGATGCTTACAGATGATATACGTTCTATGGAGAATAAGTTGGAATCCTTTTGAGAGGAAATTAGAAGTTCTAAGAAGAAAATGTCACTGATTGTCGGAGTCTATCCGCCTCCATATTTTAAGATCACATTGGGGAGGGCAGGAAACAAAGGCATAAATAACACCTGAAAAAATGGTATGGCAATAATCAAGCAGGATTTTAAACAACATGTCAATCGGTCGAAGCAGCTCAGTCAGGGTAGCCTTGATGAGGAGAGTATTGAGTATCTGCGATAGATTCCTTAAATACTGTGCAATGGAACAGGTCAACAAGGGGAGAGGCCAAATTAGATATGATACTGGGTAATGTACACGGCAAGGTGTTTGATTTGGCGGTAGGTGAGCACTTTGATAAAAGTTATCAAAGTTCAGTTATGTTTACTTGAGCTTTTCAAAGGAATAGGTATACACCGGAGGGCAAGCGTTACTGCGGGGGAAAGAAAATTGCTATTAGATAAGATTACGCATGCAGAGGTTGGGCAAGGAAACGGCAGGGAATGGGCAGAATAGAAATGTGGAGCTGATTCAAGGAGCAGGTTCTGTGTGTCTTTGATAACTATGTACCTGTCAGAGAGGAAGGAAATTGTCAATCGCAGGAGTCATGATTACTAAGAAAGTTGAATCTCTTGTTAAGATCAAGAAGGCTTGTGTTCGCATGAGATGTGAAGGCTCAGTTCGGGCCATTGAGAGTTACAAGTGAAACAGGAAAGTCCTGAGGAGAGACTGAAGATGAGCCAAGAGAGGAGCTGAGAATTTGTTGGCAGATAGGATGAGGGAAAATCCTAAAGCTCTCCATCGGTATGTAAGGATTAAATCAATGAATGGAATAAAATATGGCCAATGAAGGTCAGTCTTGGTAAGTAGTACGTGGAGTCAGAAGTCATGGGGGAAGCACAAAAGCAATATCTTTCGTCAAAATTCGCACTGGAAAAACAAAATGTTGTCGAGGACAATACTGAGAAACAGGCTCCGAGACGAGATCGGATTGAAGTCCCCAAGGACGAGGTGTTACAAACTCTGAAAATGTGAAAATATATATATTCCCGTGGGCCGGATGGGATTTATCCTAGGATTTTCTGGGAAAACAAGAATCTGATTTCCGAGCCTTCGACTTTGATCTTTATGTTGTCATTGTCCAAAGGTATAGTACCAGAACACTACAGGGTAGTAAAAGTTGTTCCCTCACTCAAGAAGGGGAGTAGAGAATACCATGGAAATTATAGACAATTGACCCTTCCATCGGTTGTGGGTAAAGTGTTGGAAAAGTTCTAAGAGATGAGATTTGTAATCATCTCGATTGGAATAAGTTTATGAGGGAAAGTCAAGCCGATTTTGTGAATGAGAGGTCGAGTCTCACAAACATCAAGTTCTTTGAGTAGGTCATTAAACTAGATGTCAGTTTGCTCACTGAATTGGAAAGTTCATTACCAGACGTTTCATCACCCAACTAGGTAACAATTTCAGTGGGTCTCCAGGCGAAGCACTGTTCATGATTCCTGCTTTCTATTTATATGTGTGGATTTCTTTGCGTTGATTATTTCATTTCCATTGGTTATGTCATTCCTGTTCTTTTTCCTCAGGAGGTCGTCGATGGCGTCGAGCTCGAAGTGTTTGTTGTTGGATTTCTTGTCAGAATGCCATGCTTTGAGGAATTCTTCTGGATGCATCTGTTTGGCTTGTCCTAGGATGGATATATTGTCTCAGTCCACTGTCGTGTTTGTCTAATGTAGAGTTTGTTACCGTTCTTGCGCGGTATTTTGTAAATGTCATCAGGTTTTGCATGTGGACAAATAGGCAGAACACGAGACACCAGGATATATGAACATCATTTAGCCACAAAATGACGTGACCCTCTCTCACTGGTATCCTTACATACAGATATGGAAAGGCACAACTTTGACTTGGACAACGCATTCCTCCGAGCACAAGTGAAACAGAGACAGACACGAGAAATACGAGAAGCATGGCATTCCAACCGGAAATCTATCAAAACGCACAACGAGATAGACCCCATCTACAACCCACTGAGAAAAAGAACAGGAAATGAAATCACTACAGGAAATGACATGACCAATCCAAAGAACCCCAAACATGTAAATGGAAAGCAGAAATCATGAACAGTAGGTCGACCGAAGGCCTACTGAAGATGTTACCCAAGAGGTTAACGAAACGTCTGGAAATGAGCCTTCCAGCTCAGCGAGCAAATCTTCACCTGAAAGCTAAACCTGAGCTACAAATCTTGTCAAAACTCGCCAGGTGACTCAACAGATAAATGAGGATAAAGCCGTTCATGTAATGCACGTTTGGATTTCAGTTAGCCGTTTGATAAATTCCGCCATGGTAGGTGACAGCACAAAATACTGAGGTATGGTCTGGAGGAGTATTTCGTGCTTTGAATCAGAAATTAGCTCGCTGAAAGAAGGCAGAGGGTGATACTTGATGGGAAAACTTCATCCTGGAATTCATTTGCTTTTGGTGTACTGCAACGATCTGTTTTGGGTTCACAGCGTTTTGTCATTTTTTATAAACGACCTGGATGGGTGCGTAGAAGGATGGGGTAGTAAATTTACGGACGACACTAAGTTCGGTACAGTTGTGCATAGTGCTGAAGGATATTGTAGGTTACACAGGGACACAGGTATGCTGCAGGGCTAGGCTGAGAGTTGGCAAATGGAATTTAATGCAGAAAAAATGTGAGAAAGAACATGGCATAAAAAATTAGCACAGAATATAAAGACCGATAGCAGAAGTTTCTGTTAAAATATAAAATGAAAAAGAGTGGCAAAAGTAAACGTTGACACTTTCGTGGATAAGAAGGGGCATTTACTTATGGGATATGCGGAACTAGCCAGGACATTGAAAAGGCATTTGCTTCGGTCTTCACAGTGGAGGATATGAATAACATGCCAACAGTTGACAAAGAGATGACGGTTGGTGACGACCCGGGAACAGTCATTATAACATAAAATCTATTGTTGGATTGTTGGAGCTAATTTAGCAAAGGATGGTTACGTCTCCAGGCCGTGATGGAAAGCATCGCAGGGTAATAATCACGATAGTGTGTTAAAAAGAGGGGCGCTGGCAGTATTTTTACAGAAATCGTTGATCTCTGGGGCAGTCCCAGCTGATTGGAAAACCACTTCCGCAACATTATAGAAGAATGTTTAACCTCTGCAGTGCAGACATTTCTTGAGTCTATTATTGAGGAAGAAATGGCAGGGCATCTCGACAGAAATTGGACAGACGTAGCATGGGTTAATGAAGGGCAGGTCATGCCTGAAAAATCTTTTCGAATTTTATGATGGCATTACGAGCATGGTGTATAACGGGACCCAGTGAATTGGTGTACCAAGATTTTCAAAATGCCCTTGACAAGGTGCCGTTCAGGGGCTGACAGCAAACGGATGCATGCTGTTAAGGGTAAAGTAAGAGAATGGATTCAGGATTGTTTGTCCAACAGGAAGCGCAGAGCGGGAATAAATCAGTGCTATTCTATTGACCATCAACAGTGTGCCTCAGGGATTAGTACTGGGACCGCAATTACTTACAACTTATATGGATGGTTTGGATATTGGAGCCATGCGCATCGTGTCAATGTCTGCAGTTGACACAAAGGTGAGTAGCTGAGCAAAGTGAGCGGAGGACTGTGAAAATTTGCAGAGGAACATTGAAATATTGTGTCAATGGGCAATATTCTGGCGGATGGAATTCCGAATTTGAAGGTGTTCGCTGATGACAGGAGACTATGTGGAATAGGATTGTATCGAAAATTCAGAAGAATGAGGCCGGATCTTATGGAAACATATAAAATTATGAAGGGCATGTGTGAGATGAAGTAGAGAGCATGCTGCCATTGGCGGATGAAACTAGGACAAGAGGGCACATCCTCAAGATTAGAAGGAGCCGATTTAGGACTGAATTGAGAAGGAATTTCTTCAAACAGATGGTTGTTACTCTATGGAACTGCTTGGCCAACGAAGTTGTTGATGCTACATCAATAAATGTTTTTTTAAGCTAGGGCTGATTTTTGACTGAACAATGAAGGAAGTAATGATTATCTTCAGAAGTTGATTAAGTGAATGTATGTCCAATGAAAGATCAGGCATGATCTTATTGAATGGCGAAGCAGTCTCTAAGGCCCGTATGGCATAGTCTTGCTCCGCGTTCTCATGTTCTATGAATGGATGAGTCACATATTCCGCGATTTTAGGGAAAGCTTCCGGGGCCTGTTGGGGAAGGTGTTGAGAGAGAAGGCACAGTGCACCACTGTGCCCCGGAGGGAATGGTTCCTGGGGAAGGCGGACAAGGTCGGGGAGGGGAATACATGTTTGGTCACTGTATTTCGATGGATGTGGTGGAATTAGGAAAATATTTCGTTGATCACTTGGAGTACCACAGCGCTTAAGGATCCAGACCAAGTTCTGAAAAACACAGGATGAGAATGGATCGTTGCTTCATGACGGACATTTGCAAGATGGGACGAAAGTCTTTCTTTGGTGCAGTGAAAGTCACAATGTCTTTGAGAAGCTAACTTTAGCAGCCAAAAGCATTGTGGCCACAAGAGCGGGACATAGTCAGAGATTTTCTTGACTCCCTAAAGCCTGTCTAACACATAGCCTGTGACTACACGCCACCTATGATTTCGCACAGGCAGTCTCCACTAACAGCTGTTCACTCTCCGAGTGAGAGCGGTATTTAACTCATTGACCAAATGTTCTTCTCTTTCTTTTGTTCTTTCCCGACCAACTGTTTACTCCTTTACAATACAGAATGAGACATGATGGGATAGTTCCTGTTCGCCTAGATGATTGCAATGTTAAAGAAACAATGGACAGGGGAAGCACAGCAGATTAGTCAGCATCTGAGTTGCAAGAGACATTTAAATCACAACCTTGTTGAGGATTCCTTAGTGCAGTTGCAACAAAACTGAAAAGCTCAACAGCGTCCAGAACAGAGCAGCTGAATTGAGCAGCAACACACAACTAATAAAACATCGACCAACATCCATTCCACCACAACCAATCACTCAGACATGCAGTCTGCACCATCCACAAGATGCACTGCAGATATTCACCAAGGCTCCTTAATCAGTACATTACAAACTCACAACTATATCCATCTAAAAGGAAAAGGGTAGTAGATAGATAGGAAAGACCTACAACCCACTTACCATCCTGCTCTGGAAATATATTGCCGTTCCTCCAGAATCACTGGGTCAAAATTGTGGATTTCACTCCCCTGTAATTTGGCTCTACCGACAGCACACGGAAACGATGGTTCAAGAAGGCAGCTCATCACCACCTTGTCCAGTCAAATCATGAATGAACAATAAATGCTGACCTGTTCTGGAATACCCACATCCGATGAAGAATGAAAATCATACGCTTTGGTGTTTTGAGGAGCTCTCTCTTACTGAGATATATCTGGTTTTATTTGAGGGGTATCAAAGATGAGGATTTGCTGTTGGGAAACTGAAACGAAGCATCACATCAGAATTTGATGGAGTTGCTTTGTTCCATGTAGCCTGAACCTCACCGGCCTTTGAAAATGAAAGCAGAATGTTACCTTCACAGTGGAGTGAAAGCATTCACTATCTGAACTATCGAGACATAATTGGAGGGGCGCTGGAGAGAAACTGCGGAAATGTGGTGACGATTCCATTACTTGTCTGCCCTGAACATTCATCAGTGCTACCACACCGTGGGAAAGCCATTCAACTATTCTGAGTGTGGAAAGGGAGTTACTCAGTTTTCTAACTTGCTGACTCACCAGTGGGTTCACATGGAGAAGAAACCATGTAATTGTCCAGAGTATGGAAAACGCTTTAAAAGTTTTCACGAACTGCTGTACCATCAATGTGTTCATGTTGATGAGAAACCATTCAAGTGTTCTCACAGAGGGAGTGGGTTCAGGCCGTCACTTGATCTCACTTTACATCTGCGAACTCAGTGTACATAGACCGTTACCATGTTCGAAGAATGGGAAATGATTCATTCAGTCATTCAGTCTGCTGAGACACCAATGAGTTCACACAGAGTAGAGACCATTCGTCCGCTGTGATTTGAAGTCATTAATTGATTCCGACAATCTGCTGAAATACAAGAGCGTTCACACTGGAAAGAGACCATTCACCTGCTCTTACATTTCTCAAACTTACTGAAAGACGAGCGAATTCATATTGGCGGGAGGCCATTCATATGTTCTGAATTGGGGAAAGGATGCACTTTAGCCATCCATCCTCCTGATACATCAACAGGTTCACTGTGACAATAATTTGTTTTAATGACGCAGTGTGGGAAATGCTTTATAAGGTTCCATTAGTTGAGGTCCCATTAACATGTTCACGCTGATGAGAACACAATCTTGTGCTCTCACTGTAGGACTGTTGTTTCTCGGATATAAGTGAATACACGTCACAAGGTATTCATTGAGATGTGAAGAGCATTCAGAAATGCTGAATGTATCGAAATATTTTTAAGTACAAATCCACACTTAACAATGAAGAAAAGGATCAAGAACAGGGCATTTAATGGATATCTCCCAGTCTCCTCTAGTTGTACAGAAATCGGGGGAAATAGTCTTTGAATTTGATGTAATTGAACACTGAACAATTAAACACCAGATCAACTGAAGAGACTAAACACATCCAATGAAGTAAACCCCTACTGACAGAAAGAACACAGTTCAATTCTCGATGCAATAACACTATATCACATTCACATGCGACCTCACTCGATTATTTGCACTCTTTCCATTTTACCAGACCGCAGAGGCTGCAGCCTTCATTTGAGAAAGAAGGGGCGGTGGTGATTTAACCAGAGCACCACCAGTCCACAGGTCAGAGAATATTTAGTGAAGAACAACGTTTAAATTAACCTCAAACCAGTGATAGGAATTCGAACCACGCTGCGAGCATCACACTGCTTTATAAGCCAACAAAGCAGCCAACTGAGCGTAGCAGATTCCACCTGAATGGGCTGTCACGCGTGCGAATGAATATTTGAATCCCTTGCTCCCCACAGTGCAAATTAACTGCCTCTCCACGCACAGTGCCTCAGTCTTTAGCACTGCTGGCTCAGAGCATGAGGGGCTGGCGTCGATTTCAGCCTCGGAGACCTGTATGTGCGGAGTTTACACGTTCTCCACGTGTCTGCGAGAGTTTCCTCCAGCTCCTCAAATTTCATCCCACAAGACAAAAGGATGCGCCGATTAGTTGAATTGGCCATGATATATTACCCATACCGTAGGTTAATAGTTGGGGTAAATATAAGGGAGGGTAATGGGTTTGAGTGTTCTTTGGAGGGTTTGTGTGGACTTGTTGGGCCGAAGGGCCTGTTGCTGCACTGCAGGGATTCTCATGTGTTTTCTGGTGTTCGATCGCATCATTGCTACTCCTTAAGCTCTTTTCAAAGTCAGACCATTAAAATCTTCTCTCATCTGTGGGGACAAGTCCATATCTGCTGAGATTGGCGACCCGAGTGAATCACTTCCCAGGCAAGGAGCAAATAAATGTTTCTCGCATGTGTGAATATGTTCGTGCTCACTGAATAGAGATGACCAGGTGAATCTCTTTCCACACTCAGTGCAGGCCTCTCTACAGTGTGCCCATACTTGTTTATCTGAAGCTTTGCTTATTTAATAAATGCCTTTGCATGCACAGAGCAGAAGAACGGTGTCTCTCCAGTATCATGTCGATCGGGTGACATGAGGCGGGGTTGTTAAGATAATCACTTACCAAACAGAGCAGACAAATCTTCTCTCCCTTTGTTGAAGTCGTTTGCGTGCCATTAGGATTGATCCCCGAGTGAATACCTTCCCGTCCATGGAACAGCTGAGTGGTTTGTCCCAATGTGAACAGGTTGATGTCGAATTAAGATTTGGAATTTAAAACCTTTGAAGATCTGAAAGTTTATTTTTCAACAGTATGGGAAATGACATGCAAACCTGCCTACAGACAGCATGGCCAATAAGAACACAGAAAATCAAGCCTGTCAAAGCCAAACAACGAACACCCAAAATGCATCAGCATTGACCAAACAGGCTGACAAGGGAAACCATACATGACCACAGTCATTCACAAACCAGAGAATACACTTCCCAAGACAAACTACCAATAAGCTTCCTCGACCCGATAAACACAGCTGTCCCAAAGGCCGAAGTGTAATCTAATACCCCAGTGATATCAAAGCCACATGAAACTCAGGTCAGCCAGGGATGCATCAGAATACCTTGCTCATCTCTGGAGAGCACCAATGGTATCACCTTACTGCAAAGGAAAGGGACATTCTCACATACCCACGAAGAGAGCTGGAACCCCCTGATCCCATTCTAGAACTGATTAATGCCGCTGGATGCTTGATTGTAACTTGATTGTATCAATCACGGCCAGAGCTTGTGCCGTGATCCGGATCCAGCCAGGGGAGAGCCGGACGGGCAAGGGAAGCCTAGAAAAATAGAATAAGTGACTGCTGATTCAATTTTTCGCATCAATCCTAAGAGATTTTCAGCTCGAAGGAAATTTCCAGAGGCTCCAACAGTTCACTTATTTTTCTGTCTTGTGGTTTCTGAGCATTTGCTTTGGATGTGTCTGTTTGTTTTGCGGTTGCTGACGGCATGTCTTGTCCGTTTCAGATGCTTCGTCTCAGTGTGTTTATCCATCAGACAAGTGTTTGTTTACAGTGCGGAGCGCGATAATCCTTTATTGCTTGACCTGTCAATCACTCACTGCTTGTGTGTTCTGTGAGTACTCCCTCTGTCTTTCCTCGAAAGCTGAAGTGCAATGCTAAGCAGTCAACGCAGGACGTCCAGTACGCCATGGGGGCAGGGAATTCCACCCACTGCTGGGATGTGCTAGCTGAGCAACCCCAACCATGTGGTGAGAACGGCCCAGGACCGAAGTTATACAAGACGAAATTAAGGAGGCGTGTATGTTTAGATTCCCTACAGTGTAGAAACAGGCCCGACGACCCAACCAGTCCACCCCGACCCTCGGAAGAGTAAGCCACGCAGACCCATTTCCCTCCCACGAATGCACCTGACACTATGGGCAATTTAGCACGGCCATTTCACCGGACTTACACACCTTTGTGATTGTGTGAGGAAACCGGAGCACACGGAGGAGTCCCACGCAGATATGGGGAGAATGTGCAAACTGCACACAGACAGTCGCCCAAGGCTGAAACCGAACCTGGGACCCTGGCGCTGTGAGGTAGCAGTACTAACCACGCTGCCCTGTAATTGCGTGAACTTCAAAATAAAGATCGGAGATTCTCTTGTTATACCTGGTTCACTGGCAGACACTGTGCTGAAAGAGACAGGGAATGGTGGTTACTTTACCCACTTTACAGGAGACATTTACACATGGTCACAAGGAAATTGGCCATATGGGAGGTCCTTTAAATCCGATAAGCTTGATTATTGTAGCACGGCCATTACGGGAGGGCACGTTGACTTCTTCTGGGACACTGTATACATGCTGCAGTGACTTGAACATTTTCGACAGGTTGCCCAGCAGTATCAGGCCGCGAAGGTGAAAGACTGCTGCAATAAGAACGACACTGTGATCCCAACAATTCCAGATACGGCCACGTCGCCCTTTGCCCCACAGTACCCGAAATTTCCCATACTGGCTTTAAAGCCCGATACATTGGGCCTGAATGAAGTGGCTGCATTTTTTTTACCATGCATTACACAGCAAGCCCGCGATGGGACACATTTGCCGCCGGGCAGTATGAATCACCACTGCTGCCCAACACAAACGATAACTCCAGACTCACAAGAAGACCGACTACTTGCCGAAATTACCAGGCCACCAACTGTCAGTTTCCCCGCATCATGATTGGGTCCACTCCCCTGTATAAGACCTGAATCCACGCAGAGATCTGGTCCATGCTACAAGATGCCCCAGACCCGTTGAAGTGACCGCTCCCGTTCTACAATTGGGTCCTCGAAATTTCCTGAATATACAACTGTCTGTCCCAAGGTCTGCAGATCGTATTACAGCTTTCTCATATGACTCACTGGGCGATCATTAGCCCTGTTATTGACATCCCCATCCAACCTTGGGACACCGCTTCAGACTGGGAAAAAGTGGTTGGACAGCACCGTGAAGGATGCAATAAAGGCTACTGCAAGACTGCACGCCGATATCGGGCTGTTGTCCAGTGTCTGCAGAGCAGCCAAGCATATGCTTGATGTCATTGTCCGCTTTAGGGAGGTCTGTGACTCATCGTCGGGCATTCCATTCGCAGAGAACGAAAAGCTTGCCGTGCAGACCTTACATATGCTCACGTTTTCACGTTGCACAATCAAACGACGAGCTGGACGGACACTTTAATTGTACTTAGTAATTTGGACGGGAATGGGTTGTTCACTACACCAAAACGGACGGGGACGTTCGACTGGCTCGCGCAAACCGACAACCACAAGGACACCACCAGGTCAGTACAGCAAGCTAGGGAAATTCAAAGAAGGCACTGCTGGATGAGTGTGAAATTGGAACACTGAATGAGACAGTGCTGATCCAGGCAATGTCGCCCAGGGAGATCTACACTCTTCCTCTCCACTCAGGCTCGACAGCAGTCCACCAACCTCAGAGGCAGCTTCAACAGACTGCCTACACTGTGGCTGGTCCCTTCTCCCGTGCTCCAGAAACTAACTAGTGCTATCGTGAGAGGGACTTTTCACAGGCGATCTCAATATGTCTCTCAAACGCCCCATCTGAAATTCTGATGATGGATGTGGATGTGGTGGGGAGCTGCTCATTTCTTTTGTGGTGGATTCTGGGTCTGTCCAACCGTCTGCGGCTCCCGACTCGGAAAATTACCGGAGTTGCAAGACCCTCTGACTGTAGGGGTTTTCAGGAGGACACATGACAGACCCACTCTCCTAACCCATTAACTTCAGTATTGGACCTGCCACTGCGACTGATGCTGCCATTATTTCAGACTCTTGCCCAGTCGCCCTCCTGAGCCGGCAGACCTTGTGTAAATTGAATGCCAGTATCCACTGTTCCTCTGAGGGTCTCACATTAGAGAACCCGGACGTCCATTATTCCATGCTGCGGGCAATAATTTCACACAGCCCTGAACCCTCTGACCAGGTAAGCTCTTGCTACTCTTGGTCATGCTCCAATTCACCTCCGTGCACTCTTCTCGACACCTACTTGCCCTTTTTCCAACGGCCCCTTTCTGTAGACAGTTCTCTGACTCGCTGCTTCCAGAGGGGTGCAAAATTGACGGTATTGACTTGTCATGCATCTCACCAGAATTAATTGAAAATGTCGATAAACCACGGTGACATGTAATAACAAAGTAGATTTTAGAGAAATTTAAGGTCTTCAAGTTGACCTTCGTAACAAATTCCGGTGCTATGATGTTGTACCTCTCCACTGACAGCTGAAGTGATGTCAAGCTGCTATCTGTTTTCTCCATTGGTTTTGATCATTCTGGCTCTCGTCTAATTGCCTGAAGACGACAGGGTGCCAACAACCTGAGAGATTTCTGCGCGGATTGTGGTGTAATTTTCAGAGGGGATGAGGAGCTGCTGTTGGTCACTGTAAGTGTCTGTGAGGCCCCCAACCCCCACTCCCCCGAAACCCCACCACTCCCCATTATCCAGTTACTGCAGTCAGCAGCTGATCTACCCTGTCAGGGCACAATAGATCCTCCTTACCCTGACCTTTTGGAAGGACCGTCTGCAGCCATGGATTTGCCAATGGCTGGTTGTGATGTGTTTTGCTTTCAATTTCACTTTCATCTCTGGCCACATGTAAGTTCTTCAGTTTAATTTTGTAACCCTTCCAGAAAATGTCCGCTCACTGATCACTTTTTGTCAACTTAACCAGGGTCCCCATCCGTAGTCACCACCACAGCAATCTCTACCTGAACTTGCCCACATTGACTTTTGATCTTCTCCAGCCTTGATAAAACAGGGATTGTTCCTGTACCCAAACAGCCTGCAGGAACATTAATGATTCAGGGAGAAACCTGAATCTAATTGATGGAAAATGTTTGTTAGTAGCCAATATCTCTCCAAAGCTGTTGTTTGAAAGTATAGATAACAGTTTTTAAATATGATTGCTGCATTCTCTGAAACGGAACATCCTCTGCCCACATTGGTTGGACGACAGTTAATTGACCAGTTGTGACAATATTGCATTCAATACTTTTCCTACCGTGCCTACGTGGCCACACCTCCTGATTCCAATCCCTGGCCCCAGTATTTCATAGTTTCCAGTAATATTTTGGCACTTATGCTCAATTCCACCACAAACTCCATTCCCGACCTATTACTTTGTGCTTCCAAGCAACTTTGGGCAAGAAAGTTGTGAAAAAGAGGTTCTGTTTTGCACCCTTATCATTTTGTTATCTCATCATTCCTGCACTTTCATTTTGTTTTTCTCCCCTCTGGTTCCCCTGTTTGTTCTTTGTCACGAAATCGTTTTAATTGCTGCATTTTTAATTTCTGACGAAAGCAGATGGAACTCAGACAGAGTAAGAGTCTACAGCAGATTGTGAGTATTTGTTAATTGGCAATATAATAAGTAAAGTATGATTAGAATTCATGACAATTTACGCTTAACACTTATTGATGTTGGAATATAATGTCCAGGTTCTCCCTTATTGACACTTAGTATTTTCCCCGATTTAATTTTTATATTTCAGATTCCAGTACAATCAGTTCAGTTCAAATGGCAAAATACAGCTGGAGTCGCTGTAATCACTGCAACACAACTTGATATTGGACACGTGAGAACTTCAGCTTCTCTCCCCAGTGCTCTCTCTGTCTGAGCAAATTTCTCTGATTTACCTTCCTTCCCGTTTAAGCGTCCGTGCTCCAGGGGGGAATGCAATTGGCTGTTGTTGAATCTCCAGCTCGAACTGAGAGAGGGTTATATCCCATTGTGAGGTCAAGAGACCCAGCCGCAGTGTGATGAGATTCAGTGGTCAGGCCCCACCGAACAGCCTCTGTACAATCTCCATGTCTCAGTGTTCCCCAATGAGAAAGGCACGAAAATGAAGGAGTCACTGTGGGCCTCACTATAGGCTGCACAGGGGGACACTGACCATGACACACAGAGCTTGGACAGCCAGTTCCAAGGGAACCGATGTGACACCTGTGCCCTGTGACTTTGCTTGGGCATTGAACCTGCATGTGTTTAGGACAGGAACTGTTCCACTGGGTTAGATCCAGACATTCCACAGGGTCGAATATCTACTTTACGAATACCTGATATACTGCAGAACACCTCATGGAGAGTATCATTTACAGCTGATCCTAGTGGATTGTGCAACCAGAGAACTACACTGAAACGTATAAATAGTTGTCTGCATTAACTCAGTCAGAAAGGTACCATTCCAGTGGTCAGGTATTTGTTGGAGAAGCACCAGCTGGCGTTGCATGTCAGGGCCCTGCAAAAACCTGGACACAGACTCTGTGGTAATCAACTGGGGACCTGAAGACACTGATGGGGAGACCCTCCTAAATAATTCACTAAATTTTGACCATTTGGAGGGTTCCAATTGGAAAGTTACAATTTGGCCAGGAAATGCGAGCCAAGAATGCTCCCACCTAACAACATTTGGATAGTCACTTCGGCCACGTGCAGGCCTCGACACATGCCCAACATCTCGCTCTGCACACTCTGCCATTTTTTGTAATCCTTCCCACTCGCCCAAATCCCCAAGCCACCAGCCACACATCCCTAACACCGCTCAACTCCCGCCTCCCATAACCACTTTTATGACACTCTAACTCCTGAACAAACTGCCACCTGATCCCACAATTACCTAGATACGCATTCTTTCACAGCCGGTATCAGCGTTTGGCTGTGGATCTGAGTGTACAAATCACAGACACTGTACACTCCTGCAAGGAATGACATTATTTGCCTTTCCCCAATACAGCTGAATTGAAGAAAAATGTGTTCATTTCAATTTTACTTTGTGTTTTTGACGGGACTGAAATCGAATTTCCAGCTGGACGTTTGGAGCTCAGTACAGTCAGTTCTTACATAACGTGATGGGTGTGTTCCTGTGCAATCGTGTAGTATAGAAAAATTGCTCTTTCCAAACCGCTTAAAGTGTTGGCATTGTAATCGTGTGATAGTTAAGACACACCTTTTAAAACTTTGTGCAGTAGGAGTAACATCCCTAATTCGTTAATCGGTACTGCAAAATTGTGGTGACGTTAAAGCAGAATGTTATAACAGCAAGACCTGTACAGACACCTTACAACATAAAATGATTGGACGAGCAATCATAGTCAGAATATCCAGGCCATTGGACTTAATGCAGACTCTATCGCACTGTTATTGGTGTCATTTTCAACTGAACGATGAGTTTTGGAACTGCAGAAAGGGCAGATGACATCTTTAGTATGTCGGATAAAGAACTGACAGGGTAAATTCACCTGCATGCTCGAAAAATAACAAATGTTGTTGATTCAGTGTGAACTATATTGCAGTAAATGGGCAAATAGGGCCTGCATCTAAAAGACTTGGGTATAATGCATGGTATCTGGTCTTAACAGAACAAGCTTATCGGCAGATAACCAGAGTTAGGACAGCTTGATGTTCTGGGTCAGGTTCCTTATCTCATCACTCTGTTGTATTGATGCTGTTTTCATGATCTGATGACCCGACAATACATCACGTTACATCGTGCTTTATGTTACATCGCGATCAGATGTGGTTTGTCCAATTGTCTCCTTAGGCTTGTATAAGAAATGACAAAGATTCACTGTATGTATCAGTCCTCAGTCATTACAGGATGGCAAGAGTTAATCCAAGTTTCAGGAAGTTGGCCGAACAGCAACAATTCCGGGCAGTGAAGTCCAGTACAGCATGCAGCATTGAGTTCATTGTGTTGGGGCAAAGAATACCACAGGAAGGGAGTGAGGCTGAGCTAGCAAGATGGCTGTCAGAAGGTCAACTGGATTTATTCATTCAGAATGTGGCTTTCACTGCCTGTGCTGTCACTTATTCCTCCCGAGAAGGTGGCAGAGAGTGAGCTCACTTCCTTAACCACTACAGATTACTGGAATATTGTGTGCATTTGTTCATGGGTCAGCACCTTCAATGTTGGGGATGGATTGGAAAGAATGAAACTTTTCACATTGGGAACCTGATGGGACATTCAAAAATCATGAGACCTCTGGGAGAAATTGTTCCCCGAATACAAGGTTCAAGAAAGAGACAACACAGGCTGAAATTATCTGCAAAAGTAACAGATATGTAGTAAGAGATGTTTTTTGTTCAGACAACGCTTGGTGTTTGTGTGGAGGGGCTTGCTGAAGTTCTAATGGGGGCTGCTCAAACTGACGCTTCTAACAGGGAACTAGGTCATTATTTGAATTTCACTGAGAGGTGGAGAATCAATGGACAGAACAGAGTGTCACAGTTATTCAGTTTCTGAATCTCAACCTCACAGTTTGTCAATGAGGACTTGGTCACTGACATCAAGAGATGTCAGCATGCTGACGCTTGGCTTGGGAGTCCTTGTTGTGGACATCGAGCTTTACTCGCTATCAACCTCCATAAAGCAGGATCTGTCTTCAGAATGTGCAGAAGACATAAATCGACAGTGCAGTAAACAGTGAAGAGAATAGTAGCAGAATTTATGAGGGCACATGCAGAAGCTACTTCCAGTCGGTCTGAGGATGAAAGTGGTTCACAGGATTCCTATATTCTCGCAATGAACTAGTCAAAGCCAGACTTCCTTATTGTTAGTGGCCAATTCATATGAAGCACAGAATTCCAGTGAAACAGACACGAGACAGGCGAGAGCTTTCTGTTTGTCATAAAGAGCAAAACAGTCACCCAATGACCGTGGGGGAAAGACAATTCCTGTATTTAATCAAAATCACACTCTGTCATGGCAAAGCCTCAAAGTTGCTGAGGGATTGAGATTTCTAAAGCATATTCCACGTGAAGCTTGTTCAGAATCAGTCACAGATTTTTTTTTAAATCTGCAATCTGACTAGATTGATCCTGAAGGCAGAAGTTTTAGAGACGCTGGAGAGAAGATTTACCACCATGCCTCCTGGACTGGAGGGCATTTCTTATGAAGTTAGATTGAGGGGCCGACGGCTTTTCTCATTAGAATGAAGAAGGATGCGGGTGAATTTATAGGGGTGTATAAGATAATAAGAGCCACAGATAGAGTGGATAGCCAGAGACTTCTTCCCAGTACTGAAATGTATTTTTAAGGGGGCATAATTTAAAGGTGATTGGAGGAAGGTTTCGGGGAGATGAGAGGTAAGTTCTTTCTATGCAACGACCAGACTCTGTGGCAGGTGGTAGTTGAATCAGATGCATTACGGATGTTTACACGACTCTTCCATAGGCACATGGAAGATAGGTTATGCAGATTAGTTTGACCTTAAAGTAGATTAACCGATCAGCACATCGAGGGCTGAAGGACATGCACTGAAGTGTTCTGTATCAATTGTCCTCCACATCATTGACTCCACTGTCAGTTAAATTACTGATACCATAAATCCTCCTGAATGATAATATTTAATGACGTTTCACCACTTTCATCGGAATCATTCAGTTTCTGTTCGATTCTTCCTGCATACGTGAAGCAATTGTTGTAATTGTACCATTCTCCACCCTGACCTCTGGCGAGAAATTGGGAATATAGCGTTGAGAAAGGGAATCAGGCATTATGACATTGAAGGGGAGAGCAGGCTTTAAGGGCTGAATAGCTTCTTCCTGCTCCTGGTTTTTGGCGCTAAATATCCTCCTGATAATTTCATCATAAAAAGTATCAATGATTACATTGCGGAAGCACATCAGTATTTCGTTTCGTTCAGACACTCCTGCATCTTGAAAATTTGATTTTTCTTTGCAGTGACGATGAACAGTCAGTCTGAGAATCAAAGTGTTCTTCAGGATACCTGATAGCGTCTCAGGGGAAAAAAAAAATCATAGGAACACTTCCTTACTGTTAATGGCCAATCGCATCCAATAAAGACAGACATTTCATGGAACTTCCGGAGTGTTCACGGACCCGAGATGTTAATTTGCTTTGTGATTTACGGACCATATAAATGTAGAGGAATTACACTGGATATCCGCAAGTAACGTGAGATGGATATTTATAAACACTGTAAAAAATATCTTAAGGGTGTTCTAAAATGTTTTAAATGTAATTGAACGGTTTTGAAATTTATTCAACACTGTCGAGGGAATGGGAGGCACTTTCAGAAACCGAGAGAGACTCACAGACACAGATAGAGAGCCACAGCCACAGGAACAGGATAAGATTGCCCCGGAGGCGTTTCGGAGCTCACTCTGTGACCCACAATAGGCAAGGCAGTAGCAGATGGAATGCAGTCATTTTCTGGTTATATAGACGATGTTTTGTTTACTATTTGTCACAGTATTGTTCCTGTCCTGGGAGAGTTTGATGTGGAAAATACAAAGGGAACTTTACTCTTTCTCTAACTCAGCTGTTCCTGACCTGTGAGTCGTTGATGGGAAGAGTGTAATTGGACTTTAATCTGTACTTAACCCTATGCCTGTGCTTTTCTGTGAGAGATTGATGGGGACAATGTCGTGTAATTTAAACAAAACCTAATCTCATGCTCAACGTGGCCTGAGTTTTCAAAGGGTTCCAGTCTATTGTTAGATTACTCGACACTGAACCTACTTATAGACTCCAGAAGCAACAACGATATTTTCTCCCTATCTAACCCTGCAGTTCCTGTCGTTGACTCTCAAACGTTCATCATTTTAGACCATTCTGAATTCCAGGGATACAGTCCTGGGCTTGTGTCATTTCCATGGCCATTGAACCCGTACCGCCCAGCTATAGTTCTGTGAATTTACTGCATTCATTTGCACATGTACTCCCAAGTCCCCAACCCGTTCTTGCCTTTCCCTGTTTATAAAGTCGCTGTCAGCGCTGTGCTGACATGAATTGACTACCTGAAACAAACCTATAATGGCTAACAGACACTTTTGGAATCATCTGTCCTGGTTTGGCAGATTAAAACGCATCTTACACTTTATACATTATCCTTGAAAGTGGAGTCGCAGGTAGATAGGATAGTGAACAAGGCGTTTGGTATGCTTTCCTTTATAGGTCAGAGTATTGAGTACAGGAGTTGGATGGTCAGGTTGCGGCTGTACAGGACATTGTTTTGACCACTGTTGGAATATTGCGTGCAATTCTGGTTCCCTTCCTGTTGGAAAGATGGTGGGAAACTTGAAAGGGTTCAGAAAAGATGTACAATGATATTGCCACGGTTGGAAGATCTGAGCTACAGGGAGAGGCTGAACAGGCTGGGGCTGTTTTCCCTGGAACATCGGAGGCTGAGGGGTGTCCTTATACAGTTTTACAAAATTATGAGGGGCAAGTGTGTTACAAAGTTTCCATTGATGAAGATGCAGATTCCAAATCATTTTAAAGTCCGTGCCCTGATATTTTTAAAAGTCTGTCTAACTTTCCAGACTTCAAGAGGAAAATACGATCAACATATGACAGGTCAGCTACAGAATTGTAGGTGCGTGGTCTTGTTCAGAATCTGTCAGAGATTTAACGTGGAGTAAGGTGAATTTTATCCAGAAAACAGGCATTTATCAAGGGCCAGCCTGAAGTAACATGCTTTCAAATTTTGTGTTCTCTAAAAATAAAGAAATCGATTTACCATAAAGCAAGCCTCTCGGATTGTGAATCATTAGTATATATTTGTGAAAGAGTAACTGTGTATGTGAACGAGCGAGTATGGATTTGAGGTGTCTGTGACTGATTGAATGTGAGTTGGTGGCAGAGATAGTTTGAGTGAGAGGTTGTGTTCTAGTGTGAGATTCTGAGATAGTGAATTCGTAACGCTCTACTGTGTGTGTGACTGAACATGTGTGACTGCATGACAGTGTGTTTGTGTGTATGAGCTTTGTAAGAGTTTGTGATAGACACTGTTGAGGCAGCTTTTCTCTGTAATCGAACACAGAGGTTCCCCTGATACTAGAGTGTTTGTGGACATATCTGTACATTGTATGTAACCCTATTCTTCCCAGACCCATGGAGTTTTAGCTGGAGAAAGTGCACAGGGAAACATACTCTGCCTCTAAGCCAGTGACATAACTATGCCACGTGTGTTTGACAGGGACAGTGTGAGGATAAGTGTTGACTTAGTCATTATCTAACTTCATGGTGAACATGGTATGGGAGTTAGAAAAGCTGAAATGTCGAGACAGCTTTCTCTGAACTTTACCTAAATACAATCTGAAAGAACTGCAGATGCTGTCAATCAGAAACAAAACCAAAAGTAACTGAAAAACCTCGGATACGAAGTGTCTGGTTTCTTTGCACAGATGCTACCAAATCTGCTGAGCTATTATCAGCAATTTTCGGGGTTTTTTGCATATTCTCTCCCTGCTCTACGAATTGATCCCCTCAATTAGCTTAGATACTTTGTTCTGCTGTACATCAGCTCGCTGACAACACATGGAATTCCAGTTTCTAACTCAATCTTGAGTAAATAAATATATAATCCCAGCGGTGTGAAATTCCCCTGCCCTATCACTGTACATTTCGCTGACTAATGCATCTAACACACACATGTCTGATCACTATGGGCAATTTAGCATGGCCAATGTTACCTAACCCGCACATGTCGAAGTAAACCAGACCATCCGAAGGAACCCCACGTAAACACGGGGAGAACTTAAAAACTCAATATACAGTCGCCTGGAGTCAAACACGAGTCCCTGGAACTCTGAGGCAGCAAAGCTAACCACTGAGTCACCATGCCACCCAAACAGTTAGGTTACAAATTGGGACTGAGAATACAAAAAGCTGTAGTTTAATTTCTGCCACATTCAGTTTCCCCAAAAATAAACTTTCATTGAGTACACCAGTTCAATAAGACATTTCACTACCACCTTCTCAAGGGTTGATGGGAATGAGGGATAAATGCTGAGTGCAGCCATTGTTGCTCACATCCAATGAACAAACGAAAACTTCATTCCTTTTCCTTGCTAATACCGTGCTGCTGCTGCAGCTTAACTCAATGTTTTTGATATCCCAGGACACACAGATCCCTCTCTACGTCAGAGTCCTGTAACATCTCCCCATTTAAACTAAAGTCTCTGTCGATTCTCCCTGACAAACATTACACTCTCCACTTTATATTGTAACGGACAATGCTTTGCCCATTCACTTACCATCGCTACATTGGTCTATGTGACAGCAGCTTACTTCCACTTCACAATTTATTTTAAAATAGTTTCACCAATAACATACTGAAGTTTTAAATCAAGACTGACTTGAACGGATGCCTGTTGAAAATCCCAATATCTTTCTGTCACTCTCTGTCCCTTATTCAGTGTGTCTGCCTGTTTCGCTCTGCTCGACCAGAATATCTGTGAATTGCGACATTCATCCGTTAGCCTTTTGGAGTTGCTTCATGGTGTCCATATCTCCTGTAAGATGACAGTAAAAATTCCTCACTTCCCTCCGCTCATGCCCTTGTTGTAATTGCCAAATCGTCCAAATATTTGTTGACGCCATCACTTAAACTCTCCCGATTTGTGTCCAAGAATGTGGACAACGATGTTGAATCACTTAATAAAATCCAGCGTGAGCTAAATTTCTATCACGTCTCAGATTATACCTTTCTTCAAAATGTTTGGTTAGGCATCATCGACTGAACATTACTTTGTATTTAACCCTGTGTTCTCAATTGATCTCACAACTTCCTATGTACTCTTTTCAAGGCTTCATCCTTTGCCACATCTTATATTTGTTACTATCCTTTTCAGACTGTCCTTCAGCCACTCAGTGACATCCCAGACTCTGCAACGAGGGAGGCAGCGTGCTACCTGATGTCGCATCTACACTGTCACAGACATCTGCCTGAATCCCGAACAATGCAATCTCCTTATCACTATTGTTCTCCACTTCTTTTGTTTTCGGCATTAATTAAATTCAGAGAGGTTTCATTTAGACTCGTAAGCAAGAAATGTAACTTTTCGATTTGAAAATGGAGGGATGCAGAAAACAGGGCCACTGCTGAAATTCTGTCCATGTAATAATGTTAAACCTTTTCATCGTTCTGTGGTTCCTAACATTTATACACTTCCTGTACTATAGTATTGAAGTATTTCAGGGGGTGGGTGCTGCCTTGTTACGGAATGATGAACTGAGAATAAACGACCTAGTTCTCGAAAAATATCTCGATGCTTTCATTCAGAAAGTGGTTGCTGATTCCTCTCCTGGCTGCCAGAGGGGATCGCTCTCCCTCACCTCACGGCCCTGACACGAGTCACCTGTTGCCTCCTCTCGCTTCCTCGTTGACAGACTATCCCCGCTGGTTGCGGCCATCATTTCGTGACGTCACTGTGCAGCCGCTTGCGCCTTTGCGTCATTCAGGAAATTGTGAGACTGTCAGAAATAAAAGAATGAACAGAGACAGGACCAAAGTGTCTCAGAAAAAAATCTGCTGCTTGTACAGTTACACTGGGAGGCCAGCAGTTGGCGGTATTGTATCACTTTAAACAAAGACAGACAGAGAGAGTCTGATACATTTATTCATCAAATTTTAATTAATTCATTTATTGATCAACTCACATTAACACTTCTGTTAATATCGGATCTACACCCTCACTCCCAGGCGCACCTCCCTTGTCTTGGGTGATTCTTGTGCAGATGGCCCTCTTCCTAACAACACTTGCTGCTCTTGGACTCCTTGTGATCCTTCGTCTGATACCGTCCTCTTTGAGGTTCCTGCTGAAGTTCATTTCACAGTCGTCTACCATCCATCCAGAAGAACGTAAACTCTCACACTTTCTCCTTGCTAGGATGAATATTTGAATCATAAGCATTCATATTACCTGGGTGGTATTTCAATAATCCCTTTCATTGCTGAAACATTTAGGACAATGGGCTTATAGCCGAGAAATGGGGTTTGTATATGTGCATCTTCATTGTCTGCCAGGACCATTCGTTAACATGTTTCCCTCTGAGCTATAAAGAACAAATGAACACAAGAAATAGGAGCATGAGTCTGGAATTCGGCTTCTCGAACCTGCTCCGATATTTAATACAATCATGGCTGATCTCATCTTTGAAGTGTTTTGAGAGGTGAGGAATGGCATACATTAAAGCCCAGATTGCTCAGGTCCTCGATAATTCGCCCACAATCGTAATAGATCCGTACAGACCCCATCTCTCTGGCACTTCACTCATCCCTGTAACATCTGGATAACAAGGACACCGACATCAGACTTCTGTATATTGGCTTTTGCTCTGCCTTGAATCGCATCATGCCAACAAGACTCATCGACAGAGTCTGTGTACTAGGACTCTTTCCTCACATCGAGAAGTGGATAATTAACCTTCTGACCTGCAGATCACAATAAATGAGGTTAGTTGGTAACACCTCCTATACAATTATCCGCAATACTGGCGCCCTTCAAGGCTGTGTACTCAGCCCACTTCAACACTGATTACCCTCCCACGACTGTACCGCCAAATTCAGCTCCAACTCCATTTACAGATTTATTAATGACACCATCTTAGTGGGTAGGTCTCAAACAACAGTGAGACAGTGTACAGGAAATAGAGC
The DNA here is from genome assembly GCF_037043375.1 of Chiloscyllium plagiosum. Lineage (NCBI taxonomy): Eukaryota > Metazoa > Chordata > Chondrichthyes > Orectolobiformes > Hemiscylliidae > Chiloscyllium > Chiloscyllium plagiosum. The sequence goes on from NW_028270177.1 coordinate 70,348,105, forward strand.
TTAGTGACATGGTGTAAAGACAACAATCTTTGCCTCAATGTCAGCAAAACAATGGAACTGACCACTGAGTTCAGGAATTCGACCGAAGGACAGACACTGGTCTCTGTCGTTGGCACTGAGTTGGAGGAGATGGACAGCTCCAGGTTCCGAGGAATAAATATTACAAACAATCATTCTATCCATGCCAAATCTACAGCCAAGAAAGCACATCAATGCATGAAGAAAATTTAGCATTTTGGTAATAACCCTGACCAATTTTTACATTGCACTGCAGAAAACATTCTATCCAGACACTTCGTATGGTAGCTGCTCTGCCCGTACTGAAATGAATTACAGAGATGCGTGTACCTCACCGAATCCATCACGCAAATCACATTTCCTTCCATTGGCTCAGTCGTGACTTCCCACTGCTTCAGGAATGCAGCCAAAACAATCAATAGACAATAGACAATAGGTGCAGGAGCCGGCCATTCTGCCCTTCAAGCCTGCACCACCATTCAATATGATCATGGCTGATCATCCTTAATCAGTATCCTGTTTCTGCCTTATCTCCATAACCCTTGATTCCACAATCCTTGAGAGCGCTATCCAACACTTTCTTAAATGAATCCAGATACTGGGTCTCCTCTTACCTCTGGGACAGAGCATTCCACACAGCCACCACACTCTGGGTGAAGATGTTTCTCCTCATCTCTGTCCTAAATGGTCTACCCCGTATTTTTAAGCTGTGTCCTCTGGTTCGGCACTCACCCATCAGCGGAAAGTTGTTTCCTGCCTCCAGAGTGTCCAATCCTTTAATAATCTTATATGTCTCTATCAGATCCCCTCTCAGTCTTCTGAACTCAATGGTATACAAGCCCAGTCGCTCCAGTCTTTCAGCGTCAGGTAGTCCCGCTATTACAGGAATTGACGTCGTGAACCTATGCTGCAATCCCTCAATAGCCAGAATGTCTTTCCTCAAATCTGGAGACCTGAACTGCACACAGTACTCCAGGGCCCTGTACAGCTGCAGAAGAACCTCTTTGCTTCTATACTCAATCCCTCTTGTTAAGAAGGCCGGCATGCTATTAGCCTTTTTCACTACCTGCTGTACCTGCAGGTAGTGAAGGCCCCTCTCACCACCACAATGTTCTTTTCCAACCTCTTCCATCGGACAGAAGATGCAAATGTTTGAAAATATGCACCAATGGATTCAGGAACAATTTCTTCCTTGCTGTTATTAAACTTATAAATGGACCTGTCATATATTAGAGTTGATCCTTCTCTGCACCTGCTCAAAAGCTGTGAAACTATATTAAACTGATGTCTTTATGTAAGGTATGATTTGGACTGAAGAGAATGCAACACAATTTTTTTTACTTTATCTCAGAATGCATGACTATCATAAAACAAGCAAAATCAATCTGCATACCATAGGTTTGGGTCTGGTCTGCTCGATAACGCCTGCAACCTATTTCTCCTGTGGTCTGTGTAAAAAACTTTCACTATCCATTACTTCCATGCCTGTCATAATTTCGAAACGATCTATTTAGTCTCCCTCAGCCTCGATGTTCATGTGAGAGAAATGATTTATTATATTGTCCCGCATCATTTATGATGGGAGCTGGCAGGATTGCAGAGTTTCTGTCTGATCATGAAAGATGAAGTCAATTAGACTTGTCTATCCGTTGCTTCTTATGGTTTCTGGCACGCAACTACTTCTGTGTCGTAGCTTCACCAGGTTGACACCTTACGTTTAGATATACCCAGTGTATGAACTCATAGAACATAGAACATAGAAAAGTACAGCACAGAACAGGCCCTTTGGCCCACGAGATTTAATCCGTATGTCAAATATAGTAACTTAACCTACGCACCCCTCAACTCACTGCTATCCATGTGCATGTCCAGCAGTCGCACTAATGTCCCCAGTGAAACTGCTTCCATGACTATAGCTGGCAACCGATTCCATGCATTCACAACTCTCTGCGTAAAGAACCGACCTCTAACGTTTCCTTCATACCTTCCTCCTAATATCTTCAAACCATGACTTCTCGTACCAGTGAATCCCGCCCCGGGGGAAAGTCTCTGGCTGTTGATTCTATCTATTCCTCACATTATTTTCTATACCTCGATCAGGTCTCCTCTCTTCCTTCTTCTCTCCAGAGAAAAAAGTCCGAGCCTACTCAGACTTTCTTCATAAGGCAAGCCCTCCAGTCCAGGCAGAATCCTGGTAAACCTTCTTTGCGTTTTCTCCAAAGCTTCTCCATCTTTCCTATAGTAGGGCGGTCAGAACTGGACGCAATATTCCAAGTGTGGTTTCATCAGGAACTTATAGAGCTGCAGCAAATCCTCGCAGCTCTTAAACTCAATCCCCCATTAATGAAAGCCAAACCGCCATATGGTTTCTTAATAACCCTATCCACTTGGGTGGCAACTTTGAGTGATCTATGTACTTGCACACCCAGATCCCTCCGTTCCTCCACACTGCCAAGGATCCTGTCTTTAATCCTATATTCAGCATACGTGTTCCACCTTCCAAAATGCATCACTTCACGTTTATCCAGGTTGAACTCGATCTGCCATTTCCTAGCCCAGCTCTGCATGCTATCTATGTTGCGCTGCAGCCTGAAGTCGCTGTCTATACTGTCGACGACACCTGCATCCTTACTGCCATCTGCAAATTTACTAACCCACGCTTCAACCTCCTCATCCAAGTCATTTATAAGCACTATAAAGAGCAGAGGCCCAAGGACAGAGTCCTGCGGAACCCCATTCAACACTGACCACCTGGGAGAATACTTTCCATTTACTCTGCCTTCTGTCAGCCAGCCAATTCTGAATCCAGATCGACAAATCTCACCGTAACCCATACTTCCTGACTTTATGAATGGAACTCCTGTACTCTTCATTTAACCAGGTTTGATCACTGGCTTCAAGTCATAACCCGCCCATTCATCTGCTTCCCCTTCCCTTCGATTTCTTCGTTGTCATGACTTTGGAATGTGCTTTCTTTAGAGCCTTGGTAAAGTTGTACAGTGCATCTTGGAGGCTGTCATTAATTTATACCATGCAGAAGGACTGGTTAATACTTATAATAGTCTCTACCACAATGATTAAAAGGCAGAGCCTTTAGGAACAGCTGAAACAAAAATAGACCAGGTTTCTTCAGGATTAAAGCACCTATCACTGCCGAGAACAGAGAGAACTCCTGAGGAGGTGAAGACTTGTTCAGAGTATCTTGTTCAGAGTAACAAGCTGTTTAGTTGCCTGAGAAACAATCACATCGTTGCTGGCAACGGACCGCCTTTGTCATTAGTGAATTAGTGGCCAATCATCAATGAGCTCCTTGTTACAAACCAAAGTTGCATCTGTGTATAACTCCGTTCATCTCCAATCACACTTCAATTATTGGATCAGTATCAGGTGAATTGCTGTCAAACCTTGAAGCCATCCTCCACTTACGATCTGTTTGTTAGGTCGCTCTTTTCACATTTTAGTCCACAATTAAACTCAATCCTTTAAAAAAAATGTTTTTTTTTAAATATGTATTCGCCCTGAGTAAACTAAAATGCCATTTTAAAGACGCATTTTCTTGCAAAATACATGATGCACAATTTTTTTTAACAAGTGCAGTCTATTTATTCTTCTCCCCTTCTTGCAATGTTATGCAACCTTCGCATTTCTTAAAGCTTTTACGTTTTTCACCATTTGTATTTTAGGACAATATATCAGAATTCACATTAGGTTTTCTAGTGATGTGTATAATAAAACGGTTACAACAAACGACACCATCGAAGTATCTTGCATTGTTAATTTGAAACTTTTAAAGAAGGCCAGTGGATTACAATCTGTGTAATTTTGTGTTTCATTGTTCTTTGTTGGGTGGTCTTCGAAGTGCTGAAGATCTAACAGCAATCCCAAAGTCCCCTTTCCTATGGAAGAGGACTTTTCCAATGATCGGTATTGATTCGATTAGAAATATCCTCCAGGTTCTCAATTCCTAATTCATCACCCTGGAACAAGAAAACACTTCGACCCAATTCAGAAGCATCAGCGGCCATTTTGAAAAGACTGGAAAACACAGGGATGGCCAAAATAGCTTCACCGATTCAAATTGCTTTCATCCTTTCAACATTAACTTCGCACTCTGATAACTAAACCACCTTTCTCTTATTTCGTTCGAAAACTTGTTCAAGGTACAGCTGTCCAGCTAAAATTATGGACAAATTTCGTGTAAAGTCAAACAATCCAAAAATCTATTAATTTCTCATTTAGTTTTAGGAAGTTTTACTGGTATCACTTTTGCTATCTCCATCAACATCTGTGTGCTTGTGTGAGCATGTCTGTGTGACTGCTCGTGCACGTGTGTCTCTCTAAGTCGATATGTGTGCTTCAGTCTGTAGGGTTCTCTGCACATCTCTCTGCATATGTGATTGGGTCTAAGTAGTTGTACGGATTTCCGTCTGTCTCACACACACAGAGACAGGGACAAAACTCTCTCTCTCTCTCACACACACACACACACACACACACACACACACACACACACAGGCACACATAGATTGGGGTTTAAACCCCATTTCAATTGTTACAATCCCGAAGACAACAGAGAGCCCGTTGCACAGAGTACAGACACAGAGATACATAAAAATGGAGACACACACTAATACACACAATGAGACACAAACACACTCACATAGGCACAGATAGTCAGACGGAGATAGATGGATAGACACAAACAGAATCGCAGAGACACGAATACACGATAATGCACACACACATTCAGAGAAGCACATGCAAAAATCCAAACAGAATCAGTGTGCAGTAACTGACACTGCGCTGTGTCTAATCATCTGTAGCACAATCTGTGTCCATCAGCTCGTTCCCAGTTTTTACAGATGAAATGTTGGTGAGAAAGTGGAACAGTCGCGTGACGTCTCTCAGCATAATATCCGTGAAAAGGTGAATCTAGTTGAAAGTTCATGGTCATTTGAGCAACTGACAGACGTGTACACCATATCTGTGTAATCACTGGATGTCAAGCTGTGAAATGGATTGATGATGATGGCAAGTAGTTATGTTCTCCATAATGAAGTAGAATTAACTTGCAGTGCAGCTTGCTCAGCACCAAGGTCACAAACATTCTCTGTCTCCACCACCCACTCTCAGTAGCAGTGGAGTGTACCACAGACAAGATGCAGTGTAGAATTTTTTCACAGAGCAGCTTCCAGAACCACGGCATTATCGCGTGGAACACTGAGCACAACAGATACACCGGACACCAGTTGACAATTCCACATCAAGCCAATCGCCACCCTGGCTCGGAGAAACGTCTCAGTTCCACAAGTTCCATTGGTTGGAAATCCTGGAACTCCCTCCCTGACATCATTATGGGTTTATATGGACCATATGAATGGCAGCAGTTCAAGAGGATAACTCATTGTCAACTTCGCCAGAACAATTAGATCTGAGTCATACGTGGTAACCCAGAGGCAATGAGCCAAACACATTAATGTATCACAAAAACAAGTTCACTATTTGGAAACCACTTGCTCCAGTGCTGAGCTTTTGAATAAGTTGTGCCATATTTCAGAAAATTGAAATACGCTTTCATTTGAATATTTCAAATTCTGAACAGGCTTCAATCGTTAGATGGTGAGAAATTGATCCTATGGGTCTGGGTGTCTGAAACACGATAACACAGTCTCAGGAGTTGCAGAAAAGCTCTGCAGGTCTGGCAGCATCTGTGAAGAGAAGTCAGTGTTAAAGTTACACCATTTGCAGATCTTTCAGTTATTATTGCCACACTCTCAGGGTAAGGGGCAGTTTATTTGGGAATGAGATGAGGAGAGAGTGATTAACTGTATGGCCTCTGAGACTTTAATATTCTCTGTTCCTGACGATTGCTGATGCACCCTCACTGAGTGCATTTCAGATTGGAAGACACAGATTGCTGGTGTCTCAGGGAGTCACGCTATATGTGGATTGGACAGGAAACTGGATATGAAATCTAATTGTGGCTTTGATTCGATTGACTACTAGAACAGACTGAACATGTTTAACAGGCTGTATAGACCCCTCATTATTTCTTCAGCGTTATCCCCATTCCAATTGTACAGTAACTATTACTTTTCTAACTTCCTACCGCTCTGCTAAATTCCCCTACTCTCATAACACAGAGCTAACCTTTCCCTTCTCTCGGCAGATGTTGCATGACCTTATCAGATTCCTCTGAATGGCCTGTGTTTATTTCAGCGAGAATTACATCTCCCTATTCCTGTTTCTGTGAGAGGTAACATTCTTCAATCCGACTCCTTGATATTATGTTTGTTCACACAGTGGGCAGCACGGTGGCACAGTGGTTAGCACTGCTGCCTCACAGCGCCTGAGACCCGGGTTCAATTCCCGACTCAAGCGACTGACTGTGTGGAGTTTGCACGTTCTCCCCGTGTCTGCATGGGTTTCCTACGGGTGCTCCGGTTTGCTCCCACAGTCACAAAGATGTGCAGGGTCAGGTGAATTGGCCATACTAAATTGCCCGTAGTGCTAGGTAAGGGGTAAATGTAGGGGTATCGATGGGTTTCGCTTCGGCGGGTCGGTGTGGACTTGTTGGGCCGAAGGGCCTGTTTCCACACTGTAATGTAATCTAAAAAAAAAAGAAAGGAGGCATTGTTCTATCCAAATTCATAACATGCTCAGAAGTGCATTGCGATGATTTTAAAAATAAAATATCTTAAACATAATGAAATTCATGATGAAAACATGAGACGCAATTCGATCTGTAAGGGGCCGGAATTCAGTCATGCGTGGTGAAAGTGAGGACTGCAGATGCTGGAGATCAGAGCCAAGATGAGAGTAATACAGGAAAAGCAAAGCAGGTCAGGTAGCATCCGAGAAACCGGAGAATCAACAATTTCGGGCAAACGACAGTCATCAGTAATGAGGCTGGCAGCCTCCAGCGTAGACAGGTAAATGGGAGGGAGTGGGGCTACGGACAAGGTAGCTGAGAGCACAATAGATGTATGGAGGTGGGGGTAAAGGTGATTGGTCGGTGTCGACGGTGTAGCGGCTGGGCGGGAACTGGGATTAGCTGGTCGGAGGCGGCAATCAGGCAAATAGTAAAGCCACATTGATTCTCTGGGTTTGGAGGTTCCAGAGGCGGAAGATCAGGCGTTTTTTCTCAAAGGGGTTGGGTGGTGAGTGACTGGTGATAGAGAAGTGCCTGGTCCTGCATGTCCTCGGAAGATTCGGAGGGGGAATTCAATTCTCCCTCCGCCAGTTGTTGTTTTGTTTGTTGCTCCTAACCCATCAAAACACAGATCAGAGTGAATGCACAAACAACCTCTCTCTATACATTTCACTCAGAATAATGTCAATAACAGGGCGGATTAAAACAAAATGAAAACTGTGTTGAATGCAGGATGTAGGGAATCATGTTACTGTAGAGTCTTTACAACACTGACATCAGGCTTTCGGCCCATCATTCACAAACCAGTCTGCACTCCCACTTGAAACCTATCCAGTTACTCAGATTCCTGTCTGATTGAAGACTGTCTGTGTACAGTTTGCACATTCTCCCCCTGTCTGCGTGAGTTTCCTCCGGGTGCTCCAGTTTCCTTACACAGTCCAAAGATGCGCAGGTGAGGGTGGATTTGCAATGCTCAATAGTCATAAGTGTCCAGGTGAGTGTAGGTTAGGTTGGTTAGCCATGAGAAATGCTGGGTTACAGGAATAGCGTAGAGGGTAGTATTGGTGGGATGCATGATGTGGCAAAAGGCTTGTTTCTGCACTGTAAGAATTTTATGATCCCATGCTCCATCCCATCTTTCTCTCTGGATGAAGTGAACTGTCACCAGATCAAATATCCCCTTCAATGGGTCAAAGTTTGTTTCCTATTTGACAAAGAACTGCAAATGTTGTCGATCTGAGAGACAGCACAGAGATTGCTGGGAAACTCTGCAGGTCCGGCAGCATTTGTGGGGGAGTGAACTTTTGGATCCAGTGATTGTTCTTAAGACATCTGATTCTGCAGCTATCAGACCTGGTGAGTTTTACTACCAATTTCTTGTTTTGCTATCAGCCCAAATGCAGTTGGTGATGGTCACGGCCTTGTTGTTTGAGACAGCGCTGAACAGGATAATGTGAATGGTGCAGCGTATGTACAATGTCAGCTGGAAACTTACATTGGAAAATTAGGTCAGTTCTCTTTGGAGAATAGAAGGCTTAAACCAGGTTTACCCTTGCCACCGCAAGAGTTGAAAGACATTCACCTTCAACAACGACCTCACCTCGTTTCACCACCCCAAAGGATCTTGACATATCCAGTCGAGATTTTCATGCTCATGCAACCACCTCATTTACCGTGTCTGTTGTTCTCGATGCGGTCTCCTTGACACTTGGGAGACAGGATGGGAAAACACAGAGCGTTGCGGAGGACATTTCTGGGAAACAAGCACCAAACAATTCCACCGTGCTTGTGCTGACTACTTCATCTCCCCTTCCCACTCCAAGTGCATGCAAGTGCTGGGCATCGCCCACCATCAAAAACAAGCTACTCGATGAGTGGAGGAAGAATACCTCATTTTCCTCTATGGGGCCCTCCGAACACTCGGCATCAACGTTAACTTCATCGGTTTCCTCATTTCCCCTCCATATCCTCCTATCACAGCTTAAACCATCCAACCCGGCACCGCCCTCTTGACTGTCCGACCTGTCTATCATCCTTTACATCAATCAGCTCCACTCTCCGCTCTGATCTATCGCCATCACCCCGCAGGCCCCCTTTTTTCTCTGATCCCCTTATTCCTACCTTCTTCAATTCATTGTCTCAACTCTGCTCAACTTGGCCTTTCCTCTCCTGCTTCAAAGGTTCAGTACTAAACTTGTAGATTCAAGACAGAGACAACGAGAGACAAAACAATCTGCATGAGATAAAAACAAACATGGGCTGGATTCCATTCCCATTTTCCTGTTATTGTCCAGGCTGCAGAATTACGTTGTGTGTCACCACACGCAAAATTGTTTCCTGGTGACATGGATGAGTTTGCAGTTTCTGGCATCCGACTGTCCTCATCTCTGCACAATCGAAGTCTCAGCCTGTATTTTGGTAAAGTAAAACTTGTACGGGATAATTCCGGTTTCAGTAACTGCAGTCTGAAGACGGAACGCGCTGACAGGAATATTAAAACATCTTGAGGTACCGAACACTTTACACTCGCCCCCTATCTCGGCCGTCATTATGTCTAGGACTAATCGATTTAGTATCACTGTTTCGCTTACTGCCGTTAACTCAGTATTAATGAGCGTCAGACATTCCTCCGTCTCATTTGCTGGCAGTAATGCACTGTATGCGAGATCATTCATCAAGTTTATTGCCACCGTTGCCCCTGCTCACAAGAGAATAGACCAGTATTCGCTCCTCGTATAGTCCAGAGGTCTGCGAGTGTGTACGCATTCGAATTGCGCGGGATGTCACTTCTTTTCGGCCGCTCCTGGCATTTGGGGCGAACACTGTCGTGCCAGTACCAGTACCACGGGGTAGCAGCACCACTTCCATCCCAGGCGTTGGTGGTTTCCTTTCTCTGCACAGGCCCATATTATACCCGCCATCCTGGTCTGATTATTGATAAAGGATCAAGTAATGTGTAAAATCGTACTCCTTGCATAGGTTGCGGAGCAAGAGTCATTGTTCAAGAACAGCGTCGTATATCACTGGGAGAACCCCAAATGTAGTCTCCCCTGATGTGTGCAAAGGTAGGTTTCTCCCTTGCCTTCCACTCTATTGACGGATGTGGTTGGAAGGGTGTCAGCATTGTGATTGCAGTTAGCCTTAAGTTCGGGTGCTGGCGCGAGATTTGCCATAATTGCTCCCCCTATCAGGGTCAGGGTAGTCGCTGCCCGTGGAAGCAGGCAGCTAGCATTTCTTGCCAATCTCTCTGTCATTTGTTCGGCAGTCCACGTCGGGCTGCGTGTAAACATATCCAACAATGGTAGCCAACCTCTTAACTCCGGTGTTGTATAAGGGCCAAGACACACGTTCTATTCCTTTCACATCTAGCAATAGCCCTTCACACCTCCCAACCTACTGGCATCGCATTTACGCCATTTATCTCATGAAGCGCCAATTCCACTACTGAGTTAGACTCGCTCCCGAACCCCGACCAACTCCCTTCAGGTTCTGGCGTGACATTAATACGCTCTGCTCTTCTTGGTGTTTGGTCCATTATTTGGTTTGGATGGTTGTCGTGCCCTGGTGTAACTATTTCGTGGAATGTATTTCGCAGGGGGAGAGGGCTGGACCACTATATTCAAAATATATATCGGAGAAGGGTCTGTCTATTCCACACCACCAGGCTTCCTCATCCCTCTTCCGAGTCTTGGTTATTATTACCCGTGCAATGGCACCTCCTTCCTTGAGAATATAATACTTATATACCATGTCAGGTGTCCCTGCAGCCGTGGTTGCATCTACTGAGTCCCAGTCACTGGGACCATAAGGATTCCTGCATAAATATTTATTGTCCCATTTATAGTCGTACTGGTTACTAAACGGCCATGGGTCACATGTAATGCTCAACTTAGCATCCTTGGTTTAGACTACCGTCTGCGGATGTACCCAAGACACCCCTGCCTTCACGGATCGTCCTGCCAGGGCAGCCCCATATTTGTATGAGTCTTCTCATCATTACTTGCACTTATTTGGTTCTGGTGTTGTCCGATGTGTCTTCAAGTCCAGCTAGACGTTTGCAATGACTGGCGTGTATCAACGTGGCTCTTTGGGCGAACTTAACAGATTACTGTGTTGTAAGGATCACTTCAAACGGTCCCTCCCACCTCTTCGCCTTCCCGCGTTTCCTCCTGAAGTCTTTCACCACGATCCATCTCCAGGTTCTAGGTCGTGCATCTTCCCTTCTGCTGATTTGGGTAGTGCTGACTTCACTTGATTCTGTATTTGAGACAGAAGTGCAGACAGTTTCCCGGTGGCACAGTGGTTAGCACTGCTGCCTCACAGCGCCAGTAGACCCGGATTCAATTCTCGCCTCAGGCAACTGTGTGTCTGGAGTTTACACATTCTCCCCGTGTCTGCGTGGGTTTCCTCCGGGTCCTCCCGTTTCCTCCCACAGTCCAAAAATGTGCAGATTAGGTGAATTGGCTATGATAAATAGTCCTTCGTGTTAGGTGTGGCGTAAATGTAGGGGAGTGGTTCTGGGTGGGTTGCTCTTCGGAGGGTCGGGGTGGACTTCTTGGGCCGAAGGGCCTGCTTCCACGCTGCAAGTAATCTAATGTAATCTCATCCTCACAGTGGCCTGTTATCGGTCTTCCCGTAGGTCTTTGGCCAATTCTTGAATTGGGCGACTTACCAAACAAAATCTCTAACGGGACAAGATTGGCTATTCCTCTCCTTCTAGATCTCACAATTGGAAGTGACTTTTTCCTCACAACGTTTGTCAATTTATCTTTTAAGGTAGCATTTCTCTTTCCACTGCCACCGCTCGCTGGGTGGTAGGTTGTCTCACTGATCTACTCTAGGGCAATATTGACAAATAGTGAAACATTGTCGCTGCTAAGCCATTCAGGAACTCGCCATCTCTGAATTATTTCAGTTAGCAAAGCCTTGGGCCTGCAATGGCATCCTGTTTAGACGTGGGGAGCGGTTCCACCCATTTGGAAAACATGTCAACTATTACCAGACAATGCCTTTTCCCTTCGCTGGGCATTAGTTCAATAAAGTACATCTGTTAATGTTCAAACGGTCTTTGGGATTGGGGATGTTCTGCCTGACTCATCTGTATTCCCCTCCCCTCATTATTAGTGGCACAGATAACACATCATTCACAATATTTTCAGGAGTAATGAGTAAAGCCCTTCGTGTACCAGTGCGCCGAAATACTGTCGTACATCCCCCCTTTTGACTTATGGTCCTCACTGTGTTATTTGGCATAGAATGGGAATAATGATCGCAGTAGACAGGGTTTACCAATGGGGCCACACCACACCCATTCCCTCATTCTGCACCCTGCCGTTGTCAATTCACGCTTCTCTTCCGGCGTGGCCTGCGACTGTAACTCCCATAAGTCTGCTTTGCATTACAAATATTTGATATACACATGTCAACCGATCACTTGCCTGCTGCTGGGCTGCCGTCCTTACGGCTGAGTTTGCGTTCGCATTGTCTTAAGAAAGGGAATCATTATTTTCGTGTGGGACAAACATTTACAGACAGCGATTGATTTAGAAGAAAGGACCGCTTCCAGGGTTTTCTAGTATCGGTCAAGAAGCCTCTGTGTTTCCACAGGGTTCCAAAATTATGTACAACCACGAATGCATATCTGCTGTCAATGTAAATATTCGCTATCCTTCTCTCAGCCAACTTACATGCCTCAGTCAAGAGAATCAGCTCTGCTGCTTGAGCTGACAGATGAGAAGGGAGTGTTCCATTTTGACTACCTCGTGGGCAGTTACTACAGCATACCAAATACAATTCTGGCCTGTCTGTTTGGTCCTGAATCCTGACCCATCCACAAAAAAGCCATATCCTAATTCTGAATTTTTGAATCCTGCACGTCTGGCCTTTTAGTGCAAATTTCATTAGTTACAGCGATACAGCCATGTGAGTCTCCGTCTCCTTCTGTGGGGAGAAGGCTAGCAGCATGAAGGACGTTGCATCTATTTATTGTAATGTTGGCATCTCCAATCGCGCAGTATTGTATCTGAGCCAAAGTGCTGCCAACGTGTTTGCTGTGTTTTGCTTGAAAGAGAGTAAGCATGCATGTGGGACCAGGAGGGTTAATTCATCACAGCCGACTGTGTCCCTTTCGGCTACAACAAGCGTTTTCAGCTGCAGCCGCGACTCGCAGGCATTGAGGCAATCCTGCTGCTACGGGGTCCACGTTTAGCCGAAATGTAAGCTACCTACCTCAATTTTCTCACAGTATCCTGCATCAGCACAGATGTCATGCAGCCACGCTTCTCATCTACCGTTTTTACAAAAGGCTTGTTTGGGTTCGGAATCCCCAGTGTAGGTGAAGTTTGGAACGCCATTTTGAATTCAACTGCAACCGTCTCTGGTTCTGCAATTCTTAGCCATGGGAAATGGGGTGGGGGGGCCTCAAGTGTTGTGTAATGTGGGATTAAAATTCTACAGTAGGAGCGCATGACCAAAAAGGATAGCAATTGTTTCTTAGTGTGAGGCTTTGAAATTTGCTGGATCGATTGAACTCTATCTTGACCAATGGCCTTCCCTTGTTCAGATAAGAATTCACCTAATAACTTCACCTGTTGTTGCACAAATTGTAGTTTTGTGAAACTAGCTTTGTGCACATCCCTGGGTAGATGGCAGAGCAACGCAAGTGTATCTTTCTCACATTGTTCCTCTGTTGGTGCTGCCATTAAGCATTCGTCGACATACTGCAGAAGCGCTGACCCCGGGATTAAACCAAGAGTCTCCAGACTCCTGCATAGGGCCTCATTAATTTTGTTGGGGACTCACAGTTTTCTTGACAAAGTCGCGTGAATGTACATGATTTGCCTTTGAATGGAAAAGTGAACCAGAAGTGACTTTCTGGGTGTACCGGTACACTAAAGAAGGCATTTTCTAAATCCACAGCAGAGAACCATTTACTGTCCGGTGGAATTTGAGCTAATATAGTACAAGGGTTAGGAACATTTGGGGCGGGCGGAACAACAGCACAATTGACTACGTGCAGGTCTTGAACAAAGCTCCATTTCCACGATTCATCTGGAATGTTTGCCTTTTTGACCGGAAAAATGGGGGCTCTCACCTGTTTTTATCCACAGGGGATTATCACTCCAGCCTTCAGGAGGGATTCAAAGAGTGGAGCAATTCCTTTTACAGCCTTGGGTTTTAACGAGTGTTCTTGTGTTCTGCAAGGACGATACTCAGACTTCGGGGTTATTCTTATGGGTTCACAGCTTCGTATGAACCCTACATCACGTTTGCCTTTTGCCCTGCACTCAGTAGGGTCCCTTCTTAATATTGGGACCGAGACATCTACGCCAGGCAGCCCTCTTGGCGGGAGTTGCCTGCACTTCCCTATCTGCTTGGGTTAGCCAATTTAGTTACTTCATGTATGTCCTTGTATCTGCATTGAAGCAGATACGCACATCGTCCCTGAAGACACAATCTTCCGTTTTTTGTGCCTGTAGTACCCATGGTCCCAAATCCTGCCACCTGTCTCTGGATGCCTTCTCCAATGGTACTTGAGGAAAGGAGCGTTCCACATCAAAAGATAGGGTCTACTTGCCGTCACAGATACATTGGATAGGTTTACACTGACTGCACATCTGTGATCATTTTAATAAAATTCGCAAAATACTAACTGATCTTGTTTAACCAATCTCGTCAAACAATCCTTCTCATATGATTTGTAATGGCCATCGCGGTGTATGTGTGCTGTCCCCAGCAAGAAAATCGTTGTTAATGGGATTTACATTGTTACTTGTCGTTTGGACTGTTATTGATGTCATTTTCAACTAAACGATGAGTTTTGTAACTGCAGAAAGGGCACATGACATCTAGAGTATGTCGGATAAAGAACTGACAGGGTAAATTCACCTGCATGCTCGAAAAATAACAAATGTTGTTGATTCAGTGTGAACTATATTGCTGTAAATGGGCAAATAGGGCCTGCATCTAAAAGACTGTGGGTATAATGCATGGCATCTGGCCTTAACCGAACAAGCTTATCGGCAAATAACCAGAGTTAGGACAGTTTGATGTTCTGGGTCAGGTTCCTTATCTCATCGCTCTGTTGTATTGATGCTATTTTTATGATCTGATGACCCGACAGTACATCACGTTACATCGTGCTTTATTTTACATCGTGATCAGATGTGGTTTGTCCATTTGTCTCCTCAGGCTTGTATAAGAAATGACAAAGATTCACTGTATGTATCAGTCCTCAGTCATTACAGGATGGCAAGAGTTAATCCTAGTTTCAGGAAGTTGGCCGAACAGCAACAATTCCGGGCAGTGTAGTCCAGTACAGCATGCAGCATTGAGTTCATTGTGTTGGGGCAAAGAATACCACAGGAAGGGAGTGAGGCTGAGCTAGCAAGACAGGTGTCAGAAGGTCAACTGGATTTATTCATTCAGAATGTGGCCTTCACTGCCTGTGCTGTCACTTATTCCTCCCGAGAAGGTGGCAGAGAGTGAGCTCACTTCCTTAACCACTACAGATTACTGGAATATTGTGTGCATTTGTTCATGGGTCAGCACCTTCAATGTTGGGGATGGATTGGAAAGAATGAAACTTTTCACATTGGGAACCTGATGGGACATTCAAAAATCATGAGACCTCTGGGAGAAATTGTTCCCCGAATACAAGGTTCAAGAAAGAGACAACACAGGCTGAAATTATCTGCAAAAGTAACAGATATGTAGTAAGAGATGTTTTTTGTTCAGACAACGCTTGGTGTTTGTGTGGAGGGGCTTGCTGAAGTTCTAATGGGGGCTGCTCAAACTGACGCTTCTAACAGGGAACTAGGTCATTATTTGAATTTCACTGAGAGGTGGAGAATCAATGGACAGAACAGAGTGTCACAGTTATTCAGTTTCTGAATCTCAAAATCCCAATTTGTCAATGAGGACTTGGTCACAGACATCAAGAGATGTCAGCATGCTGACGCTTGGCTTGGGAGTCCTTGTTGTGGACATCGAGCTTTACTCGCTATCAACCTCCATAAAGCAGGACCTGTCTTCAGAATGTGCAGAAGACATAAATTGACAGTGCAGTAAACAGTGAAGAGAATAGTAGCAGAATTTATGAGGGCACATGCAGAAGCTACTTCCAGTCGGTCTGCGGATGAAAGTGGTCCACAGGATTCCTATATTCTCGCAATGAACTAGTCAAAGCCAGACTTCCTTATTGTTAGTGGCCAATTAATATGAAGCACAGAATTCCAGTGAAACAGACACGAGACAGGCGAGAGCTTTTTGTTTGTCATAAAGAGCAAAACAGTCACCCAATGACCGTGGGGGAAAGACATTTCCTGTATTTAATCAAAATCACACTCTGTCATGGCAAAGCCTCAAAGTCGCTGAGGGATTGAGATTTCTAAAGCATATTCCACGTGAAGCTTGTTCAGAATCAGTCACAGATTTTTTTTTTAAATCTGCAATCTGACTAGATTGATCCTGAAGGCAGAAGTTTTAGAGACGCTGGAGAGAAGATTTACCACCATGCCTCCTGGACTGGAGGGCATTTCTTATGAAGTTAGATTGAGGGGCCGACGGATTTTCCCATTGGAATGAAGAAGGATGCGGGTGAATTTATAGGGGTGTATAAGATAATAAGAGCCACTGATAGAGTGGATAGCCAGAGACTTCCTCCCAGGACTGAAATGTATTATTTAAGGGGGCATAATTTAAAGGTGATTGGAGGAAGTTTTCGGGGAGAGAGAGGTAAGTTCTTTCTATGCAACGACCAGACTCTGTGGCAGGTGGTAGTTGAATCAGATGCATTACGGATGTTTACACGACTCTTCCATAGGCACATGGAAGATAGGTTATGCAGATTAGTTTGACCTTAAAGTAGATTAACCGATCAGCACATCATCGAGGCCTGAACGGCCTGCACTGTACTCTTCTGTATGAATTGTCCTCCACATTATTGACTCCACTGTCAGTTAAATTACTGACATTAAATTACCATAAATCCTCCTGAATGATAATATTTAATGACGTTTCACCACTTTCATCGGAATCATTCAGTTTCTGTTCGATTCTTCCTGCATACATGAAGCAATTGTTGTAATTGTACCATTCTCCACCCTGTCCTCTGGCGAGAAATTGGGAATATAGCGTTGAGAAAGGGAATCAGGCATTATGACATTGAAGGGGAGAGCAGGCTTTAAGGGCTGAATAGCTTCTTCCTGCTCCTGGTTTTTGGCGCTAAATATCCTCCTGATAATTTCATCATAAAAAGTATCAATGATTACATTGCGGAAGCACATCAGTATTTGGTTTCGTTCAGACACTCCTGCATCTTGAAAATTTGATTTTTCTTTGCAGTGACGATGAACAGTCAGTCTGAGAATCAAAGTGTTCTTCAGGATTCCTGATAGCGTCTCAGTGAAAAAAAAAATCAAAGGAACGCTTCCTTACTGTTAATGGCCAATCGCATCCAATAAAGACAGATATTTCATGGAACTTCCGGAGTGTTCACGGACCCGAGATGTTAATTTGCTTTGTGATTTACGGACCATATAAATGTAGAGGAATTACACTGGATATCCGCAAGTAACGTAAGATGGATATCTTTAAACACTGTAGAAAATATCTTAAGGGTGTTCTAAAATGTTTTAAAGGTAATTGAACGGTTTTGAAATTTATTCAGCATTGTCGAAGGAATGGGAGGTAATTTCAGATACCGAGAGAGAGTTACAGACACAGATAGAGAGCCACAACCACAGGTACAGGATAAGATTGTCCTGGAGATGTTTCACAGCTCACTCTGTGGCCCACACAAGGCAAGGCACCAGCAGATGGAATGCAGCCATTTTCTGGTTATATGGACGATGTTTTGTTTACTATTTGTCACAGTATTGTCCCTGTCCTGGGAGAGTTTGATGTGGAAAATACAAAGGGAACTTTACTCTTTCTCTAACTCAGCTGTTCCTGACCTGTGAGTCGTTGATGGGAACAGTGTAATTGGACTTTAATCTGTACTTAACCCTATGCCTGTGCTTTTCTGTGAGAGATTGATGGGGACAATGTCGTGTAATTTAAACAAAACCTAATCTCACGCTCAACGTGGCCTGAGTTTTCAAAGGGTTCCAGTCTATTGTAAGATTACTCGACACTGAACCTACTTAAAGACTCCAGAAGCAACAACGATATTTTTTCCTTATTTAATCCTACAGTTCCTGTCGTTGACTCTCAAACGTTCATCATTTTAGACCATTCTGAATTCCAGGGATACAGTCCTGGGCTTGTGTCATTTCCATGGCCATTGAACCCGTACCGTCCAGCTATAGTTCTGTGAATCTACTGCATTCATTTGCACATGTACTCCCAAGTCCGCAACCCGTTCTTGCCTTTCCCTGTTTATAAAGTCGCTGTCAGCGCTGTGCTGACATGAATTGACGACCTGAAACAAACCTATAATGGCTAAAAGACACTTTTGGAATCATCTGTCCTGGTTTGGCAGATTAAAACGCATCTTCCACTTTATACATTATCCTTGAAAGTGGAGTCGCAGGTAGATAAAATAGTGAACAAGGCGTTTGGTACGCTTTCCTTTATTGGTCAGAGTATTGAGTACAGGAGTTGAATGGTCAGGTTGCGGCTGTACAGGACATTGTTTTGATCACTGTTGGAATATTGTGTGCAATTCTGGTTCCCTTCCTGTTGGAAAGATGGTGTGAAACTTGAAAGGGTTCAGAAAAGATGTACAATGATATTGCCACGGTTGGAGGATCTGACTACAGGGAGAGGCTGAACAGGCTGGGGCTGTTTTCCCTGGAGCATCGGAGGCTGAGGGGTGTCCTTCTAGAGTTTTATAAAATTATGAGGGGCAAGTCTGTTACAAAGTTTCCATTGATTAAGATGCAGATTCCAAATTCTTTTAAAGTCCGTGCCCTGATATTTTTAAATGTCTGTCTAACTTTCCAGACTTCAAGAGGAAAATACGATCGACATATGACAGGTCAGCTACAGAATTTTAGGTGCGTGGTCTTGTTCAGAATCTGTCAGAGATTTAACGTGGAGTAAGGTGAATTTTATCCAGAAAACAGGCATTTATCAAGGGCCAGCCTGAAGTAACAGGTTTTCAAATTTTGTGTTCTCTAAAAATAAAGAAATCGATTTACCATAAAGCAAGCCTCTCGGATTGTGAATCATTAGTATATATTTGTGAAAGAGTAACTTTGTATGTGAATGAGCGAGTGTGGATTTGAGGTGTCTGTGACTGATTGAATGTGAGTTGGTGGCTGAGATAGTTTGAGTGAGAGGTTGTGTTCTAGTGTGAGATTCTGAGATAGGGAGTTCGTAACGCTCTACTGTGTGTGTGACTGAACATGTGTGACTGCATGACAGTATGTTTGTGTGTATGAGCTATTTAAGAGTTTGTGATAGGCACTGTTGAGGCAGCTTTTCTCTGTAATCGAACACAGAGGTTCCCCTGATACTAGAGTGTTTGTGGACATATCTGTACATTGTATGTAACCCTATTCTTCCCAGACCCAGGGAGTTTTAGCTGGAGAAAGTGCACAGGGAAACATACTCTGCCTCTAAGCCAGTGACATAACTATGCCACGTGTGTTTGACAGGGACAGTGTGAGGATAAGTGTTGATTTAGTCATGATCTAACTTCATGGTGAACATGGTATGGGAGTTAGAAAAGCTGAAGTGTAGAGACAGCTTTCTCTGAACTTTACCTAAATACAATCTGAAAGAACTGCAGATGCTGTCAATCAGAAACAAAACCAAAAGTAACTGAAAAACCTCGGATACGAAGTGTCTGGTTTCTTTGCACAGATGCTACCAAATCTGCTAAGCTATTATCAGCAATTTTTGTTTTTTTTGCCAATTCTCTCCCTGCTCTACGAATTGATCCCCTCAATTAGCTTGGATACTTTGTTCTGCTGTACATCAGCTCGCTGACAACACATGGAATTCCAGTCTCTAACTCAATCTTGAGTAAATGAATATATAATCCCAGCTGTGTGAAATTCCCCTGCCCTATCACTATACATTTCGCTGACTAATGCATCTAACATACGCATGTCTGATCACTATGGGCAATTTAGCATGGCCAATATTACCTAACCCGCACATGTCGAAATAAACCAAACGATCCGAAGGAACCCCACGCAAACACGGGGAGAACTTAAAAACTCAATATACAGTCGCCTGGAATCAAACACGAGTTCCTGGAACTCTGAAGCAGAATTGCTAACCACTGAGTCACCATGCCACTCAAACATTTAGGTTACAAATTGGGACTGAGAATACAAAAAGCTGTAGTTTAATTTCTGCTACATTCAGTTTCCCCAAAAATAAACTTTTATTGAGGACAACAGTTCAATAACACATTTCACTACCACCTTCTCAAGGGTTGATGGGAATGAGGGATAAATGCTGAGTGCAGCCAGTGTTGCTCACATCCAATGAACAAACGAAAACTTCATTCCTTTTCCTTGCTAATACCGTGCTGCTGCTGCAGCTTAACTCAATGTTTTTGATATCCCAGGACACACAGATCCCTCTCTACGTCAGAGTCCTGTAACATCTCCCCATTTAAACTAAAGTCTCTGTCGATTCTCCCTGACAAACATTACACTCTCCACTTTATATTGTAACGGACAATGCTTTGCCCATTCACTTACCATCGCTACATTGATCTATGTGACAGCAGCTTACTTCCACTTCACAATTTATTTTAAAATAGTTTCACCAATAACATACTGAAGTTTTAAATCAAGACTGACTTGAACGGATGCCTGTTGAAAATCCCAATATCTTTCTGTCACACTCTGTCCCTTATTCAGTGTGTCTGCCTGTTTCGCTCTGCTCGTCCAGAATATCTGTGAATTGCGACATTCATCCGTTAGCCTTTTGGAGTTACTTCATGGTGTCCATATCTCCTGTAAGATGACAGTAAAAATTCCTCACTTCCCTCCGCCCATGCCCTTGTCGTAATTGCCAAATCGTCCAAATATTTGGTGACGCCATCACTTAAACTCTCCCGATTTGTGTCCAAGAATGTGGACAACGATGTTGAATCACTTAATAAAATCCAGCGTAAAGGTGTACTTGGCTGAAAACAAATACAGTTCTACTAATGGACTGTAGTCAAAATAACATCGGAATTTCCAAACATCAAAGCTTCATTAAACCATCCTGGATGTCAGATAAACAGGACATTCACACACCTGGGTCAGAATCAAGACTCAATCCCCCCGATACCGAAAGGTTCCTGTATAAAACAATACACAGTATTGGAATCAAATGCAGTTTTTGTGAACAGGACAGAGCACATGGGTTGAGGAAAATTGTCCATGGGGATGCTACGATTCAGGAATCGAATTGGAAATCCAATTCGTTGAAAATGGGAACCCGCTTGGATAACAATCGAGAATTACTCTGTGTGTGTGTGTGTGTGTGTGTGTGTGTGTTTGTCTGTGTGTGCTCACGCGCGTGTGTGTGCACACACGTAAGCACGTGTGTTTCTGTGGTGATAGTTGAGAGTGAGTTAAATTTCTATCACGTCTCAGATTATACCTTTCTTCAAAATGTTTGGTTAAGCATCATCGACTGAACATTACTTTGTATTTAACCCTGTGTTCTCAATTGATCTCACAACTTCCTATGTACTCTTTTCAAGGCTTCATCCTTTGCCACATCTGATATTTGTTACTATCCTTTTCAGACTGTCCTTCAGCCACTCAGTGACATCCCAGACTCTGCAACCAGGGAGGCAGCGTGCTACCTGGTGTCGCATCTACACTGTCACAGACATCTGCCTGATGCCCGAACAATGCAACTCCCTTATCACTATTGTTCTGCACTTCTTTTGTTTTCGGCATTAATTAAATTCAGAGAGGTTTCATTTAGACTCGTAAGCAAGAAATGTAACTTTTCGATTTGAAAATGGAAGGATGCAGAAAACAGGGCCACTGCTGAAATTCTGTCCAAGTAATAATGTTAAAACTTTTCATCGTTCTGTGGTTCCTAACATTTATACACTTCCTGTACTATAGTATTGAAGTATTTCAGGGGGTGGGTGCTGCCTTGTTACGGAATGATGAACTGAGAATAAACGACCTAGTTCTCCAAAAATATCGCGTTGCTTTCATTCAGAAAATGGTTGCTGATTCCTCTCGTGGCGGCCAGAGGGGATCGCTCTCCCTCACCTCACGGCCCTGGCACGAGTCACCTGTTGCCTCCTCTCGCTTCCTCATTGTCAGACTTTCCCCGCTGATTGCGGCCATCATTTCGTGACCGCTTGCGCCTTTACTGTGCAGCCGCTTGCGCCTTTGCGTCATTCAGGACATTGTGAGGCTGTCAGAAATAAAAGAATGAACAGGGACAGGAGCAAAGTATCTCAGAAAAAAATCTGCTGCTTGTACAGTTATACTGGGAGGCCAGCAGTTGGCGGTATTGTATCACTTTAAACAAAGACAGACAGAGAGAGTCTGATACATTTATTCATCAAATTTTAATGAATTCATTTATTGATCAACTAACATTAACACTTCTGTTAATATCGGATCTACACCCTCACTCCCAGGCCAACCTCCTTTGTCTTGGGTGATTCTTGTGCAGATGGCCCTCTTCCTAACAACACTTGCTGCTCTTGGACTCCTTGTGATCCTTCGTCTGATACCCTCCTCTTTGAGATTCCTGCTGAAGTTCATTTCACAGTCGTCTACCATACATCCAGAAGAACGTAAACTCTCACACTTTCTCCTAGCTAGGATGAATATTTGAATCATAAGCATTCATATTACCTGGGTGGTATTTCAATAATCCCTTTCATTGTTGAAACATTTAGGACAATGGGCTTATAGCCGAGAAATGGGGTTTGTGTATGTGCATCTTCATTGTCTGCCAGGACCATTCGTTAACATGTTTCCCTCTGAGCTATAAAGAACAAATGAACACAAGAAATAGGAGCATGAGTCTGGAATTCGGCTTCTCGAAACTGCTCCGATATTTAATACAATCATGGCTGATCTCATCTTTGAAGTGTTTTGAGAGGTGAGGAATGGCATACATTAAAGCCCAGATTGCTCAGGTCCTCGATAATTCGCCCACAATCGTAATAGATCCGTGCAGACCCCATCTCTCTGGCACTTCACTCATCCCTGTAACATCTGGATAACAAGGACACCGACATCAGACTTCTGTATATTGGCTTTAGCTCTGCCTTGAATCGCATCATGCCAACAAGACTCATCGACAGAGTCTGTGTACTAGGACTCTTTCCTCACATCGAGAAGTGGATAATTAACCTTCTGACCTGCAGATCACAATGAATGAGGATAGTTGGTAACACCTCCTATACAATTATCCGCAATACTGGTGCCCTTCAAGCCTGTGTACTCAGCCCACTTCAACACTGATTACCCTCCCACGACTGTACCGCCAAATTCAGCTCCAACTCCATTTACAGATTTATTAATGACACCATCTTAGTGGGTAGGTCTCAAACAACAGTGAGACAGTGTACAGGAAATAGAGCTTAATGACATGGTGTAAAAACAACAATCTTTCTCTCAATGTCAGCAAAACAATGGAATTTGGCATTGACTTCAGGAATTCGACCGAAGGACAGACACTGGTCTCTGTCGTTGGCGCTGAGTTGGAGGAGATGGACAGCTCCAGGTTCCGAGGAATAAATATTACAAACAATCATTCTATCCATGCCAAATCTACAGCCAAGAAAGCACATCAACGCATGAAGAAAATTTAGCATTTTGGTAATAACGCTGACCAATTTTTACATTGCACTGCAGAAGACATTCTATCCAGACACTTAGTATGGTAGCTGCTCTGCCCGTACTGAAAGAAATTACAGAGATGCGTGTACCTCACCGAATCCATCACGCAAATCACATTTCCTTCCATTAACTCAGACGTGAATTTCCACTGCTTCAGGAATGCAGCCAAAACAATCAATAGACAATAGACAACAGGTGTAGGAGTCGGCCATTCGGCCCTTGAAGCCTGCACCACCATTCAATATGATCATGGCTGATCGTCCTAAATCAGTATCCTGTTCCTGCCTTATCTCCATAACCCTTGATTCCACAATCCTCTGCGTCCCATCGTTTAGTTGACAATTCCACATCAAGCCAATCGCCACCCTGGCTCGGAGAAACGTCTCAGTTCCACAAGTGCCATTGGTTGGAAATCCTGGAACTCCCTTCCTTACATCATTATGGGTTTATATGGACCATATGAATGGCAGCAGTTCAAGAGGATAAGTCATTGTCAACTTCGCCAGAACAATTAACGTGGTAACCCAGTGGCAATGAGCTAAACACATTAATGTATCACAAAAACAAGTTCACTATGTGGAACCCACTTGCTCCAGTGCTGAGCTTTTGAATAAGTTGTGCCATATTCCAGAAAATTGAAATACGATTTCATTTGAATGTTTCAAATTCTGAACAGGCTTCAAAGGTTAGATGGTGAGAAATTGATCCTATGGGTCTGGGTGTCTGAAACACGATAACACAGTCTCAGGAGTTGCAGAAAAGCTCTGCAGGTCTGGCAGCATCTGTGAAGAGAAGTCAGTGTTAAAGTTACACCATTTGCAGATCTTTCAGTTATTATTGCCACACTCTCAAGGTAAGGGGCAGGTTATTTGGGAATGAGATGAGGAGAGCGCGATTAACTGTATGGCCTCTGAGATTTTAATATTCTCTGTCACTGACGATTGCTGATGCACCCTCACTGAGTGCATTTCAGATTGGTAGACACAGATTGCTGGTGTCTCAGGGAGTCACGCTCTATGTGGATTGGACAGGAAACTGGATATGAAATCTAATTGTGGCTTTGATTCGATTGACTACTAGAACAGACTGAACATGTTTAACAGGCTGTATAGACCCCTCATTCTTTCTTCAGCGTTATTCCCATTCCAATTGTTCAGTAACTATTACTTTTCTAACTTCCTCGGCTGAATTCCCCTACTCTTGTAACACATGAGCTAACCTTTCCCTTCTCTCGGCAGATGTTGCATGACCTTATCAGATTCCTCTGAATGGCCTGTGTTTATTTCAGCGAGAATTACATCTCCCTATTCCTGTTTCTGTGAGAGGAAATATTCTTCAATCCGACTCTTTGATATTAAGTTTGTTCACACAGAAAGGAGGCATTGTTCTGTCCAAATTCAAAACATGCTCAGAAGTGCATCAATATATTGCGATGATTTTAAAAATAAAATATCTTAAACAAAATGAAATTCATGATGAAATCACGCAATTCGATCTGTAAGGGGCCGGAATTCAGTCATGCGAGGTGAAAGTGAGGACTGCAGATGCTGGAGATCAGTGTCAAGATTAGAGTAATACAGGAAAAGCAAAGCAGGTCAGGTAGCATCCGAGAAACCGGAGAATCAAGAATTTCCGAAAAAGACAGTCATCAGCAATGAGGCTGGCAGCCTCCAGCGTAGACAGGTAAATGGGAGGGAGTGGTGCAACGGACAAGGTAGCTGAGAGCGCAATAGATGTATGGAGGTGGGGGTAAAGGTGATTGGTCGGAGTCGATGGTCTAGCGGATAGGCGGGAACTGGGATTAGCTGGTCGGAGGCGGCAATCAGGCAAATAGTAAAGCCACATTGATTCTCTGGGTTTGGAGGTTCCAGAGGCGGAAGATCAGGCGTTTTTCCTCAAGGCATTGGGTGGTGAGTGAGTGGTGATAGAGAAGTTCCTGGTCCTGCATGTCCTCGGCAGATTCGGAGGGGGAATTCAATTCTCCCTCCGCCAGTTGTTGTTTTTTATGTTGCTCCTGACCCATCAAAACACAGATCTGAGTGAATGCACAAACAACCTCTCTCTATACATTTCACTCAGAATAATGTCAATAACAGGACGGATTAAAACAAAATGAAAACTGTGTTGAATGCAGGATGTAGGGAATCATGTTACTGTAGAGTCTTTACAACACTGACATCAGGCTTTCGACCCATCATTCACAAACCAGTCTGCACTCCCACTTGACACCTATCCAATTACCCAGATTCCTGTCGGATTGAAGACTGTCTGTGTGCAGTCTGCACATTCTCCCCGTGTCTGTGTGAGTTTCCTCCGGGTGCTCCAGTTTTCTCACACAGTCCAAAGATGCGCAGGTGAGGGTGGATTTGCAATGCTCAATCGTCATAAGTGTCCAGGTGAGTGTAGGTTAGATTGGTTAGCCATGAGAAATGCTGGGTTACAGGAATAGCGTAGAGGGTAGTATTGGCGGAATGCATGATGTGGCAAAAGGCCTGTTTCTGCACTGTAAGAATTTTATGATCCTATGCTCCATCCCATCTTTCTCTCTGGATGAAGTGAACTGTCACCAGATCAAATATTCCCTTCAATGGGTCAACGTTTGTTTCCTATTTGACAAAGAACTGCAGATGTTGCAGATCTGAGAGACAGCACATAAATTGCTGTGAGACTCTGCAGGTCCGGCAGCATTTGGGGGGGAGTGAACCTTTTGGAGCCAGTGATTGTTCTTAAGAGCTGAAAACTTCTGATTCTGCAGCTATCAGACCTGGAGAGCGTTACAACCAATTTCTTGTTTTGCTATCGGCCCAAATGCAGTTGGTGATGATCACGGCCTTGTTGTTTGAGACAGCGCTGAACAGGGTAATGTGAATGGTGCAGCGTATGTACAATGTCAGCTGGAAAGTTACATTGGAAAATTAGGTCAGTTGTCTTTGGAGAATAGAAGGCTTAACCCAGGTTTACCCTTGCCACCGCAAGAGTTGAAAGACATTCACCTTCAACAACGACCTCACCTCGTTCCACCACCCCAAAGGATCTTGACATATCCAGTCGAGATTTTCATGCTCATGCAACCACCTCATTTACCGTGTCTGTTGTTCTCGCTGCGGTCTCCTTGACACTTGGGAGACAGGATGGGAAAACACAGAGCGTTGCGGAGGACATTTCTGGGAAACAAGCACCAAACAATTCCACCGTGCTTGTGCTGACTACTTCATCTCCCCTTCCCACTCCAAGTGCATGCAAGTGCTGGGCATCGCCCACCATCAAAAACAAGCTACTCGATTAGTGGAGGAAAAATACCTCATTTTCCTCTATGGGGGCCCTCCGAACACTCGGCATCAACGTTAACTTCATCGGTTTCCTCATTTCCCCTCCATATCCTCCCATCACAGCTTAAACCATCCAACCCGGCACCGCCCTCTTGACTGTCCTACCTGTCTATCATCCTTTACATCAATCAGCTCCACTCTCCGCTCTGATCTATCGCCATCACCTCGCAGGCCCCCTTTTTTCTCTGCTCCCCTCATTCCTACCTTCTTCAATTCATTGTCTCAACTCTGCTCAACTTGGCCTTTCCTCTCTCCTGCTTCAAAGGTTCAGTACTAAACTTGTAGATTCAAGACAGAGACAACGAGAGACAAAACAATCTGCATGAGATAAAAACAAACATGGGCTGGATTCCATTCCCATTTTCCTGTTATTGTCCAGGCTGCAGAATTACGTTGTGTGTCACCACACGCAAAATTGTTTCCTGGTGACATGGATGAGTTTGCAGTTTCTGGCATCCGACTGTCCTCATCTCTGCACAATCGAAGTCTCAGCCTGTATTTTGGTAAAGTAAAACTAGTACGGGATAATTCCGGTTTCAGTAACTGCAGTCTGAAGACGGAACGCGCTGACAGGAATATTAAAACACGTTGAGGTACCGAACACTTTACACTCGCCCCCTATCTCGGCCGTCATTATGTCTAGGACTAATCGATTTAGTCTCACTGTTTCGCTTACTGCCGTTAACTCAGTATTAATGAGCGTCAGACATTCCTCCGTCTCATTTGCTGGCAGTAATGCACTGTATGCGAGATCATTCATCAAGTTTATTGCCACCGTTGCCCCTGCTCACAAGAGAATAGACCAGTATTCGCTCCTCGTATAGTCCAGGGGTCTGCGAGTGTGTACGCATTCGAATTGCGCGGGATGTCACTTCTTTTCGGCCGCTCCTGGCATTTGGGGCGAACACTGTCGTGCCAGTACCAGTACCACGGGGTAGCAGCACCACTTCCATCCCAGGCGTTGGTGGTTTCCTTTCTCTGCACAGGCCCATATTATACCCGCCATCCTGGTCTGATTATTGATAAAGGATCAAGTAATGTGTAAAATCGTACCCCTTGCATAGGTTGCGGAGCAAGAGTCATTGTTCAAGAACAGCGTCGTATATCACTGGGAGAACCCCAAATGTAGTCTCCCCTGATGTGTGCAAAGGTAGGTTTCTCCCTTGCCTTCCACTCTATTGACGGATGTGGTTGGAAGGGTGTCAGCATTGTGATTGCAGTTAGCCTTAAGTTCGGGTGCTGGCGCGAGATTTGCCATAATTGTTCCCCCTATCAGGGTCAGGGTAGTCGCTGCCCGTGGAAGCAGGCAGCTAGCATTTCTTGCCAATCTCTCTGTCATTTGTTCGGCAGTCCACGTCGGGCTGCGTGTAAACATATCCAACAATGGTAGCCAACCTCTTAACTCCGGTGTTGTATAAGGGCCAAGACACACGTTCTATTCCTTTCACATCTGGCTATAGTCATCCACACCTCCCAACCTACTGGCATCGCATTTACGCCATTTATCTCATGAAGCGCCAATTCCACTACCGAGTTAGACTCGCTCCCGAACCCCGACCAACTCCCTCCAGGTTCTGGCGTGACATTAATACGCTCTGCTCTTCTTGGTGTTTGGTCCATTATTTGGTTTGGATGGTTGCCGTGCCCTGGTGCTACTATTTCGTGGAATGTATTTCGCAGGGGGAGAGGGCTGGACCACTATATTCACCATATATATCGGAGAAGGGT
Source organism: Chiloscyllium plagiosum (assembly GCF_037043375.1). NCBI lineage: Eukaryota > Metazoa > Chordata > Chondrichthyes > Orectolobiformes > Hemiscylliidae > Chiloscyllium > Chiloscyllium plagiosum. The sequence goes on from NW_028270177.1 coordinate 70,376,610, forward strand.
CTGTCTGTTCCACACCACCAGGCTTCCTCATCCCTCTTCCGAGTCTTGGTTATTATTACCCGTGCAATGGCACCTCCTTCCTTGAGAATATAATACTTATATACCATGTCAGGTGTCCCTGCAGCCGTGGTTGCTTCTATTGAGTCCCAGTCACTGGGACCATAAGGATTCCTGCATAAATATTTATTGTCCCATTTATAGTCGTACTGGTTACTAAACGGCCATGGGTCACATGTAATGCTCAACTTAGCATCCTTGGTTAAGACTACCGTCTGCGGATGTACCCAAGATACCCCTGCCTTCACGGATCGTCCTGCCAGGGCAGCCCCATATTTGTATGAGTCTTCTCATCATTACTTGCACTTATTTGGTTCTGGTGTTGTCCGATGTGTCTTCAAGTCCAGCTAGACGTTTGCAATGACTGGCGTGTATCAACGTGGCTCTTTGGGCGAACTTAACAGATGACTGTGTTGTAAGGAGCACTTCAAACGGTCCCTCCCACCTCTTCGCCTTCCCGCGTTTCCTCCTGAAGTCTTTCACCACGATCCATCTCCAGGTTCTAGGTCGTGCATCTTCCCTTCTGCTGATCTGGGTAGTGCTGCCTTCACTTGATTCTGTATTTGAGACAGAAGTGCAGACAGTTTCCCGGTGGCACAGTGGTTAGCACTGCTGCCTCACAGCGCCAGTGGACCCGGATTCAATTCCCGCCTCAGGCAACTGTTTGTCTGGAGTTTACACATTCTCCCCGTGTCTGCGTGGGTTTCCTCCGGATCCTCCCGTTTCCTCCCACAGTCCAAAAATGTGCAGATTAGGTGAATTGGCTATGATAAATAGTCCTTCGTGTTAGGTGTGGGGTAAATGTAGGGGAGTGGTTCTGGGTGGGTTGCTCTTCGGAGGGTCGGGGTGGACTTCTTGGGCCGAAGGGCCAGCTTCCACGCTTCAAGTAATCTAATGTAATCTCATCCTCACAGTGGCCTGTTATCGGTCTTACCGTAGGTCTTTGGCCAATTCCTGAATTGGGCGACTTACCAAACAAAATCTCTAACGGGCCAAGATTGGCTATTCCTCTCCTTCTAGATCTCACAATTGGAAGTGACTTTTTCCTCACAACGTTTGTCAATTTATCTTTTAAGGTAGCATTTCTCTTTCCACTGCCACCGCTCGCTGGGTGGTAGGTTGTCTCACTGATCTACTCTAGGGCAATATTGACAAATAGTGAAACATTGTCGCTGCGAAGCCATTCAGGAAATCGCCATCTCTGAATTATATCAGTTAGCAAAGCCTTGGGCCTGCAATGGCATCCTGTTTAGACGTGGGGAGCGGTTCCACCCATTTGGAAAACATGTCAACTATTACCAGACAATGCCTTTTCCCTTCGCTGGGCATTAGTTCAATAAAGTACATCTGTTAATGTTCAAACGGTCTTTGGGATTGGGGATGTTCTGCCTGACTCATCTGTATTCCCCTCCCCTCATTATTAGTGGCACAGATCATTCACAATATTTTCAGGAGTAATGAGTAAAGCCCTTCGTGTACCAGTGCGCCGAAATACTGTCGTACATCCCCCCTTTTGACATATGGTCCTCACTGTGTTATTTGGCATAGAATGGGAATAATGATCGCAGTAGACAGGGTTTACCAATGGGGCCACACCACACCCATTCCCTCATTCTGCACCCTGCCGTTGTCAATTCACGCTTCTCTTCCGGCGTGGCCTGCGACTGTAACTCCCATAAGTCTGCTTTGCATTACAAATATTTGATATACACATGTCAACCGATCACTTGCCTGCTGCTGCGCTGCCGTCCTTACGGCTGAGTTTGCGTTCGCATTGTCTTAAGAAAGGGAATCATTATTTTCGTGTGGGACAAACATTTACAGACAGCGATTGATTTAGACGAAAGGACCGCTTCCAGGGTTTTCTAGTATCGGTCAAGAAGCCTCTGTGTTTCCACAGGGTTCCAAAATTATGTGCAACCCCGAATGCATATCTGCTGTCAATGTAAATATTCGCTATACTTCTCTCAGCCAATTTACATGCCTCAGTCAAGAGAATCAGCTCTGCTGCTTGAGCTGACAGATGAGAAGGGAGTGTTCCATTTTGACTACCTCGTGGGCAGTTACTACAGCATACCAAACACAATTCTGGCCTGTCTGTTTGGTCCTGAATCCTGACCCATCCACAAAAACGCCATATCCTAATTCTGAATTTTTGAATCCTGCACGTCTGGCCTTGTGGTGCAAATTTCATTAGTTACAGCGATACAGTCATGTGAGTCTCCGTCTCCTTCTGTGGGGAGAAGGCTAGCAGCATGAAGGACGTTGCATCTCTTTATTGTAATGTTGGCATCTCCAATCGCGCAGTATTGTATCTGAGCCAAAGTGCTGCCAACATGTGTGCTGTGTTTTGCTTGAAAGAGAGTAAGCATGCATGTGGGACCAGGATGGTTAATTCACCACCGACTGTGTCCCTTTAGGCTACAACAAACGTTTTCAGCTGCAGCCGCGACTCGCAGGCATTGAGGCAATCCTGCTGCTACGGGGTCCACGTTTAGCCGAAATGTAAGCTACCTACCTCAATTTTCTCACAGTATCCTGCATCAGCACAGATGTCATGCAGCCACGCTTCTCATCTGCCGTTTTTACAAAAGGCTTGTTTGGGTTCGGAATCCCCAGTGTAGGTGAAGATTGGAATGCCATTTTCAATTCAACTGCAACCGTCTCTGGTTCTGCAATTCTTAGCCATGGGAAATGGGGTGGGGGGGACTCCAGTGTTGTGTAATGTGGGATTAAAATTCTACAGTAGGAGCGCATGACCAAAAAGGATAGCAATTGTTTCTTAGTGTGAGGCTTTGAAATTTGCTGGATCGATTGAACTCTGTCTTGACCAATGGCCTTCCCTTGTTCAGATAAGAATTGACCTAATAACTTCACCTGTTGTTGCACAAATTGTAGTTTTGTGAAACTAGCTTTGTGCACATCCCTGGGTAGATGGCAGAGCAACGCAAGTGTATCTTTCTCACATTGTTCCTCTGTTGGTGCTGGTATTAAGCATTCGTCTACATACTGCAGAAGCGCTGACCCCGGGGTTAAACCAAGAGTCTCCAGACTCCTGCATAGAGCCTCATTAATTTTGTTGGGGACTCACAGTTTTCTTGACAAAGTCGCGTGAATGTACATGATTTGCCTTTGAATGGAAAAGTGAACCAGAAGTGACTTTCTGGGTGTACCGGTACACTAAAGAAGGCATTTTCTAAATCCACAGCAGAGAACCATTTACTGTCCTGTGGAATTTGAGCTAATATAGTACAAGGGTTAGGAACATTTGGGGCGGGCGGAACAACAGCACAATTGACTACGTGCAGGTCTTGAACAAAGCTCCATTTCCACGATTCATCTGGAATGTTTGCCTTTTTGACCGGAAAAATGGGGGCTCTCACCTGTGATTATCCACAGGAGATTATCACTCCAGCCTTCAGGAGAGATTCAAAGAGTGGAGCAATTCCTTTTACAGCCTTGGGTTTTAACGAGTGTTCTTGTGTTCTGCAAGGACGATACTCAGACTTCGGGGTTATTCTTATGGGTTCACAGCTTCGTATGAACCCTACATCACGTTTGCCTTTTGCCCTGCACTCAGTAAGGACCCTTCTTAATCTTGGGTCCGAGACATCTACCATAGCTAAACGCCAGGCAGCCCTCTTGGCGGGAGTTGCCTGCACTTCCCTATCTGCTTGGGTTAGCCAATTTAGTTACTTCATGTATGTCCTTGTATCTGCATTGAAGCAGATACGCACATCGTCCCTGAAGACACAATCTTCCGTTTTTTGTGCCTGTAGTACCCATGGTCCCAAATCCTGCCACCTGACTCTGGATGCCTTCTCCAATGGTACCTGAGGAAAGGAGCGTTCCACATCAAAAGATAGGGTCTACTTGCCGTCACAGATACATTGGATAGGTTTACACTGACTGCACATCTGTGATCATTTTAATAAAATTCGCAAAATACTAACTGATCTTGTTTAACCAATCTCGTCAAACAATCCTTCTCATATGATTTGTAATGGCCATCGCGGTGTATGTGTGCTGTCTCCAGCAAGAAAATCGTTGTTAATGGGATTTACATTGTTACTTGCTTCCTGGGCGAACGAATCGCTCATGGAACTTATGGCTCTCTGGCTTAATCGCCACTCAGAGACATGCATCAGGGGTCGTGAGTCGTATTTTACAGCCTGCGCTGGTAAATCTTCTTTTTCAATTACCTGCAAGCCTGTTGGGGTACTGCACAAATCCGACTCCAGTCTCTCTATGAGATCGTGAGCATTCAGATTTAAAGGACAGAATTCCGAGAACAGAAATGAGAATTGGAATGTCTCACCATAACTGGTTTCACACAATAGGGGTGCGGTTAATCTCTCTCGTATCACGACTCTCTGAACTGCCTTGATTTAAGGACTGAATATGTTGCCTCTGTATCTACTGAAAAAGTATCTTCTTTGTTTCCCTGTGCTTTTACTGGTTTCAAAATAACTGTTAATTTTCCATTACAATGGACATCACATTATTTTTGCAGGTCTCTGCAGCAGCGAGGGCCGAAGTGCCTGCACTGCATTGTAACGTTCTATGTTGTAAGCTACATTTCCTGCTGGTTTCTGATGTCTCTCCTCACTGTGGACGCTTCCAGTCACATCTTCCAGAGATTTGTCTGCAAATTCATTTAATCGAGGCAATTGTATTTCCTGCTCAGAATGTGATCTCTGTACAATGGAGAGAGGAAAACAGAGTCGGTGACAATGCTGAGATCACTTACGGTCTGTCCAGAATCAACAAGAACTATCCCGATCTTGCAGTATCCTGTAACATCAACATTACACTGTTCTCCCACACTTCAGGCTCTCTACCCGCATTCCTGATGAAGGACTGTTGCCCGAAACGTCGATATTTTCAGCAGCACTCTTATCTAGACTCTGGTTTCCAGCATCTGCAGTCATTGTTTTTACCTAGTTGATTTTAATCCTACCGAGTTGATTTTAATCCTCTTCCAAGGATTCCTGCCTTGAAGACGTTTTCCTCCCCTCTCTACGATCTCTCCACCCTTCCGGCTCTCTGCCTGTATTCCTGATGAAGGGCTTTTGCCCGTAACGTCGATTTAACTGCTACTCGGATGCTGCCTGAACTGCTGTGCTTTTCCAGCACCACTCTACTCTAGACACTGTGTTCCCAGGCTACGACTTCAGTCTCTGTTCTGCTGCAGTGCTCCTTCTAGGCACAATATAACCTGGAAGATTAGCAACTCATTTTCTACCGAGAGACGATGCAAACTTTAGGACCCAACATCGAGTTTAATCATTTTAGAAACCGTCCGCCCTCTTCCACATTCTTCACCCACCCGCCCTTCCCACCAGTTCAGAAGACGGATCGTTGGACTCAAAACGTTAACTTTCCTCTCTCATCAGAGATGGACAAGAGCTGCTGATTTTGTTCAGACCTTTTGGCTTTTCTTCAGACAACTTTGCTTTTCCGTTGTAATCACCAGACTGCTGGAAGCGTCTGATTGCAGGAGAAATTCACAGGAGATGAAAAGAATGGCAAGGGCTGGACCTCTCCCATTGTGAAGGCAGACGAGCTAGGCTGGGGATGTTTATCTTAGCGCAGAGAAGGCTGAGTGAGAAACCGATTAACGTGCACATTTTATGAAGAGGGTAGATATGTATAACAGGGATAAGCCTCTATTGGGAAGGAATAGAGTGACATAAATGAAAGACAGAAGACAAGATATTTTGAGGAGATTTTGGGAGAATGCTTTCACCTATAGAGTGTTGTTTATCTGGAAATCATTATCTGAACATGTGGTAAAGCTAAGTGTCATGAGAACGTTTCAGCAGTCTGTAGCCGAACACTTGAAGAGCCAGAGCACATGTGGATAAGAACCAGGTACTGTAAAGTGTGACGAGGGCAGAGATGGGTGTCCTGAACGCAATTGGTCAAAGCCAAACTTGCATGCTTTAACAAAGTAGCTGGCGTGGCTCTGTGGCGCAATGGAAAGCGCGTTGGACCTTTGTTCCGGTTGTGATTCAGAGGTTTTGGGTTCGAATCCCATCGGAGTCGAGTTTTAGTTTATGGTTTGGAAGGTGGTCAGACCAGACTCGGCTGTCATCTGAAAACCCAACAATATTTGTGCAGAAACCCATTGTATCGAAACGGAACATTTTACTCTCACAGATTTACATTTTCGATGTCTATTATATCTGTTAGTCACTCGGCAACACGATGACGTGGATGGGCTGGAAAAAGACTTAACATTGTTGTGTCAGCCATGATGATATCGAATGACGTGGCGGGGCAGGATCGGTGTTAAGAATGGCCTCCTTCTGCTCCTTTGTGTCTGTGCCATTTCTGGCCCAGGTTTTTAAACAATCACAATGAGGACAATATGAATTAAACACCAAGTAATATTTTAGTCTCACCTCCAATTCGATTCCCTCCCAGCTGGAATAGACAGCTCTTGTTTCCGATGTAGATCAGACAGTGGAGGATTCTCACAAGTTCTCCTTCAGTTTGAATGTTCCTTCACATAGGTTTCCAAATGGACACATGGAGCAAGCAATTGCATGTATTCAGGGGATTCAGGGGCAGATTTCTCCTTTGCTCGGCTGGAATTCTAGCCAAGGTAATGAACGTGAATTTCTGACATTTTGAATCTTACTCTGGATTCTTGCGACTTTACTAATTAAACTGAATTTCAATTTGCCCTTGCAAAACATTATTCAGTCTTCACTTTTTATAAAAACCATGCCACGTCCTCGTGGATGTATTATGCTGAACATTGTTGACGTTGTGTGCAGTGTGGGTCGATGTGACATATGAACATGCCAAAGGAAGTTGGTGAAATATCAGTGAATCGAATTCTCTGACGAATTGAAGCCGATAGAAGGAAAATCCCAGTACAGTTGCGACATAACATTGCCTGTGATCAACGCAGGGAGCCACGGTAAACGTACGCAGTATTCAATAAAGCTGATTTTCACCACATTTTTCTAAGTCATTTTCCTGAGCCTGATGCTTCATAATCGATGATCCATTACCAGTATAACCTCCTCGGCAATGTTTTTCATTTCAGATACACAGAAATAATTGAGTGATTGGGTTGAGGGTCCCAGTGGTAAGATCAGGAGCTGTTCGTCATCATTAGCCAGCAGGTCCAGTGGTGCAATTAGTTAGCTTGCTGTACTTACATGACAGAATGGCAGTACGTGAGCTGCCCAAATTGCGCATTCGATTCTCGCCAGGTGTTCGTTTTACTGATAGTGACCAGAGATGATTGCAACTTCAAGCTGAAGAACAGTTCAAACCCGGAATATTACACCACAATAAAGTGCCGTTGGACGGAATGTTGCACCGATCTGTGATACCAATCTGAAGTCCATCTGAGCAGAATTTTACCATTATAAGCGGTAAGTTTATCCAATGATCATTTAATTGCCCTGAAGGTTGTTGAGTCTACGACTGTTGAAGGCAAGACGTCCAGCACCATTACTACAATCTGACAAAGGAATGTAACTCGGCATCTATCACCCTCAAATTACATCATGTGCCCTTGTGCCAAACATCACCATTTGAAGAGAAAGGCTTTCACTGTCCAAATTATGGAAAACTCTGATCATCTTTTTTGTCTCTATTAATTCAACTCTCAAAATTCTCATCTCTAGCAAAAACAGTCTCAAGTCCCTCAGCATTTCCTCGTAAGACCTTCCCTTCATAGAAGGCAACATGCTCGGAAATCCCATCTGTACCCTTTCCAATGATTTCACGTCCGTCCTATAATGTGGCGACCAGAACTGCACGCATCTCTACAAGTTTACCCACAGCAGAGAAATTTCTGGACCTGCAAAGGGATCATTTGGCCCTGCAACTCAATTCTTCTCCCAATAAGGTCTAACACACTGTGCTCCTTGCAAGCAAATCTATCAACGTGGATGTTAACTTTCAGAGTTTTATGTACATATGCACCGATGTACGTATGTACATATGTACATATGTACATCTGCTCATCTAAACTTTCAACAATATTACAATTCGCCCAGAACTCTTTATTCTTGTTGCTCCTTCCAAACTAAATCATCTCACACTTTTCCACATTAACCTCCATTTGCCACCTCTGAGCTCAGATCTGCAGATTATCCATGTCCCTCTGTAACCTGCAGCAGACTTTGGCACTGTTGACAACTCTATCGAGCTTAGTGTATTCAGCGCATTTACTCATCCATCATCCCATGCCCTAACCCAGGTCCCTTATAAAAGTGACAAACAGCAGTGGACCCAAAAAGGAACCCTGTGGTACACCATGAGTAACTGAACTCCAGGATGAATATTCCCCATCAGCTACCACACACTCTGGTCTTTCAGCGAGCCAATTACAGATCTAATCGGCTAAATCGCCGTCAATCCCATATCTCTGTATTTTATGCAATAGCCGACCGTGCCTTCATGAAAACCATATCCACCACGTCAACCACTTTACTCTCATCCACCTGTTTGCTCACCTTTTAAAATCGCTCAATAAAGTTTGTGAGGCACAACCTACTATTCACGAAATCGTGTTGATTGGAGCGAATGAAGTTCTTCCTTTTTGAGATGATCATAAATCCTATCTCTCATAATCTTTCCCAAAACTTTACGACAAGGAAAGTAAGGCTCACTATTCTATAATTACCAGCGTTTGCCCTACTCCTCTTCGTGAAGACGGGGACAATATTTGCTGAACTCGAGTCTTGCCGCACTAATCACATCGTCACTGACGAAATAAAGTTTGCAGTCAAAAGTTCTGCAATCTCCTCCCATGATTCCCAGAGAAATCTAGGATACATCCCATCCAGCCCAGGGGACCAAACTATTTTCTGGCTTTCAAGAATTGCTAACAACTCCATTTTATGAATATCAATTTCATTTATTCTAAAAGGTTGCATCTCAAAATTCTCTTCGACAACATTGTCTTTTTCGTTTGAGATATGATGAAAAATATACATTCAGCGCCTCTCCTATTCTTAGACTCCGTTGACGACTTCCTGCTGCTGTTCTTGACAAGCCCGAATCATATCCTAGATATTCTCTTATTCTTGAAATGACAAGAGAAAGCTTCAGGGTTTTAATTGACCCTGCCAGCTAAAGACTTCTCATGCCCTCTCTTTGCTCAAAGTAGCTCTCTCTTTTGGCCCTTCCTGGTGAGCTTTTAATTATCAAGTGCTCTGTTTCAGCCTTTATATCTCATGTTTACATGCACCTCCTTCTCCCTCTTGACAAGAAATTCAAATTTTTCAGTAAAAGTGGCTCACTGTCTCGACCTCATATTCCCTGCTTGACGCACACATACTTATCAAGGACATGCATGAGCGCCTCCTGGAAAAAGCTCCATATTTCAGGTATGCATAACCCCTGCGGTTACTTTCCCCATCTGGTGCATCCTAACACTTGCCTGATCGCATCATACTGGCCTTTCTTCCAGCGGTACCTCATGCTCTGCTATATATGTATCTATTTCTATCCATCACTAAATAAACATACCGAATTGTGGTCACTCTCACCAAAGTGCTCACTTCCCTCCAAATCGAACAGCTGACTTGCTTCATTACGTCGTACCAAATCCAATGAAGTTTTGATTCTTGTTGGCTTGTCCACATGCTGCATCACGAAACCCTCCTGCACACATTGAACAAGAGCTGACCAATCAGAGGTACTCAAACAATAACATTTCCAATGAATATTTAAAAAGTACAACCACAACTACCCTGTTACTTAAGGTGTAGATTTGCTCGCTGAGATGTAGGTTTAATATCCAGATGTTTCGTTACCTGGCTATGTAACATCATCCGTGGCAACCTTCAAGTGAAGTGCAGCTGTTGTCTCCTGCTTTCTATTTATATCTTTCTCCTGGATGGGGTTCCTGGGGTTTATGATGATGTCATTTCCTGTTCGTTTTCTGAGGGGTTGATAGGTGGCATCTCGGTCTATATGTTTGTTTATAGCGTTGTGGTTGGAGTGCCAGTCCTCTAGCAATTCTCTGGCAAGCCTTTGCTTAGCCTGTCCCAGGATAGATGTGTTGTCCCAGTCGAAGAGGTGGCTTTTTTATCCGTGTTTATGTCTACGAGGGGAGAGGGTCGTGTCTTTTTGTGGCTAGCTGGTGTTCGTGTATCCTGATGGCGAATTTTCTTCCTGCTTGTCCTATGTAGTGTTTGTGGAAGTCCATGCAAGGAATTTTGTAAAGACCCAGTACATCCCATGGACAAAATCAATGGCATCTACAAAATTCCAGTTCTTACTGAAAAATCGAAACTGAGATGCCAGGAACAACCATTCCTTTCAGTGCTCCATTAATGTCTCTGAAATGGCCACAACATTGAAGTCGCAGGTAACAACCCATGACACCTGCTTTTTCTCAGATGCTCCTGGCGGTGAAGTAGACTCACTTCAAATCATCTTCATTCTTGCCAGTATACACTCGCAAACACGAAAAATTATTTATCACCTAACCACTCACAACTTCCTGCAAACTGCAGCAAAAATTCAGGTCCGCAGTCCGCTGCTGGATTTGTTTGAACCCTTCTGAAAATCGTTACCAATATCCCATCAGGATATTGGTAACCTTCCGGTTCAGGTGAAGACAATCCTTTTGCAGAGGTCCAACTGACTCCAAACTGAGCCCCAACTATCCAGATATCCGTATCCCTATCACCTGCACCATCCTCTCTCCCTATTCTTCTCCTAACTACGACGAGGCATGTGTAACAAAGAGAGAACAACTCTGTTTGATCTAGATCTAACATGTCACCCTGGATCCCTGAATTTCTGCCATACATCCACATCAATTTTCTGACCTATGTTCTTGGTGCATATGTGAACCATGATCTCGGGTTGCTCCCCCTCCTCCTTAAGGATCCTGAAAACAAAATGCGAGACATCACCACCCCAAGTAACTTGGAGGGATCACATCAATCATGATCCTCCCCTGTACCCACCGAAACTGCAATCTGTCCACCTCACGATTTAGTCCCCAGTAACTATTGCTCTCCTCCTCTCTACCCTACCCTTCTGATCAACAGCTACAAACACTGTGCCAGAGACCTGTACCCCATGGCTTACCCTTAGTAAGTCATTCCCTCAAAATGTAACAAATATGGTATGCTTATTACTAAGGGGCACAGCCATAGCGGATGCCTGCACTGGCTGCCTGCTCCCTTTTCGTCTCCCGACTGTATCCCATCGACCGGTTTTTGACTGTTACCTGAAGTGTAACTGCCTCCATATAACTCCTCTCAATTCCCCTCAGACTCCCGAAAGATCCAATGTCCAGCTACAGTTCCCCGACGCAGTTGCCAAGGAGATGGAGTTGGGTGCACTTCCCGCAGATTCAAATGTCAGGGATATTACTGTAAACTCTAAGCTCCCACATTCTACAGGAAGAAAATTCAAATGGCCGATCATCCATTTCTAATGTTCTGAATTCACACACACACACACACACTGATATGTGCGTTATATATATATATATATATATATATATATTCACACACACATATATACATATACATATAAATATGTGTGCACATGCATATATCTGTGTGTGTATGTGTGTGTGTATATATATATATATATATATATATATATGTATATATATAATTCAAAAGTTGCAAAAGAACGTTGAGTAAAACAGCATTTATTCTAACAAAATATGATTGTGTGGAATGTTCTGTCCTTAGGAAATACCTCAGTTACTTAATACCATCCATAAATACTCCCTGAGTGAATATCCTTCACTCAACAGAGATACAGAGGTGATTTTTGAAGTCGATGACGTTTCTGATATTGCTGATCCTGCACTGTGATGAATTCTGGAAAGGATGTTTAGCTCGTTTCATATTACTGATTTTGCTGCAAACTCGCACAGGCCATTAAAACAATTCACAAAGTATTAGATTTATCTCATTGGACATTTTGACTGTTATCGGAAAAAATGGAATCGAAATGATAAAGATGATTTTAAGTACTGCTATGAAGATTACAGAATTCAAACAGGAATATTTTTCGTGTCTTGTCACTGGATATTTTTGGGGAAGATGAGTGAGCAACAAATGGACTCACTCCCTTCTCTGTGATTGCAGCCAAATCTTTCAATGCAACAGATGAAAGAAAAAAGGTGCGTTACACCGGCAGGTCTGTTCCAACTCACGATAGTATAGTTTCACTTTGATTGTCGCCACCGTCTAATTTATTGGCTGAGTTGGGAGATCAGGATCCTGAGGGTATACTGAGACATTACGACAATTAATACCACACTGTTGGCATCACTTTATAATCATAAACCAGTTATGCAGCAGACTGTGCTAACTGGCTTCCCTTTAATGCTGAGCTAACACTAACAGTTCAGTTCTTTTACAATTTATAGACGTACACGTAGAACAAGCTGCTCAACCTTTCCTCACAATCAGCTCATTCGACACTTAGTCGTGCTCAGTTGCAGGTGTTATGAGGTTTCTTTCCAATTAACGTTAACCAATTAGAGAGTGTGCACCGAACGCGTACCCATTCTGGCCGCCCAGTCTCCCTGTCCCGGTGAATTTCACTCCTTGTGTGTCTGCACACGTCTTTACAAATATTTGAGAATCAGTTTCTGAATAATTTTTCCTGAGAAAAAGTAATCATTTTCGAATTCAATAGCTGTAGAAAGAAAAAGAATGCGAGCTCCAAACTTCTCTTTATCATTCATCGCTGGTTTTCAAGTTCTATACTCCAGATATAGATCCATCTGAATGAGAGAATTTCCCTCATGTTTACTCTCACCAAATTCACATCGCCGAGAAACCATCTATACGGACACAACTCAGTTTTACCTGGTTTCACGCCACATGATCTATTCGTTTTTTCCAACATCCCAGGAAACCCTGCTTTGTCTTTTCAAATGGCATTATCCCCCACGACATCGTTGGCTTCCTTTCCATTTTTTCTGTTTCCAAGTAAACGCTGTCCATTCTTCCTGACGTCTTTTCATTCCAGTCATCGCCATCCATGTCTTTTATCATCTCATTTTGTCTCAGTATAGTCCATGTTTAGAAAGGATGCTGGGGCCAAAACAACACATGAACACATGCTCTATTGCTGTATAATGCCATTACCAATGTTGGGAAAATGGGAGCTAGCTCAGTCAAAAGTGAATCAGTTGGTTGTTGCACAATTGCGCTTCGGCGGGTCGGTGTGAACTTGTTGGGCCGAAGGGCCTGTTTCCACACTGTAATGTAATGTAATCAAATCTAATGGATCAACACTGATTTGGTCGTGCCTGTGTGTCCTCACTTTTCTCCCCTGTCTGAATATGTGCTAAAGTAACACAATAAGGGAACATGGAAAGCCTACAGTTCAGAAACTGGCTATTCGATGCAACAAATACACACCAATCCTCCGGGAATTAACCGTCACAGAACAATTCCTTACCCTTTTTCTGTTCATTTGCTCCTGAATAAGGCACCTTACTAACAGTCGACCCAGTTGTAGGCAAATCATATCTCTGGCGCTGTGAGGCAGCAGTGATAACCAGTGAGCCACCTTGCGGCCCTGCACAATTATGCAAGGCACATGCGGACGCGTTTGAAATGTCAAAGGCGCTCGACTTGTGTTGTAACCCTTATCAGGAACAATAAATCCAGATTCCCTGACCAAGAAATTAACTCAAACCACAGCAGTGAAAGCGCTGTATCGTAACCACTAGTCGACCAGGAAGGACGGCATGTGCAATTGCATCTTCACTTAACAGCATAGGTTTCTTTTCTTGCGATGAGAAATTCCTTCCAAAAAAGAGTGTTTGTGACACCGTGCTTTTACAGCACAGAATAATACATTATGTCAGTGCCAGTCATCAAACATCCAAATATTTTCGTTTCCAATTTCCACTAATTGGCCCACAGCCTGACGTCTGAAGTGTTCATCTGAATGAGACTTTCCCTGCAAAGTTTTAATCTCAAACGAACCAGTGAATGACATTGAAGTCAGATACCGTCAAATTTGTTCATGTACTGCGGGTGAACTGAACCTCATTTTGACCCATAGAGGGAACTATACAGACACATCTTTTGAAAGTGACAAAGGCCTCAGGAGAAGCCAACTTCCATAAAATGAGGAATTGACTCGTTTGGCCTCTTCTTTCTTCATGACTCGCTTTAAAACCCGATTCTGTTTACATAAGCAGAGGGGTAAACAGGCGGGAGGCTGTCCCTCAAGGACTGTCCCAATCGGCAATAATTGGTACCTGCTAAACGTTGACTTCTCCAACTCCGAGGCAGCCTGGCTAGCTGTGCTCTTCCAAATTCCTGCCTGTTTAATTGGATTCCAGCAGATTCCTGTCTCTACATAAGGAACAGAAGCATTCAGCCGCATCCCTGTACGTTTTCGCCCCCCCCCCCATTGTTCACCGTTACTTTTCTGCTTCTAATGAATCACGTTGTTCTTCCTGCCAAACAAAGGAATTCTTCGTATCAGAAAATTGTCATCCTCATGTTCCTCGAAGGAAAAGCACGGATGTGGACTTCCAAACTGAAACAAATGGGGTCTGGGGCCGGTGGAGGGGCGGGTGGGGGGGGAGGGGGGGGGGGCGGGGAGGTTGGGGGAGGTCTGCCGATAAAATGACTTCCAGCTATTCCTTCAAAAATATTTCCTAACAACATGGAGAACGCACCTTCGGATGCTTGCTGCAATAGTTGCAATAAAATTCAGCAAGGCTGTAGTGTGAATCGAGGTTACATCCCCGGGCTCGAACCACTGAGCTATGGCAGCACTAACATATGAAGCGTTTTGAGACTGACAAAACTTCAGTCATCTCAGTTTTGTGATACAAGCTTCGTTTTGTGTGACAAAATACGACTTGAAACCCACTTCTTTGATCACTTGTTTGATATAACTCTTTGTCAGCTTCCCAATATCTCAAAATGTGACAGGGATCAACATTTGTTTAAACTCACACAGAGTAAAAGTTTTGAAGCTTCTATTATATATAAGGCACGATGCAGTATTGATACCAGTTCATTACCCTTGATTTCAGCATGTATTGCAGTTTTTCTCAATCACTTGGTGAGTAATTCCTTTCCTTTTGCCTGGTGCGATTTACGTGGCCACGGGAATTCATAATTTATGGCCTTGGCAGGTGACGTTTAGGCACCAAACGCGAAACAGTTCAAATCAAACATGCTCCAGAGGTTGGAATTCGAGGGAATGCAGATATCTGAGAGTGCACTTTAAAACATAATCTTGGGTGTCGTGTCCACTGGCTGGGTTGGCATACTCTTGACCAGCTCTATTTGCTCTTGAGTGGGCTGGAGGGCATGACAGTGATAGATAGAGGGAAGACTGTCAAGAGATTTGTAGAAAATGATAAAAAAATTGAAATTTAGCAGCCCGGTGATGGGTGAGCAACCCTTGTTATGAGTACTCCCACATGCTGGAGAGGTATTGGAAGACCTCAGGATTACATCATTGGTTGAATAACCTGCAACCCCTTCCCTTCCACCATGTGAGAGCCTTTGTGGAAAGATAAAGCTGCGAAGGCCGCAGTGCACGTTTGGGAAAATGGGCGTTCGTAAAAATGCTATTCAGATAATGCACAATGAAACACTGAACAGAACGCAAGTACACCCTTGAATAGAAGCAGAGGGAGTTAGACCATAGAACATAGAACAGAGAACATTACAGCGCAGTCCAGTCCCTTCGGCCCTCGATGTTGCGCCAACCTGTCATACCAATCTGAAGTCCATCTAACTACACTATTCCATGTACGTCCATATGCTTGTCCAATGACGACTTAAATGTACTTACAGTTGGCGAATCTACTACCGTTGCAGGCAAAGCATTCCTCACCCTTACTACTCTCTGAGTAAAGAAACTACCTCTGACATCTGTCCTATATCTATCACCCCTCAATTTAAAGCTCTACCCCCTCGTGCTCGCCGTCACCATTCTTGGAAGAAGGCTCTCCCTGTCCACCCTATCTAAACCCTCTGATTATATTATATGTCTCTATTAAGTCACCTCTCAACCTTCTTCTCTCTGACGAAAAGAACCACAAATCCTTCACCCTTTCCTCGTAAGACCTTCCTTTCATACCATGCAACATACGAGTACATCTCGTCTGCACCTTTTCCAAAACTTCATCATCCTTCTTATAATGTTGTGACCAGAACTGTATACAATAGTCCAAGTGCGGCCGCACGGCAGTTTTGGTCCAGCCGTAGCATAACCTCATGGTTCCAGAACTCGATCCTTCTATTAATAAAAGCTAAAAGACTGTATGCCTTCTTAACAACCTTGTCAACCTGGGAGGCAAATTTCAAGGATCTCTGTACCTGAACACCGAGATCTCTCTGCTCACCTACACTGCCAAGAAACTTAGCATTAGCACAATACTTTGCATTCCGGTTGTTCCAATCAAAATGAATCACCTCTAACTTGTCCGCATTAAACTTCATTTGCCACCTCTCATCCCAGCTCGGTAGCTTATCGTTGTCTCTCTGTAAACTACAACATCCTTCATCACTATCCACAACTCCACCGACCTTAGTGTCGTCTGCAAATTTACTAACCTACCCTTCTACGCCCTCATCCATGTCGTTTATGTAAAATAACGAACAGCAGTGGACCCAACACCGACCCTGGCGGTATACCACTGGTAACTGGACTCCAGGATGAACATTTCCCGTCAACCACCACCCTCTGTCTTCTTTAGCAAGCCAATTACTGATACAAACTGCTACATCTCCCAAAATCCCATTCCTCCGCATTTTGTGCAATAGCCTACTGTGGGGAACCTTATCGAACGCCTTTCTGAAATCCATATACACAACATCAACCGGTTTACTCTAACCTGCTTGGTCACCTTCTCAAAGAAATCAGTAAGGTTTGTGAGGCACGACCTACCCTTCACAAAACCATGCTGACTATCCCTGAACAAATTATTCCTTTCCAGATGGTTATAAATCCTATCTCTTATAGCCTTTTCCAACAATTTACCAACAACTGAAGTGAGGCTCACTGATCTAAAATTAACAGGATTGCCCCTACTCCTCTTCTTGAACATGGGAACCATATTTGCTATCCTCAGGTCTCATGGCACTATTCCTGTATACAATGACGATTGAAAGTTCAATGCCAAATGCTCGGCAATCTCCCCCCCCCCCCCACCCCCCCGGCATCCCAGAGGATCCTAGGATATAGCTCATCCGGCCCAGGAAGCTTATCTATTTTCACACTCTGCAGGATTTCTAATACCTCCTCCTTGTGAACCTCAATCCCACCCAGTCTAGTAGCCTGTATCTCAGTATTCTCCTCGACAACATTGTCGTTTTCTGGACTGAATTCTGTTGGAAAGTATTCATTTAGTGCTTCCCCCATCTCCTCTGACTCCACACACAACTTTCCACTGCTATTACTGATTGGCCATAATCTTACTCTCGTCATTCATTTATTCCTTAAATACCTATAGAAAGCCTAAGTGTTTACCCTGATCCTATCCGCCAAAAACTTCTCATGTCTCCCCCTGGCTTATCTGAGCTCTCTCTTTCGGTCTTTCCTGGCTACCTTGTAACCCTCAAGCGCCCTAACTGAGCCTTCACATCTCATCCTAACATAAGCCTTCTTCTTCCTCTCGACCAGACAGTCTACTTCCTTCGGAAACCACGGCTCCGGCTCTCAACAGCTTTCACTCTGCCTGACAGGTACATACTTATCTCGGAAACACAGTAGCGTTTCCTTGAATAAGCTCCACATTTTTAATGTGCCTATCCACTGCAGTTTCCTTCTCCATCCTCTGCTTCCTAAATCTGACCTAATCGCATCATAATTGCCTTTCACCCAGCTGTAACTCTTGCCCAGTGGTATACACCTATCCATTTCCATGTCAAAAGTAAACATAAAAGAATTGTGATCGCTATCACCAAAGTGCTCACCTACTCCCAAGTCTAGCAACTGGCCGAGCTCATTACCCAGTACCAAATCTAATGTAACCTCGCCCCTTGTTGGCCTGTCTACATACTGTGTGAGAAAGCCCTCCAGCACACATTGGACAAAAACTGACCCAACTATAGCACTCGCACTATAGTGTTCCGAGTCAATATTTGGAAAGTTGAAATCCCCCATTACAACTACCCTGTCATTCTCACTGCTGTCGAGAATCATCTTTGTTATCCTTTCATCTACATGTCTGGAACTATTCGGAGCCCAATAGAAAACTACCAACAGGGTGACATCTCATTTCCGGTTTCTAACTTCAGCCCATATTACCTGAGTTGACGAGTTCCCAAACAACTTTTCTGCAACTATAATACTGTCCTTGACCAACACAGCCAAACGTCCCCCCTCTTTTACCTTCTTCTCTGTTCTTACTGAAACATCTAAATCCTGGAACCTGCAACAACCATTCATGTCCCTGCTCAATTCATGTCTACGAAATGGCCACAACACCGAATTCCCAGGTACCAACCAATCCTGTAAGTTCATCGACCTTATTCCAGATGCTCCTGGCATTGAAGTAGACACACTCCAAAACAACGTCTTGCTTACCGGTGCCATCTTGTGCCCCTGAAACTTGTTTTTGGACCTCCCTACTCTCAAACTTTTCGATACTTGAACTACAATATTGGTTCCCATCCTTCTGCTTGATTAGTTTAAACACACCCCAATAGTCCTAGCGAATTTCCCCCCAGGATATTGGTTCCCCTCTGGTTCAGATGAAGACTATCCTGCTTGTACAGGTCCCACCTACCCCAGAAAGATCCCCAATTATACAAGAATCCAAAACCCTCCCTCCTGCACCATCCCTGTAGCCACGTGTTCAATTCCACTCTCTCCCTATTCCTTGCATCACGAGCACAACAGCAGGGAGGGAATTTGAAAGGACGGATGGAAGTGTATTATGACCGTGACTTCAAAACGAATGGATAAGAATTTGAGCTGCAGAAGAGCAGAGACGTGGAAGAGTTAATGATGTTAATGAAGTGCAAGTCGGCTGACGTGGTGATGTTGGGGATATGTGGTTAAAAACACATCAGGAAGTGAAGTATGTCACCATGGTTATGACGTGCCTGTTCAGACTCAGGCAATTACCAGGGAGGAGATTGAATCAGTGGCAAGGCATTTTCTCCTAGGACTTGGTCGATGATGCCTTCCAGCTCATCACATCCACTTCCCTCAACTCCACTGCCAAAACCCATCCCTCCAACTAAGATGAGGTCGGAACTCCCTTCTACATCACTTTAACATCCAGCAACCTCTGTAGAGATCATGTTATCCTTCGGTATTTCCGTCAGCTGCAAATGAAACCGACCAGCTAAGATGTGTTTCCCTCCCCACCCCTACCAACTTTCTGTAATGGTCCTTCCCTCTTCGACTTCCTGGTAGTGCACGCCTCCACCAAACCACCCTCCCATCCGCTCCCAGCAAACGTCTCATTCCAACACGGGATTTGCAAAACATCCATCCAAACCTCCTCCCTCAACTCTGTCCAAGGCCCCAAAGGACCCTTCCATGCCCATCAGAGTTTCACCTGCATTTCCACGCATGTCATTTACTGTATCCATTGTTCCCTTTGCAGTCTCCTCGACTCTGAGGAGATCGGATGCCTAATTACAGACCACTTCAGAAAACTTCTCCGGGACACCCGCACCAAACAACACCACTGGCTCCTGGCCGAACATGTCAACTCTCCCTCCCACACAGCCAAGTTCATTCAGGTCCAGGGCTTCTGCCGCTCTCATGAATAGTCCTGTCTGTCCATCTTCCTTCCCACCTATCTGCTGTACCCTGCGCTGCGACCTATAATCATTACCCCCACCTCCATCCTCCTATCACACTCCCAGCTACTTTGCCACAGCCACACACGCTCCCATTTATCTCTCTACCTCCCCGCTTCACAAGCCTCTTTCCTGATGAAGGGTCTGCCTGCCCTGCTGTGTTCTTCCAATATCAGACTTCCAACTCAGTGGCGAGGCAGTGGATTTTGCGTTAGGGACAGAAGTCAGATGCCTCAGTTTTGCAATGATTCAATTGTAAGAAATGTTCTCCGTCAGGACTGGATGTCAGACAAGTCAAGACAGTGTTTGACCTGGAGGGAACAGGGAGGTGATCGTGTTCATATCCACCTGACGACCCGCTCGTCTCTGTGGTGGAGGCTGTGTGCATGAAAGATTCTGACAAAATTCTCTTCAAATTCTTCGTGTTGAAAATCCCTTACCAGGAACTCTCATTTTTGGATAACATCAGTTTCGCAGGATTTTAGAAGGGGAAGATTTACAAACCAACCTCTCCACCATAATCTGATGAAGCCACGCAGTTTATCCCGAATACAACTTGATCAGATTTCGAACATGAAATGAAAAAGCTCTGGTTGCAGTAGGAGATAAATCGTTCACTTATTGTGTGTGTGGACGAGGCTTCTACCTGTCATCAGACCTTACACACCTCAATTGTAGTCATACTGAGGAAAGACTGGGGAAACGTGGGGATCCACTCCCTGTCTGAGCTGAATTCCAGTGGAACCAATGATACCAGGAACAAGCCATTCACCTGCTCAGAGTGTGGGAAGGGATTCACTCTGTCTCTGACATGCTGCGACACCTACTCGTTCAAAATGATGAGAAACTATTTCAATGTCTGAACTGCGGAAAATGCTTTAAAACGTCCAGCGATTGGAGAACCGAACATCTCGCTCATACTAATGAGGAACCTTTTATCTCTCCGAATTTTGGAAAATGTTATCAACCCTCTATGTGCTTCATCTTTGAGAAATATGCTCACATAAATAAGAGTCCATTAAGAATCATAGAGACCTGATGTGTGATCCACGTGCTCACCCGGAGGAGAGACATCTCCAGTTCCAAATCTGTGGGACGTGCTGTAACGTCCGAGCGACCGGATAGCTCATCATCTTTCACACAGTATTAACAGGTCTTTCTAAATGCCCTGACTGCGGGAAGTGCTGTACTCTTTCCTGAATACTAACGTGTCATCAACGTGTTCACACTGAAGGTAGATATTAATCACTATAAACGTTCCTGGGGACAGTATATCATGAACGTCTTCACATTGAGGAGAGACCTTTAAAACATGTAGTCTGTGGGATATGCTCTCTAGTCTCTGTAGAACTGATATCCCATCGATATTTTCGAATTGTGAGAGATGTTTCAAGTGTATTTATTCCAGAAAGAGGTTCAAGCAATCATCTCAACTCTCAGTACACCATCTGTTTTGCAGTTGTCAGCAAAGGTTTACTGGCTGCATGTGAGAAAAACAGTTAGGTCACTCATCGAACCTGCTGAGAGAGTAGAGGGATCCCACTGAGGGATGGAATTCACTCACTCATCGACCCTACTGAGACAGTGTAGAGTTTACATATCTCAACACCGATTGAACTTTGTTCTTCTCATTCAGGTCTGAAAGCAAAGTTTTAATATTCTAGATAGCAATCAAATAAATCAGCTTTGTGTTAAACACAGTATCGAAGTTCATTGGAAGGATGGGATTATAGAGTACGTGAAGCATCAGCACAGGTTGTCAAGAAGAAATCACATTTGACAAATATATTAGAATGCTTTGAGGAGGTAATGAGCAAGTGAGACGAAGTCAAGCCTGTGGAGGTGACCGGCTTGAATTTCCATAGACATATGTCAAGGTGCAGTACGGCAAACTGCTAAATAAGAGGCCATGGATTGAGGCTTGGATGACTGGCAGAAGGCAGGCAGTTGGGTAAAGAGGTCTCTTCCAGGATGGCAGCCCGTGACTAGTGGAGTTCAAATGAGTCAGGGTTTGCACCACAGCTATTCACATTATGTATGAATGATCCATTCAAAGGAACTGAGGGTGTTGTTGCTCCATTTGAAGAAGACACAATGATAGGTGGAAGGCCAGATCTTATTGATGAAGCGAGCATGCTGCAGAATGACTTGAACGGAGTGAGTGCTTCGAAAAATGTTGTAGTTGCAATACTTTGTGGAAAATATGAGGTCATATGTTTGGTGGAAAGAGTAGAGGCATAGACAATTTTCTGAAAGCAGAAAGAATTGCAAGTTCAATTTTCTCTTATGTTTAGCATGCAGTTTCAGTTGGTGTTTAGGAAGGCAAATAAAATGTCGGCGTTCAGTTCAAGCAAATTAAAAAGCACGGGCAGAGGTTTAGGCCTCAGTCAATAGGAGGCTCTGGACCATTGCATTTGGAACATTGAGAGTAGGTTTTGGCCCCACATCTAATTGATGGTATGTTTTGAGTGGTGTATAGGAGGTTTATAATGGCTGACTCAGTGGTGAGTACTAATGTCTTGCAGCCTCCGCGATGTTTGTTCAATATCTACTTTGGACGAATGTGAATTTGGAGTTGGCACATCCTGTCCGTTTCAGCCTGCGTTTCCTCCCCAGACTAAAGATGTATGGCTGACGTTCTTTCGTCACGGGAAATTCAGAGTTACAGGAATTGGGTAGAGGTGTGAGTTGGGTGCGATTCCCTTCGCATGATTCGTGGGGATTTCTTGGTCAAAATGCCCGGTTTGCACATTTTAGGTATTCCGTTAGAACAACGTTGATCGCAGGGATTTAGGCCTTGTCTTAAGATTTTTTTTTAACGGAGGTGACACCTTCTTTATAAACACATGATTTCAAGTGAACGTCTTGAACGATATAAGGAGTGGAGGGACATTCTTGAGGAGGACATCATAAAGGTCAATGGAGAATTTTAAATAGCCTCAGACCATAAAGTTAAGTGTAATCTAAAGAGATTCTGCAAGTACATTAAGAAATTGAGACCAAATAGGACCACTTTAAGTTGAAAAAGCTCACCTATGTCTTGACCCTCAGCAGATGGAGAAACATATAATGTTCATTTCGCGACAGTTTACACTGTGGAGAACGAAATGGCTAGTACACCTAAATACTGATGTTTTGAAAGTAGTTCACATTGAAAAGGGGAAGTGCTGGAGGACCTTCAAAATATAAAGTTGGATATTTCTCTAGGATCTGATCTCCTGTATCCCGGAAACTTGTGGGAAGTTAGGGAATGAAACTGTTGGGCCCTTCGTAGAAATATTTTTATCATGTATTATTACGAGTGAGGCGCCGAATGACTGGGGGATGGCTAATGTTGTGCCTTGGTTTAGAAAGGAATTCATGGAGAAGTCTGGAATCGATAGACCTGTGTGTCTGGTTATGGTCGTGGGTAAGTTGTTGAATGCAATTCTAAACGATAGGATTTATTTGAATTTTTAGATACAAGGAATGAATCGGGATAATCAGCATGGTTTTGCACAAAATTGATTGAGTTTTTTGAGGGCGTAACCAAGAAGATCAATGAGGACATAGTGGTAGAGTTTGCACACTTGTGCTTTAATAAAAGCTTTTACACTGTTCCACATGATTGACTAATTCATAAAGTTAAATCGCGTAAGTTAAATGTAAGGATTCCAATTCGATATAAAATTAGTTCGATAGCAGGATGCTGAGAATGGTGGTGGATGGTAGTTTTCAGACTGGAGGACTATTACCAATGGTATCCCATTGGCTGAACGCACATTCATTTTATTTTTCATTTAAATAAATAATGTAGGTGGGAAGATAGAAAGCATGGTAAGTACGTTTGCAAAATTGGTAGTAGAATGGACAATAATAAGGTTCTGGAAGGTTATGAACCGATTTTCTCGTCAGGTCCGTTTCTCTCTGGCCTCGAGTTTAAAAAGGGTGTGGGGGAGGAGTTGTGAAGGGCCATTCGTCCATCGTGAAGCGAACGTTATCAGGCATCCATCTATTCTCGTCCCAGTTTGCAGCAATGAGATTGTCTATGTGATTTGAAATTGTAACCCATCTGAGGAACGTATTCTCATGTTCAAATACAGAGGTAGTCACGCAGGCACATTCCCCGATAGTGACAGAGTCATCAGGATTATATCCATTCCATGTGCTTTATGTCTCCAAGTATCTCCGGAGAAAGGCGGCTTTAAGTGAAATAGAAGGCACTTCGCCAGAAAATGTGCACCGTTGCTGTGAGCCGCGATATGAAATAGATACTAAGCTGAAATGGTCCCAAACGCTTCTCATGTGAAACTTTCAATAACACAAATCCCACCACAACAAGCCCTCTGGCTCCTGGGACCTGACAGGTTAGCGCCCAGCAGACATTCCTCCCTAAAAACAACGGACACACGGCAAAATCTAAACACTTTCATGTCTCGCCTTGTTCTGTTTCTATCGCTGTCACACCGCCAGTTTCCCCTGAACGTCCAGTCTCGATGTCAATGAGCTGTGTGATATAAACACAGGCACATCGAGAAAGTAATCTTTATTTCAAAACCAGAGCCAGGGAATGTGAGCTGCAAGGGTTTGCTCTCTGCTGGGTAATAAAACATCATGGTCTCGTTGTGTTCATTATCATATAGACTGAGTCCACAAATATGCAACGCAATAGTTATTACCAATTGAAATGTCCCAATGAATACCATGACTGACAGAAAGATCAGGGGAGAGTAGCTTCGACCCCTTCCTCGCCGAGGGACGTTTTGCAATGAATGTCCTATTACTTGACAAAATGACCTCCTCGAAGCTGGCCATGGAAGTGTCTAGCACAATAATATCCTTTGGCCCATATGTCTGCACCAGTCCAACACAATCCCCTGAACTGTTCTTACCTCATTTGGCGTCAATTGGTTCAGAGGGGCAAATGTATTCAGTCATGGAAGTGTACAACTAAATGGGTCTTACCTGCTCTGGAGTTTTCTGTCTTTTCCATCCTGACAGGCAGTTGGTTGCAGATTCCTAACGTTCCCTATTTGAGTTTTACGCATTTCACCTAATCCTGCTATTGAATTTCAAACAAGAAAACAAAGAACAAGCACTCTTCAAGTTCACTCTCGGCTTTCAATCACAGTCAGCAAAATGCTTAACTGAATGAGGAATCCACATTGCATTTAACGCCCATCGCCTAAACTACATGGCCACATCTGCAGAAGCGTGCTACTAAACTGGTTTCAAGTACTCCCTCCCTGTGGAGCTGAGGGACAGGCAATCATTGTTCGGTTTGTTTGAATTCAATCACCACAGTTTCAACAGGGTTAAATGTCAGGACATGTTTGGTCTGTGTAATCAATCTCGGTGGTTGAAATGGTCATTCAGTTAAAAAGAAAGGTAGAGATTGCAGGAGAAACTAAACAGATTTGGCATCTGGGGAGAGACAAATAGAGACAACGAATCAGAACTTCTTCAGGAGTTTCTCCGAACTCTGTTTTCTCCGACAGGTACTGGCAAACCTGCCGAGTTCCATCATCAGTTTCTGTTTTTGTTTTACATTGCGAGTGTCCACAACTAGCCAGTCAACAATACAGTAACGCATGTGTGGTTCCTCACTGGATTTGGTTTCCGTTTGGGTGCATATCCCTGACCCTATTAAAAACCAGAAAGTGCACAGCAAAGGAGTCGGATGGATAAGAATAACGGCCGCTCCATGCTTGTGTACACTTTCTCGGTTACCAGCCAAACGAGTGGACTAATTGCTCCACAGAGACGTGGTAGTCCCCTGTAGCAGGCCCCTTGCAGGGTCTCCTAATGCAGACTGTCAGTGAATTCAAGCTTTCGCCTGCCCTTTGCAGAATGAAAATTGTCCTCAATTGGTTAATGTTTCCAAAATGAATCCTGGGGCATTCATTTGGACAATAGGAACAGTCTGATCTCATGCTTTGCAAACACATACATGTCACCAGGAAACAGCTCTCCTAAAATGGGGAACTTCTCCCTTTGAGCCTTCTGAGGAACATTTTCCTGACCTTGGTAAAAACCCAAAACTGTGCAGACAAAAAAAAAAACAGATGGTGTGAGAATAGCTGTCGCTCTGTTCCTGGGTCGTAGGAGAACAGCAACCTGTCAGTGAAGAGCCGAACGCACTGACTAACATCGTCACAGAGACTGATGAGCCAACGGCATCACTGACCCCCGAATGCAAGCTGCAGCCTGCTCCTCCCATATTGACAATCATCCTTAATTTGCACTTGTTCCTAAATAAATCCAGGGAAATTCACGGTGAAGACATGGGAATAGTCTGATCCCACCCTCTATAGACGCACCCATGACACCGGAACCAATTATCCTCCAACCGGGATTGTCTCACTTCCAGCTTTTCAGTGCCCTATCTGTTCCTGTGTTTTCGAATTGCCCTGGAGCTGAGATGAGATTTGACATCCTGACGTACAGGAACGAGAATCCTTCACCATCATAGATCATTTCATGTCCAGAAAACATCAGAGTCAAAGTACCGGCCTCCGAAAGAACGGAAGGATTTCTAAACTGTCTCTGCCCAGTCGGCCATTTCACCCTTCACTTTCCACTGAATCTGCGGCCCAAGGATTATCTAAAGATTCAGAAAGCTCGAGTCTGGGATTTCTGTTTTGCTTGTTGACAGTTTTCCCACTTGACAAGTGGCAACATGTTCCCAGAATCTTTTCACAATCCTCTGCTTTGCACCATGTACAGAGATTCACGACCCTGGGAATGTTTTGTTTGGAGCAAAGAAGATTAATGGGAAATTTCTTGGGGACGTTTATAATGATGTGGGATAAAGAGCTGTGGATGGGCGGATTAATGGTCAGGAGAAACTGCTGCCTCTGACCAGGGTAATTGACCAGAGGACGAGGAGTGAAGACATTTAATGGAAAAAGACAACTTGTTTGAAATAAACTCAGTGAAACCCAAATCCCATGCTTTTTCTTTATCATCTGTGGAGACAGAAACAGCTCCGTTTTGAGTCAGGTCCGTTTCTTGTTCAGAACGCAAGTTTCCTGCATGTTAAGAAATGAGCAGACCTGAGAACATATCGAGTTGTTTAGGCGAGATTTCTGGAGTTGCAGCGATAACTCTTCCAACAAGAAAACATGTAAAATAAACTGTGAGGGAAATGTGCTCGGTATTGATGAGAGATAGAATGAATATGAAGGATCCCTTTTCATGAGCAGAGAGATTAATAACACGGCAATGTTGGTGGAATAAAGATGCACTCCTATCGCGCTTTTCAGCTCCACTTTAATCACAGGCACTGAAGCACCTGTGAAGCAGATATGTCATTGTCAATAATAATGTGCTAATCAGGGCTGTTTGTTCAAACAGCGGTCAAAAAAGAAAACTCAGAACTGGCACTGGAAACGCCAGTGAGATTATGTTTTACTTTAAAAGTTTGTCCTGCTATTGTTTATATCCAGAATAGTGCAGGACCAGTGATCCCAATCTCAGGGGAAGGCGTTACCCTCTTAAGAAACAAATGAGGAGGATGTTCTCACATTCAGTGGGTAGCAAGTATGTAGAAGTATTTACAACCAAGGCCTGTCAAGACTGGGTATGTTCAAGGCTTCAATTATCTCTCTGTTAATAGCATGGAGCAAGTGGCAGTGTGAAATGTGTCCAAATTTGCTGACAATACACTCGTGGGAGCGCATGTTATGATAAGATCATGGCAATATGCATAGGCATATAGATAGATTAGGTGAGTGGGGACAAACTATTCAGGTGCAGTTTCATGTCTGGATTATGAGGTCATGCACTTTGGTCGGAAGAGTCAAAAGAGAGATTACTATTAAAATCGAGAGAAAGTCGAAGAAATGTGTGACGCAGAGGAATATTATACACGGCACAAAGTTTAGTAACATATTCTTTCCCTGACTAAAAGGATGGCTTCCTTTCCGAATGCTAACAATGAAAGAGATTGTTTCCCAGGAAAGAAAAATAACTGAAACTAATAGCTTAATCGAAAATTTAGAAAAGACTTGAATCGTTCCAATGGATGACGTTGATGTTTATGGCTCGCTAACATTTGTTTCCAATGGGGCTGGGAGTGGGAATTAGGGGACCTGGGGAGTGGAAGTCAGTTTACCCATGATTACTGTCATCCTTCACCTGTCTACGTCATTTTGTACGTTTTATTTCGCATTTTGGTTCCTGTGAGTGCCCTTGTAAACTATACCCGCTGGTGACTTATTTCCCCGGTTGTTCTCCATCACGACTCGAAAGAATTCAAAATTCTTTTCTCCTTGATTTCGGTGATCTCTAATCAAATGTCACCAGTACCTCGATATTTTCTACGCCTGTCTGCCTTCTTGCAATGTCAGTTGATCCGTCACTGTGTTACTGTTTCACAAATCGAGAACAAATCAAACAGCATCAATAGCATCTCGGTTCCGAACGCAGATAACTGCAGCCGCTCCCCAGAGCACTGCCAACTGTGCGATCACAGAAGCACACATTGTACAGCCAGGAAACTTAAAACAACAGAAACACTCTTTTGGGTTACGGACCTGGTTGTATATCTCAATCAGCAAACGAATTTTACATTGGTGATCTCAACAGTTCCCTCACACAAGGAACTAACTATTGCTGCAGACGGAGGAGAAAGTGAGGACTGTAGATACTGGAGGTCAGATTCGAGAGTGTGGTGCTGAAAAACACAGGTCAGGCAGCATCCGAGGAGCATGATAATCGACGTTTTGGCCGAATGCCTGATGAAGTACACATGTCAGAAACGTCCATTCTCCTGCTTCTTGGATGCTGCCTAACCTGCTGTACTTTTTCAGCAACGCACTCTCCATTTCTGCAGACTATCACACAATCCGAGCTTCGAGCCACGGAATCAGCGACACTCAGTGTCATGAGTCAACCTACTGCGGACACCTGGCAGTGGTGTTTTGTGTCAAGTTGATCTTCATGAATGTGTATCGTGAGTTTCTGTCCTTTATAATGTTTCCTGCAGTCACTACGTGCAACATTGTTTGTCCAAATTTGTCCTGCAGATGATGGGTATTTGGTCCATTTTTTGGTGAGTTGTTGTCAAACGTGGCTTTCGGTTTATGTTGTCTCATAAATCCGAGTGGTCAGAGGAGTCTGGTTGTACGTGCCGAGACATTTTTTTTTACCTATAATGTAGAGTGATTGGTGTGTTGGGTCATGGCATGTCCTCCTCGCGTTGATTTTGGCAAGGGATCTGCGGCAATATCTACTGTTGCAAAGTATTTCTGGAGTATCCACTAAACAACACAACCAGCTGTTCCGAGTAGCAATGCACAGCGATGACGAGGACAACAAATTCGACTGGGTCAACACAAAAATAATAGGACAAGCTAAATAAAGTGCAGCCAGAGAATTTCTAGAATGACGAGACTCATCCAATGACTCCATCAAAAAACAGTTGATCTGGACCCAACATACTGGGACATGCAAAGGACGACAAGAACCAGCAACTGAAAGCTGTGGGAAGGAAATCAAACCAATTCAAAACGCTTCAGGACAGCAGCGTTTCACGCGAGTTTCATCTGCCTTGAGGATATCACCGAGAGAGGGGAGGAAACGGCCGCAAACCAACTTCCCAAAACTACCAAACATCCCCACACCATCTGCACCCTTCACTGGAACTGCAGATCTTTACACAAACCTTGAAACCCTGAAACGGTCAGAGCCGCCCCAGCGGGAAAATGAACCCTGGCCTCCCACGTGACAACTGAGGTTACCAAACGCCACACGGTGGATGTCAGAGCTAACTGAGCCTGCAATTACTTGTGCATGTTCTTGTCAATAACACCTGCTTGATTATCCTCATCTCAGTTTCCATCATTTAACGTTGTATGCCTTAAGCATTACAAATTCACAGTTAAATATCTCTAAAAATTGTGAGAATTTCTGCCGCTCTGACACATACAAACAGTGATGTCCAGATTCCAACCACTCCCCAGCTGATAAAGTTTTCTATGTACAGCTACTCGAACATTTATGACTCTTATCTTAAATCTATGGCTACCGTTTGATTGATCCCTCCATCATAGGGAACTTTTTCGTTAAGTGTACCCAACCCATTCCACTCATTATTTCCTACATCTCAACACTGTCTCCTCTCAACCTCTACAGCTCTCAGAAAAACAAGGCCAGTCTAAATGAACTCTATCATAGCTGAAGTTCTTCAGTCCAGACAATATATTGGCAAATCACTTCTGCACCGTTTCCACAGCTGGCATAGCGCATCTTTTATGTGAATTGCACCATTGTACATAATACTCTAGTGAGAGACGAATACAGACTTGAAATAAATGCGGGGAATTCACAAACATTGGTCTTTTCCAATAAAGTCTCTTTCCCTCGAAATTGTTCTGTGTCCTTTCATGAACCCAGTGCTCTAATGAACTCTGGTCCATGCAAATCAAACACTGTACATGAGGATTGATAACCAACCACATTATCTGATTGCATAAAATGGCTTAAAGGTCCTCATGGTGGTATTCGGGCATGTTCACCTAACAAGAGTGACAGCTGCAACACTAACCTACCGGTGTCAATGTGAAAGTGAATGTTAATTTGTGCAATGCCCCAGAGACATGGGAGGAGGGATGGAAAGGAAGAATGGTGATTGGGAAAGGGAGAAACCTCTTCGAGATTCGATGCAGGTAAAGTTTGAAGCAAATAAATCATCACCTGAGAGAGTATTTTCACATTAAAATTAATTGTTTCCTTTCTGCGTTTGTTTTGCAAGGGTTATGTGAAGTAACATGGAACAAATGCGCATTACTGATGCTCGGATTTGAATGAAGGTTGCTAAAGCCACAATGCTGAGGACGATCACATGAAAAACTCAACAGTAAAAGCAATAAATGCAATGGCTGAGATTGGTGAGGAACAGCACCACACGCACAAGAGGACAACGAACTGAGATTGGAATGAATCGTCATCTTCGATGCCCTCATTGGCTGTGGAGATTCCATCATTGAGAATGTTCAAGACTGAGTTCAATATATTTCTAGCAAAGATGAAATGTACAGGCGATAGTACACAAATTGTTGAAATGTAAGTCTCAAAAACAACGAAGTTTCACATCGTTACTTTATCAGTGCCGCGGGAGAACGTAGTAACAACTGTTGAACACTCACGTCACACCGGTTCCCAGGTCTGGAGTCAGAGAAATTTAGTGACGCAGTGGCGAAGATCTGATTGGAAATTGGGAGTGGAATGAACGCGTGAATCTTTACTCCTTCTGCCAGTGACAAAGTCCGTTTGCATGCAGTCCTTCTATGAAGGCAGAGAGGTGCGTGAAACGCCCAGGCTGGGAGCTCCAAACTCGCCTGGAGCAACTTCTGTTGACATGGAACAGGGAGCATTGGGAGAAGAGGCTGGGAGTTCTAACCTCATCTGGATACACTTCAATTGACATGGCGCAGAAAACATTGGGTTGATGGAAAGTACCCTGAGTCATTTCAATCTGAACTGAAATAGTTTTCGGCAGCATACATTTTTGTGGATTGAGGGAGGATCTTACCCAGGGAATTGTCACAATTGTAAATAAACATTTTGCAAAGACTCAGCTCGTGTGGGAGTATCTGTGCATTATGAAATTGACTAAATATCATTGCACTCTGACATTTCTCATATTCTGACACTGCGGTCGGTTAATTTTCTGGAAGGATATTTTAAATTTTTTTGTGTGTGTTATTCAATTTCCTGCAAGCTTGTTCTGGTCTGGTCATTGATGTAAAATAAACAACCAGAAAATAGCATGAAGTTAGGATTCGGTTCGAGGTTCCGTCGAATTACGGAAGAACAACAGGAGAGTAGAGGTGAAATTTATCAGAACAGCAGCGATCAAATTGAGTGGACGGGCAGACAAAGGGTGAAAGGAAGCTTCATGGGGATAAATGTGCTTTCTTTGTAAATGAAACGTACCGCGTCACAAAATGGTGACAATTGAAGTCAAGCGTTGTGGGTGATAATATTTGCTGGTTTTGTGAATGTCTCAC
This sequence comes from Chiloscyllium plagiosum, assembly GCF_037043375.1. Lineage (NCBI taxonomy): Eukaryota > Metazoa > Chordata > Chondrichthyes > Orectolobiformes > Hemiscylliidae > Chiloscyllium > Chiloscyllium plagiosum. The sequence continues at coordinate 70,408,420 of NW_028270177.1, forward strand.
TTGCACTGACAGGAATGGAGTGTATAAGTCCTTCGACACAGAGTGAGGCAGGGAGAATGTAAACACAGCAAGCTCCAAAAATGCAGAAATATTTCTTCTTTTCTGAACTTCAGTCCAGGACTAAGATGACCTTAGAAAAATTATTTTACACCATGTCAGAGGAGGATTTACAGATTCGAACACGGAAACCAAATTATGTATCAAGATTAAATCATGCCACTTTATTCGCTAAGACAAAAGCAACATGGAAGTTTTACCTTCTGACTCGCAGTAATTCTTGCACAATATCATAAATTTGTTTCCCATGAAACGGGAACAGCTGCTCTTCCTCTAACTTCCTAAACGTATTAAAACCTTGGTATGTTGAACAAATCACACCTGAATCGTTTTTGATGTCTGTAGAACAACTTCAAATTCTCCACCCTGAACTTAGATATAATATTCCGCATTTCTTTGACTGTTCTGATAAATCTCCTTTTCGATTTCTCCACAGACATTCACATTCTTTGTCGAGATCACCTGTTTGCGCAAACCCAAATGCTGTGTATTCATGTGGGTGATGTCATCACACACAGGCAATTGCTCAGTAACATCACCCTGATTCCTGTGTATTTCCTCAACTGTGAACGTTTGCTTTGACCACAGTGCTTCTGATTTCGTTCGAGCTGCCGGGTCCAGCATTTGATTAGCAAGAGGAAATCAAATAAATCAAATAAATTACTTCAGTATTTTTTACTGATAATCTACTGTTACAATCTGACACAACCTTTTGTACTGCCCACTCTACTACCAATCTTGATCTCATCTGCAAACTCACTGACCATGTTTTATACATTTTTATCTAAATCATTTGTATGAATGAAAAACGAAAGTGGGCTCAGTATTGAACCCTGTGGAACACAGCTGGTAACAGTCCTCCAGTCAGAACACTACCTTCCACCACCGTTCATGCCTTCTACCATTAAATTAATTTTATATCTAATTGTACAGCTTACGTTGAAGTCTATGTTAAAAATTAATCAACCTTGTGGAACCTTTTAAAAGGATTTATTAAATTCCAACTGAACAATGCCTACCACTTAATCCTCATCAATATTCTTGGTTACGTCCTCAAAACACCCAACCATGTTTGTGGGACAGAAATTCCTTCGCACAAAACCAAACTGATTAGCCCGATTCATTACTCGTCTCTCAAAATACATATATATCCGATTGCTAAGAATTGCTTCCAACAACTTACCCACGACCTTAGCAAGCCTCACAGGTATATCATTTTCAGTTTTCTCCATTCATCCGTTCCTCAACAAAACTACACCCAAATTATTGGGCACATCACTCGCAGTAATAGGTGATGCAAATATTTCTACCAAGGGCCCTACAGTTTATTTCCCTGTTTTCCCACAAAGCCCTTGCTGCACGTAATCAGATCCCAGAGAAATATCCAACTTTATATTTTCCAAGTCTTCCGGAACTTCTTTTTTTCAATGTGAACTACTTTCAAAACATCAATGTTTGTAGCCTCCATTTCGTTCACTAATGTGAAATGAACATTTAGTGTCTCTCCCATCTGCTGAGGTGCAAGACAAATGTTAGCTCTTGCATCTTTCTCGGATCCGATGTGGTCTCTAGCACTGAATGTACTTAAAAAATCTCTTTAGATTATCCTTAACTTTATGTGCTAAGGCTATCCAATATGCTCGCTTTGCCTTCATGATTTCCTTTGAAGAATGCCCCTCCACTCCTCATATTGTTCAAGAGATTGACTTGAGATCGCATGTTTACATGGAAACTGTGATTTTTTAAAAAAAAAAAATTCTTAGACGACAAGTCCTTCATCCCTGCGATCAACGTTGTTCGAATAGAATCCTGACAATGTGCGAAAAGGCAAATCAGCCCAAGAAGAACCCATGAAACATACGAAGATCATTGCACATAAGCTCACACCTCTACCAGATTCCTGTAACTCTGCATTTCCCATGGCCAAATGGCATCAACAACGTATTTTCCTTCTGTGGAGAAAACTCACGTAGACACGGAAAGAACGTGCAAACTGCAGACAGTCGCCCGATGAAGCAATTGAACCAGCGTTGCTAAGGCTGGAAGACAGCAGTGCTACCATTGTGTCAGCCATTGAAAACCTCCTATACACCACTCATAATATATCTCCCCTGAGACATGAGGGTAAAAGCTATTCCAGATAATCCAAATACGTCTGACGAGAGCCTCTTATCGCGTCAGTTGTAAACCTCTGCAGTTGGTTCTTAACTCGCCTGAATGAATGCCGACATTGCATTTACCCTCCGACCGGCCAACAGGACCTGCATGTTAAACATAAGAGAAACCTCAACTAGATCTCTCAAGTGTCTTTAACCGAGGGATCACTGAAGCCTTTCCCCGTCACAAAATGGTCTATGCCTCTAATCATGCCATTACTTTATGACCTCACTCTTTTCCACACAGTGTTCTACCTGCAACAATTTTTCATCCAAGCATTCAGCAAGTCCATGTCATTCTGCAGAATGCCCACTTCCTCAAAACCATCTGTCCTTACACCTGTTGTTGTGTATTCTGCAAAATATCAACAACACTCTCAGGTCCTTTGACCCAATCATTCACTCATAACGGGAATAGTTGTGGTGCCTAAACTGACTCTTGCTGAACCCCACACGTCACGCGCTGTCATCCTGGAAAAGACCCTTTCACCCAACTGTTTTCAGCCAGTCAGCCAAAACTCAAGCCATGCCAGTACTTTGCCCCTGACACCATAGACCCATATTTCGCAGCTTCCGATACTGCACCTTGACAAATACCAGCTGCGAATTCAAGCTGATCACATTCACAGAATATACTGTTTCTCACTTGCTCATTACCTCCTCATAGAATTCTATTACATTTGTCCTTAAGAACCTGTGTTGATGCTTCAAGTACGACGGAATCCCATCCTTATATTGACCTCTCGTACGGTATTGAATACAAAATTGTTTTGTTTGACATTTATCTAAAATATTAAAACTTTGCTTTCAGTCCTGAATGTCACGAACAACAAAGTCCAATCGCAGTTGAACTCTGCGTTCTGAGCTCTCTCAGCAGGCTCGATGAGTGAGTGAATTCCTTCCCCCAGTGGATCTCTCTGCGGTCTCAGCAGGGTCGATGCGTGAGCTAACTGTTTTTCTCAAATGAAGCATGTAAATACGTTCTGCCCACTGCAAACTCGCTGGTGTACTGAGAGTTGAGATGATCGTCCAACCGAGTCCCACAATGAAAACAATTGAAGTGTCTCTCAACTTGTGAAAATGTCGATGGAACATCAGTCCTGCAAAGACTGGAGAGCACATCCCACCACACACCGGATATTTTATAGTCTCTCCACAATGTGAAGACGTTCATGATTAAACGATCCCAAGGAACTTGTATAGTGATTACCACAATCTCAGCATTTAAAGAGTCTCTTCTTTGTGAATACGTTGATGCCATGTCAGTCCCCAGGAACATTTGCAACACTTGTCACCGTCTGGGCGTTGAAAAGACCTGTTAGTAATGTTGATGGGACTTCACATCGATCGGACATTTGCAGCACGTCCCACAGTTGTGGAATTGAAGATGTATGTCCTCTGGATGAGCACATGGATCGGACGCCAGGTCCCCAGAACTTCTAAAGGACTTTCATTCGTGTGAGCACATTTCCCATGCATCAACTACACAGAGGTATGATAATATTTTCCAAAGTCTGGACAGATGAAAGGTTTCTCATTAGTATGAGCATGGTGTTGGATAATCCAATCACAGGATGTGTTATCGCATTTTCCGCAATCCAGACTTTGAAATGATTTCTCGTCATTGTGATCGAGCAGGTGTCGCAGTGGGTCAGAGAAGGAGTGTATCCCTTCCCACACATTGAGCTTGTTCCTGGTGACATTGCTTTCATGGGGTTTCAGCTCAGATGGAGAAATGAATCATCACTTGTCTACAGTCTCACTTAAATATGACTACAATTGTAGTTTGTGAGCTCTGGTGGGTGCAGAAGCCTTGTACACACACACAACAAGTGAAGGATTCTCTCCCACCGTAACCGGAGCCTTTTCCTTCCATGTTCAAACTCTGATCAAGTTCTATTTCGTATAAATTGCGCGACTTCATCTTATCATGGTGGAGTGATTGTTTATTTAAACTACCCCTTCTAATATGCTGTGAAATTGATGTTATAAATTTTTTAAAATCAAGAGAATGGGAAAGAGTCTCTCACAGACTGTGGATTGTGCCTGAAGCTAGGATTGAAGTTAAGGGATTTAGGCACCAACAATTTGACAGGAAATTTGCAAGAATCTTTCAGACACACAGCCTCCACTTCTGCGAAAGAGCAGGTCAACAGGTGGATGTGATCACTATCAAATCCCCGTTCGCTCGAGGTCAAACACTGTCCGGACTTCTCTGATATCATGTCCTGTTGGAGCAGACATTCCCTACAATTGAATTGTGCAAAAGTGAGGCCTCTATCTTCAGTCCCCAACACAAATCCACTGCCTCGCCACTGAGTGGAGATTGTGGACTTGGAAAGACACAGCAGGGCAGGCAGCACACGAGAAGCAGGAGAATCGACGTTTCAGGCAAGAGCTCTTCATTTGGAATGAGGCTTTTGAGCCGAGGAGGTACAGAGACAAATAGTAGGAGTCAAGGTATCTGAGAGTGTGATAGGTGGGTTGAGGTGTGGGTAATGTAAGATTGGTAAGATAACGAGTTTTTTTTTATTCTTTGTTTTTTCAACAGTCTCTTTGGGAATTTAGAATCGTGGGAATGGAGGTGAGGGCATTTGAATGTTCCTCCTGCCGAATGTGGGAGGTGAGGCTCATGACTAGTGTCCCTGCTGACTACATCTGTGGGAAGTGCACCCAAATCCAGCTCCACGAAAACCGCGTTAGGGAACTGGAGCTGGAGCTGTATGAACTTTGGATCATTCGGGAGGCAGAGAGGGTTATTGAGGGGAGTTACAGGGAGGTAGTCACTCCTCAGGTACAAGTAAAAGGCAAAATGGTTACAGTCAAGGGACGGAAGTGCAACTGGCAGGCACTGCAGAGATCCCCTGTGGCCATTCCCCTCAACAATAAGTATACCGTTTTGAATACTATTGTGGGGGACGACTTACCAGGGGAAATCAGTGGGCCACGGGGCTATGGCACAGTGTCTGTCCTTGCTGGTTAGAAGGGAAGGGGGGAGAGGAGCAGAGCAGTATTCATTGGGGACTCCATAGTTAGGGGACAGATAGAAAGATCTGTGGGGACGGAAGAGACTCACGGTTGGTGTGTTGCCTCCCAGGTGCCAGGGTTCATAATGTCTCTGATCGTGTTTTTGGGATTCTTAAGTGAGAACGGGAGCAGCCACAGGTCATGGTCTATCGAGCACCAACGATATAGGTAGGAAGAGAGATGGGGATTTAAGGCAGAAATTCAGGGAGCTAGGATGGAAGCTTAGAGCTAGGACGAACAGAGTTGTTGTCTCTGTTTTGTTGCCCGTGCCACGTGCTAGTGAGGCGAGGAATAGGAAGAGATTGGAGTTCAACACGTGGCTACAGGGATGGTGCAAGCTGGTGGGTTTTGGATTCTTTGATAATTGGGGCTCTTTCTGGGGTAGCTGGGACCTGCACAAGCAGGATGGTCTTCGTCTGAACCAGAAGGGTACCAATATCCTGGGGGGGAGGGGGGGGGTGTTCGCTAAGGCTATTGGGGGTGGGTTTAAACTAATCCAGCAAGGGGATGGGAACCAAAATTGTAGTTCGACTATACAAAAGGTTGAGAGTATGGAGATCCTAAATCAAGTATCAGGGATGCAAGATGGCACCAGCAAGCAAGGTGTTGGTTTGAAGTGTGTCTACTTCAACGCCAGGGGCATCCAAAATAAGGTAGATGAACTTGCAGCATGGGTGGTACCTGGGACGTCAATGTTGTGGCCATTTTGGATACATGGATAGAGCAGGCACAGGAATGGTTGTTGCAGGTCCCAGAATTTAGATGTTTCAATAAGAACAGTAGGTGACACAGTGGTTAGCACTGCTGACTCACAGCGCCAGACGCCCCAGGTTCAATTCCCACCTTGGGCGACTGTCTGTGTGAAGTTTGCACATTCTCCCTGTGTCTGCGTGGGTTTCCTCCAAGTGCTCCGGTTTCCTCCCACAGTCCAAAGGATGTGCAGGTTAGGTGAATTGGCCATGCTAAATTGCCCCGAGTGTTAGGTGTAGGGGAATGGGTCTGGGTGGGTTGCTCTTTGGAGGGTCGGTGTGGACTTGTTGGGCCTAAGGACCTGTTTCCACACTGTAAGTAATCTAATCTAATCTAAACAGAGAAGATGGTAAAAGTGGCATTATTGGTCAAGGGACAGCATTGCAGTTGCAGAGAGGATGTTTGGGGACTCATCAACTGGGGTAGTATGGACTGAGGTTATAAACAGGAAAGGAGAGGTCATGCTGTTGGGAGTTTTCTATCGGCCTCCGAATACTACCAGAGATATTGGAGAAAGGATAGCAAAGATTATTCTCATTAGCAAAGAGACAGACAAGGTAGTTGTCATGGGGGGCTTCAACTTTCCAAATATTGACTGAAAACACGATAGTACGAGTGCTATAGTTGGATCCGTTTTTGTCCAATGTGTGCAGGAGGGCATCCTGACACAGTATGTGGACAGGCCAACAAGGGGTGAAACCACATTAGATTTGGTACTGTGTAATGAGCGCGGCCAGGAGTTAGAGTTGGAAATAGGTGAGCACTTTGGTGATAGCGATCACAATTCTGTTATGTTTACTTTAGTGATAGAAACGGACCGATACATACCACTGGGCAATATCTACAGCTTGGGAAAAGGCAATTACGTTGCGATTAGGCAAGATTTAGGAAGCATCATATGGGGAAGGAAACTGCAGGTTTTGGGCTCATTAGAAATGTGGAGCTTAATCAAGGAAAAGCTCCTGAGTGTCTAACATAAGTATGCACCTGTGAGGCATGGAGGAAGCTGTAGAGCGTGGGAGCTGTAGTTTATGAAGGAAGTTGAATCTCTGGTCACGATGAAGAAAGAGGTTTATGTTCGGATGAGATGTGAAGGCTCAGTTAGGCCGCTTGAGGATTACAAGACCTAAAGAGTGAGCTCAGAAGAACCAGGAGGAGACATGAGACGTTGTTGGTGGATAGGGCCAGCATAAACCCTGAGGCTTTCTACAGGTATTTAAAGAATAAAAGAATGACAAGAGTAAGATTAGCGCCAATCAATGAGAGTAGTGGGAAGTTGTGTGTGGAGAAGAGGGCACAGGGGAAGCACTAAATGAATATCTTTCGACATTAATCTCCTAGAAAATGGCCATGTTGTCGAGGAGAATATTGAGATACAGACTACTAGACTAGGTGGGATTGAGGTTCACAAGGAAGAGGTATTAGAAATCCTGCAGAGTGTGAATGTAGATAAGTCCCCTGGGCCGGACGGGATTTATCCTAGGATCCTCTGGGGAGCCAGAGAGGAGATTGCCGAGCCTTTGACATTGATCTTTAAATCGTCATTGTCCACAGGAAGAGTGCCAGAAACTGGAGGATAGCAAATGTGGTTCACCTGTTCAAGAAGGGGAGTAGAGACAATCCTGGTAATTACAGACCAGTGAGCCTTACTTCAGTTGTTCGTAAAATGTTGGAAAAGGTTATAAGAGACAGGAGTTATAATCATCTGGAAAAGAATAACTTGATTAGAGATTGTCAGCACAGTTTTGTGAAGGGTAGGTCGTGCCTCACAACTTTTATTGAGTTCTTTGAGAAGGTGACCAAACAGGTAGATGAGAGTAAACCGGTTCATTTAGTGTATCTGGATTTCAGCAAGGCGTTCGATAAGATTCCCCAGAGTAGGCTGTTGCACAAAATGCGGAGGAATGGGATAATGGGAGATATAGCAGTTTGGATCAGTAATTGGCTTGCCGAAAGAAGACAGAAGGCGGTGGTTGATGGGAAATGTTCATCCTGGACACTAGTTCCCAGTGGTGTACCGCAAGGGTCGGTGTTGGATCCACTGCTGCTCTTCATTTTAATAAACGACCTGGATGAGGGCGTAGAAGGGTGGGTTAGTAAATTTGTAGACGACACTAAGGTCGCTGGAGTTGTGGATAGTGACGACGGATGTTGTAGTTTACAGAGAGACATAGATAAGCTACAGAGCTGGGCTGAGAGGTGGCAAATAGAGTTTAATGCGGACAATTGTGAGGTGATTCTTGTTGGTCGGAGTAACCGGAGTGCAAAGTATTGTGCTAATGGTAAGTATCTTGGAAGTGGAGATGTTCAGGAACAGAGATCCTTGAAATTTGCTACCCAGGTTGACAGGGTTGTTAAAAAGGCATACAGTGTTTTAGCTTTCATTAATAGAGGGATCGAGTTTCGGAATCATGAGGTTATGCGACAGCTGTACAAAACTCTGGTGCAGCCGCACTTGGAGTATCGTGTACAGTTCTGTTCACCACATTATAAGAAGGATGTGGAAAATTTGGAAAGCATGCCGATTTCCTCGGATGTTGCCTGGTATGAAGGGAAGGTCTTACGAGGAAAGGCTGAGGGACTTGACGCTGTTTACGTGGGCTAGAAGAAGGTTGAGAGGTGACTTAATAGAGACATATAAGATAATCATAGGGTTAGATAGGGTGGTAATTATTTCTGATGAAAAAGCGTGAAGTAGTTTTTCTCCAGGGCTAATCTGTTTGAGTTTGAAATTCCACTTCTGTGTTTCTCCTTCGAGGAACATGTGGATAACAAGCAGCTGACGCGAAGAATGCTCCAGTTTGGCAGGAAGAGCAACATGAGAGAATAGAAGCCGTAGAGTAACGGGGAAACAGTTGGGGAGGAGACGTACGGGAAGCGGCTTAATGCTTCTCTTCCTATGTAACGACAACACAACTAGAGGAATCCAAAGTAAACAGGCAGGATGATGGGAGATTACAGGAAGCCAGGCTGCCTCAGGAGGTATACGTTCAGCGTGTATCAATTCTAAACGGCTTGGCCTGTCCTCGAATGGCAGCCTGCTGCCTGTTTACATCTTTGCTTACGTAAACAGGCTCTGGTTTTCACGTCTAAAGTGAAGGAAGAAGTAGCCAAATGGTTAAATTCCTAATTTTCTGAAAGTCGGTCCCTACTGAGGCATTTGTCACTCTCGCAAGATGTGTCTGTGGTAATAGAAAGAACTAAAATTCCACCGAATCGTTCAAAAGAATTGACGTCTTCATTGGAATCATCTTGCAAAGCAAGTTGTTTATCTTCTTAAACTCGGTTATCCTAAATATCTCTCAAAAATGAGCTGTTTCTGAGTACTTTGTAGCCAGAGCATTTGAAAGAAATTAATTCTGTTTGAATTATTTGTGGCACTTTTTAATATACCGATTAATGTCTCCAATCGATGAATGCAACCGAGAATATCAGAGTCAACCTCAGACTGCTGTCAGAGGAGGGGAAGAGAGGAGGGGAAGATAGGAGCATCTCGCACGCAGCGCTTGTGCACATTATCAATTTCAAACCAATCCAATACCTGCAACCCGTGGGAGTTTTAAGGAAACAATTAAAAAGAGCCCCGTTTCAACTCTGTGAATCTTTAGGGGAATGAAGGATGAACTGACCGAATGAGCAGAGACTGTCAAGGTGCCTTCCCCTTCTTGAAGGAGCAGGGACATGAACTCTGATGTTCTCGAGGCATGAACTGATCTGAGTTATTGAAGCATTCCCATCAGAGCTGCTCCACTGTCGTTGTTGTCACTCTCAGCAACAATATAACCTGATTCCCTGACCAGGCACCCAACCCTGGCCGCAGTGAAGAAAACACCGACTCTTAACCAATACACCACCAGTGCTGCCTCGCAAGCTGTTGAACTGCTTTTTAATGCCAAAGCATAAGGCGTTTAATTTATCAGTGCATAAGTTTGAGCAAGTCATCGACTGGTTACAGAATGGAAAGAGGCCCATCATCCAAGTTTTCAGGTCTTGGCCTCTCCCGTAGTGTTCTCAAATGTTTCAAGCACTCGTCGTAATGCTATCATCCAGGCACGTTTTGCAATGTATCCGACTGAAGTTTAGGATGGATAACCTGTGTTCACACCCCGTCGGTGATCTAAACCCCATTTCACTTACAGAGGCAAACACACAGACACGTTCTGGCGAAGTGACTGTGGCCTTTGGAGAGATCAGCCAGAAAATAGGATTGCACTCAATTGGCTTATTTTGTCCCATTTCAAATTTCAACACCAGAGTTTGGTTTCAGCAAAGAAAGGAAGCATTCAGCCATTCCTCTGTCTGTGTTCCTCCTCTACCTAAGCATTGAACTACGGAGCCAGTGTGCTCTGAGAGAAGGATCCTCACTCTTTAGAAAAAGCAACATAATAGATGATTGGATAGCCCGTGCATTAGAAACCAGTCGGAACAAAACCAAGACAGAACTGAAGGCATCATGAGCAGAAGGATGGGAGACTGTAATGCCGAATCAGACAGTGTCCATGTTGATAGAAACAGCGACTGTCCCTGGAAGTCCAGTCATTTGGATTCCGTGCTCTCACAGCCATGGCTTGCGAATCGTTAGCATTTACTGTTACCAATATGAAATGCTGCCTTCCCCTTAAAAGTAGAATTATGACCTGGACATGCACACATAAATTGTGAAATTGATATAAATTGATGCTTTTTTTCTTCCATATTTGGACTGAAAGTGTAACATGTAAATACTTAGATGATCATTAAAATCCAATATTCATGCCAGTTAGTGTTGTCACAAAACTACAAAAACCAGAGGAAGAGCTGGGTTTTGAATGACTGAAGGAGGTGACTGCTCCTGCTTCCGACCCACTTTTCATCCCTTTTGTCCCAAGTTCAAGTGCAGAAGCCAAATACTGGCAATCTGATATATATTTTTAAAAAAACACAGAAAATGCTTGAAGTATTCAGCTTGTCTGGCAGCTTCTGAAAGTGTGGTAGAGGTCAACACCATCACAACCTGATTGACTTTACTTTGTATTCACGATAACTAATGTCCAAGTCACAGCTCATTCAGACACATTTCCTCATCTTTAAAATGTATGCACGCTTTCAGGTTGCCATGAGAAACGTTTTGTCAATTAATTCAGTACTGACAGGATAACCGTTTAAAGCTGTATGAAACATGTTGCAAACGGTCATACCAGACAAAATGAGGTGCCACGTGAAGAAATATGTGTTTCATTCAGGAAAGTTAAAATAGAATTGTTCACAGAAAATTGTGGTGAACTTTCTGCCGATTTTTTTGATGAGGTAAGAAGAAGTCTTGATGATGCTAATCCAAAATGATCAGATAAATGTACATTGGCAAAACAAAAGACAAAAGTTCTGTGAGACCGCTGTGCATGAAACCTGGGGATGAAGGAATAGAAGGGATAGTAGCAATATTGATCATAAATTGGCTGCGTGAAAGGTTACTGATGAAGGGTGCCTGCCTGAAACTTCGATTTTCATGATCCTCGGATGCTGCGTGACCTGCTGTGCTTTTTGAGCACGACTCTAATGCTGACTCTGATCTCTAGCATTTGCAGTCCTCACTTTCGTCTGCGGGAAAGGGAACAGAGTCATCATTAACAATTGTGTTTTGAACTGGAATAATTTTTCAAGCGAACTTTGATTGAGCATTGGTGTGTGGATGTTCTGGTCAGATTATTTTAGACAAGCAGCATTCTCTGATTTATCAGACCGCCCAGCGAGCCCATGAGATTCTCTGATTGGTTGGAGGACCAGTGCCTCCAGCTTGATCCTGTAGGACCGCCTCTTCTTCGCTGTTGATGTCATCACTTGGGATGGATTCTGCAGTATGCAGAGGGTTAACATGAACTGTGAGCATGCTCGCGGCGAGTGCTCAATGGAACGAAATGTTGTTGTCTCCAATCGACAATCGTTGAGTGAGGGCTAAAGGGGAGGGAAGCGCCAGATGCTATAGCCCAGTTAGAGGTTACAGGTTTGGTCATGAAATGATTCTGGAACCAAACATAGTTTATCTGGGATCCCCAATTAAGCCACAGAGAGCATGAGTCTTCTTCTCAGAAACAGGCCCCCGTCCGCGACCGCTATTCATGTTTCAGTTTTATTTATTTTTTTAATTTATCAGGTTACGGTTGGTTGATCTATCTTTAGTGTGAATAGAGCTGAAAATAAGTGATATTGTTTGAAATGATTGCGGTGGTCCATGAGGATGTAATGTTGTTGGGAGACGTTTGGGAGTGTATTAGTGACTGGAATTGGTGGGGAAGTGTACCCCATGAACACCTCTATCACTGACCTTGCTGTAAATTTGTCAGAGACGGAAAGAATGGAGCAGGAAGTGGAGGGACAGGACTCCTGAGCAGGATAGCGGGTCGCGGGAGTTTTGGAATTTGGGGTCATTCGTGGCCAATCCCTCAACAAAAACCCGACCCATTGTTTTTCTCACTGCTCCCCTTCCCCACACTTTCTTACCACTCCCTCCACCCAGTATTAGCAACATTTTAAAGACGTTTACTTATTTCATACATACTATCTTGTTTTTGTCAGAACATTCAGCAATTTGAGAACTGAATTGAAATTGAGATACAGAACAGCCAGTGTACGAATCTCAAAAGTTACTTTGCACCTCATCGAATTGCTGAAGTTCGTATGCTAAAATTGCTCCCCGGTTACTGTTTGGTAAGTGCTTACAGAATTATTTTTAAAATCTAGACAATATGTTACTGATATCTGCGTCAGTTAAAAACAATTGGTCTTCATATCCCACCTTTAACAGAATGGAAATATGAAATATTAGAACTGGCCTGGCTTGTTGTGATGTTTGATCCTTCTCTATAATTCAGTATGATCTTATATGATCACTCCCCACAGTAACCTGCTACTTCTTTAGGCCTACACCTTATGATCCCTCTTGCCTCAAAACTTTAGAAATCTTCATCTGTCACCATTCCACATTCTGGCTTCAATTACGTTCTGTGGCATCAAATTTCACTTAGTAACCAGTCTTAAATGGACTACCCATATTCTTAGAAGTGACGCCACCTCCCAACCGTCTATGGTTTGGACGCCCTGGTCATTGAAAGCATCCTTCCTGCATTTACCTTGTTCGTACCTTTTAGAATTTTACTCGTTTCGGTGACATCCTACTTCATCATTCTAAACTTGAGTGATTTTCATCCAAACGAATCCTCATACGTCAGTCCTGTCATCCCATGAATTAGTCTGGTAAACTTTTATTGTGCCATCTCCGAATGGAGAACATCCTTTATCAGATAAGGATTCCTAAACTGCACTCTCGGTTGTGCTGTCAACAAGACCCTGCACAATTTCAGCAAGTCTTCCCTGCTCATGTGTTCAAATCCTCTCAGTACAAAGGCTAACACACCGTTTGCCTTCCTCACCTGCTGCTGCTCCTGCATGCTTACGTTCAGCGATTTGTGTACAAGAAGACGAGATCGCCTTTCCTATTTTAGTTTCGTAAATTCATGCTGGCTCTGTCCAATCCAATTACTGTTTTCCAGTGTTAGGCTAACTTTTCTGTCATTCCATGTTTTCTCGCTACTTCCTTTTATAAATCGTGGCGTCATATTAACTGAACTCCAAGCCCTAGATATTGATTCAGAGTCGATAGAATATTGAAATATGACAATTAATTTACTCTATTTAGACTCCACACTCTAGTTACAGAACGCATTCACTGCATTTAGGGTGACTTTATGTACACCTCTGTTTGATTCGCAATTGGTGGAATTTACTCTCTTTAATCTCATCAATTTCCACAACACTATCTCCCTGATAATACTGATTTCTTTCAGTTCCTCCCTCTCTTTTTCTTCCCAGCACTTTAGGAATATTACTTTTATCATCTGTGATGACAGAACCAATATACATATTTATTTGGTGTGCTATTTATTTATCCCGCATTATAACATCCTCTGTTTCTCATTGTAAGGGATTTGTTTTCAATAATCGTTTTTTTTTTTTTCAATTCATATACCTTCAGGAGCTTTAACAATTCTTTATATGCTTACTGTTAAACGACATTTTCGTTCTGTATTAATTCTTTCTTCATCTTCTGCTGATGTCTGATGTTTGCTGCTATTTTCAGCCAATTTGTAAGGCTCCTTGAGTGCAATACTATGCCTAATTTCGCTTGTTAGCCATGACATGGCCAAGTTTCCCGGTTTTTTTGTGTCAGACAGGAGTGAGAAGCAGTTGCAGTTCCTGCAAATGTTTTTGAAGTGCTTGTCATCCCTTTAAGTTCTGTTCCCCAATTCGTTATACCCTGCTCACGCTTCATATTAGTATCATTTCTTCTATTTAGATTTCGGCTCATAATCTGAGTCAGCTCTATCACTCTCCACCTTAATGAAGAGTTCTCTCACTGACTTCTTCACTCTTCCTGAGTGACAGCATAGAGTTGGATTGTCAATTATTCCTTGACATATATACAAATAAAGCTTTGAAATCAAAGTTGACATATTCCCAGGCCTGCTGACTCATTAGAGACAGAGAGAGAGAGAGGGAGAGAGAGAGAGAGATCGCGCGATTTGACTGTTGGTGTTTTAACCTGAGGGTCGTTGTGCCTCAGGCACAAGGTGAAAATGTGGGGACTTCATGAGACCAGTACGAGAACTGTGCACATGCTGCTGCTGTCATTCTTCATCGAAATTTCGTCGACCAGCCAACGAATCAAGGATGCTCTGCCCTCCATTTGTGTCCTTAATGTAGCGACTCAGAAAACCATCTCATACATATACCACGTCAGTCTCCTCCACTGATCTGACTTGCTCAGTCTATGGGAAGGTTGAAGTCACAGGCAATAGCGAGAAGGCCACAAGATAAAGGAGCAGCATTAGGCCATTCAACCCATCGAGACCTCTCCAATATTTGGTCATGGTTGATATGTTTCTCAACCTCATTCTTCGGCTTTCTGCCATCTCCTGTAACTGTTGATCCTCTTATCAATCAGGGACCTATCTATGTCTGTCTTGAAACATTGCAATGTCTTGACCACTAAGCCCTCTACGGCAGAGTTCCAAAGGATGACTAGCCTCTTGCTGAAGACATTCCTCCGCATCTCACGACAAAATGGTCATCCTTTCTCTCTATACTGTGCAGTCGGCTCCTGGTCTCTCGTGCTAGTTAAAAAACTTCTCCACAGCCTCTTTAATTGCCCCTCTCTTTATTATTTAAGTTTCAATCAGATTCTCCTCAAACTTCTAAACTGCATCAAGTACAGCCCCCGAGTTTTCAACATTTTATGACAAGCATTTCTTCCCCCCAGGATCATTCTTTTAAACCTTCTTCGGACCCTATCCAATGTCATCATAACTTCTGGAGTATTGTGTACAGTTCTTGTTTCGTCGTTAGGAGAAGGATTTTATTATATTGGAGAGCGTTCAGAAAGTATTTACCAGAATGATGTCATGAATAGAAGTCTTCTGTTATAAAAATAAGCTGCGGTTTCTTTTTCACTGGAGCAGAGGACTTCGATGTTTGGCCTTCTAGAGATTTGTGAAATCGAGAGGAGCATAAATAAGATTACCATCAAAGGTGCGGGAGATCGCATCCAGGGGCATATGTTTAAAGTACGAGAAGGAACATTTATAAAGGACATGAGTGGCAGCTTTTGTTTTACACCCTTTGGTCACTGTGTGCAATAAACCGCTAGAGGAAGTGATGGATGCAACTATAGTTAAATTATTTAAAATTCATTTGGATAAATAACTGATTAAGAATGTTTTGGAAGTTTTTGGGTCAACGGCAGGCAGGCGGGTCTATTTTAATTTGGCAATGAGTTCTGCATGGTATATATGGAGTGAATGGTCTGCTAAACTGCTGTATGACTCTGAAATACCCTTAGATATCGAACCTAACTTCCTGCAATATTCCAAATGCAGTCTGACCACGACTATATAAATGCTCAACTGGACATCTCTGCTCTTGTATTTGAGGCCCCTTGATATAAATTATAAAATTGAATTTTCCTTCCTGAATTCCAGCTGAACCTGCCTGATCTCGGGCTCCCAAATCACATTGCGCTTCGGATTTCTAAAGTCTTTACGTGAACAGAAATTAGTCGAAGCCTGCCTTCTTCCTCTCATACTGCATAACCTGACACATCCCATTTTGTATTGCATTTGCCACTTATTTTCCCCCTCTCTGCGCCTGCCTAGCATCTTATGAAGTTTCCCAGCTTTCTTGACACGACCTGTCTCTCAAACTACGTTTGTGTCAAGTGCAACTGTAGCGAAAATGCACTCTGTTCCTTTGTCCAGATGTTTAACGTGTAACTTGAATAGGCATGCTCTCAACACCGATGGCTGTGCAAGTCTTAAAAAATCAGTAGATGCCATCCTGTAAAAATTTCCAGTCATCTGGGACCCACCCTGACGCCGATGACTCCTGACTGATCACGACCAACGCGTCCACAATCTCCTCAGCAATCTCCTTCAGAAATCAGGAATGCAGTCCATCTGGTCTCAGTGACTTAATCCCTTCAGACCTTGCAGCTTCCCTGGCATCTTCTGGTTATTGTTGGCATTTCATTCACTTCTTCCCTACGTGTCTATTAATTCACATATTTTGTTGTTGTCTTCCATTGTGAAAACTGATGCAAAGCACGTGTTCACCTGCACCATTTCGTTGTTCCCCATTACGTCTTCTCCAGTGCACCAATTTGCACTCTTCTCTCTGTTGTCTCTCCACCATTCAGGCGCTCTGCCTGTATTGCTGATGAAGGGCTTTTGCCCGAAACGTCGGATTTTCCTGCTCCTCGGAAGATGCCTGTGCTTTTCCAGCACCAATCTACTCGAAAATCTGGTTTCCAGCATCTGCAGTCATTGTTTTACCTTACTATTCTCTCTGTAACCTTTTAAATATGTCAATAAACTCTTGCACCATTCTTTATATTTCAAGTTCACACGCTTACGTACTAAATCTTAATAACTCATCTTGCCATTTCGGTTGTTCTCTGCTCGTTATTGAACCCTTCCAAATGCTCTAAGTTTCACTAATCTAAACCAGATGGTGTTTTTCTTTTGTTTCTGTGCTCTCCCTGTCTTCTCTTGTCAGTCATGTTTGCTTTATCCTCTCTTAAGCATGTTCAGGTGGCGTGAGCAATGGATCTGGTGTTACGAGGCGCTGACGGAGTGCCATTTGGACTTGAGATAACGTCCGCCAACGTCTACAGTACAGCACAGTACATGGAACAAGACTGTGACCAGGACACAATGATTGTGAATTTCTCTCCTGGACTGGTAGAGAAGGGTTTACGAAACTGCATTTACAGTGAGTTCAGAGGAGAGTATTTACACACACCAAACCCAAACCAAGGTATATTTGTGTCTTCTGAACTTCTTACCTGGATTGACAGTGATGAATTTTAGATATCCCTTTTTGTTATTTTACCATAACTCTTGCCGACTGTGTCTTTATGAGTTTTCCCACCAATTACCAACCCCAGAGCCTGTGACTGTCACAAATCTACTCCATTTTCTTCTGCTTCTCAGATCATAAGGATGAAGAAAATCTGCTTCATTTTTATTTCCTGATGTCTGTCTGCGCACGCTAAAACATTCATCTACCTTCTTTCCCTGCACAAACCCGACCAGCTAAGTTATTACAGCATAGCCTGTTTTATTAAAAAAATATTTCAGCTGCTGCAGTATTTTGCTATTATTTTCTTGCAGGTGTTTCTCACAGCACTGAGTCTAAAAGTACAGATGTTCCAACGATTAGCTGCTTTCTTACTGAGTGGTGAATGCAGAAACAGATGCATGGCAGCCTGTGTGAGTCTTTTTTTCTTTAATTTTAGTCGCAATTACCGAATGATTGCAACACAAGATAATTTGGCGCATCGTGCCAATGCTGGTTCCCTGATCAGATTAGTTCACCCCACTCTCCAGCACTTCCATGAGCAAGACTGGCTGATATTGTCAATCTCCAATTGCCTGTGTAGACGTCGATAAATGATCTTCTTGAACTGCTGCAGTCCACATAGTGCACGTGGTCCCAGATTACTGGCAGGTGAGGAGTTACAGGTTCAACACCTAGAAATGATGAAGGAATTGCAATGGATATCCAAATCAACAACATAAGATTATAATTATACCCCGTCTTCCATCTGTCAAAATGTCCAAAATAATTCACAGGAATGTGAAAAGGCAGCACTTGACACTAAGCCACATAAAGAGTTGTTTAGACACTTGACCGAGCATTTTTGAATGGGTTCTCTCTCAATTATATTCTTCAAATCAATTTTACAGGGTATTAGAAGGATTGATTTGCACCCAGCAAATTTGGATCAAAGATCACAGCAGAGTCTGACGGAGTCACATCATTTATCCTAACCTGAATAGTATGGTGTTCTGAACAGGAAAGTTACAAACTTCGTTCAAAGTCGGGAGAAACAGAGCACGTGTGTGTGGGCGAGGCTTCAGCTGATCATCTGACCTGGCAAGACGCAAAGCGAATCAGCACAGTGAGATACTATGCAAATGTCAAGGTTGTGGAAAAGGAGAAAGTGAGGATCGCAAATGCTTGCAATCAGTGTCGAAGAATGTGGTACTGGAAAAACACAGGCCGTCAGTCAACATCCAATCAGAAGCCCTTCAGCGGGAGATTAAATGTCCCAAAAATATGAAACAAGGGACAAAAAAATAAGAACAGGAAAGAGGTCGTACTTCAAAAGTTAACTGGACTAAAGTTTGAGTCAATTAGACCAGACAGGCTTCATCCCAAAATTTTGAAGAAAGAGGAAAACAATGAGAGAATGTGGATGCGCTGGGAGTCATCTTTCAAGTTATGTGATCTCTGCAAAGTCTCCTGTGGAGTGGAATTCACGTTGGAACCCCACTGTTTTGCTTGTTCGGGAAGCTTTTCATCCGGTCCCACACAACATCACAAAACACAATGGGGTTGGAGAAAACGTGCCAGCATTCATTAAGGATTGTTTACCAGCTGGAAAGCATAGAGTAGGAATAAGCGCACTTTTCTCACGTTGGTGTTCTGTTACGGGTGGAGTACCACAAGGATCAGTGACAGCATTGCTGCCTCACAGTGCTAGAGACCGGGGTTCAATTCCATTGTCAAGCGATTGCCAACATGAATTGTGCACATTCATAGTGTCTGCGTGGGATTCCTGCGGATGCTGTTGTTTCTGCACACAGTACAAATATTCACGGTTTAAGTGAATTGCCCATTATATCCAGGAATGTACAGGCTAGGTGGATTGGGCATGCGAAATGCAACATTATCGGGAGAGTGTCGGGCCTCTTTGCAGTGACTGCATTGCAGAGATTCTATGGTTCAATGCTTGAACCAAATTGTTTCCAACCATTATACATGATTTGGACATTTGGATCTCTTGTAATTTTTCCAAACTTGTTGATGACACCAACTGGATCGGAATGCCCATTGTAAGGAGGAAGGTGGGAGTTTGACAGTGAAGTGAAGTTTGACAGCCTCAAGAATGAGTCAGTAAATGGCGGTTTATCCATAACACACGATAGCTCCACAAAAGAATATCAATAATCTGGTTAAATCTGACTACCTTTTCGCAAAGTATCTTGAATTTTCATCATATCCTTGATTTTCTTTCTCCAAGTGCCTTGCTCAACAACTTTATTGAAAAAACATTGAGAAGCTTTCATGTGACAGATGTTAAGCTAACTACTTGTCATTTCCTCCTTGACTTCCCTTCTGTTCTGACTAAATAAAACTCACTGATCTGCATGGGTTGGAGAAATTGAGGACTGCAGATGCTGGAGATCAGACCTGAAAATGTGTTGCAGGAAAAGCGCAGCATTTCAGGCAGCATCCAGGGAACAGGAGAATCGACGTTTCGGGCATAAGCCCGAAGAAGGGCTTCCTGAAGAAGGGCTTATGCCCGAAACATCGATTCTCCTGTTCCCTGGATGCTGCCTGACCTGCTGCGCTTTTCCAGTAACACATGTTCAGATCTGCATTGGTTCCCACGATGACTCTCCACTGATTTTATAATTCTCATATTTGTTTTCAAATCCATCCATGGTCTTACGCCCCATTAATCCACCACTGCTGCCAGCCCAACATTCCTCTGTGCTCTTCCCACTCCTCTACTTCTGCTCTCTGTATTCGAAAGCTCCTTACTCCCCCACTGCCAAATATGGATTTTACACTGAATGAGAGAGTCTGAAGCAGTGTTGCATTGCACTAAACACTACAGTCTACTGCTCTTGGCGGTAATATGGAGTTCCACCTCATCACCATGTTGTCTAAAAAAATTAGATCAATTCATTCTCATGATATGATGTTGATTCCTGCAAAATACTTGACTATTTTCTGTGTGCTGGCAAGTACAGTATCTTTCTCTATCCCCTGTTTCACTTTGACTGTGACATGGCACATTTTACTGCTGCTTTATCCACTTATAACTGTTCTTTGTTTGAGGTCTGTGTTTCTGGTTTTGTGTGCAGTGGGCCAGTGACAGCCTGATGTGCAATTCCAAATTGTTATGAAGGTGAAAATGTGTGCTGTACCTTTAAGAGAGGTAGAATGTTGTTCTGCACTGAGAGCTTACGAGAGCAGTCTCAGAGTTTACTGGAAAGTTGAAAATATATAACATTTGGCTGTGAAATCAGTACCTGAAGGTGGTTCCTGTTTTGACGACAATTCAAATTTAACCAACGAGATTCATTTACGTCTCTGTAAATTAAAGGCCAATCGATTTCGAATTTATTATTCTGCCAACATCGAATAAATGAGATAATCCGATTTGGGGGTATAAGAACGGTAGGCATTTTGATCGTCAGACAGAGTTACTACCATCAAGGGAGAACTACAGGAGTAAAAGAAAAGCCAAAAACAAAAAGACCGATTGCGAAATGAAGGGAAATGACTCTGGCAATTTGTGCAGTTAACACCAAACAAATGTTTGCATGAAAACTGCTGGGTTGCGCTGTTGGATCTTATCATCACAACGATCACATGTGCCCCACACGCTGACAATTGATAACTCCGCCGAATCTCAGTTCATCTGCTGCTGAAACTCTCATTTGTTTGCCCCTTTGATATCATTAGAGGGGACTTTAAATGAAAAGGCTGGCAATTTTGCTCGATTGAAAAATTGCAGTTCTGAGGAATGATGTTTTAAATGAACATCAAACGCGACTGTAAAAATTCAGCGAAGGAACAAAAAATGCAGTGACACTGGTGGAAGAGTCCCACAGAGACCAGAAAAACTTAGTGGTATAGTGGAGCTAATGGCAGTTAATCTCTCAATAATGATCAAATAAAATGGTAGAAATAACAGTGGAATTTCACAACTCCAGTGCAGTGTGTCATTGTAATGCGAAATGATTTTTGAAGTGATTTCAAGAGCACTGTTTTGATCAGTCATGGCAAGACAAACAAGAGAGGCACAATAGGAGGAATGGCGTCGGGAGAGCATCTTGGTGGTAGAGATCACAAACCAGTCAGCTTAACATCAGATTGAAAGCCACAGACCACAAGTATTAGAGTAGTATGGTTGACAAGGTGTGTGTTCATTTCACCATGGCAAACTGGTTAAAAGATAAACGTCTGTGGCATTAATGGAAACGTAGCAAGTAAGGTGCCATACTGGCTTAGTGGCAGGAAATCAAGACGAATTGTTAACAGGTAATCTCTGGTCCATGCCAGTAAAGGCTCCGACATGATGATTGATTTCACAACCACCGGGTTTGAAATGGATCGAATGGTTTCCTGTTCCCAATCATGGGATGGGACACGTTTACCCATCAAGACTGACAGCAGCAACACAGACAGAATGGTGCCGATGTGCACGTTAGATTATGGAATGCCTCAGTGAAATGGCAGGAGCGATGTAAAGAAGGGTTAGTGACCATGCAAGGGAGGGAAATCTCTGAAAGTGCGTGGGTTTGAATTCTGATTTATGAAATGGAGAAGTGTGATATTCCGCATAAGTAACCAGTGTTGCGGAATATCATATAATCTCGTGTTCCCAGGGCTAAACTAAGAGAGACTGAGTGGCGCAGCAGTGAACATCAAACTGGAAATTGGCATGAGGATGAGCCCGCTGTGACGGTATAAAGGTGCATGAAACGCCGGGGCTGGGACTCCAACCTCACCTGTCGTACCTTCTCTTGACATGGAGCAAGGAGCATTGTGATATCAGATTGGGACCTCCAACTTATATGGAGCGGCTTCTGTTGGAATAAAACAGGGAGCATTGTGGCAGCAGGCTGGAAGTTCCAACCTCACCTGGAGCAGATTGTATTGATAAGGAGCACGGACCGATGAGAAGTAAAGTTGGAGAAAGGATACTCAGTTATTTTAATCTGAATTAAATTAGTATTTAGCAGGACCCATGTTTGTAGATTGAGTTAATAACTGTCCCAGGGAAATCTCGCAAAAAGAAGGAAAAATGTGGCAAAGATTCAGCTCGTGGAGGAGAATCTGTGCAGAAAGAAACGCAGGTAATATTTTCTTTTTCTGCCTTTATCAGAAGACTGACTGCATATTTGGTTAAATTGCAGAAGTGATTTTCAGCTCGTGCCATGATATTATATTTCCTGAAAACCCATACAAGTCATTAAAGCGAAATAAACTTCCAAAAATTAACAGTATATAACTAGATCAAAGGGAGAGGACCGAGTTTGGTGCTGGAGGGTTGTTTTTCAGACTGGAGTCTTGTGACCAGTGGAGTGCTACAAGGATCCGTGCTGGGTCCTCTACTTTTTGTCATTTAACTGGAGTTGTGGTGAACAGCGAAGAGAGTTATCACAGAACAGGATCTTGACCAGTTCGGCCAATCTGCTGAGAAATAGCAGATGGAGTTTAATTCAGATAAATGTGAGGTGCTGCATTTTGGGAAAGCAAATCATAACAGGACTTCAACACTTAATGGCAATGTCTGAGGGAGTGTTGCTGAACATACAGACCTTGGAGTGCAGGTTCATAGCATCCTGATGTTTGAAATTAAACTTGAATGTGGAGTCGCAGGTAGATAGGATAGTGAAGAAGGCATTTGGTATGCTTTCCTTTATTGTTCAGAGTATTGAGTACATGAGTTGGGATGTCATTTTGCAGCTGTACAAGACATTCGGTAGGCCACTGTTGGAATATTGCGTGCATATCTGGTCTCCTTCGTATCGGAAAGATGTTACGAAATTTGAAAGGGTTCAGAAAGAAATGAGGATTCTGTCAATGTTGGAGGATTTGCTAAAGAGGGAGTGGCTTAATTGGCTGGGACTGTTTTCCCTGGCGCGTCGGAGGCTGAGGCATGACTTGTTAGAGGTTTTCAAAATTATATGGTAAATAGAAAGAGTCTTTTCCCTGGGGTCTGTGGGTCCAAAATTAGAGGGCATAGTTTTACGGTGAAAGGGGAAGGATATACATGAGACCCACTGGGCAACGTTTTCACACAGAGAGTAATAAGTGTATGGAATGTGCTGCCAGAGGAACTGGTGGAGTCTGGTACAATTGCAACATTTAAGAGGCATTTGGATCGATATACGAATAGAAAGGTTTCGGATGGATATGGACGGGGTGATGGCATAAGGGACTTGATTAGGTTTGGATATCTAGTCAGCATGGACGAATAGGACCAAAGGGTCTGTTTCCATGCTGCGCATCTCTCTGACTCTATGACTCTATTTGATGTTGACATTATGCTCGAGTTTATCTTGATTTATGGAGGAAAAGCTGGAAAGTAATGTTGAAATTTACAGGATCAACGATGGTCCCATTCAATGACTGAACAGACAAGAGGCTGAATAGAAGCTTCATCATGACAGATATGTTTTCATTTTGAATCGCGCTGAAACACAACGTGGGGAGGATTGGACTGAAGCAGTGGTGGTGATTTTCTTTCCTGGTTAAATTTTTGAATATGACTGCTATTTCTCCTGTCCTTGTTAACATCAAAACTCTGAAGCATGAAAGCGTGAAGAACATATGGGGCAAGTGGCGCAAAGTCTAACGTGCCTGACTCAAGATCAGAACATTGTAGATTTCACTCCGCTCTAGCTCGAGGTTAACACGGGTATTCATTACACTCACAACCTAATCTTCCTCATTGTTCTGAAGCCGAGATGAAGCTTGAGCTCCTGATATGCAGACACGAGAATCTCTTTGAGTACACATCCCGGAGAACATCACAGTCAATGTCGCAGCGTCATCACAAGTGAGGAAGACCAAATAGTCTCACACACTGCGAATCGGCACTTTTCAATTTCACAGAGCCATCGACCCAATCGCTGCGGCTCATAGTAATGGCAAGGAAACAAAATATATATCTCAGTCTCATGTTGGTTCATGGAGTGCCGAGGCACCTTCTCCTTCTTTAAGAGACTGGGACATTAACTCTGATGTTCGTGAAGACATTGATTGATTCGAAGCATTGAAAGGAATCCTATCACAGATGCCCACGCTTTTGATGCTGAACAAAACAGCCCTTACTGTGAATTGAACGCGGGCTGCAGTGGTAAAAGTGCCAATTCAGAACCACGACATGACCAGGGACGAGTATAGCGGTAAGAGGCACGTAGTGTGACAGCCCTCAAATGTGTTGGACGCGTTCTCTGCAGAAACAACCGCTTCACTATCCTCATTCCATTTTCCATCTCTTTGCCTTGTATGCCTTAACATCACAAATACAGATTGAATATCTCTGAAGGTTGTGTTGATTTCATCACAATGAGTTGCAGATTTATCCATCACCACTGGTGGATAAAGTTTTTACTGCTTATCTACTGAAAATGTTCTGCCTCGTACATTTATCGACTCCACTTGGCGTTTGTCCGAGAGGAAACATTTCTTTCAGCCGAACATGCCTTTATCTCTCATTGTTCTGCACATTTCAATCATGTTTCCTCACAATCTCCATCTTCTCCATTGAAAGTAGAACAGAAAAACTGATCGTTTCCAAAAAAAAATACCCTTTGCTAAATATGCATTGTGTCATTTTCCTGAGCCTGATGTTCCAGTGATCTCGAACATGTCAGTAAAAATTGCTACATGAGCACTGATCTCACAACAGCAGTATGTAAATGGATCGATTGGTTTTAAGGTCCTAATTGTGGGATTGGGTCACGTTCGCCCAACAACATTGACTGCAGCTGCACAGACTGAACAATGTCAATGCGAGTGCTTGATAGCCAAATGCCTCAGGGAAATTGGAGAAGGAACCTAAAGCAGGGTTACTGATCGTGGGATGGGGAGAAATCTCCGAGAATTGGTGCGTTTAAATCCTGATACATAGACAGCAGAGATGTGAAAGGGCCAGGGTTTGAAGGAGCAAAATCATCACCTCGACGAATATTTTCATGTCAAAAAAGATTGATTCGCTCCTGCTTTTGTGAAGCTTGTCTTACTCTGCATAAAACGGGAACAAGTGACAATACTGGAAGTCAAATTGGAGATGATCTTTCTGCTGCCACTATGCAAAGCACTAACCACTGCACGATACCGGCACCGCATGGAATAGCATGATGCAAAAATCAGTAAAGATAGTGGCAGAGGATATGTTAAGAACAGGTCTACATGAACAGTAGGAATACTTGACAAACAGTGACTGAGAAATGCAAACTCATGGTTGGCTGAATGGTTAACTTCGGTATCTCTAGAGCCGATGGATATTTCATCACTTAGTTTGTTGAAGGCGAAGATTGATATAGTCCTCCAGAAAATGAAAGCATCAGGGAATAGCGCAGGGAATTGCTGGAATGTATTTCTGCAAAAGAAATTTAGTTTACCATCGGTTGCTTTAGCAATTTCGTCATGCAAGGAAGAAACCATTGCTGTGGAATATCATATAGTGCCAGGCTTCAGACCTGGAATACGAGAAACTGTGTGGTGCAGCAGCGAAGATCAAACTGAAAATGCGGATGGGGATGAGGCAGCGGATATGAGTTCAGAAATGAAATCATTGAGTGTGAAATATTTCACCGAAAGTACAGAGTGAGTTGAAATGCCGGGGACTGGGAGTTCCAACATTGCGTGGAGCAGTTTCTATTGACGTAGTATACGTCGCATCAGGCTGGGAGCTCCAACCTGAACTGCAGCAGCTTCCATTGACACGAAGCAGGGAGCACTGGGATATCAAGCTGGAAGTTCCAACTGTATCTGGAGCAGATACTATTGACATCTGCACTGAGAGAAATGGAGGTAATGTTTTCGCTCTCTGAGCTATCTCATATGGCTAACTCTGCTCTGTGCAGAAAGGGAATTTTTTTGCTCATTTCATTTTATTGAATTTCTTGTAAACTCGCACAGGCCGTTAAAATACTTTCAGACTTCGAAGACTAGCTTGAATACAATGTTGTGATTAGGCATTAGTTGATCAAAAGTGATGGAGCAAAATCAGTACAGTGAATTTGAAATTCATCAGATGAGCGGAGATCCCATTGAATGGCTGAGTAGACACAAAGTGAATGGAAGTTTCATGAGGATGAATGTCTTTTCGTTACAAAACCTCCCGCTGCACAAAGAGTGGATCATTGGAGTGAAGCAGTAACGGTGGTTATCTTTCCTGGTTATTCAACTTTGAACATGAGTACGATTGGTCATGTCCGTGTTTAGATCACAACTCTGCAGAATGCCAACCTCAAGCATGCGCGAGCACAGTGTCACAATGGATAATGCGCTTGTTTACGGTCCAGAGATTGTAGTTAAAGTTTCGACTTGGTTCAAGAGCAAGACTGGCAGGCTTCAAATTCACACACAAGTTAATTTACCGCACAATGTAGCACATACAACGGGCCAGTGGCACAATGGATAACATACCTAACTACAGATCTACTGTGTGGAGCTTCGATTCCAACCTGGCTTACGGGCAGCGCTGACTTTACTGCACTTAAAATTGACTGTTCTGAAGCCGAAATGATCATAGCAAACCCAACTCCCGGACTGAGAATCAAAGCCGGGTGACAGCGAACAAAGCGAAAAAAATGGACCTGCTAGCCCACCATGGACAGCTACACGAATACCACGTATGTGTAGAATGACAGCCCTCAAGGTGGTTGTACATGCTTTCGTCAGATGCAATCGCTTGACTATCTTTATTCATTTTCATCACTTGGCCTTGTATGTATTAACAACTCAAGTTCAGATCCGTGTATTTCTGAAGGTTATGTGGGTTCGCCTCTGCGCATCCCTTCAGACAGTGAATCCAGATTCAACCATCCGCTTACTGATGAGATCTTTCTGCATATCTTCTCAATCCTTTCCACCTCTTAACTTCAGTTTACGCCCCTGCTGATCGGTCAAGAGGAAACGTTTCTTTTAGTCTGCATTGTCCATGTTGTTCATTACTTAGTGCATATGAAACATATATCCTCACAGTTTCCTCTGCCTTAAGAAAACAACCCCAGTCAAAACAATCTGTCTTCATAACCTAAACTTTTCAACTTGGTAAATTTCTGCAAGGTTTCCAGTGCGATCACATGACTCCTGTAATGTGAATTGCAGAACTGCACGCAATATTTGGGGGGAACCGAATGAACAAATGAAATAATTGACTGGAGAAAGCCACAGAAACTTGTCTTTTCCAATAAAACATCTTTTGCTCAATCCTGCGCTGTGCACTTATCCTGAGCCCGATGTTCCAGTAATCTATCGTCCCTGCCAATAAAAACTGCTCCATGAGGATTAATTACAGAACAGCTGCATCTAAATGGATTGAATTGCTTGAAGATGCCGACCATGTGATTGAGCACTTTCACCCAAAACAGTGACCGCAGCAGTACAGAATGAACAGTGTAAATGTCAGTATTATATTGTGCAGTACCTCAGTGAAATGGGAGGGTGGACGTTTAGGCGAGTTAGTTCTTGTGAGAGGGAGAGATTTCTCCGATAAAGGGTGGTTATGATATGTGAAACGCAAAGATGTGAGATAGCGGGTGTTTGAAAAAGGAAACTTATCACCACGTATTTTCATGTAAAACAAAGATTGATTTTCTCAGCGTTTGCTAAGCACATATTACATGGAGTAAAACGGGAAAATGCCGATTGCTGTCACTGTGATTCGAGCAGAACTTGCTGTGTTTACAATGCCAAGGAAGAACCATTTCATTATCCTGGCGCCACATGGAAAAGCACGATACAAAAAGCAATAAGGATCGGGGCAGAGGTTATGCCAAGAACAGAAACACACGCACAAAGGAATACTTGTCAAACAGTGACTGAGATGTGGGAACTCAGATTCGGTTGCATATATATAGCTTCTATGTCCGGAGAGACTGTAGAAATTGCAACACTGAGATTGTAGGATGTTACGTTTGCGAGATATCTACAAAACTTCAAAGGCTCATGGGATACTGCAGGGTATCGCTGAAATGTATTTCTCAATAACAGTGTATTTTAACATCGGTTACTTCACCAATTTCCTCACTTACTGACGTAATCATATAATGGCATGCCATATAATCCCAGTTCAAGGGCGTGGAATCAGAGAAATTGAGTTGCAGTGCACCCAAAACTAATTGGAAATGGTAATGGCGTTCAGCGCGAGCATGTGGCTGCGAAAATGCAATTGGTGAGCGTAATGCCATTCTCTGATGATACAGAGGCGCGTGAAATATCGAGGCTAAAAGCTCCCGCCTTAACGACAGCGGCTTCAATTCCCACGCATCAAGAAGCAGTGGGACTTCAGGCTGGGAGCTCCAATTTCACCTGAAAGAACTTGTATTCACATGGAACACGGAACTTTGGGACATCAGCTGGTAGAATAGATAGTCAACTATTTTATTCTTAAGTAAGTAGTTTTCAGCAGGATACTTGTTTGTGGATTGAAAGAATATCTACAACTGGGACAGTCTAAATTACAAAGAAGAATTCTGCAAAGAGTCAATTCTTAGAGAAGCATCTGTGCAGAGAGATGCAGAGGAATGTTTACGTCATCTGCCGTTCTAATATGTTTGACTTTGCACTGGATTAATTTCCATGAAGGGATTTTTTTGCTCGGTTCACAGTTTTCACTTTCCTGCATATTCGCAAAAGTCGCTACTGTACTCGAAACCTCTGAATATTAACTGGTATATACAATGTGGTGATTAGTCTCACGTTCCCGTCATTGATGCTGAAGAAGTGGATTCGAAATTCATCACATCACATTCCATTAAATGACTAAGCAGACAGAGTGTGAATGGAAACTTCATGTGGACATATGTGTTTTTTTTTGGAAAATTCGTTGCTTTAAAAGGTGATGAAGATTAGACTGAAGCAGTGACAGTGATTATCTTTATTGCTTGTTCAACTGGTGAACATGACTGCTATTAACTGTGTCCGTATTAACATCACGGCTCTGGAGACTGTGCATCGGGCCAGTAGCGCAATGGATAACGCGCCTGACTACGAATCAGGAGACTGTAGGTTCGAATCCTACCTGGCTCGCAGGCAGGGTAGATTTTAATCCCGCTTAAAAACTGATTTTTCAAAACCCGAAA
The DNA here is from genome assembly GCF_037043375.1 of Chiloscyllium plagiosum. Classification (NCBI taxonomy): domain Eukaryota; kingdom Metazoa; phylum Chordata; class Chondrichthyes; order Orectolobiformes; family Hemiscylliidae; genus Chiloscyllium; species Chiloscyllium plagiosum. The sequence goes on from NW_028270177.1 coordinate 70,437,845, forward strand.
TAAGGTGTGAGCTCCTCATCTGCAGGAACGAGAATGCCTTCATTAAATGTACCTGAGAACATGAGAGTCAATGTCCCAGCGTCATCACAGGAGGGAAGCCGAATAGTCGCGCAGGTGACTTATGGGCACCTTTCCATTCCATAAAGCCACCGATCGAATAACTGTTGCTCGCGGTGATTCTCTGCTTTGAGCATTTTTCGAAACTCTTTGGCCAGTGGAATCAGAGAAGAATGAAGGGTTAACTGTCCAACTGATCTTTATAGAGTGTGAGTTCTAGAGTCTCCTACCTGCTGACTGATAAAGTTTTCCTACCAGTCTTTTCAAAGCTTTCTGCATCTTATCTGAAATCTACAAACCCTGGTGATCGATCAAGAGCAAATGTTTCCTTCAATCTGTAATTCCTTGCTCCTCATTATTTCGTACACGTCAATCATGTCTCCTCACAATCAGATCTGCTCTGAGAAAAACAACATTTTGAAAGTCTTGTGTTCACTGAAATTTCTTGTCTGTTTTTAACAGTTCGGTGAATGGAATAGTCCCACTGCTAACATTCAGCACAAACTTTCAGCAAAAACCACACAATGCGGAGAACTTTAGTACTGCTCTTTTCGTCAACAATGTGTGAAAGTCCCATGTAACTTTCGATTTCGCATCCCGTGGGGCTATTTGTCCGTGTTCAACGACGTGTCCCAGGAAGGTCACTTTGGCTTTGGCAGATTCAATTTCAGCTAGGTTTACAAACCAGTTTGACTTCCGAATTCGATCAAAAAAGCCCGATAAATGCTGTTAATATTCAATCCACGAGAGTCTGAAAGTCACCAGGCACAATATACACCAATCAGTTGCGTATTCGGCAATTACCTTGTCAGTTAACCTCTGAAATGTGGCTGAAGTGTTTTTCGCACAAACGGCATTACTTTAAATTTCTGCAGGCCAGTTGGCGTTATAAAATTGCCTTTGATCTTTCTGACAAAGTTCCTTACCAGTAACCTTTGAGGAAGTTTAACTAAGAAATGCAAGTTGCTCCTCCAATCTTTTCCACACAGTCCTCCAACTGCAGATATGTATACGCATCAGTCTTTCTAACAACATTAATTTTGTGGTAGTCCACACTTAACTGTTGGGTCTTTTCTGGCTTTGGCACCATGATGATGGTTGAACTCTATTCATTGAAACTCACTTCGGTTATGCCATTTTGGTGCATACGTGATATCTCCTTATGAACTTGTACAACTTTAAAGGGTTATGCCTGCAAGGATGTTACAGAGTCAGAACAGCATCTCCTATATTTATATCATCTACAATTAGATTATTAATTTCCAGTATATTTCAGCAGTTCTCCCCATGCAAGAGTAATAACTCTTTCGATTTTCTTCTGGAAGATAACTGAATAACTTTACCAATTTTGGACAACTTTTGCATTATCCAATTTTATTTCAGGAACGTCCAATGCAGAATTCCCTGACATTGGTTCTTCCCAGTGTGTCGTAGTCAATAACGCATTCTCATCTTCCGTTCGTTCTCTGCCAAAATACCGTTAGAGCATATTCCCATCGCACATTCTGTGAGATTCTTTCATGACTGGAGTCCCTATCAAGTAACTAACCTCACTCAATTTCCTCTCAATTTGATAAGGTATTTTAAACCTTACTTTAAAGTTTCACCGACAAATGAATTTTAAATAATTGCATTATTCCCAGCGGCAAAATTGTGATTTTTTTGATTTCTCATACACTTCCTGCTTCACCATTTGCTGTGATACTTTTAAATACAGTTTCGACAACTCCCCAACATTATTTCGTTCAACTCTAAAATTTGACACATCATCCAAATGCGTGCTCTCTGTAATCTGACTTATTAGTTTTTCCTTAATAAATTTTAATGGTCCTCTTACTTTATGCCCAAAACTGGTTAAAGATGGACTTAGTTTGGTGGATTCTTTTGGTGCATCTCAGATTGCAAACAGCACTGACGCAACTCCCTTATGGAAATAATCTGGCTACTCCGAACCATAAAACCTCAATATCGTCTTTAATAATTGACGTCACCTTTCCAGTGCACTCTGTGATTCTGGATTGTACACAGTAGATTTGAATCGTTTTATTTCCAATCTATCTATACACTCCTTGAAAAGTTTTGACGTGAAGTTGGAGCCTTGAGCTAATTGTATCTCTGATGGTAGTCTTAATCTAGTTCTTTTAAAAAACCGTAATTCGTCCACTATCCTTTTAGCTGTCATATTGCACGATTGAACAGCATTTGGAAATCTCGTCAAGACATCCTTTTTTTGTTAATTAATACTTATTCCCATCTTTTATTGGATGTAGGGATCCTACACAATGAATGAAGACACTTAAGAAAGATTCCTCGAACACTGTGATAGATATTAAAGGTGCAGGCTTTATTATTTCCAATGGTTTTCCTATTAGTTGAAATGTATGACACGTCTGGCAAAATTCAAAGGCATTCCCCTGCAAGCCAGGCCGTAAAAATGTCTTTGTATTTTAGCCTCCGTTTTCATCACGCCGACGTACCCTCCAATTTGTGGCACATGCGGCACTCGCAGCACCACTTTTCTGTACCTACTGGAAAAATAAATTCTGCCCATTTCTCACTTGCTTGAATATGTGTTGCTCTCCATTTCTTCCTTAACATATCATTTGCTAAGTAATATCACACGGGGATGCATTCACTCTCCTTCCAAGTACATGTCTTCTGATCCAACTGCTTTAATTTTTCATCTTTCTGCTGTAACTCAGTAGCATAGCAGAGCTGAATATACTTGCATTATTAACGCTCGTCCCCTGCTGTGTCCCACGTACCTGATAAAAAAAATTGTAATCATATTTCAGCTTCCTTATCCGTGCCTTTTGATTTGTTCTGCTTCAGCTTGTGACTCTGTGATCGCGTTAAGACACAATCTGGGAAAATTCCTTGATAAACGTCCTGCATTGCGACACTTGCCTGCATCTCGACTGGCTTTTCAACTGGAATGGGCAGTGATTGAGCTATATCATTTGCAAGCACAAATTGTATTATTGGAGCTGAGAGTTTGTCCAGACCTCCCACCAGAAATTCCCCACTCTTTCTGCCCACTCTAGCCTCACTGTACATAACTGAGCAATTTTTCGTCCCACCATGAATTCCCGTATACATAGTTCTTCAGGAGTACATTTTTTCCCCTCCTTCTGAATCACAGACAGGCACGATCCTGTGTCCCTGAATATTGTTACCTCTCTATCTGATACCCCTGGCCAAGGTAAATGAACTTTAACTTTGCAGGTATATTATTAAAGCAGATGTGGCACTTCCCCCTTACCAACCTCTGATCGGCTTGTTCACTCTGATGCAGCTTTCCACCCTCCACTGTGCTTTCTATTGCCATGCCAACAAAACATCCAGGCTTGTTTCGTTTCCCTGCATCTGACTTTCCACTGCTTTCCCTCGTTCTCCAATATAGAATTCATGTGGCCTACTTTATTGTAATGAAATCCTCAGATCTTGTTCCCTTCAAGAGTTCCCTATTTACCCTGTGATAAGTTATCCTAATGATTTTCACAGAGATTTCACTTTCCCTTTCCACGTGAGGATTTCTCTTTGCCCCAATTTCGATCCCTCAGACTTAAAATGATTCTGGAAGCCCATCCTTGTTTTATGGACCACTTCATAACAATCAGCCATTTCAGCTACTAACCTTGTCGTTTTAACAATATGCTCTTCCAGAATAAGCTTATCTTCAGCCTTTATTTCCAGCCTTTTGAGATGAATTCCTTTAATAATTGCCAATTTCTGAAGTTCAAACCCTGTCTCCCTTTCTCTCTGCTCTGCTGCTCTCTCTTCTTCCCTATTTCTACTTCGAATCGTATCTCAAACTGCCTCAAATCTGGTGTCCTTTCCTTATCTCTCGAGTCTAACTCAAGCTGCTTCATTTTCAAATAAATTTTAACCATCTTTACAAATTCTCATGCTTTTTTCAGCTTAGTTAAATGCTGAGCTACTGCGGGAATGATCTCTCCTTTCCTCACAGAAAGAGGCAAATACAACCCCAGTATGCCTGCTAATTCCAGAAACCCGGCCTGAATTATTTTTTGTAAAACTACCAACTTGACATCGTCCATAGCAAGACAACTCTTTGTACCTAAATGTGACATTGCTTTCCCAAGCATTGCCTACCCCAGTCCAAATGAACACCGGAAATAAAGAGCTGAAAATGTGTTGCTGGAAAAGCGCAGCAGGTCAGGCAGCATCCAGGGAACAGGAGAATAGACGTTTCGGGCATTAGCCCTGCACATTTTCAGCTCTGATCTCCAGCATCTTCAGACCTCACTTTCACCCGAAATAAAGACGCAAGCACCTATCAGTTGCTCTTTTAATCCATCAACTACCTTCCAATTTGTTATGGACGAGGCTAAACCATTCCAACGTTATTAAGCAGACAACCTAGACCGTAACGTTATATTTATTTCGTTAAGCGTACAGTGAAAATTACCCGAGTAAGCTAGGTACAAAAATTATTCACAAAATGACGGATTGAAAACCAAAAAACAGAATATTGGATACGCACAGAACTTAGTCTATCCAAAGTAGACTTACTTATGCTGTTCTGAAAATATACAACAATCCTAAAAAGAACACCTTAAAAACAGTAAAAATGAAACAGAAGCTTACAGTTAAAAATTAGAAGGGCAGAAGGAGAGAGGTTATTAGTTAGTGCATACTGCTGCAGGATCTAAAAACCGGAATTTAACTTTCCAAAATGACCACTCTTTTTCCATTATACAGTTCATTTCGAAACATTAAATCTTTGGGCTTAAGCCTCAGCTGTTTACGGAGAAACGAAAGGCCTCACAGTGAACACTTTCATCTCTGTAACACTTCATCCGATTCGGAGCCTGAACTGTTTTAAAATGCCTCTGATAAAAAAGATATCAAGAGACATTAACCTTGAGAAAAAGTACAGCTCCGTTTCTTTTTTAAAAAGAGAACATCTTTGTGAGAGCCCAGTCCCTCCAAACCTTCTTCATAAGTGAAACTCTTCGAACAGCCAATATCCTGGTAAATCTGTTTTGCACCGTTTCCAATGCTATCACATCCCTGCTATAATGATAATTGCAGAAAGACACACAGTACTCCAGCTAGAGCCGATTGAGCAAATGAAACTAACAACTTAGAAAGCCACAGAAACTGCACGTTTCCAATAATGTGACTTTTACACAATGCTGCCCCGTGGAGACAGTCAGATGTGAGAACTCAGAGCCGACAGTGTGATGATAGAAAACACAATAGGTCAGGCAGCATGTGAGAGCGGGTGAGTTGATGATTCGGGCATAAACCCTTCAACAGGAATGAGGTTTGTGGCCGTGGGGACTGATAGATAAATGGGAGGTTCGGGGGTTTGGGGGCGTGATAGCTGTGAATGCGAGGAGTAGATAAATGTGGAGAATAAGATACTAGTTCTGACAGGAGGTGGAGCGGGTAGGTTGGAAAGGTGATGTGCAGGTCATGAAGGCAATGCTGAGTTGGAATCATGAAACTAGAATAATGTGAGGGAAGGGCGAATGAGGAAACTGGTGATCCCATGTGGCATCAAGGGCCCAAGGGGAAGATGAAGCCTTCTTCTTTCAGGCATCAGGTGTTAAGGGAATGTCAATGAAGGAGGCGCAGGACCTGCATGTGCTTGGCAGATTGAGAGGCGGAAATTTAATTTCATCAGTGATCAGCTTCTAACTGCATATCCAAACAATCATTATGAACATGTTGTTACATCTTCGGAACCGTATCTATCACTACCCCGCCTGAGGAGAAGGCGAGGATTGCAAATGCGAGAGATCAGAGTCAGGAAGGATGCCGCTAGAAAGCACAGCGGTTAGGCAACATCGGAGGGCCAGGAATGTCAATGTTTCCAACATTCCTGACGAAGAACTTATGCTCGAAACATCGACTTTCCTACTCCATGGATGCTGCCTTACCAGGTGTACTTTTCCGGATCCACACATTTAACTCGACACCACCTCAGCTCAACTGTATAGAAAAATTAAGATGCACCTGTCACCACTCAGTTGATTCTTCTGTCGCATGTGAGACAAACTGCAACATTCATTTCCCCATAAATATCAGGTCATTTAGATCACTAAAGAAAAGAAAACTGCAGAGGCTGAGTATCTGAGAGAAAAGAAATAATTGTTGTAGAATTCAGCATCCTGTCAGTTCAACTGAATGTTTGGATATTAAAATTGGTAAAGAGAAAGAGAAAGCTGCAGTTCAATAACTGCTACGGTCTGTTTCTCAAAAGATAAAAAGAATTTCATGGACTGGAATGTTTCGATCAGGCAATGCATGCTCACCTTGCCAAGTGCTGATAGGAATGGAGGAATATATATTTGCTTCGCCACTGCTGAACAGATGAAAAATATCATTTTGCCTTCCGAATCAGTTAATGCTCCTGCAGAAAAGTCAATGTGACTCATAAACCCAGTACAGCCAGTTCGATGTGCATTTCAGAGTCCCGCAACATCACATTTTATTTAAAAGATCTTTATTGATTGTTCCTTATAAATATGGCATTCTCCATTTCATTATGCATTGGACAATATTGTACCCACTCACTTATTCATTGGTACATCACTCAATTTTAGTATCCCTAACGTTCCATTCACGACTTAATTACTAAACTACTTTCACGAAAAAAGTGCTTATTTTTAAAACCGAACACTGAGCTGAAGCAATGTCTGTTGGAAATCAACCATCATTCTCTCACTCTCTATACCTTATTTAGTGTGTCTCAGTGCCTGTCACCTTAAACCTGTGCCCTCCAGTTCTGAACTTCACCATCCTGCGCAAACGATTTAGTCCAGTTGCCTATCCATGCCCCTCATAATTTTATAAACCGTGAGAACCTACACGCTGTCTGGAACATTCCAGCGAAAAAGCCCCTGCCTACCCCATCTCCACGCTTAACTCAAGCCCTCAGGTCCCCACAACATCCTTGTAACTCATTTGTGCACAGTTTAAATTTTCACAAAATCCTTCTTGTAGAAGTTGACCATCACTGCAAGCAGTATTCCGAATGTGATCTCGCCAATGCTCTATATCACCACAACATGACATTCCAACTTGGATAATCGACTTTCTGACGAATGACAAAAAGCGTGCCAAGTGCTTTCTTCACCATCTTGTCTACTTGTGACACCACTTTATCTGCTTTTATAAATATTGCCTTGACTGATAAAGTTGTGATTGTCACGATGTTCTGCTGCCTTGACGGATATATTGTCCAACATGCAAAGTCTCTCTGGTCCTCTGGGTTTCCTCGTGTCCTGCCATTCATTGAGTAATCCGTTGGTGAGTTTCTTCCAATGTGCATCACCTCATGCTTTTCATGGTTAATTTCAACATCCCCTATCTGAATTTAAAATTTGACAAATCCATCTCTGAGCTCCTCCATCCTAAGACCTTCTTCCTCACTATTAACCATTTTGCTAATATTCGCATCATGGATAACTCTGCTTCTCATTTCCCCCGAATTTGTTCTATATTCTTTACACACATCCACAAATGACATGGGACCCAGCATTCATCCTTGTGTTACACCATTGAATACCAGTTCCAATCACACAAACTGCCTTCTATCACCATCCTTTGTCTCCTACCACCACCAAATTAAGTTTGGATCCAACTTGCCAGGGGACCTTAAATCCCTTTTCACTTTTATCCTCTTACCAGTCTCCAGTGTGGTGTCGTGTTAAAGGCTATGTTGAAATCCACACAAACAACATCAACTTTACTGCCCTCGTTAAAAAAACCCGATCACTTGCCAATGAAATATATTTAATCCAATCTGTTAGGCATGACATTCTGTAACAAAGCCGTGATGACTCTTCCTGATGAAACCTTGCCTGGACAAGTGGCAGTTAACTCTGTCCTACAGGGTTTGCTCCAAAAGATTCCCTTTAACTGATGTGAGACTCACTGCTGTGTGATTCTCTGGTTTATCTCTCCCTTTCCTGCTGAAAAGTGGAACTGCGTTAGTCCAGTCCACTACAAACTCAAAGAGGAAAGTAAAACATTTCCTCCATTGAGACAGAGAGGAACATAAGATACAAATCCGTCCTGAATTGGGAATATGCCCACTTCAAGCCGCTCAGAACCACGAACACTTCATCAGTCCTTATATCAAACTTTTTCAGAACCTTTCCATCCCACGTCCTGCATTCTGTTCCTATATCTTAGCACAAGAGGACTGTTCGCTTGCTGAACAAGTAAAGTGATTTACTCAGTTATCCCATTTGCTGACACAACTCTACTGTCACACTGGAAGGAGAACATTCAGATATTTTAACTCGAAAATGCTGTATTAAGACTTTGTGGTTATAAAATATTTTGTGTTGATAGCCACAGTCTATTACAGTGAGAAATGGTGTGAATTTTCTCTAACAGAAAAACATTCACTTAATTCCATCTCTTGTGGAGATTCCTATCTGTTCCCATCTGACATGACCGAGATTTAGCTCTCTGTTGTTTTCCATATTCAGAACAGAACTGCGGCACAAATCCAAGCACATGATTTCTTTATTTATTGACCTACGAAGTCGATGCCAATGCCTCACGTTGTAATGGGATTCATCAACAAGAGAACTTTTCAGGATTAACACAGTTGTGTCTTATGTGCAGGGGTCATTACACAAGCACTGTTTCAAGCTACCTCAGGGGCAAGACAAAAGATGCTGGAAAGAGAAATCGGAGTTAACATTTTCGGTGCAGTGACGCCGTCCTTAGCATTGATTATTTCCAGGAAAAGTTTGGTCTATATGCAGAAGACATGTGGGGGCGGGCACAGTAATTAGAAGTGAACGAGCTTTCGGGATAGAGCCGAAAGAGACAAACTAACAGTTGGACATAGGAATTGATAATGATTTGTTTGGAGCATTACTAACTGTTCACGGAGACTGTTTATGATTAACCATAAGTATTGTGTAATGGCTGCTATGCTATAACTAGGCCTGGTGGGTGTGTCGGGGGCCAGGACATGGGAGACTTCAGGTCTCTAAAATGATTGAAATTGGTATGGATGGTCGCGGGGTGCTCAAGCAGAAAATGGCCTGTTACTTTTTCAGCATGCGCTGAGCTATGGTGGAACACTGCAGTAAGCCTGAGATAGAGACGTTGGCGAGGAAACTTGGTTCTTTGCTAAAGGAGCAGTCAACTGGAAGCTCAGGGACATTTTTGGCAATAGAACTTTGTATTCTGCAAAACGGTCATTCAATCCAGACTTCATTTCCCAAGGTAATGGCGACCACAATATGAGCAGTGAATCTATTAGACTGGATTGTGTGAAGAGTAGGGAAAGTGTTGCTTCACCTGGAAGGTGTATTTGAGCACTTGTGTACTAAGCAGGGAGTTCAGAAATGGACATGTGAGGAGAAGTAAGAAGCAAGAAGAAAGGATAGCTTAGAAGATATTATTAGAGATGTTGTTAATAAATGTGTAAGAAAGCGACCATAAAGGAACTATACCTGAATGCTCGTACTTTTCGGAAAAAGGTTGGGGATATAACGGCATAAATTATCACGAACAAATACAATTTAGTAGACATTGCAGATACATGGAGACAGCATAGTCAAGACTGGGAGGTAAATATTCACGGGCATGAGACAATTTGGAAGGACAGAAATGGTGGTAAGGAAGGTGGTGTAACTCAAACATTCAAGGACAACCTCAGACCGATGCTGACAGATGATATACGTTCTATGGAGAAGGAGTTTGAATCCATTTGGGAGGAAAGTAGAAGTTCTAAGAAGAAAATGTCATTGACTGTCGGAGTCTACCGGCTCCAAATTTTAAGATCACATTGGGGAGGGCAGGAAACAAAGACATAAACAACACCTGAAAAAATGGTATGGCAATTATCATGCGGGATTTTAAACAACATGTCAATCGGTCGAAGCAGCTCAGTCAGGGTAGCCTTGATGAGAAGAGTATTGAGTATCTGCGATAGATTCCTTAACTACTGTGTAATGGAACAGGCCAACAAGGGGAGAGGCCAAATTAGATTTGGTACCGGGTAATGAACATGGCAAGGTGATGGATTTGGCGGTAGGTGAGCACTTTGGTGATAGTTACCAAAACTAAATTATGTTTACTTGAGCTTTTCAAAGGAATAGGTATACACCGGAGGGCAAGCGCTGCTGCTGGGGGAAAGAAAATTGTAATGCGATTAGATAAGATCACGCATGCAGAGGTTGGGCAAGGAAACGGCAGGGAATGGGCAGAATAGACATGAGGAGCTTATTCAAGGAGCAGGTTCTGTGTGTATTTGATAAGTATGTAACTGTCAGAGAGGGAGGAAATTGTGAAGTGCAGGAGTCATGATTACTGAGGAAGTTCAGGAAAGACCTGAAGAGAGACAGAAGATGAGCCAGGATGGTAGTTGAGAATTTGTTGGCAGATAGGATAAGGGAAAATCCTATATCTTTCCATAGTTACGTAAGGACTAAAAGAATGAATGGAATAAAATATGGCCAATGAAGGACAGTCGTGGTAAGTAGTGCGTGGAGACAGAAGTGATGGGGGAAGCGCAAAAACAATATCTTTCGTCAGGATTCGCTCTGGAAAAACAAAATGTTGTAGAGGACAATACTAAGAAACAGTCTACCAGACGAGATAGGATTGAAGTTCCCAAGGACGAGGTGATACAAACTCTGAAAATGTGAAAATATATAAATTCCCGTGGGCCGGGTGGGATTTATCCTAGAATTCTCTGGGAAACCAAGAATCGGATTTCCGAGCCTTCGACTTTGATCTTTATGTTGTCATTGTCCAAAGGTGGAGGACCAGAACACTGTAGGATAGTAACCGTTGTTCCCTCATTCAAGAAGTAGAGAAAACCCTGGAAATTATAGACCATTGACCCTTCCGTCGGTTGTGGGTAAAGTGTTGGAAAAAGTTCTGAGAGATAAAGTTTGTAATTATCTCGATTGGAATTAGTTTATGAGGGAAGGTCAAGCCGGTTTTGTGAATGGGAGGTCGAGACTCACAAACATTATTGAGTTATTTGAGTAGGTCATTAAACTGGATGTCGGTTTGCTCACTGAATTGGAAAGTTCATTTCCAGACATTTCATCACCCTACGAGGTAACAATTTCAGTGGGTCTCCAGGCGAAGAACTGTTCATGATTCCTGTTTAAATTTTATATGTTTGGGGTTCTTCGGATCGGTGATGTAATTTCTGGTGGTGATGTCATTTCCTGTTATTTTTCCTCAGCGGGTAGTCGATGACGTCGAGCTCGAATTGTTTGTTGGAAGAGTTCTGGTCGGAATGCCATGCTTCGAGGAATTCTTCTGCATGTATCTGTTTGGCTTGTCCTAGTATGGATGTGTTGCCTCAGTCGACTGTAGTGTTTGTCGAATGTAGTGTTTGTTTCCAGTTCTTGCACGGTATTTTGTAAATGTCATCAGTTTTTGCATATGGACAAATAAGCAGAAAACAAGCCACCAGGATATATGAACATCAACTAGCCACAAAACGACATGACCCTCTCTCACTGGTATCCTTACATACAGATAAGGAAAGGCACCACTTTGACTTGGACACCGCATCCATCCGAGCACAAGTGAAACAGAGACAGACACGAGAATTCCGAGAAGCATAGCATTCCAACCGGAAATCTATCAAAAAGCACATCGAGGTGGACCCCATCTTCAACCCGCTGAGAAAAAGAACAGGAAATGATATCACTACAGGAAATTACATGACCAACCCAAAGAACCCCAAACATGTCAATAGAAAGCAGAAAGCCTGAACAGTACGCCGCCCGAAGGCCCACTGAAGATGTTACCCAGGAGGGTAAAGAAAAGTATGTAAGTGAGCCTTCTAGCTCAGCGAGCAAATCTTCATGTGGAAGCTAATCCTGAGCTACAAACTTGTTAAAACTCGCCAGGTGACTAAACAGATAGATGAGGATAATGCCGTTCATGTCATGCACGTTTGGATTTCAGTTAGCCGTTTGATAAATTTCGCCATGGTAGATGACTGCACAAAATACTGAGGTATGGGCTTGAGGAGGATTTCGTGCTTTGGACCAGAAATTAGCCAGCTGAAAGAGGACAGAGGGTGTTATTTGATGGGAAAACGTCATCCTGGAATTCAATTGCTTTTGGTGTACTGCAACGATCAGTTTTGGGTTCACTGCTTTTTCTAATTTTTTTATAAACGACCTGGATGGGGGCGGAGAAGAATGGGTTCGTAAATTTGCGGACGACACTAAGTTCGGTTCAGTTGTGCATAGTGCTGAAGGATATTGTAGGTTACATAGGGACACAGGTATGCTGCAGTGTTGGGCTGAGAGTTGGCAAATGGAATTTAATGCAGAGAAAATGTGAGAAAGAGCATGGCATTAAAATTAGCACAGAATATAAAGATCGATAGCAGAAGTTTCTATTAAAATATAAAATGAAAAAGAGTGGCAAAAGTAAACGTTGGCACTTTCGTGGATAAGAAGGGGCATTTACTTATGGGATATGCGGAATAGCCTTGACATTGAACAGGCATTTGCGTCGGTCTTCACAGTGTAGGATACTAATTACATGCCAGTAATTGACAAAGTGATGACGGTTGGTGACGTTTTGGGAACAGTCATTATAACAAAAGAGCTTGTGTTGGATCATTGGACCTAATTAACATCGCAGAGTGTTAAACGCGATGGTGTGTTAATAAGAAGTTTGCTGACGGTATTTTTCCAAAATTCATTGGTCTCTGGGGCAGTCCCAGCTGATTAGAACACACAAATATGACATCACTGTTTAAAAAGGGAGGCAGACAGAATATGAGGAATTAGATCAGATTACTTACAGTGTCGAAACAGGCCCTTCGGCCCAACAAGTCCACACCGACCGCCGAAGCGCGACCCATCCAGACCCATTCCCCAACATTATAGAACTTTGTTTAACTTCTGTAGTGCAGAAATTTCTTGAGTCTATTATCGAGGAAGAAATAGCAGGGCATCTCGACAGAAACTGGACAGACGCAGCATGGGTTAAAGAAGGGCAGGTCATGTCTGAAAAATCTTTTCGAGTTCTATGATGGCATTACGAGCATGGTGTATAACGGGACCCAGTGAATTGGTGTACCTAGATTTTCAAAATGCCATCGACAATTTTTGTTCAGGGGCTGACAGCAAACGTATGCATGCTGTTAAGGGTAAAGTATGAGCGTGGATTCAAATTTATTTGTCCAACAGGAAGAGCAGAGCGGGGATAAATCAGTGCTATTCTATTGTCCATCAACGGTGTGCCTCAGGGATTGGTACTGGGACCGCAATTACTTACAACTTATATGATGATTTGGATTTTGGAGCCATGCGCATCGTGTCAAGGTCTGCGGTTGACACAATGGTGAGTAGCTGAGCAAAGTGTGCGGAGGACAGTGAAAATTTGCAGTGGAACATTGAAATATTGGGTTAATGGGCAATATTCTGGCGGATAGAATTCCGGATTTGAAGGTGTTCACTGATGACAAGAGACTATGTGGAATAGGATTGTATCGAAAATTCAGAAGAATGAGGCCGGATCTTATGGGAACATATAAAATTATGAAGAGCATGTGTGAGATAGAAGTAGAGAGCATGCTTCCATTGGCGGATGAAACTAGGACAAGAGGGCACATCCTCAAGATTAGGACGAGCTGAGTTAGGACTGAATTGAGAAGGAATTCCTTCAACCAGAGCAGTACTCTATGGAACTGCTTGTCCAACGAAGTAGTTGATGATACATCAATAAATGCTTTTTTTAAGCTAGGACTGATTTTTGTTTGAACAATAAAGGAATAATGATTACCTTCAGAGGTTGGTTAAGTGGATGCATATCCATGGAAAGATCAGGCATGATCTTATTGAATGGCGAAGCAGTCTCTAAGGCCCGTATGGCATAGTCTTGCTCCTCGTTCTCATGTTCTATGAATGGATGTGTCACATATTCCGCGATTTTCGGGAAACTTCCATGGGAAGGTGTTGAGAGAGAAGGCACAGTGCACGACGGTCCCGCGGAGGGAATGGTTCCTAGGGAAGGCGGACAAGGGCGGGCAGGGGAATATATGTTTGGTAATAGTATTTCGCTGGAGGTGGTGGAATTAGGAAAATATTTCGTTGATGACTTGGAGTACCATTGCGCTGAAGGTTCCAGATCATGTTCTGAAAAACATGGGATGAGAATGGAACGTTGCTTCATGACAGACATTTGAAAGATGTGTGCAAAGTCCTTCTTTGGTTCAGTGAAAGTCACAATGTCTTTGAGAAGCTAACTTTAGCAGCCAAAAGCATTGTGGCCACAAGAGCAGGTCATAGTCAGAGATTTCCGTGATTCCCGAAAGCCTGTCTGGCACATAGCCTGCGACGACACGCCACCTATGATTTGTCACCGGCAGTCTCCACGAACAGCTGTTCACTCTCCGAGCGAGAGCGTTATTCACCTCATTGACCAAATGTTCTTCACTTTCTTTTGTTCTTTCCCGACCAACTGTTTACTCCTTTACAATACAGAATGAGACATGATGGGATAGTTCCTGTTCGCCTGGATGATTGCAGTGTTAAAGAAACAATGCACAGGAGAAGCACAGCAGATTAGTCAGCATCTGAGTTGCAAGAGACATTTAAATCACAACCTTCTTGAGGATTCCTTAGTGCATTTGCAACAAAACTGAAAAGCTCAACACCGTCCAGAACAGAGCAGCTGAATTGAGCAGCAACACACAACTAATAAAACATCGACCAACATCCATTCCCTCCACAACCAAACATTCAGACATGCAGTCTGCACCATCCACAAGATGCGCTGCAGATATTCACCAAGGCTCCTTAAACAGTACATTACAAACTCACAAATACTTCCATCTAAAATGAAAAGGTTAGTAGATAGATAGAAAAGACCTACAACTCACTTACCATCCTGCTCTGGAAATATATTGCCGTTCCTCCAGAATCACTGGGTCAAAATTGTGGATTTCACCCCCCTATAATTTGGGTCTACCGACAGCACACGGAAACGATGGTTCAAGAAAGCAACTCATCACCACCTTGTCCAGTCAAATCAGGAATGAACAATAAATGCTGACCTGTTCTGGAATACCTACACCCGACGAAGAATGAAAATCATACGCTTTGGTGTTTTGAGGAGTTCTCTCTTCCTGAGATGTATCTGGTTTTATTTGAGGGGTATCAAAGATGAGGATTTGCATTTGGGAAACTGAAACGAAGCATCACATCAGAATTTGATGGAGTTGCTTTGTTCCATGTAGCCTTAACCTCACCGGCCTTTGAAAATGAAAGCAGAAAGCTACATTCTCAGTGGAGTGAAAGCATTCAATATCTGAACTATCGAGACATAATTGGAGGGAAACTGAGAGAAAGTGCGGAAATGTGGTGACGATTCAATTACTTGTCTGTACTGAAAATTCATCAGTGCAACCATACCGGGGAAAAGCCATTCAACTGTTCTGAGAGTGAAAAGGGATTTACTCAGTTTTCTAACTTGCTGACTCACCACTGGGTTCACACGGAGAAGAAACCATTTAATTGTCCAAAGTATGAAAAAGGCTTCAAAAGTTCTCACGAACTGCTGTACGATCAACGTGTTCACGTTGATGAGAAACCATTCAAGTGTTCTCACAGAGGGAGTTGGTTCAGGCCGTCATTTAATCTCACTTTACATCTGCGAACCCAGTGGACAGAGGCCGTTCGCCTGTTCTAAGAATGGGAAAGCATTCAGTCAGTCATTCAATCTGCTGAGACACCAGTGAGTTCATACCATTCGTATGATACCATTCTTCCGCTGCGATTTGAAGTAATTAATTGATTCCGGTAATCTGCTGAAATACAAGAGAGTTCAACTAGAAAGAGACCATTCACCTGCTCTGACGTTTCTCAAACTTACTGAAAGACGAGTGAATTGATATTGGCGAGAGACCATTCATATGTACTGAATTGGGGAAAGGATGCACTTAAGCCATCCATCCTCCTGATACACCAACGGGTTCACTGTGACAATAATTTGTTTTAATGACGCAGTGTGGGAAATGCTTTATACGTTTCCACTAATTGAGCTCGCATAAACATGTTCACGCTGATGAGAACACAATCTTATGCTCTCACTGTAGGATTGTTGTTTCTTTGATATAAGTGAATATACTTCACAAGGTCTTCATTTCGATGTGAAGAGCATTCATAAATGCTGAATGCATCGAAATAGTTTTTAGTACAAATCCACACTTCACAATGAAGAAAAGGATCAAGAACAGGGCAGTCAATGGATATCTACCAGTCTCCTCTAATTGTACAAAAATTCGGGGAAAAGAATCTTTGAATTTGATGTGATTGAAAACTGAAAAATTAAACACCAGATCAATTGAAGAGATTAAACACATCCAATGAAGTAAACCCCTGCTGACAGAATGAACACAGTTCAATTCTCGATGCAATAACTCTATATCGCATTCACATGTGGCCTCACTGGATTGTTTGCACTATTACCGTCTTTCCAGACCATAGAGGCTACTGCCCTCATTTGAGAAAGAAGGGGCTGTTTGGTGATTTAACCATGTCAGAGAAGATTTACAGATAGACAACTTTTAAATTAACCTCAATCCAATGATAGGAATTCGAACACGTTGCGACCATCACACTGCTTTATAAGCGAACAAAGCAGCCAACTGAGCGAAACAGATTCCACCTGACTGGGCTGTCACACGTGCGAGTGAGTAGTTGAATCCCTTGCTACCCACAGTGCAAATTAACTGCCTCTCCACGCACGGTGGCTCAGTGTTTAGCACTGCTGCTTCAGAGCATGAGAGGCTGGCTTCGATTCCAGTCTCGGAGGCCTGTCTGTGTGGCGTTTGCACGGTCTCCACGTGTCTGCGTGAGTTTCCTCCAGGTCCTCAAATTTCATCCCACAAGACAAACTGGTGCGCCGGTTAGTTGAATTGGTCATGATATATTACCAATACCGTAGGTTAATAGTTGGGGTAAATATAAGGGAGGGTAATGGGTTTGAGTGCTTTTTGGAGGGTTTGTGTGAACCTGTTGGGCCGCACGGGCTGTTGCTGCATTGCAAGGATTCTCATGGGTTTTCTGGTGTTTCGTAACACCATTGCTACTCCTTAAGCTCTTTTCAAAGTCAGACCATTGAAATTTTCTCTCATTTGAGGGAACAAGTCCATATCTGCTGAGATTGGAGACCCGAGTTAATCACTTCCTGGCAAGGAGCAAGTAAATGTTTCTCGCTAGTGTAAATATACTCGTGCTCACTGAATAGAGATGACCAGGTGAATCTCTTTCCACACTCAGTGCTGGCCTCTCTACAGTGTGCCCATTCATGTTTATCTTAACCTTTGCTGATTTAATAAATTCCTTCTCATACACAGAACAGACGAATGGTGTCTCTTCAGTGTCATGTCGATCGGATGACATTAGGCGGTGTTGTGAAGATAATCGCTTACCAAACAGAGAAGACAAATCTTCTCTCCCTTTGTTGAAGTCGCTTGCGTGCCATTAGGATTGATCCCCGAGTGAATGCCTTCCCGTCATGGAACAGCTGAGTGGCTTGACCCCATGTGAACAGGTTGATGTTGAATTAAGATTTTGAATTTACAACCTTTGCAGATCTGAAAGTTTATTTTTCAACAGTATGGGAAATGACATGCAAACCTGCCTACACACTGCATGGCCAATAAGAACACAGAAAATCAAGCCTGTCCAAGCCATACAAGGAACACCCAAAATGCCTCAGCATTGACCAAACAGGATGACAAGGGAAACCATACATGATCAGAGTTATTCACAAACCAGGGAATACACTTCCCAAGACAATCTACCAATAAGCTTCCTCGACCCGATAAACACAGCTGAACCAAAGGCCGAAGGGTAATCTAGTACCCCCGTGATATCAAAGACACATGAAGCTCAGGTCAGCCAGGGATGCACCAGAATACCTTGCTCATCTCTGGAGAGCACCAATGGTATCACCTTACTGCCAAGGAAAGGCACATTCTCACATACCCACGAAGAGAGCTCGAACCCCCTGATCCCATTCTTGAACTGATTAATGCTGCTGGATGCTTGATTGTATCCAGATTGTATCAATCACGGCCAGAGTTTGTGCCATAACCCGGATCCAGCCAGGGGAGAGCCGGAAGGGCAAAGGAAGACTGGAAAAATAGAATGAGAGACTGCTGATGAAATTTTTTGCATCAATCCTAAGAGATTCCACAGCTCGAAGGAAATTGACCGGGGCTCCACCAGTTCACTTTTTTTTCTGTCTTGTGGTTTCTGTCTTGTGTCTGCTTGTTTTGCGGTTGCTGACTGCATGGATTGCCAGTTTCAGTTGTCTCGTCTCAGTGTGTTTATCCATCAGACAAGTGTTAGTTTACAGTGCGGTGCGCGATAATCCTTTATTGCTTGACCTGTCAATCACTCACTACTTGTGTGTCCTGTGAGTACTCCCTTTGTCTTTCCTCGAAAACTGAAGTGCAATGCTTAGCAGTCAGCGCAGGACGTCCAGTACGCCATGGAGGCAGGGAATTCCACCCACTGCTGGGATGTGCTAGCTGGGCAACCCCAACCATGTGGTCAGAACGGTCCAGGACCGAAGTTGTACAAGACGATATTGAGGAGGCATGTAAGTTTCAATTCCCTACAGTGCAGAAACAGGCCCGTCGACCCAACCAGTCCACCCCGACCCTCGGAAGAGGAAGCAGTGCAGACCCATTTCCCTCCCACCAATGCACCTGACACTATGGGCAATTTAGCACGGCCATTTCACCTGACGTACACACCTTTGTGATTGTGTGAGGAAACCGGAGCACACGGAGGAGTCCCAGGCGGACATGGGGAGAATGTGGGCTGAAAATGTGTTGCTGGAAAAGCGCAGCAGGTCAGGCAGCATCCAGGGAACAGGAGAATCGACGTTTCGGGCATAAGCCCTTCTTCAGGGATCCCTGAAGAAGGGCTTATGCCCGAAACGTCGAATCTCCTGTTCCCTGAATGCTGCCTGACCTGCTGCGCTTTTCCAGCAACACATTTTCAGCTCTGATCTCCAGCATCTGCAGTCCTCACTTTCTCCCCAAGGGGAGAATGTGCAAACTGCACACAGACAGTCGCCCAAGGTTGAAATCGAATCTGGGACTCTGGCTGTGAGGTTGCAGTGCTCACCACGCCACCCTGTCAATACGTGAAAATCAAAATAAAGATAGGAGATTCTCTTGTTATACCTGATTCACTGGCAGACACTGTGCTGAAAGAGACAGGGGATGGCGGTTACTTTACCCACTTTACAGGAGACTTTTAAACATGTCCACAAGGAAATTGGCCAGATGGGAGGTCCTTTAAATTCGATAAGCTTGATTATTGGACCATATCCATTACGGGAGGGCACGTTGACCCCTCCTAGGACACTGTATACATGCTGCAGTGTCTTGAAAAGTTTCGGCAGGTTGCCCAGCAGTATCAGGCCGCGAAGGTGAAAGACTGCTGCAATAACAAGCGACACTGTGATCAAAATAATTCCGGATACAGCCACACCGCCCTATGCCCCACAGTACCCGAAATTTCCCATACTGGCTTCAAAGCCAGACCCGTTGGGCCTGAACGAAGTAGCTGCATTTTTTTTTTACCATGCATTACACAGCAAGCACGCGATGGGACACATTAGCCGTCGGGCAGTAAGAATCACCACTGCTGCCCAACACAAACGATAACTCCAGACTCACAAGAAGCCCGAGTGCTTGCCGAAATTACCAGGCCACCAACTGTCAGTTTCCCCGCATCATGATTGGGTGCACTCCCTTGTATAAGACCTGGACCCACGCAGAGATCCGGGCCATGCTACAAGATGCCCCAGGCCCGTTGAAGTGATTGCTCCCATTCTACAATTGGGTCCTCGAAATTTCCTGTATTTTCAACTGTCGGTCCCAAGATGTGCAGACCGTATTACAGCTTGTGCATATGACCCACGTGGTGACCATTAGCCCTGTTATTGACATCCCCCTGTGACACCGCTTCAGACTGGGAAAACGTGGCTGGACAGCACCGTGAAGGATGCAATAAAGGCCAGTGCAAGACGGCACGCCGAGTTTGGGCTGTTATCCAGTGTCTGCAGAGCAGCCAAGCATTAGCTCGATGTCATTGTCCGCTTTAGGGAGATCTGTGACTCCTCGTCCGAAATTCCATTAGCAGAGAACGAAAAGCTTGCCGTGCAGACCTTACATATGCTCACGTTTTCACGTTGAACAATCGAACGACGAGCAGGACGGACAATTTAATTGTACTTAATAACTTGGACGGGAATGGGCGGTTCACTACACCAAAACGGACGTGGGCATTCGACTGGCTCGCACAACCCGACAACCACAGGGACACCACCAGGCCAGTACAGCAAACTAGGGCAATTCAAAGAAGGCAGTGCTGGAACAGTGTGAAATTGGAACACTGAGTGACACAGTGCTGGTCGAGGCAATGTCGCCCAGGGACATCTACCCTCTCCCTCTCCCCTCAGGCACGACAGCAGTCCACCACACAACAGAGGCAGCTTCAGCAAGCTGCCTACACTGTGGCTGATCCCTTCCCCCGTGCTCCAGAAACTAACTAGGGCTATCGTGAGAGTGAGTTTTCACAGGCGATCTCAATATGTCTCTCACACGCCCCCTCTGAAATTCCGATGATGGATGTGGAGGTGGTGGGGAGCTGGTCATTTCTTTTGTGTTGGATACTGGGTCTGTCCAACCGTCTGCGGCTACCGACTCGGAAAATTACCTGAGTTGCAAGACACTCTGCACTATACGGTTTATGAGAATACCCATAACAGACCCACTCTCCTAACCCATTAACTCCAGTATTGGCCCTGCCACTGCGACTGGTGGTGCCATTATTTCAGACTCTTGCCCAGTCGCCCTCCTGAGCCGGCAGACCTTATATAAATTGAATGCCAGTATCCACTGTTCCTCTGAGGATCTCACATTAGAGAACCTGGACGTCCATTATTCCATGCTGCGAGCAGTAATTTCACAGAGCCCTGAACCCTCTGACCAGGTAAGCTCCTGATGCTCTTGGTCATGCTCCAATTCACCTATCTGCGCTCTTCTCGACCCCCACTTGCCCTGTTGTCAATGGCCCCTTTCTGTAGACAGTTCCCTGACTCCCTGCTCCCAGTGGGGTGCGCAATTGACGGTATTGACCTGTCATGCATCCCACCAGAATTAATTGAAAATAGCGACACACAACGGTGATATGTAATTACAAAATAGATACTTGTGAAATCTAAGGACTTCAAGGTGACCTTCTTAGCAAATGCGGGTACTATGATGTTGCTGTACCTCTGCACTGACAGCTGAAGTGATGTCAAGCTGCTATCTGTTTTCTCCATTGCTTTTGATCATTCTGGCTCTCGTCTAATTGACTGAAGACGAGAGGTGCCGACATCCTAGGAGCTTGCTGCGTGGTTTCTGATGTAATTTTCAGAGGGGATGAGGAGCTGCTGTTGGTCACGGGAGGTGACTGTGAGGCCCCCAACCCCCACTCCCCCGAAACCCCACAACTCCCCATAATCCAGTTACTGCAGTCAGCAGCTGATCTACCCTGTCAGGGCAAACTGGATCCTCCTTACCCTGACCTTTTGGAAGGACAGTCTGCTGCCATGAATTTGGCAATGGCTGGATATGATGTGTTTTGCTTTCAATTTCACTTTCATCTCTGGCCACATGTAAGTTCTTCAGTTTAACCATGTAACCCTTCCAGAAAATGTCCGTTCGCTGATCCCTTTTTGGCAACTTAACCAGGTTCCCCACACGTACTCACCACCTCAGCAATGTCTTCTTGAACTTGCCCACATTGACTTATTGATCTTCTCCGGCCTTGATGGAACAGGGACTGTTCCTGTGCCCAAGCACCATGCAGGAACTTTAATGAATCAGGGAGCAACCTGAATCTAATTGATGTTAAATTGTTGTTAGTAGCCAATATCTCTCCAGAGCTGTTGTTTGAAAGTATAGGTAACAGCCTTTAAATATGATTGCTGCATTCTCTGAACCGGAACATCCTCTGCCCACATTGATTGAACGACGCCCCCTGCTGACCGACCGTTAATTGACCAGTTCTGACAATGTTGCATTCAAGACTTTTCCTACCCTGCCCACGTGGCCACACCTCCTGATTGCAATCCTAATCCCAGCATTTCATAGCTTCCAGTAATATTTTGGCACTTATGCTCAATTCCACCACAAACCCCATTCCCGACCTATTACTTTGTGTTTCCAAGCAACTTTGGGCAAGAAAGTTGGGATGCAGAGGTTCTGTTTTGCACCCTTATCATTTTGTTATCTCATCATTCCTGCACTTCCAAATTGTTTTCGTTCCCTCCGGTTTCCCTCTTTGTTCTTTGTCACTAAATCCTTTTAATTGCTGCATTTTTAATTTTTGACGAAAGCGAATGGAACTCAGACAAAGTAAGTGTCTACAGCAGATTGTGAGCTTTGTTAATTTGCAATATAATAAGTAACGTATGATTAGGATTAATTAAAAATTACGCTGAACACTTATTGATGTTGGAATATAAAGTCCACTTTCCCCCTTATTAACACAAAGAATGTTCCTCGATTTAATTTTCATATTTCAGAATCATTTCAGTTCAAATGGCAAAAGACAGCGAGAGTCGCTGAAGTCACTGCATTCCAACCTGATTTTGGACACGTGAGAACTTCAGTTTCTCTCCCAACTACTCTCTCTACCCGAGCAACTTTCTCTGATTTCCTTTCCTTCACATTTAAGCGGCCGTGCTCCAGGGGGAAATACTATTGGATGTTGTTGAATCTCCAGCTCGAGCTGAGAGAGGGTTATCTCCCATTGTGAGGTCAAGAGACCCAGCCGCAGGTTGATGGGACTCAGGGATCAGGCCCCACTGCGCAGCCTCTGTAGAATCTCCATGTCTCAGTGTTCCCCAAGGGGAAAGGCACATCCAGGAAGGAGTCACTGCGGGCCTAACTATAGGCTGCACAGAGGGACACTGAGAATTACACACGGAGCTTGGACAGCCAGTTCCAAGGGAACCGATGTGACACCTGTGCCCTGTGACTTTGCTTGGGAATTGAACCTGCGTGTTTTTAGGACAGGGACTCTTCCACTGGGTTAAATCCAGCCATTCAAAAGGGTCGAATATCTACTGTACGAATACCTGATATACTTCCGAACACCTCATGGAGACTATCATTTACAGCAGATTCTAGTCGATTGTACAACCAGAGAATTACACTGAAAAGTATAAATATTTCTCTCATTCATAAACGAATCACTCCATTGGTCAGGTATTTGTTGGAGAAGCACAGGCTGGCGTTGCATGTCAGGCCCCGGCAAAAATCTGGACATAGACTCTGTTCTAATCAACTGGGGACCTGAAAACTCTGATGGGGAGACCCTCCTAAAGAATGTGACCTTCACTGTCTGTACTGTCACTTATTCCTCCCGAGAAGGTGGTGGAGAGTGAGCTCACTTGCTTAATCACTACAGATTACTGGAATATTGCGTGCATCTGTTCCTGGGTCCGCACCTTCAATCTTGGGGATGGATTGGAAAGAATGGAAATGTTCAGATTGGGAATCTGATGGGACTTTCAAAAATCATGAGACCTCTGGGAGTAACTGTTCCCCGAATATAAGGTTCAAGAATGAGACAACACAGGCTGAAATTATCTGCAAAAGTAACAGATGTATAGTAAGAGATGTTTTTGTTGACACAACGCTTGTTGTTTGTGTGGAGGGCCCTGCTGGCGTTCTAATGGAGGCGGCTCCAACTGACGCTTTTAACAGGGAACTAGGTCATTATTTGAATTTCACTGAGGGGTGGAGAGTCAATGGACAGAACAGAGTGTCACAGTTATTTAATTTCTGAATCTCAAACTCCCACTTTGTCAATGAGGACTTGGTCACTGACATCAAGAGATGTCAGCATGCTGACGCTTGGCTTGGTAGTCTTTGTTGTGGACATCGAGTTTTACTCACTGTCAACCTCCAGACAACAGGACATGTCTTCAGAATTTGCAAATGACACAAATTGAAAATGCAGGAAACAGGGAAGAGAAGAGTAGCAGAATTTAGGAGGACACACGCAGAAGTTATTTCTAGTCGGTCTGAGGATGAACGTGGTCCACAGGATTCCTGCTATCCTCACAATGAACTAATCAGAGCAAGACTTCCTTATTGTTCGCGGCCAATTAATATGAAGCACAGAAATCCTGTGAAACAGACACGAGAGAGGCGAAAGCTTTCTGTTTGTCATAAAGAGCAAAACAATCACGCAATGACCGTGGGGAAAGTGACATTTCCTGGATTTAATCAAAATCACACCCTGTCAAGGCGAACCCTCCAACTACCTGAGGGACTGTGATTTGTAAAGCATATTCCACGTGAAGCTTCTTCAGAATCAGTCACAGATTTTTTTAAATCTGCAATCTGACGAGATTGATCCTGAAGGCAGAAGTTTTAGAGACGCTGCAGAAAAGATTTACCACCATGCTTCCTGGACTGGAGGGCATTTCTTATGCAGTAAGATTGAGGGGCTGGGGGCTTTTCTCATTAGAGTGAAGAAGGATGTGGGGTGAATTGATAAGGGTGTATATGATGATAAGAACTACAGATAGAATGAATAGCCAGAGACTTCTTCCAAGTACAGAAATGTCTTCATAAGGGGGCATAATTTAAAAGTGATTGGAGGAAGGTTATTGGGGAGATGAGAGGTAAGTTCTTTCTATGCACCCACCAGACTCTGTGGCGGTGGTAGTTCAATCAGATGCATTATGGATGTTTCCGCGACTCTTGGATAGGCACATGGAAGATAGGTTATGCAGATTAGTTTGACCTTAAAGTAGATTAACCGATCAGCACATCATCGAGGGCTGAAGGGCCTGCACTGTACTCTTCTGTATGAATTGTCCTCCACATTATTGACTCCACTGTCAGTTAAAGTTCTGATGCCATATATCCCCCTGAACGATAATGTTTAAGAACGTCTCACCATTTTCAACGGGATTATTCAGTTTCTGTTCGAATCCTCCGACAAATTTGAACCAATTGTTTTAATTGTACCATTCTCTACCACGACCTCTGGAGAGCAAGTGGGAATATAGCGTTGAAATAGGGAATCCGGCATGATCACATTGAATGGAGAGGAGGCAGTAGGGGCTGAATGGCTTCGTCCTGCTCCTGGTCTCATTCAGCTAAGTGTCCTCCTGAAAATCTCATCCGAAAAATTATCAGTGATTACATTGGGGAAGCACATCAGCAGTTGTTTTCGTTGAGATTTTCCTGCATCTTGAAAATTTGATTTTTCTTTGCAATGACCATGAACAGTCAGTCTGAGACTTCTGATGGCGTCTCAGTGAAAAATATTCATAGGAACGCTTCCTTACTGTTAATGACCAATCGCATGCAACGTGGCCTGAGATTTGAAAGGGTTCCAGTCTATTGTTAGATTACTCGACACTGAACCTATTTATAGATTCCAGAAGCAGCAACGATATTTTCTCCCTATCTAATCCTGCAGTTCCTCTCATTGACTCTCAAACTCTCATCATTTTAGACTATTCAAAATTCCAGGGAGACAGTCCTGGGCTTCTGTCATTTCCCTGGCCATTGAACCCGTGCCGTCTAACTATAGTTCTATGAATCTACGCTGCATTCATTTGCACATGGATTCCCAAGTCCCCAACCCGTTCTTGCCTTTCCCTTATTATAAAGTCGCTGTCAGCGCTATGCTGACATGAAATGGCTACCTGAAACAAACCTATAATGGCTACTGACACTTTTGGAATCATTTGTCCTGGTTTGGCAGATTAAAACACATCGTACACTTTATACATTTTCATCTCTCGGCCTCCTGCAGATGAAATAAACTGGGATGTGAATCGATGGAATTTCGATGTAAGAGGAAGGATAATCTAAACCAAATGGTACAATGGTAAACTGGATGCAGGAGCAGAGAAGCTTCAGTTTGAGTCTGAATTCTGTCAGCACAGGTGAGGGGCTTTTTTTTTCCATTTATGCATTCCTACATTGTAGAAATGTTAATTTACAAATGAAACTGTAAAAACAGGATATAGAGAACTCTGTTACAAAGTTTCCATTGATTAAGATGCAGATTCCAGGATCCTTTTAACGTCCGTGCCCTGAGATTTTTAAAAATCTGTCTAAATTTCCAAACTTCAAGACATAAATACGATAGTAATATGACAGGTCTGCTACTGAATTGTAGGTGCGTGGTCTTGTTCAGAATCTGTCAGAGATTTAGCACGGAGTAAGATGTATTTTATCCAGATAACAGGCATTTATCAAGGACCAGCCTGACGTAATTTGTCTTCAAATTTTGTGTTCTCTACAAATAAAGAAATTGACTTACCATTAAGCAAGCCTCTCGGATTGTGCATCATTAGTATACATTTGTGAAAGAGTAACTGTGTATGTGAATGAGCGAGTGTGGCTTTGAGGTGTCTGTGACTGATTGACTGAGAGTTGATGGCTGAGATTGGCTGAGTGAGACGTTGTGTTCGAGTGTGAGATTCTGAGATCGGGAGTTTGCAATGTTCTACTGTGCGTGTGACTGAACATGTGTGACTGCATGACAGTGTGTCTGTGCGTATGAGCTATGTAAGAGTTTGTGATAGACACTGTAGAGGCAGCTTTAATCTGTAATCTAACACAGAGCTTCCCCTGACACGGGAGTGTTTGTGGACATATCTGTCCTTTGTATGTAACCCTATTTTTCCCGGTACCTCGGAGGTTTCGTTGGAGAAAGTGTACAGGGAAATGTACTCTGCCTATAAACCAATGATATAACTATGCTAAGTGCATTTGATAGGGACAGTGTGGGGATAGGGGTTGACTTCGTCATTATCTAATTCCACAGTGAACATGGTCTGGGAGTTAGAAAAGCTGAAGTGCAGAAAAAACTTTACTCTGAACTTAACCCCATTCACTACCTAAATACAATCTGAAGGAACTGCAGATTCTGTCAATCAGAAACAAAACCAAAAGTTACTGAAAAACCTCAGCAGGTCTGGCAGCATCTTTGAAGAGAAATCAACGTTAAAGTTTCAGATCTGGCTCAGATAAACGGTGACCGAAAACGACGTGGTAACTCTGGGTTCTCTGTTCAGATGTTGCCAAAACTGCTGAGCTTTTATCAGCAATTTGTTTTTCCCTATTCTCTCCCTGTTCTACGAATTGCTCCCCTCAATTAGCTTAGACACTCTGTTCTGTTGTACATCAGCTTGCTGACAACACATGGAATTCCAGTCTCTCACTCAGACTAGAGTAAATGAATATATAATCCCAGCGGTGTGAAATTCCCCTGCCCTATCACTGTACATTTCCCTGACTAATGCACCTAACCTTCACATGTCTGATCACTATGGGCAATTTAGCATGGCCAATATTACTGAACCCGCACATGTCGAAGCAAACCAGACCATCCGAAAGAACCCCACGCAAACACGGGGAGAACTTACAAACTCCATTTACAGTCGCACGATACTGGAATCAAACACGAGTCCCTGGAACTCTGAGGCAGCAATGCTAACCACTGAGTCACTGTGCCACCCAAACAGTTAAGTTTAAAAGCTGCAGTTTAATTTCTGCGACATTCAGTTTCTCCAAAAATAATGTTTTATGGAGTACATCAGTTCAATAAGGTAGTTCACTACCATCTTCTCAAGGGCTGATGTGAATGAGGGATAAATGCTGAGCCCAGCCAGTGATACTCACGTCCGATGAACAAACGAAAACTTCATCCCTTTGCCTTGCTAATACCTTGCTGCCCCTGCAGATTAACTCAATGTGTTTTAATATCCCAGGACACACAGATCCCTCTCTACGTCAGAGTCCTAGAACATCTACCCATTTAAACTAAAGTCTCTGTCGATTCTCCCTGACACTCTCCACTTTGTATTGTAAAAGACAAGGCTTTGCTCATTCACTTACCATCGCTACATCGATCTGTTTGACAGCAGCTTACTTCCACTTCAGAGTTTACTTCTAAACGAGTTTCACCAATAATATACTCAGTTTTTAGATCAAGACTGACTTGAGCAGATGACTTTTGGAAATCTCAAAATCCTTCTGTCACTCTCTGTTCCTTATTCAGTGTGTCTGCCTGTTTCGCTCTGCTCGCCCAGAATATCTGTGAATTGACACATTCATCCGTTATCATTTTGGAGATGCTTCATGGTGTCCATATCTCCTGCACGATCATAGTAAAATGTCTTCACCTCCCTAGGCCCAAGTCCTGGTCATAATTGCCAAACTGTCCAAATATTTGGTGACGCCATCACTTTAACTCTCCCGATTTGTGTCCAAGGTTCTGGACAATGATGTTGAATCAATTAATAGGATCCAGAATAAAGGTGTACTTGACTGAAAGTAAATACAGTTCTCCTAAGGGACTGTAAAAAAATTAACATCAGGATTTCCAAACATCAAAGCTTCATTAAACAATCCTGGATGTCAGATAAACAGGACATTCACACACCTGGGTCGGACTCAAGACTCAATCCCCCCGACACCGAAAGGTTCCTGTATCAAAAAACATACGGTATTGGAATCAAATGCAATTTTTCTGAGCAGGACATAGCACATGGGTTGAGGAAAATTGTCCATGTGGATGTTCCGAATCAGGAATCTAATTTAGAATCCAAACTGAACAGAAACATTCCAGTAAATAACTCTGTGATGAAGTTCTGGAATACATCTATTTTTTGTTTGAAAATGGGAACCCTCTTGGATAACAATCGAGAATTACTGCTTGTGTGTGTGTGTGTGCGCGCCCGCGCGCACGTATGCGCGTGTGTTTCTGTGGTGATAGTTGAGAGTGAGTTAAATTTCTATCACTTCTCAGATTATACATATCTTCCAAATGTTTGGTTAGGCATCATCGATGGAACTTTATTTTGTATTTAACCCTGTGTTGTCAATTGATCTCACAGCTTCCAATGCACTGTTTTCAAGGCTCCAACCGTTGCCACATCTTATATTTGCTCGTATCCTTTTCAGACTGTCCTTCAGCCACTCAGTGACATCCCAGACTCTGCAACCAGGGAGGCAGTGTGCTACCTGGTGTCGCATCTACACTGTCACAAATATCTGCCTGATGCCCGAACAATGCAATCCCCTTATCACTATTGCTCTCCACTTCTTTTGTTTTCCTTCATTAAATTCAAAGAAGGATCATTTAAACTCGGAAGCAACAAATGTAACTTTTCGATTTGAAAATGGAGGGAGGCAGAAAACAGGGCCACTGCTGAAATTCTGTCCAAGCAACAATGTTAAACCTTTTCATCGTTCTGTGTTTCCTAACATTTATACATTTCCTGTACTATAGTATTGAAGTATTTCAGGGGGTGGGTGCTGCCTTGTTACAGAATGATGAAATGAGAATAAACAACCTAGTTCTCCAAAAATATCGAGTTCCTTTTATTCAGAAAGTGGTTGCTGGTTCCTCTCGTGGCGGCCAGAGGGGATCGCTCTACCTCACGTCACGGCCCTGGCACGAGTCACCTGTTGCCTCCTCTCACTTCCTCGGTGTCAGACTTTCCCCGCTGGTTGTGGCCATCCTTTTTGTGACGTCACTGCGCAGCCGTTTGCGCCTTTGCGTCATTCAGCGCATTGTGAGACTGTCAGAAATAAAAGAATGAACAGGGACAGGAGCAAAGTGCCCCAGAGAGAAAAAAAAAATCTGCTGCTTGTACAGTGACACTGGGAGGCCAACAGAGGGCGGTATTTTATCACTTTTAAAAAAAGAGGGACAGAGAGAGTCAGATATATTTCTTCAACAAATTTTAATTAATTCATTGATTGATCAACTCACGTTAACACTTCTGGTAATATTGGATCGACACCCTCACTCCCAGGCCCCCCTCCTCTGTCTTGGGTAGTTCTTGTCCAGGATGCCCTATTCCGAACAACTTTTGCAGCTCTTGGACTGCTTGTGCTCCTTTATCTGATACCCTCCTCTTTGCAGTTCCTGCTGAGGTTCATTTTACAGTCGGCTACCATACACCCAGAAGAACGTAAAGTCTCACACACTCTCATTTCTAGGATGAATGTTTGAATCATAAGCATTCATATTACCTGTGTGGTATTTCAACAATCCCATGCATTGCTGAAATCTTCAGGACAATGGGCTTATAGCCGAGAAATGGGATTTGTGTATGTGGATCTTCATTGTCTGCCAGGACCATTCGTTAACATGTTTCCCTCTGAGCTATAAAGAACAAATGAACACAAGAAATAGGAGCATGAGTCTGGAATTCGGCTCCTCGAACCTGCTCCGATTTTTAATGCAATCATGGCCGTTCTCATTTATGAAGTGCTTTAAGAGGTTAGGAATGGCAAACATTAACTCCCAGATTGCTCAGGTCCTCGATAATTCGCCACGATCGTAATAGATCCATGCAGACCCCATCTCTCTGACACTTCACTCATCTCTGGAACATCTGGACAACATGGACACCTACATCAGACTTCTGTATATTAGCTTTAGCTCTGCCTTGAAGACCCTAATGCCAACAAGACTCATCGACATTTCTGAGTCCTAGGACTTTCCTCACATCGAGAACTGGATCTTTAACTTTCTGACCTGCAGATCACAATGAATGAGGAGAGTTGGAAACTCCTCCTCTTCAATAATACGCAATACTGGTGTCCTTCAAGGCTGTGCACTCAGCCCCCTTCAATATTTCTTACCACCTTATGAGTGTACCGCCAAATTCAGCTCTAACTCCATTTACAGATTTACTAATGACACCACGATAGTGGATAGGTCTCAAAACCGACCTAGATTACACCTCCTCCCACCATGCCCTCTGTAAAAACGCCATCCCATATTCTCAATTCCTTCACTTCCTCCGCATCTACTCCCAGGTGGACCAATTCCAATACCGAACAACCCAGATGGCCTCCTTCTTCAAAGACCGCAATTTCCCCTCAGACGTGGTTGACGATGCTCTCCACCACATCTCCTCCACTTCCCGCTCCTCCGCCCTTGAACCCCGCCCCTCCAATCGCCACGAGGACCGAACCCCACTGGTCCTCACCTATCACCCACCAACCTCCAGATATCGTATCATCCTTCGTCATTTCTGCCACCTCCAAACAGACCCCACCACCAAGGATATGTTTCCCTCCCCTCCCCTACCAGCGTTCTGGAAAGACTCCCTCCACGACTCCCTTGTCAGTTTCACAACCCCCACGAACTCAACCTCCACTCCCAGCACCTTCCCCTGCAACCGCAAGAAATGCAAAACTTGCGCCCACACCTCCCCCTCACTTCACTCCACGGCCCCAAGGGATCCTCCCATATCCGTCACAAATTCACCTGCACCTCAACACACAACATTTACTGCATCCACTGCACCCGATGTGGCCTCCTCTACATTGGGGAGACAGGCCGCTTACTGGAGGAACATTTCAGAGAACAACTCTGGGACACCCGCACCAAACAACCCAGCCACCCTTTGGCTGAACACTTTAACTCCCCCTCCCATTCCGCCAAGGACATGCAGGTCCTTGGCCTTCTCCATCGCCAGACCATGGCAAGAGACGCCTGGAGGAAGAGCACCTCATCTTCCGCCTAGGAACCCTCCAACCACAAGAGATGAATGCAGATATCTCCAGCTTCTTCATTTCCCCTCCCCCCACATTATCTCAGTGCCAACCCTCCGACTCAGCACCGCCTTCTTGACCTGCAATCTTCTACCTGACCTCTCCCCGCCCACCCTCTCTCTGACCTATCACCCTCACCTTAATCTCTCTCCACCTACGCATTCCCAACGCCACTCCCTCATGTTCCTCCTCCCTACCTTTTATCTTAGCCTGCTTGGCACACCTTCCTCATTCATGAAGAAGGGCTTATGCTCGAAACGTCGATTCTTCTGCTCCCTGGATGCTGCCTGACCTGCTGCGCTTTTCCAGCAACATATTTTTCAGCTCTGATCTCCAGCATCTGCAGTCCTCACTTTCTCCTACAGGAAATAGAGCTGCGTGACATGGTGAAAAGACAACAATCTTTCCCTCAATGTCAGCAAAACAAGGGAACTGGCCATTGACTTCAGGAATTAGACTAAAGGACACACACTGGTCTCTGCCATTGGTGCTGATTTGGAGGTGACGGACAGCTTCAAGTTCCGAGTAATATCACAAACAATCAGTCTATCCATGTCAACTCTACAGCCAAGAAAGCACATCAATGCATCTAACACCTCAGACGGGGAAGGAAATTTAGCATTTTGGTAATGACTCTGATCAATTTTAATATTGCACTGCAGAAAACATTCTATCCAGACGCTTCGTATGGTAACTGCTCTGGCCGTACTGCAAGAAATTGCAGAGATGCATGTACCTAACACAATCCATCACTCAAATCATATTTCCTTCCATTGACTCAGTCTTGAATTCCCACTGCTTCAGGAATGCAGCCAGCACAATCAAAGGCCCCTCCCACCACCCCAATGCTCTTTCCCAACCTCTTCCATCGGACAGAAGATGCAAATGTTTGAAAATACGCACCAATGGATTCAGGAACAATTTCTTCCGTGTTGTTATCAAACTTGTTAATGGACCTGTCATATATAGATTTGATCCTTTTCTGCACCTGTTCAAAAGCTGTGAAACTATATTAAACTGATGACCTTATGTAAGGTATGATTTGTACTGGAGAGAATGCAACACAATATTCTTCACTGTTTCTCAGAATGTATGACTATCATAAAACAAGCAAATTCAATCTGCATACCATACATCTGGGTCTGGTATGCTCGATAACACTTTAAACCTATGTCTCCTGTGGTCTGTGTAAAAGGCTTCCATTATCCATTACTTCCATGCCTGTCATAATTTCGAAAGGATCTATTTTGTATCCCTCAGCCTCGTCGTTCATGTGAAAGAAATGATTTATTATATTGTCCCGCATTTATGATGGGAACTGGCAGGACTGCAGATATTATGTCTGATCCGTGAGTGAGAAAGTCAATTAGCCTTGTCTATCCGTTGCTTCTTATGGTTTCTGGCATGCAACTATTTCTGAGTCGTAGCTTCACCAGGTTGACACCTTACGTTTAGATATACCAAGTGTACACACTCATAGAACATAGAACATAGAAAAGTACAACACAGAACAGGCCGTTTGGCCCACGAGATTTAATTCTAATGTCAAATACAGTAACTTAACCACGCACCCCTCAACTCACTGCTATCCATGTGCATGTCCAGGAGTCGCACCATGTCCCCCATGACTCTGCTTCCACGACCACAGCTGGCAACCGATTCCATGCATTCACCACCCTCTGCGTAAAGAACCTACCTCTGACATCTCCTTTTTACCTTCCTCCTAATATCTTCAAACAATGACTTCTCATAACAGTCACTCCTGGCCGTGGGAAAAGTCTCTTCCTATTGATTGTATCCTTTCTGCACATTATTTTCTATACCTCGATCAGGTCTCCTCTCTTCCTCCTTCTCTCCAGAGAGAAAAGTCCGAGCTTATTCCAACTTTCTTCATAAGGCAAGCCCTCCAGTCCAGGCAGCATCCTGGTAAACCTTCTTTGCGCTTTCTCCGAAGCCTCGGCATTTTCCTATAGTAGGGCAACCAGAAGTAGACACAATATTCAAAGAGTGGTTTCACCAGGGACTTGTAGAGCTGCAGCAAAACCTCGCAGCTCTTAACCTCAATCCCCCTTATTGAAAGCGAATACTCCATATACTTTCTTAATAACCCTATCCACTTGGGTGGCAACTTTGAGGGATCTATGTACTTGCATACCCAGATCCCTCTGCTCATCCACACTACCAAGGATCCTGTCTTTAATCTTATATTCAGCATTCGTGTTCCTCCTTCCAAAATGCATCACTTCGCTTTTATCCAGGTTGAACTCCATCTGCCATGCCCAGATCTGCATCCTATCTATGTCGCGCTGCAGCCTGACGTAGCCGTTTATACCGTCGACAATACCTGCAACCTTAGTGCCATCTGCAAACTTACTAACCCACTCTTCAACCTCCTCATCCAAGTCATTTATAAGAACTACAAAGAGCAGAGGCCCAAGAACAGAGCCCTGCGGGACCCCAATCACCATTTTCCTCCAGACAGAATATTTTCCATCTACAAGCACATTCTGCCTTCTGTCAGCCAGCCAATTCTGAATCCAGATCGCCAAATCTCACTGTATCCCATACTTCCTGACGTTATCTACTCTACTCTTCATTTCTCTTCGTCTACTCTTCATTTAACCAAGTTTGATCACTGGCTCCAAGTCCTAAGCCTCCCATTCATCTGCTTCCCCTGCCCTTCCATTTCTTCGTTGTCATGTCTTTAGAGCCTTGGTAAATTTGTACAGTGCATCTTGGAGGCTGTCGTTGAGTTACACCATGCAGAAGGACTGGCTCATACTTACAAACAGTCTCTAACACACTCATTAAAAGGCAGAACGCATAGGAACAGCTGAAACAAAAATAAACCAGGCTTCGTCAGGATTAAAGCACCTATCACTGCCGCGAACAGAGAGAGCTCCTGAGCAGTTGAAGACTTTCCTGTATCTTGTTCAGAGTCCCAAGCTGTTTAGTTGCCTGAGAACCAATCACATCGTTGCTGGTACCTGACAGCCTTTGTCAGTGGTGAACTCGTGGCCAATAATCAATGAGCACCTTGTCACAAACAAAGGCTGCATCTGTGTATAACTCCGCTCATCTCCAATCACATTTCAATTATTGTGTCACTATCAGGTAAATTGCTGTCAAACCTTGCAGCTATCCTCCACTTTCGATCTGTTTGTAAAGTCGCTCTTTTCACATTTTAGTCCACAAGCACACTCAATTCTTTTTTAAAATATGTTTTTATATGTATTCGCCCTGAGAAAACTAAAATGCCATTTCAAAAACGCATGTACTTGCAAAATACATGATGCACATTTTTTATAACAAGTACAGTCTATTTATTAATTCTCCCTTCTTGCAATGTTATGCAACCTTCGCATTTCTTAAAGCTTTTACGTATTTCACCATTTGTATTTTAGGACAATATATCTGAATTCACATTCGGTTTTCTGGTGATGTGTATAATAAAATGGTTACAACAAACGACACCATCAAAATATGTTGCATTGTTAATTTGAAACATTTAAAGAAGGCCAGTGGATTACAATCTGTGTAATTTTGTATTTCATTGTTCTTTGTTTGGTGGTCTTCAAAGTACTGAAGATCTAACAGCAACCCCAAAATCCCCTTTCCTATGGAAGAGTACTTTTCCAATGTTCGGTATTGATTCTAATAGAACTATCCTCCAGGTTCTCAATTCCTAATTTATCATCCTGGAACAAGAAAGCACTTAGACCCAATTCAGAAGCATCAGCGGCCATTTTGAAAAGACTGGAAAACGCAAGTATGGTAAAATAGGTTCATCAATTCAAATTGCTTTCATCCTTTCTACATTAACCTCGCACTCTACTAACTAAACCACCTTTTTCTTATTTCATTCAAAAACATGTTAAAGGCGCAGCTGTCCGGACAAAAGTATGGACAAATTTCCTGTAAAGTCAAACAATCCAAAAATCTATTAATTTCTCATTTAGTTTTAGGAAAGAAATTCTAATAGTATCACTTTTGCTGTCTCCATCAACATCTGTGCGCTTGTGTGTGTATGTCTGTGTGACTGTATGTGCACGTGTGTCTCTTTAAGTCGATATGTGTGCTTCTGTCTGTATGTGTCTTTGCACATCTCTCTGCATATGTGATTGTGTCTGAGTCTCTGTACGTATTTCCGTCTGTCACACACACAAAGACACAGGCACAAAACACACACACGCGCACATGCACACACACACACACACACACACACACACATATACACGCACACACACACACACACGATATCTGGAGGTTCCAGAGGCGGAAGGTCAGGCGTTTTTCCTCAAGGCGTTGGGTGGTGAGTGAGTGGTTATAGAGAAACTCCCGGTCCTGCATGTCCTCGGCAGATTCGGAAGGGGAATTCAATTCTCCTTCCGACAGTTGTTATTTTGTATGTTGCTCCTGACCCATCACAACACAGATCTGTGTGAATGCGCAAACCACCTCTCTCTGTACATTTCACTCAAAATAATGTCAATAACAGGACGGATTAAAACAAAATGCAAACTGTGTTGAATGCTGGATTAGGGAATCATGTTACTGTAGAGCCTTTACAGCACTGACATCAGACTTTCGGCCCATCATTCACAAACCAGTCTGCACTCCCTCTTGAAACCTCTCCAATTACCCAGATCCCTGTCTTATTGAAGACTGTCTGTGTGGAGTTTGCACATTCTCCCCGTGTCTGCGTGAGTTTCCTCCGGGTGCTCCAGTTTCCTCGCACAGTCCAAAGATGCGCAGGTTAGGGTGGATTTGCAATGCTCAATAGTCAATAGTGTCCAGGTGAGTGTTGGTTACATGGTTAGCCATGAGAAATGTGGGGTTACAGGAATAGCGTAGAGGGTGAGACTTGGTGGGATGCATGATGAGCCAAACAGCCTGTTTCTACACTGTAAGAATTTTATGATCCTATACTCCATCGCATCCATATCTGTGTATGAAGAAGACAATCACCTGATCAAATACCCCTTCAATGGGTCAACGTTTGTTTTATATCTGACTAAGAACTGCAGATGTTGCAGATCTGAGAGACAGCACAAAAATTGCTGGGAAACTCAGCAGGTCCGGCAGCATTTGTGAGGACTGAACCTTTTGGATCCAGTGATTGTTCTTAAGGGCTGAAGGCTTCTGATTCTGGTGTTTTCAGACCTGTTGACGTTTGACAAGCAATTTCTTGTTTTGCTTTCAGCCCCAGTTCAGTTGGTGACTATCACGGCCTTGTTATGTGTGTTTCGGAAAAGGGAGAGTTTAGCTGCGAGCGCGGTGGTGGTGTAGTGGTGAGCATAACTGCCTTCCAAGCAGTTGACCTGGGTTCGATTCCCAGCCATCGCAGTGTTGTGGCTTTTCCTGTGGTTTCACAAGGAAAAGTCTTGAACACCAACGTTGCATTCTGTGGCGAAACGGATTTGTCAGGTTGTTTTAGGGTTTTCATGGCGATGGTTCCTGTAAATTGCCATGACAATCCGGGCAGCGTTGCTCGAAAGCTTTCTTCTCTGCTTCCCATTGCTGATTTGAATATTGTTCGCAACATAAGGTTCGTTTTGTTTTGTACGAAAAGTGAGAGATTGCTGTCGTCAGAAACCTTAAATAATTACAGAAGCCCCTGGAAATTCGGACCGGATTCAACAGCTTCTATCGTGGACAGGAAGGAGGTTTAAATACATCAAATTTCTTCAAGGTTAAAATACATTCGCACCTCAAAACCATTGGGAAGCTTAAGAATTACAAACATCACATTATACCTTTTTCTCATCTGTTCAAGTTTCACAATATCATTCCGGTAGCAGGAAGGCCAGATTTGTGTAGTCTATGCAATGTTATGATATTCGAACATTGGCTGGTTCGTAGTTAAATGATATTTCATTTTGTTAAGTTTTCTAATAGAGTTGGGTTAGTCCACATTTTGTTTTTTGTTTGTGTTACAACGATAGTGCGAAGTAAATTGTGTTTCGGTTCAAGCCTGGAAGTTTCACCAATTGAATTGCATTGCCGTACATTTGCCTTCAGGGGAAAAGAAAAAAGGATCTAGACCATCTTCTTAACTCATAGGAGTTTGATCTGGTTCAAAACCTCCTCAATTTCGGTCAATAAATGTTCCTACAGTCCGCAACAATGATTTTCCCAGATTAGAGGAGGATGCACAGACATCGTTATTAATTGTTATTACCTCGGACACGAGACGTTTGGGAATGATATTCCTCAGACCATCGACTGTCTGCTCAGCCAAGCTTAAAGGCCTGGAATCCGGCAAAATTGGGAACAATGCAATTCCCAGGAGACTGAGAGGTTACTAACAGAGCGGGAGGTGGAGAGTCGGGAGCAGAACTACAGGGACAGTCCTCTCTGATCACTGACAATTCAACGTTAGTAAATCCAGTGCCAGGAATGACTGCCTTTGGTCAGAATGACAAAATGTTATTATGGAAAATAAAGAGCATGAAAGCAAGGGAAGGTTTAAAGCATGAAAGCAAGGGAAGGGTTAAAACATGAACCCCACTGGCGATCTATTGCAAGGGGAGTGTAGAATGCAGGATGAGATAAGAATAGTGGAATTCTCTTACACCAATTAGCAAAGAAAGGTTAACGCTGAAAGGTTTCGATGGTGAGATTATATTACAGTTAGTAAAGTTAGTCTTCCTGTTAAGTATCATTATGACACGATTGGGAACATAAATATTTGGGACATGACATTAAATATCTAATTAATAGTTAATAGAGTCAGCCTGATTGAGATTATTGACAATAAATGATTAATTATGACATCGGGAAAATGTGAAGTACTGTCTGGAATGAAAGCCCATTGTTGCGAAAGGTGAGATTAAATATCTAACCGTCACATGAGAATAACGTTAAGTAGAAAGAACAATTAAAGAGATGTTGGAACTAACATCACTGGTTTATTGTGTTGCGAGTGTGAGGTACTTTGATTAAAATATTTAGACATGCTGATAAGCAAACAAAGTATGGGAAAAATTTATAAAAAACCATGGACAATGAAGTTCGAGAGCATTCGAGAATCTGCTTTCTCGGTGTCACGGTTTTTCGTTTGCAAATAATA
This sequence comes from Chiloscyllium plagiosum, assembly GCF_037043375.1. Classification (NCBI taxonomy): domain Eukaryota; kingdom Metazoa; phylum Chordata; class Chondrichthyes; order Orectolobiformes; family Hemiscylliidae; genus Chiloscyllium; species Chiloscyllium plagiosum. Next base: position 70,476,595 of record NW_028270177.1, read on the forward strand.
GACCGACTTCTTGAAGAACACTCTACATCTCCTGGTGATTCTCTATACTTTTTCCACGACAAAATTCAGCAGTTCTGGCAGCATCGTGACAATAGAGAATCGTGGACAATATTTAACAACTTCATCAGAACTCAATAATCTCCCACAGGTACTGCCAAATCAGATAGTTTTGTCAGCAGTTTCTGATTTTGTTTCAGATTCCCAGAGTCCACAGTTCATTACATTAACCTTTAAACCATTGCAGAAAGTTCTTTGTGGTTCTTCACACGGAAATTTTCCGTTTGAGGAACATTTACCTGCCCACATTTGAAACAAGAAACCCTGCAGCAGAGAAAACAGATGCTTTAACAACAACGATCGCTGTCGCCTTTGGAGGTCTTGAACCACCAGCCTTTCATTTAACAGTCTAATACGCTGAAACTTCCAACCTAAAACCTTGCCCGAACATCTAAAGCAGGCTGTGACAGACTTCAGTCGGTCCTTCTCAGGCCGAGAAGTGCCCTCTTATCAGTTTTATCAGTTCCCATGCCTCCATAACATTCATTATGGAGGCATGGGAACAGTCTTATCCCATCCACGACAGACACACCCATGTCACTGAGCACCAGCTCTCCTCCAACTGGGACCAACTCCCTTCAAGCCTTCTTGTCCCTTGTGTGATCGTGAGTTTTTTCATTGTCCTGGAGTCGAGATGAGGTTCGTATTTGTCATGGAGGGGAACGAGAATTATTTCAATGTCTCAGATCAGTTCATGTCCCGAGAACATCAAAGTTAATGGTCTGTCCTCTTAAAGATGGGGAAGCTCTCTTGACTGTCTCTGCTCATTCGGGCAGTTCACCCTTCTTCATTCTTCTTGGATTTCACTTCTCACAAAGTTTCTGAAGATTCATAATGTTGGAGACTGGGTTATAAGGTTTGCCTCTTTAACATTTTTTCCACCTGCCAATTGATAATATTTTCCCAAAATCTCTTTAACACTCCTCTGTCTTTCACCATATCCATGGTCGAGATTTCCTGGCATTTGGAGAGTTTCCAGAGGTTTTCTTTGGAGCCAAGAGACTTAACTGAAGATGTTCTGCAGCTGTTTATCTTGATGGGGGAGGGTGCGGTGGGGATTGGCACATTGACGATCAGGAGAAAGTATTGTCACTGAACAGGGTCAGTGTCCAGAGGACTGTGATTGAAGGAACTTAGTGAAATGCAGCACTTGTGCACAGTAAATTCACAGAATACTGCAGAAAACCGACGGATCGTGCGGTACTTGTGGAAAGAGAAACAGAGATAATATTTTGAGAGTGATATATTTATGATCAAGCACTCGACTTTCTAGCGCACTACACGGCCAGCGAAATTACAGACAATGAAGCGTTTTTGAAGAAAATTCAGGTCTATTTGTTCATTCAAAAGTCAAAAAAGACAATCCTGCAAATACTCAGAGCTGGCACTGGACAGGGCAGACCGATCTTGAGGGTTTTTTTTCTGCTATGATATACACCTGGGATAATGTGGCACCAGAAGGACTCCTCACAGCGGAAGGGACCAATTATGTAAGACTTAGGTGTGGGGGATATTTTCTCTTTCAGAGGGTAGCAAATCTGTGACGTTGTTTGCAACAGAGGGTTGTCAAGGCTGCATACATGCAAGGCTGAGAAAGATAGACATTTGGCCACTTCGGGAATCTAGGGCCACAGAGATGAGGCCGAAAGGTAAGTTGAAGATTAACCAAATTAACCGTGATCTCATTGAAACTTGTCGCTGACTTGATGGGTTAAATTGCTTCCATCTACTCTAATGTCTTTGTTATCATTTCGAAAATGTGAACCACCATTGCAAATTAAGAAAAGCAGAAAGTTTAGAAAAGATGATTACAGTCAAACTGAGTCAACATCATTTTTGAAAGGAAAAACACACGATGACAATCTGACAGATTTCTTTGGTAGCATGACCTGCAGACTTGGTGAAGGACGATGCTCAGTAAAGTTCATTTGAATTTTAGCAAGCAATCAATAAGGGGCTATATAAAAGTCCGTTGCACAATAAAGGATTTCTAGGTTTTGGGTCATAAAGCAGCATTGTCTGTCCATTGTCTATTTAACAGAAATCATCGAATCGACATTAATGAGCATTTTTCAAGTTGGAAAGATATATTTCGTGAAATCCAGACTGGTCAGTCATCGGATTTAATGTTTTATCTGACCGAATGACTTGGAGGAAGTGGCAGAGTGAAATCCTGCGATACACAATAGGTGGGTGAGCCGTCAGTAACAGGGGTGGGGTGGGGCAGGTTAGTGGGGTTTTCGCGTGGCTGAGATGTGATCTGGTCGAACGAGGAATTCAAACGACCACAGAACAGAGAGCTGGTGGATCCAGGAACTCACTCCCATCTTCTGTTTCAGTACCAACAAAAGAAATTGCGGGAAAATCTCAGCAGGTCTGGTAGAATCTTGGAAAAGAAAATAGAGTTAAGACTTCAAGACCAGTGACACTTCTTTCTCCATGTCCATCTCCCTCTGCCTTACACACCCTTCCTTTTTATTGAATATCTCCTGACTTCCAGCTTTATACTCAGATCCTCTTTTATTACTTCGTCTCCAAACATTTTCCCAGTCTCTAAACTTACATCAGACGTGCTCCACCTCTCACCTCACCCAGTTATGACCGGAGGACTTCGAACTGAAAAAAAAACTCTGTTTCTATTTCCTTAGATTCCGGATGGTCAGGGACCAGAAGGCATCGGTGGACAGTTAGAGCATTCAGCCAATCTAGTCTGCCCGACCATTCGATCATGGCTGATATCTTTCCCAACCCAATTCTCCAGCCTTCTTTCTGTGACACTAAGCTCCCTTGAATTCTGGATCCAGTCTATTTCCCAGAATGGGTCTGAATCCGCCCCAACCTTCTCCACATCTGCTGGCAGCTGTTACACCGTGTGTGTGTGTGTGATCGAACACAGTTTCAGTCCCACACAGCAAACCCGGTCTGTTCGGAGCAAAGCAATACCCGCTGTGGGACAGATATATGGGTCTCTTGCCCCAGTTGTTTTTCTGCGAGGGAGTAGTTAGCTCCTTCACCACTCACGGCAAGGACTGGTGCTACAAAATATGGGGAGATAGAAACTAGGTACAAAAGTTTGGACAGGTTAGGTCAAGGGTTATTGTCAGCATCAGTGGAGTCCCTGCTTCAGAGTCTGAGTTTGAATCGCACAGACCTGGATCCAATTCGCATTCAGGAAATAAAGATTTATTTCTCTTCTTTTGGTTTATCTGAATGAAAACTATTTCCTGCTTCCACACAGAGCACAGACGCGGATCTGCCAGAATCAATCCAGTGATTGATTGCCTCCAACTAGAAGGATCATTGCGGCAGATACACGAGACACCTCTCACCGCAAATCGCCTCTAAGAATCTCGCCCTTCTCAGCTGAAACTATCTCACTGTTCCTTCAATGTCCTTTGTTTTAATTCTTGGAACTCCCTCCCTAGCAACATCATGGATGCATCTCTGTGCTGAGTATTTCCACGGTTCTGTGAAGTAACTTACTATCGCAAGCTCTGGAGTAATTATGGCTCGGCAGGGCAGCTGATCCCAAAGAGTGACGTGCATACTCTAGAAATTCATTTCAAACGGCTGCAATTTCGAAGTGGAAATCCGAAAGTGTTCGGGAACAAGTGAGAAGTTTCGAAGGGGGAGTCGGATAAAGTAAAAGTCAATGATGACTGGGAGACGTGAGGCAAGAATTGAGTGAGATGCTGTTGGTGCAAGGCTCAATGTCAGTGCTAATGGGTTAGCCCTTACTTCCCACTGTTAACACCGACTCACACACCACTCCTGGTAAATTCACCACAATTACCCTGATCTTTCGGTATGATATTCCCTCTGTTCATATTCACGCGTTTTATCGGCCCCGAGAGGATGAACGCATCCTCTTTATCCTGTCAGATTATAGAGGGGAAGGCAATAGTTTGAAAGCAAACAAGAAGAGATTGCCCCTTTCGGTGCATTTTCAGTGAAGGAAGACTAGCTGTGAACTGTTCTTTCCTGCACAAGCGCAGGTTGATATATTTTCTCATCGAACAGCTTTATTACTGCAAGGAAGTCCGAGTTACTGTGATCAAATAGTTAATTAAATGCACATATGGATTTGAAGAACACCATATGTAGCTTCGTCAGTTAAAGCATCTGGTAATAACCTGGCGAGTATGGTGTCAAATGCTCTGAAATGTTCCGTACATTGAAAGTTCATTACATAAAGTTATTGTAAAAGCCATGTTGTTGATCCAATATCGCGACAGTGACGGCTCAGCATGCTTCTTGTGTTTGAGCTCAGCCCGTTGTTATTTGGTGATACCAAGCCCTGCCGCCTGCTGTGGACCCATTAGTCAATGTTCTATCCTGCTCATCAACGCCGAGATTCTGTACTCTGTTCACCAATGATCTCTCCATCTCTTCTACTTTTAGTCTCTCGCTGTCACAGCAAGTCTTTTTTTAAATAATGAAGTGAGGCAGGAGACACTGCAGACTTGCCAGGAAATGTTGTGGTAATAACGCATCCATTGCGAGATGATAGCTCTCATTGTCTGCTGTCACCATTCATTAATTTTAGGCAAACTGCAATGACATCATTGAAATCCTAAATTGGAGAGAAACTGCTTTTCTTCTGGTCGGTTATGAATTCTAATTACAATTGTAAATGATCATATTTTGAGTGAAGAAATGTCACCTGACCTCAGAGCTAAGTGACAGAGATATTACCTGGAGACTGTGAGCCCAGTTCTACACACTCTGGCCGGGGCGGGTTGGGGGTGGGGCAGGTTGGGGGGGAGGCGGAGAAAGACACGAAACAGGTATACTCTCAAACTGTCACCGAATTTCAGACTTTTCAAAGAGAAGGAATAGAAATTGAGGGATATTGACAGACAGAGAGTGGGAGAATGTAGAAGAGAGTGAGGTGGTACAGAGAGACAAAGGGAGACACATACATAAGCATACGAAGGTAGACATTGAAAACAGAAGCTCTCCATTCAACGTTGTTGCTCATGGACACAAAGGACAAGATAAAGGCAATGAGTAAGGCCAGACTTTCACGAACTCAGGAGAACCGCAACAGCATTACAGCCGATATGACATTTTTCATTTTACAGATGACGTATGTCAGCTAATGAGAGATTCTGATATGTATGCTGATTCGTGAATTGAAACTGGCAATTACCCAGGAATTAAAACAATAAAATGCACAAGTAATCTGATTCTGTCGATATGAAACATTAAATCTTTTTGTCTCCACGGGTGCTGTCAGGCCGGCTGAATTTGTATGTCAATTCCTGTTGTTGATTCAGATTTCCAGGATTCGCACTTATTTGTTTTACGGTAGTCTGAATCGTGTTTGTGACAAATCTCCATCAATTGCCAGCACCATACAACATTCCCTGCTTTGGGAAGCCTGTCAACAAGATAACCGGTCAGAGGAAATCTCCCATTGCCACAGCAGTCAGAGTACTGAATCCTTACCACTAGACTTCCAGGGAAATTGAAATATGGTGCTGTATGTTTCCATAACGAATCCCCTTTTATTTTTTCATTTATGATCATTTTAGCTGCACATCAATATCGTTCTTTCTTCCATTTCTTTCAGCGTGGAAAAGGCCTTTCTGCCTATCTGCAGTGCGGGAGACCGGATATTCATCTACTCTGGTCCCAGTTTCCAGCATGAGGCACTTAACCTTGCATGTTCTGATGTTTCCAGGGTAAATGTTAATGAGATACTCCCCGTGCTCTTAAATGACACAATCATAGGACTGAACTTTGACGTGGTCACACTGTATGGTAATTCCCTCTGAGGAAATCATCCTCATTTTCATCCACACAGGTGGACAGACAGACAAATCCCCCGAGAGCAGGAGAGATGTCAGGATGAGACCAGTTTAACGTGCTTCACATCTGCCAGGTTCTCCGACCACTTAACCGCGGCATGTCAAAGATTTCTGCAGCACAGAAAATGCACTTCAGCTGAACAAGTTTGCACCAGTCGAACACAAGTCCCTGACTGTTCTCGTCTCATTTTCCAACAGTTGGCTAACAGCTTCAAACGCAGTTGGTGGTAGAAGTGTACACATCAATGCGTCTCAAATTTCTCTGGAAATTTCTGCTTGCTGCACCCTGACAGGCAGTGGGTTGCAGATTTGCCCGTTTTTGTTTTTAAGCTGAATCTTCCAGTCAAAGTTAGGGAGCAATTTCCCTTCGCAATTATTGGCAGTTCTCCATCGCCATCAGTAGGATTCGAGGTTGCATGGTTAAAGTCATATGAATTTCAATTCCATTGCCTTAACCACTCATCCAGGACGACAGGACGACACTGTGCAGTTCACTTCCCAGGTCTCCTTCCTTGTGGAGCTGAGGAAGAGTAAATCATTATTGGGTTTGTTTGAATCCAATCATTTCGCAGCTTCCAAACGTGTAAAATTTCGGTGCGTGGTGAGGCTGGCTGTATCATCCTGATGGATGAAATGGGCATTCAGTTAAAATAAAAACAGAACTTGCAAGAGAACCTCAGCAGGTCTAGCAGCATGTCTGGAGAAACAATAAGAGGCAATGTTTCAGAACGTCATCAGCGCTGTGTTTTCTCCCACAGGTACTCCCAAATTGGCTTGTTTCTGCAGCAGTTTCTTTTTGGTTTCAGATTCCCACAAGTCACAGTTCTTGACATTAATCTTGACAGCAATGCGGAAATGTTATTGTGGTTAGTCACATGATAGTGTTTACATTTGGAGAATATCTTTTGACCTCATTAGAAATTGAAACAGTGCAGCAAAGCAAACAGATGCATTAAGGGCAGCAATCGCTGTCGCCCGCGGGGCTCTTGAATCAGCTATCTTTCATTCAGCAGACTAATGTGCTGACACGTGCAATCCAGCACATCACACGATCCTCCAAAGTAGGCGGTTACTGAATCTCAACTTCAGTCTGCCCTTCCCAGAATGACAACTGTCCTCTATCAGATGTATTTTTTTTTCAAAATAAAGCCTGGGACTCTCAATATGGAGACCTAGGAACAGTCTGATCTCACTCACTGCAGGCGAACCATGTCACTGGGAAGCCTCTCTCCCACAATCGGGACAGTCTGGGTTCCAGCCTCTCAGTTTTTGTCTGGCCCGAGCTTTTTCAATGTCCTGGAGTCCTCATATACAAAAACGAGAAATCTTTCAATGTCTCAGATCAGTTCGTGTCCTGAGAACATCAGAGTTAATGCCCCGTCCCCTTAAAGAGGGGGGAGCTGTCTTGACTGTTTCTGCTCAGTCCGACAGTTCACCCTTGCTCATTCCCCTCCGATTCCACTTCCCAATAAGTTTCTGAAGATCGACAAAGCTGGAGACTGGTTTCCATGTTTTGCCTCCTTAACATGGTTCCGCTTTCAAATGTCAATATTTCCCCAAAATTTCTTCACTATCCTCTGTCTTGCACCATGTCCGGAGATGAGATATCCCTTTATGAGGAGAAAGTCCAGAGGCTGGTAAGTTTCACTTTGGAGCAAAGAAGGTGAACCAGAGATTTCCTGCGGCTGTTTATAATGATGTGGGAGGAAGCGTGGGGATGGGCCCTTTGATGAACAGGAAGAAAACTTGCCACCGTCCAGGGTCAGGACATAGAGGACTGTGATTCACGGAATCGAATGTAAAGTTGCACTTTGGCACAGTACATTCAGAGGATACTGCAGAAAGTCGATGCTTCCAGCAGTATCCGTGCAAAGAGAAACGGTCAAGGTTTTGATAGTGGTACAGTTCTGATTAAGAACTCGAGGTTACAAAATCAAATCGAACAACTGGCATGGTTTGTTGAGATTGTTCTTTTTTCAAGTTTGAGCGTGAAATCGTCCTTTCGGAAATCATTGAAAACGTAATCGGCAGAATTCGAAACTGCGTGGGGAAGACCCAATGGATTCTAACCCATCACCTTTCCCACTCGGACCCGACTACACATTTAACTCCTGTGCTTAATACATCTCATGAAATGAATGTTTCCAACCTGAAACACCAGTATTTGGCTTGCCCTGTCCGCAGCCTGACCCCAGTATTCGTTGTCCCCCTCTCTTGGTTCAGAACAGAGTAGGATGCTGGGCGATCCAGTTGAATTACTCGCGTTGATGAGAGACAAATGTAGCTCAGCAGTTAGCACTGCTGCCTCGCATCACCATGGTCCCAGGTTTGCTTCCAACGTCGGGCCACTGTCTGTGTGCTGTTTGCACATTCTCCCCCCGTCTGCCTGGGTTTCTTTTCACAGTCCAAGCATGTGTTCGTCAGGTGAATTTGCCGTGGTAAATTGTCCATAGTGTTTGGTGCATTTCTCACAGGAAAATGAGTCTGGGTGGGTTAATCTTCAGAGGGTCAGTGTGGACTGGTAGGGCCGAAGGGCCACACTGGAGGGAATTTAATCCATTAAAGTGGATGGGAAGGATCCATTTCCATGTGCAGAGAGATTAATAAACATCGCAATGGATCGAGAAAATAAAAACGTTGTTGTATTGGTCCAGTGCTTTCATCGCCAGCTGAGTTACTGAGGGTTACCTTAGATTACAACAGGATCTGTACCAGATGGGTCAATGGGCTGAGAAGTGGCAGCAGGAATTTAATTGAGATAAATGCGAGGTGCTGTATTTTGGGAAAGCCAATCTTAGCAGGACTTATGCCATTCATGGTAAGATCCCAGGGAGTGTTGCTGAACAAGGAGACCTTCGAATGCAGGTTCGTAGCTTTTTGAAAGTGGAATCACAGGTAGGTAGAATAGTGAACAAGGCGTCTGGTATGCTTTGCTTTATTGGTCAGAGTACTGAGTACAGGCGTTGGGAGGTCATGTTGAGGCTATAAAGGACATTGTATATCCAATGTAGGAATATTGCGTGCCATTTTGTTCACCTTCCTATCGGAAAGATGTTGTGAACATTGAAAGGGTTCAGAATAGATTTACAAGGATGTTACCAGGGTTGGAGGATCTGAGCTGCAGGGAGAGGCTGATCAGGCTGGGGCTATTTTCTCTGGTGCGTCGGAGGCTGAGGGGTGACTTTGTCGAGGTTTACAAAATTATGAGGGGCATGGATAGGATTAATCTACAAAGTCTTTTTCCTCGGGTCGGGGAGTCCAGAACTAGAGGGCATAGGTTTAGGGTTAGAGGTGAAAGATATAAAAGAGACCTATGGAGCAATGTTTCCACGCAGAGGATGGTACGTGTATGGAATGAGCTACTGGCAAAGGGGACTCCATTAATTTATGATTCCTGGTGGGCATGCACGAGTTGGACCGTCGGGTCTGTTTCTGTGCTGTATATCTCTATGAACCTAACAAATTAAAACTGCGATAGGTTTCTCTTCTTTGGAGAGGAAATACAATCTCCTTAGAGCTGAAAATGTTAAAGAGTGATTTTGTGCAGGAGCAGATAGTTTCCAGGAATAATTATTTTACAGAGAGACAGAGAGAAATTATAAACTTTGCCACAATTTTTAGCAACTACTTTCAGGTAATTGACAAACAATGCATAGTGAATATATGAACATTATTTTACTCAGTAAGTTTTGATCATCGGGAACTGCCTGAAAGGAAGGTAGATGATAATTCGGCAGTTATTCTGAAAAAGATTTGGAACAACTTTTTGTGTCTTAGAGTCATAGAGATGTAAAGGATGGAAACAGACCCTTCGGTCCAATCCGTCCATGCCGACCAGATATCCCAACCCAATCTAGTCCCACCTGCCAGCACCTGGCCCATATCCCTCCAAACCCTTCCTATTCATATAGCCTTCCAAATGCCTCTTAAATGTTGCATTTGTACCCGAGTCCAGGGAAAAAAGCCTCAGCCTGTTCAGCCTCTCCTCATAGCTCAAGTCTCCAACCATGGAAACATCCTTGTACATCTTTTCTGAACTCTTTCAAAGTTTACAGCATCTTTCCGATAGGAAGGAGACCAGAATTACGCGCAACATTCCAACAGTGGCCTAACCAACGTCCTGTGCAGCCGCAACATGGAAACATTTGCAGAGCTCTGGACAATTGGGAGGGGAGTTGGGACAGATTTTCAGTATCTCCAGAGGGAGAGATACAGCCCCAATGGGCTGACAAGCACCCAGCCCCTGGGCTCTGTGATACTGCCCCATTGGCTGTAAATGATTAAGGTCATTACAGGGCAGAGAAAGGGAGAATCCCACGACTCACCTCACAATGGGGTCCGGTTGAATGACGGCAGCTCCAGACCAAGAAGAGTGTGATGCTGCAGCAAATGGGAGAGAACGGTGGCCGGGCCAGTAGGGTGACCCGTGACCATGCGCTGCTGGCTCCAGGTTTTCACCAATAAGAGGAGAGATGGTGTGGTTCTTCAGCCAATGAGACTGAAGAATGGGAGTCGCCCGCAAGGTGACACGTGACCATGAGATGTGCAGACGTAGTGTGGCTGGGAGTGTGCGGGGGGAGGGAGGGGTCTCAGTGAGAGTGAAGGGAGTGGGAGACACAGCAGAGACTGGGGGAAAAATGGTGTTAGTCTGTACTGGGAGGGTTTATAACCACACAGTGTAGGCTGCTCGACCTGAATTAGAAACTCCAGGTGAAGTAAAATCAAAAGAACTGTGAATGATGTAAATCAGAAACAACAACCATAAGTTGCTGGAAAAGTTCAGTAGGTCTGGCAACATTTGTGAAGTAAAATCAGAGTTAACATTTTGGATCCGGTGTCCCTTCCTCAGAATTGAGAGTCGGAAAATGGTGGTTTATATGCAGAAGGTAGGGTTGGGGCAGGATGTATGGAGTAAAGGATAGGTGGGGATAGATAGAGAAGAAAGATTGGATAAAGGAGTGGATAACGATCTGGCTGGGAGGGTGAATTGCTGTTAATGGAGACTGTTAGTGGCTAACCATAAGTAGTATGTAATGACAGGCTATGTCAAAACAAGGCCTGATGTGTGGGGGAGAGGGCTGGGACATGGGGGAGTTCAGGCCCTCAAATCATTGAACTCTGTATTGAGTCCAGAGGGCTGCAGGGTTCCCAAGAGGAAAATGAGGTGAATTCCAGTTTATGTTGATCTTTACAGCAACACTGCAACAAGCCTGAGGCAGATGTTAGACAGGGAACAGAGTGATGTGTTAAAGTGGCAGGTAACTGGAAGCACTTTTATTTTTGCAGTTGGAGTATAGACCATCAGCCGTCATTTCCACCAACTCAGAGATACCACGATCAAACACATTCACCTTTCCTCCCTTGTCCACCTTCTGCAGGGACTGTCCCCTCTCGGACACGCTGGTCCACTCTTCCTTCACTCCCAGCATTCTGCCCCACCACCCACAGAACCCAGCAACTTCCCCTGCGACCGCCGAAGGTGCACCACATGATCATTTAATTTCCCTTCCTCATTATCCAATTATCCACTCCATGTTCCAGTTGCTTGCCATTTTAACACTCAGCCTTGTTCCCTGGCCAACCTCTCTCTCAGTGAAGGTCAGCACAAGCTGAAAACACAGCACCTAAGTTCCTAATTGGGGTCCCTACAGCCTTCCCGACACAGTATCAAGGTGAATAATTTTAGGACTAACTCCTCGCCCCTTACCCCACACACCAGGTCTTTTAACACATAGCCTGCCATGACACACTACCTATGGTGCACCACGCACTGAATATATGCACGACCCATAGCCTTTACAATGTTTGTCCCTTTAATATTAGGTGGATAATTTTGTGTATTATCCACACCCATGTCACATGAATAACTAATATTTTAAGAAAGCCTTAACTTGCAACTAAAAATGCCATTCCTTGAACCATCCTGCTAAATCTCCTATGCCCCCTCTTAGGGACCTTGGGAACCTTCCCAATGTGTGGGTGATCTCTGATTTGCAAAGGCCCAGCTCTCTGTGTTCCTGTGGGAGATGTTATTATACAGCATCAGTTGCACTAAACCTCACTTCAAGGGTGGATGATGCAGAAATTACGATAATATTTGATATTGTTTTTAGGTGTATGCTTGCAATGCCAAGTCAGATAGGTCTATGGGTTAAGTGGTGAAAAATGGGATCAGAATAGTTATGTGGTAGTTTCCTTTATGGCACGGACCCAATGGACCACAGAGCCTTTTTCTGTACTGTAGAATTTTAAGATACTTAATATAGGAATAAGACAGGCCACATTTGAAACCAGGTCAGGGAGGGAATATAGGAATAGATGACACATGATTGGTTAATGTTTTGGGGACGATAATTAGACAGAGAGGTTTAGTAGGAAATTCTGGAGGTCAGGGTGCAGGAATCAGAATTAAATATGGGCTATCCTTAAGGATGGAATTAGAGAAATGCACTTAGCGCAGAGATTTGTGAGTCTCGAGGAGATTACAGAGTTCGGAGGATTATGAGAATGGTGGATGTTACAGAGACAGTAATATTTTGTGTTACCACCAACACTCTCAAACAAAAACTAACAAACATAAAAGACCCAGTACAACCCATGGACAAAACCAACATCATCTACAAACTTCCATGCAAGGATTGCCACAAACACTACATAGGACAAACAGGAAGAAAGTTAGCCACTAGGATACATGAACACCAGCTAGCCACAAAAAGACACGACCCTCTCTGCCTCGTAGCCCTATGCATGGTTAAAATAAAAATCATTTCGACTGGGACAACACATCTATCCTGGGACAGGCTAAGCAAAGACATGCCAGAGAATTCCTAGAGGCCTGGCACTCCAACCACAACGCCATAAACAAACACATAGATCGAGATGCCATCTATCAACCCCTCAGAAAACGAACAGGAAATGACATCACCACAAACCCCAGGAACCCCATCCAGGAGAAAGATAAAAATAGAAATCAGGAGACAACGGCTTCGTTTCACTTGGAAGTCGCCACTGATGATGTTACCTAGCCAGGTAATAAAACGTCTGGATATCAAACCTACAGCTCAGCGAGCAAACCGACACCCTAAACCGCAGGATTATGTTCTTCCTGTGTTTGGAGTGGTGGTGTAAATGCAGAGGCGCGGGAAGTGGAGGATATGCGTTGGAGTGCACTGTTGATCAGTCCTTGAAATAGGAGGCGTTTTTGGGATGTTCTTGAGGGCAAAAGATTCTTGTGGGAGCAGATATGACAGAAAAGTCGGAATTGGGAGTCCAGCATCATGTTTTTACAGGCGTATACTCGAGGGAAATCAGGAGGGTTATAAAGGGACAAAAATAGCTTTGGGAAACTGTTTAAGGAGAATCCAAAGAGATTTTACAAATACATCAAGGATAAAACGATAACCTGGCAGAAAAAAGGACCCATAAACATCAAGGCCATTGATGGAAACACAAGAGGTGGGAGAGATATTATGTGAGTATTCTATTTCTGTTCTTTACTGGAGAATGATATGGGAGCTAGAGAGTTTGGAGAAATAAAGAGTGATAACTTGACAAGTGTTCAAGTTATAGAGAAGGACATCCTGGCTACCTTAAATTGCATCACCGGTGCATGAAGCCCTGGGACCTAATCAGTTGTATCCCAGATCATTATGTAAAGCTGGGGAGGTGAGTGCTTGGCCCATCCCTGAGATAGTTGTCTCATCAAAAGCGACAAACGACGTACTGGAAGATGGGTAACTTTTTTTTTAAAGTGGTAAGAAAAGGCCAGGAAACAGGAGAACGATGAGACTGAAGTCAGTGGCAGGCAAGTTATTGGAAGGGACTCTGAAGAATAGGAATTACATGTATTTGGAAAGGCATGTAATGATTAGGGAAATTCAACATGGCTTTGTGCGTGGGAAATTGTCTCACTAACTTGATTGAGTCTGTTAAAGAAGTGACAAAGAAGATTGATGAACAATCTGAACTCTGGTCTCCAGCATCTGCAGTCGTCACTTTCTTCTAGTTGATTTTAATCTACTGCGAATCATCTTGCAAGGATGCTTACATTGAAAAAGCTCTTTTCCTCCCTCTGCAAGGATCACACAGTGAGTCCCTCTCTCACTGCACCCCCCAGGTCATCTCCTCTGCCCTGAAGCTCTTCCTGAAACAGATTCGTTACCACAGCCACATCTCCTTCCTCGGCACCTGCCTACGGAACCGACAAACCCCGCATGGACTCCAACTACAATCAGACCAACACAATTTGGATCCAACCAAGACAATCGGTACCTGCAACAAATCAAAAGCCTCCAGCAACAGACCTCCCTCCGGAGCCTTCGGTTAACGCTCAGCCATGCGCTACTACCTACACAACCTGCAGTCAGCCCTGCCCCAAATCAGGACAACACTCTCCCAGCCCTGCAAAGGACCTTTGCTGTTCTTTATCTCAGAAGAATTCGTACACTGGAGAAACGTTTTTTCCTAGCCATACCTAACATCAAAGAAAGCAAGTGCAAAAAACTTTCATGTACTCACCCCCACACTCCGGATACCTTGACAGTTCCTCAACCTTCCGCTCGGGCGCGGTTTGTAGGTCAATCATCTCCACGATCGCCAGGAAGGCCATCGCCAATAGATACGCGGCTGCTGCGGGATCCACGACAACCTGGACCAGTGCCATTTCTGCCCACTTCCGACCCCGGAGCTGCCGTCGCCGCAGCCATGTCACTCACCTGTTCAAGGACCAATGCACGTCGATCTCCACCTCCACGCCCATCTCCGCCCTCACGTCGATCTCCTCCCTCATGACCAACTCCACCCCCACGACTACCTCCGCCCCCAAGCCTAACTCCGCCCCCATTCCCAGCTCCAG